>NC_080382.1:44539822-45890117 GCF_014773155.1 Arachis stenosperma | reverse complement strand
GGCAAGTCTTAATACCTTGCACCATTGGCACTATGAGCTTTGAAAAAGCTCTATGTGATCTGGGTCAGGAATAAACCTTATGCCACTCTCTGTAATGGAGAAGCTGGGAATCATTGAGGTACAACCTGCTTGTTTTCATTACAATTGGCAGATAAGTCCAAGACAAGCTTATGGGATGTAGAGGAGTGCTAGTAAAGGTTGAAGGCCTTTACATCCCTACTGATTTCATTATCCTAGACACTAGGAAGGAAGAGATGAATGCATCATCCTAGGAAGACCTTTCCTAGCCACAGCAGGAGCTGTGATAGATGTCAACAGAGGTGAGTTAGTCCTTCAATTGAATGGGGACTACCTTGTGTTTCAGGCACATGGCCATCCCTCTGTGAAAAGAGAGTAAGCATGAAGAGCTTCTCTCAGTTCAGAGTCAAGAAGAACCCACACAGTCAAACTCTAAGTTTGGTGTTGTGAAGCCACAACCAAACTCTAAGTTTGGTGTTCAAACCCATATCCAAACTCTAAGTTTGGTGTTGGGACTACACTACATGACCTGATCACCTTGCGGGAGCACTGTCAAGCTAATGACATTAAAGAAGCGCTTGTTGGGAGGCAACCCAATTTTATTTATCTAATTTATTTTGGTGTTATTTTGTGTTGAATTAGGTACATGATCATGAGGAGTCACGAAAAAATCAAAAAAATTAAAAACAGAGTCAAAAACAGAAGAAAAAAAAAATTTTTCACCCTGGAGGACGCACGGGCTGGCGTTCAGCGCCCAGAAGGAGCATCTAGCTGGCGTTCAACGCCAGACAGAGCATCTTTCTGGCGCTGAACGCCCAAAAACAAGCTACATCCTGGCGTTAACGCCAGAATGCGCAGACAGAGGACAATCTGGCGCTGAACGCCAGAAACAAGCTTGAAACTGGCGTTCAACGCCAGAAAACAAGCATCACATGGGCGTTTAACGCCCAGAACGTGCATCAATGGGCGTTTAAACGCCAGAATGATACATGAAGGCATGTTACATGCCTATAGGGAGAAGGAATGGTATTCTTTTCACCTCAGGATCTGTGGACCCCACAGGATCCTCACCTCAGGATCTGGGACCCCACAGGATCCTCACCTAACATATTCCCACTTACTTCCAATCCTAGTTTTGTGATGTGATTCCCCATGTCACAATTCCCAACATCTTCTTCATCAATCCTCAATTCCTCCTCCCAATTTACCCATTCACCATTCACATCAACTCCTCTTCCCCATACACCCCACCTACCTCCATAAAATTTCAAATTCAATTTCCCACCCATTCCCACCCAAAATGGCCGAACCTATACCCTCCCCCCTCCCTATAAATACCCTTCTTTTCTTTTCCATTTTCACACAACACAACCCCACATTCTCCCACATAGCCGAACCCTCTCTTCTCCCTCTCTACCATATTTTCTTCTTCTTCTTCTACTCTTCTTTTCTTTTCTTGCTTGGGGACAAGCAAATTTTAAGTTTGGTGTGGTAAAAAGCCTAAGCTTTTGTTTTTCATTCACCATCAATGGCACCCA
Source organism: Arachis stenosperma (assembly GCF_014773155.1). Taxonomy (NCBI): domain Eukaryota; kingdom Viridiplantae; phylum Streptophyta; class Magnoliopsida; order Fabales; family Fabaceae; genus Arachis; species Arachis stenosperma. Next base: position 45,888,561 of record NC_080382.1, on the reverse strand, counting down.
AGACGGAGTTTCCTCAAGAAAAGGGAAAGGGAAAGCAAAAAGCTTCCACCACGAGTCATGGGAGAAGGAGAGATTCATCTCCAAAGCCATCAAGACCACTTCTATGATGTTGTGGCAAAGAAGAAAGTGATCCCTGAGGTCCCTTTCAAACTCAAGAAAAATGAGTATCCGGAGATCCGACATGAAATTCAAGAAGAGGTTGGGAAGTCTTAGCCAACCCCATGCAACAAGTCGGAATTCTCATGGTTCAAGAGTTCTATGCCAATGCATGGATCACTAGGAACCATGACCAAAGTATGAACCCAAGCCCAAAGAATTATCTCACAATGGTTAGGGGGAAATACTTGGATTTCAGTCCGGAAAATGTGAGGTTGGCGTTTCATTTGCCTATGATGTAAGGTGATGAACGCCCCTACAAGAAGGGTCAACTTTAACCAAAGGTTGGACCAAGTCCTTAGGGACATATGTGGAAGGCGCCCAATGGAGAGTAGACTCCAAAGGCAAGCCAGTCCAACTAAGAAGACTGGACCTCAAGCCTGTAGCTAGAGGATGGTTGGAGTTCATTCAAAGATCCATCATCCCTACAAGCAACCGATCTGAAGTTACTGTGGATCGGGCCATCATGGTTCATAGCATGATTGGTGAAGAAGTAGAGGTTTGAAGTCTCCAATGAACTCTACAAAATAGCTGACAAGCCTTCATACATGGCACGGTTAGCTTCCCCCACCTTATATGCCATCTATGTTACTCAGCTGGAGTATCATAGAAGGAGATGTCTCCATTGAAGAAGACAAGCCCATTACCAAGAGAAAGATGGAGCAAACAAGGGAAGCTCCTCACGGCCTCCAAGAGAACATGAGGAAGTGCATCAACAAATGCCTCAAGGAATGCACTTTCCTCCTAACACTATTGGGAGCAACTCAACACCTCCTTAGAGGATTTGAGCCATAATGTTGAACAACTAAGGGTGGAACATCATGAACACGCCCTCACTCTCCAAGAAATAAGAGAAGATCAAAGAGCAATGAGGGAGGAGCAACAAAGGCAAGGAAGGGACATAGAAGAGTTGAAGAACATCATTGGTCCTTCAAGAAGAAGACGCCACTAAGGTGGATTCATTCCTTGTTTTATTTATTTCTGTTTTCGGTTTTTAATGCTATGTTTATTATGTTTTTTGTGTCTCTACTTCATGATCATTAGTATGTAAACCATGCCTTAAAGCTATGAAATAAAATCCATTAGTCCTTCACCTCTCTAAAAGAAAAATGTTTTAATTCAAAGAAACAAGAAGTACATAATTTTCGAAATTATTAGTGAATTTAGTTTAATTATATGATGTGGTGGCAATAATTTTTGTTTTCTGAATGAATGATTGAACAGTGCATATGTCTTTTGATCTTGTTGTTTATGAGTGTTTAAAATTGTTGGTTCTTGAAAGAATAAGGAACAAGAGAAATGTTATTGATGATCTGAAAAATATCATGAAATTGATTCTTGAAGCAAGAAAAAGCAGTGAAAAAAAAAAGAAAAAAAAGAGGCGAAAATTCCAAAGCAAGGATCCAAGGCTTTGAGCATCAATGGATAGGAGGGCCAAGGAAATTTAATCCGGGCCTAAGCGGCTAAATCAGCTGTCCCAACCATGTGCTTGTGTCATGAAGGTCCAAGTGAAAAGCTTGAGACTGAGTGGTTAAAGTCGTGATCTAAGCAAAGAGTGTGCTTAAGAGCTCTGGACACCACTAATTGGGGACTTTAGCAAAGCTAAGTCACAATCTGAAAAGGTTCACCCAGTTATGTGTCTGTGGCATTTGTGTATCTGGTGGTAATACTGGAAGACAAAATGCTTAGGGCCACAGCCAAGACTCATGAGTAGCTATGTTCAAGAATCAACATGCTTAACTAAGAAAGTCAATAACACTATCCCAAATTCTAAATTCCCCCAGAGACGCCAATACCTCTAAACTACAAAGGAAAAAGTGAGATGCCAAAGCTGTTCAGAAGCAAAAAGCTACAAGTCCCGCTATATAATTAAATTAAATTCATTGATATTTTGGACTTTAGAGTATATTCTCTTCTTTTTATCCAATTTGATTTTCAGTGCTTGGGGACAAGCAACAATTTAAGTTTGGTGTTGTGATGAGCGGATAATTTATACGCTTTTTGGCATTGTTTTTATATAGTTTTTAGAAGTTTAAGCTACTTTTAGGGATGTTTTCATTAGTTTTATGTTAAATTCACATTTCTGGACTTACTATGAGTTTGTGTGTTTTTCTGTGATTTCAGGTAAATTCTGACTGAAATTGAGGGATTTGAGCAAAACTCTGAAGAAGGCTGACAAAAGACTGCTGATGCTGTTGGATTCTGACCTCCCTGCACTCGAAATGGATTTTCTGGAGATACAGAACTCCAAATGGCGCGCTCTCAACGGCGTTGGAAATTAGACATCCAGGGCTTTCCAGCAATATATAATAGTCCATGCTTTATTCGAAGAATGACGACGTAACTTGGCGTTAAACGCCAAGTACATGCTGCTGTCTGGAGTTAAACGCCAGAAAACGTCATGATCCGGAGTTAAAACGCCAAAACACGTCATAACCTGAAGTTTGACGCGAAGAAATGCCTCTACACGTGGATTGATCAAGCTCAGCCCAAACACACACCAAGTGGGCCCCGGAAGTGGATTTATGCATCAATTACTTACTCATGTAAACCCTAGTAGCTAGTCTAGTATATATAGGACCTTTTACTATTATATTAGACATCCTGGATTGTATTTTCTATCCTGTGATCACGTTTAGGGGCTGGCCATTCGGCCATGCCTGGACCTCTTGCTTATGTATTTTCAACAGTGGAGTTTCTGCACACCATAGATAAAGGGTGTGGAGCTCTGCTGCACCTCAAAGATTAATGAAGTTCTATTCTCTTTTATTCAATTCTCTTTTATTCTTATTCCAAGATATTCATTCGTACCCAAGAACATGATGAATGTGATGAGTTAATAACCCTCATTAACGTTCTCACTCATGAACGCGCGTGATTGACAACCACTTACGTTCTACATGCAACACAAGCTGAATGTGTATCTCTTAGATTCCCCAACAGAATCTTCGTGGTATAAGCTAGATAGATGCGGCATTTATCTGGATCCGGAAAGTCCAACCTTGTCTGTGGTGTTCCGAGTAGGATCCTGGGAATCCGGAAAGTCTCACCTTGTCTGTGGTATTCCGAGTAGGATTCCGTTCATGAATGACTGTGACGTGCTTCAAACTTTAACCTGCTGGGCGTTAGTGACAAACGCAAAAGAGGGATTCTATTCCAGTAGGAGCGGGAACCAACCGGTGATTGGCCGCACTGTGACAGAGTGCGTGCATTAGCTTCACTGCGAGGATGGGATGTAGCTATCAACCATGGGTGATGCCTCCAGACTGGTTAGCTGTGCGAGTGACAGCCGCACAGGTTATTTCCCGAGAGGAATGAAGTAGCAACAGCTGATAGTGAACCCTATACAAAGCTTGCCATGGAAAGGAGTAAGAAGGATTGAGTAGAAGGAATAGGAAAGCAGGCGTCCGTGAGCTCTACAGCACCTCCATTCCACTTATCTGAAATTCCTACCAATGAACCTGCATAAGTATTCTATCCCTTTTTATTATTTATTTTATTATTAATATTCGAACTCACCATAAACAGATTTAATCTGCCTAACTGAGATTTGCAAGGTGACCATAGCTTGCTTCATACCAACAATCTCTGTGGATTCGACCCTTACTCACGTAAGGTATTACTTGGACGACCCAGTACACTTGCTGGTTAGTTGAACGGGATTGTGACTTCAAATAAGGACAATTATTGAATAAATCCAATTACAATGAATCAGAGCTAAGAATAAGAATCACAATTTCGTCCACCAGCCACCTAAGGGCGAGCCGCAATGGCCTCATCCTCGGCAGGCACCTACAGTACCCGCAAGGCTTCGCGGATAGTGTTATACTCTCTCGCGCCGCATGGTTAAGAAAATTGTGTGTGCGAACTATAATAGGTGCGATCATACCAGAACTAATGCACCGGATCCCATCAGAACTCCGCAGTTAGGTGTGCTTGGGCGAGAGTAGTACTAGGATGGTGACCTCCTGGGAAGTCCTCGTGTTGCACCTCTTTTTTTTTTTTTTTTTTACGTCCTGCCGACTCTCATTCTCTAAATGATGCTATCCCGAGTAGGCCACCTAAGGGCGAGCCGCAATGGCCGCATCCTCGGCAGGCACCTACAGTACCCGCAAGGCTTCGCGGATAGTGTTATACTCTCTCGCGCCGCATGGTTAAGAAAATTGTGTGTGCGAACTATAATAGGTGCGATCATACCAGCACTAATGCACCGGATCCCATCAGAACTCCGCAGTTAAGCGTGCTTGGGCGAGAGTAGTACTAGGATGGTTGACCTCCTGGGAAGTCCTCGTGTTGCACCTCTTTTTTTTTTTTTTTTTCCTTCGTGCCGACTCTCATCCTCTAAATGATGCTATCCCGAGTAGGCCACCTAAGGGCGAGCCGCAATGGCCTCATCCTCGGCAGGCACCTACAGTACCCGCAAGGCTTCGCGGATAGTGTTATACTCTCTCGCGCCGCATGGTTAAGAAAATTGTGTGTGCGAACTATAATAGGTGCGATCATACCAGCACTAATGCACCGGATCCCATCAGAACTCCACAGTTAAGTGTGCTTGGGCGAGAGTAGTACTAGGATGGGTGACCTCCTGGGAAGTCCTCGTGTTGCACCTCTTTTTTTTTTTTACGTCGTGCCGACTCTCATTCTCTAAATGATGCTATCCCGAGTAGGCCACCTAAGGGCGAGCCGTAATGGCCTCATCCTCGGCAGGCACTTACAGTACCCGCGAGGCTTCGCGGATAGTGTTATGCTCTCTCGCGCCGCATGGTTAAGAAAATTGTGTGTGCGAACTACAATAGGTGTGATCATACCATCACTAATGCACCGGATCCCATCAAAACTCCGCAGTTAAGCGTGCTTGGACGAGAGTAGTACTAGGATGGGTGACTGATGAGCGGATAATTTATACGCTTTTTGGCATTGTTTTTATATAGTTTTTAGTAAGTTTGAGCTACTTTTAGGGATGTTTTCATTAGTTTTTATGTTAAATTCACATTTCTGGACTTTACTATGAGTTTGTGTGTTTTTCTGTGATTTCAGGTAAATTCTGACTGAAATTGAGGGATTTGAGCAAAACTCTGAAAAAGGCTGACAAAAGGACTGCTGATGCTGTTGGATTCTGACCTCCCTGCACTCGAAATGGATTTTCTGGAGCTACAGAACTTTAAATGGCGCGCTCTCAACGGCGTTGGAAAGTAGACATCCAGGGCTTTCCAGCAATATATAATAGTCCATACTTTATTCGAAGAATGACGACGCAAACTGGCGTTGAACGCCAAGTACACGCTCCTTTTGGAGTTAAACGCCAGAAAAACGTCATAATCCGGAGTTGAACGCCCAAAGCACATCATAACTCGAAATTCAACTCCAAGAGAAGCCTCAGCTCGTGGATAGATCAAGCTTAGCCCAAGCACACACCAAGTGGGCCCCGGAAGTGGATTTATGCATCAATTACCTACTCATGTAAACCCTAGTAGCTAGTCTAGTATATATTGGACATTTATCTATTGTATTAGACATCTTTTGATCTCAGTTTTATTTTATTCTTCATCTTAGGAGATCATTGATCACGTTTAGGGGGCTGGCCATTCGGCCATGCCTGAACCTTCTTTTACTTATGTATTTTCAACGGTGGAGTTTCTGCACACCATAGATTAAGGGTTGGAGCTCTGCTGTACCTCAAAGATTAATGAGTTCTATTTTCTTTATTCAATTCTCTATCTTATTCTATTCCAAGATATTCATTCGTACTCAAGAACATGATGAATGTGATGAGCTAATAACTCATCATCATTCTCACTTATGAACGCGCGTGATTGACAACCACTTCCGTTCTGCGGTAACAAGGCTTGAATGTATATCTCTTAGGTTCCCCAACAGAATCTTCGTGTATAAGCTAGATAGATGGCGGCATTCATCTAGATCCGGAAAGTCCAACCTTGTCTGTGGTGTTCCGAGTAGGATCCTGGGAATCCGGAAAGTCTCACCTTGTCTGTGGTATTCCGAGTAGGATTCCGTTCATGAATGACTGTGACGTGCTTCAAACTTTAACCTGCTGGGCGTTAGTGACAAACGCAAAAGAGGGATTCTATTCCAGTAGGAGCGGGAACCAACCGTGATTGGCCGTACTGTGACAGAGTGCGTGCATTAGCTTTCACTGCGAGGATGGGATGTAGCTATCAACCATGGGTGATGCCTCCAGACTGGTTAGCTGTGTGAGTGACAGCCGTGCAGGTTATTTCCCCGAGAGGAATGAAAGTAGCCACAGCTGATAGTGAACCCCTATACAAAGCTTGCCATGGAGAGGAGTAAGAAGGATTGGGTAGAAGGAATAGGAGAGCAGGCGTCCTAGAGCTCTACAGCACCTCCATTCCGCTTATCTGAAATTCCTACCAATGAATCTGCATAAGTATCTCTATCCCTTTTATTATTCCTTTTTATTTATTATTCCAATAATCACAATTCCCCTTTAATCTCTCTAACTGAGATTTACAAGATGACCATAGCTTGCTTCATACCAACAATCTCTGTGGATTCGACCCTACTCACGTAAGGTTATTACTTGGACGACCCAGTACACTTGCTGGTTAGTTGAACGGAGTTGTGAATTCCCCAGAGCCATAATTAGAACATTGATCAAATGATACAAGAATTTGAATCACAATTTCGTCCACCAAGTTTTGGCGCCGTTGCCGGGATTGTTCGAGTATGGACAACTGACGGTTCATCTTGTTGCTCAGATTAGGTAATTTTCTTTCAAAAATCTTTTCAAAAAAAAAAAATTTTCTTTTATTTTTCGTTTTTCCAAAACTTTATTTTCGAAAATATTAATAAAAATCCAAAAAAATTAGAAAATCATAAAAATCAAAAAAATATTTTGTGTTTCTGTTTGAGTCTTGTGTTAAATTTTAAGTTTGGTGTCAATTGCATGCTTTTAAAAAAATTTTTCTTGCATTTTTCGAAAATCCCATGCATTCATAGTGTTCTTCATGATCTTCAAGTTGTTCTTGACAAGTCTTCTTGTTTGATCTTGATGATTTCTTGTTTTGTGTCTTTTCTTGTTTTTCATGTGCATTTTTGCATTCATATTTTTCATACATTAAAAATTCTAAGTTTGGTGTCTTGCATGTTTTCTTTGCATCAAAATTTTTCAAAAATATGTTCTTGATGTTCATCATGATCTTAAAGTGTTCTTGGTGTTCATCTTGACATTCATAGCATTCTTGCATGCATCTTGTGTCTTGATCCAAAATTTCCAGTTTTGGGTCATTTTTGTGTTTTTCCTTAAAAATTCAAAAATCAAAAATATCTTTTCCTTATTTCCCTCCACAATTTCGAAATTTTGGGTTGACTTGGTCAAAAGATTTTAAAATTAGTTGTTTCTTACAAGTCAAGTCAAAATTTCAATTTTAAAAATCTTATCTTTTCAAAATCTTTTCAAAATTATATCTTTTTCAAAATTTTTTATTTATTTTCAAAAATTTCAAAAATATTTTCAAATATTTCAAATTCTTTTTCTTATCTTTATATGTAATTTTCGAAATTCACTAATAATTAATGTGATTGGTTCAAAAATTTGAAGTTTGTTACTTTCTTGTTAAGAAAGGTTCAATCTTTAAGTTCTAGAATCTTATCTTGTAGTTTCTTGTTAGTGAAGTAAATAATTTCAAAATTTTTTTTGAATTAAATCTTTTTATCTTTTATCTTATTTTTTTCAAAAAAAAAATTTTTATCTTTTTCAAAAATTTATCTTTTCAAAATTTGATTTTAAAATATCTTATCCAACTTACTATCTTCTATTTTTTAAATTTTGATTTCAAACTTTTTCAATCAACTACTAACTTTTGTTTGTTTCTTATCTTTTTCAAAACCACCTAACTACTTTTCCTCTTCTATTTTCGAAAATATCTCTCTCCTTTTTCAAAAAGTTCTTTTTAATTAATTAATTATTTCATGTTTTAATTTTAATTACATTTTATCTCTAATTTTCGAAAATCACTAACTCCTTTTCAAAATTATTTTCGAAATTTCTCTTCTCTCTTCTCTTCTATTTAATTATTTAATTACTAACACTTCTCTTCACCCCTCTTCATCAAAAATCCGAATCCATTCCTCTTCTTCTACCCCTTTCTTTTTCTACTAACATAAAGGAATCTCTATACTGTGACATAGAGGATTCCTTCTTTCTTTTTTTTGTGTTCCCTTTTCTTTCATATGAGCAGGAACAGGGACAAAGGCACTCTTGTTGAAGTTGATCCAGAACCTGAAAGGACTCTGAAGAGAAAATTAAAGAAGCTAAATTACAACAATCAGAAGCAACCTTTTAGAAAATTTCGAACAAGAGGAAGAGATGGCCGAAAATAATAATGATAATGCAAGGAGAATGCTTGGTGACTTCACAAAGCCAACATCCAAGATTGATGGAAGAAGCATCTCCATTCCTGCCATAGGAGCCAATAACTTTGAGCTTAAGCCTCAACTAGTTGCATTGATGCAACAAAACTGCAAGTTTTATGGGCTTCCATCTGAAGATCCCTATCAGTTTTTAACTGAGTTCTTGCAGATCTGTGACACTGTAAAGACAAATGGAGTTAATCCTGAAGTCTACAGACTCTTGCTTTTCCCTTTTGCTGTAGAGACAGAGCTAGAGTATGGTTGGATTCACAACCCAAGGATAGCCTGGACTCATGGGATAAGCTTGTCACTGCATTCTTAGACAAGTTCTTTCCTCCTCAAAAGCTGAGCAAGCTGAGAGGATGTTCAAAACCTTCAAACAAAAAGATGGTGAATCCCTCTATGAAGCTTGGGAAAGATACAAGCAGCTGACCAAGAGATGTCCATCTGACATGTTTTCTGAATGGACCATATTAGATATATTCTATTATGGTCTCTCTGAATTTTCAAAAATGTCATTGGACCATTCTGCAGGTGGATCTATTCACCTGAAGAAAACGCCTGAAGGCTCAAGAACTCATGACATGGTTGCAAACAACCAGTTCATGTACACCTCTGAGAGGAATTCCGTGAACAATGGGGTACCTCAGAAGAAAGGAGTTCTTGAAATTGATGCTCTGAATGCCATATTGGCTCAGAACAAAGTGTTGACTCAACAAGTCAACATGATCTCTCAGAATCTGAATGGACTGCAACATGCATCCAATAGTACTAGAGAGGTAGCTTCTGAAGAAGCTTATGATCCTGAAAACCCTGCCATGGCAGAAGTTAATTACTTAGGTGAACCCTATGGAAACACCTATAATTCATCATGGAGAAATCATCCGAATTTCTCCTGGAAGGATCAACAAAAACCCCATCAAGGTTTTAACAATGGTGGACGTGCAAGGCTGAATAATAGTAAGCCATATCCATCATCTTCTCAGCAACAGACAGAGAACTCTGAACAAAACAATTCAATTTAGCCAACATAGTCTCTGATCTGTCAAAGGCCACTTTCAGTTTCATGAATGAAACCAGATCTTCCATTAGAAATCTGGAAGCACAAGTGGGCCAGCTGAGTAAGAAGTTATTGAAACTCCTCCCAGTATTCTCCCAGCAATACAAAGAGAATCCAAAAGGAGAGTGCAAGGCCATTGATTTAATCAAAGTGACCGAATGCACTAGGGAGGAGGAGGACGAAAATCCTAAGGAGAAAGACCTCCTGGGACGTCCTTCAAGCATGAAGGAGTTTCCTATTAAGGATCCAGAGGAATCTGAGGCTCATCTAGAGACCATAGAGATCCCATTAAATCTCCTTCTGCCATTCATGAGCTCTGAAGAATATTCATCCTCTGAAGAGGATGAAGATGTGATTGGAGAGCAAGCTGCTCTATATTTAGGAGCTATCATGAAGCTGAATGCCAAACTATTTGGTAATGAGACTTGGGAAAGTAAACCTCCCTTACTCATTAGGAACTAGACACTTGGATTCAGCAAACTCTACCTCAAAAGAAACAAGATCCTGGCAAGTTCTTAATACTTGTACCATTGGCACCATGAGCTTTGAAAAGGCTCTATGTGATCTGGGGTCAGGAAAATCTTATGCCACTCTCTGTGATGGAGAAGCTGGGAATCATTGAGGTACAACCTGCCTTGTTCTCATTACAACTGGCAGACAAGTCAGTGAGACAAGCTTATGGATTAGTAGAGGACGTGCTAGTAAAGGTTGAAGGCCTTTACATCCCTACTGATTTCATAATCCTAGATACTAGGAAGGAAGATGATGAATGCATCATCCTAGGAAGACCTTTCCTAGCCACAGCAGGAGCTGTGATAGATGTCAACAGAGGTGAGTTAGTCCTTCAATTGAATGGGGACTACCTTGTGTTTCAAGCACATGGCCATCCCTCTATGACAAAAGAGAGTAAGCATGAAGAGCTTCTCTCAGTTCAGAGTCAAGAAGAGCCCACACAGTCAAACTCTAAGTTTGGTGTTGTGAGGCCACAACCAAACTCTAAGTTTGGTGTTCAAACCCCATATCCAAACTCTAAGTTTGGTGTTGGGAACACTACACACTAAATTGACCTGATCACCATGTGGCTCCATGAGAGCCACTGTCAAGCTATTGACATTAAAGAAGCGCTTGTTGGGAGGCAACCCAATTTTATTCATCTAATTTTATTTTATTTTGTTTCTTTGTTATTTTTGTGTTTTATTAGGTACATGATCATGAGGAGTCACGAAAAAAATCAAAAAAAATTAAAAACAGAGTCAAAAACAGAAGAAAAAATTTTTTTCACCCTGGAGGCGCACAGGCTGGCGTTCAACGCCCAGAAGGAGCATCTTTCTGGCGTTCAACGCCAGAACAGAGCATCTTTCTGGCGTTGAACGCCCAAAACAAGCAACAACCTGGCGTTTAACGCCAGGATGCGCACACAGAGGACAATCTGGCGCTGAACGCCAGAAACAAGCATGAAACTGGCGTTCAACGCCAGAAACAAGCATGAAACTGGCGTTCAACGCCAGAATCATGCATAACATGGGCGTTTAACGCCCAGAACTAGCATCAATGGGCGTTTGAACGCCAGAATGATGCATCAAGGCATGTTACATGCCTATATGGTGAAGGAATGGTATTTGTTTTCACCTCAGGATCTGTGGACCCCACAGGATCCTCACCTTAGGATCTGTGGACCCCACAGGATCCCCACCTACCACATTTCTTTTAATCCTAATCACATTCTTCTAATCCAAATCTCATTCTCAATGTCACACTTCCCAAAAACCTTCACCTATCACCTCAATTCCTCTTCCCAATTACCCCATCCACCATTCACATCAACCCCTCTTCCCCATACACCCCACCTACCCCCACTACTTTCAAATTCAATTTCCCACCCTTTCCCACCCAACATGGCCGAACCTATACCCTCCCCCCTCCCTATAAATACCCTTCTTTTCTTTACATTTTCACACAACACAAACCCACATTCTCCCACATAACCGAACCCTCTCTTCTCCCTCTCTCCATATTCTTCTTCTTCTTCTACTCTTCTTTCTTTTTGCTTGGGGACAAGCAAATTTTAAGTTTGGTGTGGTAAAAAGCCTAAGCTTTTATTTTTCATTCACCATCAATGGCACCCAAGGCGGAGTTTCCTCAAGAAAAGAAAAGGGAAGGCAAAAGCTTCCACTTCCGAGTCATGGGAGAAGGAGAGATTCATCTCCAAGAGCCACCAAGACCACTTCTATGATGTTGTGGCAAAGAAGAAAGTGATCCATGAGGTCCCTTTCAAACTCAAGAGAATGAGTATCCGGAAATCCGACTTGAAATTCAAAAAAGAGGTTGGGAAGTCTTAGCCAACCCCATGCAACAAGTCGGAATTCTCATGGTTCAAGAGTTCTATGCCAATGCATGGATCACTAGAAACCATGACCAAAGTATGAACCCAAGCCCAAAGAATTATCTCACAATGGTTAGGGGGAAATACTTGGATTTTAGTCCGGAGAATGTGAGGTTGGCGTTTCATTTGCCTATGATGCAAGGTGATGAACACCCTACACTAGAAGGGTCAACTTTGATCAAAGGTTGGACCAAGTCCTTAGGGACATTTGTGGAAGGCGCCCAATGGAGAGTTGACTCCAAAGGCAAGCCAGTCCAACTAAGAAGACTGGACCTCAAGCCTGTAGCTAGAGGATGGTTGGAGTTCATTCAAAGATCCATCATCCCCACAAGCAACCGATCTGAAGTTACTATGGATCGGGCCATCATGGTTCATAGCATCATGATTGGTGAAGAAGTAGAGGTTCATGAAGTCATAGCCAATGAACTCTACAAAATAGCTGACAAACCTTCATACATGGCACGGCTAGCATTCCCTCACCTCATATGCCATCTATGTTATTCAGCCGGAGTTATCATAGATGGAGATGCCTCCATAGAAGAAGACAAGCCCATCACCAAGAAAAGGATGGAGCAAACAAGGGAAGTTCCTCACGGCCCTCAAGGAGAACAAGAGGAGGTTCACCATCAACAAATGCCTCATGGAATGCACTTTCCTCCCAACAACTATTGGGAGCAACTTAGCACCTCCTTGGAAGATTTGAGCCATAATGTGGAACAAACTAAGGGTGGAACACCATGAGCACGCCCTCACTCTTCAAGAAATAAGAGAAGATCAAAGAGCAATGAGGGAGGAGCAACAAAGGCAAGGAAGGGACATAGAAGAGTTGAAGAACATCATTGGTCCTTCAAGAAGAAGACGCCACTAGAGGTGGATTCATTCCTTGTTCTTTATTTCTTTCGTTTTCGGTTTTTAATTATTATGTTTATCTATGTTTTGTGTCTTTATTTCATGATCATTAGTATGTAACCATGCCTTAAAGCTATAAATAAATTCCATTAGTCCTTCACCTCTCTTAAAAGAAAAAATGTTTTAATTCAAAAGAACAAGAAGTACATAATTTTCGAAATTATTATTGAATTTAGTTTAATTATTTTGATGTGGTGACAATGCTTTTGTTTTCTGAATGAATGAATGAACAGTGCATATGTCTTTGGATCTTGTGTTTATGAGTGTTAAAATTGTTGGTTCTCGAAAGAATGATGAACAAAGAGAGATGTTATTGATGATCTGAAAATTCATGGAATTGATTCTTGAAGCAAGAAAAAGCAGTGAAAAAAAAAAAAAAGAGTAGAGATCTAAAAAGAGTATATAGAAAAAAGAAGGAGCAGTAGAAAAAGCCAATAGCCCTTAAAACCAAAAGGCAAGGGTAAAAAGGATCCAAGGCTTTGAGCATCAATGGATAGGAGGGCCCAAGGAAATTAAATCCAGGCCTAAGCGCTAAACCAAGCTGTCCTAACCATGGCTTGTGTCATGAAGGTCCAAGTGAAAAGCTTGAGACTGAGTGGTTAAAGTCGTGATCCAAGGCAAAAGAGTGTGCTTAAGAGCTCTGGACACCACTAACTGGGGACTCTAGCAAAGCTGAGTCACAATCTGAAAAGGTTCACCAGTTATGTGTCTGTGGCATTTGTGTATCCGGTGGTAATACTGGAAGACAAAGTGCTTAGGGCCACGGCCAAGACTCAAAAGTAGCTGTGTTCAAGAATCAACATGCTTAACTAGGAAAGTCAATAACACTATCTGAAATTCTAAGTTCCTAAAGATGCCAATCACTCTGAACTTCAAAGGAAAAAGTGAGATGCCAAAACTGTTCAGAAGCAAAAAGCTACAAGTCCCGCTCATGTAATTAAATTAATATTCATGATATTTTGGACTTTATAGTATATTCTCTTCTTTTTATCCTATTTGATTTTCAGTTGCTTGGGGACAAGCAACAATTTAAGTTTGGTGTTGTGATGAGCGGATAATTTATACGCTTTTTGGCATTGTTTTTATATAGTTTTAGTAAGTTTGAGCTACTTTTAGGGATGTTTTCATTAGTTTTATGTTAAATTCACATTTCTGGACTTTACTATGAGTTTGTGTGTTTTTCTGTGATTTCAGGTAAATTCTGACTGAAATTGAGGGATTTGAGCAAAACTCTGAAAAAGGCTGACAAAAGGACTGCTGATGCTGTTGGATTCTGACCTCCCTGCACTCGAAATGGATTTTCTGGAGCTACAGAACTCTAAATGGCGCGCTCTCAACGGCGTTGGAAAGTAGACATCCAGGGCTTTCCAGCAATATATAATAGTCCATACTTTATTCGAAGAATGACGACGCAAACTGGCGTTGAACGCCAAGTACACGCTCCTTTCTGGAGTTAAACGCCAGAAAAACGTCATAATCCGGAGTTGAACGCCCAAAGCACATCATAACTCGAAATTCAACTCCAAGAGAAGCCTCAGCTCGTGGATAGATCAAGCTTAGCCCAAGCACACACCAAGTGGGCCCCGGAAGTGGATTTATGCATCAATTACCTACTCATGTAAACCCTAGTAGCTAGTCTAGTATATATAGGACATTTATCTATTGTATTAGACATCTTTTGATCTCAGTTTTATTTTATTCTTCATCTTAGGAGATCATTGATCACGTTTAGGGGGCTGGCCATTCGGCCATGCCTGAACCTTCTTTTACTTATGTATTTTCAACGGTGGAGTTTCTGCACACCATAGATTAAGGGTGTGGAGCTCTGCTGTACCTCAAAGATTAATGAAGTTCTATTTTCTTTTATTCAATTCTCTATCTTATTCTTATTCCAAGATATTCATTCGTACTCAAGAACATGATGAATGTGATGAGCTAATAACTCTCATCATCATTCTCACTTATGAACACGCGTGATTGACAACCACTTCCGTTCTGCGGGTAACAAGGCTTGAATGTATATCTCTTAGGTTCCCCAACAGAATCTTCGTGGTATAAGCTAGATAGATGGCGGCATTCATCTAGATCCGGAAAGTCCAACCTTGTCTGTGGTGTTCCGAGTAGGATCCTGGGAATCCGGAAAGTCTCACCTTGTCTGTGGTATTCCGAGTAGGATTCCGTTCATGAATGACTGTGACGTGCTTCAAACTTTAACCTGCTGGGCGTTAGTGACAAACGCAAAAGAGGGATTCTATTCCAGTAGGAGCGGGAACCACCGGTGATTGGCCGTACTGTGACAGAGTGCGTGCATTAGCTTTCACTGCGAGGATGGGATGTAGCTATCAACCATGGGTGATGCCTCCAGACTGGTTAGCTGTGCGAGTGACAGCCGTGCAGGTTATTTCCCCGAGAGGAATGAAAGTAGCCACAGCTGATAGTGAACCCTATACAAAGCTTGCCATGGAGAGGAGTAAGAAGGATTGGGTAGAAGGAATAGGAGAGCAGGCGTCCTAGAGCTCTACAGCACCTCCATTCCGCTTATCTGAAATTCCTACCAATGAATCTGCATAAGTATCTCTATCCCTTTTATTATTCCTTTTTATTTATTATTCCAATAATCACAATTCCCCTTTAATCTCTCTAACTGAGATTTACAAGATGACCATAGCTTGCTTCATACCAACAATCTCTGTGGATTCGACCCTTACTCACGTAAGGTTATTACTTGGACGACCCAGTACACTTGCTGGTTAGTTGAACGGAGTTGTGAATTCCACCAGAGCCATAATTAGAACATTGATCACAAATGATACAAGAATTTGAATCACAATTTCGTCCACCAGTGACCTCATGGGAAGTTCTCGTGTTGCACCTCTCTTTTTTTTTTTTTTTTTTTTTTTTTTTTTACGTCGTGCCGACTCTCATTCTCTAAATGATGCTATCCCGAGTAGGCCAACTAAGGACGAGCCGCAATGGCCTCATCCTCGGCAGGCACCTACAGTACCCGCAAGGCTTCGCAGATAGTGTTATGCTCTCTCGCGCCGCATGGTTAAGAAAATTGTGTGTGCAAACTATAACTGGTGCGATCATACCAGCACTAATGCACCGGATCCCATAAGAACTCCGCAGTTAAGCGTGCTTGGGAGAGAGTAGTACTAGGATGGGTGACCTCCTAGGAAGTTCTCGTGTTGCACCTCTTTTTTTTTTTTTTTTTTTTTTTTTTTTTTGCGTCGTGCCGACCCTCATTCTCTAAATGACGCTATCCTGAGTAGGACACCTAAGGGCGAGCCGCAATGGCCTCATCCTCGGCAGGCACCTACAGTACCCGCAAGACTTCGCGAATAGTGTTATGCTCTCTCGCACCGCATGGTTAAGAAAATTGTGTGTGCGAACTATAATAGGTGCTATCATACCAGCACTAATGCACCGGATCCCATCAGAACTCCGCAGTTAAGCATACTTGGGCGAGAGTAGTACTAGGATGGGTGACCTCCTGGGAAGTTCTCGTCTTGCACCTTTTTTTTTTTTACGTCGTGCCGACTCTCATTCTCTAAATGATACTATCCTGAGTAGGCCACCAAAGGGCGAGCCGCAATGGTCTCATCCTTGGCAGGCACCTACAGTACCCGCAAGGCTTCGCGGATAGTGTTATGCTCTCTCGCGCCGCATGGTTAAGAAAATTTTGTGTGCGAACTATAATAGGGGCGATCATACCAGCACTAATGCACCGGATCCCATCAGAACTCCGCAGTTAAGTGTGCTTGGGCGAGAGTAGTACTAGGATGGGTGACCTCCTGGGAAGTCCTCGTGTTGCACCTCTTTTTTTTTTTTTTTACTTCGTGCCGACTCTCATCCTCTAATTGATGCTATCCCGAGTAGGCCACCTAAGGGCGAGCCGTAATGGCCTCATCCTCGGCAGGCACCTACAGTACCTGCAAGGCTTCGCGGATAGTGTTATACTCTCTCGCGCTGCATGGTCAAGAAAATTGTGTGTGCAAACTATAATAGGTGCGATCATACCAGCACTAATGCACCGGATCCCATCAGAACTCCGTAGTTAAGTGTGCTTGGGTGAGAGTAGTACTAGGATGGGTGACCTCCTGGGAAGTCCTCGTGTTGCAGCTTTTTTTTTTTTTACTTCGTGCCGACTCTCATTCTCTAAATGATGCTATCCCGAGTAGGCCACCTAAGGGCGAGTCGCAATGGCCTCATCCTCGGCAGGCACCTACAGTACCCGCAAGGCTTCGCGGATAGTGTTATACTCTCTCGCGCCACATGGTTAAGAAAATTGTGTGTGCAAACTATAATAAGTGTGATCATACCAGCACTAATGCAACGGATCCCATCAAAACTCTGCAGTTAAGCGTGCTTGGGCGAGAGTAGTACTAGGATGGGTAACCTCCTGGGAAGTCATAGAATTGCAACTCTTTTTTTTTTTTATACGTCGTGCCGACTCTCATCCTCTAAATGATGCTATCCCGAGTAGGCCACCTAAGGGCGAGCCGCAATGGCCTCATCCTCGGCAGGCACCTACAGTACCCGCAAGGCTTCGCGGATAGTGTTATGCTCTCTCGCGCCGCATGGTTAAGAAAATTTTGTGTGCGAACTATAAAAGGGGCGATTATACCAGCACTAATGCACCGGATCCCATCAGAACTCCGCAGTTAAGCGTGCTTGGGCGAGAGTAGTACTAGGATGGGTGACCTCCTGGGAAGTCCTCGTGTTGCACCTCTTTTTTTTTTTTTATACGTCGTGCCGACTCTCATTCTCTAAATGATACTATCCCGAGTAGGCCACCTAAGGACGAGCCGCAATGGCCTCATCCTAGGCAGGCACCTACAGAACCAGCAAGGCTTCGCGGATAGTGTTAAACTCTCTCGCGCCGCATGGTTAAGAAAATTGTGTGTGCGAACTATAATAGGTGCGATCATACCAGCACTAATGCACCGGATCCATTCAGAACTCCGCATTTAAGCGTGCTTGGGCGAGAGTAGTACTAGGATGGGTTACCTCCTGGGAAGTCCTCGTGTTGCACCTATTTTTTTTTTTTTACGTCGTGCCGACTCTCATTCTCTAAATGATGATATCCCGAGTAGGCCACCTAAGGGCGAGCCGCAATGGCTTCATCCTCGGCAGGCACCAACAGTACCAGCAAGGTTTCGCGGATAGTGTTATACTATCTCGCGCAGCATGGTTAAGAAAATTGTGTGTGCGAACTATAATAGGTGCGATCATACAGCACTAATGCACCGGATCCCATCAGAACTCCGCAGTTAAGTGTGCTTGGGCGAGAGTAGTACTAGGATGGTGACCTCCTGGGAAGTCCTCGTGTTGCACCTCTCTTTTTTTTTTTTTTTTTACGTCCTGCCGACTCTCATTCTCTAAATGATGCTATCCCGAGTAGGCCACCTAAGGGTGAGCCGCAATAGCCTCATCCTCGGCAGGTACCTACAGTACCCGCAAGGCTTCGCGGATAGTCTTATACTCTCTCGCGCTGCATGGTTAAGAAAATTGTGTTGCGAACTATAATAGGTGCGATCATACCAGCACTAATGCACCGGATCCCATCAGAACTCCGCAGTTAAGCGTGCTTGGGCGAGAGTAGTACTACGATGGTTGACCTCCTGGGAAGTCCTCGTGTTGCACCTCTTTCTTTTTTTTTTTTTTTTTTACTTCGTGCCGACTCTCATCCTCTAAATGATGCTATCCCGAGTAGGCCACCTAAGGGCGAGCCGCAATGGCCTCATCCTCGGCAGGCACCTACAGTACCCGCAAGGCTTCGCGGATAGTGTTAACCTCTCTCGCGCCGCATGGTTAAGAAAATTGTGTGTGCGAACTATAATAGGTGCGATCATACCAGCACTAATGCACCGGATCCATTCAGAACTCCGCAGTTAAGCGTGCTTGGGCGAGAGTAGTACTATGATGGGTTACCTCCTGGGAAGTCCTCGTGTTGCACCTCTTTTTTTTTTTTTACGTCGTGCCGACTCTCATTCTCTAAATGATGATATCCCGAGTAGGCCACCTAAGGGCGAGCCGCAATGGCTTCATCCCCGGCAGGCACCTACAGTACCAGCAAGGTTTCGCGGATAGTGTTATACTCTCTCGCGCAGCATGGTTAAGAAAATTGTGTGTGCGAACTATAATAGGTGCGATCATACAGCACTAATGCACCGGATCCATTCAGAACTCCGCAGTTAAGCGTGCTTGGACGAGAGTAGTACTAGGATGGGTGACCTCCTGGGAAGTTCTCGTGTTGCACCTCTATTTTTTTTTTACATCGTGCCGACTCTCATTCTCTAAATGATGCTATCCCGAGTAGGCCACCTAAGGGCGAGCCGCAATGGCCTCATCCTCGGCAGACACCTACAATACCCGCAAGGCTTCGCAGATAGTGTTATGCTCTCTCGCGCCGCATGGTTAAGAAAATTGTGTGTGCAAACTATAACTGGTGCAATCATACCAGCACTAATGCACCGGATCCCATAAGAACTCCGCAGTTAAGCGTGCTTGGGCGAGAGTAGTACTAGGATGGGTGACCTCCTGGGAAGTCCTCGTGTTGCACCTCTTTTTTTTTTTTTTTTTTTTTTACGTCGTGCCGACCCTCATTCTCTAAATGACGCTATCCCGAGTAGGCCACCTAAGGGCGAGCCGCAATGGCCTCATCCTCGGTTGGCACCTACAGTACCCGCAAGGCTTCGCGGATAGTGTTATGCTCTCTCGCACCGCATAGTTAAGAAAATTGTGTGTGCGAACTATAATAGGTGCTATCATACCAGCACTAATGCACCGGATCCCATCAGAACTCCGCAGTTAAGCATACTTGGGCGAGATTAGTACTAGGATGGGTGACCTCCTGGGAAGTTCTCGTCTTGCACCTTTTTTTTTTTTACGTCGTGTCGACTCTCATTCTCTAAATGATACTATCCTGAGTAGGCCACCAAAGGGCGAGCCGCAATGGCCTCATCCTCGGCAGGCACCTACAGTACCCGCAAGGCTTCACGGATAGTGTTATGCTCTCTCGCGCCGCATGGTTAAGAAAATTTTGTGTGCGAACTATAATAGGGGCGATCATACCAGCACTAATGCACCGGATCCCATCAGAACTCCGCAGTTAAGCGTGCTTGGGCGAGAGTAGTACTAGGATGGGTGACCTCCTGGGAAGTCCTCGTGTTGCACCTCTTTTTTTTTTTTACGTCGTGCCGACTCTCATCCTCTAAATGATGCTATCCCGAGTAGGCCACCTAAGGGCGAGCCGCAATGGCCTCATCCTCGACAGGCACCTACAGTACCCGCAAGGCTTCGCGGATAGTGTTATACTCTCTCGCGCCGCATGGTCAAGAAAATTGTGTGTGCAAACTATAATAGGTGCGATCATACCAGCACTAATGCACCGGATCCCATCAGAACTCCGCAGTTAAGTGTCCTTGGGCGAGAGTAGTACTAGGATGGGTGACCTCCTGGGAAGTCCTCGTGTTGCAGCTCTTTTTTTTTTTTACTTCGTGCCGACTCTCATTCTCTAAATGATGCTATCCCGAGTAGGCCACCTAAGGGCGAGTCGCAATGGCCTCATCCTCGGCAGGCACCTACAGTACCCGCAAGGTTTCGCGGATAGTGTTATACTCTTTCGCGCCGCATGGTTAAGAAAATTGTGTGTGCAAACTATACTAGGTGTGATCATACCAGCACTAATCCACCGGATCCCATCAGAACTCTGCAATTAAGCGTGCTTGGGCGAGAGTAGTACTAGGATGGGTAACCTCCTGGGAAGTCCTAGAATTGCAACTCTTTTTTTTTTTTTTATACGTCGTGCCGACTCTCATCCTCTAAATGATGCTATCCCGAGTAGGCCACCTAAGGGCGAGCCGCAATGGCCTCATCCTCGGCAGGCACCTACAGTACCCGCAAGGCTTCGCGGATAGTGTTATACTCTCTCGCGCCGCATGGTTAAGAAAATTGTGTGTGCGAACTATAATAGGTGCGATCATACCAGCACTAATGCACCGGATCCCATCAGAACTCCGCAGTTAAGCGTGCTTGGGCGAGAGTAGTACTAGGATGGGTGACCTCTTGGGAAGTCCTCGTGTTGCACCTTATTTTTTTTTACGTCGTGCCGACCCTCATTCTCTAAATGATGCTCTCTCGAGTAGGACACCTAAGGGCGAGGCGCAATGGCCTCATCCTCGGCAGGCACCTACAGTACCCGCAAGGCTTCGCGGATAGCGTTATGCTCTCTCGCGCCGCATGGTTATGAAAATTGTGTGTGCGAACTATAATAGGTGCGATCATACCAGCACTAATGCACCGGATTCCATCAGAACTCCGCAGTTAAGCGTGCTTGGGCGACAGTAGTACTAGGATGGGTGACCTCCTGGGAAGTCCTCGTGTTGCACCCTTTTTTTTTCTACTCTCGCGCCGCATGGTTAAGAAAATTGTGTGTGCGAACTATAATAGGTGCGATCATACCAGCACTAATGCACCGGATTCCATCAGAACTCCGCAGTTAAGCGTGCTTGGGCGAGAGTAGTACTAGGATGGGTGACCTCCTGGGAAGTTCTCGTGTTGCACCTCTATTTTTTTTTTTTTTTACATCGTGCCGATTCTCATTCTCTAAATGATGCTATCCCGAGTAGGCCACCTAAGGGCGAGCCGCAATGGCCTCTTCCTCGGCAGGCACCTACAATACCCGCAAGGCTTCGCAGATAGTGTTATGCTCTCTCGCGCCGCATGGTTAAGAAAATTGTGTGTGCAAACTATAACTGGTGCGATCATACCAGCACTAATGCACCGGATCCCATAAGAACTCCGCAGTTAAGCGTGCTTGGGCGAGAGTAGTACTAGGATGGGTGACCTCCTGGAAAGTCCTCGTGTTGCACCTCTTTTTTTTTTTTTTTTTTTTTTACGTCGTGCCGACCCTCATTCTCTAAATGACGCTATCCCGAGTAGGCCACCTAAGGGCGAGCCGCAATGGCCTCATCCTCAGTTGGCACCTACAGTACCCGCAAGGCTTCGCGGATAGTGTTATGCTCTCTCGCACCGCATAGTTAAGAAAATTGTGTGTGCGAACTATAATAGGTGCTATCATACCAGCACTAATGCACCGGATCCCATCAAAACTCCGCAGTTAAGCATACTTGGGCGAGAGTAGTACTAGGATGGGTGACCTCCTGGGAAGTTCTCGTCTTGCACCTTTTTTTTTTTTTTTTACGTCGTGTCGACTCTCATTCTCTAAATGATACTATCTTGAGTAGGCCACCAAAGGGCGAGCCGCAATGGCCTCATCTTCGGCAGGCACCTACAGTACCCGCAAGGCTTCACGGATAGTGTTATGCTCTCTCGCGCCGCATGGTTAAGAAAATTTTGTGTGCGAACTATAATAGGGGCGATCATACCAGCACTAATGCACCGGATCCATCAGAACTCCGCAGTTAAGCGTGCTTGGGCGAGAGTAGTACTAGGATGGGTGACCTCCTGGGAAGTACTCGTGTTGCACCTCTTTTTTTTTTTTTTTTACTTCGTGCCGACTCTCATCCTCTAAATGATGGTATCCCGAGTAGGCCACCTAAGGGCGAGCCGCAATGGCCTCATCCTCGGCAGGCACCTACAGTACCCGCAAGGCTTCGCGGATAGTGTTATACTCTCTCGCGCCGCATGGTCAAGAAAATTGTGTGTGCAAACTATAATAGGTGCGATCATACCAGCACTAATGCACCGGATCCAATCAGAACACCGCAGTTAAGCGTGCTTGGGCGAGAGTAGTACTAGGATGGGTGACCTCCTGGGAAGTCCTCGTGTTGCACCTCTTTTTTTTTTTTTTTTACGTCGTGCCGACTCTCATCCTCTAAATGATGCTATCCCGAGTAGGCCACCTAAGGGCGAGCCGCAATGGCCTCATCCTCGGCAGGCACCTACAGTACCCGCAAGGCTTCGCGGATAGTGTTATACTCTCTCGCGCCGCATGGTCAAGAAAATTGTGTGTGCAAACTATAATAGGTGCGATCATACCAGCACTAATGCACCGGATCCCATCAGAACTCCGCAGTTAAGTGTGCTTGGGCGAGAGTAGTACTAGGATGGGTGACCTCCTGGGAATTCCTCGTGTTGAAGCTCTTTTTTTTTTTTTACTTCGTGCCGACTCTCATTCTCTAAATGATTCTATCCCGAGTAGGCCACCTAAGGGCGAGTCGCAATGGCCTCATCCTCGGCAGGCACCTACAGTACCCGCAAGGTTTCGCGGATAGTGTTATACTCTCTCGCGCCGCATGGTTAAGAAAATTGTGTGTGCAAACTATAATAGGTGTGATCATAACAGCACTAATCCACCGGATCCCATCAGAACTCTGCAGTTAAGCGTGCTTGGGCGAGAGTAGTACTAGGATAGGTAACCTCCTGGGAAGTCCTAGAATTGCAACTCTTTTTTTTTTTTTTTTTTTTTTATACGTCGTGCCGACTCTCATCCTCTAAATGATGCTATCCCGAGTAGGCCACCTAAGGGCGAGCCGCAATGGCCTCATCCTCGGCAGGCACCTACAATACCCGCAAGGCTTCGCGGATAGTGTTATACTCTCTCGCGCCGCATGGTTAAGAAAATTGTGTGTGCGAACTATAATAGGTGCGATCATACCAGCACTAATGCACCGGATCCCATTAGAACTCCGCAGTTAAGCGTGCTTGGGCGAGAGTAGTACTAGGATGGGTGACCTCTTGGGAAGTCCTCGTGCTGCACCTTATTTTTTTTTTACGTCGTGCCGACCCTCATTCTCTAAATGATGCTCTCTCGATTAGGACACCTAAGGGCGAGGCGCAATGGCCTCATCCTCGGCAGGCACCTACAGTACCCGCAAGGCTTCGCGGATAGCGTTATGCTCTCTCGCGCCGCATGGTTATGAAAATTGTGTGTGCGAACTATAATAGGTGCGATCATACCAGCACTAATGCACCGGATTCCATCAGAACTCCGCAGTTAAGCGTGCTTTTGCGACAGTAGTACTAGGATGGGTGACCTCCTGGGAAGTCCTCGTGTTGCACCCTTTTTTTTTCTACTCTCGCGCCGCATGGTTAAGAAAATTGTGTGTGCGAACTATAATAGGTGCGATCATACCAGCACTAATGCACCGGATCCCATCAGAACTCCGCAGTTAAGCGTGCTTGGGCGAGAGTAGTACTAGGATGGGTGACCTCCTGGGAAGTCCTCGTGTTGCACCTCTTTTTTTTTTTTTTTTTTTTTTTTTTTTTTTTTTTTTTTTTTTTTTTTTTTTTTTTTTTTTACGTCGTGCCGACTCTCATTCTCTAAATGATGCTATCCCGAGTAGGCCACCTATGGGCGAGCCGCAATGGCCTCATCCTCGGCAGGCACCTACAGTACCCGCAAGGCTTCGCGGATAGTGTTATGCTCTCTCGCGCCGCATGGTTAAGAAAATTGTGTGTGCGAACTATAATAGGTGCGATCATACCAGCACTAATGCACCGGATCCCATCAGAACTCCGCAGTTAAGCGTGCTTGGGCGAGAGTAGTACTAGGATGGATGACCTCCTGGGAAGTCCTCGTGTTGCACGTTATTTTTTTTTTTACGTCGTGCCGACCCTCATTCTCTAAATGATGCTCTCCCGAGTAGGACACCTAAGGGCGAGGCGCAATGGCCTCATCCTCGGCAGGCACCTACAGTACCCGCAAGGCTTCGCGGATAATGTTATGCTCTCTCGCGCCGCATGGTTATGAAAATTGTGTGTGCGAATTATAATAGGTGCGATCATACCAGCACTAATGCACCGGATTCCATCAGAACTCCGCAGTTAAGCGTGCTTGGGCGAGAGTAGTACTAGGATGGGTGACCTCCTGGGAAGTCCACGTGTTGCACCCTTTTTTTTTTCTACTCTCGCGCCGCATGGTTAAGAAAATTGTGTGTGCGAACTATAATAGGTGCGATCATACCAGCACTAATGCACCGGATCCCATCAGAACTCCGCAGTTAAGCGTGCTTGGGCGAGAGTAGTACTAGGATGGGTGACCTCCTGGGAAGTCCTCGTGTTGCACCTCTTTTTTTTTTTTTTTTTTTTTTTTTTTTTTTTTTTTACGTCGTGCCGACTCTCATTCTCTAAATGATGCTATCCCGAGTAGGCTACCTATGGGCGAGCCGCAATGGCCTCATCCTCGAAACGAACCTACAGTACCCGCAAGGCTTCGCGGATAGTGTTATGCTCTCTCGCGCCGCATGGTTAAGAAAATTGTGTGTGTGAACTATAATAGGTGCGATCATTCCAGCACTAATGCACCGGATCCCATCAGAATTCCGCAGTTAAGCGTGCTTGGGCGAGAGTAGTACTAGGATGGGTGACCTCCTGGGAAGTCCTCGTATTGCACCTCTTTTTTTTTTCTTTTTTTTTTTTTTTTTACGTCGTGCCGACTCTCATTCTCTAAATGATGCTATCCCGAGTAGGCCACCTATGGGCGAGCCGCAATGGCCTCATCCTCGGCAGGCACCTACAGTACCCGCAAGGCTTCGCGGATAGTGTTATGCTCTCTCGCGCCGCATGGTTAAGAAAATTGTGTGTGCAAACTATAACAGGTGCGATCATACCAGCACTAATGCACCGGATCCGATCAGAATTCCGTAGTTAAGCATGCTTGGGCGAGAGTAGTACTAGGATGGGTGACCTCCTGGGAAGTCCGCGTGTTGCACCTCTTTTTTTTTTTTCTTTTTTTTTTTTTACGTCGTGCCGACCCTCATTCTCTAAATGACGCTATCCCGAGCAGGACACCTAAGGGCGACCCGCAATGGCCTCATCCTCGGCAGGCACCTACAGTACCCGCAAGGCTTCGCGGATAGTGTTATGCTCTCTCGCACCGCATGGTTAAGAAAATTGTGTGTGCGAACTATAATAGTTGCGATCATCCTAGCACTAATGCACCGGATCCCATCAGAACTCCGCTGTTAAGCGCGCTTGGGCGAGAGTAGTACTAGGATGGGTGACCTCCTGGGAAGTCAACGTGTTGCACCTCTTTTCTTTTTTTTTTCTTTTTTTTTTTTACGTCGTGCCAACTCTCATTCTCTAAATGATGCTATCTCGAGTAGGCCACCTATGGGCGAGCCGCAATGGCCTCATCCTCGGCAGGCACCTACAGTACCCGCAAGGCTTCGCGGATAGGGTTATGCTCTATCTCGCCGCATGGTTAAGAAAATTGTGTGTGCGAACTATAATAAGTGCGATGATACCAGCACTAATGTACCGGATCCTATCAAAACTCCGCAGTTAAGGGTGCTTGGGCGAGAGTAGTACGAGGATGGGTGACCTCCTGGGAAGTCCTCGTGTTACACCTCTTTTTTTTTTTAATGATGTTACCCCGAGTAGGCCACCTAAGGGCGAGCCGCAATGGCCTCATCCTCGGCAGGCACCTACAGTACCCGCAAGGCTTCGCGGATAGTGTTATTCTCTCTCGCGCCGCGTGGTTAAGAAAATTGTGTGTGCAAACTATAATAGGTTCGATCATACCAGCACTAATGCACCGGATCCCATCAGAACTCTGTAGTTAAGCGTGCTTGGGTGAGAGTAGTACTCAGATGGGTGACCTCCTGGGAAGTCCTCGTGTTGCACCTTTTTTTTTTACGTCGTGCCGACCCAAATTCTCTAAATGACGCTATCCCGAGTAGGACACCTAAGGGCGAGCCGCAATGGCCTCATCCTCGCACCTACAGTACCCGCAAGGCGTCGCCGATAGTGTGATGCTCTCTCGCGCCGCATGCTTAAGAAAATTGTGTGTGCGCACTATAATAGGTGCGATCATACCAGCACTAATGCACCGGATCCCATCAGAACTCCGCAGTTAAGCGTGCTTGGGCGAGAGTAGTACTAGGATGGGTGACCTCTTGGGAAGTCCTCGTGTTACACCCTTTTTTTTTTCTACTCTCGCGCCGCATGGTTAAGAAAATTGTGTGTGCGAACTATAATAGGTGCGATCATACCAGCACTAATGCACCGGATCCCATCAGAACTCCGCAGTTAAGCGTGCTTGGGCGAGTGTAGTACTAGGATGGGTGACCTCCTGGGAAGTCCTCGTGTTGCACCTCTTTTTTTTTCTTTTTTTTCTTTTTTACGTCGTGCCGACCCAAATTCTCTAAATGACGCTATCCCGAGTAGGACACCTAAGGGCGAGCCGCAATGGCCTCATCCTCGCACCTACAGTACCCGCAAGGCGTCGCCGATAGTGTGATGCTCTCTCGCGCCGCATGCTTAAGAAAATTGTGTGTGCGCACTATAATAGGTGCGATCATACCAGCACTAATGCACCGGATCCCATCAGAACTCCGCAGTTAAGCGTGCTTGGGCGAGAGTAGTACTAGGATGGGTGACCTCTTGGGAAGTCCTCGTGTTACACCCTTTTTTTTTTCTACTCTCGCGCCGCATGGTTATGAAAATTGTGTGTGCGAACTATAATAGGTGCGATCATACCAGCACTAATGCACCGGATTCCATCAGAACTCCGCAGTTAAGCGTGCTTGGGCGACAGTAGTACTAGGTTGGGTGACCTCTTGGGAAGTCCTCGTGTTACACCCTTTTTTTTTTCTACTCTCGCGCCGCATGGTTAAGAAAATTGTGTGTGCGAACTATAATAGGTGCGATCATACCAGCACTAATGCACCGGATCCCATCAGAACTCCGCAGTTAAGCGTGCTTGGGCGAGAGTAGTACTAGGATGGGTGACCTCCTGGGAAGTCCTCGTGTTGCACCTCTTTTTTTTCTTTTTTTTTCTTTTTTACGTCGTGCCGACCCTCATTCTCTAAATGACGCTATCCCGAGTAGGACACCTAAGGGCGAGCCGCAATGGCCTCATCCTCGGCAGGCACCTACAGTACCCGCAAGGCGTCGCCGATAGTGTAATGCTCTCTCGCGCCGCATGCTTAAGAAAATTGTGTGCGCGCACTATAATAGGTGCGATCATACTAGCACTAATGCACCGGATCCCATCAGAACTCCGCAGTTAAGTGTGCTTGGGCAAGAGTAGTACTAGGATGGGTGACCTCCTGGGAAGTCCTCGTGTTGCACCTTATTTTTTTTTTTACGTCGTGCCGACCCTTATTCTCTAAATGATGCTCTCCCGAGTAGGACACCTAAGGGCGAGGCGCAATGGCCTCATCCTCGGCAGGCACCTACAGTACCCGCAAGGCTTCGCGGATAGTGTTATGCTCTCTCGCGCCGCATGGTTATGAAAATTGTGTGTGCGAACTATAATAGGTGCGATCATACCAGCACTAATGCACTAGATTCCATCAGAACTCCGCAGTTAAGCGTGCTTGGGCGACAGTAGTACTAGGATGGGTGACCTCCTGGGAAGTCCTCGTGTTACACCCTTTTTTTTTTCTACTCTCGCGCCGCATGGTTAAGAAAATTGTGTGTGCGAACTATAATAGGTGCGATCATACCAGCAGTAATGCACCGGATCCCATCAGAACTCCGCAGTTAAGCGTGCTTGGGCGAGAGTAGTACTAGGATGGGTGACCTCCTGGGAAGTCCTCGTGTTGCACCTTATTTTTTTTTTACGTCGTGCCGACCCTCATTCTCTAAATGATGCTCTCCCGAGTAGGACACCTAAGGGCGAGGCGCAATGGCCTCATCCTCGGCAGGCAGCTACAGTACCCGCAAGGCATCGCGGATAGTGTTATGCTCTCTCGCGCCGCATGGTTAAGAAAACTGTGTGTGCGAACTATAATAGGTGCGATCATACCAGCACTAATGCACCGGATTTCATCAGAACTCCGCAGTTAAGCGTGCTTGGGCGAGAGTAGTACTAGGATGGGTGACCTCCTGGGAAGTCCTCGTGTTGCACCCTTTTTTTTTCTACTCTCGCGCCGTATGATTAAGAAAATTGTGTGTGCGAACTATAATAGGTACGATCATACCAGCACTAATGCCCCGGATCCCATCAGAACTCCGCAGTTAAGCGTGCTTGGGCGAGAGTAGTACTAGGATGGGTGACCTCCTGGGAAGTCCTCGTGTTGCACCTCTTTTTTTTTTTTTTATGTCGTGCTAACCCTTATTCTCTAAATGACGCTATCCCGAGTAAGACACCTAAGGGCGAGCCGCGATGGCCTCATCCTCGGCAGGCACCTACAGTACCTGCAAGGCTTCGCGGAGAGTGTTATGCTCTCTCGTGCCGCATGGTTAAGAAAATTGTGTGTGTAAACTATAATAGGTGCGATCATACCAGCACTAATGCACAGGATCCCATCAGAACTCCGCAGTTAAGCGTGTTTGGGCGAGAGTAGTACTAGGATGGGTGACCACCTGGAAAGTCCTCGTGTTGCACCTTTTTTTTTTTTTACGTCGTGCTGACCCTCATTCTCTAAATGATGCTATCCCGAGTAAGACGCCTAAGGGCGAGCCGCAATGGCCTCATCCTCGGCATGCACCTACAGTACCCGGAAGACTTCGCGGATAGTGTTATGCTCTCTCGCGCCGCATGGTTAAGAAAATTGTGTGTGCAAACTATAATAGGTGCGATGATACCAGCACTAATGCACCGGATCCCATCAAAACTTTGCAGTTAAGCGTGCTTGGGCGAGAGTAGTACTAGGATGGGTGACCTCCTGGAAAGTCCTCGTTTTGCACCTCTTTTTTTTTTTTTTTTTTTTTACATCGTGCTGACCCTCATTCTCTAAATGACGCTATCCCGAGTACGACGCCTAAGGGCGAGTCGCAATGGCCTCATCCTCGGCAGGCACCTACAGTACCCGCAAGGCTTCGCGGATAGTGTTATGCTCTCTCGTGCCGCATGGTTAAGAAAATTGTGTGTGCAAACTATAATAGGTGCGATCATACCAGCACTAATGCACCGGATCCCATCAGATCTCTACAGTTAAACGTGCTTGGGCGAGAGTAGTACTAGGATGGGTGACCTCCAGGGAAGTCCTCGTGTTGCACCTCTTTTGTGTTTTTTTTTACGTCGTGCCGACCCTCATTCTCTAAATGACGCTATCCCGAGTAGGACACCTAAGGGCGAGCCGCAATGGCCTCATCCTCGGCATGCACCTACAGTACCCGCAAGGCTTCGCGGATAGTGTTATGCTCTCTCGCGCCGCATGGTTAAGAAAATTGTGTGTGCAAACTATAATAGGTGCGATCATACCAGCACTAATGCACCGGATCCCATCAAAACTTTGCAGTTAAGCGTGCTTGGGCGAGAGTAGTACTAGGATGGGTGACCTCCTGGGAAGTCCTCGTGTTGAACTTTATTTTTTTTTTTACGTCGTGCTGACCCTCATTCTCTAAATGACGCTATCCCGAGTAGGACACCTAAGGGCGAGTCGCAATGGCCTCATCCTCGGCAGGCACCTACAGTACCCGCAAGGCTTCGCGGATAGTGTTATGCTCTCTCGTGCCGCATGGTTAAGAAAATTGTGTGTGCAAACTATAATAGGTGCGATCATACCAGCACTAATGCACCGGATCCCATCAGAACTCTGCAGTTAAGCATGCTTGGGCGAGAGTAGTACTAGGATGGGTGACCTCCTGGGAAGTCCTCGTGTTGCACCTCTTTTTTTTTTTTTTTTTTTACGTCGTGCCGACCCTCATTCTCTAAATGACGCTATCCCGAGTAGGACACCTAAGGGCGAGCCGCAATGGCCTCATCCTCGGCATGCACCTACAGTACCCGCAAGGCTTCGCGGATAGTGTTATGCTCTCTCGCGCTGCATGGTTAAGAAAATTGTGTGTGCAAACTATAATAGGTGCGATCATACCAGCACTAATGCACCGGATCCCATCAAAACTTTGCAGTTAAGCGTTCTTGGACGAGAGTAGTACTAGGATGGGTGACCTCCTGGGAAGTCCTCGTGTTGAACTTTTTTTTCTTTTTTTTTTACATCGTGCTGACCCTCATTCTCTAAATGACGCTATCCCGAGTAGGACACCTAAGGGCGAGTGATGAGCGGATAATTTATACGCTTTTTGGCATTGTTTTTAGGTAGTTTTTAGTAAGTTCAAGCTACTTTTAGGGATGTTTTCATTAGTTTTTATGTTTAATTCACATTTCTGGACTTTACTATGAGTTTTTGTGTTTTTCTGTGATTTCAGGTAATTTCTGGCTGAAATTGAGGGACTTGAGCAAAACTCTGAGAAAGGCTGACAAAAGGACTACTGATGTTGTTGGAATCTGACCTCCCTGAACTCGAAATGGATTTTCTGGAGCTACAGAACTCCAAATGGCGCGCTCTCAACGGCATTAGAAAGTAGACATCCAGAGCTTTCCAGCAATATATAATAGTCCATACTTTATTCGGAAATTGACGACGTAACTTGGCGTTGAACGCCAAGTACATGCTGCTGTCTGGAGTTAAACGCCAGAAACACGTCATGATCCGGAGTTGAACGCCCAAAACACGTTATAACTTGGAGTTCAACTCCAAGAAAAGCCTCAGCTCGTGGATAGATCAAGCTCAGCCCAAGAATACACTAAGTGGGCCCTGGAAGTGGATTTATGCATCAATTACTTACTCATGTAAACCTTAGTAGCTAGTCTAGTATAAATAGGATGATTTACTATTGTATTAGACATCTTTTGACAGTTTAATCTTTTGACTGTTTAGCCTTTGATTATTCGGTCTCTTGATCATTCAGGGGGCTGGCCATTCGGCCATGCCTGAACCTTTCACTTATGTATTTTCAACGGTGGAGTTTCTGCACACCATAGATTAAGGGTGTGGAGCTCTGCTGTACCTCAAGTTTCAATACAATTATTATTACTTTCTATTCAATTCTCTTTTATTCTTATTCCAAGATATACGTTGCACAACACTTGATGAATGTGATGATCCGTGACACTCATCATCATTCTCACCTATAAACGCGCGTGATTGACAACCACTTCCGTTCTACTTTAGGCCGGGCGCATATCTCTTAGATTCCCCAACAGAATCTTCGTGGTATAAGTTAGATAGATGGCGGCATTCATGAGGATCCGGAAAGTCTAAACCTTGTCTATGGTATTCCGAGTAGGATTCTGGGATTGAATGACTGTGACGAGCTTCAAACTCCTGAAGGCTGGGCGTGATGACAAACGCAAAAGAATCAAGGGATTCTATTCCAACCTGATTGAGAACCGACAGATGATTAGCCGTGCTGTGACAGAGCATAGGAACGTTTTCACTGAGAGGATGGGATGTAGCCATTGACAACGGTGATGCCCTACATACAGCTTGCCATGGAAAGGAGTAAGAAGGATTGGATGAAAGCAATAAGAAAGTAGAGATTCGAAAGGATTCTAGCATCTCCACACGCCTATCTGAAATTCCCACTATTGATTTATATAAGTATTTCTATCCCTTTTTATTTTATTTTTATTATTAATTTTCGAAACCCATAACCATTTAATCTGCCTAACTGAGATTTACAAGGTGACCATAGCTTGCTTCATACCAACAATCTCTGTGGGATCGACCCTTACTCACGTAAGGTATTACTTGGATGACCCAGTACACTTGCTGGTTAAGTTGAACGGAGTTGTGTCCACACATAGCCAATAGCCATTAAATAAATCTCATGCAAATACAAAGAGGATCACAATTTTGTCCACCAAGTTTTTAGCGCCATTGCCGGGGATTGTTCGAGTATGGATAACTGACGGTTCATCTTGTTGCTCAGATTTGGTAATTTTCTTTTCAAAAAATTTTTCAAAAATTTTTTTTCGTTTTTCTAATAATGTTTTTCGAAAAAATAATAAAAATACAAAAAAAATTCATAAAATCATAAAAATAAAAAATATTTTGTGTTTCTTGTTTGAGTCTTGAGTCAACTTTTAAGTTTGGTGTCAATTGCATGCTTTAAAAATTTTTCTTGCATTTTTCGAAAATTCATGCATTCATGGTGTTCTTCATGATCTTCAAGTTGTTCTTGACAAGTCTTCTTGTTTGATCTTGATGTTTTCTTGCTTTGTGTTGTTTGTTGTTTTTCATATGCATTTTTCGTTTGTTAGAGTCCATGCATTAAAGATTTCTAAGTTTGGTGTCTTGCATGTTTTCTTTGCATTAAAAATTTTTCAAAAATATGTTCTTGATGTTCATCATGATCTTCAAAGTGTTCTTGGTGTGCATCTTGACATTCATAGTGTTCTTGCATGCATCTTGTGTTTTAATCCAAAATTTTCATGTTTTGGGTCACTTTTGTGTTTTTCTCTCTCATCTTTAAAAATTCAAAAATAAAAAAAATATCTTTTCCTTATTTCTCTCCAAATTTTCGAAAATTTGAGTTGACTTAGTCAAAAATTTTTAAAAAATCAGTTGTTTCTTACAAGTCAAGTCAAATTCTCAATTTTTAAAAAAATCTTATCTTTTCAAAATATTTTTCAAAAATCATATCTTTTTCATTTTTTTATTTATTTTTGAAAATTTTAAAAATTATTTTTCAAAAATCTTTTTCTTATCTTTTATATCTAATTTTCGAAAATTAGCTAACAATTAATGTGATTGGTTCAAAAATTTGAAGTTTGTTACTTTCTTGATAAGAAAGGTTCAATCTTTAAATTCTAGAATCTTATCTTGTAGTTTCTTGTTAGTTAAGTCATTTTAAAAATTAAATCTTTTTCAAAATATCTTTTTCTTAAAAATCTTATCTTTATATCTTATCTTTTTCAAAATTTTATCTTTTTCAAAATTTGATTTTAAAATATCTTATCTAACTTCTTATCTTCTTATCTTTTTAAAATTTGATTTTAAAATCTTTTTCAACTAACTGATTAACTTTTTGTTTATTTCTTATCTTTTTCAAAACCACCTAACTACTCTTTCCTCTCTAATTTTCGAAAATATCTTACCCCTTTTTCAAAAATTCTTTTTAATTAACTAATTGTTTCATGTTTTAATTTTAATTACTTTATATCTCTAATTTTTGAAAATCACTAACCCCTTTCTAAAAATTATTTTCGAATTTTCTATCTCTTCTCTCTTATTCTATTTAATTATTTACTAACACTTCTCTTCACCTCTCTTCATCTAAAAATCCGAACCCATTCTTCTTCACTATTCTCCCCTTTCTTCTTCTACTAACATAAAGAAATCTCTATACTGTGACATAGAGGATTCCTCTTCTTTTCTTGTTTTCTTCTCTTTCATATGAGCAGGAACAGGGAAAAAGGCACTCTTGTTGAAATTGATCCTGAACCTGAAAGGACTCTGAAAAGGAAACTAAGAGAAACTAAATTACAACAATCCAGAAACAACCTTTCAGAAATTTTCGAATAAGAGAAGTAGATGGCAGCCGAAAATAATAATAATGCAAGGAAAATGCTTGGTGACTTCACAAAGCCAACGTCCAAATTTGATGGAAGAAGCATCTCCATTCCTGCCATTGGAGCCAACAACTTTGAGCTGAAACCTCAGCTAGTTGCCTTAATGCAAAAAAACTGCAAGTTTTATGGACTTCCATCTGAAGATCCTTATCAGTTTTTAACTGAGTTCTTGCAGATCTGTGAGACTGTAAAGACGAATGGAGTTGCTCCTGAAGTCTACAGACTCATGCTTTTCCCTTTTGCTGTAAGAGACAGAGCTAGAATATGGTTAGATTCACAATCCAAGGATAGCCTGGACTCCTGGGATAAGCTGGTCACAGCTTTCTTGGATAAATTCTTTCCTCCTCAAAAGCTGAGCAAGCTGAGAGTGGATGTTCAAACCTTCAAACAAAAAGATGGTGAATCCCTCTATGAAGCTTGGGAAAGATATAAGCAGCTGACCAAAAGATGTCCATCTGACATGTTTTCAAAATGGACCATATTAGATATATTCTATTATGGTCTCTCTGAATTTTTGAAAATGTCA
The DNA here is from genome assembly GCF_014773155.1 of Arachis stenosperma. Taxonomy (NCBI): domain Eukaryota; kingdom Viridiplantae; phylum Streptophyta; class Magnoliopsida; order Fabales; family Fabaceae; genus Arachis; species Arachis stenosperma. Next base: position 45,853,859 of record NC_080382.1, on the reverse strand, counting down.
TTGGACCATTCTGCAGATGGATCTATTCACCTAAAGAAAACGCCTGAAGAGGCTCAAGAACTCATTGATATGGTTGCAAACAACCAATTCATGTACACTTCTGAGAGGAATTCCGTGAATAATGGGATACCTCAGAAGAAAGGAGTTCTTGAAATTGATACTCTGAATGCCATATTGGCTCAGAACAAAGTGTTGACTCAACAGGTCAATATGATCTCTCAAAATCTGAATGGATGGCAACATGCATCCAACAGTACTAAAGAGGTAACTTCTGAAGAAGCTTATGATCTTGAGAACCCTGCCATGGCAGAGGTTAATTACATGGGTGAACCTTATGGAAACACCTATAACTCATCATGGAGAAATCATCCAAATTTCTCATGGAAGGATCAACAAAAGCCTCAACAAGGCTTTAACAATGGTGGACGCAATAGGCTGAGCAATAGCAAGCCTTTTCCATCATCTTCTCAGCAACAGACAGAGAATTCTGAACAAAACACCTCTAATTTAGCCAATCTAGTCTCTGATCTGTCCAATGCCACTTTCAGTTTCATGAGTGAAACAAGATCCTCCATTAGGAATCTGGAGGCACAAGTGGGCCAACTGAGTAAGAAAGTCATTAAAACTCCTCCCAGTATTCTCCCAAGCAATACAGAAGAGAATCCAAAAGGAGAGTGCAAGGCCATTGATATAATCAATATGGCCGAATGCACAAGGGAGGAGGAGGACGAAAATCCTAGTGAGGAAGACCTCCTGGGACGTCCCTCAAGCAAGAAGGAGTTTCCTATTAAGGATCCAAAGGAGTCTGAGGCTCATATAGAGACCATAGAGATTCTATTAAATCTCCTTCTGCCATTCATGAGCACTGAAGACTATTCTTCCTCTGAAGAGGATGAAGATGTAACTGGAGAGCAAGTTGCTCAATACTTAGGAGCTATCATGAAGCTGAATGCCAAGTTGTTTGGTAATGAGACTTGGGAAAGTGAACCTCCCTTGCTCATTAGTGAACTAGATACCTGGATTCAGCAAATTCTACCTCAAAAGAAACAAGATCCTGGCAAGTTCTTAATACCTTGTACCATAGGCACCATGACCTTTGAAAAAGCTCTGTGTGATCTGGGGTCAGGGATAAATCTTATGCCACTCTCTGTAATGGAGAAGCTGGGGATCATTGAGGTACAACCTGCCTTGTTCTCATTATAATTGGCAGACAAGTCATTGAGACAAGCTTATGGAATAGTAGAGGACGTGTTAGTAAAGGTTGAAGGCCTTTACATCCCTGCTGATTTCATAATCTTAGACACTAGGAAGGAAGAGGATGATTGCATCATCCTTGGAAGACCTTTCCTAGCCATAGCAGGAGCTGTGATAGATGTCAACAGAGGTGAATTAGTCCTTCAATTGAATGGGGACTACCTTGTGTTTAAGGCACATGGCCATCCCTCTGTGACAAAAGAGAGTAAGCATGAAGAGCTTCTCTTAGTTCAGAGTCAAGAAGAGCCCCCACAGTCAAACTCTAAGTTTGGTGTTGGAAGGCCACAACCAAACTCTAAGTTTGGTGTTTAGACCCCATATCCAAACTCTAAGTTTGGTGTGGGAACTATACAACATTGACCTGATCACCTTGTGGCTCCATGAGAGCCCATTGTCAAGCTATTGACATTAAAGAAGCGCTTGTTGGGAGGCAACCTAATTTTATTTATCTAATTTTTATTTAATTTTATTTTATTGTTATTTTGTGTTTTATTAGGTACATGATCATGTGGAGTCACGAAAAAAAATATAAAAAATAAAAACAGAATCAAAAACAGCAGAAGAAAAATCACACCCTGAAGGAAGCACAGGCTGGCGTTCAACGCCAGTAAGAAACATCTGGCTGGCGTTGTACGCCAGAACAGAGCATCAACATGGCGCTGAACGCCAGAAACAAGCAACATTCTGGCGCTGAACGCCAGGAATGTGCCTAAGAGGAAAAGCTGGCGCTGAACGCCAGTAACAAGCATGAAACTGGCGTTCAACGCTAGAAACATGTTACATGTGGGCGTTGAACGCCCAGAACGTGCACCAATGGGCGTTTAAACGCCAGAATGGTGTGCAAAGGCATTTTACATGCCTATTTGGTGCAGGGATGGAATTCCTTGACACCTCAGGATCTGTGGACCCCACAGGATCACCTCAGGATCTGTGGACCCCACAGGATCCCCACCTACTATATTCCCACCTTACCTCCTAATCCTATTTTACTCTTCCCCATAAACCCCACCTACCTTCCAAATTCAAAAACATCTTCCCACCCATTCCCACCCTAAATGGCCGAACCTACCCTCTACTCTCTCCCTATATATACCTTTCCATTCTACTTCATTTTCACACAACACTACCCCCTCTACTATACCTTAGCCGAATCCATCTCCCCTCACTCTCCTCCATTTTCTTCTTCTTCTTCTTCTCTTCTTTCTTCTCTTGCTCGAGGGCGAGCAATATTTTAAGTTTGGTGTGGTAAAAGCATAAGCTTTTTGTTTTTCCATTACCATCAATGGCACATAAGGCCGGAGAATCCTCTAGAAAAGAAAAAGGGAAGACAAAAGCTTCCACCTCCGAGTCATGGGAGATGGAAAGATTCATCTCCAAAAGCCATCAAGACCACTTCTATGATGTTGTGGCAAAGAAGAAGGTGATCCCTGAGGTCCCTTTCAAACTCAAGAAAAATGAGTATCCGGAGATCCGACATGAAAGCCGAAGAAGAGGTTGGGAAGTCCTAACCAACCCCATGCAACAAGTCGGAATCTTAATGGTTCAAGAGTTCTATGCCAATGCATGGATCACTAGGAACCATGATCAAAGTATGAACCCGAGTCCAAAGAAATATCTCACAATGGTTCGGGGAAAATACTTAGATTTTAGTCCAGAGAATGTGAGGTTGGCGTTCCACTTGCCCATGATGCAAGGAGATGAACGCCCCTACACTAGAAGGGTCAACTTTAATCAAAGGTTGGACCAAGTCCTAATGGACATATGTGTGGAAGGAGCTCAATGGAAAAGAGACTCCAAAAGCAAGCCAGTCCAACTAAGAAGACTGGACCTCAAGCCTGTGGCTAGAGGATGGTTGGAGTTCATTCAACGCTCCATTATTCCCACTAGCAACCGATCTGAAGTTACTGTGGATCGGGCCATCATGATTCATAGCATCATGATTGGAGAGGAAGTAGAAGTTCATGAAGTCATCTCCAATGAATTCTACAAAATAGCCGAAAAGCCCTCCACCATGGCAAGGCTAGCTTTTCCTCACCTTATTTGCCATCTATGTTACTCAGCTGAAGTTATCATAGAAGGAGACATCTCCATTGAAGAGGATAAGCCCATCACCAAGAAGAGGATGGAGCAAGCAAGAGAGACCCTTCACGGTTCTCAAGAGATGCATGAGGAAGCTCATCATCAAGAAATCCCTGAGATGCCTCAAGGGATGCACTTTCCTCCCAACAACTATTGGGAACAACTCAACACGTCCTTAGAAGATTTGAGCCACAATGTGGAACAATTAAGGGTGGAACATCATGAGCACTCCATCATTCTCCAAGAAATAAGAGAAGATCAAAGAGCAATGAGGGAGGAGCAACAAAGGCAAGGAAGGGACATAGAAGAGCTTAAGGACATTGTTGGTCCTTCAAGAAGAAGACGCCACTAAGGTGGATTCATTCCTTGTTCTTATTTCTTTCTGTTTTTCGGTTCCCATGTTATGTTTATCTATGCTTAGTGTCTCTACTTCATGATCATTAGTATGTAGTAACTATGTCTTAAAGCTATGAATAAAATCCATTAATCCTTCACCTCTCTTAAATGAAATATGTTTTAATACAAAAGAACAAGAAGTACATGAATTTCGAATTTATCCTTGAAATTAGTTTAATTATATTGATGTGGTGACAATACTTTTTGTTTTCTGAATGAATGATTGAACAGTGCATATTTTTGATCTTGTTGTTTATGAATGTTAAAATTGTTGGCTCTTGAAAGAATGATGAACAAAGAGAAATGTTATTGACAATCTGAAAAATCATGAAATTGATTCTTGAAGCAAGAAAAAGCAGTGAATAGCAAAAGCTTGAAAAAATATAATTGGCGAAAAAAAATAGAAAGAAAAAGAAAAAGCAAGCAGAAAAAGCCAATAGCCCTTAAAACCAAAAGGCAAGGGTAAAAAGGATCCAAGGCTTTGAGCATCAATGGATAGGAGGGCCCAAGGAAATAAAATACAGGCCTAAGCGGCTAAATCAAGCTGTCCCTAACCATGTGCTTGTGTCATGAAGGTCCAAGTGAAAAGCTTGAGACTGAGTGGTTAAAGTCGTGATCCAAAGCAAAAGAGTGTGCTTAAGAGCTCTGGACACCACTAACTGGGGACTCTAGCAAAGCTGAGTCACAATCTGAAAAGGTTCACCCAGTTATGTGTCTGTGGCATTTATGTATCTGGTGGTAATACTAGAAAACAAAATGCTTAGGGCCACGGCCAAGACTCATAAGTAGCTGTGTTCAAGAATCAACATGCTTAACTAGGAAAGTCAATAACACTATCCAAAATTCTAAGTTCCTAGAGAAGCCAATCATTCTGAACTTCAAAGGAAAAAGTGAGATGCCAAAACTATTCAGAAGCAAAAAGCTACAAGTCCCACTCATCTAATTATAATTAATATTCATTGATATTCTGGAATTCACAATATATTCTCTTCTTTTTATCCTAATTGATTTTCAGTTGCTTGGGGACAAGCAACAATTTAAGTTTGGTGTTGTGATGAGCGGATAATTTATACGCTTTTTGGCATTGTTTTTAGGTAGTTTTTAGTAAGTTCAAGCTACTTTTAGGGATGTTTTCATTAGTTTTTATGTTAAATTCACATTTCTGGACTTTACTATGAGTTTGTGTGTTTTTCTGTGATTTCAGGTAATTTCTGGCTGAAATTGAGGGACTTGAGCAAAACTCTGAAAAAGGCTGACAAAAGGACTACTGATGCTGTTGGAATCTGACCTCCCTGAACTCGAAATGGATTTTCTGGAGCTACAGAACTCCAAATGGTGCGCTCTCAACGGCATTAGAAAGTAGACATCCAGAGCTTTCCAGCAATATATAATAGTCCATACTTTATTCGGAAATTGATGACGTAACTTGGCGTTGAACGCCAAGTACATGCTGCTGTCTGGAGTTAAACGCCAGAAACACGTCATGATCTGGAGTTGAACGCCCAAAACACGTTATAACTTGGAGTTCAACTCCAAGAAAAGCCTCAGCTCGTGGATAGATCAAGCTCAGCCCAAGCATACACCAAGTGGGCCCCGAAAGTGGATTTATGCATCAATTACTTACTCATGTAAACCTTAGTAGCTAGTCTAGTATAAATAGGATGATTTACTATTGTATTAGACATCTTTTGACAGTTTAATCTTTTGACTGTTTAGCCTTTGGTTATTCAGTCTCTTGATCATTCAGGGGGCTGGCCATTCGGCCATGCCTGAACCTTTCACTCATGTATTTTCAACGGTGGAGTTTCTGCACACCATAGATTAAGGGTGTGGAGCTCTGCTGTACCTCAAGTTTCAATACAATTATTATTACTTTCTATTCAATTCTCTTTTATTCTTATTCCAAGATATACGTTGCACAATACTTGATGAATGTGATGATCCGTGACACTCATCATCATTCTCACCTATGAACGCGCGTGATTGACAACCACTTCCGTTCTACTTTAGGCCGGGCGCATATCTCTTAGATTCCCCAACAGAATCTTCGTGGTATAAGTTAGATAGATGGCGGCATTCATGAGGATCCGGAAAGTCTAAACCTTGTCTATGGTATTCCAAGTAGGATTCTGGGATTGAATGACTGTGACGAGCTTCAAACTCCTGAAGGCTGGGCGTGATGACAAACGCAAAAGAATCAAGGGATTCTATTCCAACCTGATTGTGAACCGACAGATGATTAGCCGTGCTGTGACAGAGCATAGGAACGTTTTCACTGAGAGGATGGGATGTAGCCATTGACAACGGTGATGCCCTACATACAACTTGCCATGGAAAGGAGTAAGAAGGATTGGATGAAAGCAATAAGAAAGTAGAGATTCGAAAGGATTCTAGCATCTCCACACGCCTATCTGAAATTCCCACTATTGATTTACATAAGTATTTCTATCCCTTTTTATTTTCTTTTTATTATTAATTTTCGAAACCCATAACCATTTAATCTGCCTAACTGAGATTTAAAAGGTGACCATAGCTTGCTTCATACCAACAATCTCTGTGGGATCGACCCTTACTCACGTAAGGTATTACTTGGATGACCCAGTACACTTGCTAGTTAAGTTGAACGGAGTTGTGTCCACACATAGCCAATAGCCATTAAATAAATCTCATGCAAATACAAAGAGGATCACAATTTCGTCCACCAGCGAGCCGCAATGGCCTCATCCTCGGCAGGCAGCTACAGTACCCGAAAGGCTTCGCAGATAGTGTTATGCTCTCTCGTGCCGCATGGTTAAGAAAATTGTGTGTGCAAACTATAATAGGTGCGATCATACCAACACTAATGCATCGGATCCCATCAGAACTCTGCAGTTAAGAGTGCTTGGGCGAGAGTAGTACTAGGATGGGTGACCTCTTGGGAAGTCCTCGTGTTGCACCTTTTCTTTTTTTTTTTTTACGTCGTGCCGACCATCATTCTCTAAATGACGCTATCCCGAGTAGGACACCTAAGGGCGAGCCGCAATGGCCTCATCCTCGGCATGCACCTACAGTACCCGCAAGGTTTCGCGGATAGTGTTATGCTCTCTCGAGCCGCATGGTTAAGAAAATTGTGTGTGCGAACTATAATAGTTGCGATCATACCAGCACTAATGCACCGGATCCCATCAGAACTCCGAAGTTAAGCGTGCTTGGGCGAGAGTAGTACTAGGATGGGTGACCTCATGGGAAGTCCTCGTGTTGCACCCTTTTTTTTTACGTCGTGCCGACCCTTATTCTCTAAATGACGCTATCCCGAGTAGGCCACCTAAGGGCGAGCCGCAATGACCTCATCCTCGGCAGGCACCTACAGTACCCGCAAGGCTTCGCCGATAGTGTTATGCTTTCTCGCGCCGCATGGTTAAGAAAATTGTGTGTGCAAGCAAAAATAGGTGCGATCATACCAGCACTAATGCACCGGATCCCATCAGAACTCCGCATTTAAGCGTGCTTGGGCGAGAGTAGTACTAGGATGGGTGACCTCTTGGGAAGTCCTTGTGTTGCACCTCTTTTTTTTTTTTTTTTTACGTCGTGCTGACCCTCATTCTCTAAATGACGCTATCCCGAGTAGGACACCTAAGGGCGAGCCGCAATGACCTCATTCTCGGAAAGCACCTACAGTACCCGCAAGGCTTCGCAGATAGCGTTATGCTCTCTCGTGCCTCATGGTTAAGAAAATTGCGTGTGCAAACTATAATAGGTGCGATCATACCCGCACTAATGCACCGGATCCCATCAGAACTCCGCAGTTAAGCGTGCCTGGGCGAGAGTAGTACTAGGATGTGTGACCTCCTGGGAAGTCCTCGTGTTGCACCTTTTTTTTTTTACGTCGTGCCGACCCTCATTCTCTAAATGACGCTATCCCGAGTAGGACACCTAAGGGCGAGCCGCAATGGCCTCATCCTCGGTAGGCAACTACAATACCCGCAAGGCTTTGCCGATAGTATTATGCTCTCTCGCGCCGCATGGTTAAGAAAATTGAGTGTGCAAACTATAATAGGTGCGATTATACTAGCACTAATGCACCGGATCCCATCAAAAACTCCGTAGTTAAGCGTGCTTGGGCGAGAGTAGTGCTAGGATGGGTGACCTCCTGGGAAGTCCTCGTGTTGCACCTCTTTTTTTTTTTTTTTACGTCGTGCCGACCCTCATTCTCTAAATGACGCTATCCCGAATAGGCCAACTAAGGGCGAGCCGCAATGGCCTTATCCTCGGCAGGCACCTACAGTACCCGCAAGGCTTCGAGGATAGTGTTATGCTCTCTCGTGCCGCATGGTTAAGAAAATTGTGTGTGCAAACTATAATAGGTGCGATCATACCAGCACTAATGCACCGGATCCCATCAGAACTCTGCAGTTAAGCGTGCTTGGGCGAGTGATGTGTGGAAAGCGATCCAACACAAAACTTACCGGCAAGTGTACCGGGTCGCATCAAGTAATAATAACTCACATGAGTGAGGTCGATCCCACAGGGATTGAAGGATTGAGCAATTTTAGTTTAGTGGGTGATTTAGTCAAGCGAATCAAGTTTTGGTTGAGTGTTTTGTGTTTAACAGAAATTAAATGACAGTAAATGTAAAGGGGGAAGGGAGAAGTGCAGTAAAATAAAGAACAGAAGAGTAAAAGTGCAGAAACTCAAAGAGCAAGAAAGTAAATGACTGAAACTTAAAGTGCAAGAAACTTAAATTGCAGTAACTTAAATGGCAAGAAAGATAAATTGCTAGAAGATAAAAGGGAATTAAGGAGTGGGAATTGCAAGATCTAAACAAAGGAGAAGTAAATTGCAGTAAATGGTTGAGCAGAAAGTAAATTAGCAACAATAAGCATTCCAACAGAATTGAAAGGAAATGTAGCAGAGGTTCACAGAAGAACCAAAAGTGATCTCAGGATCCCAAGGGCTTAGGTAGCAGAGCCTAAAACCCAATTTCCTTCCCAGATCTGAAGTTACTAAGCAATTGACAGAAAATGAAAGAAGAAGCAGTAGAAGAACAGAATTGAAAGTGAATTATGCAGAAAACAAATTTAAACAGAGCTAGAATGGGAATTGGGACAGAATTTCCCCAATTTCACACATCCAAAACTCAGAAAACAGAAGAGTAGAATTGCCCAAGGGAATTGAGGAAGGAGATCAATCAATTCTCCCTTGATCCTCTTAGTTCTCGGCCAATTCTCTCAAGAACAATTCCAAGAGAGTCAAAGCTCCAAAGGAATGTGAAAGTGAAAATTCAAAAGCCAAGGTAAAAGTAAAAATTCAAAGTGAGCATAAAGGTAGCTAAAAAAGTCCTAATTACATCAAACTAACTCCTATTTATACACTTTCTATTCTTGGATAATGGGATTTGGATGGGCTTTTGGATTGGTGAAGAAATGAATTAAAATGGGAATTTAATTTGAATTTTCGGCCCATGAAATCCACTCCCAGGAGGCTGCCCTGCCCTTGTGGAGGGCAGGGCAGAAAATTGATGCTTGGTGCTTGGAGTTGGTGCGGCCATGATGCGTCTTGGTGCTGCGTGGTGCGCGTTTGGCACGAGGTTGGTGCGCCAGAGGCTGCCCTGCCCGCGCCAAGGGCAGGGCGGGAAGGTTGGTGCGCCAGAACGTGATGCGTGCGTGCGCTTGGTGCTGCCAGAATTGAGAAGCGCGCGTGCGCGCGATGCATGTTGACGCGTGGGATGCTGCCCTGCCCGCGCCAAGGGCAGGGCGGGAAGGCTTTGGTGCGCCAGGAAAGGAATGTTGCGCGCGGTTGGTGCGCCAGGAAGCAAAGTTGGTGCGCCACTTTCAAATGCTGCCCTGCCCGCGCCAAGGGCAGGGCAAGGTTCCTTCCTTCACATCGTGGGTTCGATCCTGGGAGGAAGCAAACACGCTAGTTATTTTCTTGGTTTCTTGGCACCAAAGTTACCCTTAGTCCTTGGCTTCCTCATGGTCCCTTGTTCGAAACTTGTAGCTTGCATGGGTGTCATTTTCCCTTGAATTTCTTTCCTCATGGAGCCCGATCCTGCTCTCCACAAGGGCAGGGCAGAAATTGCTTCTCCTTGCTCCAAGGCACCATTTTGTGCTCTGCCCTTGGAGTGGGCAGGGCAGAGTTGCCTTTCTTGGTTCGGTCACTTGATGCTGCCCTCCTAGAGGGCATTCTGCCCTTGTGGAGGGCAATGTTGCTTCTCCCATTGTGTTGCGACACGCTTCATCTTGATTCGGCCACGCTTTTCTTTCTTTGGCTACACTTTTTATGCCACGCTTTTCATTTTCTTTTCTTTTCTTCACCTATAATAAACCAAACAACCACTCAAAGTATCACTAAATTCAAGAGGCTTATAAATCAATTAAAATGCAATTAAAATTAGCTTAAACCTCATGATTTAACATTAATTTCATAGTGGTTGCTTGATTTAGAGAAGTTATGCATTTTCACTCCAAATCACTAACTTAGGATGCAAGAAAGTGCATAAATGCTAACAAAACAAATGAAATTAGCTTGAAAAATGGGTATATGATGACTTGTCATCACAACACCAAACTTAAACCTTGCTTGTCCCCAAGCAAGCATCAAAACTAAGAGTAAATGATATGAATAAGAAAAGAACACAAATCCTTATTATGCAGATAGCAGAACTTCAATTTATGGGGCATTTATGCAGACAATGATACTCACTTATTGTTACTGCTGCATAATACATATCTTTCTTCAAAGGCTTGCTAAACTTGCTGTTATAAGACTCACCTTTTACTCACTCCCTTGCTAACTCTTCTTGGCTTATAATGCTTTAACAAGCTTTTTATTCTTTAAGAGGTTTGGTGTTAAATGTTGCAGCTTAGCCTTTGGCTTCATTTTCTTTTATTTTGCTCAACATCTTTCCACCACAGACACTTAGCTCACTAATTCTTCCTAGGATCATTGATGCCCAGCATCTCTTTGGATCACTAAGTGCTTTGTATCTAAGTTGCTCTTTATTGTGGATTTTCAATTGGCCATCCCAAATCAGTTGATCTAAGTGACCGGGTTTCAAAATACCCCTTAGAATTTACTCATCCAAGCAGATCTCAGTACAAGAACACCACAGGCATTTGTCCTAAGGTTCAAACCATTGGTGTCCAACCTTTATTCTTTGTTTTTTTTCTTGCCATTTTGGCTTTTTCCTTCCTTTTTCTTTCTGTTTTTGTTACCAAGGGTTGTTTCATTATTGGTAGGAGTCTTTGTAACAACAAGCTAACTTACAATTGAATGGGAATGATATTATGCAACATTTATTTCATGAGTTATGCATTTAATCCAACACATGTGCCACCACCAACTTCCATTCATACTCATGCAACATTGGATTTTTACTTTTCAATTCAAACTAAACTCTTTTATTCAAGCATATGGGAAACAAAGCAATATTTAAAGCTAAGTGATGGATACAAGCATTATGCAGACTCATCATTTTTCTAGCTAATTATTAACTAACTAAAATGAAAAGCAAAGAACAGAAATTGCATAAAGCAAAGAATATAAATGGTGGAGGCATATCATGTTTCAGACATGCATCTCCTTATTAAAGACATGAAAGAGGAAGTATGAAAGAACTTTGCCACCTTCTAATGGTCATGGCTGCTGCTTGATTCTCCCTTCTTCTTCTTTCTCTTCCCTGTCTTGGAGTAATCTTGGATCTCTTCTCCAGGACATCTTCTAGCCCAAACAGAATCTATGAGTCCTTTGAGCCCATAAGTTTCCAATGTGTTAAAGGTTGACTCAGTGTATTGACGAGATTTTGCTTGTTGTTTGGCTAAGAATTCAGGGCATTGCTCAAATGGCTTGATCTCAGGATTGAGTGTTGGCAAATTGTGAGTCAAGTACTCCAACCTTGCTTGCATGTTTTCATCATACTCCATTCTTTGTACGTGTCTAACTTCACCTATGGTATGATGAACATTCTTCCATTGATACAGGTTGTGACTATATTCCGATGCTTTAGCTTGACTGAAATACAGCTTATCATATGATTCCTTGAATTCTTTGTATTGCTCTTTTTGTCCTTCAAGGATCTGTGCTTGAAATTCTTGCTGCTGAGTCATCATTTGTTGTTGCCATTTCTCTTGCTTCTCCTCCATTTGATGCTGCCAAGCTTCTCGTTCTCCTTTTTCTTTCAAGAATTGCTCCATGAATTCAGGATGGGGCTCTAGATATTTCTCTTGGCCCTCCTGATTTTGGCCTTGTGGCTCTAGATATTGCACTTGGCCTTCTTGATTTCGGCCTTGTTGGATCTGCATGAGTTGATTCTGACCTTGTTGAGCCTGCATGAGTTGCTGAGTTAACTCTTCAATTGATCTTTGCAATTGGCTCATATCTATGGCATCATAAGCCTGATTTCGTCCTTCCTCTCTTTGTGATCTCCTTTGTCTAGGAGCTTCTACCCCTTCTTGATTTTCTTCTTCATTACTTCCCTCCATGCTCTTCTTGGTGATCCATTTTCCTACTTTCACTTTTGTTGTGTCCTCATCTTCAAAAATGACATTAGCTCTGTTACATAGCCTTTGGATGGTGCTTGGATGTCCAAGGCCTTTTGACTTGCTTGTGCTATCTGCCATTTCTTGAATGCTGTCGGCTATGAGATGTGCAACATTGATCTCACCCCCATGCAAGATGCAGTGTGTCATGAGAGCTCATTTGATTGTGACCCAAGAGGCATTTCCAGTAGGAAGAATAGATCTCCTCACTATTTCAAACCATCCCTTAGCCACAGGAGTAAGATTGATTCTTCTTATGTGACTGGGAACCCCCTTTGAATCTCTTTCCCAATCTGTATTTTCCATGCATATTCCTTGCAGGATCTCATCAGGATTGTTTTCCCGTTGCAATCTAGCCTCATAGCTAAGCTCTGGATATGTGATGGTTCTCAATTTGAGAGCTCTTGTGATAGCAGCAGGGCTAAAACTTACTTCAACCCCTCTGACATAGCTTGTGTAGGGAGCACTATTTTGTTTTCTTTGGCAGCATTTGCATAGAACTCCCTAATCATTACTGCACTGATGTCAGTCAGAGGAGAACACAAGAGTTCCCATCTTCTTTCTCTTGTAATTTGCTTCATGATGGGGTACTCTCCTTCCCTCAAATCAAGGCCTTTCTCATAGATGACATTCTTCCCCTCCATGAACCTATAATATCTCCCTTCATGGAATTGGGATCTAAACCTTCTTGCATCAAATGATGGGGGTTCGGTTGCCATAGGTTCGGCTACCATAGGTTCTTTTCCGGGCCTTCTTTTTGAGCTTGAGGAGGCCATTGAAGGTTGAAGTGAAAAGAAAGAGGAAGTAAGAGTAGAAGAAATATGTGTTGTGTTTGGGGTGAACTTTGGTTCGGTTTTGATGTGTGAGGTAAGGAAGAAATATGTTGATTTCACATGAAAGTGGTTTGAAAGAGAGTGTGTAGGCCGTGTTGGTGCAACGGCTATTTATAGGCCATGTTTCCAAGCTTTTCAACAAAACCACAATGAATGAATGAAGAAGGGACCGTGAGTGTTCATGAAGGGCTGAGATTGGTTTGCTCTTTCAAGGAATGCATGAGATGGACGGCTTGCATGCATGGTTGAGGCTTGACGAGGATTCTCCTCCCATTGGTTGCATGCACTTCGGTGTCCAATGTTGCATGCATGCAGGTTTTGTTCCCCATGAGCACGTTCTCCTAGGCACATGTGACCTCCCTTACATAGCTCCTCCTAGCCGTGGCCCCTCCTTGAGCTTGTCTTAATCTTTTTCTCCTGCATGAATCAAAGCAGCTAGTCTTAGATCATTAATAAGGTTGTTGGCAATTAATTTGTATTAAAGAGAAAGAATTGTTTTGTTTTGTGTATTATTAAAAATATTTTTATGGTCAATTGTGTCCCTTAATTGAAGATGTTGAAAGTTGGTGAACACCAAACTTATTCTTTTATTAAGGGAATGGCCGAACAACTATCAACCATTTTTCACAATTGACATTTTCTTTTAAAAACAATTGTGTCGTATGATCCTGTTTGTATGCTTTTGATTCCATAAATGGTAAATGATATTCTGAATTTTGTTGCACTTGCAGACACCAAACTTAGTGTTTGGTCATATGCTTTATTCAAATGAATCATGCATATGTTCTAAAAAGTATGGCTCCCTTTCTTTTTGAAAAGCTAAAATTTAGTGTACCTTAAGGGACACCAAACTTAGAACTCTGACTTATGCTATAAAATGTGCATTTATCAAATATGAAGGTTCAGAATCATACTCAGGAAATCATAGCTTATTAAAGAGAAGGCAGAAATTTTAAATCATGGGTTGCCTCCCATGAAGTGCTCTTTTATTGTCATTAGCTTGACATTGAACTCCCTTTAAGGTGGTTGATGTTGGTGGTGTCTCAACTTGTCACCCCTTACTGTCAGCTTTCTCTGAGTGTCTTGATGTTCAATTTCCACATGCTCAAGAGAAAGTATTTGATTAACAGTGTAGTAATCCTTTGTTCCCAATTGTTGATACACAAGTTGTACCTTGTCACCTTTGGCAAATCCTTCTGTTGGGATTTTTCTGTTCTTCCAACCCCTTTTTGTTTTGCTCCTGTGTTTCATCTTTCCTTTTGTTGACCTTTCTTTTCTGGCCATGGGCTTCTTTTGAGGATATCTCTTCTCAGTAGCTAGTATTTCAATATCTTCTTGAGCTTCTTCATTGATTTGCATAATCCTTGGCTTTAGGGTGTTGCTGTGATTTTCCTTGTCAATTTCTTCCTTCAGCTGTGATCCTCCCTTATCAATGTCCTCATAGTCTTTCTTCTTTTCACTAAACTGTTCCTCTGGTAGGACCTTCAGAATGACATTCTGATCATGCATTCTGAGAATTAACTCCCCTTTTTCTATGTCTATGATGGCTCTTGCAGTTGCCAAAAATGGCCTTCCTAGTATAACAGAGTCTCCATCATCCTCATCTGATTCTAGAATCACAAAGTCAGCAGGATATATGAGGTTGTCCACCTTAACCAAGAGGTTTTCAACTATACCCCTAGAGTGCACTATTGACTTATCTACCAGCTCCAGATACATTTGCACTGGTTTGACTTCCTCTATGTGCAACTTTTTCACCAGGGAGGATGGTATTAAATTAATACTTGCTCCCAGATCGCACATTGCTTTAGTAATGGTTAATTCTCCAATGGTGCATGGCAACAGGAAGCTCCCTGGGTCCTCAAGTTTGGGGGGAAGCCCTTTTTGAATCAAGGCCCTGCATTCCTCAGTGATCGCTATGGTTTCTTGCTCATCCCATCTTCTTTTCTTGTTGATGAGCTCTTTTAGAAACTTAGCATACAGGGGCATTTGCTCCAAAGCCTCTGCCAAAGGTATGTTAATTTCTAATTTCTTGAAAGTCTCAAGAAACTTGTGGAAGTGCTGATCCTTTGTTTCCTTGTGAAATCTTTGTGGATAAGGTAGTGATGGTGTTGGGCTCTTCTCTACTTGATGTTGTTTTGGGCTTGATTCTTCCATGATTTGCTTTCCTTGCTTCAACTTCTGTGGCTTGTCATCTTCCTCTGTGAGCTTTTCTGGAGCACTTTTGCTTATTGTGTCTTTGTTGATGGCTTCATCATTCTTTGTTGACTCATTGTTATTCTCCATAAGCTTTTGGTTGCTCCTTGGTTACCATCTGTTAATATTCTTCCACTTCTTAGTTGCACCACCTTGCATTCTTCCTTTGGGTTGGGAATGGTATCACTAGGTAGTGAACTTGATGGTTTCTCAACAGAGATCTTCTTAGAGATTTGCCCAATCTGCCTCTCTAGGTTCTTCATGGTAGCTTCTTGATTCTTGGTGGTCAGTTCTTGGTTTTTCATCAGTTTTTCCATGAGCTGTTCTAGATGGGTGATTCTCTGTGAGTCTTGTGAGGTGGGTTGATTTTGGGGTGTTGATGGGTGAGGATAGGTGTTTTGGTTAGTTGGGTGGTTATTGGGTGGGTATTGGTTAGAATTTGGGTAGTTGTTTTGTGGTTTTCTGTATGAATTTTGGTTAGTGGTTGGCTGGGGGTTATGGTTTGTGTTTTTCCAATTGTTTTGGCCTGTGTTTCTTTGCCATGGTTGTTGGTTTTGATTATGGTTGTCTCCCCATCTGAGGTTGGGATGATTCTTCCAAGATGGATTGTATGTGTCACCATAGACTTCATTTGTTCCAGGATTTTGGTTGTGCATGTATTGAACTTGCTCTTGTTGTTGCTCCTCTTGATTTTCTTCATTTTGCACCCAAGTGGTTGGAGGTTGGCTTGTGGTGCTCACTGCTGCCACTTGCAAGCCATCAATTCTCTTAGCCATTTGCTCAAATTGTTGTTGAATCTGTTGCTGCATCATCTTGTTTTGAGCTAAGATTGAATCTACTCCTTCCAACTCCATGACTCCTCTTCTCTGTGATGGTTGGCGTTGTCTTTGATGAGCAAAGAAATATTGGTTGTTGGCCACCATATCAATGAGGTTTCGAGCTTCCTCTGTGGTTTTCATGAGTTGTAGAGAGCCTCCAGCAGAGTGATCAAGAGCCTCTTGAGCTTTAAGAGTGAGGCCTTCATAGAAGTTTTGTAGCTTGTCCCACTCAGTGAATATCTCTGGTGGACACTTCCTCAATAGAGCCTTGTATCTCTCCCATGCTTCATATAAGCTCTCGGCCTCCAATTGAGTGAATGTTTGAACCTCTGTCTTCAACCTTAGGACTCTTTGAGGAGGGTAGAATTTGGCAAGGAACTTGCTCACCAAGTCATCCCAAGTGTTGATGCTTTCTTTTGGAAAGGTCTCTAGCCATTGAGTTGCTTTATCCCTGAGAGAGAATGGGAAGAGAAGCAACTTATAGCTATCAGGAGGTACACCATTTGTTTTCACTGTGTCACAAATTCTCAAGAAAGTAGACAAATGTTGGTTTGGATCCTCCAAAGGCCCTCCTCCAAAAGAACAATTGTTTTGAACCAGAGTGATGAGTTGTGGCTTGAGTTCAAAGTTGTTTGCATTGACATTGGGAGGAAGAATGCTACTCCCACAGTGCTTGGCATTTGCAAATGTGTATGAAGCCAAGACTCTTCTCTGTTGGTCATTGTTGGCTCCTCCTCCTGGGTGATTGGTATCTCCTTCCATATCTTGGAATTCTTCCTCAGATTCTTCTTCTTCTCCAACAATATTCTTCCCTCTTTCAGCTCTTCTTATTCTCCGAAGAGTCCTTTGATCAATTTCAGAGTGGATAGTAGAGGATCTTCCTATACCTGACATACAAACACACAACAATAAACACACAAACCCAGAAATACTATGGAACTTCAATCTGTAGCTAGAATGAAGTTCTGGTTGGTTAGTTTAAGCAAAAACTCAGACAGTTAATGTGTTAGTAAGAGTTAGAATAACAGAAAAGGAAAAAAAATGCTTAATCTAGACCTCCACTTCACTTAATCATTGTCAATTTATTTCAATCCCCGGCAACGGCGCCAAAAACTTGATGTGTGGAAAGCGATCCAACACAAAACTTACCGGCAAGTGTACCGGGTCGCATCAAGTAATAATAACTCACATGAGTGAGGTCGATCCCACAGGGATTGAAGGATTGAGCAATTTTAGTTTAGTGGGTGATTTAGTCAAGCGAATCAAGTTTTGGTTGAGTGTTTTGTGTTTAACAGAAATTAAATGACAGTAAATGTAAAGGGGGA
This sequence comes from Arachis stenosperma, assembly GCF_014773155.1. Classification (NCBI taxonomy): domain Eukaryota; kingdom Viridiplantae; phylum Streptophyta; class Magnoliopsida; order Fabales; family Fabaceae; genus Arachis; species Arachis stenosperma. The sequence goes on along the minus strand of NC_080382.1, from coordinate 45,836,442 downwards.
AGGGAGAAGTGCAGTAAAATAAAGAACAGAAGAGTAAAAGTGCAGAAACTTAAAGAGCAAGAAAGTAAATGACTGAAACTTAAAGTGCAAGAAACTTAAATTGCAGTAACTTAAATGGCAAGAAAGATAAATTGCTAGAAGATAAAAGGGAATTAAGGAGTGGGAATTGCAAGATCTAAACAAAGGAAAAGTAAATTGCAGTAAATGGTTGAGCAGAAAGTAAATTAGCAACAATAAGCATTCCAACAGAATTGAAAGGAAATGTAGCAGAGGTTCACAGAAGAACCAAAAGTGATCTCAGGATCCCAAGGGCTTAGGTAGCAGAGCCTAAAACCCAATTTCCTTCCCAGATCTGAAGTTACTAAGCAATTGACAGAAAATGAAAGAAGAAGCAGTAGAAGAACAGAATTGAAAGTGAATTATGCAGAAAACAAATTTAAACAGAGCTAGAATGGGAATTGGGACAGAATTTCCCCAATTTCACACATCCAAAACTCAGAAAACAGAAGAGTAGAATTGCCCAAGGGAATTGAGGAAGGAGATCAATCAATTCTCCCTTGATCCTCTTAGTTCTCGGCCAATTCTCTCAAGAACAATTCCAAGAGAGTCAAAGCTCCAAAGGAATGTGAAAGTGAAAATTCAAAAGCCAAGGTAAAAGTAAAAATTCAAAAGTGAGCATAAAGGTAGCTAAAAAAAGTCCTAATTACATCAAACTAACTCCTATTTATACACTTTCTATTCTTGGATAATGGGATTTGGATGGGCTTTTGGATTGGTGAAGAAATGAATTAAAATGAGAATTTAATTTGAATTTTCGGCCCATGAAATCCACTCCCAGGAGGCTGCCCTGCCCTTGTGGAGGGCAGGGCAGAAAATTGATGCTTGGTGCTTGGAGTTGGTGCGGCCATGATGCGTCTTGGTGCTGCGTGGTGCGCGTTTGGCACGAGGTTGGTGCGCCAGAGGCTGCCCTGCCCGCGCCAAGGGCAGGGCGGGAAGGTTTGTGCGCCAGAACGTGATGCGTGCGTGCGCTTGGTGCTGCCAGAATTGAGAAGCGCGCGTGCGCGCGATGCATGTTGACGCGTGGGATGCTGCCCTGCCCGCGCCAAGGGCAGGGCGGGAAGGCTTTGGTGCGCCAAGAAAGGAATGTTGCGCGCGGTTGGTGCGCCAGGAAGCAAAGTTGGTGCGCCACTTTCAAATGCTGCCCTGCCCGCGCCAAGGGCAGGGCAAGGTTCCTTCCTTCACATCGTGGGTTCGATCCTGGGAGGAAGCAAACACGCTAGTTATTTTCTTGGTTTCTTGGCACCATAGTTACCCTTAGTCCTTGGCTTCCTCATGGTCCCTTGTTCGAAACTTGTAGCTTGCATGGGTGTCATTTTCCCTTGAATTTCTTTCCTCATGGAGCCCGATCCTGCTCTCCACAAGGGCAGGGCAGAAATTGCTTCTCCTTGCTCCAAGGCACCATTTTGTGCTCTGCCCTTGGAGTGGGCAGGGCAGAGTTGCCTTTCTTGGTTCGGTCACTTGATGCTGCCCTCCTAGAGGGCATTCTGCCCTTGTGGAGGGCAATGTTGCTTCTCCCATTGTGTTGCGACACACTTCATCTTGATTCGGCCACGCTTTTCTTTCTTTGGCTACACTTTTTATGCCACGCTTTTCATTTTCTTTTCTTTTCTTCACCTATAATAAACCAAACAACCACTCAAAGTATCACTAAATTCAAGAGGCTTATAAATCAATTAAAATGCAATTAAAATTAGCTTAAACCTCATGATTTAACATTAATTTCATAGTGGTTGCTTGATTTAGAGAAGTTATGCATTTTCACTCCAAATCACTAACTTAGGATGCAAGAAAGTGCATAAATGCTAACAAAACAAATGAAATTAGCTTGAAAAATGGGTATATGATGACTTGTCATCAGCGAGTATAGTACTAGGATGTGTGACCTCCTGGGAAGTTCTCGTGTTGCACCTCTTTTTTTTTTTTTTACGTCGTGCCGACCCTCATTCTCTAAATGACGCTATCCCGAGTAGGACACCTAAGGGCGAGCCGCAATGGCCTCATCCTCGGCATGCACCTACAGTACCCGCAAGGCTTCGCGGATAGTGTTATGCTCTCTCGCGCCGCATGGTTAAGAAAATTGTGTTGCGAACTATAATAGGTGCGATCATACCAGCACTAATGCACCGGATCCCATCAGAACTCCGCAGTTAAGCGTGTTTGGGCGAGAGTAGTACTAGGATGTGTCACCTCCTGGAAAGTCCTCGTGTTGCACCTTTTTTTTTTTACGTCGTGCTGACCCTTATTCTCTAAATGACGCTATCCCGAGTAGGACACCTAAGGGCAAGCCGCAATGGACTCATCCTCGGCATGCACCTACAGTACCCGCAAGGCTTCGCGGATAGTGTTATGCTCTCTCGCGTCGCATGGTTAAAAAAATTGTGTGTGCAAACCATAATAGATCCGATCATACCAGCACTAATGCACCAGATCGCATCAAAACTCTGCAGTTAAGCGTGCTTAGGCGAGAGTAGTACTAGGATGGGTGACCTCCTGGAAAGTCCTCGTGTTCCACCTCTTTTTTTTTTTTTTTTTTTTTTTTTTTTTTTTTTTTACGTCTTGCTGACCCTCATTCTCTAAATGACGCTATCCCGAGTAGGACACCTAAGGGCGAGCCGCAATGGCCTCATCCTCGGCAGGCACCTACAGTACCCGCAAGGCTTCGCGGATAGTGTTATACTCTCTCGTGCCGCATGGTTAAGAAAATTGTGTGTGCAAACTATAATATGTGCGATCATACCAGCACTAAAGCACCGGATCCCATCAGAACTCTGCAGTTAAGCGTGCTCGGGCGAGAGTAGTACTAGGATGGGTGACCTCCTGGGAAGTTCTCGTGTTGCACCTCTTTTTTTTTTTCTTACGTCGTGCCGACCATCATTCTCTAAATGACGCTATCCCGAGTAGGACACCTAAGGGCGAGCCGCAATGGCCTCATCCTCGGCATGCACCTACAGTACCCGCAAGGTTTCGCGGATAGTGTTATGCTCTCTCGAGCCGCATGGTTAAGAAAATTGTGTGTGCGAACTATAATAGTTGCGATCATACCAGCACTAATGCACTGGATCCCATCAGAACTCCGAAGTTAAGCGTGCTTGGGCGTGAGTAGTACTAGGATAGGTGACCTCCTGGGAAGTCCTTGTGTTGCACCTCTTTTTTTTTTTTTACGTCGTGCCGACCCTCATTCTCTAAATGACGCTATCCCGAGTAGGACACCTAAGGGCGAGCCGCAATGGCCTCATCCTCGGCAGGCACCTACAGTACCTGCAAAGCTTCGCCGATAGTGTTATGCTCTCTCGCGCCACATGGTTAAGAAAATTGTGTGTGCGAACTATAATAGGTGCGATCATACCAGCACTAATGCACCGGATCCCATCAGAACTCCGCAGTTAAGCGTGCTTGGGTGAGAGTAGTTCTAGGATAGGTGACCTCCTTGAAAGTCCTCGTGTTGCACCTCTTTTTTTTTTTTTTTTTACGTCGTGCTGACCCTCATTCTCTAAATGACGCTATCCCGAGTAAGACACCTATGGGCGAGCCGCAATGGCCTCATCCTCGGCATACACCTACAGTACCCGCAAGGCTTCGCGGATAGTGTTATGCTCTCTCGCGCCGCATGGTTAAGAAAATTGTGTGTGCGAACTATAATAGGTGCGATCATACCAGTACTAATGCACCGGATCCCATCAGAACTCCGAAGTTAAGCGTGCTTGGGCGAGAGTAGTACTAGGATGGGTGACCTCATGGGAAGTCCTCGTGTTGCACCTTTTTTTTTTTTTTTTTACGTCGTGCCGACCTTCGTTCTCTAAATGACGCTATCCCGAGTAGGACACCTAAGGGCGAGCCGCAAGGGCCTCATCCTCGGCAGGCACCTACAGTACCTGCAAGGCTTCGCCGATAGTGTTATGCTCTCTCGCGCCACATGGTTAAGAAAATTGTGTGTGCGAACTATAATAGGTGCGATCATACCAGCACTAATGCACCGGATCCCATCAGAACTCCGCAGTTAAGCGTGCTTGGGTGAGAGTAGTTCTAGGATGGGTGACCTCCTTGAAAGTCTTCGTGTTGCACCTTTTTTTTTTACGTCGTGCCGACGCTCATTCTCTAAATGACGCTATCCCGAGTAGGACACCTAAGGGCGAGCCGCAATGGCCTCATCCTCGGCAGGCACCTACAGTACCTGCAAGGCTTCACCGATAGTGTTATGCTCTCTCGCGCCACATGGTTAAGAAAATTGTGTGTGCGAACTATAATAGGTGCGATCATACCAGCACTAATGCATCGGATCCCATCAGAACTCCGCAGTTAAGCGTGCTTGGGTGAGAGTAGTTCTAGGATGGGTGACCTCCTTGAAAGTCCTCGTGTTGCACCTCTTATTTATTTATTTATTTATTTATTTTTTTTTTTACGTTGTGCCGACCCTCATTCTCTAAATGACGCTATCCCGAGTAGGACACCTAAGGGCGAGCCGCAATGGCCTCATCCTCGGCATGCACCTACAGTACCCGCAAGGCTTCGCGGATAGTGTTATGCTCTCTCGCGCCGCATGGTTAAGAAAATTGTGGGTCGAACTATAATAGGTGCGATCATACCAGCACTAATGCACCGGATCCCATCAGAACTCCGCAATGGCCTCATCCTCGGCATGCACCTACTGTACCCGCAAGGCTTCGCGGATAGTGTTATGCTCTCTCGCGCCGCATGGTTAAGAAAATTGTGTGTGCAAACTATAATAGGTGCGATCATACCAGCACTAATGCACCGGATCCCATCAGAACTCCGCAGTTAAGCGTGCTTAGGCGTGAGTAGTACTAGGATGGGTGACCTCATGGGAAGTCCTCGTGTTGCACCTTTTTTTTTTTTACGTCGTGCCGACCCTCATTCTCTAAATGACGCTATCCCGAGTAGGACACCTAAGGGCAAGCCGCAATGGCCTCATCCTCGGCAGGCACCTACAGTACCTGCAAGGCTTCGCCGATAGTGTTATGCTCTCTCGCGCCACATGGTTAAGAAAATTGTGTGTGCGAACTATAATAGGTGCGATCATACCAGCACTAATGCACCGGATCCCATCAGAACTCCGCAGTTAAGCGTGCTTAGGTAAGAGTATTTCTAGGATGGGTGACCTCCTTGAAAGTCCTCGTGTTGCCCCTCTTTTTTTTTTTTTTTTTTTTTTTTTTTTTTTACGTCGTGCCGTCCCTCATTCTCTAAATGACACTATCCCGAGTAGGACACCTAAGGGGGAGCCGCAATGGCCTCATCCTCGGCTGGCACCTACAGTACCCGCAAGGCTTCGCGGATAGTGCTATGCTCTCTCGCGCCGCATGGTTAAGAAAATTGTGTGTGCGAACTATAATAGGTGCGATCATACCAGCACTAATCCACCGGATCCCATCAGAACTCCGTAGTTAAGCGTGCTCGGGCGAGAGTAGTACTAGGATGGGTGACCTCATGGGAAGTCCTCGGGTTGCACCTTTTTTTTTTACGTCGTGCCGACGCTCATTCTCTAAATGACGCTATCCCGAGTAGGACACCTAAGAGCGAGCCGCAATGGCCTCATCCTCGGCAGGCACCTACAGTACCTACAAGGCTTCGCGGATAGTGTTATGCTCTCTCGCGCCGCATGGTTAAGAAAATTGTGTTTGCGAACTATAATAGGTGCGATCATACCAGCACTAATGCACCGGATCCCATCAGAACTCCGCAGTTAAGCGTGCTTGGGCGTGAGTAGTACTAGGATGGGTGACCTCCTGGGAAGTCCTTGTGTTGCACCTCTTTTTTTTTTTTTTACGTCGTGCCGACCGTCATTCTCTAAATGACGCTATCCCGAGTAGGACACCTAAGGGCGAGCCGCAATGGCCTCATCCTCGGCATGCACCTACAGTACCCGCAAGGCTTCGCGGATAGTGTTATGCTCTCTCGCGCCGCATGGTTAAGAAAATTGTGTGTGCGAACTATAATAGGTGCGATCATACCAGCACTAATGCACCGGATCCCACCAGAACTCCGTAGTTAAGCGTGCTTGGGCGAGAGTAGTACTAGGATGGGTGACCTCCTGGAAAGTCCTCGTGTTGCACCTCTTTTTTTTTTTACGTCGTGCCGACCGTCATTCTCTAAATGACGCTATCCCGAGTAGGACACCTAAGGGTGAGCCGCAATGGCCTCATCCTCGGCATGCACCTACAGTACCCGCAAGGCTTCGCGGATAGTGTTATGCTCTCTCGCGCCGCATGGTTAAGAAAATTGTGTGTGCAGACTATAATAGGTGCGATCATACCAGCACTAATGCACCGGATCCCGTCAGAACTCCGTAGTTAAGCGTGCTTGGGCGAGAGTAGTACTAGGATGGGTGACCTCCTGGGAAGTCCTCGTGTTGCACTTTTTTTTTTACGTCGTGCCGACCGTCATTCTCTAAATGACGCAATCTCGAGTAGGACACCTAAGGGCGAGCCGCAATGGCCTTATCCTCGGCAGGCACCTACAGTACCCGCAAGGCTTCGCGGATAGTGTTATGCTCTCTCGCGCCGCATGGTTAAGAAAATTGTGTGTGCGAACTATACTAGGTGCGATCATACCAGCACTAATCCACCGGATCCCATCAGAACTCCACAGTTAAGCGTGCTTGGGCGAGAGTAGTACTAGGATGGGTGACCTCCTGGGAAGTCTTCTTGTTGCACCTTTTTTTTTTTTTTTTTTTTTTTTTTTTTTTTTTTTTACGTCGTGCCGACCCTCATTCTCTAAATGACGCTATCCCGAGTAGGCCACCTAAGGGCGAGCCGCAATGGCCTCATCCTCGGCTGGCACCTACAGTACCCGCAAGGCTTCGCGGATAGTGTTATGCTCTCTCACGCCGCATGATTAAGAAAATTGTGTGTGCGAACTATAATAGGTGCGATCATACCAGCACTAATGCACCAGATCCCATCAGAACTCCATAGTTAAGCGTGCTTGGCCGAGAGTAGTACTAGGATGGGTGACCTCTTGGGAAGTCCTCGTGTTGCACCTCTTTTTTTTTTTTTTACGTCGTGCCGACCCTCATTCTCTAAATGACGCCATCCCGAGTAGGCCACCTAAGGGCGAGCAGCAATGTCCTCATCCTCGGCTGGCATCTACAATACCCGCAAGGCTTCGCGGATAGTGTTATGCTCTCTCACGCCGCATGGTTAAGAAAATTGTGTGTGCAAACTATACTAGGTGCGATCATACCAGGACTAATCCACCGGATCCCATCAGAACTTCACAGTTAAGCGTGCTTGGGCGAGAGTAGTACTAGGATGGGTGACCTCCTGGGAAGTCCTCGTGTTGCACCCTTTTTTTTTTACGTCGTGCCGACCCTCATTCTCTAAATGACGCTATCTCGAGTAGGACACCTAAGGGCGAGCCGCAATGGCCTTATCCTCGGCAGGCACCTACAGTGCCCGCAAGGCTTCGCGGATAGTGTTATGCTCTCTCGCGCCGCATGGTTAAGAAAATTGTGTGTGCGAACTATACTAGGTGCGATCATACCAGCACTAATCCTTCGGATCCCATCAGAACTCCACAGTTAAGCGTGCTTGGGAGAAAGTAGTACTAGGATGGGTAACCTCCTGGGAAGTCCTCGTGTTGCACCTCTTTTTTTTTTTTTTTTTTTTTTTTTTTTTTTTTTTTACGTCATGCCGACCCTCATTCTCTAAATGACGCTATCCTGAGTAGGCCACCTAAAGGAGAGCCGCAATGGCCTCATCCTTGGCTGGCACCTACAGTACCCGCAAGGCTTCGCGGATAGTGTTATGCTCTCTCACGCCGCATGGTTAAGAAAATTGTGTGTATGAACTATAATAGGTGCGATCATACCAGCACTAATGCATCGGATCCCATCAGAACTCCACAGTTAAGCGTGCTTGGCCGAGAGTAGTACTAGGATGGGTGACCTCTTGGGAAGTCCTCGTGTTGCACATCTTTTTTTTTTTTTTTTACGTCGTGCCGACCCTCATTCTCTAAATGACGCTATCCCGAGTAGGCCACCTAAGGGCGAGCAGCAATGTCCTCATCCTCAGCTGGAACCTACAGTACCCGCAAGGATTCGCGGATAGTGTTATGCTCTCTCACGCCGCATGGTTAAGAAAATTGTGGGTGCAAACTATACTAGGTGCAATCATACCAGCACTAATCCACCGGATCCCATCAGAACTTCACAGTTAAGCGTGCTTGGGCGAGAGTAGTACTAGGATGGGTGACCTCCTGGGAAGTCCTCGTGTAGCACCTCTTTTTTTTTTTTTTTTTACGTCGTGCCGACCCTCATTTTCTAAATGACGCTATCCCGAGTAGGCCACCTAAGGGCGAGCCGTAATGGCCTTATCCTCGGCATGCACCTACAGTACCCGCAAGGCTTCGCGGATAGTGTTATGCTCTCTCGCGCCGCATGGTTAAGAAAATTGTTTTGCGAACTATAATAGGTGCGATCATACCAGCACCAATGCACCGGATCCCATCAGAACTCCGCAATGGCCTCATCCTCGGCATGCACCTACTGTACCCGCAAGGCTTCGCGGATAGTGTTATGCTCTCTCGCGCCGCATGGTTAAGAAAATTGTGTGTGCAAACTATAATAGGTGCGATCATACCAGCACTAATGCACCGGATCCCGTCAGAACTCCGTAGTTAAGCGTGCTTGGGCGAGAGTAGTACTAGGATGGGTGACCTCCTGGGAAGTCCTCGTGTTGCACCTTTTTTTTTTACGTCGTGCCGACCCTCATTCTCTAAATGACGCTATCTCGAGTAGGACACCTAAGGGCGAGCCGCAATGGCCTTATCCTCGGCAGGCACCTACAGTACCCGCAAGGCTTCGCGGATAGTGTTATGCTCTCTCGCGCCGCATGGTTAAGAAAATTGTGTGTGCGAACTATACTAGGTGCGATCATACCAGCACTAATCCACCGGATCCCATCAGAACTCCACAGTTAAGCGTGCTTGGGCGAGAGTAGTACTAGGATGGGTGACCTCCTGGGTAGTCCTCGTGTTGCACCTCTTTTTTTTTTTTTTTTTACGTCGTGCCGACCCTCATTCTCTAAATGACGCTATCCCGAGTAGGCCACCTAAGGGCGAGCCGCAATGGCCTCATCCTCGGCTGGCACCTACAGTACTCGAAAGGCTTCGCGGATAGTCTTATGCTCTCTCACGCCGCATGGTTAAGAAAATTGTGTGTGCAAACTATACTAGGTGCGATCATACCAGGACTAATCCACCGGATCCCATCAGAACTTCACAGTTAAGCGTGCTTGGGCTAGAGTAGTACTTGGATGGGTGACCTCCTGGGAAGTCCTCGTGTTGCACCTCTTTTTTTTTTTTTTTTTACGTCGTGCCGACCCTCATTCTCTAAATGACGCTATCCCGAGTAGGCCACCTAAGGGCGAGCCGCAATGTCCTTATCCTCGGCTGGCACCTACAGTACCTGCAAGGCTTCGCGGATAGTGTTATGCTCTCTCGCGCCGCATGGTTAAGAAAATTGTGTTTGCGAACTATAATAGGTGCGATCATACCAGCACTAATGCATCGGATCCCATCAGAACTCCGCAGTTAAGCGTGCTTGGGTGTGAGTAGTACTAGGATGGGTGACCTCCTGGGAAGTCCTTGTGTTGCACCTCTTTTTTTTTTTTTACGTCGTGCCGACCCTCATTCTCTAAATGACGCTATCCCGAGTAGGACACCTAAGGGCGAGCCGCAATGGCCTCATCCTCGGCATGCACCTACAGTACCCGTAAGGCTTCGCGGTTAGTGTTGTGCTCTCTGGCGCCGCATGGTTAAGAAAATTGTGTGCGCGAACTATAATAGGTGCGATCATACCAGCACTAATGCACCGGATCCCATCAGAACTCCGTAGTTAAGCGTGCTTGGGCGAGAGTAGTACTAGGATGGGTGACCTCCTGGAAAGTCCTCGTGTTGCACCTCTTTTTTTTTTTACGTCGTGCCGACCCTCATTCTCTAAAAGACGCTATCCCGAGTAAGACACCTAAGGGCGAGCCGCAATGGCCTCATCCTCGGCTTGCACCTACAGTACCCGCAAGGCTTCGCGGATAGTGCTATGCTCTCTCGCGCCGCATGGTTAAGAAAATTGTGTGTGCGAACTATAATAGGTGCGATCATACCAGCACTAATGCACCGGATCCCATCAGAACTCCATAGTTAAGCGTGCTTGGGCGAGAGTAGTACTAGGATGGGTGACCTCATGGGAAGTCCTCGTGTTGCACCTTTTTTTTTTTACGTCGTGCCGACCCTCATTCTCTAAATGACGCTATCCCGAGTAGGACACCTAAGGGCGAGCCGCAATGGCCTCATCCTCGGCAGGCACCTACAGTACCTGCAAGGCTTCGCCGATAGTGTTATGCTCTCTCGCGCCACATGGTTAAGAAAATTGTGTGTGCGAACTATAATAGGTGCGATCATACCAGCACTAATGCACCGGATGATGAATGCCAAGAAATGAAGAAGAAAATTCGAAAGAGGAGGTGGGAGGAACTTGTATCACCAGCCACCCGAATCAATGCCAATATCATAAGAGAGTTTTATGCAAATATCTCAAGGCTAGACATGCGTGAGCCCCCAACGTACAAGAGCTATGTGCGGGGAGTGGAAGTAGACTTTAGCTCGGATGCAATCAAGAAAGTCTTGAGACTAAAGTCAGTCCGCTTTAGTGAACTGGGATACCAACAAAGATTGAATGAAGATCAGGATTATGATGAGATTGCTAGAGATATTTGTATGGAGAACTCAGAGTGGGAAGGAGATGACAAGAACAAGTATAAGTATCTGAAGAGATGTAACCTCACCCCGGAAGCAAAAGGATGGTATGAGTTGATGAAAAGATCAATTCTGGGCACAGTGAACACCTCAGAAGTTAACAGGGAGAGAGCTGTGATGCTGCATTGCATCATTGTGGGAGGAGAGATAAGAGTTCATGAAATCCTTGCAAAAGATATTCAAAGGCTGGCTGAGAAGAATTCGGCCGGTTCTTGGCTATACTACCCAAGTACCATTTGGAGGTTGTGTGCAAAGGCTAAAGTGCCAATGGAAGATGAGAATCCAATGTGGTTAAGCCAAGGCATGCCCATAACCATTGAAAGAATGATGATGCCTCCTGAAGCACATCAAGGCCGAAGGCCACATGGAAGAAGGGAAAGAGAAGAACCAATGGAAGAAGATGAGCCACACATAGAAGAAGAGCCACAAGAGGAGGAGGAACAGCCACACTTTTTCCCACATGGCAATATGGATATGACTCAAATGCAAGAAGCAATAGGAAGATTGTCACAACAGTACATGAGAATTCAAGAAAGGCAAGAGGAATACCATTCACTATACATGAAAAACCAACAAGCACAAGAAGAAAGGGAGCTAAGAATGATGAACAAACAAAGTGAATTCGAGTCAAGATTCCTTGTGATGCAAGAAGAACATGCCTTTCAATCTCATGAATCTTTTGGGAAGTTGGAACAAATGCAAGCTGAAAATTTGAGGGCTCTCAAAGAGTTCACAACACTCCAAGATGCAAGGTATGAAGTACAAGCCGATTACAACATCAATAGCCAAATCAAACTGAACTATATTGGAGAACATTTGCACAACATGGATCCGGCATTCCCAACTTTTGATGAATTCTTCAAAAAGAGAAGTGAGGTAGAAGTAAACAAGGCTATGAGACTTGAAGATAGAGTAGAGGAGGCGATGAATAAAGCTGGGTTCTGGCGGGGTCAACAGACAACAAACATGGACACAGGGAACACCAGCAACCAAGTGTATGAAAGAAGAAAGAAAAAGCATGACAAATGAAAGGTGGACTTGCTCCTTATTCATCACTACAAAGAAAAAGCATGCATTCTATCTGTTTTAAGTGTCTTTGCATCTTTAAGTAGTTATTTTAATTAATAGTCTTTGCATTATGTTCGTTTATCTTAAAATAAGTAAGCTAGTTTAAGTATGTGCTTATGTGTTTACTTCCACTTGACTAAAAGCATGTTTTGCCCCCTGCATCTTTAATTCAATAAAAGAAATGTTTGAATGTGAAGTAAGATAGTCTCTGTTAGATAGAAGTAGAATAAAAGTAAGTGGTGGTATGTGTGTGATTGTATAATAGCTCACTTTTAGTGAATAAAGAGCTAGGATATCTCCTTCTAAGTAAAGAGTGGCCTACTGTCTATGAATCTCAATTAAATAAAATTCCTTGGTTAGAAAGAAAAACAAAAAGAAAGAAAGAAAAGAGATAGCCAAAAAGTGGCAGAACAAAAAGGAAACAAAAAGAAACAAAGCTGGACACCAATAGCTTGAACCTTAAAATATATGCCTGTGGTGTCTTTGTACTAGGATCTGCTTGGATTAGTAAGCTCTTAGGAGTGCATCAACACTTGGTGACTTGGGTTAACTAATCCGGGATCATCAGCTGAAAGTCCACTATCAAGAGCAACCTAACTACAAGGCATTTAGTAACCCAAAGAGGTGCTGGGCATCAATGTTTTAAGAAGGAATGTGAGCCAAGTGTCTATGGTGAATAATGTGTCAAGTATACAGAAAAGAAAATAAACTTGCTACACATGACACTCAAATAAAGCTTTTGAACAAAGTAATAGCCAAGGATAAAGGAATAATGAGAGGTCATAGCAGTATGTTACTTGAAGCTTGAAGGAGACTTTCTAGGCCTAGGAGTCAATAAGAAGTGAGTATTTGCATATCCACACAAAACCCCATGAATTACCAATAATACTCTGCTAGCATGAACATCCTCTTCCATTTCATTCTTTCTTCTTAATAATTCATTTCTTGCTTGGGGACAAGCAAGCTTTAAGTTTGGTGTTGTGATGACAAGTCATCTTAGCCTAGTTTCACTAGTCTTTTTCTTTTGTTTTCACTTGAATTATGCACTTTCTTGAGGTCTAAGCAAGCCAATTTGGGCAGATTTTCATGCTTCCTTTGATTGAATCAACCATAGATGAATTAATGCAATTTCATGAGGTTTTATGCTATATTTGTTACATATTGTGAAAGAATGAATATCTCATGATTTTGAGCATAGCTTTGATGTGTTTGGTTGATTAATGATAGGTGAAGAAGGCTTGGAGAAAGGTTGAAGCAAGAAGGAATGGCTAGGAGAAAGAGAGGACAAAAAGTTTGAGCAAAAGTTTGCCTCAAACTTTAGCTCAAACTTTTGGAATAAGTGAAAATGAACCAGGAAGAAAAAAGCTGGACCAAAAGTTAGCCTCAAACTTTTGCACAAACTTTTGGGTGAAAAGTTTGCCCCAACGTTAGCCCCTAACTTTTGGGCTAACGTTGGCGCATGAAAATCACTCCCTGGCCACCAAAAGTTTGCGCCAACGTTAGCCTCTAACTTTTGGGCTAACGTTGGCGCCATAAGTGCACTAAGGAAGGCCAACGTTGGAGCAAAAGTTAGACCTCTAAATTTTGCACCAACGTTGGTATCAGCAAAAACATGGAGGCTGATATGAAAAGTTGGAGTAAAAGTTTGCCTCAAACTTTTACTCAAACTTTTGCAACATTCAAACCCGGTTCACTTGGTTCACTTCGGTTCCTCTCCAAACTCCAAGAGCAATCAACCAAGGCCTCTCTCAACCCAATTCCACCAAGAGCAAAGGCCCAACTCAAGGCTTGAAGATCATTTGAAGAAAGTGTATAAATAGGATAGAATTCAAGTTATTCGGGAGCTTTTCTTTTTAGTTCTCATAGGGAGCTTTCCCTTTTAGTTTTTAGAATAGTTTTCGGAGAGCCTTTGGTATTGAGTGATCTTTAATTTCTTAGTCTCGGGGAAGGAGAATCCATTTCTCTTCCTCTTAGTTTTATTGCTTTCAATTTCAATTACAATTGTCTTGGATCTTGGGTTGGAGAATTGAAGAAATTCTGTTTCAATCTCATCCTTGGATCTCTCTGTTTATTTACTGCTTAATTGAATTTCAGTTTCGGTTAATTGCTCTTCATCTACTTTCTTTGCAATTTACATTTCCCTTGCAATTGTTCTTGTTGGATCTAGGAAGGCATTGAGATCTAGACTTGGTTTTCTAGTCTCTGGGTCCTGAGATCTGATTCCAAAGTTTACATTCTATTTTTGCTTTTCATGTTCATTTACTTGTTTTGCTTCAGATCCGATTCAACCCAAACCCTCTTTTACTCTTCTGTTTGATGCAATTTAATTTTCCTTGTTTAAATTCTGCAAATCCAATCCCCAATCCCCTTTACAATTCCAGCCGTTTACATTCCTTGCACTTTAAGATTCCGCAATCTACATTTCTTGCATTCTAAGTTTTAGCCATTTAATTTCTTGTTCTTTAAGATTCAGCACTTTAATTTCTTGCCCTCTTTAATTTCATGCAATTTACACATTCCCTTTACTTTCAATGCAATTTAATTTCTGCAAATCACAAACCACTCAACCAAATCTTGATTCGCTTGACTAAATCAACCACTAAACCGAAATTGCTCAATCCTTCAATCCCTGTGGGATCAACCTCACTCCCGTGAGTTTTTATTACTTGATGCGACCCGGTGCACTTGCCGGTGAGTTTTGTGTCGGATCGTTTTCCGCACATCAAGTTTTTGGCGCCGTTGCCGGGGATTGATTAGATTGACAATGATTAAGTGAAGTGGTGATCTAGATCAAGCACTTTTACTTTTCTGTCTTTTAATTTTCAATTAACCCACTAACTGTTTGATTTTTTGCTTAAACTAACTAAAACTTCAATCCAGCATTAGATTGAAGTGTCACTAGTTTAGTGTGTTTCTTATGCTCTGCTTGTATGTCAGGTACAAGAAGAAACACACCCAATTTTCATGAACAAGACGAAAGAACTCTCAGGAGGTTAAGAAGAGCTGAAAGAGGGAAAAATATTGTTGGAGAAGAGGAATCAGACGAAGAATTTCAAGAGATGGAGGAACATTCAACAAATCCACCAGGAGGAGCAGACAACAACAATGACAACCCACCCCAGAGGAGAGTTTTGGCCTCCTATACCTTTGCAAATCCTAGACATTGTGGAAGCAGCATTTTGGCTCCAAATGTCAATGCAAACAATTTTGAACTCAAGCCACAACTCATCACTTTGGTTCAGAACAATTGCTCTTTTGGTGGAGGACCACTTGAAGACCCGCACTAACACTTATCCACCTTCTTGAGGATATGTAACACTGTCAAAACTAATGGTGTACCTCCTGACAGTTATAAACTGATGCTATTCCCATTTTCTCTCAGGGACAAGGCCACTCAATGGTTGGAATCTTTTCCAAGGGACAGCATCAACAACTGGGATGATTTGGTAACCAAGTTTCTTGCCAAGTTTTACCCACCTCAGAGGATTATAAGGTTGAAGGCTGAGGTACAAACATTTACACAAATGGAGGCTGAACCCATCTATGAGGCATGGGAGAGGTACAAGGCTCTAATCAGGAAATGTCCCCCTGCCATGTTTAATGAGTGGGAGAAGCTGCAGAACTTCTATGAAGGCTTAACACTGAAATCCCAGGAAGCTTTGGATCATTCAGCTGGAGGTTCCTTGCAACTCATGAAAACTGCAGAAGAGGCTCAAGAACTCATTGATATGGTGTCCAACAACCAATATTTCTTTGCTCATCAAAGAGGCCGCCAACCATCACAAAGGAGAGGAGTAATGGAGCTAGAAGGAGTGGATTCAATCCTGGCTCAAAACAAATTAATGCAGCAGCAAATTCAACAACAATTTGAGCAAATGACCAAGAGGATTGATGGCCTCCAAGTTGCAGCAGTTAACACCAGCCAACCATCAGCCACATGGGGGCAAAATGAAGAAATCCAAGAGGAGCAACAGCAGGAACAAGTCCAGTACATGCATTCAAATCCAAATGAATTCTATGGTGATACCTACAACCCCTCATGGAAAAATCACCCCAACCTCAGATGGGGAGACACTCACAACCAAAACCAACACCCATGGCAGAGGAATTCAAATCAAAACAACCCAAGAAACAACCAAAACTACAACCAGCAGCAGACTAACCAAAACACATACAGAAAACCTCAAAACAACTACCCTAATCTCAACCAGTACCAATCCAATAACCAACCCACCAACCAAAATGCCTATCATCCACCACCCACATCTCACAACCCACCACAAGCACCACCTGAACCTCAAAGACTCACCAACTTAGAGACCTTGATAGAAAAAATGATGAAACACCAGGAAATAACAAACAAAAACCATGAAGCATCACTAAAAAGCCTAGAGAGGCAGATTGGGCAACTCTCCAAACAAATTTCTGTTGAAAGACCTTCAAGCTCACTGCCCAGTGACACAATCCCAAATCCCAAGGAGGAATGCAAGGCAATACAATTAAGGAGTGGGAGAACGTTGATGAGCAACAATGACACTACAAAAAAGCAAACAGAAAGCATCAAAGAACCAACAGAGGATGAGAAGCAAACAAAAGCAGATGAAGCTAAGGAGCAAGTTGTGATGCCAAACAAAAGCACTGAGAAACTTAAAGAGAAGAACACCCAGCCACATAGCTCGAGGGAAATGACTCAGGGACAACAGCAAATAGGAAAGAGCATCGCACCTCCACTGCCATATCCTCAGAGATTCAACAAAGAGGTTAAGGACCAGCATTTCCACAAGTTCCTTGAGACCTTCAAGAAGCTGGAAATCAATATTCCCTTGGCTGAAGCACTTGAGCAAATGCCTCTGTATGCCAAATTTTTGAAGGAGCTTATCAACAAGAAAAGAAGCTGGGATGAGAAAGAAACCATAATGATTACTGAGGAATGCAGGGCCTTGATTCAAAAGGGGCTTCCTCCCAAGCTTGAGGACCTAGGGAGCTTCCTGTTGCCTTGCACCATTGGGGAAGTGACCATCACTAAAGCAATGTGCGATCTCGGAGCAAGTATTAATTTGATACCATCCTCCCTGGTGAAAAAGCTGCATATAGAGGAAGTCAACCCAGTACAAATGTCTCTGGAGCTGGTGGATAAGTCAATGGTATACCCCAGGGGTGTAATTGAAAATCTTTTGGTCAAGGTGGACAGTTTTATATACCCTGCTGATTTTGTGGTTCTAGAATCAAACGATGATGATGGTGACTCTGTTATACTGGGAAGGCCATTCTTGGCCACTGCTAGAGCTATCATAGACGTAGAGGAAGGGGAATTAACTCTCAGGATGCATGACCAGAGTGTCACTCTGAAGGTATTACCAGAGGCACAATTTAGCAAGGAGAAGAAAGACTATATGAAAATTGACAAGGGAGAATCACAGTTGAAGGAAGAAAATGATGAGGAGAGTCACAGCAACATCCCAAGGATAAGAGTTTTGCAGACTGATGAAGGAGCCCAAGAGGATATTGGAGTATTAGCCACTGAGAAGAGAGGTCCCCAAGGGAAGCCTACGGCCAGAAAAGAAAGATCAACAAAAGGAAAGATGAAACGCAGAAACAAAACAAAAAGGGGTTGGAAGAACAGGAAGATCCCAACAGAGGGGCTTTCCAAAGGTGACAAAGTGCAACTGATATATCAACAGCTGGGGGCAAACCAACAAACTGAGGACTACTACACTGTCAGCAACATACTCTCATTAGAGCATGCTGAAATTGAACACCAGAGAAGAAAGAAGAGGATCACAGTCAGGGGAGACAAATTGAGGCTCTACAAGCACCAACCACCATAAAAGAAAGCCTCAATGTCAAGCTAATGACAATAAAAGAGCGCTCCATGGGAGGCAACCCATGATTTAAGATTCATGTCATTTTAAATTCAATAAGTTATGATCATTTGAGCATGAATTCTTTTCTCTTTTCATGAACATGTCCATTGACTGCATGCACTGTTTTGAAACATATGCTGGGAATTCCAAGTTTGGTATGCCTTCAAGCACACTAAACCAATGTTACAAATAATTCCGTTTTACATGCTTAAAGTGTCTTGACAAAGCATATGGCCAAACACTAAGTTCGGTGTCCACATAGCTTCATGAAAATTGGAAATTCATGCATCAATAATCATACAATTGTTAATTTCCAAAATCTTATAAATGAAAAAATTCTTTTTCGGTAATGAAGGCAGCAATTGTGATGTACCCTTTGACATGAAACAAGTTTGGTGTTCATCAAACTTTGATGCACCGATTTAGGGACACAATTGATCCTTCATGAAAAAAAGGGGGAAAAAGAAAGTGTGATGAAAACAATTCTTATAAACATTTAACTAAGTGTGACATTGGGATTTCACTAATTGGAGGAAGGGACACAATTTTCTTTATGACCAAACATTAAGTTTGGTGTCCTCCAAGGAGAGTCACGGTTCAAATGAATATAAGGATTGATGATTAGTATAATATTAATAAAAAAAACACTCTAGTCACGGTTGGATGAAGCTAATGTATGTGTCTTGTTGTGATGACTAGGTAGTCAAAGAATCTTCAATGAAAGAGACAAGACAAAGGAAAAGCATAGCATGAGGACAAAATCTCATCACATGCATCAAAAAGAGAATCTGCCACTCCCTGAGATGATCACGGCAAAGTGGTGCACGAAATTGTGAACAATACTTTTCACAACTCTCATAATCCCCGGTCATGAACTCCAAAAACTTGGTAGCTCAATCCCATGGCATTACACAACTTCGCACAACTAACCAGCAAGTGCACTGGGTCGTCCAAGTAATACCTTACGTGAGTAAGGGTCGATCCCACGGAGATTGTTGGTATGAAGCAAGCTATGGTCACCTTGTAAATCTCAGTCAGGCAGACTCAAATGTATAATGGTGATGAACGAAAATAACATAAAAGATAAAGATAGAGATACTTATGTAATTCATTGGTAGGAACTTCAGATAAGCGCATGAAGATGCCTTCCCTTCCGTCTCTCTGCTTTCCTACTGTCTTCATCCAATCCTTCTTACTCCTTTCCATGGCAAGCTTATGCAAGGGTTTCACCGTTGTCAGTGGCTACCTCCCATCCTCTCATTGGAAATGTTCAACGCACCCTGTCACGGCACGGCTATCCATCTGTCGGTTCTCAATCAGGCTGGAATAGAATCCAGTGATTCTTTTGCGTCTGTCACTAACGCCCCGCCTTCAGGAGTTTGAAGCACGTCACAGTCACTCAATCATTGAATCCTACTCAGAATACCACAGACAAGGTTAGACCTTCCGGATTCTCTTGAATGCCGCCATCAGTTCTCGCCTATACCACGAAGACTCTGATCTCACGGAATGGCTGGCTCGTTTGTCAGGTGAGCACTCGGTTGTCAGGCGATCAACCATGCATCGTGTTATCAGGAATCCAAGAGATATTCACTAGAGCCTTGGTTGCTTGTAGAACAAGAGTGGTTGTCAGTCACCTTGTTCATGAGTGAGAATGATGATGAGTGTCACGGATCATCACATTCATCAAGTTGAAGAACAAGTGATATCTTGGACAAAGAACAAGCGGAATTGAATAGAAGAACAATAGTAATTGCATTAATACTCGAGGTACAGCAGAGCTCCACACCTTAATCTATGGTGTGTAGAAACTCCACCGTTGAAAATACATAAGAACAAGGTCTAGGCATGGCCGAATGGCCAGCCTCCCAAATTGAGTTCAATCATAAAACATGATCAAAAGCTCTCCAATACAATAGTAAAAGGTCCTACTTATAGAAGACTAGTAGCCTAGGGTGTACAGAGATGAGTAAATGACATAAAAATCCACTTCCGGGCCCACTTGGTGTGTGCTTGGGCTGAGCAATGAAGCAATTTCGTGTAGAGACCCTTCTTGGAGTTAAACGCCAGCTTTTATGCCAGTTTGGGTGTTTAACTCCCATTTGGGTGCCAGTTCCAGCGTTTAACGCTGGGATTTCTTGAGGTGACTTTGAACGCCGGTTTGGGCCATCAAATCTTGGGCAAAGTATGGACTATCATATATTGCTGGAAAGCCCAGGATGTCTACTTTCCAACGCCGTTGAGAGCGCGCCAATTGGGCTTCTGTAGCTCCAGAAAATCCACTTCGAGTGCAGGGAGGTCAGAATCCAACAGCATCTGCAGTCCTTTTGAGTCTCTGGATCAGATTTTTGCTCAGATCCCTCAATTTCAGCCAGAAAATACCTGAAATCACAGAAAAACACACAAACTCATAGTAAAGTCCAGAAAAGTGATTTTTAACTAAAAACTAATAAAAATATACTAAAAACTAACTAGATCATACCAAAAACATACTAAAAACAATGCCAAAAAGTGTATAAATTATCCGCTCATCACAACACCAAACTTAAATTGTTGCTTGTCCTCAAGCAACTGAAAATCAAATAAGATAAAAAGAAGAGAATATGCAATGAATTCCAAACACATCTATGAAGATCAGTATTAATTAGATGAGCGGGGCTTTTAGCTTTTTGCCTCTGAACAGTTTTGGCATCTCACTCTATCCTTTGCAACTCAGAATGATTGGCTTCTTTAGGAACTCAGAATCCATATAGTGTTATTGATTCTCCTAGTTAAGTATGATGATTCTTGAACACAGCTACTTTATGAGTCTTGGCCGTGGCCCAAAGCACTCTGTCTTCCAGTATTACCACCGGATACATACATGCCACAGACACATAATTGGGTGAACCTTTTCAGATTGTGACTCAGCTTTGCTAGAGTCCCCAATTAGAGGTGTCCAGGGTTCTTAAGCACACTCTTTTTGCCTTGGATCACAACTTTATTTCTTTCTTTTTTCTTTCTTTTTCTTTTTTTTTCGGTTTTTTTTTTCGCTTGCTTTCTCTTTTTTTTTGTATTCACTGCTTTTTCTTGCTTCAAGAATCATTTTTATGATTTTTCAGATTCTCAGTAACATGTCTCCTTTTTCATCATTCTTTCAAGAGCCAACATTCATGAACCACAAATTCAAAAGACATATGCACTGTTCAAGCATACATTCAGAAGACAAAAATAATGCCACCACATCAAAATAATTAAACTGCTATAAAATTCAAAATTCATGCAATTCTTTCTTTTCAATTAAGCACTCTTTATTTAAGAAAGGTGATGGATTCATAGGACATTCATAACTTTAAGGCATAGACACTAAGACACTAATGATCACAGGACACAAACATGGATAAACATAAGCATAAAATTCGGAAAACAGAAGAATAAAGAACAAGGAGATTAAAGAACGGGTCCACCTTAGTGATGGCGGCTCTTTCTTTCTCTTGAAGATCCTATGGAGTGCTTGAGCTCCTCAATGTCTCTTCCTTGCCTTTGTTGCTCCTCCCTCATGATTCTTTGGTCTTTTCTAATTTCATGGAGGATGATGGAGTGTTCTTGATGCTCCACCCTTAGTTGTCCCATGTTGGAACTCAATTCTCCTAGGGAGGTGTTTAGTTGCTCCCAATAGTTTTGTGGAGGAAAGTGCATCCCTTGAGGCATCTCAGGGATCTCATGATGAGTGGGGTCTCTTGTGTGTTCCATCCTTTTCTTAGTGATGGGCTTGTCCTCATCAATGGGGGTATCTCCTTCTATGTCAACTCCAACTGAATAACAGAGGTGACAAATGAGATGAGGAAAGGCTAGCCTTGCCAAGGTGGAAGACTTGTCTGCCACTTTATAGAGTTCTTGGGCTATAACCTCATGAACTTCCACTTCTTCTCCAATCATGATGCTATGAATCATGATGGCCCGGTCTAGAGTAACTTCGGACCGGTTGCTAGTGGGAATGATTGAGCGTTGAATGAATTCCAACCATCCTCTAGCCACGGGTTTGAGGTCATGCCTTCTCAATTGAACCGGCTTGCCTCTTGAATCTCTCTTCCATTGTGCGCCCTCTTCACATATGACTGTGAGGACTTGGTCCAACCTTTGATCAAAGTTGACCCTTCTAGTGTAAGGATGTTCATCTCCTTGCATCATGGGCAAATTGAATGCCAACCTTACACTTTTCGGACTAAAATCCAAGTAATTCCCCCGAACCATAGTAAGATAATTCTTTGGATTCGGGTTAACACTTTGATCATGGTTCTTGGTGATCCATGCATTGGCATAGAACTCTTGAACCATCAAGATTCCGACTTGTTGAATGGGGTTGGTAAGCACTTCCCAACCTCTTCTTCGGATCTCATGGCGGATCTCCGGATATTCACCCTTTTTGAGTGAAAAGGGGACCTCGGGGATCACCTTCTTCAAGGCCACAACTTCATAGAAGTGGTCTTGATGCACACTTGAGATGAATCTCTCCATCTCCCATGACTCGGAAGTGGAAGCTTTTGCCTTCCCTTTCCTCTTTCTAGAGGTTTCTCCGGCCTTGGATGCCATAAATGGTTATGGAAAAACGAAAAAACAACACTTTTACCACACCAAACTTAAAAGGTTTGCTCGTCCTCGAGCAAAAGAAGAAAGAAGAGAGTAGAAGAAGAAGAAATGAGGAGAAAGGGAAAAGGCTTTGTATTCGGCCAAGGGGAGAGAGATGGTGTTTAAGGTGTGTGAAAATGAAGGAGTCAAGGAGGGTTTATATAGGAGAGAGGGAGAGGGATGTTCGGCCATTTGAGGGTGGGTTTGGGAGGGAAAGTGGTTTGAATTAGAAGGGTGAGGTAGGTGAGGTTTTATGAAGGATGGATGTGAGTGGTGAAGAGAAAGATGGGATTTGATAGGTGAAGGGGTTTTTGGGGAAGAGGTATTGAGGTGATTGGTGAATGGGGGAAGAAGAGAGAGGGTGGTGGTGGGGTTGGTGGGGGTCCTGTGGGGTCCACAGATCCTGTGGTGTCAAGGAAAAGTCATCCCTGCACCAAATGTTGCTCAAAATCACGTTTTGAGTCATTTTTGGCGTTAAACGCCGGGATGGTGCCCATTCCTGGCATTTAACGCCAGGTTCTTGCCCTTTTCTGGCGTTTAACGCCAGTCTGGTGCCCCTTTCTGGCGTTAAACGCCCAGAATGGTGCCAGACTGGGCGTTAAACGCCCAATTGCTAGCCTCACTGGCGTTTAAACGCCAGTGGGTTCTTCCTCCAGGGTGTGCTGTTTTTCTTCCTGTTTTTCATTCTGTTTTTGCTTTTTCAATGGATTTTGTGACTTCTTATGATCATCAACCTACAAAAAAAATAAAATATCAAAGGGAAATAGATAAAATATAATCATTGGGTTGCCTCCCAACAAGCGCTTCTTTAATGTCAGTAGCTTGACAGAGGGCTCTCATGGAGCCTCACAGATACTCAGAGCAATGTGGGGGCTCTGTTTGTCTCTGATTTGAGAGAAGCTCTTCATGCTTCTTCTCCATGGTGACAGAGGGATATCCTTGAGCCTTAAACACCAAGGATTTTTCATTCACTTGAATGATCAGTTCACCTTTATCAACATCAATCACAGCCTTTGCTGTGGCTAGGAAGGGTCTGCCAAGGATGATGGATTCATCCATGCACTTCCCAGTCTCTAGGACTATGAAATCAGCAGGGATGTAATGGTTTTCAATTTTCACCAAAACATCCTCTACAAGTCCATGAGCTTGTTTTCTTGAGTTGTCTGCCATCTCTAATGAGATTCTTGCAGCTTGTACCTCAAAGATCCCTAGCTTCTCCATTACAGAGAGAGGCATGAGGTTCACACTTGACCCTAAGTCACACAGGGCCTTCTTGAAGGTCATGGTGCCTATGGTACAAGGTATGGAAAACTTCCCAGGATCTTGTCTCTTTTGAGGTAATTTCTGCCTAGACAAGTCATCCAGTTCTTTGGTGAGCAAAGGAGGTTCATCTTCCCAAGTCTCATTTCCAAATAACTTGTCATTTAGCTTCATGATTGCTCCAAGGTATTTAGCAACTTGCTCTTCAGTGACATACTCATCCTCTTCAGAGGAAGAATACTCATCAGAGCTCATGAAAGGCAGAAGTAAGTCCAATGGAATCTCTATGGTCTCATTTTGAGCCTTAGATTCCCATGGGTCCTCATTGGGGAACTCAGAGGAGGTTGGTGCACGCCCATTGAGGTCTTCCTCAGTGGCGTCCACCTCCTCTCTTTCCTCTCCATATTCGGCCATGGTTATGGCTTTGCACTCTCCTTTTGGATTTTCTTCTGTATTACTTGGGAGAGTACTAGGAGGGAGTTAAGTAAATTTCTTGCTCAGCTGTCCCACTTGTGCCTCTAAATTCCTAATGGAGGACCTTGTTTCAGTCATGAAACTTTGAGTGGTTTTGATTAGATCAGAGACCATGGTTGCTAAGTCAGAGGGGTTCTGCTTAGAATTCTCTGTCTGTTGCTGAGAAGATGATGGAAAAGGCTTGCCATTGCTAAACCTGTTTCTTCCACCATTATTGTTGTTGAAACCTTGTTGAGGTCTCTGTTGATCCTTCCATGAGAAATTTGGATGATTTCTCCATGAAGAATTATAGGTGTTTCCATAGGGTTCTCCTAGGTAATTCACCTCTTCCATTGAAGGGTTCTCAGGATCATAAGCTTCTTCCTCAGATGAAGCATCCTTAGTACTGCCAGGTGCATTTTGCATTCCAGACAGACTTTGAGAAATCAAATTGACTTGTTGAGTCAATATCTTATTCTGAGCCAGAATGGCATTCAGAGCATCAATCTCAAGAACTCCTTTCTTCTGACTAGTCCCATTGTTCACAGGATTCCTTTCAGAAGTGTACATGAATTGGTTATTTGCAACCATTTCAATGAGCTCTTGAGCTTCTGTAGGCGTCTTCTTCAGATGAAGAGATCCTCCAGCAGAGCTATCCAAAGACATCTTGGATAGTTCAGGGAGACCATCATAGAAAATACCTATGATGCTCCATTCAGAAAGCATGTCTGAGGGACATTTTCTGATTAATTGTTTGTATCTTTCCCAAGCTTCATAGAGGGATTCTCCATCCTTCTGTCTGAAGGTTTGGACTTCCACTCTAAGCTTACTCCATTTTTGAGGTGGAAAGAACTTTGCCAAGAAGGCATTGACTAGCTTTTCCCAAGAGTCCAGGCTTTCTTTAGGTTGTGAGTTCAACCATATTCTAGCTCTGTCTCTTACAGCAAAAGGGAATAGCATCAGTCTGTAGACCTCAGGGTCAACCCCATTAGTCTTGACTGTGTCACAGATTTGCAAGAATTCAGCTAAAAACTGATGAGGATCTTCCAGTGGAAGTCCATGGAACTTGCAATTCTGTTGCATTAGAGAAACTAATTGAGACTTAAGCTCAAAGTTGTTTGCTCCAATGGCAGGGATAGAGATGCTTCTCCCATAGAAGTTGGGAGTAGGTGCAGTAAAGTCACCCAGCACCTTCCTTGCATTGTTTGCATTGTTGTTGTTTTCGGCTGCCATGTGTTCTTCTTCTTTGAAGAATTCGGTCAGGTCCTCTAAAGAGAGTTGTGCTTTGGCTTCTCTTAGCTTTCTCTTCAAGGTCCTTTCAGGTTCAGGATCAGGCTCAACAAGAATGCTTTTGTCTTTGCTCCTGCTCATAAGAAAGAGAAGGGAACAAGAAAATGTGGAATCCTCTATGTCACAGTATAGAGATTCCTTGAAGTGTCAGAGGAACAGAAGAGTAGAAGACAGAAGTAGAAAATTCAAACTTATCAAAAGAGATGGAGTTCGAATTTTGCATTAAGGGATAGTGTTAGTCCATAAATAGAAGGATGTGAGGAGAAGGGAAGTAATTTTCGAAAATTAAGTGAGAGATTTTGAAAATATTTTTGAAAAACATTACTTAATTTTCGAAAATGAGAGTGGGAAAGAAATAAGATGTTAAAAACATTTTGAAAAATTGATTGATAATTTTCGAAAATTCAAAGTGGAAAAGAAATCAAGTGATTTTTGAAAAGGATTTTGAAATTAGAAATTAAAAAGATTTGATTGAAAATTTATTTTGAAAAAGATGAGGTTAAGAAGATATGATTGATTTTAAAAATATGTGATTGAAAAGATATGATTTGAGAACAATTTTAAAAAGATTTGATTTTTTAAAAATTAGTAACTTGGCTATCAAGAAAAGATATGATTCAAACATTAAACCTTTCTCAACAGAAAAGGTAACATACTTGAAATGTTGAATCAAATCATTAATTGATAGTAAGTATCTTTGAAAAAGGAAAGGAATTGATTTTGAAAACATTTGATTGAAAAGATATGATTTGAAAAAGATTTGATTTTGAAAAACCTCGAAAACTTGAAAAAAATTGATTTGAAAAACAAAATCTTCCCCCTTTGCCATCCTGGCGTTAAACGCCCAGAATGGTATCCATTCTGGCGTTTAACGCCCAAAATGCACCCTTTTTGGGCGTTAAATGCCCAACCAGGTACCCTGGCTGGCGTTTAAACGCCAGTCTGTCCTTCTTCACTGGGTGTTTTGAACGCCCAGCTTTTTCTGTATAATTCCTCTGCAGCATGTTCTGAATCTTCAATTCTTTGTATTATTGACTTGAAAAGACACAAATTAAAAAATATTTTTGGATTTTTAATGATAAAGAAGAATCAAAATGCAACTAAAATCAAATAACAATGCATGCAAGACACCAAACTTAGCAGTTTGTTTACCACTGACACTAACAATATGAGAATGCATATGAGACACACAAAATACTTCAAGTCAATAGAATTCAAAGATTAGAGCAAGTAAATCATCAAGAACATCTTGAAGATCACTAAGACACATGAATGAATGCATGCAATTGACACCAAACTTAAGATAAGACTAGTGTCTCATACAAGAAACATAAAATATTTTTGGTTTTTATAAAAATTTTTTTTATTTTTTTGTGTTTTTCGAAAATTAAGTGGAAAAAGATATCAAAATTCTTAATGAGAATTCCAGGAATCAGTGCAATGCTAGTCTAAGACTCCGGTCCAGGAATTAGACATGGCTTCACAGCCAGCCAAGCTTTCAAAGAAAGCTTCGGTCCAAAACACTAGACATGGCCAAAGGCCAGCCAAGCCTTAGCAGATCACTGCTCCAAAAGCACGATTGATAAAAAAAATCAACAAGCTTCTGTGATGATAAGTTGAAACCTCGGTCCAATGAGATTAGACATGGCTTCTCAGCCAGCCAGATTTCAACAAATCATCATGAAACTCTAGAACTCATCTTCAAGAATTTCGAAAAAAATAAATACCTAATCTAAGCAACAAGATGAACCGTCAGTTGTCCATACACAAAACAATCCCCGGCAACGGCGCCAAAAACTTGGTGCTGTTGCCGGATTTTGGCACTGATGTTACCGGACAAAGAGCTTGCTCAAAACTCGAACAATCCCCCGGCAATGGCGCCAAAAACTTGGTGCGCGAAATTGTGAACAATACTTTTCACAACTCTCATAATCCCCGGTCATGAACTCCAAAAACTTGGTAGCTCAATCCCATGGCATTACACAACTTCGCACAACTAACCAGCAAGTGCACTGGGTCGTCCAAGTAATACCTTACGTGAGTAAGGGTCGATCCCACGGAGATTGTTGGTATGAAGCAAGCTATGGTCACCTTGTAAATCTCAGTCAGGCAGACTCAAATGTATAATGGTGATGAACGAAAATAACATAAAAGATAAAGATAGAGATACTTATGTAATTCATTGGTAGGAACTTCAGATAAGCGCATGAAGATGCCTTCCCTTCCGTCTCTCTGCTTTCCTACTGTCTTCATCCAATCCTTCTTACTCCTTTCCATGGCAAGCTTATGCAAGGGTTTCACCGTTGTCAGTGGCTACCTCCCATCCTCTCATTGGAAATGTTCAACGCACCCTGTCACGGCACGGCTATCCATCTGTCGGTTCTCAATCAGACCGGAATAGAATCCAGTGATTTTTTTGCGTCTGTCACTAACGCCCCGCCTTCAGGAGTTTGAAGCACGTCACAGTCACTCAATCATTGAATCCTACTCAGAATACCACAGACAAGGTTAGACCTTCCGGATTCTCTTGAATGCCGCCATCAGTTCTCGCCTATACCACGAAGACTCTGATCTCACGGAATGGCTGGCTCGTTTGTCAGGCGAGCACTCGGTTGTCAGGCGATCAACCATGCATCGTGTTATCAGGAATCCAAGAGATATTCACTAGAGCCTTGGTTGCTTGTAGAACAAGAGTGGTTGTTGATGACAAGTCATCATATACCCATTTTTCAAGCTAATTTTACTTGTTTTGTTAGCATTTATGCACTTTCTTGTATCCTAAGTAAGTGATTTGGAGTGAAAATGCATAACTTCTTTAAATCAAGCAACCACCATGAAATTAATGTTAATCCATGAGGTTTGAGCTAATTTTAATTGAATTTTAATTGATTTATAAGCCTCTTGAATTTAGTGATACTTGGAGTGGTTGTTTTGGTTTATTGTAGGTGAAGAAAAGAAAAGAAAAGGAAAAGCGTGGCCTAAGAAGTGTAGCCTAAGGAAAGGAAAGCGTGGTCAAAGCCCAAGGAAGTGTGCCGCATGCAAAGGGGGAGGCAACATTGCCCTCCACAAGGGCACACTGCCCTCTAGGAGGGCAACATAAAGGAACCAACCAAGGAAGGCAACTCTGCCCTGCCCACTACAAGGGCAGAGCACAAAATGTGCCTTGAGACCAAGAGGAAGAGAACATTGCCCTGCCCTTGTAGAGGGCAGAATCGGGCTCTCCAAGGAAGAAATTCAAGGGAAAAATGTCACCCATGCATGCCACAAGACTCGAACAAGGAACCATGAGGAAGCCAAGAACTAAGGTTGATTGCCGTGCCAAGAAACCAAGGAAATTATTGTAGCGTGTGCCTCCTCCGTGTTTCGAACACGGGACAAGCAATGTGAGAACTCTGCCCTGCCCTTGGCGCGGGCAGGGCAGCATTTGGATTGGCGCACGATCCTGGCACGCCACACACAAATTTGGCGCACCAAATCCTTCCCTGGCAGCACCAGCGCGCACCACGATCCTCTCCTGGCAGCACCAATTTTTCTGCCCTGCCCTCCGCGAGGGCAGGACAGCATCCTATGCACCAAGCTCAATTCTGGCGCACCAACTTTTGATTCTGGCGCACCAATTCCTGATTCTGGCAGCACCAAGGAAATTCTGGCGCACCAACTTTTCTTGCCCTGCCCTTGGCGCGGGCAGGGCAGCACCTTGCGCACCAAGGCCGCGCCCAGCTCGCACCAACCGTCCGCACCATGCATCAATTTTCTGCCCTGCCCTCCACAAGGGCAGGGCAGCCTCCTGGGAGTGACTTTTAATGGGCCAAAAATTCAAATTAAAAATCCATTTGAATTCATTTCTTCACCAAATCAAAAGCCCATCCAAATCCCAAAATCTAAGAATAGAAAGTGTATAAATAGAAGCTAGTTTGATGTAATTAGGACTTTTGAACTGGGAACCTTTACACACACACTTTTACCTTCACTTTTAAATTTTACTTTCCTTTTGAGCTTTGGCACTTGTTCTTGGTGACTTCACTGAGATTTCTGAGAATTGGGGAGGAGAATTGATCTCTCTTCTTCCTCATTCTTGCCTAAGCATTTCTAATCTTCTGTTTTTGAGTTTTGGGTGTTAGAAATTGAGGAAATTCTGTCTCAATTCCCATTCAAACTCTCTTTAAATCTTCTCTGCATAATTCAATTCAATTTCAATTTCCCTTATTGCTTCTTCTTTAATTTTCTGTCAATTGCTTTGTTAACTTGGATCTAGGAAGGCAAATAGAGATCTAGGCTCTGCTACCTAGTCTCTTGAGACCTGAGACCCAATTTTACTTTTGGCTCCTCTGTGAACCTCTGCTGCACCTTATTTCTTTTCTGTTTGAATGCTCATTGCTTCTAATTCAATTTCTGCTCAATCAATTGTTGCAATTTACTTTCTCTTTGTTTAGATTCTGCAATCCCATTCCTCAAACCCCTTTTACATTCAAGCAATTTATCTTTCTTGCCATTTAAGTTACTGCAGTTTAAGTTTCTTGCACTTTAAGTTTCAGTCATTTATTTTCTTGTTCTTTAAGTTTCTGCAAATTTACTTTCCTGTTCTTTAATTTACTGCACTTCCCCCTTCCCCTTTACATTTACTGTCATTTACTTCTTGTTAAACACAAATCACTCAACCAAAACTTGATTCGCTTGACTAAATCACCCACTAAACTAAAATTGCTCAATCCTTCAATCCCTGTGGGATCGACCTCACTCATGTGAGTTATTATTACTTGATGCGACCCGGTACACTTGCCGGTGAGTTTTGTGTTGGATCGTTTTCCACACATCAAGTTTTTGGCGCCGTTGCCGGGGATTGAAATAGATTGACAATGATTAAGTGAAGTGGAGGTCTAGATTAAGCACTTTTTCTTTTCTGTTATTCTAATTCTTACTAACACACTAACTGTTTGAATTTTTGCTTAAACTAACTAAAACCTCATTCTAGCAATAGATTGAAGTTTTATTAATTTTCTGGGTCTGTGTGTTTATTGTTGTGTGTTTGTATGTCAGGTATAGGAAGATCTTCCCCTATCATCTCTGAAATTGATCAAAGAACTCTTCGGAGAATAAGAAGAGCTGAAAGAGGGAAGAACATTGTTGGAAAAGAAGAATCTGAGGAGGAATTCCAAGACATGGATGGAGATACCAATCAACCAGGAGAAGGAGCCAACAATAATCAACAACATAGAAGAGTCTTGGCTTCATACACATTTGCAAATGCTAGGCATTGTGGGAGTAGCATTCTTCCTCCCAATGTCAATGCAAACAATTTTGAACTCAAGCCACAACTCATCACTCTGGTTCAAAACAATTGTTCTTTTGGAGGAGGGCCTTTGGAGGATCCAAATCAACATCTGTCTACCTTCTTGAGAATTTGTGACACGGTGAAAACCAATGGTGTACCTCCTGATAGCTACAAGTTGCTGCTCTTCCCATTTTCTCTCAGAGATAAGGCCACTTAATGGCTAGAGACCTTTCCAAAAGAAAGCATCAACACTTGGGATGACTTGGTGAGCAAGTTTCTTGCCAAATTTTATCCCCCTCAAAGAATCCTAAGGTTGAAGACTGAGGTTCAAACGTTCACTCAATTAGAGGCCGAGAACTTATATGAAGCATGGGAAAGATATAAGGCTCTATTGAGGAAGTGTCCACCAGAGATGTTCACTGAGTGGGACAAGTTGCAGAACTTCTATGAGGGACTCACTCTTAAAGCTCAAGAAGCTCTTGACCACTCTGCCGGAGGCTCTTTACAGCTCATGAAGACCACAGAGGAAGCTCGAAACCTCATTGATATGGTGGCCAACAACCAATATTTCTTTGCTCATCAAAGACAACGCCAACCATCACAAAGAAGAGGAGTAATGGAGTTGGAAGGAGTTGATTCTATTCTGGCACAGAATAAGATGATGCAGCAGCATATTCAACAACAATTTGAGCAAATGGCTAAGAGAATTGATGGCTTGCAAGTGGCAGCAGTGAGCACCACAAGCCAACCACCAACTACTTGGGTGCAAAGTGAAGAAACTCAAGAGGAGCAACAGCAAGAGCAAGTCCAATACATGCACAACCAAAATCCTGGAACAAATGAAGTTTATGGGGACACTTACAATCCATCTTGGAAGAACCATCCCAACCTCAGATGGGGAGACAACCATAACCAAAACCAACAACCATGGCAAAGAAACACAAGCCAGAACAATTGGAAAAACACAAACCACAACCCCCAGCCAAACACTAACCAAAACTCATACAGAAAACCACAAAACAACTACCCAAATTCTAACCAATACCCACCCAATAACCAACCAACTAACCAAAACACTTATTATCATTCATCAACACCCCAAAATCAACCCATCTCACAAGACTCACAGAGAATCACCAATCTAGAGCTGCTCATGGAGAAACTAATGAAGAGCCAAGAATTAACAACCAAGAATCAAGAAGCCTCCATGAAGAACCTAGAGAGGCAGATTGGACAAATTTCCAAGAAGATTTCTGTTGAAAAACCATCAAGTTCACTACCTAGTGACACCATTCCCAACCCAAAGGAAGAATGCAAGGTCGTGCAACTAAGAAGTGGAAAAGTGTTAGTGGATGGTAACCAAGGAGCAACAAAGAAGCTTATGGAGAATGACACTGAGCCAACAAAGAATGATGAAGCCATCAACAAGGATATGATAAGCAAGAATGCTCCAGCAAAACTCACAGAAGAGAACAACAAACCACAGAATTTAAAGAAAGGAAAGCAAATCATGGAAGAACCAAGTCCAAAACAACATCAAAGGGAGAAGAGCTCAACATCACCACTGCCTTATCCACAGAGATTTCACAAAGAAACAAAGGATCAGCGCTTCCACAAATTTCTTGAGACTTTCAAGAAGTTGGAAATCAACATACCTTTGGCAGAGGCTTTGGAGCAAATGCCTCTGTATGCCAAGTTTCTAAAGGAGCTCATTAACAAGAAGAGACAGTGGAATGAAAAGGAGACTGTAATGCTCAGTGAAGAATGTAGTGCACTCATTAAAAAGGGACTCCCTCCCAAGCTTGAAGACCCTGGAGGTTTCTTCTTACCATGCACTATTGGAAATCTGTTCATTAACAAGGGGATGTGCGATCTAGGAGCAAGCATAAATCTAATCCCATATTCTCTAGTGAAAAAGCTTGGTATAGAGGAGGTGAAACCAACACAGATGTCCTTGGAATTGGTGGACCAATCAATAGTATATCCTAAGGGGCTGATTGAGAACCTTTTGGTTAAGGTTGACAGGTTTATCTATCCAGCAGATTTTGTAATCCTAGATTCTTCAGAGCATGGAAATGACTCCATAATACTTGGTCGACCATTTTTGGCCACTGCTAGAGCCATTGTGGACATAGAGCAAGGAGAGTTAACCCTCAGGATGCATGAGGAGAGCATCATCCTGAAAGTCTTCCCAGAATTACAAGTGGATGAAGAAACAAGCAAAATGAGTGATGATCTCCTTCCAAAGCAATCAACTGAAAAGGAAGTGGAACAGAAAAACAAACAGATGCAAGAAGAAAAAGGGATTCACAAGGAAGCAGGGGTGATCAGCAAGAAGGAAGGCATCACAACTCAAGTAACTGTCAAGAAAGGAAGATCAACAAGCAAGAAAAAGATGAAGAATAAGAAAAAGGCTCACAAAGGGTGGAAGAACAAGAAAATCCCAACTGAAGGATTCTCTAAGGGTGATAAGGTGCAACTAGTATACCAACAGCAGGGAGCAGAAGATTATTACACTGTCAACCAAATACTTTCTCTTGAGCATATGGAAATTGAGCATCGAGGCACACAAAGAAAGCTGACAGTGAGAGGTGACAAGTTGAGACATCACCAACATCAACCACCTTAAAGGGAAGTCCAATGTCAAGCTAGTGACAATAAAAGAGTGCTTCATGGGAGGCAACCCATGATTTAAGATTTCTGTCTTCTCTTTCATTTAATAAGCTATGATTCCTCTGAATATGATTTTGAACTTTCATGCCTAATGAATGCATACTTGTTTTAAAGCACATGTCAAACTTCTAAGTTTGGTGTCCCTTAAGGCACACTTAATCTTTGCTTTTCAAAAAGAGAGGGAGTTATTCTTAGAACATATGCATAATTCTTCTTGAGGAAGCATATGACCAAACACTAAGTTTGGTGTCTGCATGTGTAACAATGTTCAGAGGATCATTTCCCAATCATGGATTCAAAACCATACAGATAAGGGATCATACATCAATTTTTTTAAAAAATGCATCAATTGTGAAGAATGGTTTGCATTGCTAAGCCATCCCCTAAATAAAAGATAAGTTTGGTGTTCACCAACCTTTAACATCTTTAATTAAGGGACACAATTGACCATGAAAATATTTTTCATAATAATAAAAAAAAATAAAACAATTTTTTTCATTTAATACAAATTAATTGCCAACGGCCATATTAATGATCTAAGGCTAGCTATCTTGATTCTTGCAGGAGAAAAAGATCAAGATAAACGCAAGGAGGGGCCACGGCTAGGAGAAGCTATGTGAGGGAGGTCACATGTGCCTAGGAGAACGCGCTCATGGGGAACAAAATCTGCATGCATGCAACATTGAACACCTAAATGCATGCAACCAATGGAAGAAGGATCCTCGTCAAGCCTCAACAAAGCATGCAGACCGTCCACTCCATGAGTCCTCTAGATGAACAATTCAATCTCAGCCCTTCATGAGCACAAACGGATTCTTCATACATTCATTCATTGTGGTTTCGTTGGGAAGCTTGAAGACTTGGCCTATAAGTAGCCGTTGGCACCAACACGGCATACACATTCTCATTCAAGCCACTTTCATATGAAAACCATACTCTCTTCCACTTTCAAAGCCAACATAACTCCCTCACCTCACAACAGAACCGAACCAAAAACTCTTCCCAAACACAACACACATTTCTTCTACTCTCATTTTTTCTTTCTTCTTACCTCAAATCTGATGGCCTCTTCAAGTTCAAAAAGAAGGCCGGGAAAGGAACCTATGGTAACCGAACCTCCATCCTTTGATGCAACCAAGTTTAGATCCCAATTCCATGAAGGGAGATATCATAGGTTCATGGAGGCAAAGAATGTCATCTATGAGAAAGGTCTTGATTTAAGGAAAGAAGAATACCCCATCATGGGGCAGATTACTAAAGAAAGAAGGTGGGAGCTCTTGTGTGCTCCTCTAACTGACATCAGTGCAGTTATGATTAGGGAGTTCTATGCTAATGCTGTGAAGGAAAATAAAGATAGTGCTCCTTACACAAGTTATGTCAGAGGAGTCGAAGTAAGCTTTAGCCCAGCAGCCATCACAAGAGCCCTCAAGTTGAGAACCATTACCTATGCAGAGCCTAGTTATGAAGCTAGATTGCAAAGGGAAAATAATCCTGATGAAATTTTGCAAGGGTTATGTGTGGAGAACACTGATTGGGAAAGAGATTCAAAGGGAGTTCCAAGTCACATAAGGAGGATAAATCTCACTCCTGTGGCTAAGGGATGGTATGAAATAGTGAGAAGATCTATCCTTCCTACTGGAAATGCTTCTTGGGTCACAATCAAACGAGCACTCTTGACATACTGCATCTTGCATGGAGGTGAGATCAACCTCGCACAACTCATAGCTGACAGTATTCAAGAAATGGCCGATAACACAAGCAAATCAAAGGGTCTTGGACATCCAAGTACCATCCTCAGGCTATGTGACAAAGCTGGAGTAATCTTTGAAGATGAGGGTACAGAAAAAGTGAAAAAGGGAAAATGGATTACCAAGAAGAGCATGGAGGGAACGAATGAAGAAGAAAATCAAGAAGGGGTAGTAGCTCCTAGACAAAGGAGATCACAAAGAGAGGAAGGACGAAATCAAGCTTATGACGCCATAGATATGAGCTAATTGCAAAGATCAATTGAAGAACTATCTCAGCAACTCATGCAGGCTCAACAAGGTCAAAATCAACTCATGCAGGCCCAACAAGGCCAAAATCAGGAGGGCCAAGAGAAATATCTAAAGCCCCATCCTGAACTTATGGAGCAATTTTTGAAAGAAAAAGAGGAACGAGAAGCTTGGCAGCATCAAATGGAGGAAAAACAAGAGAGATGGCAACAACAAATGATGACTCAGCAGCAAGAATTTCAAGCACAGATTCTTGAAGGACAAAAAGAGCAATACAAAGAATTCAAAGAATCATATGATAAGCTGTATTTTAGTCAAGCTAAAGCAGAGGAATATAGTCACAACCTGTATCAATGGAAGAATGTTCATCATACCATGGGAGAAGTTAGACACGTACAAAGAATGGAGTATGATGAAAACATGCAAGCAAGGTTGGAGTACTTGACCCACAGTTTGCCAACACTCAATCCTGAGATCAAGCCATTTGAGCAATGCCCTGAATTTTTAGCCAAGCAACAAGCAAGATCTCATCACTACACTGAGTCAACCTTTAAAAGATTGGAAGATTTTGGGCTCAAAGGACTCTTAGATTCTGTTTGGGGTAGAAGATGTCCTAGTGAAGAGATCCGAGATTATTCCAAGACAGAAAAGAGGAAGAAAAGAAAGGGAGAATCAAGCAGCAGCCATGACCATTAGAAGGTGGCAAAGTTCTTTCATATTTCCTCTTTCATGTCTTTAATAAGGAGATGCATGTCTGAAACATGATATGCCTCCATCAATTATTACTTTTATTCTATGCAATTTTTGTTCTTTGCTTTTCATTTTAGTTAGTTAATAAATAGCTTGTTAAAAATGCTAAACCTGCATATTGCTTGTATCCATCACTTAGCTTTAAATATTGTTTTGTTTCCCATATGCTTAAATAAAAGAGTTTGGTTTGAATTGAAAAGTAAAATATCCAATGTTGCATAAGTATGAATGGAAGTTGGTGGTGGTATATGTGTTTGATTAAATGCATAACTCATGAAATAATTGTTGCATAATATCATTCTCATTCAATTGTGAGTTAGCTTGCTGCTACAAAGACTCTTATCAAGAATAAAACAACCCTTGGTAACAAAAACAGAAAGAAAAGGAAGAAAGAAAAAGCCAAAATGGCAAAGAAAACAAAGAATAAAGGTTGGACACCAATAGCTTGAACCTTAGGACATATGCCTGTGGTGTTCTTGTACTAAGATCTGCTTGGATGAGTAAATTCTAAGGGGTATTTTAAAACCCGGTCACTTAGATCAACTGATTTGGGATGGCCAATTGAAAATCCACAATAAAGAGCAACTTAGATACAAAACATTTAGTTATCCAAAGAGATGCTGGGCATCAATGATCCTAGGAAGAATTAATGAGCCATGTGTCTGTGGTGGAAAGATGTTGAGCAAAAGAAAAGAAAATAAAGCCAAAGGCTATGCTGCAGCATTTGACACCCAACCTCTAAAAGAATAATAAGCTTGTTAAAGCATTAAAAGCCAAGAAAAGTTAGCAAGGGAGTGAGTAAAAAGTGAGTCTTATAACAGCAAGTTTAGCAAACCTTTGATGCAAAATATATATTATGTAACAGCAACAACAATAAATGAGTTGTCATTGTCTGCATAAATGCCCCATGGATCAAGTTCTGCTATCTGCATAATAAGGATAATATCCTTTTCTTATTCATTTCATGTACTCTTAGTTTTTATGCTTGCTTGGGGACAAGCAAGATTTAAGTTTGGTGTTGTGATGACAAGTCATCATATACCCATTTTTCAAGCTAATTTTACTTGTTTTGTTAGCATTTATGCACTTTCTTGTATCCTAAGTAAGTGATTTGGAGTGAAAATGCATAACTTCTTTAAATCAAGCAACCACCATGAAATTAATGTTAATCCATGAGGTTTGAGCTAATTTTAATTGAATTTTAATTGATTTATAAGCCTCTTGAATTTAGTGATACTTGGAGTGGTTGTTTTGGTTTATTGTAGGTGAAGAAAAGAAAAGAAAAGGAAAAGCGTGGCCTAAGAAGTGTAGCCTAAGGAAAGGAAAGCGTGGTCAAAGCCCAAGGAAGTGTGCCGCATGCAAAGGGGGAGGCAACATTGCCCTCCACAAGGGCACACTGCCCTTTAGGAGGGCAACATAAAGGAACCAACCAAGGAAGGCAACTCTGCCCTGCCCACTACAAGGGCAGAGCACAAAATGTGCCTTGAGACCAAGAGGAAGAGAACATTGCCCTGCCCTTGTGGAGGGCAGAATCGGGCTCTCCAAGGAAGAAATTCAAGGGAAAAATGTCACCCATGCATGCCACAAGACTCGAACAAGGAACCATGAGGAAGCCAAGAACTAAGGTTGATTGCCGTGCGAAGAAACCAAGGAAATTATTGTAGCGTGTGCCTCCTCCGTGTTTCGAACACGGGACAAGCAATGTGAGAACTCTGCCCTGCCCTTGGCGCGGGCAGGGCAGCATTTGGATTGGCGCACGATCCTGGCACGCCACACACAAATCTGGCGCACCAAATCCTTCCCTGGCAGCACCAGCGCGCACCACGATCCTCTCCTGGCAGCACCAATTTTTCTGCCCTGCCCTCCGCGAGGGCAGGGCAGCATCCTATGCACCAAGCTCAATTCTGGCGCACCAACTTTTGATTCTGGCGCACCAATTCCTGATTCTGGCAGCACCAAGGAAATTCTGGCGCACCAACTTTTCCTGCCCTGCCCTTGGCGCGGGCAGGGCAGCACCTTGCGCACCAAGGCCGCGCCCAGCTCGCACCAACCGTCCGCACCATGCATCAATTTTCTGCCCTGCCCTCCATAAGGGCAGGGCAGCCTCCTGGGAGTGACTTTTAATGGGCCAAAAATTCAAATTAAAAATCCATTTGAATTCATTTCTTCACCAAATCAAAAGCCCATCCAAATCCCAAAATCTAAGAATAGAAAGTGTATAAATAGAAGCTAGTTTGATGTAATTAGGACTTTTGAACTGGGAACCTTTACACACACACTTTTACCTTCACTTTTAAATTTTACTTTCCTTTTGAGCTTTGGCACTTGTTCTTGGTGACTTCACTGAGATTTCTGAGAATTGGGGAGGAGAATTGATCTCTCTTCTTCCTCATTCTTGCCTAAGCATTTCTAATCTTCTGTTTTTGAGTTTTGGGTGTGAGAAATTGAGGAAATTCTGTCTCAATTCCCATTCAAACTCTCTTTAAATCTTCTCTGCATAATTCAATTCAATTTCAATTTCCCTTATTGCTTCTTCTTTAATTTTCTGTCAATTGCTTTGTTAACTTGGATCTAGGAAGGCAAATAGAGATCTAGGCTCTGCTACCTAGTCTCTTGAGACCTGAGACCCAATTTTACTTTTGGCTCCTCTGTGAACCTCTGCTGCACCTTATTTCTTTTCTGTTTGAATGCTCATTGCTTCTAATTCAATTTCTGCTCAATCAATTGTTGCAATTTACTTTCTCTTTGTTTAGATTCTGCAATCCCATTCCTCAAACCCCTTTTACATTCAAGCAATTTATCTTTCTTGCCATTTAAGTTACTGCAGTTTAAGTTTCTTGCACTTTAAGTTTCAGTCATTTATTTTCTTGTTCTTTAAGTTTCTGCAAATTTACTTTCCTGTTCTTTAATTTACTGCACTTCCCCCTTCCCCCTTTACATTTACTGTCATTTACTTCTTGTTAAACACAAATCACTCAACCAAAACTTGATTCGCTTGACTAAATCACCCACTAAACTAAAATTGCTTAATCCTTCAATCCCTGTGGGATCGACCTCACTCATGTGAGTTATTATTACTTGATGCGACCCGGTACACTTGCCGGTGAGTTTTATGTTGGATCGTTTTCCACACATCAGTTGTCAGTCACCTTGTTCATGAGTGAGAATGATGATGAGTGTCACGGATCATCACATTCATCAAGTTGAAGAACAAGTGATATCTTGGACAAAGAACAAGCGGAATTGAATAGAAGAACAATAGTAATTGCATTAATACTCGAGGTACAGCAAAGCTCCACACCTTAATCTATGGTGTGTAGAAACTCCACCGTTGAAAATACATAAGAACAAGGTCTAGGCATGGCCGAATGGCCAGCCTCCCAAATTGAGTTCAATCATAAAACATGATCAAAAGCTCTCCAATACAATAGTAAAAGGTCCTACTTATAGAAGACTAGTAGCCTAGGGTGTACAGAGATGAGTAAATGACATAAAAATCCACTTCCGGGCCCACTTGGTGTGTGCTTGGGCTGAGCAATGAAGCAATTTCGTGTAGAGACGCTTCTTGGAGTTAAACGCCAGCTTTTATGCCAGTTTGGGCGTTTAACTCCCATTTGGGTGCCAGTTCCAGCGTTTAACGCTGGGATTTCTTGAGGTGACTTTGAACGCCGGTTTGGGCCATCAAATCTTGGGCAAAGTATGGACTATCATATATTGCTGGAAAGCCCAGGATGTCTACTTTCCAACGCCGTTGAGAGCACGCCAATTGGGCTTCTGTAGCTCCAGAAAATCCACTTCGAGTGCAGGGAGGTCAGAATCCAACAGCATCTGCAGTCCTTTTGAGTCTCTGGATCAGATTTTTGCTCAGATCCCTCAATTTCAGCCAGAAAATACCTGAAATCACAGAAAAACACACAAACTCATAATAAAGTCCAGAAAAGTGATTTTTAACTAAAAACTAATAAAAATATACTAAAAACTAACTAGATCATACCAAAAACATACTAAAAACAATGCCAAAAAGTGTATAAATTATCCGCTCATCACAAAGACAATTGAAGAAGCAAGCTTTGTCTTCATTCATCCTTACATGCACACCTTTGATTCACATAGTATCTAATTGCATCCTAGCCCTTCATTGTTCATTTAAATAACACACCACCTTCAAGCCATGCATAGGACCGAATCCTTGCACTCCATCCTTTTAAACTTCATTCCCTTCATCACTTCTCAACATAATAAGCTCAGCCTCGAACTTTCTCTTGCTCCATACACACATCAAAATCTCCAACATTCTTCACTCCTTCTAACTTCAAGAAGCTCAATCGATCAAGTGATCATGGCCTCTTCCTCAAGAACCAAACGAAGAAAAGGAAAAGAGCCTGTGGTGGAGGAGAGCACCCCTGAATATGACCGATGGAGATTCAAATCTTGGTACCATCAAATGCAAATTGAATGGATGAACGAGAAAAAGATCTATCCTGAAATTCCACTCTTGTTGCCGGATGATGAATGCCAAGAAATGAAGAAGAAAATTCGAAAGAGGAGGTGGGAGGAACTTGTATCACCAGCCACCCGAATCAATGCCAATATCATAAGAGAGTTTTATGCAAATATCTCAAGGCTTGACATGCGTGAGCCCCCAACGTACAAGAGCTATGTGCGGGGAGTGGAAGTAGACTTTAGCTCGGATGCAATCAAGAAAGTCTTGAGACTAAAGTCAGTCCGCTTTAGTGAACCGGGATACCAACAAAGATTGAATGAAGATCAGGATTATGATGAGATTGCTAGAGATATTTGTATGGAGAACTCAGAGTGGGAAGGAGATGACAAGAACAAGTATAAGTATTTGAAGAGATGTAACCTCACTGACAAACCCCAATTTGACGGTTTGTCTTGTATTGAATTTAGAGCATCTTGATAGCCTTTTGTCACATTTAGCCTAGGAATTAGCATGATTTTGTTATCTCTCCCGTATTTGTGCTTAAGTGTAAAAACATGCTTTTTAACCCTTATTTTGATGAATTCTATTTCCTCTTTGATTCCATAAGATGCCTTGATATGTTTGTTAGTAATCTCAGGATGAAATAGGCTAGGCATGGATCAAAGGAAGCAAGGAAGGAAGCATACAAATGGAGAGAAGCATAAAAAGTCAAAGAAGCAAAGTCAGCCATGCACGCGCACGCGCACAAGGCGCTCGCGCGCACATTGCGAAACAGGCCAAGGACGCGCACGCGTACCATGCGCGCACGCGCCGATGATAGCACATGACCTCACTAATGCAACACATGCCTGGCGATTTTGGGAAGGTTTCAGCAACCAACTTTGGCGCCAAAATGCATATAAGGGCCAAGGATTGAAGGGGATTGACAACACATTAACACATTAACACATTAACACATTAACACATTAACACATTCACATCCATAGACTAATTGGAGATAATTAGTTAGATAGTTTTAGTTTCTAGAGTTTAGAGAGAGAAGCTCTCACTTCTCTC
Organism: Arachis stenosperma; assembly: GCF_014773155.1. Classification (NCBI taxonomy): domain Eukaryota; kingdom Viridiplantae; phylum Streptophyta; class Magnoliopsida; order Fabales; family Fabaceae; genus Arachis; species Arachis stenosperma. The sequence goes on along the minus strand of NC_080382.1, from coordinate 45,794,883 downwards.
TAGAATTAGGATTAGGATTAGGGTTAGTTCTTAGATTTAGATTTAGATTCATCTTCTCCTACTTCTATCTTCTCAATTCCTTGTTGTTACATTCATTCTTCTTCCATTCTTTTATTGCAATTTCCTTTATGTTGTTCTTATATTTTGTTGTAGATCTAGTATTGTTCCTTCTACTTTCTTCCAATTCAATAAAAGGTAATTCATAATAAATGTGTTTCTTTTGATTGTTGTTGTTAATTCCTTTCAATAAATGTTGTTAGATTCTATTCTTGTTGTCAATTTGCTTTGCTTTTCTTTTGTGCCTTCCAAGTGTTTGATGAAAGGCTTGGTTGGATTTTAGTGTAGGTTTTGTTTCTCTTGGCCTAGGTAGAGTAATTAGTGATTCTTGAGTTATCTAATTCCTTTGTTGATTGATAATTAGAGATTGCTAATTAATTTGAATGCCTCTAAAGCTAGTCATTCCTTTAGGAGTTGATTAGGACTTGAGGAATCAAATTGATTCATCCACTTGACTTTCCTCCATAGTTAGAGGTTAACTAAGTGGGAGCAATGGACAATTTGTTATCACAATTGAAGAGGATAACTAGGATAGGACTTCTAGTTCTCATACCTTGCCAAGAGCTTTGTTAGTTGTTAGTTTATTTCCTTTGCCATTTTATAATTCTTGGCTATAATCTCAAAAACCCCAAAATAACTCACAACCAATAACAAGACACTTTATTGTAAATCCTAGGGAGAACGACCCGAGGTTTAAATACTTCGGTTTATAGATTTTAGGGGTTTGTACTTGTGACAAACAAATTTTTGTATGAGAGGATTATTGTTGGTTTAGAGACTATACTTCGACGAGATTTCATTTGTAAAATTCTAAACCGTCAAAAATCCAATCGTCAAAATGGCGCCGTTGCCGGGGATTAGCAATGGTGTTATGTTATTGGTTATTGTACATATGTGAATATTGTGAATAGGTTTATCTTTTGTTTGTTTCTTAATTTTTGTTAGTTTTATTTTGCTCTCTCACTATGAATTCTCACTTTGGCTATGAGTTTGGCTCTAATTGTGTTGTAGGAAATGTGGACTTTAATGGCAACATGTACCATGGATGGAACCAACAAAGATGGGAGGAGACTCAAGGAATTGCTCACTCCTATTGGCAACAACCTCCGGATACTTATAGGTATAATTCCCATCCTAATGCATGTCAACTTAACGGCTATGATGATTCTTTTTGTGACACTCAACAATCACCATCATATGCCTATGAATCTCATCCTCAACATGAACCTCAACCATTCTCACAAGCCTTTCCATACCAAGCACCTTCCTATGATCCATACTCATCATACAACCAACCATCCATCCCATATTTTTATGACCATTATGAGCAAGAACCCTTAGAACCACCACAACCCTATCAAGATCACTACCAAGAACCACCTCAATACACACAATCTCCACAACCTTACCAAGAAGAACCACCTTCCTATCATGAACCCTCTCTCCAAAACGATGAACCTTCCTTCCCACCACAAGCCCCAATAGACGATTCTCTCACTTTGTTACTTCAAGGACAAGAAGCTATGAAGCGGGATACACTTGAGTTCGTGACTGATGCCAAGGCATCTTAGGCTAGTTTCACTAGCATTTTTCTGTTAAGTTTTAGTTGTTTTATGCATTTTCTTGAGCTTAAAGTAACCAAGAATGGTTAAATGAATAACAAAGCAATAAACCATCCAAACAGTATGATTTTGATGCAAATTTCATGAGTTTTTAGTTATATTACTTGAATGCTATGAATGAAAGATTTCTCATGAAATTTTGCAAGACTTTGATGCAGTTGTTTGGATGATTTCATGGAAGAAGAGGCTAGGCAAGGAAGCAACAAAATCAATAAAGGAAGCTTGAATATCACATGTGGAGTTTAAGCTCCAGTTTAAGCTTAAACTGGAGCTTAAACGCCAAAAATCATGAAAGCTGAGGAAAGGCTGAAAGTGGCGTTTAACCTCCAGTTTAACCTTAAACTGGAAGTTAAACGCCAGAATTGAAAGCACCAGGGAGCCATTTCCACGTTTAAGCTCCAGTTTAACCTTAAACTGGAGCTTAAACGTGTTCGACCATTCTCCTCCAGGGTTGCGTTTTGCATTTCCACGTTTAAGCTCCAGTTTAAGCTTAAACTGGAGCTTAAACGTGTTCGACCTTTACCCTCCAGGATGGCTTTCATCCATTTCCATGTTTAAGCTTCAGTTTAACCTTAAACTGAAGCTTAAACGTGTTCGACAATTCCACACTCCAGGGTTGCCTTCTTCCATTTCCACGTTTAAGCTTCAGTTTAACCTTAAACTGAAGCTTAAACGTGTTCGACTTATATCACCTCCAAGAGTGTCCAACGTTTGAGTTGCAGTTTAAGCTTAAACTACAACTTAAACGCCACTAATTGAAAAGGTTTCTGGACCAAAGATATTGCAGTTTAAGTTAGCATTTGAGCACAAACATTAACTTAAACGTACTCTGGTACGAAATCCAATTGAATATCATGGTTTATGGGATTGGGCCTGAAGAATTGATGAGTCTGGAATTTCAATTTGTTGAGTCATGTGTCATTACTTGATTATCACTAAGTTGGCTCAATGAATGTTACAGAATTGGATCAGCAGCCTCATCAGGATTATGGATCATAAACCCAAGGCAAAAGGAAATCAGGAAAAGGCCTCAAAGCCCAAGAAACACAACAGAAGCTCAATTTAGAAAGTGTATAAATAGGATAGAATTTAAGTTTGAGAATCTTTTATCGGAGAACTTTTGATCATTTTGCTAGTTTTCATCTTTTTGTAATTGAATTCAGAGCTATGACTCACTAAACCCCTTTCATTGGGTTAGGGAGCTCTATTGTAATTCAATGAATCAATAATAGTTTTTATCTTCTTCCTCAATCTTTTCTCTTGAATTTTTGTTAGAAAGCTTCTCGATCTAATTCCATTGGTTAGTTGTCTTGGGAAAGAAACTATCCATAATTGGAATCCTTCGGAACCTTGGGAAAGGAATGGAGGATTCATGCTAGAGAAGCTTTCTCACAGTGAATTGGACTGGGGTTTGGATGGATATTGTGACATGTAATCCTACCAAATTGTGGTTCATGAAACTGTGTGGTATAATCAGTGATCGAGCATTATCTCTTCTTATGAACATTTAAACCAAGGGATTGGGAATTTGTTTGTTTTTAGAGAGAATTGGTGAGCCAAGGGATTGGGATCCAATCATATAAGATTGCCAAGCAAAATTCAATGAACGCATTGGTTGAGGAAGGGATAAAAATGTTTTGATTCGGAGATCTCAATATCTCCTGAAACCCAATGAATTCCCCATTTCTGATCTACCACTTTCTCTTTACATTCTGCAATTAAATTCATGCAATCACCCCGATCCCCTTTTAATTTCAGCAATTTAGCTTCTCGCTCTTTAATTCATGCAATTTAAGATTCCGCACTTTCAATTTCTTGCCATTTACGTTTCCCGCCAATTTTACATTCCGCAATTCTCATCTAAATCTTGATTCCGCTCAACTAGAACACACTTCTAATCCAAATTGCTCACTCAACCAATCCTTGTGGGATTCGACCTCACTCTATTGTGAGTTTTTACTTGACGATAACCGGTGCACTTGCCGGAAGGAATTTTTGCCGATCATGCAATTTCCTAAAATCGTAGCTATCAAGTTTATAGCACATCAAGTTTATGGCGCCGTTGCCGGGGATTGGTTTTCGATTGACAATTCTCAAATTAGAAGTTAACTAGATTGAGCATTTTTCTTGTTTTGTTAATTCAGTTCAAGTTACTTGTTGAATTTTAATTTCTGCACTCTGTTACTTGCTTTCTTTCTTTATGCCTTTAAATTCAAGCAAATAACTCACTGACTCACTAACTATTTGAATTAATTCCTCAACTGCTCTAACCATACTCTTCCATTAACCAAGAGTATTTCACTTGTTTGTTGCCTGTGCTGTGTTCGTGTATGACAGGTAGGAGAGGAGAGACATCAACTCCTCCATATACCGAACCAGAGAGGACCCTTCATAAACTTAGAAGGGAAGCAAGAGGGAAGAGAGTATTGAGAGAAGAAGAATCTGAAGGAGAATCTGAGGACAATTTTGAGGAAGCTCTAGATCTCAACATGGATAGAGAAGTTCACAACCATGAGAGAGCTGATGGAAACAATGCCATTCCCGAGAGGAGGGTTCTTGGTTCATACATAAACCCAACCTCTGGGAATTGTGGTAGCAGCATTCAGAAACCACCCATTCAGGCCAACAATTTTGAACTCAAACCACAGCTAATATCACTGGTGGAGGATCATTGTTCATTTGGTGGGAGTGCTAATAAAGATCCAAACCAACATCTCACAAAATTCCTGAGAATTTGCGACACTGTGAAGTCCAATGGAGTCCAGGAAGATGCCTATAAACTGCTCTTGTTCCCATTTTCACTTAGGGACAAGGCAGCTAAGTGGCTGGAATCATTCCCAAGGGGGAGCCTAACCACCTGGGATGAGGTGGAAAGCAAGTTTCTGGCACGTTTCTACCCCCCACAAAAGGTCAATAGGCTTCGATCTGAGGTTCAGACTTTTAGACAACAAGATGGTGAAACTCTCTACGAGGTATGGGAGAGGTTCAAGGAGTTGACAAGGAAATGCCCACCAGACATGTTCCATGACTGGGTGCAATTGCATATTTTCTATGATGGACTTTCTTATGAATCAAGGAAGGCTGTAGACCATTCATCAGGAGGTTCATTGAACAGGAAAAAGACTGTGGAAGAAGCCATTGAAGTGATTGAGACAGTGGCTGAGAATGAGTACTACTATGCTTCAGAGAGACACAACACTAAGGGAGTCATGGAACTGAACCAGGTTGATACAATTCTAGCCCAAAACAAGGTGTTTGCCAAGCAACTAGCAGAGCTCACCAGGAAATTAGGAACAAATCAAGTGGCTGCAATACACACACAAGATCAAGAGGAAGTAAGCACTGAAGGAGGTGATTGGGAAGAGGCCAACTATGTGGGAAATCAACAAAGGCAACCATATGATCCACATTCCAACACTTACAACCCAGGCTGGAAAAACCACCCAAACTTTGGGTGGGAAAACCAGCAAACCCAACCACAAAACCACAAACCTTACAACCCCAACCAACATAACAATTCCACATACCAAAACTCCAACCAAAGATCATACCAAGCCACACAAAACACTTACTCCCAACCACCATATCATGGCCAAAATAATCAACCTGCCCAACCTAATCCGAATCAACAATTTCAAGATCAATTAAACAGGATAGAAAGAATGCTTGCAACCATGGGTCAGGACATAAGTGAGTTGAAAGGCTTTAGGGATGATGTGAGATCTACCTTAAGGAACCATGGTGAAAAACTCAAGAGGATGGAGTCTCGAGTAGGAGAGCTATCTCAACAGGCCCCCAAGTCAACTGCAGTGTTCCCTAGTGACACAGAAAAGAATCCTAAAGGGGAACAAAAGGGAGTGAGATGGGAAGAATGCAAGGCCATCACCATATTGAAGGAAGTCTCAGAAGAAGAAGGAATCAGACCCTCAGAACAGGAGCCAGAAATCTTGAAGGAAGGTGTGCAAGAAGCTAAGCAGGAAAGTGAAACTGAGCAAGCCAAGGAACTGCAAAATAAAGGCATGCTGGAAACATACCAACCAAAAGCACCATTTCCTTAGAGGTTAGGAGGAGGTGAAAAAGGGAAAACATATTCAAGGTTTTTAGAGACATTTAAGTCTCTCCATATCAATATTCCCTTTCTTGAGATTCTCCAGCAGATGCCTACACATATCAAGTATTTGAAGGAATTGCTGAGCAAGAAAAGAGTTTTGAAGGGAGGACAAACTGTAATAATGAACAAAGAATGCAGTGCCCTCATCAAGAAGGACATAGTCTCTAAGAAAACAGACCCAGGAAGTTTTCATATTCCCTGTATCATAGGGGAAACAAAAATTGACAGAGGATTCTGTGATCTAGGAGCTAGCATAAATGTGATGCCTCTGACTCTTATGAAGAGGCTACAACTGAATGAGGTGAGATCCACTGATGTAATCATACAACTGGCTGACAAAACTCAGAAGCAAGCTGAAGGGGTAGTTGAGAATGTGCTGGTGAAAGTGGGAAATTATTTCTTCCCCACAGACTTTGTCATTTTGGACATAGAGGAAAGCTACCTACACCCTATCATTCTGGGAAGGCCATTTCTAGCCACTGCTAGAGCTCTCATAGATGTAGAACAAGGAGAGCTAATTTTGAGAATACATGATGAACAGCTCATTTTCCATGTGTTCAAACCTGCATCGGAGCCTGAACCAGAACCTGAAAGGCCTAAGGATGATAGTAGCCATCTGTGTTTGGAGGAAAGCAACCCAGCAGCTGAAACTCTGAAACAGTCCTCGGAAGGCAAACAAGAATTGCAAGAGTTAAAGCCACAAGAATCAATAGAAACAGCTCAGAAGAATCCTCCTGGCATAAGGGTCAATGAAGAAATCCTCAAGAGAGAGGGAAGAATTGTAAAGAAATTGCCAAGAAGATGGAGGAACAAGAAAATTCCCACTGAAGGTTTCTCTCCGGGAGATAAAGTGATATCAAGTCATTATCTGCCAATCCCACCTGGCCTCAAAACCATTCCTTCCCAGCTCCCTCAAGTGTTCACAATCAGGAAAGTTCTTTCTATGGAACATTTGGAAATCATGAAGGAATCAAATGGGGACGTTTTCATAGTGAGAGGAGAGGACATCAAGCACTACAATCCACCCTAACAAGGGACAACCGTCAAGCTAGTGACGTTAAAGAAGCGCTTCATGGGAGGCAACCCATGTTTTAGTATCCTTACTCTTTATTGTTTTGCTTTGCATTTAATAAAGCATGGTTTCTTATGCATGAACTTGAATCCTCAGGACAACTGTTGATAAGGTGCACTAAACATTGCATGTAAAATACAATTGATCTCTAAGTTTGGTGTGCCTGAAGGCACCCCAAATCTTATTCAAATTGTATTCAATCTTTCATTCAAGGTGCACAACCAAACATTAAGTTTGGTGTTCCTCTTTGAACACAGTTAATGAAAAGCAAGAAGTTCCTCTGGATTTAGAAATTCATGACAAGTATACCATTTGCATGTTTTAATACTTTGATTTCAATTACTTTAGGTAGTAAAATTGTTTAGGATCAAAGAGCCAAAGTGACTATGATTTATTAGAATTATGCACATTCATTAAGGACAACCAACATGATTTCATGTCATCAGGAGACATTACCAAACACTAAGTTTGGTGTCCAGTAATAAGTGTGCATACATACAAGAGTCACGGCTATAAGCTCGTAAAGTCAATCATTGATTTACAATTCAAAAAGAATGAAAGACATGTGCAAGTACTATTCATTATTCACATGGACCGAAAAAAAATGATAGCAAAGTTGTTTGTTTGTGCAGGTACAAAAGGAAGGATAAGAATGGATGAAAAAGACAAAGGGGGAGGTACGGGTTTGGTCAAAAAGGGAGTTCACAAGTCTTGAAACTAACACATGGGAAAAGGAAATTCTGCATGAAAAGATAGCTACATGTACAACTTAATACACCCAGAATACTTCCAAGAAAGTGAAAAGCAATTCGTCTTTCTCCCTAATTCATATATTTACCATCAAGCCATCCTTCACAACTCACCCTAGCCGTCCATTTTTCACTTGCATGCACTATAAAGAACCACTTGGGGAACGAGTTCCACACCACCAAATCTCCTTCTTGCACATATTCTTTCATCATAGCATAACTACCTCTTGCCGAAAACAACCTCACCACACTTCTAACAACAATTTCTTACTTCACCTTGTCAACCTTAGCTTGTCACTTGCCAAAACTAAAGAACCAATGGCAGCCTCATCTAGCCACAAAAGAAGAAAAGACAAGCAGCCAATGGAGGAGGAAAGGGAATTTGATGCATGGAAATACAAATCAGTTTTCCATGAGATTCAGGCCGAATGGATGAGACCTAAAAAGATACTAGCTGAGATTCCCTTTGACCTTGGAAAGGAGGAGTTCCCAAGTATTTGGGAGAAGATCAAAAAGAGGAAGTGGGAGCTTCTGACTAAGCCAATCACTAAAATCAACATCAACCTGGTGAAGGAGTTTTATGCAAATGCAGTGAGGGAGGATCCAACTGAGGAACCTACATACAAAAGCTATGTGAGAGGGGTGGAAGTTGACTTCAGCCCCAAAGCAATCATGAAAACTCTTGGCCTGAAAAATATACGTTTCAGCCAAGCAAGTTATGAGGATAGGATGATAGGAGAACCTGACTATCAGACTATTGCTGAAGACCTTTGTGCCATCAGAGCTGAATGGGTGAGAAAAACAAAAGGGGCTCCAAGAATCTTGAGAAGGGGAGACCTAACACCTAAAGCTAAAGGGTGGTATGCAATAGTTAGGAGATCCATCCTACCCACTGCAAACTCTTCAGAAATAACCCCTAAAAGAGCCGTCTTGCTACATTGCATTATGGTGGGAGGAGAGATCAAAGTTCATAAACTCATTGCTGAACAGATACAAGAGTTTAGTGAGAAAAGTGAAGCTGACTCCTGGCTCCACTTCCCTAGCACCATCATCAGACTATGCATCGAGGCCCAAGTACCACTTGAAGATGCAAGACCTAATTGGCTACATCCTGGAATGGCCATGACTGCTCACAGAATGACTCTTGGCCCAATTGCTCCAAGACATACAAAAAGAAGAAATGAAGAAGGGCAACAAGAAGAAGCAGAGCAAGAAGCAGAGCAAGAAGCAGAGCAAGAAGAGCAAGAAGAGCAAGGAAATCCAGAAAGAAGGCAACAAGTTCCCAGAGACCCCATGGATATGAGCAGAATGCAGGAAATCATAGAAGGAATGTCTCAACAATACATGAGGTCTCAAGAGAGGCAAGAGGACTTTCACCTAAAAATGATGGACATGCAAAGGAACTTTGAATCAAGATTCCTAGATCAGCAAAGGGAACAGAATTTACAATTACAGGAATCCCTCAGCCACATATGCCAACACCAAGATGACAATATCTTGGCAATCAAGGAAGCCACCACTTTGCAGAATGCAAGATATGCAGTTCAAGCTGATTACAACATCAGTTCTCAAATCAAGCTTAACTACATAGGGGAACATCTACACAAGATGGACCCAGCATTCCCAGCTTTTGATGAGTATTTCAAGGGGAGGAAAGAAGGAGAAATAAACAAGGCAGTGATCCTTGAAAAAGGAGTGGAAGAAACAATGAAAAAAGCTGGATTCTGGACAAAGCTCATAAGAAAAGACAAAGGAAGTACAAGTGGTCAAAGAGAGACAAAAAGCAAGAAGAAACAGGACCCCAAGAATCAAGAAGAACCAAGCAACAAATGAGAGGTGGTCTTGTTCCTTAATAATCAAATAATAGTTTGTGAATTGTCTTTATGAGCTTTCTTTCATTTTAAGTCATTTAAGTTTTATGTGAAATTTCTAGTATGTTTGTCTGTTTACTGCTTTGAATAAAGTGAATGCCTAGATGTTTGGATATAACTTCACCTTCTTAAACAAATGCTTGCCATGCTTGTTCTGTTTCCAAAAATAAAAGAAAAGTTTGAACAAAAGTAACTTGGCTCAATTAGTGACAAATCAAGTAGAATTAAGTGGTGGTATGCATGCTTGATTGTTTAGTCAGATCACTGGAAATTGAGTGTAGAATTATCATTTTTGTGTAGAAGTTTGAATACTGTCTATGGATCTTGATGAATAAATGTCTTTGGCCATGAAAAAGAAAGAAGAAGAAGAAGAAAAAGCCACTAAAAAAGGGCAACCAAAAAGCAAAAAAAAAAAATTGAGAAAATAAGCTAGGCACCAATGGTTTGAACTTCTGAGACAAATGCCTGTGGTGTTTATGTATTAAGGATATGCTTGGATGAATAGGTTCTGAGGAGTGTTTCAACACTTGGTAACTTGGGTTAACTAACCCGGGATTATCAACCAAAAGTCCATTATCAAGAGCAACCTAAATACAAAACATTTAGACACACAAAGAGGTGCTGGGCACCAATGTCTCAAGAAGAAATGTGAACTAAAATGCCTGTAGTGGATATGTGTAGTGCACTGATAAGAAAAAGAAAATGGCAAAGGCTTGTGCAACACATGACACTGAGCAAACAAGGAGCAAAGGAGCTCTAAGAAAAAGAAAAACAAAGAAGAGAAAAGTGCCAAGGACATAAGAATAACAAGAGGCCATAGCAGTGTTTGATGGATGCAATGAAAAAGTGATAATCTTACCTGATCAGAATGAAAAAGTGATGCTGCAACTTTCTGCATAAAACCCTTCTGATGAACTTCAAATGCTTGCTAATATAGCCAATGTAATTGCTTTCTGTTTCATACTTTCTTCTCAAATAACTCAGGACTTGCTTAGGGACAAGCAAGTATTAAGTTTGGTGTTGTGATGCCAAGGCATCTTAGGCTAGTTTCACTAGCATTTTTCTGTTAAGTTTTAGTTGTTTTATGCATTTTCTTGAGCTTAAAGTAACCAAGAATGGTTAAATGAATAACAAAGCAATAAACCATCCAAACAGTATGATTTTGATGCAAATTTCATGAGTTTTTAGTTATATTACTTGAATGCTATGAATGAAAGATTTCTCATAAAATTTTGCAAGACTTTGATGCAGTTGTTTGGATGATTTCAGGGAAGAAGAGGCTAGGCAAGGAAGCAACAAAATCAATAAAGGAAGCTTGAATATCACATGTGGAGTTTAAGCTCCAGTTTAAGCTTAAATTGGAGCTTAAACGCAAAAAATCATGAAAGCTGAGGAAAGGCTGAAAGTGGCGTTTAACCTCCAGTTTAACCTTAAACTGGAAGTTAAACGCCAGAATTGAAAGCACCAGGGAGCCATTTCCACGTTTAAGCTCCAGTTTAACCTTAAACTGGAGCTTAAACGTGTTCGACCATTCTCCTCCAGGGTTGCGTTTTGCATTTCCACGTTTAAGCTCCAGTTTAAGCTTAAACTGGAGCTTAAACGTGTTCGACCTTTACCCTCCAGGATGGCTTTCATCCATTTCCATGTTTAAGCTTCAGTTTAACCTTAAACTAAAGCTTAAACGTGTTCGACAATTCCACACTCCAGGGTTGCCTTCTTCCATTTCCACGTTTAAGCTTCAGTTTAACCTTAAACTGAAGCTTAAACGTGTTCGACTTATATCACCTCCAGGAGTGTCCAACGTTTAAGTTGCAGTTTAAGCTTAAACTACAACTTAAACGCCACTAATTGAAAAGGTTTCTGGACCAAAGATATTGCAGTTTAAGTTAGTATTTGAGCACAAACATTAACTTAAACGTACTCTGGTATGAAATCCAATTGAATATCATGGTTTATGGGATTGGGCCTGAAGAATTGATGAGTCTGGAATTTCAATTTGTTGAGTCATGTGTCATTACTTGATTATCACTAAGTTGGCTCAATGAATGTTACAGAATTGGATCAGCAGCCTCATCAGGATTATGGATCATAAACCCAAGGCAAAAGGAAATCAGGAAAAGGCCTCAAAGCCCAAGAAACACAACAGAAGCTCAATTTAGAAAGTGTATAAATAGGATAGAATTTAAGTTTGAGAATCTTTTATCGGAGAACTTTTGATCATTTTGCTAGTTTTCATCTTTTTGTAATTGAATTCAGAGCTATGACTCACTAAACCCCTTTCATTGGGTTAGGGAGCTCTATTGTAATTCAATGAATCAATAATAGTTTTTATCTTCTTCTTCAATCTTTTCTCTTGAATTTTTGTTAGAAAGCTTCTCGATCTAATTCCATTGGTTAGTTGTCTTGGGAAAGAAACTATCCATAATTGGAATCCTTCGGAACCTTGGGAAAGGAATGGAGGATTCATGCTAGAGAAGCTTTCTCACAGTGAATTGGACTGGGGTTTGGATGGATATTGTGACATGTAATCCTACCAAATTGTGGTTCATGAAACTGTGTGGTATAATCAGTGATCGAGCATCATCTCTTCTTATGAACATTTAAACCAAGGGATTGGGAATTTGTTTGTTTTTAGAGAGAATTGGTGAACCAAGGGATTGGGATCCAATCATATAAGATTGCCAAGCAAAATTCAATGAACGCATTGGTTGAGGAAGGGATAAAAATGTTTTGATTCGGAGATCTCAATATCTTCTGAAACCCAATGAATTCCCCATTTCTGATCTACCACTTTCTCTTTACATTCTGCAATTAAATTCATGCAATCACCCCGATCCCCTTTTAATTTCAGCAATTTAGCTTCTCGCTCTTTAATTCATGCAATTTAAGATTCCGCACTTTCAATTTCTTGCCATTTACGTTTCCCGCCAATTTTACATTCCGCAATTCTCATCTAAATCTTGATTCCGCTCAACTAGAACACACTTCTAATCTGAATTGCTCACTCAACCAATCCTTGTGGGATTCGACCTCACTCTATTGTGAGTTTTTACTTGGCGATAACCGGTGCACTTGCCGGAAGGAATTTTTGCCGATCATGCAATTTCCTAAAATCGTAGCTATCAAGTTTATAGCACATCAGTGACCAACTTGACCAAGGTAGTGTCCACCTTAGCCTACCAATGTTTGAATGCTCAAGGTACTTCTGTGACCCCATGTGGAACGTCAAGAGAAGAACAAAGCATGAAGGAGAAATTGGAAAGTTCGGTGGAAAAGGAGGAGTCGAACTTTATGTTGGAACAATTGGAGAAGCCTATGATCATTGAAGAAAAGGAAGAAGCGGTTGAAGATTTAGGAGATGTTGAAAGTCCATGGGAATGTAGCATCATGGAGCACTCTTCCAAGAAGCTTGATATTGATGTTGAGGAGGGTGCGCAACCTCCAAGGCATACCATCATTGAAGACTTAGAAGAGGCTTATCAAGAGATGGACTCAATCATGGATGAATTTCTCTCTACAATGGAATCCTCACCCGTTGAACGTGGAGCTCAAATTGTAGAAGAGTGTGCACAACCTCCCAAGGAAGACGAAAATGGCATGGTGTATATTGAAATTGAAGAATATGAAGAGGTTGATCAAGAGATGAACTCATTCATCAATGAATTTCTATCCAAAATTGAATCGCCTCTCATTAGACAAGATGAAGTTCTTGAAGATAACACCAAGCCACGTAACAAAGACGATGAGGTTGAAATTGAAGAAAATTATGAAGAGGTGGAAACAATTAAAGAAGAGCACAAGGAAGTGGACCTTGCGTTGTCTAAGTGTGGGGACGCCTCCCTTCCCAAATTGCCATCCAATACAACATTTAAGTGGGTAAAATCTCTATCCCTAAGCTTTAATTTCTCACTTGAATAAGGTTTGATTGAAAATGATGGTCAACTTAGAACTCTTTGTGGAATTAAAAGTAAGAATGAGTTGTGTAGTGGTTGGAAAGTAGGTGTTAAGCTCATCAAGGTCAAGGCCTCAAAGTATAGGGATGATGTTGGGACAAGGATCACTTTGTATGGATCTAGAAGGAAGCATTGGTGGAATAAAGAGAATTCTATGTGTCGACCACATTTATGCCATCCAACCATCCGTCAAAATCATGAAACTCAACTAACGGATGGATGCGAAAATAAGATATGGGATCCCGGTTCGCTATGTGAAGACCAAATAGAGGAACTCGTATTTTGGGTAGAACTCTGCCCAAACTTAATAAAAATGGTTGGAAATTCTGTCAACCAATTGAGAAGCAAAGATCCTTGGAAATTCAAGGATGAGTACAAGCATAAGCCACCATGACAAGGAGCTTCTCAAAATGTCCAACTTAAGGACTTAAACTAAAAGTGCTAGGTGGGAGACACCCCACCATGGTAAACTCTTTCCAATCTTTTAAATTTACTTAATAAGTGATTTGAGTTACCATTGTAGGTAGATATTTCATACAAATTTGTTTGTACAACTTAATTGTTAGCTTAGTCACATGCATGATGTGTTTAGTAGTAGATGAATAATATCAAAAATTGTATTTTTGTGAATTGTATGATGGTTGAGTGAATAAGAGTTGTGAACACTAAAGGGGAGCACAAAAAAAAAAGAAGGGGGTGGACGCGAGCGCACCATGTACGCGCACGCGTCCCTGTGTGGACGCACCATGAGCCACACACCCGAGAGTTGGGCTTACCTTGGGCAAACATTATGCCTTGAGCCCAACACGATCCACGCGGACGCGCACAACGTGCGTGCGCGCCGTTTTTAAGCACATGGACATTCGCGCGGACGCGCACTTGCCGCGCCCGCGCCGATTTGCTGCTGCAACAATTGAGCCAATCCACAGAGAGTTGAGCCAGTTCTGGGCCAACCTTCAGCCCCTGGCCCAACTTGCTTCGCGCGGACGCGCACAGGCCGCGTGCACGCCATCTTGTCATCAATCATCAACTTACGCGGACGCGCACCTGCCGCGCGCGCGTCCCTTGCGTGCTGCCACCAATCTTGGCCACGGACCCGAGAGTTGGGCGTGCCTCAAGCCCATCCTAAGCCTCAGGCCCAATCTATTGTACGCGTGCGCGCGCTGTACGCGCACGCGCCCGTACCTATTTTGCCACCCACGCTAGAGCGCACTGCACGCTCACGCGTGGACCTCCAATTTTCTCACGGCGTGCAGACACGTACATGCCGCGTGCGCGCCGATCTGATTGCGCGACTTCCAGGCCATTCTCCAGAGAGTTAGGCCTGCGTTGGGCCAACTCTAAGCCCCTAGCCCAACCCCATGCACGCGTGCGTGCACTGTACGCGCACGCGTCCCTTCCTATTTTGCTCATCCACGCTCAGGCGCGTTGTACGCGCACGCGTAGGCACCCGGTTTCATCAATGGACGCGGACGCGCAGGGTGCGCGCGCGCGTCGATTCTAAATAAGGATAACCCTAGCACGCGTAGCACACTGCGCAGTCGCGCGACCCTTCCCCCCTCCCAACCTCCATCTTCTTCTTCCTCCTCTCAACCTCCATACCGCCGCGGCAGCAGCGACAGCCACCACCATCTCCACCGCCTCCTTTCTTTTTCTCTCTCTCTTTCATCACCACTCACCACATTCTCTCTCTCGTCCATCCGCCTCCGCCCGAACACCAACCACCACCGCACCACCATCTCCGCCGCCACACTGTCACCACTGCCGGCGGCTCGCTCCATCTCTACCCCTCCTTCACATTCTTCTATCACTACCCTCTTTCACCGTCACCGACCCCCCTCGGTTCCTCATTCTTCCAATCACCCCCGCCGCCGCTCATCTTTCCGGCCACCGTTCACGGCGGTGCCAGTTCCTGTTCCTGGCACTATTACCCCCCAAGCTTCCTTTCCATTCTTACTTCTTCTCTGCTCCCAGGTTCCTGCTCCATTTCTGTATTTTTTTCCGTTTTTCCTCTTTTTTTTGTTCATGTATGCTAGTACTGTATTGCTTGTTAGTTAGTTTACATTCAACCTTTGCATGTTAGGTTAGATAGAAATAATTGCGGTTAGGTAGCTAGGGCTGGATAGAGGATTCTAGGCCTGATAAGTGCTCCGTATGTGCTTACTTGCTGTCTGTCTATTTGGAAATTGTATGCTGCTTTTGGACTGTTCTTATGCAATTCTTATTGCCTGAATACTATACCACTGCTGCTGTACCTAATTGATGTTGTTTCTGTGCTAATTGTGCCAATTTGCTATCCGGGAACGTCCAATTTTAAGCCGGAATGCTGCCCGATTTTCAAGGAAATCAGTTCATTTTGGTCTTTAATTCAATTTTGGGCAAAATTCCGCTTCTTTTTGACTTCCCAGATTTGCATTATTCACTGTGAACATGAACCACAACTTTCCTTTTCATTGCGCATAAATATCATCATATCACTAATCTACTTTTCTAACTTACTAATTTCTTTAACCATCTAACTTCCACTCACCTTTACCCATCTTTAACAATTCTTTCAATTATATGATGATATTATTGCCCTTTGAATATGAGTTGTTGATTTTAATGAAGTTTGCAATTTCTTTTGGTTTACTTGTTCACTTTTGCATATTCATTGCAACATCATGATTATTCTTTGATAATTGTATCCTGAACATGCCTTCTTTGCTACATGCTAAATGTTTTATATATTCTATCATATTTTTTTCAGGATGTCGGATAAAGGCAAAGCCATAGCCACTGCCTCCAAGAAGAGAAAACACTCTACCCCCTCCATTCCGTCCATCTACAAGCATTATGCTAAGAACCCATTGAATGATGAGGAAAAAGAAAACCAGTTATTGCCTTCCACCAACCCGGACAAATTCCCCAACCTATACTGTGAGCTCCGGTTTTCTAGATATCGAACCACAAAGCTAAACATTGAGAAGAAGTTACTTCTACTTAATGATGTGAGACGGTCCATTACCGGTCGGATCCTTGATTTGGGCATTGACTTTGTTGACCGGGAATTGGGTGATATCAATATATCTTGGGTGAAGGAATTCTACTGCAACTTCTTCCGCCCAACTTTAGATTCGGTTCAGGTGAGGGGTAGGGAGGTTATGATTACTGAGACTGCGATTGAGGAGGCGCTACAGTGCCGCCATGTCCCCGATGAGCTGTGTGCCCATCAGCAGGCTGAGTTAGCCATACACAGCATGACTTTTGATTATGAGGCACTCAGGACTGTTATTGGGATACCAGATGCCACATGGGTTATGGATGCCAACAACACCAAGCCGAAAGGATTGCTATTTACTCATCTGACTCGTGAGGCCAAGACTTGGCAGATGATATTCGCTTGCTATGTCCTACCCACCACCCACTTTTCTGAGATCCCTATGGAGATGCTCCTGCTGATTGGGTGTGTTATGGAGGGGAAGGAGGTCTCTTTCCCTAGGCTTATCCGATAGTGTATGTGGCGGGCGCATATTCGTGGCCTACTCCCATTTCCTACATTGGTCACGAGTATGGCGGCCCTGGCAGAGGTCCCATGGCTGGACGATGATGTGCGACCACCACCCCCTGATGCTGATGACAGGGAGGTTACTATCCCCTGGGGTGGTTGGGTGCACGAGAGACCACCTGCGAGACGCCGCTCTCGGGCTAGAGCTGTCACTGGGACACCTTCACCATCAGCCCCTACAGCTGCCCCATCATCCTCCACAGCAGCTCCTTCATCATCTACAGATCCTCCAGCAGCACCTGAGCCTACCTATCTCCTGGTTCAGCGTCTATTCCGATTCCTAGAGCGCGAGCGACGCCATGTTAGACGCCGATTAGATCGGATGGACCAGGCTCTTATTTCTTTGGGTGCTGAGCTACCTCCGCTTCCCGATTCTCCAGCCTCCGATGAGCAGGATCATCAGGAGGAGGATGCGGAGGCACCGGTTCAGCAGGATATCCCTGACACTACAGAGCAGCCACAGACTCAGGAGGAGCCAGTCCCACAGCCACAGTCAGAGCTGGTACCTATCGTTGTACCTCCCACTGATCCTCCGGTTTAGCATCGAGGACGATGCTTGATTTTAAGTGTGGGGAGGGCACCGGTAGCATTATTTGGGAACCGGTGAACTTTTCAGCCTAGTATCTTATTTTCCACATTTTGTATATATTTTGAAGCATTTCTAGTTATTTTGGATACTTCTATTGCTTATTTTGGATTTTAGACATTTTGATGTTTGGATATTTTTTTTAGATGTTTTTTATGATAGATTTCGTACTTTTAGTTGAATTTTTCTTTATACATTTTGTTTATCTTTATTTTTAGTTGTGGTTGTGATTAGAAATCATACTTTGAATTGCAATTACTTAGTCACCCTTTTGCATAAGAAATTGGTTTTAAGTGAAAAAGGAAAGGGTGAACTAAGAAAATTTTTGAACTTTTCAATCACAACAATGCTTAGTCAAACATTGGGATTTTTCAAGAAGCTTAAATAGAGGGCATTAACCCAATTGATTGAAAGAAAATTTTTGGTGAAACTTGCTTGAATTCATACCTTGTGAAGCATGTATTGAATCGAGAACACAAGCTTGTGAGACTTGAGCCTATTGATGTGGTTACATTTTATAACCACTTATTTTCCATTCTTGTGTGAAATTGTTCTCTTTCTATGATTGTGATCCTTGATTTGCTTGATTCTATATATCCATTTACTTCTTGTATTCATGCATTTATATAATTGAGGCCATCACTTCATTAGCCACTTATCCAAATAGCCAACCCTTTTATACTCCTTTGATTAGCCAATTTTGAGCCTATACTTAACCAACTTATTCTCAATTTAGCTCATTACAAGCCCAAGGCGGAAAACCAATGAAAAGTCCTTGTTTGGATCTTTGATTAGCCTAGGCTAGTGAGAGTGTTTATTATTCAAGTCTGGTGAGGTCTGGGAACATTGGATGGGATAAAAGGGATAGTACACTTTTATGTTTAGGAATTGGGCACATATTCATGTATAAATTGAATGTAGAAACCTTATGCATTGATGTTCTTGTATTTAGTTTGAAAGGAAAAAAAAAGAGGAAAATATATAAAGAAAAAAAAATGATGAAAAGAAAAGAAAAAAAATGAAAAAAATGATGATGGAAAAGAAAAAAAATAATAACACAATAAAGAAGGGACAAAATGCCCCAAAGTGAAGTCAATGAAAAGGAATCAATGCATAGGTGTTGTGAAATTAAAAAAAAAAAGGAATACATGAGTATGTGAAAAAGTGAAGAATGGGTAGTTAGAGTAGTTTGAACTTGTATAGGTCATTATATAGTTAGGTGAGAAAGTCTATGTTAATCAAAGATTCAATCCTAGTCCACTTAACCATAAATGACCCTACCTTGACCCTAACCCCATTACAACCTAAATGAAAGACCTCATGATGAATGTATGCATGCATTGAATAAGTGTTGATTGTTAGAAGAAAATCAATTTTTGGAAAACATGATTAGAAGAGAATTGAGTGAATTAACCCTTAAACACTTGAGTGAATAGAGCGGATACATATCCGGTGAGGGTTCAAAAGTTCAATCACATGTATTCACCCATATTATCTATATTCTTGCAAGTTTGAACTCTTTTTGATAATTCAATACAATTGTGGTTTGGACTTAATTCCTATTGCCTAGCTCTTGTGCTTAAACGTGCTCTCTTGGGAATTGATTTGTTTGACTTAAGCACTTCCAATTGCTTTAGATAGTTGCATTTAGATAGGATTCATGTAGTTTAGTTGCATTCAAATGTCATGACCCTTAGTTCCTTCTTATTTTAGCATGAGGACATGCTAAGGCTTAAGTGTGGGGAGGTTGACAAACCCCAATTTGACGGTTTGTCTTGTATTGAATTTAGAGCATCTTGATAGCCTTTTGTCACATTTAACCTAGGAATTAGTATGATTTTGTTATCTCTCCCGTATTTGTGCTTAAGTGTAAAAACATGCTTTTTAACCCTTATTTTGATGAATTCTATTTCCTCTTTGATTCCATAAGATGCCTTGATATGTTTGTTAGTAATCTCAGGATGAAATAGGCTAGGCATGGATCAAAGGAAGCAAGGAAGGAAGCATACAAATGGAGAGAAGCATAAAAAGTCAAAGAAGCAAAGTCAGCCATGCACGCGCACGCGCACAAGGCGCTCGCGCGCACATTGCGAAACAGGCCAAGGACGCGCACGCGTACCATGCGCGCACGCGCCGATGATAGCACATGACCTCACTAATGCAACACGTGCCTGGCGATTTTGGGAAGGTTTCAGCAACCAACTTTGGCGCCAAAATGCATATAAGGGCCAAGGATTGAAGGGGATTGACAACACATTAACACATTAACACATTAACACATTAACACATTCACATCCATAGACTAATTGGAGATAATTAGTTAGATAGTTTTAGTTTCTAGAGTTTAGAGAGAGAAGCTCTCACTTCTCTCTAGAATTAGGATTAGGATTAGGGTTAGTTCTTAGATTTAGATTTAGATTCATCTTCTCCTACTTCTATCTTCTCAATTCCTTGTTGTTACATTCATTCTTCTTCCATTCTTTTATTGCAATTTCCTTTATGTTGTTCTTATATTTTGTTGTAGATCTAGTATTGTTCCTTCTACTTTATTCCAATTCAATAAAAGGTAATTCATAATAAATGTGTTTCTTTTGATTGTTGTTGTTAATTCCTTTCAATAAATGTTGTTAGATTCTATTCTTGTTGTCAATTTGCTTTGCTTTTCTTTTGTGCCTTCCAAGTGTTTGATGAAAGGCTTGGTTGGATTTTAGTGTAGGTTTTGTTTCTCTTGGCCTAGGTAGAGTAATTAGTGACTCTTGAGTTATCTAATTCCTTTGTTGATTGATAATTAGAGATTGCTAATTGATTTGAATGCCTCTAAAGCTAGTCATTCCTTTAGGAGTTGATTAGGACTTGAGGAATCAAATTGATTCATCCACTTGACTTTCCTCCATAGTTAGAGGTTAACTAAGTGGGAGCAATGGACAATTTGTTATCACAATTGAAGAGGATAACTAGGATAGGACTTCTAGTTCTCATACCTTGCCAAGAGCTTTGTTAGTTGTTAGTTTATTTCCTTTGCCATTTTATAATTCTTGGCTATAATCTCAAAATCCCCAAAATAACTCACAACCAATAACAAGACACTTTATTGTAAATCCTAGGGAGAACGACCCGAGGTTTAAATACTTCGGTTTATAGATTTTAGGGGTTTGTACTTGTGACAAACAAATTTTTGTATGAGAGGATTATTGTTGGTTTAGAGACTATACTTCGACGAGATTTCATTTGTAAAATTCTAAACCGTCAAAAATCCAATCGTCACTCACCCCGGAAGCAAAAGGATGGTATGAGTTGATGAAAAGATCAATTCTGAGCACAGTGAACACCTCAGAAGTTAACAGGGAAAGAGCTGTGATGCTGCATTGCATCATTGTGGGAGGAGAGATAAGAGTTCATGAAATCCTTGCAAAAGATATTCAAAGGCTTGCTGAGAAGAATTCGGCCGGGTCTTGGCTATACTACCCAAGTACCATTTGGAGGTTGTGTGCAAAGGCTAAAGTGCCAATGGAAGATGAGAATCCAATGTGGTTAAGCCAAGGCATGCCCATAACCATTGAAAGAATGACAATGGCTCCCGAAGCACATCAAGGCCGAAGGCCACATGGAAGAAGGCAAAGAGAAGAACCAATGGAAGAAGATGAGCTACACATAGAAGAAAAGCCACAAGAGAAGGAGGAACAGCCGCATTTTTTCCCACATGGCAATATGGATATGACTCAAATGCAAGAAGCAATTGGAAGATTATCACAACAGTACATGAGAATTCAAGAAAGGCAAGAGGAGTACCATTCACAATACATGAAACATCAACAAGAGCAAGAAGAATGGCAGCGGAAAATGATGAACCAACAAAGTGAGTTTGAGTCAAAATTCCTTGTGATGCAAGAAGAGCATGCCTTTCAATCTCACGAAGCATTTGGGAAGTTGGCACAAATGCAAGCCGAAACTATGAGGGCTCTCAATGAGTTTACAACCCTCCAAGATGCAAGATATGAAGTCCAAGCCGATTACAACATTAATAGTCAAATCAAACTGAACTATATTGGAGAACATCTGCACAACATGGATCCGGCATTCCCAATTTTTGATGAGTTCTTCAAAAAGAAAAGTGAGGTAGAAGTAAACAAAGCTATGAGCCTTGAAGATAGAGTAGAGGAGGCGATGAATAAAGCTGGGTTCTGGCGGGGTCAACAGACAACAAACATGGACACAGGGAACACCAGCAACCAAGTATATGAAAGAAGAAAGAAAAAGCATGACAAATGAAAGGTGGAATTGCTCTTTATTCATCACTACAAAGAAAAAGCATGCATTCTATCTGTTTGAAGTGTCTTTGCATCTTTAAGTAGTTATTTTAATTAATAGTCTTTGCATTATGTTTGTTTATCTTAAAATAAGTAAGCTAGTTTAAGTATGTGCTTGTGTGTTTACTTCCACTTGACTAAAAGCATGTTTTGCCCCCTGCATCTTTAATTCAATAAAAGAAATGTTTGAATGTGAAGTAAGATAGTCTCTGTCAGATAGAAGTATAATAAAAGTAAGTGGTGGTATGTGTGTGATTGTATAATAGCTCACTTTTAGTGAATAAAGAGCTAGGATATCTCCTTCTAAGAATAGAGTGGCCTACTGTCTATGAATCTCAATTAAATAAAAAAAAATTCCTTGGTTAGAAAGAAAAAAAAAACAAAAAGAAAGAAAGAAAAGAGATAGCCAAAAAGTGGCAGAAAAAAAAAAAGGAAACAAAAAGAAACAAAGTTGGACACCAATAGCTTGAACCTTAAAATATATGCCTGTGGTGTCTTTGTACTAGGATCTGCTTGGATTAGTAAGCTCTTTGGAGTGCATCAACACTTGGTGACTTGGATTAACTAATCCGGAATCATCAGCTGAAAGTCCACTATCAAGAGCAACCTAACTACAAGGCATTTAGTAACCCAAAGAGGTGCTGGGCATCAATGTTTTAAGAAGGAATGTAAGCCAAGTGTCCATGGTGAATAATGTGTCAAGTATACAGAAAAGAAAATGAACTTGCTACACATGACACTCAAATAAAGCTTTTGAACAAAGTAATAGCCAAGGATAAAGGAATAATGAGAGGTCATAGCAGTATGGTACTTGAAGCTTGAAGGAGACTTTCTAGGCCTAAGAGTCAATAAGAAGTGAGTGTTTGCATATCCACACAAAACCCCATGAATTACCAATAATACTCTGCTAGCATGAACATCCTCTTCCATTTCATTCTTTCTTCTTAATAATTCATTTCTTGCTTGGGGACAAGCAAGCTTTAAGTTTGGTGTTGTGATGACAAGTCATCTTAGCCTAGTTTCACTAGTCTTTTTCTTTTGTTTTCACTTGAATTATGCACTTTCTTGAGGTCTAAGCAAGCCAATTTGGGCAGATTTTCATGCTTCCTTTGATTGAATCAACCATAGATGAATTAATGCAATTTCATGAGGTTTTATGCTATATTTGTTACATATTGTGAAAGAATGAATATCTCATGATTTTGAGCATAGCTTTGATGTGTTTGGTTGATTAATGATAGGTGAAGAAGGCTTGGAGAAAGGTTGAAGCAAGAAGGAATGGCTAGGAGGAAGAGAGGACAAAAAGTTTGAGCAAAAGTTTGCCTCAAACTTTAGCTCAAACTTTTGGAATAAGTGAAAATGAACCAGGAAGAAAAAAGCTGGACCAAAAGTTAGCCTCAAACTTTTGCACAAACTTTTGGGTGAAAAGTTTGCCCCAACGTTAGCCCCTAACTTTTGGGCTAACGTTGGCGCATGAAAATCACTCCCTGGCCACCAAAAGTTTGCGCCAACGTTAGCCTCTAACTTTTGGGCTAACGTTGGCGCCATAAGTGCACTAAGGAAGGCCAACGTTGGAGCAAAAGTTAGACCCCTAACTTTTGCACCAACGTTGGTATCAGCAAAAACATGGAGGCTGATATGAAAAGTTGGAGTAAAAGTTTGCCTCAAACTTTTACTCAAACTTTTGCAACATTCAAACCCGGTTCACTTGGTTCACTTTGGTTCCTCTCCAAACTCCAAGAGCAATCAACCAAGGCCTCTCTCAACCCAATTCCACCAAGAGCAAAGGCCCAACTCAAGGCTTGAAGATCATTTGAAGAAAGTGTATAAATAGGATAGAATTCAAGTTATTCGGGAGCTTTTCTTTTTAGTTCTCATAGGGAGCTTTCCCTTTTAGTTTTTAGAATAGTTTTCGGAGAGCCTTTGGTATTGAGTGATCTTTAATTTCTTAGTCTCGGGGAAGGAGAATCCATTTCTCTTCCTCTTAGTTTTATTGCTTTCAATTTCAATTACAATTGTCTTGGATCTTGGGTTGGAGAATTGAAGAAATTCTGTTTCAATCTCATCCTTGGATCTCTCTGTTTATTTACTGCTTAATTGAATTTCAGTTACGGTTAATTGCTCTTCATCTACTTTCTTTGCAATTTACATTTCCCTTGCAATTGTTCTTGTTAGATCTAGGAAGGCATTGAGATCTAGACTTGGTTTTCTAGTCTCTGGGTCCGGAGATCTAATTCCAAAGTTTACATTCTGTTTTTGCTTTTCATGTTCATTTACTTGTTTTGCTTCAGATCCGATTCAACCCAAACCCTCTTTTACTCTTCTGTTTGATGCAATTTAATTTTCCTTGTTTAAATTCAGCAAATCCAATCCCCAATCCCCTTTACAATTCCAGCCGTTTACATTCCTTGCACTTTAAGATTCCGCAATCTACATTTCTTGCATTCTAAGTTTTAGCCATTTAATTTCTTGTTCTTTAAGATTCAGCACTTTAATTTCTTGCCCTCTTTAATTTCATGCAATTTACACATTCCCTTTACTTTTAATGCAATTTAATTTCTGCAAATCACAAATCACACAACCAAATCTTTATTCGCTTGACTAAATCAACCACTAAACCGAAATTGCTCAATCCTTCAATCCCTGTGGGATCGACCTCACTCCCGTGAGTTTTTATTACTTGATGCGACCCGGTGCACTTGCCGGTGAGTTTTGTGTCGGATCGTTTTCTGCACATCATACCCGCAAGGCTTCGTGGATAGTGTTATGCTCTCTCGCGCCGCATGGTTAAGAAAATTGTGTGTGCGAACTATACTAGGTGCGATCATACCAGCACTAATCCACCGGATCCCATCAGAAGTCCACAGTTAAGCGTGCTTGG
This sequence comes from Arachis stenosperma, assembly GCF_014773155.1. NCBI lineage: Eukaryota > Viridiplantae > Streptophyta > Magnoliopsida > Fabales > Fabaceae > Arachis > Arachis stenosperma. The sequence continues at coordinate 45,770,127 of NC_080382.1, read as the reverse complement.
GCTAGAGTAGTACTAAGATGGGTGACCTCCTGGGAAGTTCTCGTGTTGCACCTCTTTATTTTTTTTTACGTCGTGCCGACCCTCATTCTCTAAATGACGCTATCCCGAGTAGGACACCTAAGGGCGAGCCGCAATGGCCTCATTCTCGGCATGCACCTACAGTACCCGCAAGGCTTCGCGGATAGTGTTATGCTCTCTCGCGCCGCATGGTTAAGAAAATTGTGTTGCGAACTATAATAGGTGCGATCATACCAGCACTAATGCACCGGATCCCATCAGAACTCCGTAGTTAAGCGTGCTCGGGCGAGAGTAGTGCTAGGATGGGTGACATCTTGGGTAGTCCTCGTGTTGCACCTTTTTTCTTTTTTTTTTTTTTTACGTCGTGCCGACCCTCATTCTCTAAATGACGCTATCCCGAGTAGGACACCTAAGGGCGAGCCGCAATGGCCTCATCCTCGGCATGCACCTACAGTACCCGCAAGGCTTCGCGGATAGTGTTATGCTCTCTCGAGGCGCATGGTTAAGAAAATTGTGTGTGCGAACTATAATAGGTGCGATCATACCAGCACTAATGCACCGGATCCCATCAGAACTCCGTAGTTAAGCGTGCTTGGGCGAGAGTAGTTCTAGGATGGGTGACCTCATGGGAAGTCCTCGTGTTGCACCTTTTTTTTTACGTCGTGCCGACCCTCATTCTCTAAATGACGCTATCCCGAGTAGGACACCTAAGGGCGAGCCGCAATGGCCTCATCCTCGGCAGGCACCTACAGTACCTGCAAGGCTTCGCCGATAGTGTTATGCTCTCTCGCACCACATGGTTAAGAAAATTGTGTGTGCGAACTATAATAGGTGCGATCATACCAGCACTAATGCACCGGATCCCATCAGAACTCCGCAGTTAAGCGTGCTTGGGTGAGAGTAGTTCTAGGATGGGTGACCTCCTTGAAAGTCCTCGTGTTGCACCTCTCTTTTTTTTTTTTTTTTTTTTTACGTCGTGCCGTCCCTCATTCTCTAAATGACACTATCCCGAGTAGGACACCTAAGGGCGAGCCGCAATGGCCTCATCCTCGGCATGCACCTACAGTACCCGCAAGGCTTCGCGGATAGTGTTATGCCCCTCGCGCCGCATGGTTAAGAAAATTGTGTGTGCAAACTTTAATAGGTGCGATCATACCAGCACTAATCCACCGGATACCATCAAAACTCCGCAGTTAAGCGTGCTTGGACGAGAGTAGTACTAGGATAGGTGACCTCCTGGAAAGTCTTCGTGTTGCACCTCTTTTTTTTTACGTCGTGCTGACCCTCATTCTCTAAATGACGCTATCCCGAGTAAGACACCTAAGGGCGAGCCGCAATGGCCTCATCTTCGGCAGGCACCTATAGTACCCGCAAGGTTTCGCGGATAGTGTTATGCTCTCTCGTGCCCTAAGGTTAAGAAAATTGTGTGTGCGAACTATAATAGGTGCGATCATACCAGCACTAATGCACCGAATCCCATCAGAACTCCGCAGTTAAGCGTGCTTGGGCGAGAGTAGTACTAGGATGGGTGACCTCCTGGGAAGTCCTCGTGTTGCACCTCTTTTTTTTTTTTTACGTCGTGCCGACTCTCATTCTCTAAATGACGTTATCCCGAGTAGGATACCTAAGGGCGAGCAGCAATGGCCTCATCCTCGGCAGGCACCTACAGTACCTGCAAGTCTTCGCGGATAGTGTTATGCTCTCTCGCGCCGCATGGTTAAGAAAATTGTGTTTGCGAACTATAATAGGTGCGATCATACCAGCACTAATGCACCGGATCCCATCAGAACTCCGCAGTTAAGCGTGCTTGGGCGTTAGTAGTACTAGGATGGGTGACCTCCAGGGAAGTCCTTGTGTTGCCCCTCTTTTTTTTTACGTCGTGCCGACCCTCATTCTCTAAATGACGCTATCCCGAGTAGGACACCTAAGGGCGAGCCGCAATGGCCTATCCGCGGCATTCACCTACAGTACCCGCAAGGCTTCGCGGATAGTATTTTTCTCTATTGCGTCGCATGGTTAAGAAAATTGTGTGTGCGAACTATAATAGGTGCGATCATACCAGCACTAATGCACCGGATCCCATCAGAACTCCGTAGTTAAGCGTGCTTGGGCGAGAGTAGTACTAGGATGGGTGACCTCCTGGAAAGTCCTCGTGTTGCACCTCTTTTTTTTTTTTTTTTTTTACGTCGTGCTGACCCTCATTCTCTAAATGACGCTATCCCGAGTAAGACACCTAAGGGCAAGCCGCAATGGCCTCATCCTCGGCATACACCTACAGTACCCGCAAGGCTTCGCGGATAGTGTTATGCTCTCTCGCGCCGCATGGTTAAGAAAATTGTGTGTGCAAACTATAATAGGTGCGATCATACCAGCATTAATGCACCGGATTCCATCAGAACTCCGCAGTTAAGCGTGCTTGGGCGTGAGTAGTACTAGGATGGGTGACCTCCTGGGAAGTCCTTGTGTTGCACCTCTTTTTTTTTTTTTTTTTACGTCGTGCCGACCCTCATTCTCTAAATGACGCTATCCCGAGTAGCACACCTAAGGGCGAGCCGCAATGGCCTCATCCTCGGCATGCACCTACAGTACCCGCAAGGTTTCGCAGATAGTGTTATGCTCTCTCGAGCCGCATGGTTAAGAAAATTGTGTGTGCGAACTATAATAGGTGCAATCATACCAATACTAATGCACCGGATCCCATCAGAACTCCGTAGTTAAGCGTGCTTGGGCGAGAGTACTACTAGGATGGGTGACCTCATGGGAAGTCCTCGTGTTGCACCTTTTTTTTTTTTTACGTCGTGCCGACCCTCATTCTCTAAATGACGCTATCCCGAATAGGACACCTAAGGGCGAGCCGCAATGGCCTCATCCTCGGCAGGCACCTACAGTACCTGCAAGGCTTCGCCGATAGTGTTATGCTCTCTCGCGCCACATGGTTAAGAAATTTGTGTGTGCGAACTATAATAGGTGCGATCATACCAGCACTAATGCACCGGATCCCATCAGAACTCCGCAGTTAAGCGTGCTTGGGTGAGAGTAGTTCTAGGATGGTTGACCTCCTTAAAAGTCCTCGTGTTGCACCTCTTTTTTTTTTTTTTTTACGTCGTGCCGACCCTCATTCTCTAAATGACACTATCCCGAGTAGGACACCTAAGGGCGAGCCGCAATGGCCTCATCCTCGGCATGCCCCTACAGTACCCGCAAGGCTTCGCGGATAGTGTTATGCTCTCTCGCGCCGCATGGTTAAGAAAATTGTGTGTGCAAACTATAATAGGTGCGATCATACCAGCACTAATCCACCGGATCCCGTCAGAACTCCGTAGTTAAGCGTGCTTGGGCGAGAGTAGTACTAGGATGGCTGACCTCCTGGGAAGTCCTCGTGTTGTACCTTTTTTTTTTTACGTCGTGCCGACCCTCATTCTCTAAATGACGCTATCCCGAGTAGGCCACCTAAGGGCGAGTGGCAATGGCCTCATCCTCGGCTGGCACCTACAGTACCCGCAAGGTTTCGCGGATAGTGTTATGCTCTCTCGCGCAGCATACTTAAGAAAATTGTGTGTGCGAACTATAATAGGTGCGATCATACCAGCACTAATGCACTGGATCCCATCAGAACTCCACAGTTAAGCGTGCTTGGGCGAGAGTAGTACTAGGATGGGTGACCTCTTGGGAAGTCCTCGTGTTGCACCTCTTTTTTTTTTTTTACGCCGTGCCGACCCTCATTCTCTAAATGACGCAATCCCGAGTAGGCCAACTAAGGGCGAGCAGCAATGGCCTCATCCTCGGCTGGCACCTACGGTACCCGCAAGGCTTCGCGGATAGTGTTATGCTCTCTTACGCCGCATGGTTAAGAAAATTATGTGTGCAAACTATACTAGGTGCGATCATACTAGCACTAATCCACCGGATCCCATCAGAACTTCACAGTTAAGCGTGCATGGGCGAGAGTAGTACTAGGATGGGTGACCTCCTGGGATGTCCTCGTGTTGCACCTCTTTTTTTTTTTTACGTCGTGCCGACCCTCATTCTCTAAATGACGCTATCCCGAGTAGGCCACGTAAGGGCGAGCCGCAATGGCCTCATCCTCGGCTGGCACCTACAGTACCCGCAAGGCTTCGCGGATAGTGTTATGCTCTCTCGCACCGCATGGTTAAGAAAATTGTGTTTGCAAACTATAATAGGTGCGATCATACCAGCACTAATGCACCGGATCCCATCAGAACTCCGCACTTAAGCGTGCTTGGGCGAGAGTAGTACTAGGATGGCTGACCTCCTGGGAAGTCCTCGTGTTGCACCTTTTTTTTTTACATCATGCCGACCCTCATTCTCTAAATGACGCTATCCCGAGTAGGCCACCTAAGGGCGAGTCACAATGGCCTCATCCTCGGCTGGCACCTACAGTACCCGCAAGGCTTCGCGGATAGTGTTATGCTCTCTCGCACAGCATGGTTAAGAAAATTGTGTGTGCGAACTATAATAGGTGCGATCATACCAGCACTAATGCACTGGATCCCATCAGAACTCCACAGTTAAGCGTGCTTGGGCGAGAGTAGTACTAGGATGGGTGACCTCTTGGGAAGTCCTCGTGTTGCATCTCTTTTTTTTTTTTACGTCGTGCCGACCCTCATTCTCTAAATGACGCAATCCCGAGTAGGCCACCTAAGGGCGAGCAGCAATGGCCTAATCCTCGGCTAGCACCTACGGTACCTGCAAGGCTTCGCGGATAGTGTTATGCTCTCTCACGCCGCATGGTTAAGAAAATTGTGTGTGCAATCTATACTAGGTACGATCATACCAGCACTAATCCACCGGATCCCATCAGAACTTCACAGTTAAGCGTGCTTGGGCGAGAGTAGTACTAGGATGGGTGACCTCCTGGGATGTCCTCGTGTTGCACCTCTTTTTTTTTTTTTTACGTCGTGCCGACCCTCATTCTCTAAATGACGCTATCCCGAGTAGGCCACCTAAGGGCGAGCCGCAATGGCCTCATCCTCGGCTGGCACCTACAGTACCCGCAAGGCTTCGCGGATAGTGTTATGCTCTCTCGCGCCGCATGGTTAAGAAAATTGTGTTTGCGAACTATAATAGGTGCGATCACACCAGCACTAATGCACCGGATCCCATCAGAACTCCGCAGTTAAGCGTGCTTGGGCGTGAGTAGTACTAGGATGGGTGACCTCCTGGGAAGTCCTTGTGTTGCACCTCTTTTTTTTTTTTTACGTCGTGCCGACCGTCATTCTCTAAATGACGCTATCCCGAGTAGGACACCTAAGGGCGAGCCGCAATGGCCTCATCCTCGGCATGCACCTACAGTACCCGCAAGACTTCGCGGATAGTGTTATGCTCTCTCGCGCCGCATGGTTAAGAAAATTGTGTGTGCGAACTATAATAGGTGCGATCATACCAGCACTAATGCACCGGATCCCATCAGAACTCCGTAGTTAAGCGTGCTTGGGCGAGAGTAGTACTAGGATGGGTGACCTCCTCGAAAGTCCTCGTGTTGCACCTCTTTTTTTTTTACGTCGTGCCGACCCTCATTCTCTAAATGACGCTATCCCGAGTAAGACACCTAAGGGCGAGCCGCAATGGCCTCATCCTCGGCTGGCACCTACAGTACCCGCAAGGCTTCGCGGATAGTGCTATGCTCTCTCGCGCCGAATGGTTAAGAAAATTGTGTGTGCGAACTATAATATGTGCGATCATACCAGCACTAATGCACCGGATCCCATCAGAACTCCGTAGTTAAGCGTGCTTGGGCGAGAGTAGTACTAGGATGGGTGACCTCCTGGAAAGTCCTCGTGTTGCACCTCTTTTTTTATTTTTTATGTCGTGCCGACCCTCATTCTCTAAATGACGCTATCCCGAATAGGACACCTAAGGGCGAGCCGCAATGGCCTCATCCTCGGCAGGCACCTACAGTACCTGCAAGGCTTCGCCGATAGTGTTATGCTCTCTCGCGCCGCATGGTTAAGAAAATTGTGTGTGCGAACTATAATAGGTGCGATCATACCAGCACTAATGCACCGGATCCCATCAGAACTCCGTAGTTAAGCGTGCTTGGGCGAGAGTAGTACTAGGATGGGTGACCTCCTGGAAAGTCCTCGTGTTGCACCTCTTTTTTTATTTTTTACGTCGTGCCGACCCTCATTCTCTAAATGACGCTATCCCGAGTAAGACACCTAAGGGCGAGCCGCAATGGCCTCATCCTCGGCTGGCACCTACAGTACCCGCAAGGCTTCGCGGATAGTGCTATGCTCTCTCGCGCCGCATGGTTAAGAAAATTGTGTGTGCGAACTATAATAGGTGCGATCATACCAGCACTAATGCACCGGATCCCATCAGAACTCCATAGTTAAGCGTGCTTGGGCGAGAGTAGTACTAGGATGGGTGACCTCATGGGAAGTCCTCGTGTTGCACCTTTTTTTTTACGTCGTGCCGACCCTCATTCTTTAAATGACGCTATCCCGAGTAGGACACCTAAGGGCGAGCCGCAATGGCCTCATCCTCGGCAGGCACCTACAGTACCTGCAAGGCTTCACCGATAGTGTTATGCTCTCTCGCGCCACATGGTTAAGAAAATTGTGTGTGCGAACTATAATAGGTGCGATCATACCAGCACTAATGCACCGGATCCCATCAGAACTCCGCAGTTAAGCGTGCTTGGGTGAGAGTAGTTCTAGGATGGGTGACCTCCTTGAAAGTCCTCGTGTTGCACCTTTTTTTTTTTTACGTCGTGCCGACTCTCATTCTCTAAATGACGCTATCCCGAGTAGGACACCTAAGGGCGAGCCGCAATGGCCTCATCCTCGGCATGCACCTACAGTACCCGCAAGGCTTCGCGGATAATGTTATGCTCTCTCGCGCCGCATGGTTAAGAAAATTGTCTTGCGAACTATAATAGGTGCGATCATACCAGCTCAAATGCACCGGATCCCATCAGAACTCCGCAATGGCCTCATCCTTGGCATGCACCTACTGTACCCGCAAGGCTTCGCGGATAGTGTTATGCTCTCTCGCGCCGCATGGTTAAGAAAATTGTGTGTGCAAACTATAATAGGTGCGATCATACCAACACTAATGCACCGGATCCCATCAGAACTCCGTAGTTAAGCGTGCTTGGGCGAGAGTAGTACTAGGATGGGTTACCTCATGGGAAGTCCTCGTGTTGCACCTTTTTTTTTTTACGTCGTGCCGACCCTCATTCTCTAAATGACGCTATCTTGAGTAGGACACCTAAGGGCGAGCCGCAATGGCCTCATCCTCGGCAGGCACCTACAGTTCCTGCAAGGCTTCGCCGATAGTGTTATGCTCTCTCGCGCCACATGTTTAAGAAAATTGTGTGTGCGAACTATAATAGGTGCGATCATACCAGCACTAATGCACCGGATCCCATCAGAACTCCGCAGTTAAACGTGCTTGGGCGAGAGTAGTACTATGATGGGTGACCTCCTGGGAAGTCCTCGTGTTGCACCTCTTTTTTTTTTTTTTACGTCGTGCCGACCCTCATTCTCTAAATGACGCTATCCCGAGTAGGACACCTAAGGGCGAGCCGCAATGGCCTCATCCTCGGCATGCACCTACAGTACACGCAAGGCTGCGCGGATAGTGTTATGCTCTCTCGCGCCGCATGGTTAAGAAAATTGTGTTGCGAACTATAATAGGTGCGATCATACCAGCACTAATGCCCCGGATCCCATCAGAACTCCGCAGTTAAGCGTGCTTGGGTGAGAGTAGTTCTAGGATGGGTGACCTCCTTGAAAGTCCTCGTGTTGCACCTCTTTTTTTTTTTTTTTTTTTTACGTCGTGCCGTCCCTCATTCTCTAAATGACACTATCCCGAGTAGGACACCTAAGGGCGAGCCGCAATGGCCTCATCCTCGGCATGCACCTACAGTACCCGCAAGACTTCGCGGATAGTGTTATGCTCTCTCGCGCCGCATGGTTAAGAAAATTGTGTGTGCAAACTATAATAGGTGCGATCATACCAGCACTAATGCACCGGATCCCATCAGAACTCCGTAGTTAAGCGTGCTTGGGCGAGAATAGTACTAGGATGGGTTACCTCATGGGAAGTCCTCGTGTTGCACCTTTTTTTTTTACGTCGTGCCGACCCTCATTCTCTAAATGACGCTATCTTGAGTAGGACACCTAAGGGCGAGCCGCAATGGCCTCATCCTCGGCAGGCACCTACAGTACCTGCAAGGCTTCACCGATAGTGTTATGCTCTCTCGCGCCACATGTTTAAGAAAATTGTGTGTGCGAACTATAATAGGTGCGATCATACCAGCACTAATGCACCGGATCCCATCAGAACTCCGCCGTTAAGCGTGCTTGGGCGAGAGTAGTACTATGATGGCTGACCTCCTGGGAAGTCCTCGTGTTGCACCTCTTTTTTTTTTTTTTACGTCGTGCCGACCCTCATTCTCTAAATGACGCTATCCCGAGTAGGACACCTAAGGGCGAGCCGCAATGGCCTCATCCTCGGCATGCACCTACAGTACACGCAAGGCTGCGCGGATAGTGTTATGCTCTCTCGCGCCGCATGGTTAAGAAAATTGTGTTGCGAACTATAATAGGTGCGATCATACCAGCACTAATGCACCGGATCCCATCAGAACTCCGTAGTTAAGCGTGCTCGGGCGAGAGTAGTGCTAGGATAGGTGACCTCCTGGAAAGTCTTCGTGTTGCACCTCTTTTTTTTTTTTTTTTTTACGTCGTGCCGACCCTCATTCTCTAAATGACGCTATCCCGAGTAGGACACCTAAGGGCGAGCCGCAATGGCCTCATCTTCGGCAGGCACCTATAGTACCCGCAAGGCTTCGCGGATAGTGTTATGCTCTCTCGTGCCGCAAGGTTAAGAAAATTGTGTGTGCGAACTATAATAGGTGCGATCATACCAGCACTAATGCCTCGGATCCCATCAGAACTCCGCAGTTAAGCGTGCTCGGGCGAGAGTAGTGCTAGGATAGGTGACCTCCTGGAAAGTCCTCGTGTTGCACCTCTTTTTTTTTTTTTTTTTTTTTTTTTACGTCGTGCCGTCCCTCATTCTCTAAATGACGCTATCCCGAGTAGGACACCTATGGGCGATCCGCAATGGCCTCATCCTCAGCAGGCACCTACAGTACCTGCAAGGCTTCGCCGATAGTGTTATGCTCTCTCGCGCCACATGGTTAAGAAAATTGTGTGTGCGAACTATAATAGGTGCGATCATACCAGCACTAATGCACCGGATCCCATCAGAACTCCTCAGTTAAGCGTGCTTGGGTTAGAGTAGTTCTAGGATGGGTGACCTCCTTGAAAGTCCTCGTGTTGCACCTCTTTTTTTTTTTACGTCGTGCCGTCCCTCATTCTCTAAATGACACTATCCCGAGTAGGACACCTAAGGGCCGAGTAGGACACCTAAGGGCGAGCCGCAATGGCCTCATCCTCGGCATGCACCTACAGTACCCGCAAGGCTTCGCGGATAGTGTTATGCTCTCTCGCGCCGCATGGTTAAGAAAATTGAGTGTGCAAACTATAATAGGTGCGATCATACCAGCACTAATACATCGGATCCCATCCGAACTCCGCAGTTAAGTGTGCTTGGACGAGCGTAGTACTAGGATGGGTGACCTCCTGGAAAGTCTTCGTGTTGCACCTCTTTTTTTTTTTACGTCGTGCCGACCCTCATTCTCTAAATGACGTTATCCCGAGTAGGATACCTAAGGGCGAGCAGCAATGGCCTCATCCTCGGCAGGCACCTACAGTACCCGCAAGGCTTCGCCGATAGTGTTATGCTCTCTCGCGCCACATTGTTAAGAAAATTGTGTGTGCGAACTATAATAGGTGCGATCATACCAGCACTAATGCACCGGATCCCATCAGGACTCTGCAGTTAAGCGTGCTTGGGTGAGAGTAGTACTAGGATGGGTGACCTCCTGGGAAGTCCTCCTGTTGCACCTTTTTTTTTTACGTCGTGCCGACCCTCATTCTCTAAATGACGCTATGCCGAGTAGGCCACCTAAGGGCGAGCCGCAATGGCCTCATCCTCAGCTGGGACCTACAGTACCCGCAAGGCCTCGCGGATGGTGTTATGCTCTCTCGCACCGCATGGTTAAGAAAATTGTGTGTGCGAACTATAATAGGTGCGATCATACCAGCACTAATGCACCGGATCCCATCAGAACTCCACAGTTAAGCGTGCTTGGGCGAGAGTAGTACTAGGATGGGTGACCTCTTGGGAAGTCCTCGTGTTGCACCTCTTTTTTTTTTTTTTTTTACGTCGTGCCGACCCTCATTCTCTAAATGACGCTATCCCGAGTAGGCCACCTAAGGGCGAGCAGCAATGGCCTCATCCTCGGCTGGCACCTACAGTACCCGCAAGGCTTCGCGGATAGTGTTATGCCCTCTCACGCCGCATGGTTAAGAAAATTGTGTGTGCAAACTATACTAGGTGCGATCATACCAGCACTAATCCACCGGATCCCATCAGAACTTCACAGTTAAGGGTGCTTGGGTGAGAGTAGTACTAGGATGGGTGACCCCCTGGGAAGTCCTCGTGTTGCACCTCTTTTTTTTTTTTTTACGTCGTGCCGACCCTCATTCTCTAAATGACGCTATCCCGAGTAGGCCACCTAAGGGCGGTCCGCAATGGCCTCATCCTCGGCTGGCACCTACAGTACCCGCAAGGCTTCGCGGATAGTGTTATGCTCTCTCGCGCCGCATGGTTAAGAAAATTGTGTTTGCGAACAATAATAGGTGCGACGATACCAGCACTAATGCACCGGATCCCATCAGAACTCCGTAGTTAAGCGTGCTTGGGCGAGAGTAGTACTAGGATTGGTGACCTCCTGGGAAGTCCTCGTGTTGCACCTTTTTTTTTTTTACGTCGTGCCGACCCTCATTCTCTAAATGACGCTATCTCGAGTAGGACACCTAAGGGCGAGCCAAAATGGCCTTATCCTCGGCAGGCACCTACAGTACCCGCAAGGCTTCGCGGATAGTGTTATGCTCCCTCGCGCCGCATGGTTAAGAAAATTGTGTGTGCGAACTATACTAGGTGCGATCATACCAGCACTAATCCACCGGATCCCATCAGAACTCCACAGTTAAGCGTGCTTGGGCGAGAGTAGTACTAGGATGGGTGACCTCTTGGGAAGTCCTCGTGTTGCACCTCTTTTTTTTTTTTTTTACGTCGTGCCGACCCTCATTCTCTAAATGACGCTATCCCGAGTAGGCCACCTAAGGGCGAGCAGCAATGGCCTCATCCTCGGCTGGCACCTACAGTACCCGCAAGGCTTCGCGGATAGTGTTATGCCCTCTCACGCCGCATGGTTAAGAAAATTGTGTGTGCAAACTATACTAGGTGCGATAATACCAGCACTAATCCACCGGATCCCATCAGAACTTCACAGTTAAGGGTGCTTGGGCGAGAGTAGTACTAGGATGGGTGACCCCCTGGGAAGTCCTCGTGTTGCACCTCTTTTTTTTTTTTTACGTCGTGCCGACCCTCATTCTCTAAATGACGCTATCCCGAGTAGGCCACCTAAGGGCGGTCCGCAATGGCCTCATCCTCGGCTGGCACCTACAGTACCCGCAAGGCTTCGCGGATAGTGTTATGCTCTCTCGCGCCGCATGGTTAAGAAAATTGTGTTTGCGAACAATAATAGGTGCGACGATACCAGCACTAATGCACCGGATCCCATCAGAACTCCGTAGTTAAGCGTGCTTGGGCGAGAGTAGTACTAGGATTGGTGACCTCCTGGGAAGTCCTCGTGTTGCACCTTTTTTTTTTTTTACGTCGTGCCGACCCTCATTCTCTAAATGACGCTATCTCGAGTAGGACACCTAAGGGCGAGCCGCAATGGCCTTATCCTCGGCAGGCACCTACAGTACCCGCAAGGCTTCGCGGATAGTGTTATGCTCTCTCGCGCCGCATGGTTAAGAAAATTGTGTGTGCGAACTATACTAGGTGCGATCATACCAGCACTAATCCACCGGATCCCATCAGAACTCCACAGTTAAGCGTGCTTGGGCGAGAGTAGTACTAGGATTGGTGACCTCTTGGGAAGTCCTCGTGTTGCACCTCTTTTTTTTTTTTTTTTTTTTACGTCGTGCCGACCCTCATTCTCTAAATGACGCTATCCCGAGTAGGCCACCTAAGGGCGAGCCGCAATGGCCTCATCCTCGGCTGGCACCTACAGTACCGGCAAGGCTTCGCGGATAGTGTTATGCTCTCTCGCTCCGCATGGTTAAGAAAATTGTGTGTGCGAACTATAATAGGTGCGATCATACCAGCACTAATGCACCAGATCCCATCAAAACTCCGTAGTTAAGCGCGCTTGGGCGAGAGTAATACTAGGATGGGTTACCTCATGGGAAGTCCTCGTGTTGCACCTTTTTTTTTTTTACGTCGTGCCGACCGTCATTCTCTAAATGACGCTATCCCGAGTAGGATACCTAAGGGCGAGCCGCAATGGGCTCATCCTCGGCAGGCACCTACAGTACCTGCAAGGCTTCGCCGATAGTGTTATGCTCTCTCGCGCCACATGGTTAAGAAAATTGTGTGTGCGATCTTTAATAGGTGCGATCATACCAGCACTAATGCACCGGATCCCATCAGAACTCCGCAGTTAAACGTGCTTGGGCAAGAGTAGTACTAGGATGGGTGACCTCCTGGGAAGTCCACGTGTTGCACCTTTTTTTTACGTCGTGCCGACTCTCATTCTCTAAATGACGCTATCCAGAGTAGGACACCTAAGGGCGAGCCGCAATTGCCTTATCCTCGGCAGGCACCTACAGTACCCGCAAGGCTTCGCGGATAGTGTTATGCTCTCTCGCGCCGCATGGTTAAGAAAATTGTGTGTGCGAACTATACTAGGTGCGATCATACCAGCACTAATCCACCGGATCCCATCAGAACTCCACAGTTAAGCGTGCTTGGGCGAGAGTAGTACTAGGATTGGTGACCTCTTGGGAAGTCCTCGTGTTGCACCTCTTTTTTTTTTTTTTTTACGTCGTGCCGACCCTCATTCTCTAAATGACGCTATCCCGAGTAGGCCACCTAAGGGCGAGCCGCAATGGCCTCATCCTCGGCTGGCACCTACAGTACCGGCAAGGCTTCACGGATAGTGTTATGCTCTCTCGCTCCGCATGGTTAACAAAATTGTGTGTGCGAACTATAATAGGTGCGATCATACCAGCACTAATGCACCAGATCCCATCAAAACTCCGTAGTTAAGCGCGCTTGGGCGAGAGTAATACTAGGATGGGTTACCTCATGGGAAGTCCTCGTGTTGCACCTTTTTTTTTTTTTTACGTCGTGCCGACCGTCATTCTCTAAATGACGCTATCCCGAGTAGGATACCTAAGGGCGAGCCGCAATGGGCTCATCCTCGGCAGGCACCTACAGTACCTGCAAGGCTTCGCCGATAGTGTTATGCTCTCTCGCACCACATGGTTAAGAAAATTGTGTGTGCGATCTTTAATAGGTGCGATCATACCAGCACTAATGCACCGGATCCCATCAGAACTCCGCAGTTAAACGTGCTTGGGCAAGAGTAGTACTAGGATGGGTGACCTCCTGGGAAGTCCACGTGTTGCACCTTTTTTTTACGTCGTGCCGACTCTCATTCTCTAAATGACGCTATCCAGAGTAGGACACCTAAGGGCGAGCCGTAATTGCCTTATCCTCGCCAGGTACCTACAGTACCCGCAAGGCTTCGCGGATAGTGTTATGCTCTCTCGCGCCGCATGGTTAAGAAAATTGTGTGTGCGAACTATACTAGGTGCGATCATACCAGCACTAATCCACCGGATCCCATCAGAACTCCACAGTTAAGCGTGCTTGGGCGAGAGTAGTACTAGGATGGGTGACCTCCTGGGAAGTTCTCGTGTTGCACCTCTTTATTTTTTTTTTACGTCGTGCCGACCCTCATTCTCTAAATGACGCTATCCCGAGTAGGACACCTAAGGGCGAGCCGCAATGGCCTCATTCTCGGCATGCACCTACAGTACCCGCAAGGCTTCGCGGATAGTGTTATGCTCTCTCGCGCCGCATGGTTAAGAAAATTGCGTTGCGAACTATAATAGGTGCGATCATACCAGCACTAATGCACCGGATCCCATCAGAACTCCGTAGTTAAGCGTGCTCGGGCGAGAGTAGTGCTAGGATGGGCGACCTCTTGGGTAGTTCTCGTGTTGCACCTTTTTTTTTTTTACGTCGTGGCGACCCTCATTCTCTAAATGATGCTATCCCGAGTAGGACAACTAAGGGCGAGCCGCAATGGCCTTATCCTCGGCAGGCACCTACAGTACCCGCAAGGCTTCGCGGATAGTGTTATGCTCTCTCGCGCCGCATGGTTAAGAAAATTGTGTGTGCGAACTATACTAGGTGCGATCATACCAGCACTAATCCACCGGATCCCATCAGAACTCCACAGTTAAGCGTGCTTGGGCGAGAGTAGTACTAGGATGGGTGACCTCCTGGAAAGTTCTCGTGTTGCACCTCTTTATTTTTTTTTACGTCGTGCCGACCCTCATTCTCTAAATGACGCTATCCCGAGTAGGACACCTAAGGGCGAGCCGCAATGGCCACATTCTCGGCATGCACCTACAGTACCCGCAAGGCTTCGCGGATAGTTTTATGCTCTCTCGCGCCGCATGGTTAAGAAAATTGTGTTGTGAACTACAATAGGTGCGATCATACCAGCACTAATGCACCGGATCCCATCAGAACTCCGTAGTTAAGCGTGCTCGGGCGAGAGTAGTGCTAGGATGGGTGACCTCTTGGGTAGTTCTCGTGTTGCACCGTTTTTTTTACGTCGTGCCGACCCTCATTCTCTAAATGACGCTATCCCGAGTAGGACACCTAAGGGCGAGCCGCAATGGCCTTATCCTCGGCAGGCACCTACATTACCCGCAAGGCTTCACGGATAGTGTTATGCTCTCTCGCGCCGCATGGTTAAGAAAATTGTGTGTGCGAACTATACTAGGTGCGATCATACCAGCACTAATCCACCGGATCCCATCAGAACTCCACAGTTAAGCGTGCTTGGGCGAGAGTAGTACTAGGATGGGTGACCTCTTGGGAAGTTCTCGTGTTGCACCTCTTTATTTTTTTTTTACGTCGTGCCGACCCTCATTCTCTAAATGACGCTATTTCGAGTAGGACACCTAAGGGCGAGCCGCAATGGCCTCATTCTC
This sequence comes from Arachis stenosperma, assembly GCF_014773155.1. NCBI lineage: Eukaryota > Viridiplantae > Streptophyta > Magnoliopsida > Fabales > Fabaceae > Arachis > Arachis stenosperma. The sequence continues at coordinate 45,754,927 of NC_080382.1, read as the reverse complement.
GGCATGCACCTACAGTACCCGCAAGGCTTCACGGATAGTGTTATGCTCTCTCGCGCCGCATGGTTAAGAAAATTGTGTTGCGAACTACAATAGGTGCGATCATACCAGCACTAATGCACCGGATCCCATCAGAACTCCGTAGTTAAGCGTGCTCGGGCGAGAGTAGTGCTAGGATGGGTGACCTTTTGGGTAGTTCTCGTGTTGCACCTTTTTTTTTTTTACGTCGTGCCGACCCTCATTCTCTAAATGACGCTATCCCGAGTAAGACACCTAAGGGCGATCCGCAATGGCCTCATCCTCGGCAGGCACCTACAGTACCTGCAAGGCTTCGCCGATAGTGTTATGCTCTCTCGCGCTACATGGTTAAGAAAATTGTGTGTGCGAACTATAATAGGTGCGATCATACCAGCACTAATCCACCGGATCCCATCAGAACTCCGCAGTTAAGCGTGCTTGGGTGAGAGTAGTTCTAGGATGGGTGACCTCCTTGAAAGTCCTCGTGTTGCACCTCTTTTTTTTTTTTTTTTTTTTTTTTTTTTTTTTTTTTTTACGTCGTGCCTTCCCTCATTCTCTAAATGACACTATCCCGAGTAGGACACCTAAGGGCGAGCCGCAATGGCCTCATCCTCGGCATGCACCTACAGTACCCGCAAGGCTTCGCGGATAGTGTTATGCTCTCTCGCGCCGCATGGTTAAGAAAATTGTGTGTGCAAACTTTAATAGGTGCGATCATACCAGCACTAATCCACCGGATCCCATCAGAACTCCGCAGTTAAGCGTGCTTGGACGAGAGTAGTACTAGGATGGGTGACCTCCTGGAAAGTCTTCGTGTTGCACCTGTTTTTTTTTTTTACGTCGTGCTGACCCTCATTCTCTAAATGACGCTATCCCGAGTAAGACACCTAAGGTCGAGCCGCAATGGCCTCATCTTCGGCAGGCACCTATAGTACCCGCAAGGCATCGCGGATAGTGTTATGCTCTCTCGTGCCGCAAGGTTAAGAAAATTGTGTGTGCGAACTATAATAGGTGCGATCATACCAGCACTAATGCACTGAATCCCATCAGAACTCCGTAGTTAAGCGTGCTTGGGTGAGAGTAGTACTAGGATGGGTGACCTCCTGGGAAGTCCTCGTGTTGCACCTCTTTTTTTTTTTTTACGTCGTGCCGACCCTCATTCTCTAAATGACGTTATCCCGAGTAGGATACCTAAGGGCGAGCAGCAATGGCCTCATCCTCGGCAGGCACCTACAGTACCCGCAAGTCTTCGCGGATAGTGTTATGCTCTCTCGCGCCGCATGGTTAAGAAAATTGTGTGTGCGAACTATAATAGGTGCGATCATACCAGCACTAATGCACCGGATCCCATCAGAGCTCCGTAGTTAAGCGTGCTTGGGCGAGAGTAGTACTAGGATGGGTGACCTCCTGGAAAGTCCTCGTGTTGCACCTCTTTTTTTTTTTTTTTTACGTCGTGCTGACCCTCATTCTCTAAATGACGCTATCCCGAGTAAGACACCTAAGGGCGAGCCGCAATGGCCTCATCCTCGGCATACACCTACAGTCCCCGCAAGGCTTCGCGGATAGTATTATGCTCTCTCGCGCCGCATGGTTAAGAAAATTGTGTGTGCGAACTATAATAGGTGCGATCATACCAGCACTATTGCACCGGATTCCATCAGAACTCCGCAGTTAAGCGTGCTTGGGCGTGAGTAGTAATAGGATGGGTGACCTCTTGGGAAGTCCTTGTGTTGCACCTCTTTTTTTTTTTTTTTTTACGTCGTGCCGATCCTCATTCTCTAAATGACGCTATCCCGTGTAGCACACCTAAGGGCGAGCCGCAATGGCCTCATCCTCGACATGCACCTACAGTACCCGCAAGGTTTCGCGGATAGTGTTATGCTCTCTCGAGCCGCATGGTTAAGAAAATTGTGTGTGCGAACTATAATAGGTGCAATCATACTAGTACTAATGCACCGGATCCCATCAGAACTCCGTAGTTAAGCGTGCTTGGGCGAGAGTACTACTAGGATGGGTGACCTCATGGGAAGTCCTCGTGTTGCACCTTTTTTTTTACGTCGTGCCGACCCTCATTCTCTAAATGACGCTATCCCGAGTAGGACACCTAAGGGCGAGCCGCAATGGCCTCATCCTCGGCAGGCACCTACAGTACCTGCAAGGCTTCGCCGATAGTGTTATGCTCTCTCGCTCCACATGGTTAAGAAAATTGTGTGTGCGAACTATAATAGGTGCGATCATACCAGCACTAATGCACCGGATCCCATCAGAACTCCGCAGTTAAGCGTGCTTGGGTGAGAGTAGTTCTAGGATGGGTGACCTCCTTGAAAGTCCTCGTGTTGCACCTCTTTTTTATTTTTTTTTTATTTTTTTTTACGTCGTGCGGTCCCTCATTCTCTAAATGACACTATCCCGAGTAGGACACCTAAGGGCGAGCCGCAATGGCCTCATCCTCGGCATGCACCTACAGTACCCGCAAGGATTCGCGGATAGTGTTATGCTCTCTCGCGCCGCATGGTTAAGAAAATTGTGTGTGCAAACTTTAATAGGTGCGATCATACCAGCACTAATCCACCGGATCCCATCAGAACACCGCAATTAAGTGTGCTTGGACGAGAGTAGTACTAGGATGGGTGACCTCCTGGAAAGTCTTCGTGTTGCACCTCTTTTTTTTTTTTTACGTCGTTGATGATTCTTTTCTTGCTTGGGGACAAGCAAGGTTTAAGTTTGGTGTTGTGATGACATGTCACCATGTCATGTTTTTCTATGCTTTTTTCTTTGTTTTCAATAGGTTTTATGCACTTTCTTGAGCCATAAGCAAGCCAATTTGGTAGATTTTCATGCTTCCTTTGATTTAATCAACCATGTGTGAATTCATGCTATTTCATGAGGTTTTATGCTATAATTATCACATATTATGAAAGAATGAATATCTCATGATTTTGAGCATAGCTTTGATGTGTTTGGTTGATTAATGATAGGTGAAGAAAGCTTGGAGAAAGGTTGAAGCAAGAAGGAATGGCTAGGAGGAGAGGACAAAAAGCTTGACCAAAAGTTTGCCTCAAACTTTTGGGCAAACTTTTGGGTGAAAAGTTTGAGCCAACGTTAGCCCCTAACTTTTTGGCTAACGTTGGCATGAAAAACACACCATGGGAGCAAAAAGTTTGCGCCAACGTTAGCCTCTAACTTTTGGGCTAATGTTGGCGCCACACACCACAACAGCTTGAAGGGGTATACTTCCAACAAGAATAACTTGAGCTACAGTGCTCCAAATGAGGTGATTCAAGAAGCATTGGAAAGTAGGAATCAAGAGCTTTCCAAGCATATATGGCACTGCATGGTGGACACTAAAATTGAGGGAGAAAACTGCCCCGCAATGTGCATAAACGAACATGGTGGCAACCTGCAGTGAGGCCAACTGACCTCTGCACCTTCAACGGAGTATAACTCGAGCTGTAGAGCTCCAATTGATGCGCTTCCAACGGAAATGGAAAGTAGACATTCAGGGCTTTCCAACAATATATAATAGTATGGGGTGGACAATACGTTTGAGCCTCCAGAACTGGCTTTTTCACCAACGTTTGAGGCAAACTTTACCTCAAACGCTGCACACCAAAGCCAGCAACCATGCCCTCTTCAAATGATCATAACTTGAGTTGTAGATGTCCAATTGAAGTGATTCCAAGTGGGTTAGAAAGCTGACATTTAGAGCTTTCCAACCATATATGATAGTCTATATTGGGCATAAAATTGGCAACATGACAAGAGGACAAAGTTGGCGCCATAAATGTGCATAAGGGAGGCCAACGTTGGAGCAAAAGTTAGACCCCAAACTTTTGCCCCAACGTTGGTATCAGCAAAAGAGGGTGGCTGATGTGAAAAGTTGGAGTAAAAGTTTGCCTCAAACTTTTACTCAAACTTTTACTCAAGCTTTTGCAAATTCAAACCCGGTTCACTTCGGTTCCTCCTCAAACTCCAAGAGCAATCAACCAAGGCCTCTATCAACCCAATTCCATCAAGAGCAAGGGCCCATGATCATCACTCAAAGGCACAAGAAATAGATAAAATAGGAATTTCATTTAATTGTAATTTGTTTTTAATTTCATTTTCATTTTCATTTTGTAAAGCCTATATAAGGCATCATTTTCATATTTGTGAGTAGGCGAGCTCCACTAGGGAGCATTAGGATTAGAAAACTCTCTCTTTAGTTTCATTTCTGTTTTGAATCTTGGGTTGAGCATTGAAGGAATTCTGTTTCAATCTCACCTTGAGAATTCTCTCTGTTTTCTTCTTCTGCGATTTTAATTTCTCCTTTACTACAAGTTCCTTTGCTGCAAGTTTACAATTTAATTTACATTGAGCTTGATTTTGATCTTTGGTTCTCATTGCTTTCTGTTCTCACTGAATTCAATTTACTTTCAAGCAATTTAATTCTTCTGCAAGTGCTCTGCATTTTACATTTCTGTTCATGATCTGATTTACTTTTTCTGCAAGTTTCTCTAAGCTTTGATCTATTGCTCTCCTTAATTTCCAGCACCCACTCCCATTTACATTTAATGCATTTTATATTTCTTGTAATTTAAGATTCTTGCAATTTACATTTCTTGCCCTTTAAGTTACTTGCCCATTTACATTCTGCAACTTTAAATTCATTGTCATTTACTTTCTTTTGGCTACAATTTCACACAATTCTCTAAATGTTAGCTTGACTAAACTAATCACCCACTAAAATTGCTTGATCCATCAATCCCTGTGGGATCGACCTCACTCCAGTGAGTTTTACTACTTGATGCGACCCGGTATACTTGCCGGTGAGTTTTGTGTCGGATCGTTTTCCGCACATCAGTCGTGCCGTCCCTCATTCTCTAAATGACACTATCCCGAGTAGGACACCTAAGGGCGAGCCGCAATGGCCTCATCCTCGGCATGCCCCTACAGTACCCGCAAGGCTTCGCGGATAGTGTTATGCTCTCTCGCGCCGCATGGTTAAGAAAATTCTGTGTGCAAACTATAATAGGTGCGATCATACCAGCACTAATCCACCGGATCCCGTCCGAACTCCGCAGTTAAGCGTGCTTGGGCGAGAGTAGTACTAGGATGGGTGACCTCCTGGGAAGTCCTCGTGTTGCACCTCTTTTTTTTTTTTACGTCGTGCCGACCCTCATTCTCTAAATGACGCTATCCCGAGTAGGACACCTAAGGGCGAGCCGCAATGGCCTCAACCTCGGCATGCACCTACAGTACCCGCAAGGCTTCGCGGATAGTGTTATGCTCTCTCGCGCCGCATGGTTAAGAAAATTGTGTGTGCGAACTATAATAGGTGCGATCATACCAGCACTAATGCACCGGATCCCATCAGAACTCCGTAGTTAAGCGTGCTTGGGCGAGAGTAGTACTAGGATGGGTGACCTCCTGGAAAGTCCTCGTGTTGCACCTCTTTTTTTTTTACGTCGTGCTGACCCTCATTCTCTAAATGACGCTATCCCGAGTAAAACACCTAAGGGCGAGCCGCAATGGCCTCATCCTCGGCATACACCTACAGTACCCGCAAGGCTTCGCGGATAGTGTTATGCTCTCTCGAGCCGCATGGTTAAGAAAATTGTGTGTGCGAACTATAATAGGTGCGATCATACCAGCATTAATGCACCGGATCCCATCAGAACTCCGTAGTTAAGCGTGCTTGGGCGAGAGTAGTACTAGGATGGGTGACCTCATGGGAAATCCTCGTGTTGCACCTTTTTTTTTTTTACGTCGTGCCGACCCTCATTCTCTAAATGACGCTATCCCGAGTAGGACACCTAAGGGCGAGCCGCAATGGCCTCATCCTCGGCAGGCACCTACAGTACCTGCAAGGCTTCGCCGATAGTGTTATGCTCTCTCGCGCCACCTGGTTTAGAAAATTGTTTGTGCGAACTATAATAGGTGCGATCATACCAGCACTAATGCACCGGATCCCATCAGAACTCCGCAGTTAAGCGTGCTTGGGTGAGAGTAGTTCTAGGATGGGTGACCTCCTTGAAAGTCCTCGTGTTGCACCTTTTTTTTTTTTTACTTCGTGCCGTCTGGTGCACGAAATTGTGATCATCAATGGCGCCATCAACATGGTATGCTCATTGCAATCTCAACTCTTCATCACAACTCCGCACAACTAACCAGCAAGTGCACTGGGTCGTCCAAGTAATAAACCTTACGCGAGTAAGGGTCGATCCCACGGAGATTGTTGGTATGAAGCAAGCTATGGTCACCTTGTAAATCTTAGTTAGGCAGACTCAAATGGTTATAGATGATGAATGAAACATGAAGATAAGGATAGAGATACTTATGTAATTCATTGGTGGGAATTTCAGATAAGCGCATGAAGATGTTGTGTCCCTTCCGTCTCTCTGCTTTCCTACTGTCTTCATCCAATCCTTCTTACTCCTTTCCATGGCAAGCTTATGCAAGGGTTTCACCGTTGTCAGTGGATACCTCCCATCCTCTCAGTGGAAATGTTCAACGCACCCTGTCACGGCACGGCTATCCATCAGTCGGTTCTCGATCAGGCCGGAATAGAATCCATTGATTCTTTTGCATCTGTCACTAACGCCCCGCCCTCAGGAGTTTGAAGCACGTCACAGTCATTCAATCATTGAATCCTACTCAGAATACCACAGACAAGGTTAGACCTTCCGGATTCTCTTGAATGCCGCCATCAGTTCTAGCCTATACCACGAAGACTCTGATCTCACGGAATGGCTGGCTCGGTTGTCAGGCGAGCACTCGGTTGTTAGGCGATCAACCATGCATCGTGTATCAGGAATCCAAGAGATATTCACCCAATCTAAGGTAGAACGGAAGTGGTTGTCAGGCACACGTTCATAGGTGAGAATGATGATGAGTGTCACGGATCATCACATTCATCAAGTTGAAGAACAAGTGATATCTTAGAACAAGAACAAGCGGAATTGAATAGAAGAACAATAGTAATTGCATTAATACTTCGAGGTACAGCAGAGCTCCACACCTTAATCTATGGTGTGTAGAAACTCCACCGTTGAAAATACATAAGAACAAGGTCTAGGCATGGCCGAATGGCCAGCCTCCCAAAGAGGGTTCAATCATAAAAACATGATCAAAAGATGAAAATACAATAGTAAAAGGTCCTATTTATAGAAAACTAGTAGCCTAAGGTTTACAAAGATGAGTAAATGATATAAAAATCCACTTCCGGGCCCACTTGGTGTGTGCTTGGGCTGAGCAATGAAGCATTTTCGTGTAGAGAATCTTCTTGGAGTTAAACGCCAGCTTTTGTGCCAGTTTGGGCGTTTAACTCCCACTTTGGTGCCAGTTCCGGCGTTTAACGCTGGAATTTCTGAAGGTGACTTTGAACGCCGGTTTGGGCCATCAAATCTTGGGCAAAGTATGGACTATCATATATTGCTAGAAAGCCCAGGATGTCTACTTTTTAACGCCGTTGAGAGTGCGCCAATTGGGCTTTTGTAGCTCCAGAAAATCCACTTCGAATGCAGGGAGGTCAGAATCCAACAGCATCTACAGTCCTTTTCAGTCTCTGAATCAGATTTTTGCTCAGGTCCCTCAATTTCAGCCAGAAAATACCTGAAATCACAGAAAAACACACAAACTCATAGTAAAGTCCAGAAAAGTGAATTTTAACTAAAAACTAATAAAAATATACTAAAAACTAAACCAAATATACTAAAAACATACTAAAAACAATGCCAAAAAGCGTACAAATTATCCGCTCATCACAACACCAAACTTAAATTGTTGCTTGTCCTCAAGCAACTGAAAATCAAATAAGATAAAAAGATGAAAATATGCAATGAATTCCAAAAACATCTATGAAGATCAGTATTAATTAGATGAGCGGGGCTTTTAGCTTTTTGCCTCTGAACAGTTTTGGCATCTCACTTTATCCTTTGAAATTCAGAATGATTGGCTTCTTTAGGAACTCAGAATCCAGATAATGTCATTGATTCTCCTAGTTAAGTATGATGGTTCTTGAACACAGCTACTTATTGAGTCTTGGCCGTGGCCCAAAGCACTCTGTCTTCCAGTATTACCACCGGATACATTCATGCCACAGACACATAATTGGGTGAACCTTTTCAGATTGTGACTCAGCTTTGCTAAAGTCCCCAATTAGAGGTATCCAGGGTTCTTAAGCACATTCTTCTTGCCTTGGATCACAACTTTATTTCTTTCTTTTTCTTTTCTTTTTCTTTCTCTCTCTCTCTTTTTTTTCGTCTCTTTTCTCTCTTTTTTTTGTATTCACTGCTTTTTCTTGCTTCAAGAATCATTTTTATGATTTTTCAGATCCTCAGTAACATGTCTCCTTTTTCATCATTCTTTCAAGAGCCAACATTCATGAATCACAAATTCAAAAGACATATGCACTGTTTAAGCATGCATTCAGAAAACAAAAGTGTTGCCACCACATCAAAATAATTAAACTGTTATAAAATTCAAAATTCATGCAATTCTTTTTCTTTTTCAATTAAGAACATTTTTTTTTATTCAAGAAAGGTGATGGATTCATAGGACATTCATAACTTTAAGGCATAGACACTTAAGACACTAATGATCATAAGACACAAACATGGATAAACATAAGCATGAAAATTCGAAAAACAAGAAAATAAAGAACAAGGAGATTAAAGAACGGGTCCACCTTAGTGATGGCGGCTTGTTCTTCCTCTTGAAGGTCTTATGGAGTGCTTGAGCTCCTCAATGTCTCTTCCTTGTCTTTGTTGCTCCTCTCTCATGATTTTTTGATCTTTTCTAATTTCATGGAGGAGGATGGAATGTTCTTGGTGCTCCACCCTTAGTTGTCCCATGTTGGAACTCAATTCTCCTAGGGAGGTGTTCAGTTGCTCCCAATAGTCTTGTGGAGGAAAGTGCATCCCTTGAGGCATCTCAGGGATCTCATGATGAGAAGGGTCTCTTGTTTGCTCCATCCTTTTCTTAGTGATGGGCTTGTCCTCATCAATGAGGATGTCTCCTTCTTTGTCAACTTCTACTGAATAACAGAGGTGACAAATGAGATGAGGAAAGGCTAACCTTGCCAAGGTAGAGGACTTGTCCGCCACCTTATAGAGTTCTTGGGCTATAACCTCATGAACTTCTACTTCTTCTCCAATCATGATGCTATGAATCATGATGGCCCGGTCTAGAGTAACTTCGGACCGGTTGCTAGTGGGAATGATTGAGCGTTGGATAAACTCCAACCATCCTCTAGCCACGGGCTTGAGGTCATGCCTTCTTAGTTGAATCGGCTTCCCTCTTGAATCTCTCTTCCATTGGGTACCCTCTTCACAAATGTCAGTGAGGACTTGGTCAAACCTTTGATCAAAGTTGACCCTTCTAGTGTAAGGATGTTCATCTCCTTGCATCATAGGCAAGTTGAATGCCAACCTTACATTTTCCGAACTAAAATCCAAGTATTTTCCCCGAACCATAGTAAGCCAATTCTTTGGATCCGGGTTCACACTTTGATCATGGTTCTTGGTGATCCATGCATTGGCATAGAACTCCTGAACCATTAAGATTCTGACTTGTTGAATGGGGTTGGTAAGAACTTCCCAACCTCTTCTTCGGATCTCATGTCGAATCTCCGGATATTCACTCTTTTTGAGTGAAAAAGGGACCTCGGAGATCACCTTCTTCAAGGCCACAACTTCATAGAAGTGGTCTTGATGCACCCTTGAGATGAATCTCTCCATCTCCCATGACTCGGAGGTGGAAGCTTTTGCCTTCCCTTTCCTCTTTCTAGAGGTTTCTCCGGCCTTGGATGCCATAAATGGTTATGGAAAAACAAAAGGCAATGTTTTTACCACACCAAACTTAAAAGGTTTGCTCGTCCTCGAGCAAAAGAAGAAAGAAGAGAGTAGAAGAAGAAGAAATGAGAAAGAAGGGAATGGCTTAGTGTTCGGCCAAAAAGGGGAAGAAGTGGTGTTTAGGTTGTGGGAAAATGAAGGAGTGAAGATGGGTATATATAGGAGTGGGGGAAGGGTTATGGTTCGGCTATGGGAGGGTGAGTTTGGGAGGGAAAGTGGTTTGAATTTGAATGGTGAGGTAGGTGAGGTTTTATGAAGGATGGATGTGAGTGGTGAAGAGAAAGATGGGATTTGATAGGTGAGGGGTTTTGGGGAAGAGGTATTGAGGTGATTGGTGAATGGGTGAAGAAGAGAGAGGGTGGTGGGGTTGGTGGGGTTGGTGGGGATCCTGTGGGGTCCACAGATCCTGAGGTGTCAAGGAAAAGTCATCCCTGCACCAAATGGCATGAAAAAATGCGTTTTGAGCCAATTCTGGCGTTAAACGCCGGGCTGGTGCCCATTTCTGGCGTTTAACGCTAGGTTCTTGCCCTTTCCTGGCATTTAACGCCAGTCTGGTGCCCCTTTCTGGCGTTAAACACCCAGAATGGTGCCAGACTGGGCGTTAAACGCCCACCTGCTAGCCTTACTGGCGTTTAAACGCCAGTAAGTTCTTCCTCCAGCGTGTGCTGTTTTTCTTCCTGTTTTTCATTCTGTTCTTGCTTTTTCAATTGATTTTGTGACTTCTCATGATCATCAACCTACAGAATAAAATAAAATAACAAAGGAAAATATGTAAAATATAACATTGGGTTGCCTCCCAACAAGCGCTTCTTTAATGTCAGTAGCTTGACAGAGGGCTTTCATGGAGCCTCACATTTTCTCAGAGCAATGTTGGAACCTCCCAACACCAAACTTAGAGTTTAAATGTGGGGGTTCAACACCAAACTTAGAGTTTGGTTGTGGCCTCCCAACACCAAACTTAGAGTTTGACTGTGGGGGCTCTGTTTGACTCTGATTTGAGAGAAGCTCTTCATGCTTCCTCTCCATGGTGACAGAGGGATATCCTTGAGCCTTAAACACAAAGGATTCTTCATTCACTTGAATGATCAGTTCACCTCCATCAACATCAATCACAGCCTTTGCTGTGGCAAGGAAGGGTCTGCCAAGGATGATGGATTCATCCATGCACTTCCCAGTCTCTAGGACTATGAAATCAGCAGGGATGTAATGGCCTTCAATCTTTACCAGAACATCTTCTACAAGTCCATAAGCTTGTTTTCTTGAATTGTCTGCCATCTCTAGTGAGATTCTTGCAGCTTGTACCTCAAAGATCCCTAGCTTCTCCATTACAGAGAGAGGCATGAGGTTTACACTTGACCCTAAGTCACACAGGGCCTTCTTGAAGGTCATGGTGCCTATGGTACAAGGTAGTGAAAACTTCCCAGGGTCTTGTCTCTTTTGAGGTAATTTCTGCCTAGACAAGTCATCCAGTTCTTTGGTGAGCAAAGGAGGTTCGTTCTCCCAAGTCTCATTTCCAAATAACTTGTCATTTAGCTTCATGATTGCTCCAAGGTATTTAGCAACTTGCTCTTCAGTGACATACTCATCCTCTTCAGAGGAGGAATACTCATCAGAGCTCATGAAAGGCAGAAGTAAGTCCAATGGAATCTCTATGGTCTCATTTTGAGCCTCAGATTTCCATGGTTCCTCATTAGGGAACTCATTGGAGGCTAGTGCACGCCCATTGAGGTCTTCCTCAGTGGCGTTCACTTCCTCTCCTTCCTCTCCAAATTCGGCCATGTTGATGGCCTTGCACTCTCCTTTTGGATTTTCTTCTGTATTGCTTGGAAGAGTACTAGGAGGGAGTTCAGTAATTTTCTTGCTCAGCTGTCCCACTTGTGCCTCCAAATTCCTAATGGAAGACCTTGTTTCAGTCATGAAACTTTGAGTAGTTTTGATTAGATCAGAGACCATGGTTGCTAAGTCAGAGTTGTTCTGCTTAGAATTCTCTGTCTGTTGCTGAGAAGATGATGGAAAAGGCTTGCCATTGCTAAACCTGTTTCTTCCACCATTATTGTTGTTGAAACCTTGTTGAGGTCTCTGTTGATCCTTCCATGAGAAATTTGGATGATTTCTCCATGAAGAATTATAGGTGTTTCCATAGGGTTCTCCTAGGTAATTCACCTCTTCCATTGAAGGGTTCTCAGGATCATGGGCTTCTTCTTCAGATGAAGCATCCTTAGTACTGCTTGGTGCATTTTGCATTCCAGACAGACTTTGAGAAATCAAATTGACTTGTTGAGTCAATATCTTGTTCTGAGCCAGAATGGCATTCAGAGTATCAATCTCAAGAACTCCTTTCTTCTGATTTGTCCCATTGTTCACAGGATTCCTTTCAGAAGTGTACATGAATTGGTTATTTGCAACCATTTCAATTAGTTCTTGAGCTTCTATAGGCGTCTTTTTCAAATGAAGAGATCCTCGAGCAGAGCTATCCAAAGACATCTTGGACAGTTCAGAGAGACCATCATAGAAAATACCTATGATGCTCCATTCAGAAAGCATGTCAGAAGGACATTTTCTGATCAATTGTTTGTATCTTTCCCAAGCTTCATAGAGGGATTCTCCATCCTTCTGTCTGAAGGTTTGGACTTCCACTCTAAGCTTACTCAATTTTTGAGGTGGAAAGAACTTTGCCAAGAAGGCATTGACTAGCTTTTCCCATGAGTCCAGGCTTTCTTTAGGTTGTGAGTCCAACCATGTCCTAGCTCTGTCTCTTACAGCAAAAGGGAATAGCATAAGTCTGTAGACCTCAGGTTCAACCCCATTAGTCTTGACAGTGTCACAGATTTGCAAGAATTCAGCTAAGAACTGATGAGGATCTTCCAATGGAAGTCCATGAAACTTGCAATTCTGTTGCATTAGAGAAACTAATTGAGGCTTAAGATCAAAGTTGTTTGCTCCAATGGCAGGGATAGAGATGCTTCTCCCATAGAAGTCGGGAGTAGGTGCAGTAAAGTCACCAAGCACCTTCCTTGCATTGTTGTTGTTTTCGGCTGCCATGTGTTCTTCTTCTTTGAAGATTTCTGTTAGGTCCTCTGCAGAGAGTTGTGCCTTAGCTTCTCTTAGCTTTCGCTTCAAAGTCCTTTCAGGTTCAGGGTCAGCTTCAACAAGAATGCCTTTGTCTTTGTTCCTGCTCATATGAAAGAGAAGAGAACAAGAAACTATGGAATCCTCTATGTCACAGTATAGAGATTCCTTGAGGTGTCAGAGAAAAAGAAAATTAGAAGGAAGAGGTAGAAGAATTCGAACTTAGTCAGATAGAGTTCGAATTGTGCATTGAGGAGGAGTGGTACTCCATAAATAGAAGGATGCGAGAAGAGGGGAAGAAATTTTGAAAATTTAAATTAAAAAGATTTTAAAAAAACATTTTGAAAAACTTTAATTGATTTTCGAAAACTAAGAGTGGAAAAGAAATTAAGTGATTTTTGAAAAAGATTTTGAAATTAGAAATCAAAAAGATATGATTGAAAACTGTTTTGAAAAAGATGTGATTAAAAAGATATGATTGAGAAGATATGATTTGAAAACAATTTTAAAAAGATTTGATTTTAAAAATTAATGACTTACCTAACAAGAAAAGATATGATTCAAACATTAAACCTTTCTCAACAGAAAAGGCAGCATACTTGAAATGTTGAATCAAATCATTAATTGATAGCAAGTATCTTTGAAAAAGGAAAGAAATTGATTTTGAAAACATTTGATTGAAAAGATACGATTTGAAAAAGATTTGATTTTGAAAAACTTTGAAAACTTGAAAAAATTGATTTGAAAACAAAATCCTCCCCCTTGTGCCATCCTGGCATTAAACGCCCAGAATGGTGCACATTCTGGCGTTTAACGCCCAATGCACTACCTTTTTGGGAGTTAAACGCCCAACCAGGTACCCTGGCTGGCGTTTAAACGCCAGTCTGTCCTTCTTCACTGGGCGTTTTGAACGCCCAGCTTTTTCTGTGTAATTCCTCTGCTGCATGTTCTGAATCTTCAGTTCCCTGTACTATTGACTTGAAAATAGAACCAAGATCAAATAAACAATGCATGCAAGACACCAAACTTAAAATTAGACACTAGACTCAAACAAGAAACATAAAATATTTTTGGTTTTTATGATTTTGAAAATTTTTTTTTTGGATTTTCCGAAAATTAAGTGGAAGAAGAAAATAAAGGTATCAAAATTCTTAATGAGAATTCCAGGAATCATGCAATGTTAGTCTAAGGCTTCAGTCTAAAGGAATTAGACATGGCTAGCCAAGCTTCAGCAGGACATTACATTCAAGAGCTAAATTGATGATAATCAATCAGCTTTGGTCATGATAAGAACATCACCTTGAAACACTAGAATTCATTCTTAAGAACTCTGAAAAATACCTAATCTAAGCAACAAGATGAACCGTCAGTTGTCCATATACGAAACAATCCCCAGCAACGGCGTCAAAAACTTGGTGCACGAAATTGTGATCATCAATGGCGCCATCAACATGGTATGCTCATTGCAATCTCAACTCTTCATCACAACTCCGCACAACTAACCAGCAAGTGCACTGGGTCGTCCAAGTAATAAACCTTACGCGAGTAAGGGTCGATCCCACGGAGATTGTTGGTATGAAGCAAGCTATGGTCACCTTGTAAATCTTAGTTAGGCAGACTCAAATGGTTATAGATGATGAATGAAACATGAAGATAAGGATAGAGATACTTATGTAATTCATTGGTGGGAATTTCAGATAAGCGCATGAAGATGCTGTGTCCCTTCCGTCTCTCTGCTTTCCTACTGTCTTCATCCAATCCTTCTTACTCCTTTCCATGGCAAGCTTATGCAAGGGTTTCACCGTTGTCAGTGGCTACCTCCCATCCTCTCAGTGGAAATGTTCAACGCACCCTGTCACGGCACGGCTATCCATCTGTCGGTTCTCGATCAGGCCGGAATAGAATCCATTGATTCTTTTGCGTCTGTCACTAACACCCCGCCCTCAGGAGTTTGAGGCACGTCACAGTCATTCAATCATTGAATCCTACTCAGAATACCACAGACAAGGTTAGACCTTCCGGATTCTCTTGAATGCCGCCATCAGTTCTAGCCTATACCACGAAGACTCTGATCTCACGGAATGGCTGGCTCGGTTGTCAGGCGAGCACTCAGTTGTCAGGCGATCAACCATGCATCGTGTATCAGGAATCCAAGAGATATTCACCCAATCTAAGGTAGAACGGAAGTGGTTGTCAGGCACACGTTCATAGGTGAGAATGATGATGAGTGTCACGGATCATCACATTCATCAAGTTGAAGAACAAGTGATATCTTAGAACAAGAACAAGCGGAATTGAATAGAAGAACAATAGTAATTGCATTAATACTTCGAGGTACAGCAGAGCTCCACACCTTAATCTATGGTGTGTAGAAACTCCACCGTTGAAAATACATAAGAACAAGGTCTAGGCATGGCCGAATGGCCAGCCTCCCAAAGAGGGTTCAATCATAAAAACATGATCAAAAGATGAAAATACAATAGTAAAAGGTCCTATTTATAGAAAACTAGTAGCCTAAGGTTTACAAAGATGAGTAAATGACATAAAAATCCACTTCCGGGCCCACTTGGTGTGTGCTTGGGCTGAGCAATGAAGCATTTTCGTGTAGAGACTCTTCTTGGAGTTAAACGCCAGCTTTTGTGCCAGTTTGGGCGTTTAACTCCCACTTTGGTGCCAGTTCCGGCGTTTAACGTTGGAATTTCTGAAAGTGACTTTGAACGCCGGTTTGGGCCATCAAATCTTGGGCAAAGTATGGACTATCATATATTGCTGGAAAGCCCAAGATGTCTACTTTCTAACGCCGTTGAAAGCGCGCCAATTGGGCTTCTGTAGCTCCATAAAATCCACTTCGAGTTCAGGGAGGTCAGAATCCAACAGCATCTACAGTCCTTTTCAGTCTCTGAATCAGATTTTTGCTCAGGTACCTCAATTTCAGCCAGAAAATATCTGAAATCACAGAAAAACACACAAACTCATAGTAAAGTCCAGAAAAGTGAATTTTAACTAAAAACTAATAAAAATATACTAAAAACTAAACCAAATATACTAAAAACATACTAAAAACAATGCCAAAAAGCGTGCAAATTATCCGCTCATCACCGTCCCTCATTCTCTAAATGACACTATCCCGAGTAGGACACCTAAGGGCGATCCGCAATGGCCTCATCCTCGGCATGCACCTACAGTACCCGCAAGACTTCGCGGATAGTGTTATGCTCTCTCGCGCCGCATGGTTAAGAAAATTGTGTGTGCAAACTATAATAGGTGCGATCATACCAGCACTAATCCACCGGATCCCATCAGAACTCCGCAGTTAAGCGTGCTTGGACGAGAGTAGTACTAGGATGGGTGACTTCCTGGAAAGTCTTCGTGTTGCACCTCTTTTTTTTTTACGTCGTGCTGACCCTCATTCTCTAAATGACGCTATCCCGAGTAAGACACCTAAGGGAGAGCCGCAATGGCCTCATCTTCGGCAGGCACCTATAGTACCCGCAAGGCTTCGCGGATAGTGTTATGCTCTCTCGTGCCGCAAGGTTAAGAAAATTGTGTGTGCGAACTATAATAGGTGCGATCATACCAGCACTAATGCCCCGGATCCCATCAGAACTCCGCAGTTAAGTGTGCTTGGGTGAGAGTAGTTCTAGGATGGGTGACCTCCTTGAAAGTCCTCGTGTTGCACCTCTTTTTTTTTTTTTTTTACGTCGTGCCGTTTCTAATTCTCTAAATGACACTATCCCGAGTAGGACACCTAAAGGCGAGCCGCAATGGCCTCATCCTCGGCATGCACCTACAGTACCCGCAAGGCTTCACGGATAGTGTTATGCTCTCTCGCGCCGCATGGTTAAGAAAATTGTGTGTGCAAACTATAATAGGTGCGATCATACCAGCACTAATGCACCAGATCCCATCAGAACTCCGCAGTTAAGCGTGCTTGGGTGAGAGCAGTTCTAGGATGGGTGACCTCCTTGAAATTCCTCGTGTTGCACCTCTTTTTTTTTTTTTTTTACGTCGTGCCGTCCCTCATTCTCTAAATGACACTATCCCGAGTAGGACACCTAAGGGCGATCCGCAATGGCCTCATCCTCGGCAGGCACCTACAGTACCTGCAAGGCTTCGCCGATAGTGTTATGCTCTCTCGCGCCACATGGTTAAGAAAATTGTGTGTGCGAACTATAATAGGTGCGATCATACCAGCACTAATGCACCGGATCCCATCAGAACTCCGCAGTTAAGCGTGCTTGGGTGAGAGTAGTTCTAGGATGGGTGACCTCCTTGAAAGTCCTCGTGTTGCACCTCTTTTTTTTTTACGTCGTGCCGTCCCTCATTCTCTAAATGACACTATCCCGAGTAGGACACCTAAGGGCGAGCCGCAATGGCCTCATCCTCGGCATGCACCTACAGTACACGCAAGGCTTCGCGGATAGTGTTATGCTCTCTCGCGCCGCATGGTTAAGAAAATTGAGTGTGCAAACTATAATAGGTGCGATCATACCAGCACTAATACACCGGATCCCATCAGAACTCCGCAGTTAAGCGTGCTTGGACGAGAGTAGTACTAGGATGGGTGACCTCCTGGAAAGTCTTCGTGTTGCACCTCTTTTTTTTTTACGTCGTGCCGACCCTCATTCTCTAAATGACGTTATCCCGAGTAGGATACCTAAGGGCGAGCAGCAATGGCCTCATCCTCGGCAGGCACCTACAGTACCCGCAAGGCTTCGTCGATAGTGTTATGCTCTCTCGCGCCACATTGTTAAGAAAATTGTGTGTGCGAACTATAATAGGTGCGATCATACCAGCACTAATGCACCGGATCCCATCAGAACTCCGTAGTTAAGCGTGCTTGGGTGAGAGTAGTTCTAGGATGGGTGACCTCCTTGAAAGTCCTCGTGTTGCACCTCTTTTTTTTTTTTTACGTCGTGCCGTCCCTCATTCTCTAAATGACACTATTCCGAGTAGGACACCTAAGGGCGAGCCGCAATGGCCTCATCCTCGGCATGCACCTACAGTACCCGCAAGGCTTCGCGGATAGTGTTATGCTCTCTCGCGCCGCATGGTTAAGAAAATTGTGTGTGCAAACTATAATAGGTGCGATCATACCAGCACTAATCCACCGAATCCCGTCAGAACTCCGTAGTTAAGCGTGCTTGGGCGAGAGTAGTATTAGGATGGGTGATCTCCTGGGAAGTCCTCGTGTTGCACCTTTTTTTTTTACGTCGTGCCGACCCTCATTCTCTAAATGACGCTATGCCGAGTAGGCCACCTAAGGGCGAGCCGCAATGGCCTCATCCTCGGCTGGCACCTATAGTACCCGCAAGGCTTCGCGGATAGTGTTATGCTCTCTCGCACCGCATGGTTAAGAAAATTGTGTGTGCGAACTATAATAGGTGCGATCATACCAGCACTAATGCACCGGATCCCATCAGAACTCCACAGTTAAGCGTGCTTGGGCGAGAGTAGTACTAGGATGGGTGACCTCTTGGGAAGTCCTCGTGTTGCACCTCTTTTTTTTTTTTTTACGTCCTGCCGACCCTCATTCTCTAAATGACGCTATCCCGAGTAGGCCACCTAAGGGCGAGCAGCAATGGCCTCATCCTCGGCTGGCACCTACAGTACCCGCAAGGCTTCGCGGATAGTGTTATGCTCTCTCACACCGCATGGTTAAGAAAATTGTGTGTGCAAACTATACTAGGTGCGATCATACCAGCACTAATCCACCGGATCCCATCAGAACTTCACAGTTAAGGGTGCTTGGGCGAGAGTAGTACTAGGATGGGTGACCTCCTAGGAAGTCCTCGTGTTGCACCTCTTTTTTTTTTTTTTTACGTCGTGCCGACCCTCATTCTCTAAATGACGCTATCCCGAGTAGGCCACCTAAGGGCGAGCCGCAATGGCCTCATCCTCGGCTGGCACCTACAGTACCCGCAAGGCTTCGTGGATAGTGTTATGCTCTCTCGCGCTGCATGGTTAAGAAAATTGTGTTTGCGAACAATAATAGGTGCGACGATACCAGCACTAATGCACCGGATCCCATCAGAACTCTGCAGTTAAGCGTGCTTGGGCGTGAGTAGTACTAGGATGGGTGACTGATGAGCGGATAATTTGTACGCTTTTTGGCATTGTTTTTAGTATGTTTTTAGTATATTTGGTTTAGTTTTTAGTAGATTTTTATTAGTTTTTAGTTAAAATTCACTTTTCTGGACTTTACTATGAGTTTGTGTGTTTTTCTGTGATTTCAGGTATTTTCTGGCTGAAATTGAGGGACCTGAGCAAAAATCTGATTCAGAGACTGAAAAGGACTGCAGATGCTGTTGGATTCTGACCTCCCTGCACTCGAAGTGGATTTTCTGGAGCTACAGAAGCCCGATTGGCGCGCTCTCAACGGCGTTGGAAAGTAGACATCCTGGGCTTTCCAGCAATATATGATAGTCCATACTTTGTCCAAGATTTGATGGACCAAACCGGCGTTCAAAGTCACCTTCAGATTTCCCAGCGTTAAACGCCGGAATTGGCACCAAAATGGGAGTTAAACGCCCAAACTGGCATAAAAGCTGGCGTTTAACTCCAAGAAGAGTCTCTGCACAAAAATGCTTCACTGCTCAGCCCAAGCACACACCAAGTGGGCCCGGAAGTGGACTTTTATGTCATTTACTCATCTTTGTAAACCTTAGGCTACTAGTTCTCTATAAGTAGGACCTTTTACTATTGTATTTTCATCTTTTGATCATGTTTTGATGATTGAACCCTCTTTGGGAGGCTGGCCATTCGACCATGCCTAGACCTTGTTCTTATGTATTTTCAACGGTGGAGTTTCTACACACTATAGATTAAGGTGTGGAGCTCTGCTGTACCTCGAGTATTAATGCAATTACTATTGTTCTTCTATTCAATTCCGCTTGTTCTTTGTCCAAGACATCACTTGTTCTTCAACTTGATGAATGTGATGATCCGTGACACTCATCATCATTCTCACCTATGAACGTGTGACTGACAACCATCTCCGTTCTACCTTAGATTGGGTGAATATCTCTTGGATTCCTGATACACGATGCATGGTTGATCGCCTGACAACCGAGTGCTCGCCTGACAAACGAGCCAGCCATTCCGTGAGATCAGAGTCTTCGTGGTATAGGCAAGAACTGATGGCGGCATTCAAGAGAATCCGGAAGGTCTAACCTTGTCTGTGGTATTCTGAGTAGGATTCAATGATTGAATGACTGTGACGTGCTTCAAACTCCTGAGGGCGGGGCGTTAGTGACAGACGCAAAAGAATCACTGGATTCTATTCCGGCCTGATCGAGAACCGACAGATGGATAGCCGTGCCGTGACAGGGTGCGTTGAACATTTCCACTGAGAGGATGGGAGGTAGCCACTGACAACGGTGAAACCCTTGCATAAGCTTGCCATGGAAAGGAGTAAGAAGGATTGGAAGAAGACAGTAGGAAAGCAGAGAGACGGAAGGGACCAAGCATCTTCATACGCTTATCTGAAATTCCTACCAATGAATTACATAAGTATCTCTATCTTTATCTTTATGTTTTATTCATCATCTATACCCGTTTGAGTCTGCCTGACTAAGATTTACAAGGTGACCATAGCTTGCTTCATACCAACAATCTCCGTGGGATCGACCCTTACTCGCGTAAGGTTTATTACTTGGACGACCCAGTGCACTTGCTGGTTAGTTGTGCGAAGTTGTGTTTATGCCATGGTATTGAACACCAAGTTTTTGGATTCATTACCGGGGATTATTTGAGTTGTGAAAAGTATTGATCACAATTTCGTGCACCAAGTTTTTGGCGCCGTTGCCGGGGATTGTTCGAGTATGGACAACTGACGGTTCATCTTGTTGCTTAGATTAGGTATTTTTCTTCAGAGTTCTTAAGAATGAATTCTAGTGTTTCAAGGTGATGTTCTTATCATCACCAAAGCTGATTGATTATCATCAATTTAGCTCTTGAATGCAATGTCCTGCTGAAGCTTGGCTGGCCATGTCTAATTCCTTTAGACTGAAGCTTTAGACTAACATTGCATGATTCCTGGAATTCTCATTAAGAATTTTGATATCTTTATTTTCTTTTCCACTTAATTTTCGAAAAATCCAAAAAAATTACAAAATCATAAAAACCAAAAAAAATATGTTATGTTTCTTATTGAGACACTAGTCTCATTTTAAGTTTGGTGTCAATTGCATGCATTCATTCATGTGTCTTAAGGATCTTCAAGATGTTATTGATGATTTCTTACTCTAATCTTTAAATTCTCTTGACTTGAGTGTTTTGTGTGTCTCATATGCATTCTCATTAGTGTCAGTAGTATACAAACTGCTAAGTTTGGTGTCTTGCATGCATTGTTATTTGATTTTAATTGCATTTTGATTATTAAAAATCCAAAAATATTTTTAATTTGTGTCCTCTCAAGTCAATAATACAGAGAATTGAAGATTCAGAACATACAGCAGAGGAATTGCACAGAAAAAGCTGGGCGTTCAAAACGCCCAGTGAAGAAGGACAGACTGGCGTTTAAACGCCAGCCAGGGTACCTGGTTGGGCGTTTAACGCCCAAAAAGGTAGTGCATTGGGCGTTAAATGCCAGAATGTGCACCATTCTGGGCGTTTAACGCCAGGATGGCACAAGGGAGAGGATTTTGTTTTCAAATCAATTTTTTTTCAAGTTTTCAAAGTTTTTCAAAATCAAATCTTTTTCAAATCATATCTTTTCAATCAAATGTTTTCAAAATCAATTTCTTTCCTTTTTCAAAGATACTTGCTAACAATTAATGATTTGATTGAACATTTCAAGTATGTTGCCTTTTCTGTTGAGAAAGGTTTAATGTTTGAATCATATCTTTTCTTGATAGCCAAGTTATTAATTTTTAAAATCAAATCTTTTTAAAATTGTTTTCAAATCATATTTTCTCAATCACATTTTTTTAAAACCAATCATATCTTCTTAACCACATCTTTTTCAAAATAGTTTCAATCAAATCTTTTTGCCTTCTAATTTCAAAATCTTTTTCAAAAATCACTTGACTTCTTTCCCACTCTTATTTTCGAAAATTAATTAATGTTTTTCAAAATGTTTTCAAAATTCTTTTACTTAATTTTCGAAAATTACCTTCCCTCCTCTCACATCCTTCTATTTATGGACTAACACTATTCCTTAATGCAAAATTCGAACTCCATCTTCTTTGATAAGTTCGAATTTTCTACTTCTGTCTTCTACTTTTCTTTTCCTCTGACACCTCAAGGAATCTCTATACTGTGACATAGAGGATTCCACATTTTCTTGTTCTCTTCTCTTTCATATGAGCAGGAACAAAGACAAAAGCATTCTTGTTGAAGCTGACCCTGAACCTGAAAGGACCTTAAAGCGAAAGCTAAGAGAAGCTAAGGCACAACTCTCTGCAGAGGACCTAACAGAAATCTTCGAAGAAGAACACATGGCAGCCGAAAACAACAACAATGCCAACAATGCAAGGAAGGTGCTGGGTGACTTTACTGCACCTACTCCCGACTTCTATGGGAGAAGCATCTCTATCCCTGCCATTGGAGCAAACAACTTTGAGCTTAAGCCTTAATTAGTTTCTCTAATGCAACAGAATTGCAAGTTCCATGAACTTCCATTGGAAGATCCTCATCAGTTTTTAACTGAATTCTTGCAAATCTGTGACACTGTCAAGACTAATGGGGTTGACCCTGAGGTCTACAGACTTATGCTATTCCCTTTTGCTGTAAGAGACAGAGCTAGGACATGGTTGGACTCACAACCTAAAGAAAGCCTGGACTCATGGGAAAAGCTAGTCAATGCCTTCTTGGCAAAGTTCTTTCCACCTAAAAAATAGTAAGCTTAGAGTGGAAGTCCAAACCTTCAGACAGAAGGATGGAGAATCCCTCTATGAAGCTTGGGAAAGATACAAACAATTGATCAGAAAATGTCCCTCTGACATGCTTTCTGAATGGAGCATCATAGGTATTTTCTATGATGGTCTCTCTGAACTATCCAAGATGTCTTTGGATAGCTCTGCTGGAGGATCTCTTCATCTGAAGAAGACGCCTACAGAAGCTCAAGAACTAATTGAAATGGTTGCAAATAACCAATTCATGTACACTTCTGAAAGGAATCCTGTGAACAATGGGACTAATCAGAAGAAAGGAGTTCTTGAGATTGATACTCTGAATGCCATATTGGCTCAGAATAAAATATTGACTCAACAAGTCAATTTGATTTCTCAAAGTCTGTCTGGAATGCAAAATGCACCAAGCAGTACTAAGGATGCTTCATCTGAAGAAGAAGCTTATGATCCTGAGAACCCTTCAATGGAAGAGGTGAATTACCTAGGAGAACCCTATGGAAACACCTATAATTCTTCATGGAGAAATCACCCAAATCTCTCATGGAAGAATCAAGAGAGACCTCAGCAAGGTTTCAACAACAATAATGGTGGAAGAAACAGGTTTGGCAATGGCAAGCCTTTTCCATCATCTTCTCAGCAACAGACAGAGAGTTCTAAGCAGAGCCACTCTGACTCAGCAACCATGGTCTCTGATCTAATCAAAACCACTCAAAGCTTCATGACTGAAACAAGGTCCTCCATTAGGAATTTGGAGGCACAAGTGGGACAGCTGAGCAAGAGAATTACTGAACTCCCTCCTAGTACTCTTCCAAGCAATACAGAAGAAAATCCAAAAGGAGAGTGCAAGGCCATCAACATGGCCGAATTTGGAGAGGAAGGAGAGGAAGTGAATGCCACTGAGGAAGACCTCAATGGGCGTGCACTAACCTCCAATGAGTTCCCTAATGAGGAACCATGGGAATCTGAGGCTCAAAATGAGACCATAGAGATTCCATTGGACTTACTTCTGCCTTTCATGAGCTCTGATGAGTATTCTTCCTCTGAAGAGGATGAGTATGTCACTGAAGAGCAAGTTGCTAAATACCTTGGAGCAATCATGAAGCTAAATGACAAGTTATTTGGAAATGAGACTTGGGAGAATGAACCTCCTTTGCTCACCAAAGAACTGGATGACTTGTCTAGGCAGAAATTACCTCAAAAGAGACAAGATCCTGGGAAGTTTTCAATACCTTGTACCATAGGCACCATGACCTTCAAGAAGGCTCTGTGTGACTTAGGGTCAAGTGTAAACCTCATGCCTCTCTCTGTAATGGAGAAGCTAGGGATCTTTGAGGTGCAAGCTACAAGGATCTCATTAGAGATGGCAGACAACTCAAGAAAACAAGCTCATGGACTTGTAGAGAATGTTTTGGTGAAGATCGAAAACCATTACATCCCTGCTGATTTCATAGTCCTAGAGACTGGGAAGTGCATGGATGAAACCATCATCCTTGGCAGACCCTTCCTAGCCACAGCAAAGGCTGTGATTGATGTTGATAGAGGCGAACTGATCATTCAAGTGAATGAAGAATCCTTTGTGTTTAAGGCTCAAGGATATCCCTCTGTCACCATGGAGAGGAAGCATGAAGAGCTTCTCTCAAATCAGAGTCAAACAGAGCCCCCACAGTCAAACTCTAAGTTTGGTGTTGGGAGGCCACCACCAAACTCTAAGTTTGGTGTTGAACCCCCACATTCAAACTCTAAGTTTGGTGTTGGGCGGTTCCCACATTACTCTGATCATTTGTGAGGCTCCATGAGAGCCATCTGTCAAGCTACTGACATTAAAGAAGCGCTTGTTGGGAGGCAACCCAATGTTATATTTTATCTATTTTCTTTTGTTATTTTATGTTTTTTTTTGTAGGTTGATGATCATCAGAAGTCACAAAATCAATTGAAAAAGCAAAAACAGAATGAAAAACAGCACACCCTGGAGGAAGAACTTACTGGCGTTTAAACGCCAGTAAGGCTAGCAGGTGGGCGTTTAACGCCCAGTCTGGCACCATTCTGGGCGTTTAACGCCAGAAAGGGGCACCAGACTGGCGTTAAACGCCAGAAAAGGGCAAGAACCTGGCGTTAAACGCCAGAAATGGGCACCAGCCCGGCGTTTAACGCCAGAATTGGCTCAAAACGTGATTTTGCATGCCATTTGGTGCATGGATGACTTTTCCTTGACACCACAGGATCTGTGGACCCCACAGGATCCCCACCAACCCCACCACTCTCTCTCTTCTTCACTCATTCACCAATCACCTCAACACCTCTTCCCCAAAAACCCTTCACCTATCAAATTTCATCTTCCTCTTCACCACTCACATCCATCCTTCATAAAACCCCACCTACCTCACCATTCAAATTCAAACCACTTTCCCTCCCAAACCCACCCTCACTTGACCGAACCTTACCCTTCCCCCTCCCCTATATATACCCTTCTTCACCCCTTCATTTTCACACAACCTAAACACCACTTCTCCCCCTCTTTGGCCGAACACAAAAGCCATTCCCTTCTTCCTCATTTCTTCTTCTTCTACTCTCTTCTTTCTTCTTTTGCTCGAGGACGAGCAAACCTTTTAAGTTTGGTGTGGTAAAAGCGTTGCTTTTTCATTTTTTCATAACCATTTATGGCATCCAAGGCCGGAGAAACCTCTAGAAAGAGGAAAGGGAAGGCAAAAGCTTCCACCTCCGAGTCATGGGAGATGGAAAGATTCATCTCAAGGGTGCATCAAGACCATTTCTATGAAGTTGTGGCCTTGAAGAAGGTGATCCCCGAGGTCCCTTTTTCACTCAAAAAGGGTGAATATCCGGAGATCCGACATGAGATCCGAAGAAGAGGTTGGGAAGTTCTTACCAACCCCATTCAACAAGTCGGAATCTTAATGGTTCAAGAGTTCTATGCCAATGCATGGATCACCAAGAACCATGATCAAAGTGTGAACCCGAATCCAAAGAATTGGCTTACTATGGTTCGGGGAAAATACTTGGATTTTAGTCCGAAAAATGTAAGGTTGGCATTCAACTTGCCTATGATGCAAGGAGATGAACATCCTTACACTAGAAGGGTCAACTTTGATCAAAGGTTGGACCAAGTCCTCACTGACATTTGTGAAGAGGGCGCCCAATGGAAGAGAGATTCAAGAGGGAAGCCGGTTCAACTAAGAAGGCATGACCTCAAGCCCGTGGCTAGAGGATGGTTGGAGTTTATCCAACACTCAATCATTCCCACTAGCAACCGGTCCGAAGTTACTCTAGACCGGGCCATCATGATTCATAGCATCATGATTGGAGAAGAAGTGGAAGTTCATGAGGTTATAGCCCAAGAACTCTATAAGGTGGCGGACAAGTCCTCTACCTTAGCAAGGTTAGCCTTTTCTCATCTCATTTGTCACCTCTGTTATTCAGTTGGAGTTGACATAGAGGGAGACATCCCCATTGATGAGGATAAGCCCATCACTAAGAAAAGGATGGAGCAAACAAGAGACCCCTCTCATCATGAGATCCCTGAGATGCCTCAAGGGATGCACCTTCCTCCACAAAACTATTGGGAGCAACTGAACACCTCCCTGGGAGAATTGAGTTCCAACATGGGACAACTAAGGGTGGAGCACCAAGAACATTCCATCCTCCTCCATGAAATTAGAGAAGATCAAAGAATCATGAGAGAGGAGCAACAAAGACAAGGAAGAGATATTGAGGAGCTCAAGCACTCCATAGGATCTTCAAGAGGAAGAAAGAGCCACCATCACTAAGGTGGACCCGTTCTTTAATCTCCTTGTTCTTTATTTCCCTGTTTTTCGAATTTTAGTGCTTATGTCTATTTATGTTTGTGTCTTATGATCATTAGTGTCTTAGTGTCTATGCCTTAAAGTTATGAATATCCTATGAATCCATCACCTTTCTTAAATGAAAAATGTTCTTAATTGAAAAAAAAAAAGAATTGCATGAATTTTGAATTTTATAACAGTTTGATTATTTTGATGTGGTGGCATTTCTTTTGTCTTCTGAATGTATGCTTAAACAGTGCATATGTCTTTTGAATTTGTGATTCATGAATGTTGGCTCTTGAAAGAATGATGAAAAAGGAGACATGTTACTGAGGATCTGAAAAATCATCAAAATGATTCTTGAAGCAAGAAAAAGCAGTGAATACAAAAAAAAAGAAAAAAAAAAAAAAAAAAGAAAAAAAAAAGGAAAACGAAAAAAAAAGGGAGAGAAGAAAGAAAGAAATAAAGTGTGATCCAAGGCAAAAAGAGTGTGCTTAAGAACCCTGGACACCTCTAGTTGGGGACTTTAGCAAAGCTGAGTCACAATCTGAAAAGGTTCACCCAATTATGTGTCTGTGGCATGTATGTATCCGATGGTAATACTGGAAGACAGAGTGCTTTGGGCCACAGCCAAGACTCAATAAGTAGCTGTGTTCAAGAATCATCATACTTAACTAGGAGAATCAATAACACTATCTGGATTCTGAGTTCCTAAAGAAGCCAATCATTCTGAGTTTCAAAGGATAGAGTGAGATGCCAAAACTGTTCAGAGGCAAAAAGCTAAAAGCCCCGCTCATCTAATTAATACTGATCTTCATAGATATTTTTGGAATTCATTGCATATTCTCTTCTTTTTTATCTTATTTGATTTTCAGTTGCTTGAGGACAAGCAACAATTTAAGTTTGGTGTTGTGATGAGCGGATAATTTGTACGCTTTTTGGCATTGTTTTTAGTATGTTTTTAGTATATTTGGTTTAGTTTTTAGTAGATTTTTATTAGTTTTTAGTTAAAATTCACTTTTCTGGACTTTACTATGAGTTTGTGTGTTTTTCTGTGATTTCAGGTATTTTCTGGCTGAAATTGAGGGACCTGAGCAAAAATCTGATTCAGAGACTGAAAAGGACTGCAGATGCTGTTGGATTCTGACCTCCCTGCACTCGAAGTGGATTTTCTGGAGCTACAGAAGCCCAATTGGCGCGCTCTCAACGTCGTTGGAAAGTAGACATCCTGGGCTTTCCAGCAATATATGATAGTCCATACTTTGCCCAAGATTTGATGGCCCAAACCGGCGTTCAAAGTCACCTTCAGATTTCCCAGCGTTAAACGCCGGAACTGGCACCAAAATGGGAGTTAAACGCCCAAACTGGCATAAAAGCTGGCGTTTAACTCCAAGAAGAGTCTCTACACGAAAATGCTTCACTGCTCAGCCCAAGCACACACCAAGTGGGCCCGGAAGTGGACTTTTATGTCATTTACTCATCTTTGTAAACCTTAGGCTACTAGTTCTCTATAAGTAGGACCTTTTACTATTGTATTTTCATCTTTTGATCATGTTTTGATGATTGAACCCTCTTTGGGAGGCTGGCCATTCGGCCATGCCTAGACCTTGTTCTTATGTATTTTCAACGGTGGAGTTTCTACACACTATAGATTAAGGTGTGGAGCTCTGCTGTACCTCGAGTATTAATGCAATTACTATTGTTCTTCTATTCAATTCCGCTTGTTCTTTGTCCAAGATATCACTTGTTCTTCAACTTGATGAATGTGATGATCCATGACACTCATCATCATTCTCACCTATGAACGTGTGACTGACAACCACCTCCGTTCTACCTTAGATTGGGTGAATATCTCTTGGATTCCTGATACACGATGCATGGTTGATCGCCTGACAACCGAGTGCTCGCCTGACAAACGAGCCAGCCATTCCGTGAGATCAGAGTCTTCGTGGTATAGGCAAGAACTGATGGCGGCATTCAAGAGAATCCGGAAGGTCTAATCTTGTCTGTGGTATTCTGAGTAGGATTCAATGATTGAATGACTGTGACGTGCTTCAAACTCCTGAGGGCGGGGCGTTAGTGACAGACGCAAAAGAATCACTGGATTCTATTCCGGCCTGATCGAGAACCGACAGATGGATAGCCGTGCCGTGACAGGGTGCGTTGAACATTTCCACTGAGAGGATGGGAGGTAGCCACTGACAATGGTGAAACCCTTTCATAAGCTTGCCATGGAAAGGAGTAAGAAGGATTGGAAGAAGACAGTAGGAAAGCAGAGAGACGGAAGGGACCAAGCATCTTCATACGCTTATCTGAAATTCCTACCAATGAATTACATAAGTATCTCTATCTTTATCTTTATGTTTTATTCATCATCTATACCCGTTTGAGTCTGCCTGACTAAGATTTACAAGGTGACCATAGCTTGCTTCATACCAACAATCTCCGTGGGATCGACCCTTACTCGCGTAAGGTTTATTACTTGGACGACCCAGTGCACTTGCTGGTTAGTTGTGCGAAGTTGTGTTTATGCCATGGTATTGAACACCAAGTTTTTGGATTCATTACCGGGGATTATTTGAGTTGTGAAAAGTATTGATCACAATTTCGTGCACCAGTGACCTCCTGGGAAGTCGTTGTGTTGCAACTCTTTTTTTTTTTTTACGTCGTACCGACCCTCATTCTCTAAATGACGGTATCTCAAGTAAGACACCTAAGGGCGAGCCGCAATGGCCTCATCCTCGGCATGCACCTACAGTACCCGCAAGGCTTCGCGGATAGTGTTATGCTCTTTCGCGCCGCATGGTTAAGAAAATTGTGTGTGCGAACTATAATAGGTGCGATCATACCAGCACTAATGCACCGGATCCCATCAGAACTCCGTAGTTAAGCGTGCTTGGGCGAGAGCAGTACTAGGATGGGTGACCTCCTGGAAAGTCCTCGTGTTGCACCTCTTTTTTTTTTACGTCGTGCCGACCCTCATTCTCTAAATGACGCTATCCCGAGTAAGACACCTAAGGGCGAGCCGCAATGGCCTCATCCTCGGCTGGCACCTAGAGTACCCGCAAGGCTTCGTGGATAGTGCTATGCTCTCTCGCGCCGCATGGTTAAGAAAATTGTGTGTGCGAACTATAATAGGTGCGATCATACCAGCACTAATGCACCGGATCCCATCAGAACTCCGCAATGGCCTCATCCTCGGCATGCACCTACTGTACCCGCAAGGCTTCGCGGATAGTGTTATGCTCTCTCGCGCCGCATGGTTAAGAAAATTGTGTGTGCAAACTATAATAGGTGCGATCATACCAGCACTAATGCACCGGATCTCGTCAGAACTCCGTAGTTAAGCGTGCTTGGGCGAGAGTAGTACTAGGATGGGTGACCTCCTGGGAAGTCCTCGTGTTGCACCTTTTTTTTTTACGTCGTGCCGACCCTCATTCTCTAAATGACGCTATCTCGAGTAGGACACATAAGGGCGAGCCGCAATGGCCTTATCCTCGGCAGGCACCTACAGTACCCGCAAGGCTTCGCGGATAGTGTTATGCTCTCTCGCGCCGCATGGTTAAGAAAATTGTGTGTGCGAACTATACTAGGTGCGATCATACCAGCACTAATCCACCGGATCCCATCAGAACTCCACAGTTAAGCGTGCTTGGGCGAGAGTACTACTAGGATGGGTGACCTCCTGGGAAGTCCTCGTGTTGCACCTCTTTTTTTTTTTTTTTTTTTACGTCGTGCCAACCCTCATTCTCTAAATGACGCTATCCCGAGTAGGCCACCTAAGGGCGAGCCGCAATGGCCTCATCCTCGGCTGGCACCTACAGTACCCGCAAGGCTTCGCGGATAGTGTTATGCTCTCTCACGCCGCATGGTTAAGAAAATTGTGTGTGCGAACTATAATAGGTGCGATCATACCAGCACTAATGCACCGGATCCCATCAGAACTCCACAGTTAAGCGTGCTTGGCCGAGAGTAGTACTAGGATGGGTGACCTCTTGGGAAGTCCTCGTGTTGCACCTCTTTTTTTTTTTACGTCGTGCTAACCCTCATTCTCTAAATGACGCTATCCCGAGTAGGCCACCTAAGGGCGAGCAGCAATGGCCTCATCCTCGGCTGGCACCTACAGTACCCGCAAGGCTTCGCGGATAGTGTTATGCTCTCTCCCGCCGCATGGTTAAGAAAATTGTGTTTGCGAACTATAATAGGTGCGATCATACCAGCACTAATGCACCGGATCCCATCAGAACTCCGCAGTTAAGCGTGCTTGGGTGTGAGTAGTACTAGGATGGCTGACCTCCTGGGAAGTCCTTGTGTTGTGATGCCAAGGCATCTTAGGCTAGTTTCACTAGCATTTTTCTGTTAGTTTTAGTTGTTTTATGCATTTTCTTGAGCTTAAAGTAACCAAGAATGGTTAAATGAATAACAAAGCAATGAACCATCCAAACAGTATGATTTTGATGCAAATTCCATGAGTTTTTAGTTATATTACTTGAATGCTATGAATGGAAGATTTCTCATGAAATTTTGCAAGACTTTGATGCAGTTGTTTGGATGATTTCAGGGAAGAAGAGGTTAGGCAAGGAAGCAACAAAATCAATAAAGGAAGCTTGAATATCACATGTGGAGTTTAAGCTCCAGTTTAAGCTCCAGTTTAAGCTCCAGTTTAAGCGCCAGTTTAAGCTTAAACTGGAAGTTAAACGCCAAAAATGAGAAATGCACCAGGGAGCCATTTCCACGTTTAAGCTTCAGTTTAACCTTAAACTGAAGCTTAAACGTGTTCGACCAAAATTCTCCTCCAGGGTTGCTTTCTTCATTTCCACGTTTAAGCTTCAGTTTAACCTTAAACTGAAGCTTAAACGTGTTCGACAATTCCACACTCCAGGGTTGCCTTCTTCCATTTCCACGTTTAAGCTTCAGTTTAACCTTAAACTGAAGCTTAAACGTGTTCGACTACTTTACCCTCCAGGGTTGCTTTCTTCCATTTCCACGTTTAAGCTTCAGTTTAACCTTAAACTGAAGCTTAAACGTGCTTGAATTATACCACCTCCAGGAGTGTCCAACGTTTAAGTTGCAGTTTAAGCTTAAACTGCAACTTAAACGCCAATATTTGAAAAGGTTTCTGGGCCAAAGATATTGCAGGTTAAATTAGCATTTGAGCACAAACATTAACTTAAACGTACTCTGGTATGAAACCCAATTGAATATCATGGTTTATGGGATTGGGCCTGAAGAATTGATGAGTCTGGAATTTCAATTTGTTGAGTCATGTGTCATTACTTGATTATCACTAAGTTGGCTCAATGAATGTTACAGAATTGGATCAGCAGCCTCATCAGGATTATGGATTATAAACCCAAAGCAAAAGGAAATCAAGGAAAGGCCTCAAAGCCCAAGAAACACAACAGAAGCTCAATTTAGAAAGTGTATAAATAGGATAGAATTTAAGTTAGTAAAAGAAACTTGGGATCAATTTTTCGAGTTTTCATACTTTTTGTAATTGAATTCAGAGCTATGACTCACTAAACCCCTTTCATTGGGTTAGGGAGCTCTATTGTAATTCAATGAATCAATAATAGTTTTTATCTTCTTCTTCAATCTTTTCTCTTGAATTTTGTTAGAAAGCTTCTCGATCTAATTCCATTGGTTAGTTGTCTTGGGAAAGAAACTATCCATAATTGGAATCCTTCGGAACCTTGGGAAAGGAATGGAGGATTCATGCTAGAGAAGCTTTCTCACAGTGAATTGGATTGGGGTTTGGATGGATATTGTGACATGTAATCCTACCAAATTGTGGTTCATGAAACTGTGTGGTATAATCAGTGATCGAGCATCATCTCTTCTTATGAACATTTAAACCAAGGGATTGGGAATTTGTTTGTTTTTAGAGAGAATTGGTGAGCCAAGGGATTGGGATCCAATCATATAAGATTGCCAAGCAAAATTCAATGAATGCATTGGTTGAGGAAGGGATAAAAATGTTTTGATTCGGAGATCTCAATATCTCCTGAAACCCAATGAATTCCCCATTTCTGATCTACCACTTTCTCTTTACATTCTGCAATTAAATTCATGCAATCACCCCGATCCCTTTTTAATTTCAGCAATTTAGCTTCTCGCTCTTTAATTCATGCAATTTAAGATTCCGCAATTTCAATTTCTTGCCATTTACGTTTCCCGCCAATTTTACATTCCGTAATTCTCATCTAAATCTTGATTCCGCTCAACTAGAACACACTTCTAATCCGAATTGCTCACTCAACCAATCCTTGTGGGATTCGACCTCACTCTATTGTGAGTTTTTACTTGACGATAACCGGTGCATTTGCCGGAAGAAATTTTTGCCGATCGTGCAATTTCCTAAAATCGTAGCATCAAGTTTATGGCGCCGTTGCCGGGAATTGGTTTTCGATTGACAATTCTCAAATTGGAAGTTAACTAGATTGAGCATTTTTCTTGTTTTGTTAATTCAGTTCAAGTTACTTGTTGAATTTTAATTTCTGCACTCTGTTACTTGCTTTCTTTCTTTATGCCTTTAAATTCAAGCAACTAACTCACTGACTCACTAACTATTTGAATTAATTCCTCAACTGCTCTAACCATACTCTTCCATTAACCAAGAGTATTTCACTTGTTTGTTGCCTGTGCTGTGTTCTTGTATGACAGGTAGGAGAGGAGAGACATCAGCTCCTCCATATACTGAACCAGAGAGGACCCTTCATAAACTTAGAAGGGAAGCAAGAGGGAAGAGAGTACTGGGAGAAGAAGAATCTGAAGGAGAATCTGAGGACAATTTTGAGGAAGCTCTAGATCTCAACATGGATAGAGAAGTTCACAACCATGAGAGAGCTGATGGAAACAATGCAATTTCCGAGAGGAGGGTTCTTGGTTCATACATAAACCCAACCTCTGGGAATTGTGGTAGCAGCATTCAGAAACCACCCATTCAGGCCAACAATTTTGAACTCAAACCACAGCTAATATCACTGGTGGAGAATCATTGTTCATTTGGTGGGAGTGCTAATGAAGATCCAAACCAACATCTCACAAAATTCCTGAGAATTTGCGACACTGTGAAGTCCAATGGAGTCCAGGAAGATGCCTATAAACTGCTCTTGTTCCCATTTTCACTTAGGGACAAGGCAGCTAAGTGGCTGGAATCATTCCCAAGGGGGAGCCTAACAACCTGGGATGAGGTGGAAAGCAAGTTTCTGGCACGTTTCTACCCCCCACAAAAGGTCAAGAGGCTTCGATCTGAGGTTCAGACTTTTAGACAACAAGATGGTAAAACTCTCTACGAGGCATGGGAGAGGTTCAAGGATTTGACAAGGAAATGCCCACCAGACATGTTCCATGACTGGGTGCAATTGCATATTTTCTATGATGGACTTTCTTATGAATCAAGGAAGGCTGTAGACCATTCATCAGGAGGTTCATTGAACAGGAAAAAGACTGTGGAAGAAGCCATTGAAGTGATTGAGACAGTGGCTGAGAATGAGTACTACTATGCTTCAGAGAGACACAACACTAAGGGAGTCATGGAGCTGAACCATGTTGATACAATTCTAGCCCAAAACAAGGTATTTGCCAAGCAACTAGCAGAGCTCACCAGGAAATTAGAAACAAATCAAGTGGCTGCAATACACACAAAAGATCAAGAGGAAGTAAGCACTGAAAGAGGTGATTGGGAAGAGGCCAACTATGTGGGAAATCAACAAAGGCAACCATATGATCCACATTCCAACACTTACAACCCAGGCTGGAAAAACCACCCAAACTTTGGGTGGGGAAACCAGCAAACCCAACCACAAAACCACAAACCTTACAACCCCAACCAACATAACAATTCCACATACCAAAACTCCAACCAAAGATCATACCAAGCCACACAAAACACTTACTCCCAACCACCATATCATGGCCAAAATAATCAACCTGCCCAACCTAATCCGAACCAACAATTTCAAGATCAATTAAACAGGATAGAAGGAATGCTTGCAAACATGGGTCAGGACATAAGTGAGTTGAAAAGCTTTAGGGATGATGTGAGATCTACCTTAAGGAACCATGGTGAAAAACTCAAGAGGATGGAGTCTCGAGTAGGAGAGCTATCTCAACAGGCCCCCAAGTCAACTGCAGTGTTCCCTAGTGACACAGAAAAGAATCCTAAAGGGGAACAAAAGGGAGTGAGATGGGAAGAATGCAAGGCCATCACCATATTGAAGGAAGTCTCAGAAGAAGAAGGAATCAGACCCTCAGAACAGGAGCCAGAAATCTTGAAGGAAGGTGTGGAAGAAGCTAAGCAGGAAAGTGAAACTGAGCAAGCCAAGGAACTGCAAAATAAAGGCATGCTGGAAACATACCAACCAAAAGCACCATTTCCTCAGAGGTTAGGAGGAGGTGAAAAAGGGAAAACATATTCAAGGTTTTTAGAGACATTTAAGTCTCTCCATATCAATATTCCCTTTCTTGAGATTCTCCAGCAGATGCCTACACATATCAAGTATTTGAAGGAATTGCTGAGCAAGAAAAGAGTTTTGAAGGGAGGACAAACTGTAATAATGAACAAAGAATGCAGTGCCCTCATCAAGAAGGACATAGTCTCTAAGAAAACAGACCCAGGAAGTTTTCATATCCCCTGCATCATAGGGGAAACAAAAATTGACAGAGGATTCTGTGATCTAGGAGCTAGCATAAATGTGATGCCTCTGACTCTTATGAAGAGGCTACAACTGAATGAGGTGAGATCCACTGATGTAATCATACAACTGGCTGACAAAACTCAGAAGCAAGCTGAAGGGGTAGTTGAGAATGTGCTGGTGAAAGTGGGAAATTATTTCTTCCCCACAGACTTTGTCATTTTGGACATGGAGGAAAGCTACCTACACCCTATCATTCTGGGAAGGCCATTTCTAGCCACTGCTAGAGCGCTCATAGATGTAGAACAAGGAGAGCTAATTTTGAGAATACATGATGAACAGCTCATTTTCCATGTTTTCAAACCTGCATCTGAGCCTGAACCAGAACCTGAAAAGCCCAAGGATGATAGTAGCCATCTGTGTTTGGAGGAAAGCAATCCAGCAGCTGAAACTCTGAAATAGTGCTTGGAAGGCAAACAAGAATTGCAAGAGTTAAAGCCACAAGAATCAATAGAAACAGCTCAGAAGGATCCTCCTGGCATAAGGGTCAATGAAGAAATCCTCAAGAGAAAGGGAAGAATTGTAAAGAAATTGCCAAGAGGGTGGAGAAACAAGAAAATTCCCACTGAACGTTTCTCTCCGGGAGATAAAGTGATATCAAGTCATTATCTGCCAATCCCACCTGGCCTCAAAACCATTCCTTCCCAGCTCCCTCAAGTGTTCACAATCAGGAAAGTTCTTTCTATGGAACATTTGGAAATCATGAAGGAATCAAATGGGGACGTTTTCATAGTGAGAGGAGAGGACATCAAGCACTACAATCCACCCTAACAAGGGACAACCGTCAAGCTAATGACGTTAAAGAAGTGCTTGTTGGGAGGCAACCCAACCTGAGGTAATACTCCTTTGCTGTTTCTTTTAATTGTTTCAATAAAAAGGTGAAGTAGTTTCTGTGCATTGCAAAGAATTAAGTTTGGTGTTTCACACCAAACAATGAATTCGTGGATCAATAATTCAAAGGGGAATGTGTGACTCTAAGTTTCGTGTTCCACCATACAGATCAACTGAACACAACAACCTTTGAATTATATGAAAGGAACAACCATTCTAAGCAATCACAGAAATGCTTAAAATCCTTAGCAGCAACTTCATTCCAAGGAGAATTCAAGGATTCAAGGAGCAGAGGAGTAAGTAGGAGACTAAGTTTGGTGTTCACACACCAACTTAAGACTCAGACACTTGCCCATACATAGTTGAGCTAACCACTCAAGTGCTTGAGAAGCAAGCAACTTCATCACTCTTTGCAGGAAAGGAAACAAGGATCTTAGAAAGAACATGAAGCAACAACTAGGAGAAGAAGGAGAAATCAAATTGTTTCCTGGCAACAAAGAGAAAACAAGAAATTTCACAAGGTGGTATTGTTCCTTGACCATTCTTTAAAAGGCAAACAAAAGCATGCTTGTTCTGGTTAAACTGTAATTGTTGAATCTTTCTGGAATGTGAAGTTTTTAGTATGAGTGTTGGTTTACTGCTTTGAATAGAGTGAATGCCTAGATGTTTGGATATAACTTCACCTTCTTAAACAAATGCTTGCCATGCTTGTTCTGTTTCCAAAAATAAAAGAAAAGTTTGAACAAAAGTAACTTAGCTCAATTAGTGACAAATCAAGTAGAATTAAGTGGTGGTATGCATGCTTGATTGTTTAGTCAGATCACTGGAAATTGAGTGTAGAATTATCATTTTTTTTTGTAGAAGTTTGAATACTGTCTATGGATCTTGATGAATAAATGTCTTTGGCCATGAAAAAGAAAGAAAAAGAAGAAGAAAAAGCCACTAAAAAAGGGCAACCAAAAAGCAAAAAAATTGAGAAAATAAACTAGGCACCAATGGTTTGAACTTCTGAGACAAATGCCTGTGGTGTTTATGTATTAAGGATATGCTTGGATGAATAGGTTCTGAGGAGTGTTTCAACACTTGGTAACTTGGGTTAACTAACCCGGGATTATCAACCAAAAGTCCATTATCAAGAGCAACCTAAATACAAAACATTTAGTCACACAAAGAGGTGCTGGGCACCAATGTCTCAAGAAGAAATGTGAACTAAAATGCCTGTAGTGGATATGTGTAGTGCACTGATAAGAAAAAGAAAATGCCAAAGGCTTGTGCAACACATGACACTGAGCAAACAAGGAGCAAAGGAGCTCTAAGAAAAAGAAAAACAAAGAAGGGAAAAGTGCCAAGGACATAAGAATAACAAGGGGCCATAGCAGTGTTTGATGGATGCAATGAAAAAGTGATAATCTCACCTGATAAGAATGAAAAAGTGATGCTGCAACTTTCTGCATAAAACCCTTCTGATGAACTTCAAATGCTTGCTAATATAGCCAATGTAATTGCTTTCTGTTTCATACTTTCTTCTCAAATAACTCAGGACTTGCTTAGGGACAAGCAAGTATTAAGTTTGGTGTTGTGATGCCAAGGCATCTTAGGCTAGTTTCACTAGCATTTTTCTGTTAGTTTTAGTTGTTTTATGCATTTTCTTGAGCTTAAAGTAACCAAGAATGGTTAAATGAATAACAAAGCAATGAACCATCCAAACAGTATGATTTTGATGCAAATTCCATGAGTTTTTAGTTATATTACTTGAATGCTATGAATGGAAGATTTCTCATGAAATTTTTCAAGACTTTGATGCAGTTGTTTGGATGATTCCAGGGAAGAAGAGGTTAGGCAAGGAAGCAACAAAATCAATAAAGGAACCTTGAATATCACATGTGGAGTTTAAGCTCCAGTTTAAGCTCCAGTTTAAGCTTAAACTGGAGCTTAAACGCCAAAATCATGAAAGCTGAGGAAAAGCTGAAAGTGGCGTTTAACCTCCAGTTTAACCTTAAACTGGAAGTTAAATGCCAGAAATGAGAAATGCACCAGGGAGCCATTTCCACGTTTAAGCTTCAGTTTAACCTTAAACTGAAGCTTAAACGTGCTCGACCAAATTCTCCTCCAGGGTTGCTTTCTTCATTTCCACGTTTAAGCTTCAGTTTAACCTTAAACTGAAGCTTAAACCACACTCCAGGGTTGCCTTCTTCCATTTCCACGTTTAAGCTTCAGTTTAACCTTAAACTGAAGCTTAAACGTGTTCGACTACTTTACCCTCCAGGGTTGCTTTCTTCCATTTCCGCGTTTAAGCTTCAGTTTAACCTTAAACTGAAGCTTAAACGTGCTTGAATTATACCACCTCTAGGAGTGTCCAACGTTTAAGTTGCGGTTTAAGCTTAAACTGCAACTTAAACGCCACTATTTGAAAAGGTTTCTGGGCCAAAGATATTGCAGTTTAAGTTAGCATTTGAGCACAAACATTAACTTAAACGTACTCTGGTATGAAACCCAATTGAATATCATGGTTTATGGGATTGGGCCTGAAGAATTGATGAGTCTGGAATTTCAATTTGTTGAGTCATGTGTCATTACTTGATTATCACTAAGTTGGCTCAATGAATGTTACAGAATTGGATCAGCAGATCAGGATTATGGATCATAAACCCAAAGCAAAAGGAAATCAAGGAAAGGCCTCAAAGCCCAAGAAACACAACAGAAGCTCAATTTAGAAAGTGTATAAATAGGATAGAATTTAAGTTAGTAAAAGAAACTTGGGATCAATTTTTCGAGTTTTCATACTTTTTGTAATTGAATTCAGAGCTATGACTCACTAAACCCCTTTCATTGGGTTAGGGAGCTCTATTGTAATTCAATGAATCAATAATAGTTTTTATCTTTTTCTTCAA
Organism: Arachis stenosperma; assembly: GCF_014773155.1. NCBI lineage: Eukaryota > Viridiplantae > Streptophyta > Magnoliopsida > Fabales > Fabaceae > Arachis > Arachis stenosperma. The sequence continues at coordinate 45,715,941 of NC_080382.1, read as the reverse complement.
TCTTTTCTCTTGAATTTTGTTAGAAAGCTTCTCGATCTAATTCCATTGGTTAGTTGTCTTGGGAAAGAAACTATCCATAATTGGAATCCTTCGGAACCTTGGGAAAGGAATGGAGGATTCATGCTAGAGAAGCTTTCTCACAGTGAATTGGATTGGGGTTTGGATGGATATTGTGACATGTAATCCTACCAAATTGTGGTTCATGAAACTGTGTGGTATAATCAGTGATCGAGCATCATCTCTTCTTATGAACATTTAAACCAAGGGATTGGGAATTTGTTTGTTTTTAGAGAGAATTGGTGAGCCAAGGGATTGGGATCCAATCATATAAGATTGCCAAGCAAAATTCAATGAATGCATTGGTTGAGGAAGGGATAAAAATGTTTTGATTCGGAGATCTCAATATCTCCTGATACCCAATGAATTCCCCATTTCTGATCTACCACTTTCTCTTTACATTCTGCAATTAAATTCATGCAATCACCCCGATCCCTTTTTAATTTCAGCAATTTAGCTTCTCGCTCTTTAATTCATGCAATTTAAGATTCCGCAATTTCAATTTCTTGCCATTCACGTTTCCCGCCAATTTTACATTCTGCAATTCTCATCTAAATCTTGATTCCGCTCAACTAGAACACACTTCTAATCCGAATTGCTCACTCAACCAATCCTTGTGGGATTCGACATCACTCTATTGTGAGTTTTTACTTGACGATAACCGGTGCACTTGCCGGAAGGAATTTTTGCCGATCGTGCAATTTCCTAAAATCGTAGCATGCACCTACAGTACCCGCAAGGCTTCACGGATAGTGTTATGCTCTCTCGCGCCGCATGGTTAAGAAAATTGTGTTGCGAGCTATAATAGGTGCGATCATACCAGCACTAATGCACCGGATCCCATCAGAACTCCGCAATGGCCTCATCCTCGGCATGCACCTACTGTACCCGACAGGCTTCGCGGATAGTGTTATGCTCTCTCGCGCCGCATGTTTAAGAAAATTGTGTGTGCAAACTATAATAGGTGCGATCATACCAGCACTAATGCACCGGATCCCGTCAGAACTCCGTAGTTAAGCGTGCTTGGGCGAGAGTGGTACTAGGATTGGTGACCTCCTGGGAAGTCCTCGTGTTGCACCTTTTTTTTTTACGTCGTGCCGACCCTCATTCTCTAAATGACGCTATCTCGAGTAGGACACCTAAGGGCGAGCCGCAATGGTCTTATCCTCGGCAGGCACCTACAGTACCCGCAAGGCTTCGCGGATAGTGTTATGCTCTCTCGCGTCGCATGGTTAAGAAAATTGTGTGTGTGAACTATACTAGGTGCGATCATACCAGCACTAATCCACCGGATCCCAGCAGAACTCCACAGTTCAGCGTGCTTGGGCGAGAGTAGTACTAGGAATGGTGACCTCCTGGGAAGTCCTCGTGTTGCACCTCTTTTTTTTTTTTTTTACGTCGTGCCGACCCTCATTCTCTAAATGACGCTATCCCGAGTAGGCCACCTAAGGGCAAGCCTCAATGGCCTCATCCTCGGCAGGCCCCTACAGTACCCGCAAGGCTTCGCGGATAGTGTTATGCTCTCTCGCGCCGCATGGTTAAGAAAATTGTGTGGGCGAACTATACTAGGTGCGATCATACCAGCACTAATCCACCGGATCCCATCAAAACTCCACAGTTAAGCGTGCTTGGGCGAGAGTAGTACTAGGATGGGTGACCTCCTGGGAAGTGCTCGTCTTGCACCTCTTTTTTTTTTTTTTTTTTACGTCGTGCCGACCCTCATTCTCTAAATGACGCTATCCCGAGTAGGACACCTAAGGGCGAGCCGCAATGGCCTCATCCTCGGCTGGCACCTACAGTACCCACAAGGCTTCGCGGATAGTGTTATGCTCTCCCGCGCCGCATGGTTAAGAAAATTGTGTGTGCGAACTATAATAGGTGCGATCATACCAGCACTAATGCACCGGATCCCATCAGAACTCCGTAGTTAAGCGTGCTTGGGCGAGAGTAGTACTAGGATGGGTTACCTCATGGGAAGTCCTCGTGTTGCACCTTTTTTTTTTTACGTCGTGCCGACCCTCATTCTCCAAATGACGCTATCCCGAGTAGGACATCTAAGGGCGAGCCGCAATGGCCTCATCCTCGGCAGGCACCTACAGTACCTGCAAGGCTTCGCCGATAGTGTTATGCTATCTCGCGCCACATGGTTAAGAAAATTGTGTGTGCGAACTATAAAAGGTGCGATCATACCAGCACTAATGCACCGGATCCCATCAGAACTCCGCAGTTAAGCGTGCTTGGGCGAGAGTAGTACTAAGATGGGTGACCTCCTAGGAGGTCCTCGTGTTGCACCTTTTTTTTTTTTACGTCGTGCCGACCCTCATTCTCTAAATGACGCTATCCCGAGTAGGACACCTAAGGGCGAGCCGCAATGGCCTCATCCTCGGCATGCACCAACAGTACTCGCAAGGCTTCGCGGATAGTGTTATGCTCTCTCGCGCCGCATGGTTAAGAAAATTGTGTGTGCGAACTATAATAGGTGCGATCATACCAGCACTAATGCACCGGATACCGTCAGAACTCCGTAGTTAAGCGTGCTTGGGCGAGAGTAGTACTAGGATGGGTGACCTCCTGGGAAGTCCTCGTGTTGCACCTTTTTTTTTTACGTCGTGCCGACCCTCATTCTTTAAATGACGCTATCGCGAGAAGGACACCTAAGGGCGAGCCGCAATGGCCTGATCCTCGGCAGGCACCTACAGTTTCCACAAGACTTCGCAGATAGTGTTATGCTCTCTCGCGCCGCATGGTTAAGAAAATTGTGTGTGCAAACTATAATAGGTGCGATCATACCAGCACTAATCCACCGGATCTCATCAGAACTCCGCAGTTAAGCGTGCTTGGCCGAGAGTAGTACTAGGATGGGTGACCTCCTGGGAAGTCCTCGTGTTGCACCTCTTTTTTTTTTTTTTTTTTTTTACGTCGTGCCGACCCTCGTTCTCTAAATGACGCTATCCCGAGTAGGCCACCTAAGGGCGAGCCGCAATGGCCTCATCCTCGGCAGGCACCTACAGTACCCGCAAGGCTTCGCGGATAGTGTTATGCTCTCTCGCGCCGCATGGTTAAGAAAATTGTGTGTGCGAACTATAATAGGTGCGAACTATAACAGGTGCGATCATACCAGCACTAATGCATCGGATCCGATCATAACTCCGCAGTTAAGCGTGCTTGGGCGAGAGTAGTACTAGGATGGGTGACCTCCTGGGAAGTCCTCGTGTTGCACCTCTTTTTTTTTTATGTCGTGCCGACCCTCATTCTCTAAATGACGCTATCCCGAGTAGGACACCTAAGGGCGAGCCATAATGGCCTCATCCTCGGCATGCACCAACAGTACTCGCAAGGCTTCGCGGATAGTGTTATGCTCTCTCGCGCCGCATGGTTAAGAAAATTGTGTGTGCGAACTATAATATGTGCGATCATACCAGCACTAATGCACCGGATACCATCAGAACTCCGTAGTTAAGCGTGCTTGGGCGAGAGTAGCACTAGGATGGGTGACCTCCTGTGAAGTCCTCGTGTTGCACCTTTTTTTTTTACGTCGTGCTTACCCTCATTCTCTAAATGATGCTATCCCGAGTAGAACACCTAAGGGCGAGCCGCAATGGCCTCATCCTCGGCAGCCACCTACAGTACCCGCAAGGCTTCGCGGATAGTGTTATGCTCTCTCGCGCCGCATGGTTAAGAAAATTGTGTGTGCGAACTATAATAGGTGCGATCATACCAGCACTAATGCATCGGATCCCATCATAACTCCGCAGTTAAGCGTGCTTGGGCGAGAGTAGTACTAGGATGGGTGACCTCCGGGAAAGTCCTCGTGTTGCACCTCTTTTTTTTTTTTTACGTCGTGCCGACCCTCATTCTCTAAATGACGCTATCCCGAGTAGGACACCTAAGGGCGAGCCGCAATGGCCTCATCCTCGGCAGGCACCTATGGTACCCGCAAGGATTCGCGGATAGTGTTACGCTCTCTCGCGACGCATGGTTAAGAAAATTGTGTGTCCGAACTCTAATATATGCGATCATACCAGCACTAATGCACCGGATCCCATCAAAACTCCGCAGTTAAGCGTGCTTGGGCGAGAGTAGTACTAGGATGGGTGACCTCCTGGGAAGTCCTCGTGTCGTACCCTTTTTTTTTTACGTCGTGCCGACCCTCATTCTCTAAATGACGCTATCCCGAGTAGGACACCTAAAGGCGAGCCGCAATGGCCTCATCCTCGGCAGGCACCTACAGTACCCGCAAGGCTTCGCGGATAGTGTTATGCTCTCTCGTGCCGCATGGTTAAGAAAATTGTGTGTGCGAACTATAATAGGTGCGATCATACCAGCACTAATGCACCGGATCTCATCAGAACTCCGCAATTAAGCGTGCTTGGGCGAGAGTAGTACTAGGATGCGTGACCTCCTGGGAAGTCCTCGTGTCGCACCCTTTTTTTTTCTTTTTTTTTACGTCGTGCCGACCCTAATTCTTTAAATGACGCTATCCCGAGTAGGACACCTAAGGGCGAGCCGCAATGGCCTCATCCTCGGCAGGCACCTATGGTACCCGCAAGGATTCGCGGATAGTGTTACGCTCTCTCGCGACGCATGGTTAAGAAAATTGTGTGTCTGAACTATAATATATGCGATCATACCAGCACTAATGCACCGGATCCCATCAGAACTCCGCAGTTAAGCGTGCTTGGGCGAGAGTAGTACTAGGATGGGTGACCTCCTGGGAAGTCCTAGTGTTTCACCTCTTTTTTTTTATGTCGTGCCGACCCTCATTCTTTAAATGACGCTATCCCGAGTAGGACACTTAAGGGCAAGCCGCAATGGCCTCATCCTCGGCAGGCACCTACAGTACCCGCAAGGCTTCCCGGATAGTGTTATACTCTCTCACGCCCCATGGTTAAGAAAATTGTGTGTGCAAACTATAATAGGTGCGATCATACCAGCACTAATGCACCGGATCCCATCAGAACTCCGCAGTTAAGCGTGCTTGGACGAAAGTAGTTCTAGGATGGGTGACCTCCTGGGAAGTCCTCACGTTGCACCTCTTTTTTTTCTTTTTTTACGTCGTGCCGACCCTCATTCTTTAAATGACGCTATCCCGAGTAGGACACTTAAGGGCGAGCCGCAATGGCCTAATCCTCGACAGGCACCTACAGTACCCGCAAGGCTTCGCGGATAGTGTTATACCCTCTCACGCCGCATGGTTAAGAAAATTGTGTGTGCGAACTATAATAGGTGCGATCATACCAGCACTAATGCACCGGATCCCATCAGAACTCCGAAGTTAAGGGTGCTTGGGCGAGAGTAGTACTAGGATGGGTGACCTCTTGGGAAGTCCTCGTGTTGCACCTCTTTTTTTTATTTTTTTTTACGTCTTGCTGACCCTCATTCTTTAAATGATGCTATCCCGAGTAGGACACCTAAGGGCGAGCCGCAATGGCCTCATCCTCGGTAGGCACCTACGGTACCCGCAAGGATTCGCGGATAGTGTTACGCTCTCTCGCAACGCATGGTTAAGAAAATTGTGTGTCCGAACTATAATATATGCAATCATACCAGCACTAATGCACCGGATCCCATCAGAACTTCGCAGTTAAGCGTGCTTGGGCGAGAGTAGTACTAGGATGGGTGACCTCCTGGGAAGTCCTCGTGTTTCACCTATTTTTTTTTTTTTACGTCATGCCGACCCTTATTCTTTAAATGACGCTATCCCGAGTAGGACACTTAAGGGCGAGCCGCAAAGGACTTATCCTCGGCAGGCACCTACAGTACCCGCAAGGCTTCACGGATAGTGTTATACTCTCTCACGCCGCATGGTTAAGAAAATTGTGTGTCCGAACTATAATATATGCGATCATACCAGCACTAATGCACCGGATCCCATCAGAACTCCGCAGTTAAGCGTGCTTGGGCGAAAGTAGTTCTAGGATGGGTCACCTCCTGGGAAGTCCTCGCGTTGCACCTCTTTTTTTTTCTTTTTTTACGTCGTGCCGACCCTCATTCTTTAAATGACGCTATCCCGAGTAGGACACTTAAGGGCGAGCCGCAATGGCCTCATCCTCGACAGGCACCTACAGTACCCGCAAGGCTTCGCGGATAGTGTTATACTCTCTCACGCCGCATGGTTAAGAAAATTGTGTGTGCGAACTATAATAGGTGCGATCATACCAGCACTAATGCACCGGATCCCATCAGAACTCCGAAGTTAAGGGTGCTTGGGCGAGAGTAGTACTAGGATGTGTGACCTCTTGGGAAGTCCTCGTGTTGCACCTCTTTTTTTTATTTTTTTTTACGTCTTGCTGACCCTCATTCTTTAGATGACGCTATCCCGAGTAGGACACCTAAGGGCGAGCCGCAATGGCCTCATCCTCGGCAGGCACCTACGGTACCCGCAAGGATTCGCGGATAGTGTTACGCTCTCTCACGATGCATGGTTAAGAAAATTGTGTGTCCGAACTATAATATATGCGATCATACCAGCACTAATGCACCGGATCCCATCAGAACTCCGCAGTTAAGCGTGGTTGGGCGAGAGTAGTACTAGGATGGGTGACCTCCTGGGAAGTCCTCGTGTTTCACCTCTTTTTTTTTTTTTTACGTCGTGCCAACCCTCATTCTTTAAATGACGCTATCCCGAGTAGGACACTTAAGGGCGAGCCGCAATGGCCTCATCCTCGGCAGGCACCTACAGTACCCGCAAGGCTTCGCGGATAGTGTTATACTCTCTCACGCCGCATGGTTAAGAAAATTGTGTGTGCAAACTATAATAGGTGCGATCATACCAGCACTAATGCACCGGATCCCATCAGAACTCCGCAGTTAAGCGTGCTTGGGCGAAAGTAGTTCTAGGATGGGTCACTTCCTGGGAAGTCCTTGCGTTGCACCTCTTTTTTTTCTTTTTTTACGTCGTGCCGACCCTCATTCTTTAAATGACGCTATCCCGAGTAGGACACTTAAGGACGAGCCGCAATGGCCTCATCCTCGACAGGCACCTACAGTACCCGCAAGGCTTCGCGGATATTGTTATACTCTCTCACGCCGCATGGTTAAGAAAATTGTGTGTGCGAACTATAATAGGTGCGATCATACCAGCACTAATGCACCGGATCCCATCAGAACTCCGAAGTTAAGGGTGCTTGGGCGAGAGTAGTACTAGGATGTGTGACCTCTTGGGAAGTCCTCGTGTTGCACCTCTTTTTTTATTTTTTTTTTACGTCTTGCTGACCCTCATTCTTTAAATGACGCTATCCCGAGTAGGACACCTAAGGGCGAGCCGCAATGGCCTCATCCTCGGCAGGCACCAACGGTACCCGCAAGGATTCGCGGATAGTGTTACGCTCTCTCACGATGCATGGTTAAGAAAATTGTGTGTCCGAACTATAATATATGCGATCATACCAGCACTAATGCACCGGATCCCATTAGAACTCCGCAGTTAAGCGTGGTTGGGCGAGAGTAGTACTAGGATGGGTGACCTCCTGGGAAGTCCTCGTGTTTCACCTCTTTTTTTTTTTTTTTACGTCGTGCCGACCCTCATTCTAAAAGGACGCTATTCTGAGTAGGACACTTAAGGGCGAGCCGCAATGGCCTCATCCTCGGCAGGCACCTACAGTACTCGCAAGGCTTCGCGGATAGTGTTATTCTCTCTCACGCCGCATGGTTAAGAAAATTGTGTGTGCAAACTATAATAGGTGCGATCATACCAGCACTAATGCACCGGATCCCATCAGAACTACGCAGTTAAGCGTGCTTGGGCGAAAGTAGTTCTAGGATGGGTGACCTCCTGGGAAGTCCTCGCGTTGCACCTCTTTTTTTTCTTTTTTTACGTCGTGCCGACCCTCATTCTTTAAATGACACTAACCCGAGTAGGACACTTAAGGGCGAGCCGCAATGGCCTCATCCTCGACAGGCACCTACAGTACCCGCAAGGCTTCGCGGATAGTGTTATACTCTCTCACGCCGCATGGTTAAGAAAATTGTGTGTGCGAACTATAATAGGTGCGATCATACCAGCACTAATGCACCGGATCCCATCAGAACTCCGAAGTTAAGGGTGATTGGGCGAGAGTAGTACTAGGATGGGTGACCTCTTGGGAAGTCCTCGTGTTGAACCTCTTTTTTTTATTTTTTTTTACGTCTTGCCGACCCTCATTCTTTAAATGACGCTATCCCGAGTAGGACACCTAAGGGCGAGCCGCAATGGCCTCATCCTCGGCAGGCACCTACGGTACCCGCAAGGATTCGCGGATAGTGTTACGCTCTCTCGCGACGCATGGTTAAGAAAATTGTGTGTCCGAACTATAATATATGCTATCATACCAGCACTATTGCATCGGATCCCATCAGAACTCTGCAGTTAAGCGTGCTTGGGCGAATGTAGTTCTAGGATGGGTGATCTCCTGGGAAGTCCTCGCGTTGCACCTCTTTTTTTTCTTTTTTTTACGTCGTGCCGACCCTCATTCTTTAAATGACGCTATCCCGAGTAGGACACCTAAGGGCGAGCCGCAATGGCCACATCCTCGGCAGGCTCCTACGGTACCCGCAAGGCTTCGCGGATAGTGTTACGCTCTCTCGCGCCGCATGGTTAACAAAATTGTGTGTGTGAACTATAATAGGGGCGATCATACCAGCACTAGTGCACCGGATCTCATTAGAACTCCGCAGTTAAGCGTGCTTGGGCGAGAGTAGTACTAGGATGGGTGACCTCTTGGGAAGTCCTCGTGTTGCACCTCTTTTTTTTATTTTTTTTTACGTCTTGCCGACCCTCATTCTTTAAATGACGCTATCCCGAGTAGGACACCTAAGGGCGAGCCGCAGTGGACTCATCCTCGGCAGGCACCTACGGTACCCACCAGGCTTCGCGGATAGTGTTATGCTCTCTCGCGCCGCATGGTTAAGAAAATTGTGTGTGCGAACTATAATAGGTGCGATCATACCAGCACTAATGCACCGGATCCTATCAGAACTCCGCAATTAAGCGTGCTTGGGCGAGAGTAGTACTAGGATGGGTGACCTCCTGGGAAGTCCTCGTGTTGCACCTCTTTTTTTTTTTTTTACGTCGTGCTGACCCTCATTCTCTAAATGACGCTATCCCGAGTAGGAAACCTAAGGGCAAGCCGCAATGGCCTCATCCTCGGCAGGCACCTACGGTACTCGCAAGACTTCGCGGATAATGTTTTGCTCTCTCGCGCCGCATGGTTAAGAAAATTGTGTGTGCAAACTATAATAGGTTCGATCATACCAGCACTAATGCACCAGATCCCATCAGAACTCTGCAGTTAAGCGTGCAGTACTAGGATGGGTGACCTTTTGAGAAAGAAAAAGAAAGAAGATCCAAAGGGCAAAGGAAAGCAAGGAGAATCGAGCAAAGAAATAGGGACATGAAGACTAAAGGTGGTGAAGTTCCTTTGTTTTTTTTATGCTTTATTAAATAAAGAAGATGTATGTCTGAAATATGGTATACCTTCTAGGTCGCTCTCTTGTATGCATTTTCTTTTATGTTTCCCATTCCATGCATCACCACTCACAGGTTTGGAATAGTTGCTTGTCTTAAGTACTTTCACTTGTCAATGGAATAAAAGATGTAGTTTGAGCAAGAACAGAGAGAAATCTAGCTTAAAAAGAAGCATGTTGTCCCATAGAAAAGTGCTAGTATTTATACATTCATTGTGAAAGAATCAGGGCTCAAGAAATTCAAAAGGATGCTTGCTTATACAAGACTAGTTGGTTAAGGGCTACAAGACTTTAGAAGTAAAAGCACAAATAACCTTGACAACAAAGAAAACAAAGAACAAAGAATGAAAGGATAGGCATCAATGACAAAATTTGGATATGTGTCTGTGGTGATTGGTGTTAAGAGACATACTTGGGCTAGTAAATCCGAGAGGTGCTTTATCACCCGATAACTTGAGTTAACTAACTCGGGATTATCGGTTGAAAACTCACAATCAAGAGTAGCTCTACAACAGAACATTTAGCAACCCAAAGAGGTGCTGGACACCACTATCCAAATAAAATTTCAATGTTATATGCCTGTGATTGAATGTGTTAAGGAGAGAGGCTTGAGTTAGTAAATCTTTAAGAGTGTCTCAACACTTAACAACTTAAACCAACTGGTTTGGGATTGTTGATTGAAAGCTTATGCTAAAGAGCCGCCTTAAGACAAGATTTCGAGCTCAAATGAAATAAGAAGAAATACACAAAAAAAAGAGAAGCAAAGAAAAGAATGGTTCAAGGATCATGTGCTACGGTATAGAAAAAGAAGTCTAGTGAAGTTAACCAATTTAGTATTAAAGCAAGCATTTTAATTGAAAAAGTTGATTAGCCGTGTTCATTTGCAATAAATTAATGACTACACAAATGAGGATGACATGTTCAATGAAAAAATTCCTCTCTAATAAAACATTCAAGTCTAGCATCTTAGATTCTTGTGACAAAGTCTTTTATCTTTTGCTTGAGGACAAGCAACACTTTAAGTTTGGTGTTGTGATGCATTTGCATATTTACTATATTAGCTAGTTAGTTTAGTTGGTTTTAGCTTAGTTTCACTCATTTTCTTTAAATAAACAAGTATTTTTATGAGGTTTGTCTTCATGCATGAGAATACCAAGGAACATGTTGATTGTAGCCAAAGTCATGCAAATGATTTAAGGAATACATAAATGAATGAGTATGAATGAATCTCATGAAATTAATTGCATGGATTGGTAAGACTTTGAAGCTATTTCCCTTGTTAATGATAGGTGATGAAACAAGAAAGCATTGAAGCAAGAATGAAGCAAACTGGGCAAGAAGAAGAGGAGTTGTTGGCGTTGCCAACTTGGAGAAAAGGTGAGTGTTTGAAGGCAACGCCAGGCAACTTGGAAAGCTCATTTGGGCGTTGCCAACTTGGAGAAAAGGTGAGTGTTTGAAGGCAACGCCAGGCAACTTGGAAAGCTCATTTGGGCGTTGCCAACTTGGAGAAAGGGTGAGTGTTTGAAGGCAACGCCAAGCAACCTTGGAGTGCACATTTGGGCGTTGCCAACTTGGGCCAGGAAGGAGCTTCGAGGGCGTTGCCAACGTGGGGAGTATAGGCGTTGTTCAAGGCAACGCTAAGCTAGAAGAATTTGCCCAGCCAAGAAGCTCGAGCACGTTGCCAACGTGCTACTTCATTGGCGTGTTTCAAGGCAACGCCAGGAAGGAAAGCTTGGCAGGCACCACACCTTGGATCTCCACCCATCGAGCACGTTGCCAACGCCACTCTTCATTGGCGTGTTTCAAGGCAACGCCAGGCTTGGCAGGCACCACACCTTGGATCTCCACCCATCTAGCACGTTGCCAACGCCACTTTTCATTGGCGTGTTTCAAGGCAACGCAGCAAGCCTTAGACCTCCACCCAAAGGCGTGTTCAAGGACAACGCCAAGCAACAAGCATGGAGCCTTGAGGAAGGCTCGAGCACGTTGCCAACGCCAGCTTCCAAAGGCGTGTTTGGTGACAACTCCAGCAGCAAGAAGGCTTGGGTAGGAAGGGTGTGAAGCACGTTGCCAACGCCAAATTCTGAAGGCGTGTTCCTTGGCAACGCAGCAAGCAACCTTGGGGAGCTAGTCCAAAGCCTCGAGCACGTTGCCAGCCTAGAGATGAGGGGCGTGTTTGAGGACAAGGCAGGCAAACAACGCTGAATAGAAGACTTGGCCCAGGAAAGGGAGATGCACGTTGCTAACTTGAAATTATAAGGGCGTGTGTGGCAACAACGCAGCAAGCTTAGAGCTAAGAGACAGAGAGAGAGCACGTTGCCAACTTGGGATTGCATGGGCGTGTTCATCAACAACGCAGCAACCCTGGCAGCCTGACCTTTCCCTCTTCCATGGAGTATATCTTGAGTTGTAGACCTTCAAATGATGCACTCTTAACGGCATTGGAAAGTAGACATCCAGAGCTTTCCAACCATATATCATAGTATGGGATTGACATTCGTTTAAACCTTCAAAAACGGGCTTCATTTAGAGCTTCAGAATCTGAAGGCGTTGGCAACTTGGAAATACAAAGGCGTGTTTGCCAAAAACGCCTGCGATTTTAGCAGCCTGACCATGTCCCTTTCAATGGAATATATCTTGAGTTACAGAGATCCAAATTGAGTGCTTTCAGTTGCGTTGGAAAGCTAACATTCAGAGCTTTCCAACCATATATAATAGTCTATGGTGGAGCACAAAATTGAAGCCAAATCAGAATCATCTTTAGGCCCCAAAAACATGAACATGAAGTTGAAATTCAAGAAGGCTAGAAGGCAGCCCATGAGGAAGCAACGAGCACATTGCCAACGTGCCAACAAGGGGGCGTGTTCAGCAACAACGCCAGCCCCATGTCTCAGCCTTGGGAGGTTTGGCACGTTGCCAACTTGGAAGAGAGGGGCGTGTTCAGCATCAACTTCAACAAACTTGGCAGCCGAACCTTACCCTCTTTGAGGAAGCATAACTTGAGCTAGAAAATTCCAATTGAGATGATTCCAAGTGCATTAGAAAGAAGACACTCTGAGCTTTCCAATGATGTATAATAGTCCATATTGAAGCAGAGGATGGACACTCAAATTCTGGGCAACATTAAGCATGAAAGTAGAGTCAAGAAGAAGAAAAACAAGTTGTTAGCAACAACTTGGGCTAGCAACGCCCAAGTCTCAAAGCTCACTCCCAGGAAAACACAATGCACGTTGCCAACGTGCATTAAGGCTAGCGTTATTGGCAAAAACGCCAAGCCATTGGGCCAGAAGCATCATGAATGAACTCCTCCTTCCATGTCTAGCAACACTTCTTCCATTGAGCCAAGAATTCAACAAAGAGGAAGCCCACATTGCTAGCCCAATTAAAGATCTTTGAAGGAGTTTTAGGACTAATATAAATAGAGAAGGAGTTTGTACTTTAGGAGGACTTTTTGACACTTAGATTTCTAGATTTTTAGCACTTACTAGCACTTTTACTTGGAGAACTCTCTAGCACTTCCGGGAGGATATCCGGAGAGCTATTTTGGTTCTTCTTGGAACTTTTCTTCTTCATTTTTGAGTTTTTAAGCATTTTCTTCTTCCTCTTCATCTTTCTTCACACTTAGTTTAATTTTCATTTATGGCAATTGTTGTTGAAATTGAGGCTATGATTCACTAAACCCCACTTTCATTAGGGGGAAGAGCTCTGCTTGTTTGAATGCATTGATAAATCATCTTCTCCTTCTCAATTCAAGTGGTTAATTCAAGAGGAAATTCTTGTTCTTCAAAGATTCAACCACCATCGAGAGAGGGGTTAATCTATATGAATTATGTGGTGAATTTGAGAAATGAACCACATAGTTCAGTTTAGAGTTCATCCTTTCATAATCTCCTTAATCAATACACTTTGGTTGGTATGTGAGATGTAACCTCCCTAAGTTGAGATTCTGGAAATTGTGTGGCTTGGATTTGAAATTGAGCTTCATCTCTTCTCATGAACAATTAGATCACGAGAGTGGCAATTGGCTATGTTGAGAGAAATTGGATTACCAAGAGATTGGGATTCAATTACCTACTTGCCATGGATCTATACCCATGATTGAGAAGGAATTGATCAACATCAATTCATGAGAATTTGCATCTCTGATCCCTAATGATCATTTCCATCATCAATTCTTATTTCTTTTGCTCTTAGTTGTTTGAACACCCATTACCCCATTTCCCTTCTACATTCATGCAATTTATTATTCTTGTCATCTACATTCTGTCTCTTTATTTCTTGCTCTTGCTCTTATGCTCTTTAAATTTCTGCAACCTTTAATTCCTTGCAATTTATCTTTGATGTCATTTAAGTTTCTTGCATTTTAAGTTTCAGTTATTTACTTTCATTTTATTTCTATATTCCAGTTCTTTAAATTCCTTGCCATTTAAATTCCTGCAATTATATTCAAAAGTCACAATGCTCAAAAAATCAAAACCATGTTTGCTTGACTAAATCCATCATTAAACTAAAGTTGCTTAATCTACCAATCTCCGTGGGATCGACCTCACTCTTAGTGAGTTTTATTACTTGATACGACTCGGTATACTTGCCGGTTGTACGTGAAATCAAATTTTTACGTATCAGTGACCTCCTGGAAAGTCCTCGTGTTGCACCTCTTTTTTTTTTTTTTTACGTCGTGCCGACCCTCATTCTCTAAATGACGCTATCCCGAGTAGGAAACCTAAGGGCGAGCCGCAATTGCCTCATCCTCGGCAGGCACCTACGGTACCCGCAAGGCTTCGCGGATATTGTTATGCTCTCTCGCGCCGCATGGTTAAGAAAATTGTGTGTGCGAACTATAATAGGTACGATCATACAAGCATTAATGCGCCGGATCCCATCAGAACTCCGCAGTTAAGCGTGCTTGGACGAGAGTAGTACTAGGATGGGTGACCTCCTCGGAAGTCCTCGTGTTGCACCTCTTTTTTTTTCTTTTTTTTTACGTCGTGCCGACACTCATTCTTTAAATGATGCTATCCCGAGTAGCACACCTAAGGGCAAGCCGTAATGGCCTCATCCTCGGTAGGCACCTACGGTACCCGCAAGGCTTCGCGGATAGTGTTACGCTCTCTCGCGCCGCATGGTTAAGAAAATTGTGTGTGCAAACTATAAGAGGTGCGATCATACCAGCCTTAACGCATTGGATCCCATCAAAACTCCGCAGTTAAGTGTGCTTGGGTGAGAGTAGTACTAGGATGGGTGACATCCTGGGAAGTCCTCGTGTTGCACCTCCTTTTTTTTTTTTTTTTTTTTACGTCGTGCCGACCCTCATTCTCTACATAACGCTATCCCGAGTAGGAAACCTAAGGGCGAGCCGCAATGGCCTCATCCTCGGCAGGCACCTACGCTACCCGCAAGGCTTCGCGGATAGTGTTACGCTCTCTCGCGCCACATGGTTAAGAAAATTGTGTGTGCAAACTATAATAGGTCCGATCATACCAGCAGTAATGCACCGGATCCCATCAGCACTCTGCAGTTAAGCGTGCAGTACTAGGATGGGTGACCTTCTAGGAAGTCCTCGTTTTGCACCTCTTTTTTTTTTTACGTCGTGCCGACTCTCATTCTTTAAATGACGCTATCCCGAGTAGGACACCTAAGGGCGAGCGGCAATGGCCTCATCCTTGGCAGGCACCAACGGTACCCGCAAGGATTCGCGGATAGTGTTACGCTCTCTCGCGACGCATGGTTAAGAAAATTGTGTGTCCGAACTATAATATATGCGATCATACCAGCACTAATGCACCGGATCCCATCAGAACTCTGCAGTTAAGCGTGCTTGGGCGAAAGTAGTTCTAGGATGGGTGACCTCCTGAGAAGTCCTCGCGTTGCACCTCTTTTTTTTTCTTCTTTTTACGTCGTGCCGACCCTCATTCTTTAAATGACGCTATCCGGAGTAGGACACCTAAGGGCGAGCCGCAATGGCCTCATCTTCGGCAGGCACCTACGGTACCCGTAAGGATTCACGGATAGTGTTACGCTCTCTCGCGACGCATGGTTAAGAAAATTGTGTGTCCAAACTATAATATATGCGATCATACCAGCACTAATGCACCGGATCCCATCAGAACTCTGCAGTTAAGCGTGCTTGGGCGAGAGTAGTACTAGGATGGGTGACCTCCTGGGAAGTCCTCGTGTTGCACCTCTTTTTTTTTCTTTTTTTTACGTCGTGCCGACACTCATTCTTTAAATGACGCTATCCCGAGTAGGACACCTAAGGGCGAGCCGCAATGGCCTCATCCTCGGCAGGCACCTACGGTACCCGCAAGGATTCGCGGATAGTGTTACGCTCTCTCGCGACGCATTGTTAAGAAAATTGTGTGTGTGAACTATAATAGGTGCGATCATACCAGCACTAATGCACCGGATCCCATCAGAACTCTGCAGTTAAGCGTGCTTGGGCGAGAGTAGTACTAGGATGGGTGACCTCTTGGGAAGTCCTCGTGTTGCACCTTGTCGTGCCGACCCTTATTCTATAAATGACGCTATCCCGAGTAGGACACCTAAGGGCGACCCGCAATGGCCTCATCCTCGGCAGGCACCTACGGTACCCGCAAGGCTTAGCGGATAGTGTTATGCTATTTCGCGCCGCATGGTTAAGAAAATTGTGTGTGCGAACTATAATAGGTGCGATCATACCAGCATTAATGCATCGGATCCCATCAGAACTCCGCAGTTAAGCGTGCTTGGGCGAGAGTAGTACTAGGATGGGTGACCTTCTTGGAAGTACTCGTGTTGCACCTCTTTTTTTTTTCTTTTTTTACGTCGTGGCGACCCTCATTCTTTAAATGACGCTATCCCGAGTAGGACACCTAAGGGCAAGCCGCAATGGCCTCATCCTCGGCAGGCACCTACGGTACCCGCAAAGCTTCGCGGTTAGCGTTACGCTCTCTCGCGCCACATGGTTAAGAAAATTGTGTGTGGGAACTATAATAGGTGCGATCATACCAGCATTAATGCACTGGATCCCATCAGTACTCCGCAGTTAAGCGTGCTTGGGCGAGAGTAGTACTAGGATGGGTGACCACCTCGGAAGTCCTCGTGTTGCACCTCTTTTTTTTTTTTTTACGTCGTGCCGACCCTCATTCTCTAAATGACGCTATCCCGAGTAGGAAACCTAAGGGCGAGCCGCAAAGGCCTCATCCTCGGCACGCACCTACGGTACCCGCAAGGCTTCGCAGATAGTGTTATGCTCTCTCGCGCCGCATGGTTAAGAAAATTGTGTGTGCGAACTATAATAGGTGCGATTATACCAGCACTAATGCACCGGATCCCATCAGAAATCCGCAGTTAAGCGTGCTTGGACGAGAGTAGTACTAGGATGGGTGACCTCCTGGGAAGTCCTCGTGTTGCACCTCTTTTTTTTTTTTACGTCGTGCGGACCCTCATTCTCTAAATGACGCTATCCCGAGTAGGATACCTAAGGGCGAGCCGCAATGACTTCATCCTCGGCAGGCACCTACGGTACCCGCAAGGCTTCGCGGATAGTGTTATACTCTCTCGCGCGGCATCGTTAAGAAAATTGTCTGTGCGAACTATAATAGGTGCGATCATACCAGCATTAATGCACCGGATCCCATCAGAACTCCGCAATTAAGCGTTCTTGGGCGAGAGTAGTACTAGGATGGGTGACCTCCTCGGAAGTCCTCGTGTTGCACCTCTTTTTTTTCTTTTTTTTTACGTCGTGCCGACCCTCATTCTTTAAATGACGCTATCCCGAGTAGGACACTTAAGGGCAAGCCGCAATGGCCTCATCCTCAGCAGGCACCTACGGTACCCGCAAGGCTTCGCGGATAGTGTTACGCTCTCTCGCGCCGCATGGTTAAGAAAATTGTGTGTGCGAACTATAATAGGTGCGATCATACCAGCACTAATGCACCTGATTCCATCAGAACTCCGCAGTTAAGCTTGCTTGGGCGAGAGTAGTACTAGGATGGGTGACCTCCTGGGAAGTCCTCGTGTTGCACCTCTTTTTTTTTTTTTTTTTTTACGTCGTGCCGACCCTCATTCTCTAAATGACGCTATCCCGAGTAGGACACCTAAGGGCGAGCCGCAATGGCCTCTTCCTCGGCAGGCACCTACGGTACCCGCAAGGCTTCGCGGTTAGTGTTAGGCTCTCTCGCGCCGCATGGTTAAGAAAATTGTGTGTGCGAACTATAATAGGTGCGATCGTACCAGCACTAATGCACCTGATTCCATCAGAACTCCGCAGTTAAGCTTGCTTGGGCGAGAGTAGTACTAGGATGGGTGACCTCTTGGGAAGTCCTCGTGTTGCACCTCTTTTTTTTTTTTACGTCGTGCCGACTCTCATTCTCTAACTGACGCTATCTCGAGTAGGACACCAAAGGGCGAGCCGCAATGGCCTCATCCTCGGCAGGCACCTACGGTACCCGCAAGGCTTCGTGGATAGTGTTATGCTCTCTCGCGCGGCATGGTTAAATAAATTGTGTGTGCGAACTATAATAGGTACGATCATACCAGCACTAATGCACTGGATCCCATCAGAACTCCGCAGTTAAGCGTTCTTGGGCGAGAGTAGTAGTAGGATGGGTGACCTCCTGGGAAGTCCTCGTGTTGCACCTCTTTTTTTTTTTCGTGCCGACCCTCATTCTCTAAATGACGCTATCCCTAGTAGGACACCTAAGGGTGAGCCGCAATGGCCTCATCCTCGGCAGGCACCTACGGTACCCGCAAGGTTTCGCGGATAGTGTTAGGCTCTCTCGCACCGCATGGTAAGAAAAATTGTGTGTGCGAACTATAATGGGTGCGATCATACCAGCACTAATGCACCAGATCCCATCAAAACTTCGCAGTTAAGCGTGCTTGGGCGAGAGTAGTGTTAGGATGGGTGACCTCCTGGGAAGTCCTCGTGTTGCACCTCTTTTTTTTTTCTTTTTTTTACGTCGTGCCGACCCTCATTCTTTAAATGACGCTATCCCGAGTAGGACACCTAAGTGCAAGCCGCAATGGCTTCATCCTCAGCAGGCACCTACGGTACCCGCAAGGCTTCGCGGATAGTGTTGCGCTCTCTCGCGCCGCATGGTTAAGAAAATTGTGTGTACGTACTATAATAGGTGCGATCATACCAGCACTAATGCACCAGGTCCCATCAGAACTCCGCAGTTAAGCGTGCATGGGCGAGAGTACTACTAGAATGGGTGACCTCCTGGGAAGTCCTTGTGTTGCAACTCTTTTTTTTTTACGTCCTGCTGACCCTCGTTCTTTAAATGACGCTATCCCGAGTAGGACACCTAAGGGCGAGCCGCAATGGCCTCATCCTCGGCAGGCACCTACGGTACCTGCAAGGCTTCGCGGATAGTGTTACTCTCTCTCGCACCGCATGGTTAAGAAAATTGTGTGCGCAAACTATAATAGGTGCGATCATAACAGCACTAATGCACCGGATCCTATCAGAACACTGCAGTTCACCGTGCTTGGGCGAGGGTAGTACTAAGATGGGTGACCTTTTGGGAAGTCCTCGCGTTGCACCTCTTTTTTTTCTTTTTTTTTTACGTCGTGCTGACCCTCGTTCTTTAAATGACGCAATCCCGAGTAGGACACCTAAGCGCAAGCCGCAATGGCCTTATCCTCGGCAGGCACCTACGGTACCCGCAAGGCTTTGCGGATAGTGTTACCCTCTCTCGCGACGCATGGTTAAGAAAATTGTGTGTGCGAACTATAATAGTTGCGATCATTCCAGCACTAATGCATCGGATCCCATCAGAACTCCGCAGTTAAGCGTTCTTAGGCGTGGGTAGTACTAGGATGGGTGACCTCCTGGGAAGTCCTCGTGTTGCACGTCTTTTTTTTTTCATTTTTTTTACCTCGTTAAATGACGCTATCTCGAGCAGGACACCTAAGGGCGAGCCGAAATGGCCTCATCCTCAGCAGGCACCTACGGTACCTGCAAGGATTCGCGGATAGTGTTACGCTCTCTCGCGCCGCATGGTTAAGAAAATATATTGTGTGAACTATAGTAGGTGCGATCATACCAGCACTAATGCACCGGATCCTATAAGAACTCCGCAGTTCACCGTGCTTGGGCAAGGGTAGTACTAGGATGGGTGACCTCCTGGGAAGTCCTCGTGTTGCACCTCTTTTTTCTCATTTTTTTTACGTCGTGCCGACCCTCGTTCTTTAAATGACGCTATCCCGATTAGGACACCTAAGGGCAAGCCGCAATGGCCTTATCCTCGGCAGGCACCTACGGTACCCGCAAGGCTTTGCGGATAGTGTTACGCTCTCTCGTGCCACATGATTAAGAAAATTTTTTGTGTGAACTATAATAGGTGCGATCATACCAGCACTAATGCACCGGATCCCATCTGAACTCCGCAGTTAAGCGTGCTTGGGCGAGAGTAGTACTAGGATGGGTGACCACCTGGGAAGTCCTCGTGTTGCACCTCTCTTTTTTTTTTTTACGTCCTGCGGACCCTCGTTCTTTAAATGACGCTATCCCGAGTAGGACACCTAAGGGCGAGCCGGAATGGCCTCATCCTCTGCAGGTACCTACAGTACCCGCAAGGCTTCACGGAGAGTGTTACGCTCTCTCGCACAGCATGGTTAAGAAAATTGTGTGCGCGAACTATAATAGGTGCGATCTTACCAGCACTAATGCACCGGATCCCATCAGAACTCCGCAGTTCAGCGTGCTTGGGCGAAGGTAGTACTAGGATGGGTGACCTCCTGGGAAGTCCTCGTGTTGCACCTCTTTTTTTTTTACGTCGTGCCGACCCTCGTTCTTTAAATGACGCTATCCCGAGTAGGACACCAAAGGGCGAGCCGCAATGGCCTCATCCTCGGCAGGCACCTACGGTACCCGCATGGCTTCGCGGATAGTGTTACTCGCGCCCTAGTTAAGAAAATTGTGTGTGCGAACTATAATAGGTGTGATCATACCAGCACTAATGCGCCGGATCCCATCAGAACTCCGAAGTTAAGCGTGATTGGGCGAGAGTAGTACTAGGATGGGTGACCACCTGGGAAGTCTTCGTGTTGCACCTCTTTTTTTTTCTTTTTTTTTTACGTCGTGCCGACCCTCGTTCTTTAAATGACGCTAGCCCTAGTAGGACACCTAAGGGCAAGCCGCAATGGCCTTATCCTCGGCAGGCACCTACGGTACCCGTAAGGCTTTGCGGATAGTGTTACCCTCTCTCGCGTCGCGTGGTTAAGAAAATTGTGTGTGCAAACTATAATAGTTGCGATCATACAAGCACTAATGCACCGGATCCCATCAGAACTCCGCAGTTAAGCGTTCTTGGGCGAGGGTAGTACTAGGATGGGTGACCTCCTGGAAAGTCCTCGTGTTGCACCTCTTTTTTTTCTTTTTTTTTTTTTACGTCGTGTCGACCCTCGTTCTTTAAATGACGCTATCCCGAGTAGGACACCTAAGGGCGAGCCAAAATGGCCTCATCCTCGGTAGGCACCTACAGTTCCTGCAAGGCTTTGCGGATAGTGTTACGCTCTCTCGCGCCGCATGGTTAAGAAAATTTTTTGTGCGAACTATAATAGGTGCGATCATACCATAACTAATGCACCTGATCCCATCAGAACTCCGCAGTTAAGCATGCTTGGGCGAGAGTAGTACTAGGATGGGTGACCTTCTGGGAAGTCATCGTGTTGCAACTCATTTTTTTTACGTCCTGTTGACCCTCGTTCTTTAAATGACGCTATCCTGAGTAGGACACCAAAGGGCGAGCCGCAATGGCCTCATCCTCGGTAGGCACCTACGGTACCTGCAAGGCTTCACGGATAGTGTTACGCTCTCTCACGCCGCATGGTTAAGAAAATTGTGTGTGCGAAGTATAATAGGTGCGATCATACCAGCACTAATGCACCGGATCCCATCAGAACTCCGCAGTTCAGCGTGCTTGGGCGAGAGTAGTACTAGGATGGGTGACCTCCTGGGAAGTCCTCGTGTTGCACCTCTTTTTTTTTTTTTACGTCGTGCCGACCCTCGTTATTTAAATGACGCTATCCCGAGTAGGACACCTAAGAGCGAGCCGCAATGGCCTCATCCTCGGTAGGCACCTACGGTATCTGCAAGGCTTCGCGGATAGTGTTACGCTCTCTCGCGCCACATGGTTAAGAAAATTGTATGTGCGAAGTATAATAGGTGCGATCATACCAGCACTAATGCACCAGATCCCATCAGAACTCTGTAGTTCAACGTGCTTGGGCGAGAGTAGTACTAGGATGGGTGACTGGTGCACGAATTTGTGATTCGCACAACTAACCAGCAAGTGCACTGGGTCGTCCAAGTAATACCTTACGTGAGTAAGGGTCGATCCCACGGAGATTATTGGCTTGAAGCAATCAATATTTATTTTATTTGTCTTAGTCAGGATACCAATAGGATTCTTTAGCCTCGTATTTTAATAAAGAAAAAGGGCATAAAATAAATAGTTATTACTTGAACAATAGAGTTATTTGTTTATAAAGGACTGTGGAATATGTTGGAGTTTTGGAGATGCTTTGTCCTTTGACTTCAACTCTTCCTTGAAATCCTCTTCCCACACGCAAGGCTCCTTCCATGGCAAGCTCTATGTAGGGTGTTACCGTTGTCAATGGCTACTTCCCATCCTCTCAGTGAAAACGTTCCTATGCTCTGTCACAGCACGGCTAATCATCTGTCGGTTCTCAATCAGGTTGGAATAGAATCCATTGATCCTTTTGCGTCTGTCACTAACGCCCAGCCCTCAGGAGTTTGAAGCACGTCACAGTCATTCAATCCCAGAATCCTACTCGGAATACCACAGACAAGGTTTAGACTTTCCGGATTCTCATGAATGCCGCCATCAATCCAGCCTATACCACGAAGATTCTGATTAAGGAATCTAAGAGATATTCATTCAGTCTAATGTAGAACGGAGGTGGTTGTCAGGCACACGTTCATGGATTGAGGAAGGTGATGAGTGTCACGGATCATCACCTTCTTCACAATTAAGCGCGAATAAACATCTTAGATAAGAACAAGCGTGTTTGAATGGAAAACAAAGGAATTGTGATAAATCATCGAGACGCTGCAGAGCTCCTCACCCCCAACAATGGAGTTTAGAGACTCATGCCGTCAAAAGTATGTAATTCAGATCTGAAAATGTCATGAGGTACAAGAAATGTCTGTAAAAGTTGTTTAAATAGTAAACTAGTAACCTAGGTTTACAGAAAATGAATAAACTAAGATAATTGGTGCAGAAGTCCACTTCTGGGGCTCACTTGGTGTGTGCTGGGGCTGAGATTAAAGCTATCCACGAGTAGAGGCCTTTCTTGGCGTTAAACTCCAGGTTATGACGTGTTTTGGGCGTTCAACTCCGGATCATGACGTTTTTCTGGCGTTTAACTCCAGACAGCAGCATGAACTTGGCGTTCAACGCCAAGTTACGTCGTCTATCCCTGCGCAAAGTATGGACTATTATATATTGCTGGAAAGCCCTGGATGTCTACTTTCCAATGCCGTTGAGAGCGCGCCAATTGGACTCCTGTAGCTCCAGAAAATCCATTTCGAGTGCAGGGAGGTCAGGATCCAACAGCATCAGCAGTCCTTTTTCAGCCTAAGTCAGATTTTTGCTCAACTCCCTCAATTTCAGCCAGAAAATACCTAAAATTACAGAAAATACACACACTCATAGTAAAGTCCAGAAATATGATTTTTGCTTAACAACTAATAAAATTCTATTAAAAACTAATTAAAACATACTAAAATCTACATGAAATTACCCCCAAAAAGCGTATAAAATATCCGCTCATCAGTGACCTCCTGGGAAGTCCTCGTGTTGCACCTCTTTTTTTTTTTACGTCGTGCCGACCCTCGTTTTCTTTAAATGACTGATGAGCGGATAATTTATACGCTTTTTGGCATTGTTTTTAGGTAGTTTTTAGCAAGGTCAAGCTACTTTTAGGGATGTTTTCATTAGTTTTTATGTTAAATTCACATTTCTGGACTTTAATATGAGTTTGTGTGTTTTTCTGTGATTTCAGGTAATTTCTGGCTGAAATTGAGGGACTTGAGCAAAACTCTGAAAAAGGCTGACAAAAGGACTGCTGATGCTGTTGGAATCTGACCTCCCTGCACTCGAAATAAATTTTCTGGAGCTAAAGAACTCCAAATGGCGCGCTCTCAACGGCGTTGGAAAGTAGACATCCAGAGCTTTCCAGAAATATATAATAGTCCATACTTTATTCGGAAATTGACGACGTAACTTGGAGTTGAACGCCAAGTACATGCTGCTGTCTGGAGTTAAACGCCAGAAAAACGTCATGATCTGGAGTTGAACGCCCAAAACACGTTATAACTTGGAGTTCAACTCCAAGAGAAACCTCAATGGAATAAAAAAAACCATTTATAGCTACAACATGTTTTGTAGATAAACGAAAACAAGAATGAAAATTCACATAATAGCAAAGAAGATAAACAGCTTTTACACATAAATTAAAGTTCATGTTAATTTTGAAAATAAAATGAAAATAAGAATATTAACACCTTCAATGGCTAACTTCAGATTGTGCAGAGAAAAAAGTTATTTGAGTAAATATGACGTGAATTCATGGAAACTAAATATCAACTTATTATATTATTTGATTAAACCCAACTAGCTTCTTTTATATATATATATATATATATATATATATATAGTTTTTCTTATTTGTTAGAAATAAGATTTATTTATTTGAAAAAGAAAAGCCATCACTGCTTAAAGATTACCGAAATGTTTGATTGAGAAATATATCCATAGAAGAGGTGAATTGTATTATAAATTTATGTACCAAAGATTTATTTAGATTCACCAAATATTTAATTAATTAATGTAGAGATTTATATAATTCCACCACAAAGTTGAGGGCCTACATTTAATGTGGCAAGGATTGATTAAGAAACAAATACACACAAAAACCAAAGATGGGTCAGTTCAACTCATTTAGGCCCATGTCGATTAAATTTGTGGACCGGGCTAAATTTATTTATAGTTTTTAAAATGTATGTTTCTTCATCACCAAAAAAAAAAATGTATATTTCTTCTGCACAATATACGTTTTCAGAACAAAAAAAATGGCTTGATTCACTTGAATAATGTATTATTTGTCCAAACCAATTTGGGTTGGTCAGCTCACTCATTCGCTTAAACAAGTATCGAAGATTCAGATCTCACTTTATGCATATAGCAATTCATTGGCCGGCAGCAAACCCTTAAATGAAGTTCAGATCCGCGACGGATTAATTCTTAACATGTCGAACTACGCTAGAGGATATCGTGGGGCAACAAAAAAAACACATTATTTGTCCACTAATATTATGAGCTAAAAATCAATTATAGTTATAAAAAGTGATAAAAGAATAATTAAAAAATTCTTTTGGATGAGCGATGGAACTTGAAACAAAAATTACAAAGTGTAGCAAAATAAAAATGGTTCATTTTTTTACGTATTTAATATTGTAAAAAAAATTAGCCACCAAAGTCAGCTATCAGTATAAGAGAAGGTAACATTAATGATTACGACTATGTTACGTGTACACCAAAACCAGCCACCAAAGTCAGCTATCAGTATAAAATACATATTGGAATACAAATATATATTAAAAATAAAGGGTAAAATACTTAAATAATCTAAAGAGAGAACAAAACTACGTAAAAGTCTAAAAATAAAATATACGACATGCAAACCCCCATGCATATTTATATACAAATCGAATTGATTTAATTTGAATTAGCCATTTCAATACTAAATCGAATTAATAAGATTCGAATTAGCATGGAGTCAAAAGTTGGAAGCATTCCCACTCTTCATATAAATCGAATTGATTTAATTCGAATTAGTCATTCTGGCACTAAATCTAATCAACAAGATTCGAATTAGTATGGTGCTAAGAGTTGGAAGTATTCTCTCCAAGTACACTACAAGAAAAAAGGCCTATGGCCACGCTTTAAAAGCGTGGCGAAAGGGGTCTATAGCCACGCTTTTATGAGGGTGGCAATTGATTAGAGATTTGGATACGCTTTTTCTTGACACACTTAAAAAGCGTGGCCATAGGGAGAAATAGAGACACTTTTAAAGCGTGGTGAAAAGTTTTTGATCTTGGCACGTTTTTAAAGCGTCCCCATTTCTAATAACTCTATTGGCACCCTAGAAAAGCGTGCTGAAAAGGTTCCACTAAAAAAAAAAAGAAACTCCCTCCCAAACGCGCTACACTAAGTCACTAACTCATCAGACTTATACTCTTCTC
Source organism: Arachis stenosperma (assembly GCF_014773155.1). NCBI lineage: Eukaryota > Viridiplantae > Streptophyta > Magnoliopsida > Fabales > Fabaceae > Arachis > Arachis stenosperma. The sequence continues at coordinate 45,690,182 of NC_080382.1, read as the reverse complement.
CCCTATTACACACTAGCTCTGAAAACCCTAACACTCAGACAAAGCTCATCTATGGTGCTTGCACTCTCTCATCTGTCGGGGCTCGCTCCGTCGTCTCCCCTAACCTGTCTCTGCTGGTGCTCGCACTCCCTCGGTGCTCACTACTCACCGCGTCGGTTAGCGAATGGAAGTCGTCTTTCCTTCCTCTCTGCGTCGGTTAGAATATGTCTTGTTTGTTAGTTATTACATTGAAACTTCATACTCTCATGCTAGATAATTAATTTGAATATCAACTAACAACAATTAACTATTAGTTGAATTATAAACAAGTAAAACAAATATTTAAAATCAAATGAAAAAAACCTCCAAAGCTAAATTAAAAAAATCTAAAATTTAATAAAAAAAATTTTAAAACCAAACAAAAATAAATATCTAAAATTATTGTATGAAAAATATCTAAAATTAACAAAAAAAAAATTCAAAGTCACTGCAAATGAATATCTAAAACCTAACAAAAAAATTTAAAATTTGAACGCAATAAAATTTTTTTTAATTATAATAAAAAACGCATCACTTTTAGATGTGTTTACTATATTTAGATTTTGGATGTTTAAATTTTAGTGGCTTCAGATTTTTTTGCGAATATACAATAAAAATAAATAAAATATATGGTTTGCTTCAAAATAGTGAAAAGATCTTGACTTTGAATATATTACACTATCATCAAAATATAATTTTTGGTCGAAATCATAAGTATTTATATAAATGAGTCAAAGTCAGCTCTAAGATAATAACATACTTGGTAAATTAAGAGAATATAAACAGATAAAAAGAACAAAACAGAACCCTAGAACCATAGCTATTTCAATTTGCAACTCTAGTCTACTTTATTTACATGTTGAATGGCTGAAATTGGTGGTCATTGTTATTCTCATCAGCCAAAAATCCATCAATTGTTATTGGTGGTAAGACTTGCAAAGATTGTAACAAATTCTGAGATTAATGAGAAAGAAAATCCTTCAAAGTAGTCTCATATAGTTGATTAATCCAATTCTCAGCCTCAACAAGATTATCCCAATTAATAAGATCTCTATCTTAACCAATTTAATTTTTAGAATTCACAACAACACTCTTTTCTTTATAATTCATAACCCCAAGTTGGTTTGTAGTGGAATAACCTAGAGGCACATTAACTTGGCTAGTAGAATCCAAGATCACCTCATTATTGTTTGCCACAAGATGAGTAACAGTTGGATCAAAATTAGAGTTTTGGGTTTGATATACCAAATTATCATGATCAATAGCATAATCATGATTAGGAATGTTGTTCATGAAATTGAGTTGACTTTGACTTTGGTCAACATTGAAATTGCTACCATTATCTTGATTATCCTATGATGAGTTTGGAAAACTCTAAATTAATATTTGTAATGACTAAACATTATTAAAATAATTAATTACAAAATTATTAATTTGATTTTCAATTAACATATATTAATTAATAATTTTGTGTTGCAGGTTTTATAAATGGGCCGAAATAAAAAGAAAATGTTGCTAGCCCAATGTTAAATATTCAGCATTGATATGAAGTTAGTCTCTTATGGCTGAATGGGAGAAATGTCACTTGGGCCAGAATGAATTTTATTACTCCAAGCCCAATGATGATCTATGCTAAGTGATCCAATGCTTGATCCAAAAATCCATTAGGAAAGCAAATGTTATCATTTGCTTTGAAGCCTTCCAACGGATTCCATTTCCTCATTAAGGATGGATTTCAAAATTTAACTTGGTAACATTGGAAACATAAATGAGAGAGAGAACATAAGTGACATGATTGATGTGTTCAAGCTACATGCCACTCTAGCAAGGGAAGTGTTCCGAGGGTTACCTGAAACTGTAGGTCAATCTCGGACGAGATCTTCTGTGTGGGTCGAAGCTGTTGTGTCCGACTTGTTTGGACTTGGTGAGGGTGCTGATCCTTCGTCCCCGGAGGGTGGGGGGTACCTGCAAGGGACTCCGATGCTTAAGTTAGCAAGGGTATTAAGCAAATATTGAGTAGAATCAAAGTATGAGTTATACCTGGGTGCTCTAGTGTATTTATAGTAGTGTGGAGTGACCTTCTTTAGATAAGAAAAGTTAGTTATCTTATCTTATCTTTATCTTATCTTCAAGTGAGGTCATCTTATCTTCAAGGGGACCGCCCTTCTCTCTGTAGGCTTTGGGATGCCTTAGGATTTGGGGCGTGCTCCTCTATTTGGGCCCTTCTTTGGGCTTTCCTGGTGACTTGGCCGACCTCTTTGAGAAGAGGTCGGGTTGTCCTGACCTGAAGAGGTCGGTCGCCTTGTCTGTCGAACATCCCGGGTCGGACAACTCGATCCAGGGTATGAACAGTGCCCCTGCTCGAGCTCGGTCTTTATTTGGAGGTCGAGTCTTGGACCTCGGGCCTGCTCGGGTAAAGCCGAACTCGAGCATTTCGTCGCTTTATCTTTGTAGAGCTTCTTTTGAATGCGGAACGTTTCTGCTTCTTTAAAAGCGCGCGCTTTTGCATTTAGCGCTCTAGCTTTGGAAACGTGCGAGGGTTTTAACACCCTCAATAATGGGCCTTTAATGCTCTGCTTTCTCTGGGTCTCTTTAATTTTAAACTTCGCATTTGAAAAACGGTTTCTCTTCTTCGTAACCTTCTTTCTCTCTTTTTCTATTTTCTCGGTGATTTTCTCATTTCCTCCTGTAACGTTTGCTTGGCGATCGTTTGGTGTTGCTCTTGGAGTGCGATTCTGGTTTCCTTCTTTCTTCACTTTCCTTAGTGCTTTCTCCTTTTCTCAGGTTGGTTCTTTTCCCTACTTCTTTATGTGATTCTTCAATAAAGTTTTGATTTTTGCCTGCATCTATGTTGGAAAGCTTGAATCTTTTCATATTGCCATTCTTGACTGCCGCTGTGATGTACATTTTTTGGTCTTCCTTTCGCCCTTCCGTTTAGTGTCTCTAGGGTTTTGCATGTTGTCGCTGCTTGAAAAAGGTCGCTCCTTTAGTGATTTTGTTTGCTCTGTTGATGGTTTTTCTTTGATAGGGATGATGATTTTTGATGACTTTCTTTTGACTTCCGCTTTTTTCTTCTCGGGACGTTGTCTGTTGGAAGGGAGTAGATTTTCTTTTTCTGATATTTTACTCTATCATTACCTCCAAAGGATGCCCCTGGACCTTGGGCTGTGTCCTGGGATTTTCCTTTTTGTACCGCGTTGGATTATGCTGTCCGAGTTGTTTTGGTTTCTTCTGGGATGTTTTTACCTTTTTAGTAATCCAATATTTTTTCTTATTTGTAGGATTAGTTGGCCATGTCTTCCCGAAAAAATGTTGTCGAGGCATCTTCTAAGGTTCCCGAAGGGATGTCCGATTGGCTAGACTCCTTTGTTTTGATGTGTGTTTCTTTGGCTGATTTGGAATTTTGTGTGACGCTAAGAAAGCATCATCATGTCTGTGGCAGCGAGGATCAGGAGGGAAATTATGAGTTGGTAGCACCTGATTCTGATGATAGAGTTTGCTTCCCCGTTCTGATCCAGGGGGAGCGTCCCTTCTTCTATGCTTATGATTTTTTTTAGCCAAATGAACATCACCTTCCCTTTTACTTCTTTTGAAACCGACCTGTTATGGTCTTGTAACGTAGCCCATTCGCAGCTCCATCCAAATTCATGGGGCTTCATCAAGATTTTTCAACTTGTTTGTCAGGAATTTGGTGTTACGCCGAGCCAAACTCTTTTTCTGTATCTTTTTGTATTGACCAAGCCTGGGACTACCAAGAAGAAGGCTTCTTGGGTTTCTTTTAGGTCTGCCCAGGGGCATAAGGTTTTTTCCATGTCTGACGAGTCTTTCCGTGATTTTAAGAACTACTTTTTTAAGGTCTGGGCTATTGAAGGAGTCCGACCTTTTCTTCTGGATGAAAATAATAAGCCTTGCTTTCCCTTAGAGTGGCAAAAAAACATAGTGGTATCCCGATATACGGGGGAGATGCTGGATGAGGTTGAGCAGGCCTTGGTGAATGTCCTGGAGGATATTTGGGGGGAACCTCCTCACTTGGATACTAAAAAATCTTTTGGAGACCCGTCGCTTATTCGAACTGCCTTGGGTATTTGTCTTGATATATTTTGACTTCTTTCTGCTTTCTTCCTGGCATGATAAATTGTTGTTTTCCATTTTTCAGAGATGGCCAAGAACAATGATGCAATGAAGGTTTTCAAGAAGGCAAGGAAAGCTACTGCAGCCCAAAACATCTCGGCTCGGGCCGAGGGGGAGGGAACTTCTCAGGCTCCTTCGAAGCCACCCGTGCCGAGCTCTCCTGGCCCTCAGAGAATGATCGCTACTCCTCGGGTCCGTTTAGTAGATCCCCCTTAATCTTCTACTGCTGCTGTGGTTTCCTCCTCGGCTGCTTCTCCTCCTAAAAGACCTCGAACCGTCGAACCTTTCAATCTGGATGCCCTAGATTTTGATCCCATTGGCTTCGTGGACCAGCAGATTGCCCCTTATGGTGCCTTTTCTATGGATGATGTATCTCTCCTTCATCACTTGGATTTCATAACTCGGAATAGTGTTAAGATGGCTCATATGGGAGGTGCTTTGTACCGGACTGCCCAAAATCTGCCCCTGCATGCTACTAAAGCTTTTTTGGAGGAGGCTAAGCAAGAGTTTGATCGGATGAAGGGTCTGAAGGAGGAGTTTGAGGCAGAGGTGGCTAAGCTGAAGAAACAATTGGAGGCGGAGAAAGCTAGTTCAGTTGCTTTGGCAGCTTCTGTGCGGTTGGCTGAGGACACGGCTCTGAGGCACAAAGAGAGCTATGTCACCTCCTACCGGGAAGTGATGCGCCTTCGGGAAGAGTTAGAGTCGACCCGGGTTGACTATTCTGAGGTCCAGGGTCATCTTGTGGGCAGCGTAACTGCTGCTTATGAGAACCTGAAGAAACAGGTTCGGGTTATTGCCCCGGAGGCTGATCTTGCCCTGCTTAGTTTGGATAATATTGTGAAGGATGGCAAAATCATTCCCGAGGACCCTAATGATGATGACGTCGAGACTCCTCCTGTTCCTTCTACCAAAGTCTCAGTTGTGCCGCCCTCTTCTTCTCAGGCAGCTGAAGTCGTTCAGCTTGAGTCCGATCTTGATGTCCAGATCCTGAACCGGGATGATGGGATGGTAGATGCAGTGCCTCTTCAGACTCGTCCTCCTTCACCCCGGGATGCTGCTACCAGGAAACCTTTAGACTCTCTTTGAATTTTGATGTATTTTGTGTATAGCCCGGCTTGTGGGTCTTTGAACTCTTTTATTTTGTAAAGGTTGTTTTTCTTTTGACTGTTGATACTTCTGTTGCTTGTTTAGCAACTTGTTTTGAAAAACAAAGTGGCTTTCGAGCTTCCTAGGCTGATTTTGGTGGCCCTTAACGCTCGCTGTTATCATAACTTAGTCATTTTTATATCCCGTCTACTTTGCACTCGTCTTAGTGCCTTCGTAGGTTTTTGTCTGACATGATCAGCTTGATTCTTTGGTCTAACGCTGCTCTCATCAATCCTAAACTGTTGTTTTTCTTTCGAAATCATAATACTAAGATTGCCAATTTTTCAACTTGGTTTTTGTTCGTTTGTAGCCCTCCTTTTTACTTAAGGTTTCTTCCAAGGGTAGCTTTATCATGTTGGATCTTGTCAAATCACTCGGTAATCCTCTTTCTTGGACTTTGTTCAGGTCTCTTTCAGGGATTACCTTTGTAGCTTTGGACCGACTTTGTCATGTCGGGATTTTGTCGAGTCGCTTGGTAATCCTCTTTTTTGGACCTTGTTTAGGTCTCTTTCGGGGACTACCTTCTATCGCTTTTACATTTTGGGCCGACTTCGTCGTGTCGGATCCTGTCGAGTTACTTGGTAATCCTCTTTCTTGGACCTGGTTCGGGTCTCTTTCAGGGATCACCTTTTGTAACGTATCTTTCTGGGCCGACTTTGTCACATTGGGCCCTGTCGAGTTACTTGATAATCCTCTTTCTTGGACCTTGTTTTAGGTCTCTTTCAGGGATTATATTTTGTAACTTATCTTTCCGGGCCGACTTTATCACGTCGGGCCCTATCGAATTACTTAATAATCCTCTTTCTTGGACCTTGTTCAGGTCTCTTTCAAGGATTATCTTTGTAACTTTTTGTAGGAGTCCGACCTCCTCCTGTCGGGCTCTTCGAAGTTATAGTAATCCTTTTTTATAGGGTTGGGCAGACCTTTTTCCAGGGCTTTACTTATAACTTGGGTTGTTGTGGCTGGTCCGACTTTTTGTGCCGGCCAGTCTTTAAGTTATTTTATAGCAATCCATTTTATTAGGTCTTCGTCAGGTCCTTTCTATGGATCACTTTCTATAACTTCTTGCATTATTCTGTTTTCACCTTTGCCGATTTTGTAGAATTTGGGTTTTTAGCCTTCGTTTTTATCGTGATCGCGCAGTGAATTCGATTTTCACTTTTTGTCGATCTGTAGCTTTATAATCGGGCGATGAATGTTTTTAGAATAATACGACTTGAGCGTTTGTAGAGAATCTGAGCAAATTTTATTAAAGAAGAATGCAAATATACGTGAATTAATTTCCTAAGTCGGGTGATTTGTAGGTCTTGGCGGGGCATCTCGTTAAAAAACCTTTTTCAGGAAAAAGAGTACGCCTTGTCCAAGATCTTTTATCATCCCTAGCTATAGTACCTTCTTAGGTTGCAGGCGTGCCATGATCTAGGCAGCTCTCGCCCGTCGAGTTCAGAAAGTTTGTAGTAGCCCTTTCCCAAGACTTCTGTGACTCGGAATGGTCCTTTCCAGTTTGCAGCTAGCTTTCCTTCTCCCGGTCGAGTTGTTCCTATATCGTTTCGGATTAGGATAAGGTCGTTTTCAAAAAAGGCCCATTGTATTACCTTTCGGTTGTATCTGGAGGCCATTCGTCGTTTCAATGCTTCTTCCCTTATCCGAGCTCTTTCTCGAATTTCTGGAAGTAAATCGAGCTCTTCTCTTTGGAGTTGGGAATTGGCTTTTTCACTATAATGGATTACTCTTGCTGATCTTTCGTTGACCTCCACTGGGATCATCACCTCCATTCCGTAAGCTAATCGGAAGGGTGATTCCTTTGTCGTGGAATGTGGAGTCGTTCGATATGCCCATAGGACTTGTGGGAGCTCTTCAGCCCAGGCTCCCTTCGCATCCTGTAATCTCCACTTTATCCATGCTAATATAACTTTGTTAGCAGCTTCGGCTTGCCCATTGGCTTGGGGATGCTTAACAGAGGTGAATTGTTGTTTTATATTCAGGTCGGCCGCTAGTTTTCTGAAGCCTGCGTCTGTGAACTGGGTACCATTGTCTGTAATAATAGAGTATGGAACTCCAAACCTTGTGACGATATTTCGATACAGGAATTTCCGACTTCTTTAGGCTGTGGCATTGGCTAGGGGTTCTGCCTCGATCCCTTTTGTGAAGTAGTCTATTCCTACTATGAGGAATTTGACTTGTCTTGATCCTTGAGGAAAAGGTCCGAGGAGATCGAGTCCCCATTTTGTGAACGGCCAAGGTGAGGTTACGCTGATGAGTTCTTCTGGCGGAACAATGTGGAAATTGGCATGCTTTTGACATGGTGAACATGTCCTTACGAATTCTGTGGCTTCTTTTTGTAGGGTTGGCCAATAAAATCCTGCCCGTAGTACTTTTTTGGCGAGTGCTTGCGCTCCGAAGTGATTGCCACAGATGCCACTGTGTACTTCTTCTAAGATGTCCTTAGTGTTGGAAGTCGGCACACATTTTAGTAATGGTGTTGAAATCCCTCTTTTGTATAAAGTATTATTTATGATGGTGTAGTATTGTGCTTCCCGTTTTAACCTCTTTGCCTCCTTCTCATCTGTAAGGAGGGCCTCTGTTGTGAGGTAATTGATTATGGGGGTCATCCATCCCTGATCGCGACTTGTTATGGCTAGGACCTTTTCTTCTTCTGAGATTGACGGCCTTTGTAAAATTTCTTGGATAAGGCTTCTATTGTTGCCTCCTGGTTTGGTGCTGGCTAGTTTTGAGAGGGCATCGGCCCGGACATTCTGTTCTTGGGGTATGTGTCGAATCTCGTACTCTCCGAGTTGTCCGAGCTGTTCCCTGATTTTGTCCAGGTACTTTTTCATAGTGGGATTTTTGGCTTGGTAGATGCCTGTTATTTGTGATGTGACTACCCCTGAGTCGCTGAAGATGATAAGTTTTTGAGCTCCAACTTCCCTAGCCAGCTTCAAACCAGCTAGTAGTGCCTTATATTCCACTTGATTATTTGAGGCAGGGAACCCAAATTTGAGGGAGAGTTCGATCTGGGTCCCCTGGTTACTTTCAATTATTACACCTGCGCCACTTCCCGTTTTATTTGAGGAGCCGTCCACGTATAGATTTCATTCTGTGGGGATTTCCAGGGTGTCCATAAATTTTGCAATGAAGTCGGCCAGATATTGAGATTTGATGGCCGTCCGAGCTTCGTACTGAAGATCAAACTCAGACAACTCAACTGCCCATTGCAAAAGACGCCCCGCCAAGTCTATTTTCTGTAAGATTCCTTTTGTGTGCTGGTTGGTCTGAATTTTAATGGTGTGAGACTGGAAATATGGGCAAAGTCATCGAGATGTTATTATGAGAGTGTAAGCGAACTTTTCTATTTTCTGGTAGTTCAGCTCGGCTCCTTGTAATGCTTTACTTAATAAGTATATGGGTTGTTGCCCGCTGTTGTCTTCTCGGACCAGTGCTGAGGCTATTGCCTGATTTCCCACCGCGAGGTACAAGATGAGTGGTTCCTCTTCCTGTGGTCGACTTAATATAGGTGGCTGTCCCAGAAATTTTTTGAAGTCTTGGAAGGCTTGTTCGCATTCAACTGTCCATTCAAATTCCTTTCCCTTCCTTAGAGTGGCGTAGAAGGAGAGAGATCTTATTGCGAATCCCGCCAGGAACCTGGACAATGCTGCCAGCCGTCCGTTGAGTTGTTGTACCTTTTTGATACAAGTCGAGCTTTTCATGTTAAGTACGGCCTTACACTTGTCCGGGTTTGCCTCGATTCCTCTCTGTGTGATCATAAAACCCAAGAATTTACTTGCTTCTACTGCGAAGGTACATTTTTTGGGATTAAGTCTTATGCCGTGTCATCTTATGGTGTTGAATACTTGTGTCAAGTCGGATAATAACATCTCTTCATTTTGCATCTTCACTAGCATGTCGTCTATGTAGACTTCCATGACTTTTCCGATGTGATCCGAGAAGACTTTGTTCATTAATCTTTGGTAAGTGGCTCCCGCATTTTTGAGACCGAAAGGCATAACAATGTAGCAGTAGTTTTCCTTTGGGGTTAAGAAAGAGGTTTTTTCTTGGTCGGGTGGGTACATTGGTATTTGGTTATATCCCGAGTATGCGTCCATAAAGGAAAGGTATTTGTATCCAGAGGAGGCATCTATCAGTGCGTCAATGTTTGGGAGCGGGTAAGGATCTTTCGGGCAAGCTTTGTTGAGATCGGTATAGTCGGTGCACATTCTCCACTTCCCATTTGACTTTTTTACCAAAACGACGTTTGCAAGCCATAGCAGGTATTTGACTTCTCTTATGAAGCCTGCCTCCAGTAGAGCTCGTACCTGTTCTTCCACCGCTTGAGAGCGTTCTGGTCCTAGCTTTCTGCGCCTTTGTTGTACCGGCCGAGATCTTGGGTAGACTACTAGCTTATGGCACATTAGTTTGGGATCTATACCTGGCATGTCTGCGGCCTTCCACACAAAAAGGTCGGCATTGTCGCGTAGGAACTATATGAGTGATTCTTTTGTGTCCCCTTTTAGGAGTGTGTCAATGTTGGTTATTTGGTCCGGGGCGTTCCCGATCTGGATTTTCTCTATTTCTCCCTCAGGTTGTGGGCGAAGCTCCTCCCGCCTCCGAACTCCATCAAGCTCGATTGTGTGGAATTCTTCACCTCTGCCTCTGAGGTTTAGACTTTCGTTGTAACAGCGGCACGCCATTTTCTGGTCTGCCTTTACTGTGGCTATTCCTTCTGCGGTTGGGAACTTCATGCATAGATGCGGAGTCGAGACTATTGCGCCGAGTTGATTTAACGTTGTCCGACCTATTAGGGCATTGTAGGCTGAGCTTACGTCAACGACGATGTAGTCTATTTTGAGTGTCCTTGACTGACTTTCCCTTCCAAAAGTTGTGTGGAGCGGAATGTATCCCATTAGTTGAACCGTGGTATCTCCTAACCCGAACAGGCTGTCCGGATATGCTCTGAGTTTTTTTTCTTCCAAGCCGAGTTTGTCGAAGGTGGTTTTGAACAGGATATCGGCAGAGCTCCCCTGGTCTATCAGTGTGCGATGAAGATTTGCGTTTGCCAGTATAATAATGATGACCATGGGATCGTCATGTTCTGATGTGATGCCAGATGCGTCTTCTTTAGTAAAAGTGATTGCTGGGATGTCGGGTGCTTCCTTTCTTTCTGCGACGTGATATATGTCTTTGAGATGTCTTTTGCGGGATGACTTGGAGATTCCTCCTCCGGCGAATCCGCCGTGTATCATGTGGACGTGTCTTTCTGGTGTCCGGGATGATCCCATAGTTGGTCCAACATCTTCTGCTCTTCTTCTTTTCCTTTGTTCATCTTCGTGGGTGGCTAGGAACCGATCTAACCTTCCTTCTTGTACGAGCTTTTCTATGACGTTTTTTAAGTCAAAATACTCATTGGTGGAGTGCCCGTGGATCCGATGATATTCACAGTATTCCGCCCGGTTTCCTCCTCCTTTTTTGCCTTTGAGTGGTCGAGCTGGTGGTATTTTTTCTGTGTTGCAAACTTCTCTATAGACATCCACAAGAGACACCCGAAAAGGGGTGTAATTGTGGTACTTTTTGATTTTCTCTCCATGTCGATCTTCCTTTTTTCTGGAATCTTTGTCTTTATCCTGAGGGGTGAACCATGTTTTTGAAGTCTCTCTTAATCGGGAGTTTTCCTCCATGTTGATGTACTTTTCTGCTCGCTCCTGCACCTCGTTCAGAGATGTGGGATACTTCTTTGATATGGATTGACTAAAAGGCCCTTCGTGCAGACTGTTAATGAGACCCATGATGGCAGCTTCTGTTGGAAGGTTTTGTATATCCATGCATGTTTTGTTGAATCTCTCCATGTAGTTTCGCAGGGTTTCCCACTCCCCTTGTCTGATTCCTAGTAAGCTTAGAGCATGTTTTGCTTTGTCCTTTTGGATGGAGAATCTGGCCAGGAATTCTTTAGCCAAGTCATCGAAACTTGAGATGGACCTAGGAGGGAGATCGTTAAACCATCTAATTGCTATTTTTGTTAGAGTGGTTGGAAAGGCTTTGCAACAAACTGCATCTGAGGCATCGGTGAGGTACATTCTGCTTCTGAAGTTGCTGAGATGATGGCTGGGATCCGTTGTGCTGTCGTACAAGGTCATGCCTGGGAGTTTGAAGTCTTTTGGGATTCTTGTTTTCATGATTTCCTTGGTGAATAGATCTTGTTCCTTGCGGGTGCTATCTTCGGGGGTGGGTTGGCTGGCTTTATTCTAGACATCGGCTTCAAGTTTTAGGAGTTTGTTCTCCAATTCCCGGCGTTGTCTTATTTCTCTTTGTAGATCCTTTTCGGCCTCTCGTTGACGTAGAGCGTCTTCCTCGAGTTGTTTTAACCGGTCTTGAAGTGCCTCCAGGGCTCCCTCGTTCGGGGAGTCCTTATTGTTGATTCGGGGAGTGTCTTTCGGTCTAGTATCCACATTTTTATGCGGCGTTCTCTCCTCTAGATCTGAGCCGTGGTTGTTGTCATGGTCGTCCGCCATGGTGCTGGGAATGACTTCGAGGTTCCCCAGCAATGACGCCAATGTTCCAAGGGTTACCTGAAATTGTAGGTCGATCTCGGACGAGATCTTCTGTGTGGGTCGGAGCTGTTGTGTCCGACTTGTTTGGACTTGGTGATGGTGCTGATCCTTTGTCCCCGGAGGGTGGGGGGTACCTGCAAGGGACTCCGATGCTTAAGTTAGCAAGGGTATTAAGCAGGTATTGAGTAGAATCAGAGTATGAGTTATACCTGGGTGCTCCAGTGTATTTATAGTAGTGTGCAGTGACCTTCTTTAGATAAGATAAGTTAGTTATCTTATCTTTATCTTATCTTCAAGTGAGGTCATCTTATCTTCAAGGGGACCGCCCTTCTCTCTGTAGACTTTGGGCTGCCTTAGGATTTGGGGCATGTTCCTCTATTTGGGCCCTTCTTTGGGCTTTCCTGGTGGCTTGGCCGACCTCTTTGAGAAGAGGTCGGGTTGTCCTGACCTGAAGAGGTCGGTCGCTTTGTCTGTCGAACATCCCGGGTCGGACAGCTCGAACCAGGGTATGAACAGGAAGTAAAAGCAACTTTTTATTCAATAGTTTAACTCATTTAATTGTTTTCCTTCCAAATTGTTTATTCTCTCTCATCTCTTTCTTCTTCTTGTTTCGGTCATTATCCAGGAAGCCATGGAAGCTACACATACTCACCGAAAAGAAGATGAAGCAAGCATCAAGACCATCATGATGATGGCAAGAAAACATAACAAAATAAAGTATGTGATGAGCGGATAATTTGTACCCTTTTTGGCATTGTTTTTAGTATGTTTTTAGTAGTTTTAGTTGAGTTTTTAGTATATTTTTATTAGTTTTTAGTTAAAATTCACTTTTCTGGACTTTACTATGAGTTTGTGTGTTTTTCTGTGATTTCAGGTATTTTCTGGCTGAAATTGAGGGTCCTGAGCAAAAATCTGATCCAGAGACCAAAAAGGATTGCAGATGCTGTTGGATTCTGACCTCCCTGCACTCGAAGTGGATTTTCTGGAGCTACAGAAGCCCAATTGGCGCGCTCTTAACGGCATTGGAAAGTAGACATCCTGGGCTTTCCAGCAATATATGATAGTCCATACTTTGCCCAAGATTTGATGGCCCAAACTGGCGTAGCAATTCGGCCTCAGAAATTCCAGCGTTAAACGCCGGAACTGGCATAAAACTTGGAGTTAAACGCCCAAACTGGCATGAAAGCTGGCGTTTAACTCCAGAAAAGGTCTCTACACGAAAATGCTTCATTGCTCAGCCCAAGCACACACCAAGTGGGCCCGGAAGTGGATTTTTCTGTCATTTACTCATTTCTGTAAACCTTAGGATACTAGTTTACTATTAATAGGACCTTTTGACATTGTTCCTGTACCTCATGACATTTTTACACGTTTCTTTGTGTACATTCCACGGCATGAGTCTCTAAACCCCATGGTTGGGGGTGAGGAGCTCTGCTGTGTCTTGATGGATTAATGCAATTACTACTGTTTCTTATTCAATCATGCTTGCTTCCGTTCTAAGATATCACTTGTTCTTAACCCGGATGAATGTGATGATCCGTGACACTCATCATATTCTCAACTATGAACGTGTGCCTGACAACCACCTCCGTTCTATCTTAGATTAAGTAGATATCTCTTGGATTCTTTAATCGGAATCTTCGTGGTATAAGCTAGAACTGATGGCAGCATTCGAGAGAATCCGGAAGGTCTAAACCTTGTCTGTGGTATTCTGAGTAGGATTCAATGATTGAATGACTGTGATGTGCTTCAAACTCCTGAAGGCGGGGCGTTAGTGACAGACGCAAAAGAATCACTGGATTCTATTCCGGCCTGATTGAGAACCGACAGATGGATAGCCGTGCCGTGACAGGGTGCGTTGAACATTTCCACTGAGAGGATGGGAGGTAGCCACTGACAACGGTGGAACCCTACATACAGCTTGCCATGGAAGGAGCCTTGCGTGTTTGAAGAAGAAGACAGTAGGAAAGCAGAGATTCAGATGATGGAGCATCTCCAAACCTCAACCTATTCTCCATTACTGCAATACAAGTAACCATTTCATGTTCTTTTACTTTTTACAATCAATCCTGATAATTTCTGATATCCTGACTAAGATTTACAAGATAACCATAGCTTGCTTCAAGCCGACAATCTCCGTGGGATCGACCCTTGCTCACGCAAGGTATTACTTGGACGACCCAGTGCACTTGCTGGTTAGTTGTGCGGGATTGCAAAAGTGTGATTGCAATTTCGTGCACCAAGTTTTTGGCGCCGTTGCCGGGGATTGTTCGAGTTTGGACAACTGACGGCTTATCTTGTTGCTTAGATTAGGACTGTTTTATTTTGTTGGTTTAGAGTCTTTTAGTTGAGTCTAGTTTCATATTTTAAGTTTGGTGTCAAGTGCATGCTTTTGCTTTTATTTTAATTTTCGATTTTTAGTTCCTTTTTGATTCATAAAAATTCTAAGTTTGGTGTCCTCTTTGTGTTTTTCTTTTAAAATTTTCGAAAATTAGTGTTTGATTTTCTAAAAATTTTAAGTTTGGTGTCTTTTTGTTGTTTTTCTCTTTCCTCTTTTCAAAAATCAAATCTTTTTCATAAAAATTTTTCAATCATATCTTTTTAAATTGCTATTTTCAAAATCTTTTTAATTAACTAATTGATTCAGTTCTCAATTGCTTTGATCTTATTTTATTTTTAATTTTCGAATTTTTATTTTAGTTTTCTTTTGTTTTATTTTATTTTATTTTATTTTATTTTCGGTTAATTCAAAAAAAAAAAAACAAAATTTATCTATTTGCAATCATTATCATTTCCCTCTTGTCCATTATGGACTCAAGTGGGATTGATCAGTCCAAAAGGACACTGGGGTCATATGCTAACCCCATTACAGCTGCATATGGGAGTAGCATCTGTACACCTCCCATCAAAGCAAGCAGCTTTGAGCTAAACCCTCAACTCATTATCATAGTGCAGCAAAATTGCCAGTATTCCGGTCTTCCACAGGAAGAACCTACTGAGTTTCTGGCACAGTTCTTACAGATTGCTGACACAGTACATGATAAAGAGGTGGATCAGGATGTCTACAGACTATTACTGTTTCCATTTGCTGTAAAGGATCAAGCTAAAAGGTGGTTGAATAACCAACCTACAGCAAGCATAAAGACATGGAAACAGTTGTCAGACAAATTCCTGAATCATTTTTACCCTCCAAAGAGGATGACACAGCTAAGGCTGGACATCCAAGGCTTTAAACAAGAGGATAATGAATCCCTTTATAATGCCTGGGAGAGGTATAGAGGTATGCTTAGAAAATGCCCCTCTGAAATGTTTTCAGAGTGGGTACAGTTAGACATCTTCTACTATGGGCTTACAGAAAAAGCTCAGATGTCTTTAGACCACTCAGCTGGTGGATCCATACACATGAGGAAGACAATTGAAGAAGCTCAAGAGCTTATAGACACTGTTGCTAGAAACCAATACTTATATTCTAGCAATGAGTTCGTTCCAAAGGAGGAAGTCATGACATTAGTCACTGATCCTAATCCTCAGGAACAGATGAATGAGCTTAATCAACAATTGCTCCTGATGACAGAACAGTTAGCAGAATTTAAAGAAATGCTCCATGATACTAAGGTTGCTAACAAGAGCATAGAACTGTAGTTGAATCAAGCAAAACAGCAAATATCTAAACAGATAACAGAGGAATGTCAAGCAGTTCAACTGAGGAGTGGGAAGACACTGAATAACACTGCTCAAAAGAGCAAAAAGCCAAACAAGGAACAATTGACAGAGGATAACCAACCCACTGTTCAAAATCCCTCTGAGGACAGTAAGAGCCCGGAGAGGAATGTCATTGGCGTTCAAACGCCTGAAAGGGAAGGAAAGTTGGCGTTAAACGCCCATTCCTTGCCCAGTTTTGGCGTTCAAACGCCAGAAAAGGAAGAGAAGTTGGCGTTTAACGCCCAAATTTCACCCATTCCTGGCGTTCATACGCCAAGGGGAGATCAGACACATGAGAGTGCTGACAGTAATCCCTCTAAAAAGGCTTCTTCAACCACTTCTGTAAGGAATAAACCTGCAGCATCTAAGGTTGAAGAATATCAAGCCAAAATGCCTTATCCTCAGAAACTCCGCAAAGCGGAACAGGATAAGCAATTTGCCCGCTTTGCAGACTATCTAAGGACTCTTGAAATAAAGATTCCGTTTGCAGAGGCACTTGAGCAAATACCTTCTTATGCTAAGTTCATGAAAGAGATCTTAAGTCATAAGAAGGATTGGAGAGAAACTGAAAAAGTGTTTCTCACTGAAGAATGCAGTGCAGTCATTCTGAAAAGCTTACCAGAAAAGCTTCAAGATCCTGGAAGCTTTATGATACCATGCACATTAGAGGGCGCTTGCACCAAGACAGCCCTATGTGATCTTGGAGCAAGCATCAATCTAATACCTGCATCCACTATCAGAAAGCTTGGGTTGGCTGGAGAAGTCAAACCAACCAGAATATGCCTCCAACTTGCTGATGGCTCCATTAAACACCCATCAGGCATAATAGAGGACATGATTGTCAAGGTTGGGCCATTTGCTTTTCCAACTGACTTTGTGGTGCTGGAAATGGAGGAGCACAAGAGTGCAACTCTCATTTTAGGAAGACCTTTCCTAGCAACTGGACGAACCCTCATTGATGTACAAAGAGGGGAAGTAACCCTCAGAGTCAATGAGGATGAGTTCAAGTTGAATGCTGTAAAAGCTATGCAGCATCCAGACACACCAGATGACTGCATGGGCGCTGACATTATTGACTCTCTGGTAGAAGAGATCAATATGGCTGAAAGCCTAGAATCAGAGCTTGAGGACATCTTCAAAGATGCTCAACCTGATCAAGAAGAACTAGAGGAAGCAAAGGAATTTTCGAAAATTCCTCAGGAGGAGGATAACCCTCCCAAACCTGAACTCAAACCTCTACCACCATCCCTGAAGTACGCATTTCTGGGAGAGGGTGACACTTTTCCAGTGATTATAAGCTCTGCTTTAAATCCACAGGAAGAGGAAGCACTGATTCAAGTGCTAAGGACACACAAGACAGCTCTTGGGTGGTCCATAAGTGATCTTAAGGGCATTAGCCCAGCTAGATGCATGCACAAGATCCTGTTGGAGGATAATGCCAAACCAGTGGTTCAACCACAGAGGAGGCTAAATCCTGCCATGAAGGAGGTGGTGCAGAAAGAGGTCACTAAATTACTAGAGGCTGGGATTATTTATCCTATTTCTGATAGCCCCTGGGTGAGCCCTGTCCAAGTTGTTCCCAAAAAGGGAGGCATGACAGTGGTTCATAATGAAAAAAATGAACTGGTTCCTACAAGAACAGTCACAGGGTGGCGCATGTGTATTGACTACAGAAGGCTCAATACAGCCACCAGAAAGGATCATTTTCCTTTACCATTCATAGACCAAATGCTAGAAAGACTAGCTGGTCATGATTACTACTGCTTTTTGGATGGCTATTCAGGCTACAACCAAATTGCAGTAGATCCTCAGGACCAAGAGAAGACAGCATTTACTTGCCCTTCTGGCGTGTTTGCCTACAGAAGGATGCCTTTTGGTCTGTGCAATGCACCTGCAACCTTTCAGAGGTGCATGCTCTCTATCTTCTCAGATATGGTAGAGAAATTTCTGGAAGTCTTCATGGATGACTTCTCAGTATATGGAGACTCATTCAGCTCCTGTCTTAACCACCTATCACTTGTCCTGAAAAGGTGCCAAGAGACTAACCTGTTTTTAAACTGGGAGAAATGTCACTTTATGGTGACTGAAGGAATTGTCCTTGGGCACAAAATTTCAAGTAGGGGAATAGAGGTAGATAAGGCAAAGGTAGAGGTAATTGAAAAATTACCACCACCTGCCAATGTTAAGGCAATCAGAAGCTTTCTGGGGCATGCAGGATTCTACAGAAGGTTTATAAAGGATTTTTCGAAAATTGCAAAACCTTTGAGTAATCTGCTAGCTGCTGACACACCATTTGTGTTTGACACACAGTGTCTGCAGGCATTTGAGACCCTGAAAGCTAAACTGGTCACAGCACCAGTCATCTCTGCACCAGATTGGGCATTACCATTTGAATTAATGTGTGATGCCAGTGACCATGCCATTGGTGCAGTGTTGGGACAGAGGCATAACAAACTTCTGCATGTCATTTATTATGCTAGCCGTGTTCTAAATGATGCACAGAAGAATTACACAACCACAGAAAAAGAATTACTTGCAGTGGTTTATGCCATTGACAAGTTTAGATCTTATCTAGTAGGATCCAAGGTGGTTGTGTACACTGACCATGCTGCTCTTAAATACTTACTCACAAAGCAGGATTCAAAACCCAGGCTTATCAGATGGGTGTTGCTTCTGCAAGAGTTTGATATAGAAATAAGAGACAGAAAAGGGACAGAGAACCAAGTAGCTGATCATCTGTCCCGAATAGAACCAGTAGATGGGGCATCCCTCCCTTCTACTGAGATCTCTGAGACTTTCCCAGATGAGCAACTCTTTGCCATTCAGGAAGCTCCATGGTTCGCAGATATTGCAAACTATAAAGCTGTGAGGTTCATACCCAAGGAGTACAGTAGAGTGCAAAGAAAGAAATTAATTTCAGATGCCAAGTACTACCTCTGGGATGAACCATATCTCTTTAAGAGATGTGCTGACGGAGTGATCCGCAGATGTGTACCCAGAGAAGAAGCACAAAGGATCCTATGGCATTGCCATGGATCACAGTATGGAGGGCATTTTGGAAGTGAGCGAACAACCACTAAAGTCCTCCAGTGTGGCTTCTACTGGCCTACTCTCTATAAAGATTCCCGAGAGTTTGTGCGTAACTGTGACAGTTGCCAAAGAGCTGGTAACCTGCCTCACGGATATGCCATGCCTCAACAAGGGATATTAGAGATAGAATTGTTTGATGTATGGGGGATTGACTTCATGGGGCCATTCCCACCATCATACTCAAACACTTACATTCTGGTGGCGGTAGACTATGTATCTAAGTGGGTAGAAGCAATTGCTACACCCACTAATGATACCAAGACCGTGCTCAAATTTCTCCAGAAACACATCTTCAGCAGATTTGGTGTTCCCAGAGTACTAATCAGTGATGGGGGCTCTCATTTCTGCAACAAACAGCTATACTCTGCTATGGTTAGATATGGAATTAGCCATAAAGTGGCAACTGCGTATCATCCACAGACAAATGGGCAAGCAGAAGTCTCTAACAGAGAGCTAAAAAGAATCTTAGAACGGACTGTGATAGCCCGGAGAAAGGATTGGGCAAAGAGCTTGGATGATGCTCTGTGGGCATACAGAACAGCATTCAAGACTCCTATAGGAACTTCTCCATACCAATTGGTGTATGGGAAGGCCTGTCATCTGCCCGTGGAACTGGAACATAAAGCCTATTGGGCAACCAGGTTCCTAAACATGGATGCACAGTTAGCTGGTGAAAAGAGATTACTCCAGCTAAATGAGCTAGAGGAGTTCAGACTCAATGCCTTTGAAAATGCAAAAATTTATAAGGAAAAGGCAAAGAAATGGCAGGACAAGAAATTGTCAACCAGAGTCTTTGAGCCAGGACAAAAAGTTCTGCTCTTCAACTCCAGGCTCAAATTATTCCCAGGAAAACTCAAATCCCGGTGGAGGGGTCTGTATGTGATCACAGGAGTGTCACCATATGTATATGTTGAGCTTCAAGATATTGATTCTGACAAAAAGTTCATTGTTAATGGACAGAGAATCAAGCATTATCTTGAGAGCAATTTTGAGCAGGAATGCTCAAAACTGAGACTTGAGTGATTCTCAGTAAAGGTCCAGCTAAAGACAGTAAAGAAGCGATTGCTGGGAGGCAACCCAGTCATTAGGAAGTTATATGATTAGTTCTTACAGAGGCAAGTATCAAAAATGAAGGAATTCACAGAGTTACAGAAGGATTCAGCTCAAAAAGCAGAGAAAATGAGCTTACTGGCAAAAAAACGCCAGTAAGGGACATTTTGGGCGTTAAACGCCAGAATGGGTACCATTCTGGGCGTTTAACGCCAGGAATGGTGCCATTTTGGGCGTTAAACGCCAGAATGGGCACCATTCTGGGCGTTTAACGCCAGGTGTGCAGCATCCTGGGCGTTCAGAAAAACGCCCAGTGATAAAGGATTTCTGGCGTTTAACGCCAGCCAGGGCACCTGGCTGGGCGTTAAACGCCCAAAAGGGGCACCAAATGGGCGTTAAACGCCAGAATGGGTGCCATTCTGGGCGTTTAACGCCAGCAAGGTGGGGGGGACCACAATTTTGTTTTCAAATCAGATTTTTTTCAAACTTTCCTTTTCTTACCCATACTTTTCTACAAAATCACACTTCAATCATTCATCATTCACTTTCAAATCTTCAAAAATCAAAACCATTCTTCAAATTATTTCAAATCAATTACAAACATTGTTCAAAAATTTCACCCTTCTCTCAATTTCTTTCCAAATCTTCTCAAATCTTCTTTCAAATTTCTCTCTTTTTTTTTTTCGAAAACTCCCCTCCCCACCTTCTAAATACACGTTTGGCTCCCTCATTCCACCACACCATTCGAATTTTCTCTTCCTCCCCCTCTCTTCTCTCTTTTCTTTTGCTTGAGGACAAGCAAACCTCTAAGTTTGGTGTGCTTTTCCGTGATCACTAAGCCAAGATTCATCAAGATCATGGCTCCTAAGGGAAAACAAACCAATTTAAGAGGAAAGAAAGAGACTAATCCAAAGAATCTTTGGAATCAAGAGAAGTTCTTAACTAAAGAACATGAAGACCATTATCACAAAATAATGGGTCTGAGGTCAGTGATCCCGGAAGTTAAATTTGATCTGAAAGAAGATGAATATCCGGGGATCCAAGAGCAAATTCGAAACAGAGGATGGGAAGTTCTAACCAATCCTGAGACAAAGGTTGGAAGGAACATGGTTCAGGAATTCTACTCAAATCTGTGGCTGACAGATAATCAGAGAATGACTGGAACCGCTTACCATACCTACAGAACTATGGTCAGAGGGAAAGTTATGTACTTTCATCTGGACAAAATAAGAGAAATCTTCAAGTTGCCTCAACTGCAAGATGATCCTGACTCCTTCAATAGGAGGATGGTGAGAGTAGATAAGGGGTTGGATCAAGTTCTAGAGGACATATGCCTCCCTGGGACTAAGTGGATAACCAATTCAAAGGGTGTCCCAAACCAACTCAAGAGGGGAGACCTCAAACCAATTGCAAGAGGTTGGCTAGACTTTATTGGGCGTTCCATATTGCCCACTAGCAACCGTTCTGAGGTCACCATCAAGAGAGCAGTGATGATTCATTGCATTATGCTTGGAAGAGAAGTGGAGGTTCATCATGTGATTGCTTGTGAGATCTACACAATTGCAAATAAGAATTCCACTGAAGCCAAATTGGCTTATCCAAGCCTAATCTCCTTGCTCTGTAAAGAGGCTGGGGTGAAGATGGGAGTAGATGAGTTCATACCCATTGAACACCCAATCACCAAGAAGTCAATGGAAGGACAAAGTGCAAGACAACTCCATTAAGAGGAGGGCGCAGGAATTCCTCCCTGAATTCCCAAGAATTGACTACTGGACCAGCCTAGAAGCATCTATCACCAAGTTGCAAGAAACTATGGAGCAACTGAAGGAAGAACAGCAGAATCAGAACTGCATGCTCTGCAAATTGCTGAAGGAACAAGAGAAGCAGGGGCGTGAACTCCAAGAGATGAAACGCCAAAAGCTCTCCTCTCAAGCTGAGGGAGCATCCACTTCTCAAAATCAAGGTTGTTGAGTCCTAACTCTGTGAAAACCTCTATCATTAGGAGCCTATTTTTTCGTTTTTGTTCTTGTTTTTCTATTTCTAGTCTCATCTTATATCTATATTTGAGTCTTGTTCTTAATTAATAAAATTTAAAGTTTATGCCTTAAAAGCTATGAATGTCCTATGAATCCATCACCTCTCTTAAATGAAAAATGCTTTAATCACAAAAGAACAAGAAGTACAGGATTTCGAAATTTATCTCTGAAACTAGTTGAATTAGTTTGATGTGGTGACAATACTTTTTGTTTTCTGAATGAATGCTTGAACAGTGCATATGTCTTTTGAATTTGTTGTTTTAAGAATGTTAAAATTGTTGGCTCTTGAAAGAATGAGGAGAAAGAGAACTGTTATTGAGGATCTGAAAAATCATCAAATTGATTCTTGAAGCAAGAAAAAGCAGTGAAAAAAAAAAATTTTCGAAAAAAAAAGAGAAGAAAAAGAAAGAAATAAAGTTGTGAACCAAGGCAAAAAGAGTGTGCTTAAGAACCCTGGACACCTCTAATTGGGGACTCTAGCAAAGCTGAGTCACAATCTAAAAATGTTCACCCAATTATGTGTCTGTGGCATGTATGTATCCGGTGGTAATACTGGAAGACAGAGTGCTTTGGGCCACAGCCAAGACTCATACACTAGCTATGTTCAAGAATCATTATACTTAACTAGGAGAATCAATAACACTATCTGAGTTCTGAGTTCTCATAGATGCCAATCATTCTGAACTTCAAAGGATAGAGTGAGATGCCAAAACTGTTCGGAGGCAAAAAGCTACTAGTCCCGCTCATCTAATTGGAACTATGTTTCTTTGATATTTTGGAGTCTATAGTATATTCTCTTCTTTTTATCCTATTTTGATTTTCAGTTGCTTGGGGACAAGCAACAATTTAAGTTTGGTGTTGTGATGAGCGGATAATTTGTACCCTTTTTGGCATTGTTTTTAGTATATTTTTAGTAGTTTTAGTTGAGTTTTTAGTATATTTTTATTAGTTTTTAGTTAAAATTCACTTTTCTAGACTTTACTATGGGTTTGTGTGTTTTTCTGTGATTTCAGGTATTTTCTGGCTGAAATTGAGGGTCCTGAGCAAAAATCTGATCCAGAGACCAAAAAGGACTGCAGATGCTGTTGGATTCTAACCTCCCTGCACTCGAAGTGGATTTTCTGGAGCTACAGAAGCCCAATTGGCGCGCTCTCAACGGCATTGGAAAGTAGACATCCTGGGCTCTCCAGCAATATATGATAGTCCATACTTTGCCCAAGATTTGATGGCCCAAACCGGCGTAGCAATTCGGCCTCAGAAATTCCAGCGTTAAACGCCGGAACTGGCATAAAACTTGGAGTTAAACGCCCAAACTGGCATGAAAGCTGGCGTTTAACTCCAGAAAAGGTCTCTACACGAAAATGCTTCATTGCTCAGTCCAAGCACACACCAAGTGGGCCCGGAAGTGGATTTTTCTGTCATTTACTCATTTCTGTAAACCTTAGGATACTAGTTTACTATTAATAGGACCTTTTGACATTGTTCCTGTACCTCATGATATTTTTACACGTTTCTTTGTGTACATTCCACGGCATGAGTCTCTAAACCCCATGGTTGGGGGTGAGGAGCTCTACTGTGTCTTGATGGATTAATGCAATTACTACTGTTTCTTATTCAATCATGCTTGCTTCCATTCTAAGATATCACTTGTTCTTAACCCGGATGAATGTGATGATCCGTGACACTCATCATATTCTCAACTATGAACGTGTGCCTGACAACCACCTCCGTTCTATCTTAGATTAAGTAGATATCTCTTGGATTCTTTAATCGGAATCTTCGTGGTATAAGCTAGAACTGATGGCGGCATTCGAGAGAATCCGGAAGGTCTAAACCTTGTCTGTGGTATTCTGAGTAGGATTCAATGATTGAATGACTGTGACGTGCTTCAAACTCCTGAAGGCGGGGCGTTAGTGACAGACGCAAAAGAATCACTGGATTCTATTCCGGCCTGATTGAGAACCGACAGATGGATAGCCGTGCCGTGACAGGGTGCGTTGAACATTTCCACTGAGAGGATGGGAGGTAGCCACTGACAACGGTGAAACCCTACATACAGCTTGCCATGGAAGGAGCCTTGCGTGTTTGAAGAAGAAGACAGTAGGAAAGCAGAGATTCAGATGATGGAGCATCTCCAAACCTCAACCTATTCTCCATTACTGCAATACAAGTAACCATTTCATGTTCTTTTACTTTTTACAATCAATCCTGATAATTTCTGATATCCTGACTAAGATTTACAAGATAACCATAGCTTGCTTCAAGCCGACAATCTCCGTGGGATCGACCCTTGCTCACGCAAGGTATTACTTGGACGACCCAGTGCACTTGCTGGTTAGTTGTGCGGGATTGCAAAAGTGTGATTGCAATTTCGTGCACCAGTATGCAGTGGCTGAGATTTTCACCAAAAATGGTAAGATTTAGTGAGGTAATCTCGAGCTCTTCATACCCAAAAAGAAAGAAGGAGATTCGGCCAGCAAGGAGGAGATCCTTGGAGGTTGGCTTGTCTCTGATTCTGCTCAACCACCACAGGAAGTAGCTAGAGTGGCGAAGTGATGGAAGAGGCAGAGATTGGAGCAGATGAAGTCATCATCATCATGAAGCATCAAGGGCCAAAAATCTATCTTGGAGAGCAAGCCAAGGATGGAGAGCTCGGATTGATGAAGAGTGATGACCAAGGAAGAGCTAGAGGTATTTGCATGGGTTATCTATTCTCTCTCTTTGGCCGAACCGGTTTTGTGTGAAGGAAAAGAAGTTAAGCTTAGTTTTTGTTTCAACTGTGAAGGCTTCTCCTCTCTATAAAAGGGGTGAACAGTCACGGTTTGATTTAAGGAGAAAGTTTGAAAGTGCAAGGCACAGAAGTCTCATAGCTACCTAAGCTTACAGATTTTCTTCTCCTTCAATATATTTTGTTTTGTAAATTTTCTGTTTAATTTTGTCATGTCTTGAGTCTCATGAAAAAAGGCAAGCAGTGAGGTTTGTATAAAAAAGCCATAGAGCAGAAAAAGACAGAGAGTGCAAAATTAAAAGAAAAAGCCATATATGTCCTTAGAGTTCCTTTGTTCATCTATGTTGTGTTTCATGATTCTGTGGGAATCTCCTTGTAAGTTGGGTTAGCACTTTACAGTTTGTAATCAGGTTGATTATAATGAAATTCCATCATAGTTGTGATGGAGACTGGATGTAGGTTGTATTGCACTTAGCAGCTGAACTAGGATATATCTGGGTGTAATCTTCTTTCTCTACTACTCCATTTCTGTTTCTACTGTACAGGAGCTAAAACCAAAAATATCTCGTGCCAAGTGACGAGACAAAAATAAAAAGTCTCGTGGCTAGGGACGAGACAAAAACAAAAAAGCCTCCTCAAAGACCAGAAAATGTAATCAAGCAAAAAGTGGGCTAAGATTCAATCCCCCCTTCTCTTAGCCACTGAAACCATCAATTGGTATCAGAGCTT
Organism: Arachis stenosperma; assembly: GCF_014773155.1. Taxonomy (NCBI): domain Eukaryota; kingdom Viridiplantae; phylum Streptophyta; class Magnoliopsida; order Fabales; family Fabaceae; genus Arachis; species Arachis stenosperma. Next base: position 45,665,010 of record NC_080382.1, on the reverse strand, counting down.
GGTCTCAAAGAGATCAAGCTTTGCAGCTTGGAGAAAAGATCCTCATGGCAGAAAGCAGTGGCTCAAATATGGTGTCCTATAACCTTGCAGAAGGACAGTCAAGCAACAGACCGCCTCTTTTCAATGGTAGAAACTATACCTATTGGAAGGAGAGAATGAAGATCTTTGTGCAAGCAGTAGACTACAGACTATGGAAGATTATCCTGAAGGGTCCTCAATTTCCAATCAACACAAGTGCTGAAGGAGTAGTCACTCTTAAGCCTGAAGCAAGCTGGACCGAAGAAGATAGAAAGAAAGTAGAGCTGAATGCCAAAGCTGTAAATCTGCTCAACTGTGCTATCAGCTTCGAGGAATATCGACGGGTGTCACGATGTACAACAGCAAAGAAAATCTGGGGCAAACTGCAAATCACTCATGAGGGAACCACCATTGTAAAGAAGACTCGAATAGACATGTTAAACAGGGAGTATGAAATGTTTGCAATGAAGGAAGGAGAATCCATTGATGAACTGTTCGAACGGTTTAACACCATTATTGTTGGCTTGGATGCTGTGGGAATAACACATTCCGATTCTGTGCTTGTGAGAAGAGTGCTGAGATGTCTCACTAAAGAGTGGGAAACAAAAGCTTTAATTATTTCTGAGAGCAGTAACCTTGATTCCATGACAGTTGATGATTTAAGAGGAAACCTACTTGCTTTTGAAAACACTTATTTGAAAAAAGAGTCAAAAAAGAAAGGAATTTCTTTTTCTTCTGTAACTAACCCCCTGGATGATGAATCCAGTGATAACTCCTCTGAAAATGAATTTGTGTTGTTTGCCAAAATATTCAGGAAAATGATGAAGTTCAAAGGCAAAGGCAGCAGCTCAAGGAAAATGAAGAAAGACCTTAGCAAAGTAACTTGTTACAATTACAAGGAATTGGAACACTTCAAATCTGGCTGTCCCAAGTTAAAGAAGGAGGAGAAGCAAAAAAGGGGGAAGAAGAAGGGTCTGATGGCATCATGGGAAGACTTGGAAAATGACTCAGACAGTGATGAAGAATCTGAGACCAAGTCATAGCCTTGTCTCATGGCAAATCATATAGATCAGGTATTCTTTCAAAACCCTGACACTGAAGACCTTCATGTTATGATAGATCACCTCTAGGAAAAAATAAGATGCTTTCTTCTTGATAATCAATATCTTGAACAACAAATTACCATCCTTAAATCTAAAAATGATTTTCTCAAAGAAAAGCTAAGGGAAGCCGAAACTACTTGTGATCTTATGAAAGAAAATAAGCAGTTGAAAGCTCAACTTAGAAGTTGTGAAAGTGATCATTCGGTAGTTGCATATGTAAACTGTTTTAAGGAAAATGAAGAGTTTCTGAAAAGGGTTAAAACTCTTGAAAATGACTTAGCCAAATTTACTCAAAGTTCTGAAAATCTAAATCAAATATTGGCTAGTCAAAAACCACTCTTTGATAAAGCTGGTTTGGGATTTTATAAATCTGATAAGAAACCTTCTTTCAAAGATAGAGCTTCTTCATCCAATGACACAAGGTTTCAAGATCCTACTTACTTTACCAAAACAGCAACTCCAAGGTTTTGTAGGTTGTGTAACCGAAGTGGTCATTTTCCCGTTCAGTGTTTCTTTGGTGAAAGAATGATTAGTGATAAAGTTTACAAAGTTATTTTTTATGACAATGATTTGGGACATATGAGATGGTTTAACGTGAAAGGATCCAATAAAATTTGGATACCTAAGGTCACTTGAGCTTATTTTGTAGGTATGCCTAGCATCCAAGAGGAAGGAAAATATGTGGTACATGGATAGCGGATGCTCTAGGCACATGACCGGAAAGACAACCTTCTTCATAAAGCTTGATGAATATGATAGAGGACTTGTCACTTTCGGTGATGATGGTAACGGAAAGATAGTGGCCGTTGGAAAAGTTGGTAAAAGCTTTTCATCTTGCATAAATGATGTCCTTCTTGTAAAAGGATTGAAACATAATTTACTTAGTATAAGTCAATTGTGTGATTTAGGATTTGAAGTGATTTTTAGAAAATTTGAGTGTCTGGTTGTTTGTGAAAAAACTGGGGATGTTCTTTTTGAAGCTAAAAGATACAACAATGTGTATGGATTAACTCTTGAGGATTTGAAAGAACAAAATGTAACATGTTTTACATCTCTTGAATCTGAAAAATGGCTATGGCATAGAAAGTTGGGTCATGCTAGCATGTACCAAATTTCTAAGCTAGTAAAGAAAAATCTGGTTAAAGGAATTCCTAAAATCAAATTTGATAAGGATCTTACTTGTGATGCTTGTCAATTAGGCAAACAAGTTAAATCCTCTTTTAAACCAAAAGATGGAATTTCAACCAAAAGGCCATTAGAGATGTTACACATTGATCTTTTTGGTCCAACAAGAAGACAAAGTCTAGGAGGTAAACACTATGGTTTGGTAGTGGTAGATGATTACTCTAGATTTAGTTGGGTACTTTTTCTTGCTCATAAAAATGATGCTTTCCATGCTTTCTCAACCCTTTGCAAGAAAATTCAAAATGAAAAAGATTTAAAAGTGGCTCATTTGAGAAGTGATCACGGAAAAGAATTTGAAAACCAAGACTTTGAAAAATTCTGTGATGACTTTGGAATTACTCATAATTTTTCATGCCCTAGAACACCTCAACAAAATAGGGTTGTTGAAAGAAGGAATAGAAGCCTTCAAGAAATGACTAGGGCTATGTTATGTGAGAATGAGGTTCCTAACTTTCTATGGGCTGAAGCCGTAAATACGGCATGCTATATTTTGAATAGGACAATAATTAGAAAAGGGTTGAAAAGAACTCCTTATGAGCTATGGAAAGGAACCCCTCCAAATCTTAAATACTTTCATATTTTTTGATGCAAATGTTTTGTGCTTAACAACAAAGAAAACCTTGGCAAGTTTGATCCAAAATCTTATGAAGGAATGTTTGTTGGATACTCTACCACTAGCAAGCCCTATAGGATTTATCTCAAATATCATAGAACCATAGAGGAATCCATACATGTTACTTTTTGTGATTCTAATTTAATTCCCAGTATTGTGATAGATAATGATTCAGATTGTGAAGAAGCTGGAACAAGCAAAGAAAATCCCAAATCAAAATGAAGAATCTGCCAGTCCAGTTTTGTCTCGTCAGAATGGAGGAGACATTTCTATTTTGTCTCCTGAGACAGCAAGATAAACTGAAACAGTGAGACCCACAGAAGTTTATCAAAGCTCAACACCACAAAGGAAGCCTAGAGAATGGAAGTCTATGAGGGGTTATCCTCATGACTTTATCATTGGTGATCCCTCTCAAGGTATAACAACAAGATCCTCAACCAAAAGGCAATCCGAACCAAGCAATTTTGCACTCTTGTCACAAATGGAGCCCAACAATGTCAAACAAGCTCTTGAAGATCCATCATGGGTCAAAGCCATGTAAGAAGAGCTTGCTCAATTTGACAAGAATGAGGTTTGGACATTAGTACCTCATCCGGATGGTAAGAAGGTAACGGGTACTAAGTGGGATTTTAAAAATAAACTTGGTGAGGATGGACAAGTTGTTCGTAACAAGGCTAGATTAGTGGCCCAAGGTTACGATCAAGAAGAGGGTATATATTTTAATGAATCTTTTGCTCCGGTAACTAGAATGGAAGCAATTAGGTTGCTTCTTGCCTATGCTGCCCATAAGGGTTTCAAAATGTTTCAAATAGATGTTAAATGTGCTTTTCTTAATGGCTTTATTGATAGAGAAGTGTATGTGGCTCAACCCCCCGGTTTTGAACATAAAGATTTTCCAAATCATGTTTTCAAACTTTCAAAGGCTCTTTATGGCCTTAGGCAAGCTCCAAGAGCTTGGTATGAAAGGCTTAGTGCCTTCCTATTAGAAAATCAATTTCAAAGGGGTGCCACAGACACAACCTTATTCATTAAAGCATCTAATGATGATATTCTTCTAGTTCAAGTTTATGTGGATGACATTGTGTTTGGATCGACCAATGAGTCCTTGTGTGAAGAGTTTGGAAAAATCATGACTAGTGAGTTTGAGATGAGTTTAATGGGAGAGCTTACTTTCTTTCTTGGCCTCCAAATTAAACAAACTCCTAGTGGTACCTTTATTCACCAAGGAAAGTATGCAAAAGAACTTATCAAAAAGTTTGGCCTAGAAAACTCTAAACCAATGGGAACACCAATGCATCCAAACACTAAACTTGAAAAAGATGATAATGGGAAAGATGTGGATGAAACACGGTATAGAAGAATGATTGGTTCACTAATGTATCTGACATCCTCTAGACCGAATATTGTTCAAAGTGTGGGTGTATGTTCAAGATTTCAATCTCACCCAAAAGAATCCCATCTTTCAGCTGTTAAGCGCATCATTAGGTACATTAAGGGAACAAGTGATTATGGCTTGTGGTATCCAAAATCTGATGATTTTTGTGCAGTAGGGTATTGTGATGCAGATTATGCAGGAGATAGAGTGGATAGAAGAAGCACCTCCGGCATGTGTTGCTTCCTTGGAAGCTCACTCAACATGTGGTCAAGCAAAAAAGAAGCCACGGTAGCTCTATCCACAGCTGAAGCAGAATACATATCCACTTCTGCATGTTGCTCACAATTAATTTGGTTAAAAACACAGTTGGAAGATTACAAATTAAAGATCAATAGTATACCATTATTTTGTGATAACATGAGTACCATAAATATTTCAAAAAATCCTCTTTTGCACTCAAGAACAAAGCACATTGAGATTAAATATCATTTTATTAGATAACATGTGCAGAAGGGTACTATTGATATTCAATTTGTAAAATCTGAAGATCAACTTGCTGACATTTTTACAAAACCCCTCTGTGAAGACAGATTCTGTTCATTGAGAAAAAGTTTGGGAATGATTGATCTTGTTTCTATTGATAATTTGTGAAATTCTGATTCTGCCCAGTTTTGTCTCGTAGGAATGGACGAGATAAAAACAAGAATGATGGAAGGGATGTGATCAAGGGGGAGGCTTCGCAGACTTTAATTCTAGTGGGCCACACAAAATTTCCTTGACCCTACTCTGACCGTTTTGTTAGTTTTCCTCTATGAAGATCAAGATCTCTCTTTGTTGTCTTATCAAATCTAATTGGAAGTGGTTATTGTCAAATCAAATCTTTCTCTCCACTAATCCCTTGATTCTAGGAACCACATTTCAATTTATTTCAAATAAAAGAGAAACCTCTTGGTTAATAACCGCGCCATAATGGTCATTAACTTCCTCCACTATCTCTTTCCAATCAACATTTAATGCCCTCTAACTCATCCACTCACCTCACCTTCGGCTATCACTTTATCTTCCATCCCCATTCTTTCTCTTCACCATGAAAAAGAAAACGGCACTTAGAAGAAGTGGCCGAACTCCCATTCCAAAAAGTCCACCTTTTTCATCACCTCAAACTCACACCCATATCCACCTTCATTCCACATGCTCTTCTACTCATACACCCCCTTCCAAAAAGACCGAAACTATGCGCCGGAAAGTCATTGCTCGGAAAACTTCAGGGAGAGGAAAGACAGAAAAGAACAAGCAACATAGTGTTGAAGAAGATGAAGAGGAATCACACACTTTTCCCCCTCCATCCCTACACAAAAAATCCACTCCACATGCATCCAGAAAAAGCTCTCAGAAGACGAAAAGTTTTGTGTTACATGATACAAGAGAACCTGCAAATTTGGAATCACTGGATTTCAAGAACAAATTTCACAAAACTCACTCACATTTTGATCCCTCTCGGTTCTACTCTTGTGCCTTATACGAATTCCACAAAGAGGTTTTGCAAAAACGTCATCATTGCCCATCATACTTGGTGAATCTTGAAAATCTGGCTGCTAAAGGAATACACTTTTCTTCTTTGTTCAATGCCCTGAAGTGAACCCCATTGGTTCACATTCAGAAACTTGTTTACCCGGGGCTGGTCCTGGAATTCTATGGGAACATGCATTTGATAGATGGCTCAATTCATTCTTACGTCAAGCGTGTTTACATGACTCTCAATCCTCAAACCATAAGCGCTGCTCTTGGGTATGAGGATGAAGGACCAAAAGTCTACATGACTGATAAATGGGATGATCAGGTTGGAGTCGCACAGCAAACTGTCTTGCAACACATATGTGCAAATTTTTCTGGATTAGACAGATTAATCCCAACTCATAAAGCACTCGGTCCTGAGAACTCACCACTGCACCAGATCATCACTCACATCCTAACTCCACAAAGTGGTTCTCACCATAGAGTAACAGTTTCTGACTCCATTATTCTCTTTGCCCTTGTTACTTCTTCTCCAATTTCTTTTGCTTATATTATGATACGTCATATGTGGGAAGCAGTTAAAAGTACTAAAAGGGCTAATCTTCCTTATGGAATGTTTCTCACATGTATCTTTGAGTATTTTAAGGTTGATTTATCTAATGAAGCTGTTGAGAACAAAGTTTCGATGATTAAAGAAGGAGGAGTTTCAGGTAAGAAAAGTAAGCGTTCCATGCCCTCCGAACCGTCACTCAGCGATCTTGAGAGTCGTCCCCCTGAACCATCCAAAGTGACTGCATCCATAAGGAAAGTTCTTAATGAATTCCTCAACATGTCAAAGTTAATGGTTTAGTCCCACAAGGCTGCCCGGAAGTTAGCATGTGAAAATGAAAAGGCCTGGAGGAAATGTCACGAAAGGGTGGGCTTCATGGTTCAAAGCTTTGAGGATGAGATGGGGACAGAGGATAAAGAAGAAGATTCTGACTCAGAGTTCAATCTTTCAGATGATTGATGACTATTTCTTTGTTTTCATTTGATATTGGCTTCTTTAGGCTCAATCTTATTTTGTAGAGGCATGACTTGATACTCACTGGTCTATGACACTTTGACACACATTTGGCATTTTATTATGGATATTTTGTTGTGCTACCAATACTTTTCTTTGTAGGTGCCCCTTGATGACAAAAAGGGGAGGAAAATGATTCCAAAATTAAAACTGGAAAACAGGGGATGAAATTCTCTGTGAGAGTTCATGATCACCTCTGTCGATGATTGATAATGCATGCTAATAATGCATTTAGTTTATGATGTTTTATAATGCATTCGGTTTATCTTGATTGCTGCCAATATTTGATGTTTATCCTGGTAAAATGTGTGTTTACTATGTTTATAATACATTTGACTTACCTTGATAAAAGGATTTATGTTGGATTTATTTTTGGCAGTTCCTTTAGTTCTTAATGGTGAAAGTTGCTGTGTTTGGAAAGATGATATCATGATTGAAAAATCTTTTTCCTACCAAGATTGCTCTGATTTATTGGAAAATATTTTTTAACCAAATTGAACAAGTCCTCTTTCAAAAACAAATTTTGTTTGATTATGTTGTGTTTGAGCAGAAAATCAAATTATTGATAACAAATGAGTTTTGTATATCAATCCAACTCTGCTCATAAATCAAGCATTTAGCATCATGTGATAAATATGCTAAATAACATTGTTATTTGAGGCTTGATTTAACTGTTATAGGTTAATGCTTCCCTTGGTAAAAACAGCATATATTAAGGGGGAGAAATTCAAATTCAAATGGAGTATTTTATACTCAAATCTTTAAATTTCTTTCCATTTCAATTTTAATAATGTTTGTCATCAAGGGGGAGATTGATGAGTTTGGAAAACTCTAAATTAATATTTGTGATGACTAAACATTATTAAAATAATTAATTACAAAATTATTAATTTGATTTTCAATTAACATATATTAATTAATAATTTTGTGTTGCAAGTTTTATAAATGGGCCAAAATAAAAAGAAAATGTTGCCAGCCCAATGTTAAATATTCAGCATTGATATGAAGTTAATCTCTTATGGATGAATGGGAGAAATGTCACTTGGACCAGAAGAATTTTATTACTCCAAGCCCAATGATGATCTATGCTAAGTGATCCAATGCTTGATCCAAAAATCCATCAGAAAAGAAAATGTTATCATTTGCTTTGAAGCCTTCCAATGGATTCCATTTCCTCATTAAGGATGGCTTTCAAAATTTAACTTGGTAGCATTGGAAACATAAATGAGAGAGAGAACATGAGTGACATGATTGATGTGTTCAAGCTACACGCCACTCTAGCAAGGGAAGTAAAAGCAACTTTTTATTCAATAGTTTAACTCATTTGATTGCTTTCCTTCCAAGTTGTTTATTCTCTCTCATCTCTTTCTTCTTCTTGTTTCGGTCATTATCCAGGAAGCCATGGAAGTTACACCTACTCACCGAAAAGAAGATGAAGCAAGTATCAAGACCATCATGATGATGGCAAGAAAACATAACAAAATAAAAGTATGCAGTAGCTGAGATTTTCACCAAAAATGGTAAGATTTGATGAGGTAATTGATGAGCGGATATTTTATACTTTTTGGGGGGTAATTTCATGTAGATTTTAGTATGTTTTAATTAGTTTTTAGTAGAATATTATTAGTTTTTAGGCAAAAATCATATTTCTGGGCTTTACTATGAGTTTGTGTATTTTTCTGGGATTTCAGGTATTTTCTGGCTGAAATTGAGGGAGCTGAGCAAAAATCTGATCTAGGCTGAAAAAGGACTGCTGATGCTGTTGGATTCTGACCTCCCTGCACTCGGAATGGATTTTTTGGAGCTAAAGAAGTCCAATTGGCGCGCTCTCAATTGGATTGGAAAGTAGACATCCAGGGATTTCCAGCAATATATAATAGTTCATACTTTGCGTGAAGATAGATGACGTAAAATCGCGTTCAACGCCAGTTCCATGTTGCAGTCTGGTGTCCAGCGCCAGAAACAAGTTACAAGTTGGAGTTCAACGCCAGAAACAGGTTACAACCTGGCGTTCAACTCCAGAAACAGCCCAAGCACGTGAGAAGCTTAAGTCTCAGCCCCAGCACACACCAAGTGGGTCCCAGAAGTGGATTTCTGCACCAATTATCTTAGTTTACTCATTTTCTGTAAACATAGGTTACTAGTTTAGTATTTAAACAACTTTTAGAGACTTATTTTGTATCTCATGACATTTTTAGATCTGAATTATATACTCTTTGATGGCATGAGTCTCTAAACTCCATTGTTGGGGGGTGAGGAGCTCTGCAGCGTCTCGATGAATTAATGCAATTATTTCTATTTTCCATTCAAACACGCTTGTTCCTATCTAAGATGTTCATTCGCGCTTCACTATGAAGAAGGTGATGATCCATGACACTCATCACCTTCCTCAATCCATGAACGTGTGCCTGACAACCACCTCCGTTCTACATCAGATTGAATGAGTATCTCTTAGATTCCTTAATCAGAATCTTCGTGGTATAAGCTAGAATTGATGGCGGCATTCATGAGAATCCGAAAAGTCTAAACCTTGTCTGTGGTATTCCGAGTAGGATTCTAGGATTGGATGACTGTGACGAGCTTCAAACTCGCGAGTGTTGGGCGTGATGACAAACGCAAAAGAATCAATGGATTCTATTCTGACATGATCGAGAACCAACAGATGATTAGCCGTGCTGTGACAGAGCATTTGGACCATTTTCACTGAGAGGATGGAAAGTAGCCATTGACAACGGTGACGCCCTACATACAGCTTGCCATGGAAGGAGCCTTGCAATTTTTGAAAGTAAGAAAGTAGTATGTTGCAGAGATTCAGAAGACAAAGCATCTCCAAAACTCCAACATATTCTCCATTACTGCATAACAAGTATTTATTTTATGCCCTTTGACTTTTTACAATTAAAACTAAAAATTATTATTGATATTATATCCTGACTAAGAGTTACAAAATAACCATAGCTTGCTTCAAACCAACAATCTCCGTGGGATTCGACCCTTACTCACGTAAGGTATTACTTGGACGACCCAGTGCACTTGCTGGTTAGTTGTGCGGATTGCAAAAGTGTGATTGCAATTTCGTGCACCAAGTTTTTGGCGCTGTTGCCGGGGATTGTTCGTGTTTGAACAACTAAAGGTTTATTTTTTTGCTTAGATTAGGAATAATTTATTTTTGTTGCTATAGAGTCATCAAATCTGAGTCCTTTATTTTCTTTTCAAAAATATTATTTTTTCTTTATCAACTTTTAATTTTTTTCGTGAGTTTAGTGTCTTGTTCTAAGTTTGGTATCAATTGCATATTTTATATTTTTCTTTAAGTTTTCGAATTTGTGTTCTTTGATCTTCAAGTTGTTCTTGTTTATTTTTCTTGTTTGATCTTTAGTTTTTCTTGTTCTGTGTCTTTTCTTGTTTTTTTTATGCTTTTTTTAAAATATTAGTTTTCAAAAAAATATACCTCTTCAAAACAAGTGTTACATTTACAGCTCAATTGGCTAGAGCGTTGGTTTATGTTCTTGGTAATTGGGTATCTTCTTTTTTTAAATCTTTTTCAAAAATAATTTTCTTTGATTGAATCTTGTGTCAAACTTTAAGTTTGGTATTTTCTTGTTAATCTTTTTATAATTTTCGAAAATTTTATTGTGGTTTTCTAAAAATTTTATGTTTGGTGCTCCTTCTCTTGTTCTTGTTGTTCTTGTGAATCTTCAAAGTATTCTTGAGTCTTCTTTGTGTTTTGATCTTAAAATTTTTAAGTTTGGTGTTCTTTGGTGTTTTCCCTCCAAAATTTTCGAAAACAAGGAGCATTAGATCTAAAAATTTTAAGTCTTGTGTCTTTTGTGTGTTTTTCTCTTTCATCATAAAATTTAAAAATTAAAAAAAAATTATCTTTTCTAACTATTTTTAAGCTACTTTTTTGAAATTTTTTATAAAATTCAGATTTCAATTTCAAAATTTTTCAAATCTTATCCTTTTAAGATTTAAAAAAAAATATATATATATTTTTTTATCTTTTTCGAAAATATCCTAACTACTTTCTCTCTCCTCACTTTTTCGAAAATCTTCATAAAATATTTTCAAATTTTTATTATTTTTTAAATTTAATTTTAATATTTTACTTTATTTTATTTCGGTTTTATTTTATTTTATTTTTTCGAAAATTATTTTTTTTAAAATAAATAAAATAAATCCACGTCATCTCCCTTTCTCCATCATGGACCTAAGTGGACATGAACAGTCCAGAAGGACTTTGGGGTCATACGCTAACCCCACTACTGCTTCATATGGGAGTAGTATATGTATACCCTCCATTGGAGTTAGTAGTTTTGAGTTGAACCATCAGCTCATTATCATGGTGCAACAAAGTTGGCAGTATTCTGGTCTTCCACAGGAAGAACCTACAGAGTTTCTGGCACAGTTTTTACAAATTACTAACACAGTACATGATAAAGAAGTATATCAGGATGTCTACAGATTATTACTGTTTCCATTTGCTGTAAAGGACCAAGCTAAGAGGTGGTTAAATAACCAACCTAAGGACAGCATAAAGACATGGAAACAGCTGTCAGAAAAATTTCTGAATCACTATTTTCCTCCAAAACAGATGACACAGCTAAGACTGAGCATCCAAGGCTTCAAACAAGGAGATAATGAATCCCTTTATGATGCCTGGGAGAGATACAGAGAGATGCTAAGAAAATGCCCCTCTGAAATGTTTTCAGAGTGAGTGCAATTAGACATCTTCTATTATGGGCTTACAGAGAAAGCTCAGATTTCTCTAGACCACTCAGCTGGTGGATCTATCCACATGAGAAAGACAATTAAAGAAGCTTAAGAGCTCATTGATATAGTTGCCAAGAATCAGCACCTGTACCTAAGCAGTGAATCTTCCAAGAAAGAAGAGGCTATAACAGTAACTACTGAACTCAGTCCTGCAGAACAAGTTACAGAATTCAATCAGCAATTGGATTTTCTAACAAAATAGCTAGCCGAATTCAAAGAGATATTACAAGAAACAAGAATGGCTAATATAAATATGGAAGTACAGTTGAAGCAAATAGAACAGCAGTTATCAAAACAAATAACAGAAGAATGCCAAGCAGTTCAATTAAGAAGTGGAAAAACATTAAATATCTCACTTCAAGGCAGTAGGAAGCCAAGAAATGAACAGACTGCTACCCAAAATCCCTCTGAGGACAGTCAGAGCCCATAGAGGAATAACTCTGGCGCTCAAACGCCAGATAATGAGTGGAAAGCTGGCGTTGAATGCCCAATCCATGCTCAGTTCTGGCGTTCAACGCCAGAAACAAGCAAGGAATTGGAGTTGAACGCCCAAAGGAAGCATAGTTCTGGCGTTCAGACGCCAGAAACAGGTAAGGAACTAGCGTCTAACGCCACTCCAGCTTCCACCCTTGGCATTCAAACGCCAGCGGAAGATCAGACACATACAAGTGCTGATAGCAACCCCTCTAAAAAGGCTTCTCAACCCACATCTGTAGGCAATAAACCTACAACAACTAAGGTTGAGGAATATAAAGCCAAAATGCCTTATCCTCAGAAACTCCGCTAAGCGAAATAGGATAAGCAATTTGCCCGCTTTGCAGACTATCTCAAGACTCTTGAAATAAAGATTCCATTTGCAGAGGCACTTAAGCAAATACCCTCTTATGCTAAGTTCATGAAAGAGATCTTAAGTCATAAGAAGGATTAGAGGGAACCTGAGAAAGTTTACCTCACTAAAGAATGCAGTGCAGTCATTCTGAAAAGCTTACCTGAGAAGCTTAAGGATTCGGGAAGCTTTATGATACCATGCACATTAGAAGGTACTTGTACCAAGCAAGCTCTATGTGATCTTGGGGCAAGTATTAACCTAATACCTGCAGCTACTATCAAAAAGCTTGGGTTGACTGATGAAGTTAAACCAACCCGAATATGTCTCCAACTTGCTGATGGCTCCATTAAATACCCATCAGGCGTGATTGAAGACATGATTGTCAAGGTTGGCCATTTGCCTTTCTCACTGACTTTGTGGTGCTGGAAATGGAGGAGCATAAGAGTGCAACTCTCACTTTGGGAAGACCTTTCCTAGCAACTGGCCGAACCCTTATTGATGTTCAAAAAGGGGAAGTAACCCTGAGAGTCAATGAGGATGAGTTCAAGTTGAATGTTGTCAAAGCCATGCAGCATCTAGACACCCAAAATAACTGCATGAGCGTTGATATTATTGACTCTCTGGTAAAAAAAGTCAATATGGCTGAGATTCTCGAATCAGAGCTAGAGGATATCTTTAAAGATGTTCAGCCTGATCTGGAGGAACAAGAGAGAATAATAGAACCTCTGAAAATCCCTCAGGGAGAGGAAAAACCTCCGTAACCCGAGCTCAAACCGTTACCACCATCCCTGAAATATGCATTTCTGGGAGAAGGTGATACCTTTCCTGTAATCATAAGCTCTACCTTAGAGCCACAGGAAGAGGAAGCACTAATTCAAGTGCTAAGAACACACAAGACAGCTCTTGGGTGGTCCATCAGTGATCTTAAGGGCATTAGCCCAGCCAGATGCATGCACAAAATCCTATTGGAGGGTGACACTAAGCCAGTGGTTCAACCACAATGGCAACTGAATCCAGCCATGAAGGAGGTGGTGCAGAAAGAGGTCACTAAATTACTAGAGGCTGGGATTATTTATCCTGTTTCTGATAGCCCCTGGGTAAGCCCTGTCTAAGTCGTCCCTAAGAAAGGTGGCATGACAGTGGTCCATAATGAAAAAAATGAATTGGTTCCTACAAGAACAGTTACAGGGTGGCGTATGTGTATTGATTACAGAAGGCTCAATACAGCCACCAGAAAGGATCATTTTCCTTTACCATTCATAGACCAGATGCTAGAAAGACTGGCAGGTCATGAATACTACTGCTTCCTAGATGGATATTCAGGTTATAATCAAATTGCAGTAGATCCCCAGGATCAAGAGAAAACAGCATTCACATGTCCATCCAGAGTATTTACATACAGAAAGATGCCATTTGGTCTGTGCAATGCACCTGCAACCTTTCAAAGGTGCATGCTCTCTATTTTCTCTGATATGGTGGAAAATTTTCTGGAAGTCTTCATGGATGACTTTTCAGTATTTGGAGACTCATTCAGCTCCTGTCTTGACCATCTAGCACTTGTTCTAAAGAGGTGCCAAGAGACTAACCTGGTTTTAAACTGGGAAAAATGACACTTTATGGTGACTGAAAGAACTGTCCTTGGGCACAAAATTTCGAACAAGGGAATAGAGGTAGATCAACCTAAGGTAGAGGTAATTGAAAAATTACCACCACCTGCCAATGTAAAGGCAATCAAAAGCTTTCTGGGGCATGCAGGATTCTATAGGAGGTTTATAAAAGATTTTTCAAAAATTGCCAAACCTCTGAGTAATCTGCTAGCTGCTGACACGCCATTTATCTTTTATAAGGAGTGTCTGCAGGCGTTTGAGACCCTGAAAGCTAAACTGGTCACAACACCAGTCATCTCTGCACCAGACTGGATATTACCATTTGAATTAATGTGTGATGCCAGTGACCATGCCATTGGTGCAGTGTTGGGACAAAGGCATGACAAGCTTCTGCACGTCATTTACTATGCCAGTCGTATTTTAAATGACGCACAGAAGAACTACACAACCACAGAAAAAGAGTTACTTGTAGTGGTTTACGCCATTGAAAAGTTTATATCTTATTTAGTAGGATCAAAAGTGATTGTATACACTGATCATGCTGCTCTTAAATATCTACTCACAAAGCAGGATTCAAAACCCAGACTCATCAGATGGGTGTTGCTTCTGCAAGAGTTTGATATAGAAATAAGAGACAGAAAAGGGACAGAAAAACAAGTAGCAGATCACCTGTCCCGAACAGAACCAGTAGAAGGGGCGTCCCTCCCTCTTACTGAGATCTCTGAAACCTTTCCGAATGAGCAACTCTTTGCCATCCAGGAAGTGCCATGGTTTGCAGATATTGCAAACTACAAGGCATTGAGATTCATACCCAAAGAGTACAGTAGGCAGCAAGCAAAGAAATTGATCACGGATGTAAAGTACTATCTTTGGGATGAACCATATTTCTTCAAGAGATGCGCAGACGGAGTAATCTGTAGATGTGTGCCTAAAGAAGAAGCACAGAAGATTCTCTGGCACTGCCATGGATCACAGTATGGAGGACATTTTGGAAGTGAGCGAACAGCCACAAGAGTCCTCCAATGTGGCTTCTACTGGCCTACTCTCTATAAAGACTCCCGAGTGTTTGTACTTAATTGTGACAGTTGCCAAAGATCTGGCAACCTACCTCACAGTTATGTCATGCCTCAACAAGGGATCTTAGAGATTGAGTTGTTTGATGTATGGGGTATTGACTTCATGGGGCCTTTCCCACCATCATACTCAAACACTTATATTCTGGTAGTAGTGGATTATGTATCCAAATGGGTGAAAGCTATTGCAACACCCACTAATAATACTAAGACAATGCTAAAATTCCTCCAAAAATACATCTTCAGCAGATTTGGTATCCCTAGAGTACTAATCAGTGATGGGGGCACTCACTTCTGCAATAAACAGCTTTACTCTGCTTTGGTTCGATATGGAGTTAGCCACAGGGTAGCTACTCCATATCATCCAAAGACAAATGGACAAGCTGAAGTCTCTAATAGAGAACTTAAAAGAATCCTGGAATGGACTGTCATTAACCGTAGAAGGGATTGGACAAGAAGCTTGGATGATGCTCTATGGGCATACAGAACAGCATTCAAGACTTCTATAAGAACTTCTCTATACTAGCTTGTGTATGGAAAAACCTGTCACTTGCCAGTGGAACTGGAACATAAGGCCTACTGGGCTACCAGATTCCTAAACCTTGATGCCAAGTTAGCTGGAGAAAAATGATTGCTCCAGTTAAATGAGCTAGAGGAATTTAGACTCAATGCTTTCAAAAATGCAAAAATATACAAAGAGAAAGCAAAAATATGGCATGATAAGAAGTTGTCATCCAAAGTCTTTGAGTCAGGGCAGAAAGTTCTGCTGTTTAATTCTAAGCTCAGATTATTCCCTGGGAAATTGAAATCCCGGTGGAGAGGTCCATATGTGATTACAAGTGTGTCACCATATGGATACGTAGAGCTTCAGGATAACGATTCTAATAAAAAGTTCATTGTTAATGGATAGAGAGTCAAACATTATCTTGAAGGCAATTTTGAGCAAGAATGCTCAAAACTGAGGCTTGATTAAAGCTCAGTAATAGTCCAGCTAAAGACAATAAAGAAGCGCTTGCTGTAAGGCAGTCCAACCATTTACAAAGTTTATTTGTTTATTAATTAATTTTTACAGGTTTATGTCAATTATCTTCAAGGTAATATAGCAATTGCTTGAGTTCACAGAGTTACAGAAGGATTCGCAGGATAAAACAGCAAAAAGGAGGCTCACTGGTGCGAAAAAGGCAGTAAAAGCTGTTTTGGGCGTTGAACGCTGGTGGACGAAATTGTGATCCTCAAAGTTGGACTATTTGTACTTGTATGAAATTTAATTCGAGATAATGTGTGGACACAACTCCATTCAACTAACCAGCAAGTGTACTGGGTCGTCCAAGTAATAAACCTTACGTGAGTAAGGGTCGATCCCACAGAGATTGTTGGTATGAAGCAAGCTATGGTCACCTTGTAAATCTCAGTCAGGCGGATTATAATTGATTATTGGGTTTTCGAAAATAATAAATAATAAGCAGGAAATAAAGATAAAGTTACTCATGTAATTCCATGGTGGGAATTTCAGATAGGTGTATGGAGATGTTGTGCTCCTCCTGAATCTCTGCTTTCCTACTTCTTCCTTCTTCCTTCTCATCACTCCTTTCTATGGCAAGCTGTATGTAGGGCATCATCGTTGTCAATGGCTACATCCCATCCTCTTAGTGAAAAAGATCCAAATGCTCTGTCACAGCACGGCTAATCATATGTCGGTTCTCAATCAGGTTGGAATAGAATCCCTTGATTCTTTTGCGTCTGTCACTAACGCCCAGCCTTCAGGAGTTTGAAGCTCGACACAGTCATTCAATCTCGGAATCCTACTCAGAATACCACAGACAAGGTTAGACTTTCCGGATTCCCATGAATGCCGCCATCAATTCTAGCTTATACCACGAAGATTCTGATTAAGGAATCCAAGAGATATGCGCCCGGCCTAAAGTAGAACGGAAGTGGTTGTCAATCACGTGCGTTCATAGGTGAGAATAATGATGAGTGTCATGGATCATCACATTCATCAAGTTGAAGTGCAACGAATATCTTAGAACATAAATAAATCGAATTGGATGGAAAAGAGTAGTAATTGCATTAAAACTTGAGGTACAGCAGAGCTCCACACCCTTAATCTATGGTGTGTAGAAACTCCACCGTTGAAAATACATAAGTGAAAGGTTCAGGCATGGCCGAGTGGCCAGCCCCCAAGGTCTAAGGACTAGGTGTCCAGAGATGTCTAATACACTAGTAAACTATCCTATTTATACTAGACTAGCTACTAGGGTTTACAAGAATAAGTAATTGATGCATAAATCAACTTCCGGGGACCACTTGGTGTGTGTTTAGGCTGAGCTTGATCTATCCACGAGCTGAGGCTTCTTTTGGAGTTGAACGCCAAGTTGTAACGTGTTTTGGGCGTTCAACTCTGGGTCGTGACGTGTTTCTGGCGTTTGACTCCAGGCAGCAACATGGAACTGGCGTTGAGCGCCAGTTTACGTCGTCAAATCCCGAATAAAGTATAGACTATTATATATTGATGGAAAGCTCTGGATGTCTAATTTCCAACGCCGATAAGAGCGCGCCATTTGGAGTTCTGTAGCTCCAGAAAATCAATTTCGAGTGCAGGGAGGTCAGATTCCAACAGCATCAGCAGTCCTTGGTCAGCCTCCTTCTCAGAGTTTTGCTTAGGTCCCTCAATTTCAGCCAGAAATTACCTGAAATCATAGAAAAACACACAAACTCATAGTAAAGTCCAGAAATGTGAATTTATCATAAAAACTAATGAAAGCATCCCTAAAAGTAGCTTGAACTTACTAAAAACTACCTAAAAACAATGCCAAAAAGCGTATAAATTATCCGCTCATTACAACACCAAACTTAAATTGTTGCTTATCCCCAAGCAACTGAAGATCATTTAGGATAAAAAGAAGAGAATATACTGTAAATTCCAAAATATCAATGAATATTAATTCTAATTAGATGAGCGGGACTTGTACCTTTTTGCTTCTAAACAGTTTTGGCATCTCACTTTTTCCTTTGAAGTTTAGAATGATTGGCTTCTCTAAGAACTTAGAATTTCGGATAGTGTTATTGATTCTCCTAGTTAAGTATGTTGATTCTTGAACACAGCTACTTTTTTTAGTCTTGGCCATGGCCCTAAGCACTTTGTTTTCCAGTATTACCACCGGATACATAAATGCCACAGACACATGACTGGGTGAACCTTTTCAGATTGTGACTCAGCTTTGCTAGAGTCCCCAGTTAGAGGTGTCCAGAGCTCTTAAGCACACTCTTTTTTGCTTTGGATCACGACTTTAACCACTTAGTCTCAAGCTTTTCACTTGGACCTTCATGACACAAGCACATGGTTAGGGACAGCTTGGTTTAGCCGCTTAGGCCTGGATTTTATTTCCTTGGGCCCTCCTATCCATTGATGCTCAAAGCCTTGGATCCTTTTTACCCTTGCCTTTTGGTTTTAAGGGCTATTGGCTTTTTCTGCTTGCTTTTTCTTTTTCTTTCTATATTTTTTTTCGCCATTTTTTTCGCAAGCTTCTTCTTTTTCACTGCTTTTTCTTGCTTCAAGAATCAATTTCATGATTTTTCAGATCATCAATAACATTTCTCTTTGTTCATCATTCTTTCAAGAGCCAACAGTTTTAACATTCATAAACAACAAGATCAAAAATATGCACTGTTCAAGCATTCATTCAGAAAACAAAAAGTATTGTCACCACATCAATATAATTAAACTAAATTCAAGGATAAATCGAAATTCATGTACTTCTTGTTCTTTTGAATTAAAAACATTTTTCATTTAAGAAAGGTGAAGGATTAATGGAATTATTCATAACTTTAAGACATAGTTACTACATACTAATGATCATGAAGTAGAGACACAAAACATAGATAAACATATAACATAAATAAAAACGAAAAACAGAAAAATAAGAACAAGGAATGAGTCCACCTTAGTGAGGGTGGCGCCTTCTTGAAGAACCAATGGTGCTCTTTGAGCTCCTTTATGTCTCTTCCTTGCTTCTGTTGGATGATCTCTAGTAATTTTGGTGCTCCTATCTTTAGTTGCTCCCAATAATTGTGTGGAGGACAATTTATCCCCTGAAGTATCTTAGGAATCTCTTGATTTGCAGTCAAATATTCTACCACTGAGCTATAAACCCTTTAGATGAGTCTTTCCATCTCCCATGACTCAGAGGTGGAAGCTTTTGTCTTCCCTTCTCTCTCTTTTTTTTTGAGGTTTCTCTGGCCTTAGGCGCCATCAATGGTTATGGAAAAACAAAAAGCTATGCTTTTACCACACCAAAATTAGAAAATTGCTCGCCCTCGAGCAAGAGAAGAAAGAAAAGATGAAGAATAAGAAGAAGATATGGAGGAGATGTGTGTATTCGGCTATATGGGTGGGATTGGGTGGGAAAGAGATTTTGAATTTTGAAGGTAGGTGGGGTGTATGGGGAAGAGTGAATGGATGTGAGTGGTGAATGGACAACAGAAGGGATGACCATGAATGGAGAGAGAGAGGGCGAAGTAGGTGGGGATCCTGTGAGGTCTACAAATCCTGAGGTGTCAAGGATTTACATCCCTGCACCAATTAGGCATGTAAAATGCCTTTGCACACCATTCTGGCATTTAAACGCCGAGATGATGCACATTCTGGACGTTCAACGCCCATGTGTAGCATGTTTCTGGCGTTGAACGCCAGTTCCATGCTTGTTACTGGCGTTCAGCGCCAGCTTTTCTCAAGGCACATTCCTGGCGTTCAAACGCCAGGATGTTGCTTATTTCTGGCGTTCAGCGCCAGATTCATGCTCTGTTCTGGCGTTGAACGCCAGCCAGATGCTCCTTACTGGCGTTGAACGCTAGTATGTCCTCCCTCCAGGGTGTGATTTTTCTTCTGCTGTTTTTGATTCTGTTTTTAATTTTTATATTTTTTTCGTGACTCCACATGATCATGTACCTAATAAAACACAAAATAACAATAAAATAAAATAAAAATTAGATAAATAAAAATTGGGTTGCCTCCCAACAACCACTCTTTTAATGTCATTAGCTTGACAGTGGGCTCTCATGGAGCCACAAAGGTGATCAGGTCAATGTTGTAAAACTCCTAACACCAAACTTAGAGTTTGGATATGGGGTCTTAACACCAAACTTAGTGTTTGGTTGTGGCCTCCCAACACCAAACTTAGAGTTTGACTGTGGGGGCTCTGTTTGACTCTGTACTAAGAGAAGCTCTTCATGCTTACTCTCTTTTGTCACAAAGGGATGGCCATGTGCCTTATACACAAGGTAGTCTCCATTCAATTGAAGGACTAATTCACCTCTGTTGACATCTATCACAGCTCCTGCTGTGGCTAGGAAAGGTCTTCCAAGGATGATGCACTCATACTCTTCCTTCCTAGTGTCTAAGATTATGAAATCATCAGGGATGTAAAGGCCTTCAACCTTTACTAACACGTCCTCTACTAATCCATAAGCTTGTCTTAATGACTTGTCTGCCAATTGTAATGAGAACAAGGCAGGTTGTACCTCAATGATCCCCAGCTTCTCTATTACAGAGAGTGGCATAAGATTTATCCCTGACCCCAGATCACATAGAGCTTTTTCAAAGGTCATGGTGCCTATGGTACAAGGTATTAAGAACTTGCCAGGATCTTGTCTCTTTTGAGGTAAAATTTGCTGAATCCAGGTATCTAGTTCACTAATGAGCAAGGGAGGTTCACTTTCCCAAGTCTCATTACCAAACAACTTGGCATTCAGCTTCATGATAGCTCCTAAATATTGAGCAATTTTCTCTCCAGTCACATCTTCATCCTCTTCAGAGGAAGAATAGTCTTCAGAGCTCATGAATGGTAGAAGGAGATTTAATGGAATCTCTATGGTCTCTATATGAGCCTCAGATTCCTTTGGATCCTTTATAGGAAACTCCTTCTTTCTTGAGAAACGTCCCAGGAGGTCCTCCTCACTAGGATTTTCGTCCTTCTCCTCCCTTGTGCATTCGGCCATATTGATCACATCAATGGCCTTGCACTCTCCTTTTGGATTCTCTTCTGTATTGCTTGGGAGAATACTGGGAGGAGTTTCAATGACTTTCTTACTCAGCTGGC
This sequence comes from Arachis stenosperma, assembly GCF_014773155.1. Taxonomy (NCBI): domain Eukaryota; kingdom Viridiplantae; phylum Streptophyta; class Magnoliopsida; order Fabales; family Fabaceae; genus Arachis; species Arachis stenosperma. The sequence continues at coordinate 45,643,758 of NC_080382.1, read as the reverse complement.
CCACTTGTGCCTCCAAATTTCTAATGGAGGACCTTGTTTCACTCATGAAACTGAAAGTGGCTTTTGACAGATCAGAGACTAAGTTTGCTAAATTAGAGGAGCTTTGTTCAGAATTCTCTGTCTGTTACTGAGAAGATGATGGAAAAGGCTTGTTATTACTGAGCCTATTTCTTCCACCATTATTAAAGCCTTGTTGAGGCTTTTGTTGATCCTTCCATGAGAAATTTGGGTGATTTCTCCATGATGAGTTATAGGTGTTTCCATAAGGTTCACCCATGTAATTTACCTCTGCTATTGCAGGGTTCTCAGGATCATAAGCTTCTTCAGAAGCTGCCTCTTTAGTACTGTTGGATGCATTTTACCATCCATTCAGACTTTGAGAAATCATGTTAACTTGTTGAGTCAACACTTTGTTTTGAGCCAATATGGCATTCAGAGCATCAATTTCAAGAACTCCCTTCCTCTGAGGCGTCCCATTATTCATGGAATTCCTCTCAGAAGTGTACATGAATTGGTTATTTACAACCATGTCAATAAGTTCTTGAGCTTCTGCAGGTGTTTTCTTTAGGTGAATGGATCCACCTGCAGAATGGTCCAGTGACATTTTCGAAAACTCAGATAGACCATAATAGAATATATCTAATATGGTCCATTCTAAAAACATGTCAGATGGACACCTTTTGGTCAGCTGCTTGTATCTTTCCCAAGCTTCATAGAGGGATTCACCATCCTTTTGCTTGAAGGTCTGAACATCCACTCTAAGCTTGCTCAGCTTTTGAGGAGGAAAGAATTTATCCAAGAAAGACGTGACCAGCTTTTCCCAGGAGTCCAGACTATCTTTAGGTTGTGAGTCCAACTATGTTCTAGCTCTGTCTCTTACAGCAAAAGGGAAAAGCATGAGCCTATAGACTTCAGGATCTACTCCATTTGTCTTAACAGTCTCACAAATCTGCAAGAACTCAGTTAAAAACTGGTAAGGATCTTCAGATGGAAGTCCATAAAACTTGCAGTTCTGTTGCATTAAAGCAACTAGTTGAGGTTTAAGCTCAAAATTGTTTGATCCAATGGCAGGAATAGAGATGCTTCTTCCATCAAACTTGGACGTGGGTTTAGTAAAGTCACCAAGCATCCTCCTTGCATTATTATTATTTTCGGCTGCCATCTCCTTCTCTTGTTCTAATATTTCTGAAAGGTTACGTTTAGATTGTTGTAATTTAGCTTCTCTTAGTTTCCTCTTCAGAGTCCTTTCAGGTTCGGGATCAATTTCAACAAGAGTGCCTTTTTCCTTGTTCCTGCTCATATGAAAGAGAAGAAAACAAGAAAAGAAGAGGAATCCTCTATGTCATAGTATAGAGATTCCTTTATGTTAGTAGAAGAAGAAAGGGGAGAAGAGTGAAGAAGAATGGGTTCGGATTTTCAGATGAAGAGAGGTGAAGAGAAGTGTTAGTAAATAAATAATTAAATAGAAGAAGAGGGGAGAGGGAGAATTCGAAAATTAATTTTTGAAAAGGGGTTAGTAATTTCGAAAATTAAAGATAAGATATGATTAAAATTAAAATTTAAAAACAATTAAAAAGAATTTTTGAAAAAGGGATGAGATATTTTCGAAAATTAGAGAGAGAAAAGTAGTTAGGTGGTTTTGAAAAAGATAAGAAACAAACAAAAAGTCAAATAGTTAGTTGAAAAAGATATTAAAGTCAAATTTGAAAAGATAAGAAGATAAGAAATTAGATAAGATATTTTAAAATCAAATTTTTGAAAAAGATATAATTTTAAAAAGATATGATAAAAAGATAAGATAAGAAGATATGATTTTTAAAATTAAAATTAATTACTTAATGGTGCACGAATTTGCAATCCGTACAACTAACCAGCAAATGCACTGGGTCGTCCAAGTAATACCTTACGTGAGTAAGGGTCGATCCCACGGAGATTATTGGTTTGAAGCAAGCTATGTTTATTTTATTATTCTTAGTCAGGATATTAATTAAAATTATCAGTTGGAATTATTAGATTGGAAAAATAAAAGAGCATAAAATCGTTACTAGTTGTGCAGTAATGGGGAATATGTTGGAGTTTTGGAGATGCTTTGTCCTCTGAATCTCTGCAATGTAATATTCAACTCAATTGTTTGTAAAGCACGTCTACGGCAAGCTGTATGTAGGGTGTCACCATTGTCAGTGGCTACTTCCCATCCTCTCAGTGAAAATAGTCCAGATGCTCTGTCACAGTACGGCTAATCAGCTGTTGGTTCTCGATCATGTTGGAATAGGATCCATTGATCCTTTTGCGTTTGTCATCACGCCCAGCAATCGCGAGTTTGAAGCTCGTCACAGCCATTCAATCCCGGAATCCTACTCGGAATACCACAGACAAGGTTTAGACTTTCCGGATCCTCAAGAATGGCCGCCATCAGTTCTAGCTTATACCGCGAAGATTCTGATTAAAGAATCCAAGAGAAGCTCATTCAATCTGATGTAGAATGGAGGTGTTTGTCAGGCACGCGTTCATGAGTTGGGGAAGGTGATGAGTGTCACGGATCATCACCTTCTCTATAATTAAGCGCGAATGAACATCTTAGATAGTATCATACGAACGTTTGAGTGGAGAAATAAAAACAATTGCATTAATTCATCGAGACGCTGCAGAGCTCCTCACCCCCAACAATGGAGTTTAGAGACTCATGCTGTCAAAGTGTATAACATTCAGATCTGAAAATGTCATGAGGTACAAGATAAGTCTCTAAAAGTTGTTTAAATAGTAATTAGTAAATTAGTAACCTAGGTTTACAGAATATGAGTAAACTAAGATAATTGGTGCAGAAATCTACTTCTGGGGCCCACTTGGTGTGTGCTGGGGCTGAGACTAAAGCTATCCACGAGCTGAGGCTTTTCTTGGAGTTGAACTCCAAGTTATAACGTGTTTTGGGCGTTCAACTCCGGATCATGACGTGTTTCTAGCGTTTAACTCCAGACAGCAGCATGTACTTGGTGTTCAACGCCAAGTTACGTCGTCTATCTTCGCGCAAAGTATGGACTATTATATATTGTTGGAAAGCCCTGGATGTCTACTTTCCAACGCCGTTGAGAGCGCGTCAATTGGATTCCTTTAGCTCCAAAAAATTCATTCCGAGTGCAGGGAGGTCAGGATCCAACAACATCAGCAGTCCTTTTTCAGCCTAACTCAGATTTTTGCTCAACTCCCTCAATTTCAGCCAGAAAATACCTGAAATCACAGAAAAACACAAAGACTCATAGTAAAGTCCAGAAACATGATTTTTGCCTAAAAACTACTAATATTCTACTAAAAACTAATTAAAACATGCTAAAATCTACATGAAATTACCCCCAAAAAGCGTATAAAATATCCGCTCATCACAACACCAAACTTAAACTGTTGCTTGTCCTCAAGCAACTAGATAAATAAAATAGGATGAAAAGAATTAAGAAGTAATAATATCTTAGAGTTTTAAATGAAGCTCAGATTCTTATTAGATGAGCGGGACTTGTAGCTTTTTGTCTCTGAATAGTTTTGGCATCTCCCTCTATCCTTTGAAATTCAGAATGATTGGCATCCATAGGAACTCAGAATTTAGATAGTATTATTGATTCTCCTAGTGTAGTATGTTGATTCTTGAACACAGTTACTTTATGAGTCTTGGCCGTGGCCCTAAGCACTTTGTTTTCCAGTATTACCACCAGATACATAAATGCCACAGACACATGACTAGGTGAACCTTTTCAGATTGTGACTCAGCTTTGCTAAAGTCCCCAGTTAGAGGTGTCCAGAGCTCTTAAGCACACTCTTTTTGCCTTGGATCACGACTTTAACCACTCAGTCTCAAGTTTTTACTTGGACCTGCATGCCACAAGCACATGGTTAGGGACAGCTTGATTTAGCCGCTTAGGCCTGGAACTACTTCCTTAGGCCCTCCTATCCACTGATGCTCAAAGCCTTGGATCCTTTTCACCCTTGCCTTTTGGTTTTAAGGGCTGTTGGCTTTTATTCCTTTTCTTGATCCATTGATTTCTTGTAAAAAATTTTTTTGTTTTACTGCTTTTTCTTGCTTCAAGAATCAAATTCATGATTTTTCAGATCATCAATAATATTTTTCGTGTTCCTCATTCTTTTAGGAGCCAATATTCATGAAATTCAAGATACAAATTATGCACTGTTCAAGCATTCATTCAGAGAACAAAAGTGTTGCCACCACATATAGTTAATTATAATTTTATTATTAAGAACTCGAAAAAATAATTACTTCTTTATTCTAATTATCTACTATTTTATTCATGCCTGATGAGATGAGAAAAATAAATTATAACTTAATTGGAAATAAAATCAGAATAGATATACTAATTACTACTACACTACTATATATCTCCTAAGGTAAATTTCTATAATAACACTATCACAGAGTTAAAGCTAAAATTAGAACTCAACACCTGTGTTTTTGAGAAGTAGATGTTCCTCTATCTGTGGGGTGCTTTTCAAGGATAATTTCTGCGCTTCAGCTCCCTTAGATCCCGCCCTTCTCTTCCTGTTCCTTAAGCAGTTTGCAAAGCATGCTACTTTGGTTGTTCTGTTCTTCCTTTATTTGGTTCATAGCTTCTTGCAATTTGGAAATAGATGCTTCAATATGTTCCCAATATTCGAATTGAGGAAGTTCTGGGAGGACTTCCTGTGCTCTCCTCTTGATTGGATCATCCTGCAGCTGTTGTCTGTCCATTGATATTCTAGTGATTGGCCTTTCAACTGAGATATACTCTGTTATTCCCATCTTCACTCCAGCATCTCTGCAGAGCATAGAAATTAGGCTTGGATAGGCCAATCTGGCATCCTTGGAATTCCTGTTTGCTATTTTGTATAGTTCACACGAGATCAGTTGATGGACTTCTACTTCTTTTCCCAACATGATGCAGTGAATCATCACTGCTCTTTTAATGGTAACTTCAGAATGGTTGCTGGTGGGCAATATGGAACGCCCAATGAAATCCAGCCAGCCTCTGGCTACTGGTTTGAGATCTTCTCTTTTGAGTTGATTTGGAATGCCAGTCGTGCTGGTGGTCCACCTGACTTCAGGGATGCATATATCCTCTAGAATCTTGTCCAAGCCTTTATTTACCCTCATCATTCTCCTATTAAAGGAGTCTGGGTCATCTTTCAGTTGAGGAAGCTTAAAGATTTCCTTGATTTTGTCAGGATGGGTATGAACAATCTTTCCTCTGACTAAGGTCCGATGATCATAGAGAGCAGCTCCAATTATTCTTTGCCTGTCTGTCTACCATAGATTAGCATAGAACTCCTGAACCATGTTCCTTCCCACTTTCGTTTCAGGATTGGCTAGGATTTCCCAATTCCTATTTCAAATTTGCTCTTGGATCTCCGGATATTCATCTTCTTTCAGGTCAAATTTGACTTCCGGGATCACTGATCTGCGATTCATTATTTTGTAGTAGTGGTCTGAATGTTCTTTAGTTAAGAACTTCCCTTGATTCCACAGTGTCTTTGGAATATTCTCTTTCTTGCCTCTTGGGTTGGGTTGTTTTCCTTTAGGGGTCATGATCAAAGTGAGAATGTTTTTGTGATCACGGATAAGCACACCAAACTTAGAGGTTTGCTTGTCCTCAAGCAAAAGAAAAGAGAGAAGAGGAATAGGAGGAGAGCAAGTGTGGAATGGTGGATGATGAGAGGGGCGCCGAAAGTGAATATAAAGGGAGGGGGTGGGTTTTCGAAAATAAGAAAAAGATATAAGATAGAAGATATAATTTATAAAAGATAAATATGACAAGAAAAGGATATAATTTAAAAAAATATGAATGATATTTAAAAATAAATTTGAATTTTATAATTTGAAAAAGATTTTAAAAGATAATTAAGTTTGAAAAGAAATTGGAAAAAGAGTTTGATTGGATTGAAAAAAAAAATTATGTTTATGTATGAAGCTACATTTGATATTTTGAAAAGGGATTTTAGAAATTAGGGTTTTTAGAAACTAAGATTAAAAATTTTGGAATTGAAGGATGATATTTTGAAACATGTTTATGCAAGAAATCATGAATTGAAACATAAAAATTAGAAATTTTGTGAAGAAAAACGAATTTTACCTCCTCCCCACCATCCTGGCGTTAAACGCCCAACTGCTGCATGTTTTGGGCGTTTAACGCCCAATTGTTGCTTCTCCTGGGCGTTCAACGTCCAGCTGATGCTTCTTTCTGGCGTTGAACGCCAGGAAGTCCTTTGTCACTGGGCGTTTTTCTGAACGCCCAGGATGCTGTCAATCTGGCGTTAAACGCCCAGAAGGTGCTTCTTTCTGGCGTTTAACGCCCAGAAGATGCTCCTTTCTGGCGTTTAACGCCCAGATGGCTACCCTTACTGGCGTTGAACGCCCAGTGGGTGCTTCTTTTGGGCGTTCAACGCCCAAAACGTTTCTTACTGGCTTTTTTTCATGCTAGTGAGCTTCCAAATTTCCCTGCAACTCTGTGAATTCAGTCAATTGCTATTTTACCTTTTGAAGATACTCTGACATATATCTGTAAAAATCAATTAATTAGTAAAAACAAATAAAATTAAATTTTGTCAATGGCTGGGTTGCCTCCCAGCAAGCGCTTCTTTAATATCATTAGCTGGACTATTACTGAGCTTTTAATCAAGTCTCAGTTTTGAGCATTCTTGCTCAAAATTGCTTTCAAGATAATGTTTAACTCTCTGTCCATTAACAATGAACTTTTTGTTAGATTCATTATCCTGATGCTCTACGTATCCATATGGTGATACACTTGTAATTACATATGGACCTCTCCACCGGGATTTTAATTTCCCAGGGAATAATTTGAGCCTAGAATTAAATAGCAGAAGTTTCTGCCCTGGCTCAAAGACTCTAGATGACAATTTCTTATCATGCCATCTTTTCGCTTTCTCTTTGTAAATTTTTGCATTCTCGAAAGCATTGAGTCTAAATTCCTCTAGCTCATTTAACTGGAGCAATCGTTTTTCTCCAGCTAACTTGGCATCAAGGTTTAGGAATCTGGTTGCCCAGTAGGCCTTGTGTTCCAGTTCCAATGGCAAGTGACATGCCTTTCCATACACAAGCTGGTATGGAGAGGTCCCTATAGGGGTCTTGAATGCTGTTCTGTATGCCCACAGAGCATCATCCAAGCTTCTTGCCCAATCCCTTCTACGGTTAATTACAGTCCGTTCCAGGATTCTTTTGAGTTCTCTATTTGAGACTTCAGCTTGCCCATTAGTTTGTGGGTGATATGGAGTAGCTACCATGTGGCTAACTCCATAACGAACCAAAGCAGAGTAAAGCTGTTTATTGCAGAAATGAGTGCCCCATCACTGATTAATACTCTAGGGATACCAAATTTGCTGAAGATGTGTTTCTGGAGGAATTTTAACACTGTTTTGGTGTCATTAGTGGGTGTTGCAATAGCCTCAACCCATTTGGATACATAATCCACTGCCACCAGAATATAAGTGTTTGAGTATGATGGTGGGAAAGGTCCCATGAAGTCAATACCCCATACATCAAACAACTCAATCTCCAAGATCCCTTGTTGAGGCATGGCATAACTGTGGGGCAGATTGCCAGATCTTTGGCAACTGTCACAATTAAGTACAAACACTCGGGAATCTTTATAGAAAGTAGGCCAGTAGAACCCACTTTGGAGGACTCTTGTGGCTGTTCGCTCACTTCCAAAATGTCCTCCATACTGTGATCCATGGCAGTGCCATAGGATCTTCTGCGTTTCTTCCTTAGGCACACATCTACGGATTACTCCGTCTGCACATCTCTTGAAGAGATATGGTTCATCCCAAAGATAGTACTTTGCATCTGTGATCAATTTTTTTATTGCTGCCTACTGTACTCTTTGGGTATGAACCTCACTGCCTTGTAATTTGCAATGTATGCAAACCATGGCACTTCCTGGATGGCAAATAGTTGCTCATCCGGAAAGTTTTCAGAGATCTCAGTAAGAGGGAGGGACGCCCCTTCTACTGGTTCTATTCGGGACAGGTGATCTGCTACCTGATTCTCTATCCCTTTTCTGTCTCTTATTTCTATATCAAACTCTTGCAGAAACAACACCCATCTTATAAGTCTGGGTTTTGAATCCTGCTTTGTGAGTAGATATTTAAGAGCTGCATGATTAGTGTACACGATCACTTTTGATCCTACTAAATAGGATCTGAATTTGTCAATGGCGTAAACCACTGCAAGTAGCTCTTTTTCTGTGGTTGTGTAGTTCTTCTGTGCGTCATTTAGAACACGACTGGCATAGTAAATGACATGCAGAAGCTTGTCATGCCTTTGTCCCAACACTGCACCAATGGCATGGTCACTGGCATCACACATTAGTTCAAATGGCAATGCCCAGTTTGGTGCAGAGATGATTGGTGCTGAGACCAATTTAGCTTTCAGGGTCTCAAATGCTTGCAGACACTCTTTATCAAAGATAAATGGCGTGTCAGCAGCTAGCAGGTTGCTTAGAGGTTTGGCGATTTTTGAAAAATCCTTTATAAACCTCCTATAGAATCCTGCATGCCCCAGAAAGCTTCTGATTGGCTTAACATTGGCGGGTGGTGGTAATTTTTCAATTACTTCAACTTTAGCTTGATCCACCTCTATTCCCTTGTTTGAGATTTTGTGCCCAAGGACAATTCCTTCAGTCACCATAAAGTGACACTTCTCCCAGTTTAAAACCAGGTTAGTCTCTTGGCATCTCTTTAGAACAAGTGCTAAATGGTTAAGGCAGGAGCTGAATGAGTCTCCAAACACTGAAAAGTCATCCATGAAGACTTCCAGAAATTTTTCCACCATATCAGAGAAAATTGAGAGCATGCACCTCTGAAAGGTTGCAGGTGCATTGCACAGGCCAAATGGCATCCTTCTGTATGCAAATACTCCAGATGGGCATGTGAATGCCGTTTTCTTCTGATCCTGGGGATCTACTGAAATTTGATTATAACCTGAATATCCATCCAGGAAGCAGTAGTATTCATGACCTGCTAGTCTTTCTAGCATTTGGTCTATGAATGGTAAAGGAAAGTGATCCTTTCTGGTGGCTGTATTGAGCCTTCTGTAATCAATACACATACGCCACCCTGTAACTGTTCTTGTAGGAACCAGTTCATTTTTTTCATTGTGCACCACTGTCATGCCACCTTTCTTAGGGACAACCTGGACAGGGCTTACCCAGGGGCTATCAGAAATAGGATAAATAATCCCAGCCTCTAGTAACTTAGTGACCTCTTTCTGCACCACCTCCTTCATGGCTGGGTTCAACCGCCTTTGTGGTTGAACCACTGGCTTGGCGTCACCCTCTAGTAGGATCTTGTGCATGCATCTGGTTGGGCTAATGCCCTTGAGATCACTGATGGACCACCCAAGAGCTGTCTTGTGTGTCCTTAGCACTTGAATTAGTGCTTCCTCTTCCTGTGGCTCTAAGGTAGAGTTTATGATTACAGGAAAGGTATCACCTTCTCCCAGAAATGCATATTTCAGGGATGGTGGTAATGGTTTGAGCTCGGGTTTAGGAGGTTTCTCCTCTTCCTGAGGGATTTTCAGAGGTTCTACTATTCTCTCTGATTCCTCCAGATCAGGCTGAACATCTTTAAAGATGTCATCTAGCTCTGATTCGAGACTCTCAGCCATATTGACCTCTCTTACTAGGGAGTCAATAATATCAACACTCATGCAGTCATTTGGGGTGTCTGGATGTTGCATGGCTTTAACAACATTCAACTTGAACTCCTCCTCATTGACTCTCAGGGTCACTTCCCCTTTTTGGACGTCAATGAGGGTTCGGCCAGTTGCTAGGAAAGGTCTTCCTAGAATGAGAGTTGCACTCTTGTGCTCCTCCATTTCCAGCACCACAAAGTCAGTAGGAAAGGCGAATGGCCCAACCTTGACAATCATGTCTTCATCACGCCTGATGGGTATTTAATGGAGCCATCAGCAAGTTGAAGACATATCCTGGTTGGTTTGATTTCTTCAGTTAAACCAAGCTTTCTGATAGTAGATGCAGGTATTAGGTTGATACTTGCCCCAAGATCACATAAAGCTTGCTTGGTACAAGTACCCTCTAATGTGCATGGTATCATAAAGCTCCCAGGATCTTTAAGCTTCTCAGGTAAGCTTTTCAGAATGATTGCACTGCATTCTTCAGTGAGGTAAACTTTTTCAGTTTCCCTCCAATCCTTCTTATGACTTAAGATCTCTTTCATGAACTTAGCATAAGAGGGTATTTGCTCAAGTGCTTCTGCAAACGGAATCTTTATTTCAAGAGTCCTGAGATAGTCTGCAAAGCGGGCAAATTGCTTATCCTGTTCCGCTTGGCGGAGTTTTTGAGGATAAGGCATTTTGGCTTTGTATTCCTCAACCTTAGTTGCTGCAGGTTTATTACCTACAGAAGTGGGTTGGGAAGCCTTTTTAGAAGGGTTGTTATCAGCACTTGTATGTGACTGATCCCCCACTGGCATTTGAATGCCAGGGGTGGAAGATGGAGTGGTGTTAGACGCCACCTCCTTATTTGTTACTAGCGTCTGAACGCCAGAACTATGCTCCCTTTGGGCGTTCAACGCCGGATTCATGCTTGTTTCTGGCGTTGAACGCCAGGAATGAGCATGGTCTGGGCATTCAGCACCAGCATTATTCCTCTCTGGGCTCTGACTGTCCTCAGAGGGATTTTGAGTAGCCATTTGTTCATTTCTTGGCTTCCTGCTGCTTTGAAGTGAGGTATTTAATGTTTTCCCACTTCTTAATTGAACTGCTTGGCATTCTTCTGCTATTTGTTTTGACAGTTGCTTTTCTGTTTGCTTTAACTGTACTTCCATATTCCTGTTAGCCATTCTTGTTTCCTATAGTATTTCCTTGAATTCGGCTAGTTGCTGGGTTAGAAAGTCTAATTGCTGATTGAATTCATTAGCCTGATCCACAGGACTGAGTTCAGCAGTTACTGTTTTAGCTTCTTCTTTCATGGAAGATTCACTACTTAGGTACAGATGCTGATTTCTGGCAACTGTATCAATAAGCTCTTGAGCTTCTTCAATTGTTTTTCTCATATGTATAGATCCACCAGCTGAGTGGTCTAGAGAAATTTGAGCTTTTTCTGTAAGCCCATAGTAGAAGATGTCTAATTGCACCCATTCTGAGAACATTTCAGAGGGGCATTTTCTTAGCATCTCTTTGTATCTCTCCCAAGCATCATAAAGGGATTCATTATCTCCTTGTTTGAAGCCTTGGATGCTTAGCCTTAGCTGTGTCATCCGTTTTGGAGGGAAATAGTGATTCAGGAATTTTTCTGACAGCTGTTTCCATGTTTTTATGCTATTCTTAGGCTGGTTATTTAACCACCTCTTAGCTTGATCTTTTACAGCAAATGGAAACAGCAATAATCTGTAGACATCCTGATCCACTTCTTTATCATGTACTGTGTCAGCAATTTGTAAAAATTGTGCCAGAAACTCTGTAGGTTCTTCATGTGGAAGACCGGAATACTGGCAGTTTTGCTGCACCGTGATAATGAGCTGAGGATTCAACTCAAAGCTACTAACTCCAATGGAGGGTATACAGATACTACTCCCATATGAAGCAGTAGTGGGGTTAGCATATGACCCCAGAGTCCTCCTGGACTGTTCATTTCCACTTAATTCCATGATGGAACAAGGGAGATGATATGTATGTTGATATTATTTATTTTATAGAAGTGGAATAAATAAAAACGGAATAAAATTTGAAAATGTTTTGTGAGGATTTTTTGAAAAAAATTTTGAAATTGAAATTCGAAATTTTTATATAAAAATTTCGAAATTATTGTTTAAAATTAGTTAGAAAAGATATTTTTTTTTGAATTTTGAATTTTATGATGAAAGAGAAAAACACATAAAAGCCACAAGATTTAAAATTTTTAGATCTAATGCTCCTTATTTTCGAAAATTTTGGAGGGAAAATACCAAGGAACACCAAACTTAAAAATTTTAAGATCAAAACACAAGAAAAACTCAAGAACGCCTTGAAGATTCACAAGAACACAAGAACAAAAGAAAGAACACTAAACTTAAAATTTTTAGAAAACTTTACTAAATTTTCGAAAATTAAAGAAAGATCAACAGGAAAACACCAAACTTAAAGTTTGGCACAAGATTAAATTAAGAAAATTATTTTTGAAAAAGGATTTTAAAAAGAAGGTGCCCAATTGCCAAGAACATAAGCCAACGCTATAACCAACTAAGTTAAAAATGTAACGTATTTTAAAAATGTATGATTTTTATGGATAAAATAAATTTTTGAAAACTAATGTTTTGAAAAAGCACAAGAAAAACAAGAAAAGACACAGAACAAGAAAAATTAAAGATCAAACAAGAAAAATTGACAAGAACAATTTGAAGATCAAGGAAAAACAAGAACATGCAATTCGAAAAAATTAAGAGACAAGGAAAAGCATGCAATTGACACCAAACTTAGAACAAGACACTAAACTCACGAAAAAATTAGAAATTGATAAAGAAAAATAATATTTTTGAAAATTTTTTTTAAAAAGGGATAATAAAAGATGCAATTCTAGTGAAAAAAGAGGATAAATTCTTCCTAATCTAAGCAACAAAATAAACCTTTAGTTGTTCAAACTCGAACAATCCCCGGCAACGGCGCCAAAAACTTGGTGCACGAATTTGCAATCTGTACAACTAACCAGCAAGTGCACTGGGTCGTCCAAGTAATACCTTACGTGAGTAAGGGTCGATCCCACGGAGATTATTGGTTTGAAGCAAGCTATGTTTATTTTATTATTCTTAGTCAGGATATTAATTAAAATTATCAGTGGAATTATTAGATTGGAAAAATAAAAGAGAATAAAATCGTTACTAGTTGTGCAGTAATGGGGAATATGTTGGAGTTTTGGAGATGCTTTGTCCTTTGAATCTCTGCAATGTAATATTCAACTCAATTGTTTGTAAAGCACGTCTACGGCAAGCTGTATGTAGGGTGTCACCATTGTCAGTGGCTACTTCCCATCCTCCCAGTGAAAACGGTCCAGATGCTCTGTCACAGCACGGCTAATCAGCTGTTGGTTCTCGATCATGTTGGAATAGGATCCATTGATCCTTTTGCGTTTGTCATCACGCCCGGCAATCGCGAGTTTGAAGCTCGTCACAGCCATTCAATCCCGGAATCCTACTCGGAATACCACAGACAAGGTTTAGACTTTCCGGATCCTCAAGAATGGCCGCCATCAGTTCTAGCTTATACTGCGAAGATTCTGATTAAAGAATTCAAGAGAAGCTCATTCAATCTGATGTAGAACGGAGGTGTTTGTCAGGCATGCATTCATGAGTTGGGGAAGGTGATGAGTGTCACGAATCATCACCTTCTCTATAATTAAGCGCGAATGAACATCTTAGATAGTAGCATACGAACGTTTGAGTGGAGAAATAAAAACAATTGCATTAATTCATCGAGATGCTGCAGAGCTCCTCACCCCCAACAATGGAGTTTAGAGACTCATGCCGTCAAAGTGTATAACATTCAGATCTGAAAATGTCATGAGGTACAAGATAAGTCTCTAAAAGTTGTTTAAATAGTAAATTAGTAACCTAGGTTTACAGAATATGAGTAAACTAAGATAATTGGTGCAGAAATCCACTTCTGGGGCCCACTTGGTGTGTGCTGGGGCTGAGACTAAAGCTATCCACGAGCTGAGGCTTTTCTTGGAGTTGAATTCCAGGTTATAACGTGTTTTGGGCGTTCAACTCCGGATCATGACGTGTTTCTGGCGTTTAACTCCAAACAGCAGCATGTACTTGGCGTTCAACGCCAAGTTACGTCATCTATCTTCGCGCAAAGTATGGACTATTATATATTGCTGGAAAGCCCTGGATGTCTACTTTCCAATGCCATTGAGAGCGCGTCAATTAGATTCCTGTAGCTCCAAAAATATCCATTCCGAGTGCAGGGAGATCAGGATCCAACAGCATCAGCAGTCCTTTTTCAGCCTAACTCAGATTTTTGCTCAACTCCCTCAATTTCAGTCAGAAAATACCTGAAATCACAGAAAAACACACAAACTCATAGTAAAGTCCAGAAACATGATTTTTGCCTAGGTTGGAATAGAATTCCTTGATTCTTTTGCGTCTGTCACTAACGCCCAGCCTTCAGGAGTTTGAAGCTCGTCACAGTCATTCAATCCCGGAATCCTACTCGGAATACCACAGACAAGGTTAGACTTTCCGGATTCCCATGAATGCCGCCATCAATTCTAGCTTATACCACGAAGATTCTGATTAAGGAATCCAAGAGATATGCGCCCGGCCTAAAGTAGAATGGAAGTGGTTGTCAATCACGTGCGTTCATAGGTGAGAATAATGATGAGTGTCACGGATCATCACATTCATCAAGTTGAAGTGCAACGAATATCTTAGAACAGAAATAAATCTAATTGGATGGAAAAGAGTAGTAATTGCATTAAAACTTGAGGTACAGCAGAGCTCCACACCCTTAATCTATGGTGTGTAGAAACTCCACCGTTGAAAATACATAAGTGAAAGGTTCAGGCATGGCCGAGTGGCCAGCCCCCAAGGTCTAAGGACTAGGCATCCAGAGATGTCTAATACACTAGTAAACTATCCTATTTATACTAGACTAGTTACTAGGGTTTACAGGAATAAGTAATTGATGCATAAATCCTCTTCCGGGGCCCACTTGGTGTGTGTTTGGGCTGAGCTTGATCTATCCACGAGCTGAGGCTTCTTTTGGAGTTGAACGCCAAGTTGTAACATGTTTTGGGCGTTCAACTCCGGGTCGTGACGTGTTTCTGGCGTTTGACTCCAGGCAGCAACATGGAACTGGCGTTGAGCGCCAGTTTACATCGTCAAATCCCGAATAAAGTATGGACTATTATATATTGCTGGAAAGCTCTGAATGTCTACTTTTCAAAGCCGTTGAAAGCGCGCCATTTGGAGTTCTGTAGCTCCAGAAAATCTATTTCAAGTGCAGGGAGGTCAGATTCCAACAGCATCAGCAGTCCTTGGTCAGCCTCCTTCTCAGAGTTTTGCTCAGGTCCCTCAATTTCAGCCAGAAATTACCTGAAATCACAGAAAAATACACAAACTCATAGTAAAGTCCAGAAATGTGAATTTATCATAAAAACTAATGAAAACATCCCTAAAAATAGCTTGAACTTACTAAAAACTACCTAAAAACATTGCCAAAATAGCGTATAAATTATCCGCTCATCAAACGCCCAAAAGAAGCATCTACTAGGAGTTCAACGCCAGTGAGGATAGCCATCTGGGCGTTAAACGCCAGAAAGGAGCATCTTCTGGGCGTTGAACGCCAGAAAGAAGCACCTTCTGGGCGTTTAAACGCCAGATTTGCAGCATCCTGGGCATTCAGAAAAACGCCCAGTGACAAAGGAGTTCCTGGCGTTCAACGCCAGAAAGAAGCAACAGCTGGGCGTTGAACGCCCAGGAGAAGCTGCACATGGGCGTTAAACGCCCAAAACATGCAGCATTTGGGCGTTTAACGCCAGGATGGTGGGGAGGAGGTAAATTCGTTTTTTTTTCACAATTTTTTTAATTTTTTATGTTTTAACTCATGATTTCTTGCATAAACATGTTACAAACTCTCATCCTTCAATTCCAAAAATTTTTTTAATCCTAATTTCTAAAATCCCTTTTTCAAAAATATTAAATGTATCTTAATCCATAAACACAAATCTTTTTCCAATCCAATCCAACTCTTTTTCAAAATTTTCAAAAATCAACTATCTTTTAAAATCTTTTTCAAAATAAACATTCAGGTTTATCTTTTCTAATATCATTCACAACTTTTTAATTTTAAATTATATCTTTTTCTTATCATATTTATCTTTCATAAATCATATCTTCTATCTTATCTTTTTTAAAAATTTTCGAAAATCCACCCCTCCCTTTTAAATCCCCATTCGGCCTCCCTCCTCTCATTCACCATTCGACACTAGCTCTCTTTCTATCCCTCTCCTTTCTTTTCTTTTGCTTGAGGACAAGCAAACCTCTAAGTTTAGTGTGTTTATCCGTGATCACTAAACCATACCCACTAAGATCACGGCTCCTAAAGGAAAGCAACCCACTCCAAGAGGCAAGAAATAGAGTATTCCAAAACCACTTTGGAATCAAGGGAAGTTATTAACCAAAGAACATTCAGACCATTACTACAAAATAATGGGTCTAAGATCAGTAATCCCGAAAGTCAAATTTGATCTGAAAGAAGATGAACATCCGGAGATCCAAGAGCAAATTCGAAACAGGAACTGGGAAATCCGAGCTAATTCTGAAACAAAAGTGGGAAGGAATATGGTTCAGGAGTTCTACACTAATCTGTGGCAAACAGACAGGCAAAGAATATCTGGAACTGTCCTCTATGACTATCGGACCTTGGTCAGAGGAAAGATTGTTCACATCCACCTTGACAAAATCAGGGAGATCTTTAAGCTGCCTCAGCTGAAAGATGACCCAGACTCCTTTAATAGGAGAATGATGAAAACAAACAAGGGCCTGGGTAAGATTCTAGAGGATATATGCATCCTTGGAGCCAGGTGGACCACCAGCACCACGGGCGTCCCAATTCAACTCAAGAGAGAAGATCTCAAACCAGTAGCCAGAGGTTGGCTGGACTTTATTGGGCGTTCTATATTTCCCACTAGCAACCGCTCTGAAGTCACCATTAAAAGAGCAGTGATGATCCACTGCATTTTGTTGGGAAGAGAAGTGGAAGTTCATCAGCTGATTTCGTGTGAATTTTACAAAATTGCAAACAAGAACTCCAAAGATGCCAAATTGGCTTATCCAAGCTTAATCTCTATGCTATGTAAAGATGCTGGAGTGAAGATGGGAATAACTGAGTATATCTCAGTTGAGCAGCCAATCACCAAAATATCAATGGAAAAACAACAATTCCTCCCATCAAAAGGAGAGCACAAGAATTCCTCCCAGAAATCCCTCAATTTGAATACTGGGAGCATCTTGAAGCATCTATTACCAAGTTGCAAGAAGCCATGGACCAAATAAAGGAAGAATAGAATAATCAAAATAGCATGCTCTGCAAATTGCTTGGAGAACAAGAAGAGCAAAGGCGTGACTTGAGGGAACCGAAGCGCCAGAAGCTGTCTCCTGAAGGGCCAAGCACCCCACAGATTAAAGGAGCATCCACCTCCCAAAATCCAGGTTGTTGAGTCCTAATCTTTTCCCTAACTCTGTGATAATTGTTCTTATTAGGAATTTACCTTAGAAGACTATATTAGTAGTAGTAATTAGTATCTCTATTTTGATTTTATCTCCAAGTAAGCTATAATTTATTTTTCTCATCATCATCAAACATGAATAAAATAGTAGATTTTTAGAATAAAGAGGCAATTTAATTTTCGAGTTCTTAATAAGGAAAATTCTAATTATTTATATGTGGTGGCAATACTTTTTGTCTTCTGAATGAATGCTTGAACAGTGCATATTTTTTATATTGAATTTTATGAATGTTAAATTATTGCTGATCTGAAAAATCATAAAATTGATTCTTGAAGCAAGAAAAAGCAGTAAAAAAAAATAGAAAGATAGAAAAAGATAGAAAAAGCCAATAGCCCTTTAACCCAAAAGGCAAGGGTGAAAAGGATCCAAGGCTTTGAGCATCAATGGATAGGAGGGCCCAAGGAAATGAATCCAGGCCTAAGCGGCTAAATCAAGCTGTCCCTAACCATGTGCTTGTGGCATGTAGGTCCAAGTGAAGAACTTGAGACTGAGTGGTTAAAGTCGTGATCCAAGGCAAAAGAGTGTGCTAAGAACTCTGGACACCTTTAATTGGGGACTCTAGCAAAGCTAAGTCACAATCTGAAAAGGTTCACCCAGTTATGTGTCTGTGGCATTTATGTATCCGGTGGTAATACTAGAAAACAAAGTGCTTAGGGCCACGGCCAAGACTCATAAAATAACTGTGTTCAAGGATCAACATGCTAAACTAGGAGAATTGATGCACGAAATTTTAATCTCAATATCAAAATCAAGATTTCTTATGATCTCGTACCACTAATCAGCAAGTGCACTGGGTCGTCCAAGTAATACCTTACGTGAGTAAGGGTCGATCCCACAGAGATTATTGGTTTGAAGCAAGCTATGTTTATTTTATTATCCTTAGTCAGGATATCAATTAAAATTATCAGTTTGAATTATTAGAAAAATAAAAGAGCGTGAAATAATTACTTGTTGTGCAGTAATGGAGAATGTGTTGGGGTTTTGGAGATGCTTTGTCCTCTGAATTCCTGCAATGTAATATTCAACTCAATAGCATAATGCAAGGTTCCTTCCATGGCAAGCTCTATATAGGGTGTCACCGTTGTAAATGGCTACTTCCCATCCTCTCAGTGAAAATGGTCCAAATGCTCTGTCACAGCACGACTAATCATCTGTCGGTTCTCAATCAGGTTGGAATAGAATCCAATGATTCTTTTGCGTCTATCACTAACGCCCAGCCTTCAGGAGTTTGAAGCTCGTCACAGTCATTCAATCCCAGAATCCTACTCGGAATACCACAGACAAGGTTTAGACTTTCCGGATTCTCATGAATGCTGCCATCAATCCGGCTTATACCACGAAGATTCTGATTAAGGAATCTAAGAGATACTCATTCAATATGATGTAGAACGGAGGTGGTTGTCAGACACACGTTCATGGGTTGAGGAAGCTGATGAGTGTCACGGATCATCACCTTCTCCAGAATTAAGCGCGAATGAACATCTTAGATAGGAACACGCATATTTGAATGGAAAAATATAAGTGATTGCATTAATTCATCGAGACGCTGCAGAGCTCCTCACCCCCAACAATGGAGTTTAGAGACTCATGCCGTCAAAGAGTATAAATTTCAGATCTAAAAATGTCATGAGATCCAAAATAAGTCTCTAAAAGTTGTTTAAATACTAAACTAGTAACCTAGGTTTATAGAGAATGAGTAAACTAAGATAATTGGTGCAGAAATCCACTTCTGGGGCCCACTTGGTGTGTGCTGGGGCTGAGACTTAAGCCTCTCACGTGCTTGGGCTGTTTCTGGAGTTGAACGCCAGGTTGTAACGTGTTTTGGGCGTTGAACTCCAACTTGTAACCTGCTTCTGGCGCTGGACGCCAGACTGCAACATGGAACTGGCGTTGAACGCCAGTTTACGTCATCTATCTTCGCGCAAAGTATGGACTATTATATATTGCTGGAAAGCCCTGGATGTCTACTTTCCAACCCAATTAAGAGAGCATCAATTGAACTCCTGTAGCTCCAAAAAATTCATTCCGAGTGCAGGGAGGTCAGGATCCAACAGCATCAGCAGTCCTTTTTCAGCCTAACTCAGATTTTTGCTCCGCTCCCTCAATTTCAGCCAGAAAATACCTGAAATCACATAAAAACACACAAACTCATAGTAAAGTCCAAAAATATGATTTTTGCCTAAAAACTAATAATATTCTACTAAAAACTAATTAAAACATACTAGAATCTACATGAAATTATCCCCAAAAAGCGTATAAAATATCCGCTCATCACAACACCAAACTTAAACTGTTGCTTGTCCCCAAGCAACTAGACAAATAAAATAGGATAAAAAGAAATTAAGAAGCAATAATATCTCAAAGTTTTAAGTGAAGCCCAGATTCTAATTAGATGAGTGGGGCTAGTAGCTTTTTGCCTCCAAACAATTTTGGCATCTCACTTTATCCTTTGAAATTCAGAATGGTTAGCATCCATAGGAACTCAGAGTTCAGATAGTGTTATTGATTCTCCTAGTTTAGCATGTTGATTCTTGAACACAGCTACTTTTATAAGTCTTGGCCGTGGCCCTAAGCACTTTGTTTTCCAGTATTACCACCGGATACATAAATGCCACAGACACATAACTGGGTGAACCTTTTCAGATTGTGACTTAGCTTTGCTAAAGTCCCCAATTGGAGGTGTCCAGAGCTCTTAAGCACACTCTTTTTGCTTTGGATCACGACTTTAACCACTCAGTCTCAAGTTCTTCACTTGGACCTACATGCCACAAGCACATGGTTAGGGACAACTTGGTTTAGCCGCTTAGGCATGGATTTTATTTCCTTGGGCCCTCCTATCCATTGATGCTCAAAGCCTTGGATCCTTTTTACCCTTGCCTTTTGGTTTTAAGGGCTATTGGCTTTTTCTGCTTGCTTTTTCTTTTTTTTTCTATATTTTTTTCTTTTTTTTCGCACAAGCTTTTGCTTTTTCACTGCTTTTTCTTGTTTCAAGAATCAATTTTTTTTGATTTTTCAGATCATCAATAACATTTCTCTTTTTCATCAGTCTTTCAAGAGCCAACAATTTTAACATTCATAAACAACAAGATCAAAAATATGCACTGTTCAAGCATTCATTCAGAAGACAAAAAGTATTGCCACCACATATAAATAATTAGAATTTTCCTTATTAAGAACTCAAAAAATATTGCCTCTTTATTCTAAAAATCTACTATTTTATTCATGTTTGATGATGATGAGAAAAATAAATTATAACTTAATTGGAATTGAAATCAAAGTAGAGATACTATTACTACTAATATATAACTTCTAAGGTAAATTCTTAATAAGAGCAGTTATCACAGAGTTAAGGCAAAGATTAGAACTTAACGACCTTTATTTTGGGAAATGGATGTTCCTCTAGTCTGTGGGGTGCTTGGTCTTTCAAGAGATAATTTCTGACGCTTCAGTTCCTTTAAGTCACATCCTTGTTCTTCCTATTCCCTTAGGTGCCATGAGTTTTAGCTCAGTGATCATGACAAATCACACCAAACTTAGAGGTTTGCTTGTCTCAAGCAAAAGAAAGGAAAGGAGAGAAATAGTAGGAGAGGCAAATTCGAAATTCTCCTCCCCACAATCCTGGCGTTAAACGCCCAAACGCTGCATGTTTTGGGCGTTTAATGCCCATGTGCAGCTTCTCCTGGGCGTTCAACGCCCAGCTATTGCTTCTTTCTGGCGTTGAATGCCAGGAAGTCCTTTGTCACTGGGCGTTTTTCTGAACGCCCAGGACGATGTCAATCTGGCGTTAAACGCCCAGAAGGTGATTCTTTCTGGCGTTCAACTCCCAGAAGATGCTCCTTTCTGGCGTTTAACGCCCAGATGGCTACCCTTACCGGCGTTGAACACTCAGTGGGTGCTTCTTTTGGGCGTTCAACGCCCAAAATGTTTCTTACTGGCTTTTTCACGCCATTCAGCTTTCCAAATTCCCTTGTAACTTTGTGAATTCAAGCAATTGCTATTTGACCTTGAAGATACTTGACATATACCTGTAAAAATCAATTAATTAACAAATAAACTTTGTAAATGGCTGGGTTGCCTCCCAGCAAGCGTTTCTTTATTGTCTTTAGCTGGACTATTACTGAGCTTTAATCAAGTCTCAGTTTTGAGCATTCTTGCTCAAAATCGCTTTCAAGATAATGTTTGACTCTCTGTCCATTAACAATGAACTTTTTATTAGAATCATTATCCTGAAGCTCTACGTATCCATATGGTGACACGCTTGTAATCGCATATGGACCTCTCCACCGGGACTTCAATTTCCTGGGGAATAATCTGAGCCTAAAATTAAATAGCAGAACTTTCTGCTCTGGCTCAAAGATTCTGGATGACAATTTCTTATCATGCCATCTTTTTGCTTTCTCTTTGTATATTTTTGCATTCTCAAAAGCATTGAGTCTAAATTCCTCTAGCTCATTTAACTGGAGCAATCATTTTTCTCCAGCTAACTTGGCATCAAGGTTCAGGAATCTGGTTGCCCAGTAGGCCTTATGTTCCAGTTCCACTGGCAAGTGACATGCCTTTCCATACACAAGCTGGTATGGAGTGGTCCCTATAGGGGTCTTGAATGCTGTTCTGTATGCCCACAGAGCATCATCCAAGCTTCTTGCCCAATCCCTTCTACGGTTAATTACAGTCCGTTTCAGGATTTTTTTGAGTTCTCTATTTGAGACTTCAGCTTGCCCATTAGTCTGAGCGGATATTTTATACGCTTTTTGGGGGTAATTTCATGTAGATTTTAGTATGTTTTAATTAGTTTTTAGTAGAATATTATTAGCTTTTATGCAAAAATCATATTTCTGGACTTTAGTATGAGTTTGTATATTTTTCTGTGATTTAAGGTATTTTCTGGCTGAAATTGAGGGAGCTGAGCAAAAATCTGATCTAGGCTGAAAAAGGACTGCTGATGTTGTTGGATTCTGACCTTCCTGCACTTGGAATAGATTTTTTGGAGCTATAGGAGTCCAATTGGCGCGCTCTCAATTAGGTTGGAAAGTACACATCCAGGGCTTTCCAGTAATATATAATAATCCATACTTTGTGCGAAGATAGATGACGTAAAATGGTGTTCAACGCCAGTTCCATGTTGCAGTCTGGTGTCTAGCGCCAGAAACAGGTTACAAGTTGGAGTTCAACGCCAGAAACAGGTTACAACCTGGCGTTCAACTCCAGAAACAGCCCAGGCACGTGAGAAGCTTAAGTCTCAGCCCCAGCACACACTAAGTGGGCCCCAGAAGTAGATTTCTGCACCAATTATCTTAGTTTACTCATTTTCTATAAACCTAGGTTACTAGTTTAGTATTTAAACAACTTTTAGAGACTTATTTTGTATCTCATGACATTTTTAGATCTGAATTATATATTCTTTGACGGCATGAGTCTCTAAACTCCATTGTTGGGGGTGAGGAGCTCTGCAGCATCTCAATGAATTAATGCAATTATTTCTGTTTTCCATTCAAACACGCTTGTTCCTATCTAAGATGTTCATTCGCGCTTCACTATGAAGAAGGTGATGATATGTGACACTCATCACCTTTCTCAATCCATGAACGTGTGCCTGACAACCACCTCCATTCTACATCAGATTGAATGAGTATCTCTTAGATTCCTTAATCAGAATCTTCGTGATATAAGCTAGAATTAATGGCGACATTCATGAGAATCCGGAAAGTCTAAACCTTGTCTGTGGTATTCCGAGTAGGATTCTGGGATTGGATGATTGTGATGAGCTTCAAACTCGCGAGTGTTGGGCGTGATGACAAACGCAAAAGAATCAATGGATTCTATTCCGACATGATCGAGAACCAACAGATGATTAGCCGTGCTGTGACAAAGCATTTGGACCATTTTCACTGAGAGGATGGGAAGTAGCCATTGACAATGGTGACGCCCTACATACAGCTTGCCATGGAAGGAGCCTTGCGATTTTTGAGAGTAAGAAAGTAGTATGTTGCAGAGATTCAGAAGACAAAGCATCTCCAAAACTCCAACATATTCTCCATTACTGCATAACAAGTATTTATTTTATGACCTTTGACTTTTTACAATTAAAACTAAAAATTATTATTGATATTATATCCTGACTAAGAGTTACAAAATAACCATAGCTTGCTTCAAACCAATAATCTCCGTCGGATTCGACCCTTACTCACGTAAGGTATTACTTGGACGACCCAGTGCCTTTGCTGGTTAGTTGTGCGGATTGCAAAAGTGTGATTGCAATTTCGTGCACCAGTAATCTCGAGCTCTTCATACCTAAAAAGAAAGAAGGAGATTCGGCCAGCAAGGAGGAGATCCTAGGAGGTTGGCTTGTCTCTGATTCTGCTCAACCACCACAGGAAGTAGCTAGAGTGGCGAAGTGATGGAAGAGGCAGAGATTAGAGCAGATGAAGTCATCATCATCATGAAGCATCAAGGGCCAGAAATTCATCTTGGAGAGCAAGCCAAGGATGGAGAGCTCGGATTGATGAAGAGTGATGACCAAGGAAGAACTAGAGGTATTTGCATGTTGGGTTTTGCATAGGTTACCTCTTCTCTCTCTTTGGCCGAACCGGTTTTGTGTGAAGGAAAAGAAGTTAAGCTTAGTTTTTGTTTCAACTGTGAAGGCTTCTCCTCTCTATAAAAGGGGTGAACAGTCACGGTTTGATTCAAGGAGAAAGTTTGGGAGTGCAAGGCATAGAAGTCTTATAGCTACCTAAGCTTACAGATTGTCTTCTCCTTCAATGTATTCTGTTTTGTAAATTTTTTGTTTAATCTTGTCATGTCTTGAGTCTCATGGAAAAAGACAAACAGTGAGGTTTGTATAAAAAATTCATAGAGCGGAAAAAGGAAGAGAGTGCAAAATTAAAAGAAAAAGCCATAGATGTCCTTAGAGTTCCTTTGTTCATCTATGTTGTGTTTCATGATTCTGTGGGAATGCCCTTGTAAGTTGGGTTAGTACTTTACAGTTTGTAATTAGGTTGATTATAGTGAAATTCCATCATAGTTGTGATGGAGACTAGATGTAGGTTGCATTGTACTTAGCAGCTGAAATAGGATATATCTGTGTGTAATCTTCTTTCTCTACTACTTTATTTCTGTTTCTATTGCACAGGAGCTAAAACAAAAAATATCTCGTGCCAAGTGACGAGACAAAAATAAAAAGTCTCGTGGCTAGGGACGAGACAAAAATAGAAAAGTCTCCTCAAAGACCAGAAAGTGTAATCAAGCAAAAGGGGGCTAAGATTCAAGCCCCCTTCTCTTAGCCACTGAAACTATCATCCTCTTTCAACATGTCAATTCTTTCCTTACAAACTTCAATTTTAGTGTTCACCAAAGCAATGAATGCCATCAATTGTTCCCATCTAAGGTGGTAAAGATTGGATCCATGGTAGGATACTTTAGTTGTAGAATCCTATTTCTCAATTTATAAATTTCATCCTCAACCATAATATTCTTGTTCTTAAAAAGTTTTTTTCATCAAAGATCATCGGGTGTGTCTCATTGTTCTTTTGAACCTCGTATTTTTCAATTATAGATCGCACCTTTAATGTTCTTGTGGCCAAGTCAATGTTTAAGAAGAATTATCTCTATAAACAATTAGACAAGCTTTAACTTTACATAACTTTAAAAATGTTAAAATTTTCTTTATGATTCCATCTTTTCTTTGCATGAAAGAAATTTTACGTTCTCGTTCGTTTTGGATGCATTCATATACTATTTTTCCCCGGCCCATCTAAAATTAAGAAAATATTCCAAAATATTAAACATGATATGAAATTAAATTACATAATTATATGAAAGTTATGAGTAACAATCAGTCTCTATTGTAGAAATTAACAATCACATGAAAAAAGAAAAAGAATAAAAAAACTATCTCAAGTTCTTAATTCTCAATGTTGTCTACAAACTTCACCCGCAAAGTCAGATTTCAAAACCGCCATACCATTCACTACTCTAGGTCAAAGCTTAATTAGCCTTCTCCATTTAATTTTTTATAGGAGTAAAATTCATTTAAATGAAAATGAAATGTGACTAATATTTTTTCTTATATATTTGCATTATTGACCCAATACTAACTAACTTTATTTTTTTTCAATAATAATAAAATACAACGTTGTATTGAAAACCAATGCTATATAAGTACCCAGATGGAAATAAGAGAGAAAATGGAAAAAAGAGACTAACTTTGTAGAAGCAGCGGTTTCTTATTCGAGCCAGTTACAGATGTGCTTAACGTTGCGCCTGAATATGTTGGCAGATTGCTTCACATCAGTTCTCCGAAGAAGTATCATCGCACTCACATCGGCTATCGTCAGCACGAAATTCATCAATCCTATAATAATAGCGAAGGATTTCACCACCCCGGGAAAAAAAATGCTTTTTTATGATGTTTATGCTGCTACTACTACTTGCAGTGCAGTGAGAAAAGAAAATCAAACTAGCATTTTTTTTTGCACACAGGGAGGGCCAGACACACCCGGCTTACACACCCAGAATGGACCCAGCCAAAAATTTGCCCGAATTGACCTTGATGAGCGGATATTTTATACGCTTTTTGGTGGTATTTTCCTGTAGTTTTTAGTATGCTTTAGCTACTTTTTAGTATATTTTTATTAGTTTTTATGCAAAAATCACATTTCTGGACTTTACTATAAGTTTGTGTGTTTTTCTGTGATTTCAGGTATTTTTTTGCTGAAATTGAGGGACCTGAGCAAAAATCTGATTCAGAGGCTGAAAAAGGATTGCAGATGCTGTTGGATTCTGATTCTCCTGTACGCGAAATGGATTTTTTGGAGCTACAGAAGCCCAATTGGCACACTCTCAATTGCATTGGAAAGTAGACATCTTGGGCTTTCCAGTAATGTATAATAGTTTATACTTTGCCTGAGATTTGATAACGCAAACTGGCGTTTAAATGCCCACTTTTTACCCTTTTCTGGCGTTAAACGCCAGAATTGGCATAAAAGCTGGAGTTAAACGCCCAAACTGGCACCAAAGCTGGCATTTAATACCAGGAATAGCCTCTACATGTGAAATCTTCAATGCTTAGCCCAAACACACACCAAGTAGGCTCCGAAAGTGGATTTCTGCACTATCTATATTAGTTTACCCATTTTTTGTAAACCTAGGTTACTAGTTTAGTATAAAAACTACTTTCAGAGATTCATTTTGTACCTCATGACATTTTACATCTGACTTTGTATCTTCTACGGCATGAGCCTCTAAACCCCATGGTTGGAGGTGAGGAGCTCTGCTGTGTCTCGATGGATTAATGCAATTATTTCTATTTTCTATTCAATCACGCTTGTTTCTATTCTAAGATATTCATTCGCACATCAACATGATGAATGTGATGATCCGTGACACTCATCACCATTCTCAACTTATGAACGCATGCCTAACAACCACTTCTGTTCTACCTTAGATTGAATGTGTATCTCTTGGGTTCCTGGTTCACAAGTTTGATTCCCTCTCCTGACAATAGAGTGTTCAATTCCGTGAAACCATAGTCTTCGTGGTATAAGCTAGAATCAATTGGCAGCACTCTTGAGATCCGGAAAGTCTAAACCTTGTCTGTGGTATTCCGAGTAGGATCTGGGAAGGGGTGACTGTGACGAGCTTCAAACTCACAAACGTTGGGCGCAGTGACAGTGTGCAAAAGGATCAATGGATCCTATTCCGGCACGGGTGAGAACCGACAGAGGATTAGCCATACGGGAAACCATAGAGGACCATTTTCACTGAGAGGATGGATGGTAGCCATTGACAACGGTGATCCACCAACATACAGTTTGCCATGGAAGGAACCTTGCGTGCATGAAGAAGACAACAGAAGGAAAGCAGAGATTCAAAAAATATAGCATCTCCAAAACCTCAACCTGTTCCTCATTACTGAATAACAAGTACTTTTTATTTCATGTTGTTCATTCTTCATAGACAAAAATCATCTTTATCATTAATTTCCTGACTAAGAGTTACAAGATAACCATAGCTTGCTTCAAGCCGGCAATCTCTGTGGGATTGACCCTTACTCACGTAAAGTATTACTTGGACGACCCAGTGCACTTGCTGGTCAGCTGCACGGAGTTGTGGATCACAATTTCGGGTACCAAGTTTTTGGCACCGTTGCCGGGGATTGTTCGAGTTTGGACAACTGACGGTTCATCTTATTGCTTAGATTAGGAATAAATTATTTTTGTTTGTTTAGAGTCACTAAATTTGAGTCTTTTGTTTGATTTTAGTTTCATGTTTTAAGTTTGGTGTCCTCTTTGTGTTTTTCCTTTTAATTTTCGAAAAAAATTGTGTTTGGTTTTCTAAAAATTCTAAGTTTGGTGTCTTTTGTTGCTTATTATGTTATACATTTTCGAATTATTAGTGTTCCAAGTATAAAAATTTTTAAGTTTGGTGTCCTTTGTGTTCTTATTTTCTTAAAAATTTTTAAAATTTGTTCTTGGTGTTCATCTTGACCTTCAAAGTGTTTTTGGTGTTCATCTCGACATTCAAAGTTTTCTTGTTTGTTTCCATTGTTTTAATCTAAAAATTCCAAGTTTGGTGTCACTTTGTTGTTTTTCTCTCTCCACTTTAAATTCAAAAATAAAAAATATCTTTTCCTTTAATTCCTCATAAAATTTCGAATCCCTTGGGTTGACTTGGTCAAATTTTTTTAAAATCATATCTTTTTCAAAATTTCCTAACTACTTTCTCTCTCTCTATTTTTCGAAAATATTCTACAAAATTTTTTAAAATCTTTTTAATTAATTAATTATTTTACTTTTTAATTTCCTTTTAATTCATTTTTTTAAATTTCGGTATTTTAAAATATATATATATATAATAAATAAATAAAAGAATAATTTTTACAATCCACATCATCTCCCTTTCTCCATCATGGACCTAAGTGGAAATGAACAGTCCAGAAGGACTTTGGGGTCATATGCGAACCCCACGACTGCTTCATATGGGAGTCGTATCTGTATACCCCCCATAAGAGCTAACACTTTTGAGCTAAATCTTCAGCTTATTATCATGGTGCAGCAAAACTGCTAGTATTCCGGTCTTTCATAGGAAGAACCTACTGAGTTTCTAGCACAATTCTTATAAATTGCTGACACAGTACATGATAAGGAAGTAGATCAGGATGTCTACAGATTATTACTATTTTCATTTGCTGTAAAAGACCAAGCTAAGAGGTGGTTAAATAACCAACCCAAAGCTAGCATAAGAACATGGAAACAGTTATTAGACAAATTCTTGAATCAATATTTCCCTCCAAAAAGGTTGACACAACTAAGGCTGGACATCCAAGGCTTTAACCAAGAGGATCATGAATCCCTTTATGATGCTTGGAAGAGGTACAGAGAGATGCTAAGGAAATGCCCCTCTGAAATATTTTCAGAGTGGGTGCAGTTAGACATCTTCTACTATGGGCTTACAGAAAAAGCCCAGATATCTCTAGACCACTCAGCTGGTGGATCTATACACATGAGAAAAAAAATTGAAGAAGCTCAAGAGCTCATAGACACAGTTGCTAGAAATCAGCATCTATACTTAAGTAGTGTGTCTTCCATGAAAGAAGAAGCTAAGGCAGTATCCACTGAACTTAGTCCTCCAGAACAAGTTGTTGAATTCAATCAGCAATTATGTTATCTAACAGAATAACTTGCAGAATTTAAGGCAATGCTATAAGAAACCAAGGATGCTAACTATTCATACCCTGGGTCGAGCTGTCCGACCCGGGATGTTCTACTGACAAGTCGACCGACCTCTTCAGGTCAGGACAATCCGACCTCTTCTCAAAGAGCTCGGTCAAATCACCAGGAAAGCCCAAAAAAGGGCCCAAACAGAGGACCACGCCCCAAATCCTAAGGCAGCCCAAGCCTACAGAGAGAAGGGCGGTTCCTTTGAAGATAAGATGACCTCACTTGAAGATAAGATAAAGATAAGATAACTAACTTAGCTTATCTAAGAAGGTCACTCTATGCAATTATAAATACACTGGAGCACCCAGGTATAACTTATACTCTGATTCTACATAAAACCTGCTTAATACCCTTGCTAACTTAAGCATCGGAGTCCCTTGTAGGTACCACCACACTCCGGTGACAAAGGATCAGCAGCATTGCCAGTCCAACAAATCGGACCTGACAGCTCCGGCCGCTACGCACACGCCAGACCCGTCACCTCCGATCAGTACAGAAGATCTTGTCTGAGATCGACCTACAGTTTCAGGTAACCCTTGGAACATTGGCGCCATTGCCCGGGAAACCTGGAAGTCATCCCATCACCATGGCGGACGACCATAACAACGACCACGATTCGAGTCTAGAAGACAGAACACCACACAAAAACGTGGACACTACACCAAAAGATACCTCGCAACCTAACGGAGACAAAAATTCACCAAACCCGGGATCCCTTGAGATGCTTCAAGATCGTTTAAAACAACTTGAGAAAGAAGCCCAACACCAGCGAGAAGCTGGGAAGGACCTACAAAAGGAAATAAGGCGACGCCGGGAATTGGAGGATAAACTCCTAAAACTCGAAGCCGATCTCAAAGCTAAAGCGACTCGATCCACCCACGAGGACAGCTCCCGCAAGGACCAAGATCCATTTACCAAGGAGATCATGAAGACCAAAATCCCAAAAGACTTTAAACTCCCAGACATGGCCTTATATGATGGCATGGTAGATCCCAACCATCACCTCAGTAATTTCAGAAGTCGAATGTACGTCACTGACGCCTCAGACGCAGTCCGGTGCAAAGCCTTCCCAACTACCTTAACAAAAACAGCGATTAAGTGGTTTGACAATCTACCCCCTAGGTCCATCTCAAGCTTCGACGACCTAGCCAAGAAGTTTTTAGCCAGATTCTCTATCCAGAAAGACAAAACCAAGCACGCCCCAAGTCTGTTAGGAATCAAACAAGAAGATCGGAAAAGTCTTTGTAGCTACATGGAAAGATTCAACAAGGCATGTCTAGACATACAAAGTCTTCCCACAGAAACGGCCATCATGGGCCTTATCAATGGCCTACGAGAAGGGCCCTTTAGCCAATCCATATCGAAAAAGCATCCCACATCTCTAAATGAGGTACAAGAATGAGCAGAGAAGTATATCAACATGGAGGAAAACACTCGACTAGGAGAGACCTCAAAATCTGGATTCTCCTACTCCTCCCGAGATAAGGACAAAGAATCCAAGAAAAAAAAAGATCGACATGGGGAAAAGATAAAAAAAAACCACAATTATACCCCTCTTCGGGTATCCCTTGTGGATGTCTACAGAGAAGTATGACATACTGAAAAGATACCTCCAGCTCGACCACTCAAAAGTAAAAAAAGAGGAGGAAACCGGGCAGAATATTGTGAATATCATCGAACCTATGGACATTCCACCAACGAATTTTTTGACTTAAAAATATCATAGAAAAACTGGTAAGAGAAGGAAAATTAGATCGGTATTTGGCGAGCCGAGCAGACGATACCAGAAAAAGAAGAAGGGATGAAGATGTCGGACAGGCAGAACGACCACCTCGTACACCCGAAAGACACGTCCACATGATGCACAGAGGATTTGCGGGAGGCGGAATCTCCAAATCATCTCGCAAAAGATATCTTAAAGAAATATATCATGTTGAGGGAAGAGAGGAAACACCCGACATCCCCACAATTACTTTTACCAAAGAGGACGCATCCAGCATCATCCCAGGACACGACGATCCTATGGTCATCACTATCGTATTGGCGAACACAAATCTCCACCGCACACTGATAGACCAAGAAAGCTCCGCCGACATATTATTCAAAACTGCCTTCAACAAACTCGGCCTAGAAGAAAAAGAACTCAGAGCATATCCAAACAGCCTATTCAGACTGGGAGACACCCCAGTTCAACCACTTGGATACGTCTCACTACACACGAACTTTGGAAAAGGAAACCAATCAAGAACACTCAAAATAGACTACACTGTGGTCGACGTAAATGCCTTAATAGGTCGGACAACATTGAATCAGCTCGGCACAGTAGTCTCGACTCCACATCTATGCATGAAGTTCCCAACTACAGAAGGAATATCTACAATAAAAGCAGACCAGAAGACGGCGTGCCGCTGCTACAACGAAAGTTTAAACCTTAGAGGCAGAGGAGAAGAATTCCACACAATCGAACTCTGTAGAGCTCAGAGGCGGGAAGAACTCCGCCCACAACCCGAAGGTGAAGTAGAAAAGGTCCAGATCGGAGATATCCCGGACCAAACAACCAATATCGGTACAATCCTAAAAGGAGACATGAAAGAATCACTCGTACAGTTCCTGCGAGATAACGCCGACCTCTTTGCATGGAAGGCTGCAGACATGCCAGGCATAGACCCCAAGTTAATGTGCCATAAACTAGCAGTCTACCCAGGATCTTGGCCAGTACAACAGAAATATAGAAAGCTCGGGCCAGAATGATCCCAAGTTGTGGAAGAGCAGGTACAAGCTCTACTTGAGGCAGGATTCATAAGAGAAGTCACGTACCCGCTATGGCTAGCTAACGTTGTCTTGGTGAAAAAATCGAATGGGAAGTGGCAGATGTGCACCGACTACACTGATCTCAATAAAGCCTGCCCAAAAGATCCTTATCCACTCCCAAGTATCGATGCTCTGGTAGATGCCTCCTCCGGATGTAAATACCTCTCATTTATGGACGCATATTCGGGATACAATCAAATCCCGATGTATCCACCCGACCAAGAAAAAACCTCATTCTTAACCCCAAAAGCAAACTACTGCTACATTGTCATGCCTTTTGGACTAAAAAAATACAGGAGCTACGTATCAGAGATTAATGAATAAGATCTTCACGGATCACATCGGAAAAATCATGGAAGTATATGTGGACGACATGTTAATAATGACACAAAGTGAAAAGACACTGCTGTCCGACTTCACCCAAGTATTCGACACTATAAGAAGACATGGCATGCGACTTAATCCTGGAAAATGCACCTTCGCAGTAGAAGCTGGAAAATTCTTGGGTTTTATGCTCACACAAAGAGGAATCGAGGCAAATCCAGATAAATGCCGGGCCAAACTCGACATGAAGAGCCCGACTTATGTCAAAGAAGTACAACAACTCAATGGAAGGTTGGAAGCCTTGTCCAGATTTCTAGCGGGATCAGCAATAAGGTCTCTCCCCTTCTATGCCACTCTAAGGAAGGGAAAGAGTTTTGAATGGACAACGGAGTACGAACAGGCCTTCCAAGATTTCAAAAGATTCCTGGAACAGACACCTATCCTAACTCGGCCTCAGGAAGGAGAACCACTTGTATTATATCTCACAGTAGGAAGTCGGGCAGTAGCCTCAGCACTAGTCCGGGAAGACGACAATAGGCAACAACCTGTATACTTCATTAGCAAAGCATTACAAGGATCCGAGCTGAACTACCAAAAAATAAAAAAATTTGCCTATGCTCTCATACTAACCTCTCGACAGCTCCGTCCATATTTCGAAGCTCACATCATTAGGGTTCGGACCAACCAACCCATAAAAGAGATTTTGCAGAAAACGGACTTAGCAGGCAGAATTTTGCAACAGGCAGTCGAGTTGCCTGAATTCGACCTTCAATTTGAAGCTCGAAAATCACAATATCTAGCCGACTTCATTGCAGAATTTACAGACACTCCGGAAATTCCTACAGAATGGAATCTTTATGTGAACGGTTCCTCAAACAAAACTGAAAGCGGTGCAAGTGTCATCATAGAAAGCGACCAGGGAACCCAAATCGAACTTTCCCTCAAATTCGGGTTCCCTGCCTCAAAAAACCAAGCTGAGTATGAGGCACTATTGGCTGGTTTGAAGCTGGCTAAGGAGGTTAGAGCTCAAAAGCTCATCATCTTCAGCGACTCACAGGTAGTCACTTCACAAATAGCAGGGAGCTACCAAGCCAAAGATCCCACCATGAAAAAGTACCTGGACAAAACCAGGGAACAGCTCGGATAACTCGGAGAATATGAGGTCCGCCACATACCCCAAGAACAGAACGCCCGAGCTGATGCACTCTCAAAACTAGCCAGCACCAAACCAGGGGATAACAATAGAAGCCTCATCCAAGAAACGCTGCAGAACCTGTCAAAGAAGAAAAAATCCTAGCCATAACAGGTCAGGATCAAGGATGGATGACTCCTAAAATTAACTACCTCGAAACAGAAACACTCCCCACAGATAAGAAAGAGGCAAAGAGGTTAAAACGGGAGGTACAACACTACACAATCATAAACAATACTCTATACAAGAGAGGGATTTCAACACCACTGTTAAAATGTGTGCCGACTTCCAATACAAAGGAAGTCTTATAAGAAGTACACAGCGGCATCTGTGGCAACCATCTCAGAGCACAGGCTCTTACTAAAAAGGTACTCCGGGCCGGATTCTATTGGCCGACTCTACAAAAAGAAGCAACATAATTCGTAAAGACATGTTCACCATGCCAGAAACATGCCAACTTTCACATCGCCCCACCAAGAGGAGCATATCAGCGTAACCTCACCCTGGCCATTTGCAAAATGGAGACTCGACCTTCTCGGTCCTTTCCCTCAAGGATCTGGACAAGTCAAATTTCTCATCGTAGGGGTAGACTATTTCACAAAATGGATTGAGGCAGAACCCCTAGCTAACGCCACTGCTCAAAGAAGCCGAAAATTCCTGTTTAGAAACATCGTCACAAGGTTTGGAGTTCCATACTCCATCACCACAGACAATGGCACTCAATTTACAGATGCGGGCTTCAGAAAATTGGTGACCAACTGATACGTAAAAATTTAATTTCACGTATAACCGGCAAGTATACCGGGTCGCATCAAGTAATAAGACTCACTAGGAGTGAGGTCGATCCCACGAGGATTGGTAGATTAAGCAACTTTAGTTAAATGGTAGATTTAGTCAAGCGAACATAGTTTTGATTTCATGAGCATTTTGATTTTTGAACATAATTGCAAGAATTTAAATGGCAAAGAATGTAAAGAACTAGAAGAGAGAAATAAAGTGAAAGTAAATAACGGAAACTTAAATTGCAAGAAACTTAAATGACATCAAAAGTAAATTGCAAGAAAATAAAGTGCTGAATTCTAAAGAGCAAAATAATAAATAGCAAGAAATAACGAAACAGAATGTAAATGACAAGAATAATAAATTGCAAGAGTGTAAGAGGGAATTGGGTTATGGGTAATCAAATAACTAGAAGCAAAAGAAATAAGAAGTAATGATAGAGAGGATCATTAGGGATCAGAGATGCAAGTTTTCATGAATTGATGTTAGGCAAATCCTTCTCAATCATGGGTGTAGATCCATGGCAAGTGGGTAATTGAATCCCAATCTCTTGGTGATTCAATTTCTCTCAACATGACCAATTGCCACTCTCGTGATCTAAGTGTTCATGAGAAGAGATGAAGCTCAATTCTATTCCAGCCACACAACTCCCATAATCTCAACCAAGGAAAGTTACATCTCACATACTAACCAAGGTGTATTGATCAAGGGAATCATGAAAGGATGAACTCTAAACTGAATTATGTGGCTCATTCCTCAAATTCACCACATAATTCATATAGATTAACCCCTCTCTCGATGGTGGTTGAATCTGTGAAGAACAAGAGTTCCCTCTTTAGATCAACCACTAGAATTGAGGAGGAAAAGATGAGTTCACCAATTCATTCCAACAAGCAGAGCTCTTCCCCCTAATGAAAGTGGGGTTTAGTGAGTCATAGCTCCAATCTCAACAACAATTGCCATAAACCAAAATTAAACTAAGTGCAAAGAAAGATGAAGAAGAATAAGGAAATGCTTAAAGCTTAAGAAAATGAAGAAGAGAAGTTCCAAAAGAAAGCCAAAGATAGCTCTCCGGGTATCCTCCCGAAGTGCTATTGAGTTCCCAAAATAAAGTGCTAAAAGTGTATAATGCTAAGTGTCAAAAGTCTAAGTGTAAAAAAAAGTCCCCTCAAAGTACAAACTCAATCTCTATTTATACTAGTCCCAAAACTCTTTCAAAGATCTTGAATTGGGTTGGAAATATGGGCTTCCTCTTTGTTGAATTCTTGGCTCAATTGGAAGAAGTGTTGCTAGACTTGGAAAGGAAGAGTTCATTCATCATGCTTCTGGCCCATTGGCTTGGCGTTTTTGTCAATAACGCTGGCCTTAATGCACGTTGGCAACGTGCATCACAATTTCCTGGAAGTGAAGTTTGAGACTTGGGCGTTGCTAGCCCAAGTTGTTGCTAACAACTTGCTTTTCCTCTTCTTGGCTTTACTTTCATGCTAAATGTAGCCCAGAATTTGAGTGTCAACCTTCTGCTTCAATATGGACTATTATACATCATTGGAAAGCTCTTGATGTCTATTTTCCAATGCCACTGGAATCACCTCAATTGGACTTTCCTAGCTCAAGTTATGCTTCCTCAAAGAAGGTAAGGTTAAGCTGCCAAGTTGTTGCCAAAAACGCACCTTCACTCCCAAGTTGGCAACGTGCCCGTGCCTAACCTTCCAAGGCAGGGACTTGGGGCTGGCGTTGTTGCAAAACACGCCCCCTTGCTAGCACGTTGGCAACGTGCTCGTGCCCCCCTTCAGGGCTCATCTCTAGCCTTCTTGAATTTCAACTTCATGTTCTTGTTTTTAGGGCCTAACGATGACTCTGGTTTGGTTTCAATTTTGTGCTCCACCATAGACTATTATATATGGTTGGAAAGCTCTGAATGTTAGCTTTCCAACGCAACTGGAAGCACTCAATTTGGATCTCTGTAGCTCAAGATATCTTCTATTGAAGAGGACATGGTCAGGCTGCCTTGTTGGAGTTGTTGTAGATAACGCCCCTATATTCCAAGTTAGCAACGTGCTCTTCACCATCCAAAGCTTCCTGGCGTTGTTACCAAACACGCCAATGCTTTCTTGAGTTGGCAACGTGCTCGATGCTCTTTCCTAGCTCCAAATGTTGCTTCCCACGTTGCCATTGAACACGCCTATAGAAGCTGGCGTTGGCAACGTGGTTGGCACTCCTCCCTGGCGTTAGCAACGTGAATGGCACTCCTCCCTGGCGTTAGCAACGTGAATGGCACCAAGACTTGGCTGGCAGCACATTCTGGCGTTGGCAACTTGGCTGGCAGCACATTCTGGCGTTGGCAACTTGGCTGGCAGCACATTCTGGCGTTGCCAAGGAACACGCCAATGATAGTGGCGTTGGCAACGTGCTCGAGGTTGTTTCCTATGGTGCCAAAGTTGCTTGGCGTTGCCTTGAATAACGCCCATGGTTCTTGGCGTTGGCAACACCCTCGAGCTCCTCTTCAAAGCTTCATTCATGTGCTTGGCGTTGCCTTGAATAACGCCAGTGAAGTAGCACGTTGGCAACGTGCTCGAGCTTCCTGGCTGGGCAAAGTTCCTTGTTTGTGTGGCGTTGCCTAGGAACACGCCTATGGTTCCTGGCGTTGGCAACGCCCTCGGAGCTCCTTCATGGCCCAAATTCCTTGCTTGTGTGCGTTGTCCATAATAACTCACTCCTTTCTCCAAGTTGGCAACGCCAACTTCTCTTCCAAGGCTGCCTGGCGTTACCTTCAACAACGCAGCCTATTCTTCAAGTTGGCAACGCCAACTTTGCTTCTCCAGGGCTGCCTGGCGTTGCCATGAACAACGCCCACTATCTCCAAGTTGGCAACGCCAACTTCTTCTTGCAAGGCTGCCTGGCGTTGCCATGAATAACGCCCACTATCTCCAAGTTGGCAACGCCAACTTCTTCTTGCCCAGCTTGCATCATTCTTGCTTCCATGCTTCCTTGTTTCATCACCTATCATCAACAAGGGAAATAGCTTCAAAGTCTTACCAACTCATGCAATAAATTTCGTGAGATTCATTCATACTCATTCATATATGCATTCCTTAAATCATTTGCATGAATTTGGCTAGAATCACATGTTCCTTGGTATTCTCATGCATGGAGACAAAACTCATAAAAGGACTTGTTTATTTAGAGAAAATGAGTGAAAGTAAGCTAAAACCAACTAAACTAACTAACTAATATAGCAAATATGCACTTGCATCACAACACCAAACTTAAAGTGTTGCTTGTCCTCAAGCAAAATATAAAGGACTTTGTCACAAGAATCTAAGATGTAAGACTTGAATGTTTTTCCAGAGAAGAATTTTTTCATTGAACATGTCATCCTCATTTGTGTGATCCTTGATTTATTGTAAATGAACATGGCTATTCAATTTTTCAATTAAAATGCTTGCTTCAATACTAAATTGGTTAACTTCACTAGACTTCCTTTTTCTATACCGTAGCACATGATCCTTGAACCATTTTTTTCGCTTCTTTTTTTTTTCTTTCTCCCT
Organism: Arachis stenosperma; assembly: GCF_014773155.1. Taxonomy (NCBI): domain Eukaryota; kingdom Viridiplantae; phylum Streptophyta; class Magnoliopsida; order Fabales; family Fabaceae; genus Arachis; species Arachis stenosperma. The sequence goes on along the minus strand of NC_080382.1, from coordinate 45,606,106 downwards.
TTTTTTTCAATTAAGCTCGAGATCTTGTCTTAAGGCGGCTCTTTAGTATAAGCTTTCAATCAACAATCCCAAACCAGTTGGTTCAAGTTGTTAAGTGTTGAAACACTCTTAAAGATTTACTAACTCAAGCCTCTCTCCTTAACACATTCAATCACAGGCATATAACATTGAAATTTTTGTTTGGATAGTGGTGTCCAGCACCTCTTTGGGTTGCTAAATGTTCTGTTATGGAGCTACTCTTGATTGTGAGTTTTCAATCGATAATCCCGAGTTAGTTAACTCAAGTTATCGGGTGATGAAGCACCCCTCGGATTTACTAGCCCAAGTATGTCTCCTAACATCAATCACCACAGACACATATCCAAACTTTGTCATTGATGCCTAGCCTTTCATTCTTTGTCTTCTGTTTTCTTTATTGTCAAGGTTATTTGTGCTATTACTGATAAAGTCTTTGTGATCCTTAACCAAACTAGTTTTTGTATAAGCAAGCATTCTTTTGAGTTCATTGAGCCTTGATTCTTTCACAATAAATGCATGTATGCTAGCACTTTTCTCATGGGACAACATGATTCTTTTTAAGCTAGAATTCTCTCTGTTCTTGCTCAAACTACATCTTTTATTCCATTGACAAGTAAAAGTACTAAAGACAAGCAACCATTCCAAATCTGTGAGTGGTGATGCATGGAATGGGCAACATAAAAGACAATGCTTCAAAAAGAAAATGCATCCTAGAAGGTATACCATATTTCAGACATACATCTTCTTTATTTAATAACACATAAAGAAAAACAAAGGAACTTCACCACCTTTAGTCTTCATGTCCCTTTTCCTTTGCTTGATTCTCCTTGCTTTCCTTTGCCCTTTGGATCTTCTTTCTTTTTCTTCCTCAACTCTCCTTGTTGTTTTGTTGTTGAATCCCCCTTTGGATCTTCTTTCTTTTTACTTCTTAACTCTCCTTGTTGCTTTGTTGTTGAATCCCCCTCTTCTCTTTGCCAAATTCCTGAGCTTATCATTGTCTCCTTTAGCCTCTGTTGATTGAATCTCACCCTTGCAAGTTCCTGCTCTTCAAATATCTTGCGAGCCTCATTAAAGGTTTTAATTTGTGGGTTGAGTAATGGGGGTGTGGAACAGAGGTAACTGAGCTTTTCTTGGGTGCATATATCATAGTCAAGTCTGTCTTTATGCCTGGCTTCCCTGAACATTCTGCTTTCATTGAAATCTTTGTGAAATGTATCATGTCTAGCATCCAACCTATGGAGAAGCTCCCTTTGCTGAGCTTGCTCTTTCCTTAGTTGAGCTTGTTCTTGTATTACTTTCTCCATGGCTTTTCCATATTCAACAGTTGAATTGTTGATGGCTTCATGCATCTTGGCATATTGTTCTTGTTGTAGTTCCATCATGTGTGCTTGGTATTCATTTTGTTGGTTCATCCATTGAACTTGAACCCCTCTTTGTTGATCCATCAATTGCCAAAGGTCCCTTTGTTGTTGAGCTTGTTCCTCTTGGCTTCTTTGAATTTGTGAATATTGCCCAAAAATTCCTTCTAAAGCGGCTTGGAGTTGATTCATGTTCAAGGTATGAGGTTCTTCCATTTCTTGAGGCTCCTCCTCTTGTCTTGCTTCTTTCCTTTTCTTCCTTCTTGCTAAAGGTTGCCTTTCCAATTGGGTTGTGGTGATGAACTCCAACCTTTCTCGGGTAAGAGGTTTTCCAACAGAGACTACATCAGTTTCTCCAAATTCTTCCAGAGGCACTCCAGCTTCTTCACATAGGCGTAGAATAGTACTGGGATATCCTAGCCAGCTGTCCTATTTGACTTTTTGAGCTATGTCAATGATGTTCTTGGCTATAATGTCTCCAACATTGATTTCCCCTCCTTTCATTATACAATGGATCATTATTGCTCTATTCACCGTTACCTCAGAATTATTTGAAGTGGACATCAATGATCTCCTCACTATGTCATGCCATCCTTTTGCTTGAGGTATGAGATCACCTCTCCGAAGTTTGAGTGGTTGTCCATGTGAATCCAACACCCAATCCGTGCCTATTCTGCATAAGTCACTCACCACATCCACATATCTTGGGTCATTTTCAACCCTTTCTTCATAGCTAGCTCGTTTGAACTGTTTTGCCTTGACCTTTAGCACCCTGTTGATGGTGTCCGGGCTAAAATCAACAGTCACACCTCTTACATAACTCATGTATGGTTCTTCATCATCATATTCTCTTATCACATTAGTGTAGAACTCATGGATGAGAAGCATGCTCACTTCTTGAGGTTGGTCACAGAGAAGCTCCCATCCCCTTTTTCTGATTATTTTTTGTATCTCAGGGTATTCATCTTTTCTTAGCTTGAAAGGTAACTCCGGAACAACATCTTTGCTTGACATCCAACTAAAGATCCGCTCATTGTGTTTGGATTTGAATCTTCTTTCATCAAAGGTGTTTCGTCCTTCATCTCCTCTCCTATCCCTTGATGATGAGGCCATTGAAATTCACTTGCAAGGGTTGAATCTTCCACACCAAACTTAGATGAATGCTTGTCCTCAAGCACAAGGAAAATGGTAGTGAATGGGAGAGATATATGACAACAACGTGACTTAGGCAAGCTAGAAAATGATGGTGAGGGAAGGTGGAGTGTTTCGGTTATGTGAGGGGGTGTAGTGCTTCATGAGTTTTGTTGGGTAAAGATTAGGCCTAAGGTAAGAATATAGGAAACATGGAATGAGTTGGGGGTGTAGTGTGACTTCGGGTGATGAAATGAGGTTATGGGGGGTAGAAGAATGAGTGATGAAGAGTGAGGTTTGATGAATATGGTTGAAGTATTTAAAGTGAACTTTGGTGGGGATGCATGATTCTAGTGAGTTCCGTGGTGCTATGCATGGCTCTAAGGGTTCGGTCATAGCATGGGGAGCATGCTTCCTTGTGCCCAATGCATGTTGAGTTGTTTTTCCCATGCACAAAGTTCAAGACTCATGTGACTTTCTCTTCCTTGTGTATCCGTGACCTCTCTCTCCAAGATTCCCCATCACTTCTTTCTTTCTTTCCTGCAACAAAATTCCAAAAGCTTGAGATTCTTAAAGTGACATTACTAGCTAACAACTTATGATGATATTCTTATGCAAAATTGACTAAACTAAAATTAAAATTTATGAATTGATTCCCTAATCTATTTTTTCTAGCATTAGTAATGTAAGTAAAGACACCAAACTTAGTTTGTGACTAAGTGTTCTATGGAATTAATTCCACAGATAGCCACATCAAACTTAGTATTTTACCTACATTATATGCTATTTCACGTTTTTTTTTTATATATATAACCAAAATGATGACGGTACTTTCATAGTCTAGCATTTTTGTGTATGTATGGACACCAAACTTAGTTTGTGGCTAAGTGTTGTAGAACACACTTTTGCCATTACTTCAAGATTGGCCACACCAAACTTAGTGCTTTGCATACACCATGTACTAGTCTACTTAATCATTATTGGTTACTAAAGTATGAAAATAAAAGACTCCCTGTGCATGGGTTGCCTCCCATGAAGCGCTTGTTTATTGTCCTTAGCTTGACACTGCAGCTTCTTTGCTCATGTTAAGAGTTGCACACTCTCTTCCTTGCTCCAGGGGCCACCAAAATAGTGCTTCACCCTATGTCCATTAGCTGTGAAGGTTTGTTTTGAGGCTTCATCAAGTAATTCGACATAGCCATGAGGTGATACTTTGGTGATGGTGTATGGACCAGTCCATCTAGACCTCAGCTTCCCAGGAAAGATCTTCAATCTTGAATTGAATAACAACACCTTTTGGCCTGGTTCGAATGTTCTTTGAGAGATCCTCTTATCATGCCATCTCTTTGCTCTCTCTTTGTATATTTTGGCATTTTCATATGCCTCCAATCTGAACTCCTCAAGTTCATTGAGTTGTAGCAACCTCTTCTCTCCTGCTGCTTGAGCATCTAAATTCAGAAGTTTGGTGGCCCAAAAGGCCTTATGTTCAAGCTCCACAGGGAGGTGGCATGCTTTTCCATACACCAGCTGAAATGGAGATTTTCCTATGGGTGTCTTGAAGGCTGTCCTATATGCCCAAAGTGCATCATCCAGCTTCCTAACCCAATCCTTTCTTGTTGTTCCCACAGTTTTCTCCAAAATCCTTTTTAGCTCTCTGTTGGCAAGTTCAGCCTGCTCATTGGTTTGTGGGTGATATGGGGTAGCTACTTTGTGAGTAACACCATATTTGTGGAGTAATGAGTTTAGTTGCTTGTTGCAGAAGTGGCTTCCCCCATCACTTATAAGTCCTTTGGGCACTCCAAATCTAGTGAAGATGTTCTTCTTGAGGAATTGCAAGACCACATTGGTATCACATGTGGTGGTGGCTATTGCTTCTACCCATTTGGAGACATACTCTACTGCTACCAAGATGTATTTGAATGTGTAGGATGGGGGAAAAGGTCCCATGAAATCTATTCCCCACAGATCAAAGAGTTCCACTTCCAAAATGAACTTCTGAGGCATCTCATTTTTCTTTGACAAACCCCCTGTTCTTTGACATTCATTGCAATGGCTCACAAACTCTCTAGCATCCTTGAAGATTGAAGGCCAGTAGAAACCACTTTGAAGGACCTTTGCAGCCGTTCTTTCAGCTCCAAAATGACCACCATAACTAGAGTTGTGACAATGCCAAAGTATGTCCTTCATCTCACCTTCTGACACACATCTTCTTATCATTCCATCTGGGCATCTTTTGAACAAGAATGGCTCATCCCAGAAGAAGAACTTAGCCTCATGCAGTAGCTTCTTGACTTGTTGTTTTGTGTACTCTTGTGGAATGATTCTTCCCGCCTTGTAGTTGGCCATGTCTGCAAACCAAGGGACATGTTGAATTTGCAAGAGGTGCTCATCTGGAAATTCTTCATTTATTGATGGAAGGTTGTCTTGGCATGCATCTTGTGGTACCCTTGATAAGTGATCAGCAACTTGATTTTCATTGCCCTTTCTATCTTTTATCTCAATGTCAAACTCTTGTAGGAGTAGCACCCATCTGATTAGCCTTGGTTTGGCATCCTGTTTTGACATAAGATACTTAAGAGCAGCATGGTCAGTATACACTAAGACTTTAGATCCAATCAAATATTGTCTAAACTTATCAAAAGCATATACCACAGCTAGTAGCTCTTTCTCTGTTGTGGTGTAGTTTCTTTGAGCTTCATTCAATACCTTACTTGCATAGTAGATAACATGAAGCTTCTTTTCCTTCCTCTGCCCCAACACAGCACCAATTGCAAGGTTACTTGCATCACACATGAGTTCAAAAGGTAGTCCCCAACTTGGGGGTGTGATGATTGGTGCTGTGGTGAGCTTAGCCTTTAGAGTTTCAAAAGCATGTTTACATTCATCATCAAAGATAAAAGGATTGTCTACCACCAGCAAATTGCTTAGTGGCTTTGCTATTTTGGAAAAATCTTTGATGAATCTCCTATAAAATCCAGCATGTCCTAAGAAACTTCTAACGGCTTTCACACTAGTTGGCAAAGGAAGTTTTTCTATAATTTCTACTTTTGCCTTGTCAACTTCTATACCCTTTCTTGAAATTTTATGACCAAGAACGATGCCTTCGGGTACCATGAAATGGCATTTCTCCCAATTCAAGACTAAATTGGTTTCTTGGCACCTTTTCAAGACTAAGGTAAGATGGTGCAAGCAAGTATTGAAAGAATCACCAAAAACAGAGAAATCATCCATAAATACTTCAATAAATTTTTCTACCATGTCTGAGAAGATTGATAGCATGCACCTTTGAAAGGTAGCTGGGGCATTACACAGTCCAAATGGCATTCTCCTGTATGCAAAGACTCCAAAGGGACAAGTAAAGGAAGTCTTCTCTTGATCCATGGGGTCAACCACTATCTGATTATACCCAGAATATCCATCAAGAAAACAGTAATAGGCATGGCCAGCCAACCTTTCAAGCATCTGGTTAATGAAAGGTAGAGGAAAGTGATCTTTTCGTGTGGCATCATTCAGCCTCCTATAGTCTATGCACATCCTCCACCCTGTCACTGTTCGTGTTGGAATAAGCTCATTCTTCTCATTAACAATGACAGTCATCCCCCCTTTCTTAGGTACTACTTGCACTGGACTAACCCATGGGCTGTCAGATATAGGGTAGATGATCCCAGCTTTACACAACTTCAGGACTTCCTTTTGAACAACCTCCTTCATTGTGGGATTCAATCTTCTTTGGGGTTGTACCACTGGTTTGGAATTCTCCTCTAAAAGTATCTTGTGCATGCATACGGCAGGGCTTATGCCTTTCAAGTCATCAATGGTCCATCCCAACGCCTCTTTGTGAGCTTTCAAAACCACAAGGAGCTTTTCTTCTTCCTCTGCACTCAATGTGGAATTGATGATCACTGGGAAGCTGTCCTTCTCACCAAGGAATGCATATTTAAGATGAGGGGGTAGTGGTTTCAACTCTTGTTGTGGTGCCTCTTCTTTCATAGCTTCACTTGGTTCCTCTGATGCTTCCAATTTGTTCTCTTCTTGTCCTTTAGCATTCTGGACTTCCTCCTGTTTCACTTGATGGTTTGTGTCAAGTACCTCTTCAACCAACGAATCCATTACATCAATCCTCATGCAACTTTCTTTCTCAACAGGGTGTTGCATTGCTTTGAAGACATTTATGGTCATTTGCTCATCATGCACTCTGAAAATCATCTCTCCCTTTTCCACATCAATGATTGTTCTAGCTGTAGCCAAAAAGGGTCTACCAAGAATGACTGAATTGTTTCCCTCTTCATCCATGTCTAGGACCACAAAATCAGCTGGGAATATGAAGTTTCCCACCTTCACCAAGAGGTTCTCCACTACTCCATTTGGTATTTTGATGGATCTGTCAGCAAGTTGGAGTGACATCCTTGTGGGTTTAAGCTCTTCAATCATCATTTTCTTCATCATGGTAAGGGGCATTAGGTTAATGCTTGCTCCCAGGTCACAAAGTGATTTGTTAACGGCCATGCTCCCAATCGTGCAGGGTATGAGGAAGCTGCCAGGATCTTTGAGTTTTGGAGGTAGCCCTTTTTGAATGATGGCACTACACTCTTGATTGAGAACCACCGTTTCTTTTTCTTGCCAACTTCTCTTCTTGGTGATCAATTCCTTAAGAAACTTTGCATATAATGGCATCTGTTCCAGAGCTTCTGCCAATGGGATGTTGATTTCAAGTTTCTTGAAGATTTCTAAGAACCTTGGGAATTGTTGGTCCTTTGCTCCTTTATGTATCCTAGTTGGGTATGGAAGCTTGGGTACATAGGCTTTTACTCCTTCATTCTTGTTTTCTTGTTGTGGATTCACACTCTCCTTGCTAGCATGGTTGCTTCCTTGAGTGGGAGGTTTGCCTTGTGGCTTGACAACCTCTTTGCCTTTGTTAGATGTTGAACCCTTTTCCTCATCCTGCCTTTCCACTTGTATCTCCTCTTTGGGTTTTGTTGCTTCTTTATTCGAACTTTCACCAACTACCTTGCCACTCCTTAACTGCAGAGCTTTACATTCTTCTCTTGGGTTGGGTATTGTGTCACTTGGGAGAACATTGGTTGGTCGCTCAGCTTGTTTGGCTAATTGTCCCACTTGTCTCTCAATATTCTTCATGGTGACTATTCCGGGGGTTACCTGAAACGTGTAGCTCGGTCGTCTGGAGATGCCCGAGGTGGGGGTCAGGGACCCGAGCTTGATGTGTTGGCGGTTGGTGGTTGTACCTGCAATGACACTCCGATGCTTAAGTTAGCATGGGTCCAAGCAGATATGTGTAGAATGTGGAATGAATGCCATACCTGGGTGCTCCAGTGTATTTATAGTAGTTGGTCGTGATCTTCCCTGGATAAGATATTCTTATCTTATCTTATCTTTTGGGAGTTTTACCTCTATCTTTGTGGAACCGCCTTTCCTAGGCCTTTTCGGCCTTTAGGTTTTGGGCTGCGTTCCTTTTGATGGGCCTTCTTAGCTTTATTGTCCGAGGTCCGACCTCAGGCGTGGGCCTTGGGACGAGGTCAGACCTTTCATGGATTTTGCCGAGTTGGAGGAGCTCGGTCAGGGTATGAACAGTGCCCCTGCCCGAGTTCGTCCTTTTTGGGAGGTCGAGCTCGGGCATAGTTATTTTTCAAATTTCAAAAAATGGCCGTTCCTGCATTTATTGCATTTTACCGTTTCTCCTCGATTTCCGTTCGGGCTCTGTGAAGGCATTATTTATTTGCTCCCTTCCTTTTTCTTCGTTTATTCTGTTCCTTCCTGTTTTTCTAAGTTTTCGCCATCTCTTTTTCGAGCACCGCTTCTTCTTTCTCTTTGTTCTTCTTCCCCGAATCTTTCCGTGCGTCTTTCCGGGGTTTCCTCTGTGCCGCCGTTTCGTTCTCCTTGCTTCGGAGCTCGTCGTCTTCTTTCTTTCTTCCAGGTTTGTTCCCGTCTCTTTTCTTTGTGTACATATGCTTTCTGTTCTTTTGTGTGGCTCTTTGTCTGTTTCTTCTTTCTTTATGCATGGGTTGCCCCAAAAAGAGGCGCCGCCATTGCTTTGTTTGTATATGGGGGGGCTCTTTTTGTTTTTCTGGTACTTTGTTCCGGGTTGCCGTATTTTCTTTTGTTGGGTTTTTGTTTCTTGCTTGGCTGAACGGGTTTTCGCTGTCTGCTTTATGTGATTTTTGCTTGCTGTTGTACTTCTTCTTTGTAGGTAAGAGTTTCATGTCTCGAAAGGTTCTTCAAGCGATGTCGACCAAGATTCCAAGTGGTCTTGGTTGGGTAGACCCTCTTCCCCTAAAAGTCCCTTCTGTGGTAGATTCTGAATATTTGGCTAGGTTCCGTAGGCACTGTAGCATATGTGAGAATAGAGAGTCTGAGAGGGATTATGAACTAGTAGCCCCGGAATCCGAGGAGAGAGTGTGCTTTCCGTCTTTAGATAGTTCCGAGAAGCTCTTCTTTTATGCTTATGATTGTTTTTTCTCTAAGCTGAATGTCCGACTTCCCTTTACCGATCTGGAGTCCGAGGTGTTGTGGTCTTGTAACCTTGCCCCTACGCAGCTCCATCCGAATTCTTGGGCGTTTTTAAAGCTGTTTCAACTTTTGTGTCAGTTTTTGGGCATCTCTCCCTCACTTGCTTTATTTTCCTATTTGTTTGTGTTGACGAAGCCGGGGTCGGGTGGAGGGAAGGTATCTTGGGTTTCTTTTAGGGCTAACCAGGGAAGGAAGTTTTGTACCCTGTATGATGAGTCCTTTCATGATTTTAAGAATTTTTATTTCAAGGTCCGGGCTACTGGAGACGTCCGACCTTTTTTTCTAGATGAGAGTGGGGAGCCTTCTTTTCCTCTTTGTTGGCAGGAGAATGTAGTGTCTGCTAAGTATACTTTTGAGAGTCTAGATGAGGTGGAGCAGGCTTTTGTGGGTGTGGTGAGCAGTTTATGGGGTCGGGCACCTCACTTGGACACGAAGAAAATGTTGGGAGATCCAAGCCTTCTCCGTTCCGAGTTAGGTAGTTCCCGACCTCTTCGAGATTCATCTTTTCTTAGTATTTGGTTTTGCTTGTTTTGGTGGAATTTCTGTTGTGGTAATCCTTTTCTTTTTATTTCTGCAGAGATGTCTTCTCAGGCGGATTCCATGAAGTTTCTTCGTCGGACGAAGAAATCTGTGGCTGCTCGAAATATCGAGGCTGGGGCGGCTTCTGCCCGATCTTCTCCGCAGAAGACTACTGTGGGTGTTCAGACTCGGTCGAAGACTATTCCGACTCCCCAGTTCCGAGCTATAAGTCAAGATCCTCCGACCTCCGGGCCTGCTACCTCTTCTCCTCCCCCGTTCTCGGGTCCTCCCCCCAAGAAGCAGAAGACCTCTCAAGAGCTTGCGGGTTTTAATGATAAGGATTTCGATGCTCTCGGTTGGATTGAACAGCATATTCTCCCTCAGACTTTTATCTCTACTGATGACGTGTCTATGGAGCATCATTTTCAGTATATGGCGCGGAGTTGTGTTCGGATGGCCAGTCTTCATGCTGCTATTGCCCGAGAGTTCAAGAAATCCCCCATTGGCGCGACCAGCTCCCGACTTGAGAAGGCTCAGTCCGAGTTCGAGAAGATTAGTGAGCTGAAGGCTGCTAGGATTACGGAGCTGGAGGCCTCTTTGGAGAAGGAGAAAGCTAAAGCTACCGCGGCTGTGGCGGCAGCGAAAGCGTCCGAGGAGATGGCGAAGGCGGCGACGGAGAATTATACTCGGATATATGCCGAGCTTGTGGAGACAAGGGAGAAGTTGCAATCTGCTCAGGATGATTTTTACGAGCTGGAAGGCCATGTGGCTAAGGGTATGGATGCTATGTTCGAGAATTTGAAGGCTCAGGTCCGGGTTCTTGCTCCTGACCTGGATCTGAGCTTATTTAGTACGGATAACGTTGTTGTGGAGGGAAAGATTGTTCCTGCTCCCAATGAGGATGAGGTTCCGGTGTCCGATCCCAAGGTTCCGGTGTCCGACCTTAAGGTTCCGGTTACGGACCCGACTTCACCTTTGGCCGGGGATGGATCTGGTGTGGAGGTTTCAAGCCGGGATGACAGTGCCGTTGATGCAGTCCCGATTTCTATGTTTCCTCCGCAGCCTTCTATTGATGTGGAGTCCGGAAAGGACCTTGATCCTCTGTAATCTTTTATTTTTGGTTTTTTGCCCGGCCTGTGGGCTCTTTTGCTTTTGGATGGTTTCTGTGAACGCTTTGGACACCTTTTTGCTTTTAGCTACTTGTAGTAACTTTTTAGCTTTATGGTGTTTTATTCGCGTTTTGACTTTTTGTTCCGCTTTTATGCTTTTTTAGTTGTTTTTGGATAACAACTTTTTTAGCTAGCGCTTTGAAACTTTGCTTTGCCTCTTCCTTTGATTTCGTTTTTTCGCTTGTACTTTTTAGTTGTTTTTGTATAGCAACTTTTTAGCAAGCGTTTTCGAAATCTTGGCTTTGCCTCTTCCTTTGATTTCGTTTTTCGCTTGTACTTTTTAGTTGTTCTTGTATAGCAACTTTTAGTAAGCGTTTTCGAAATCTTGGCTTTTGCCGCTTTAAGGCTTCTTTCTTGGATCCGGGTTTTCCTCGGACCTCGGGTGTTCGAGTACTTCCCTTTGTTGGGTCCGACCTTGTCGTTGGTCGGCCTTTTAAGTTATTTTTGTAATCTCTTTTTATTTGGCTTTTTGAACCTTTTCAGAGTTACTTTATAACTTCTCACATTAATTTGAACCTCGTCGCTTTATCTTTGCCGACCTTGTGCGGTCTTTTTGGCAAATGATTTTTTGCGTTTTGCCGAGCATAAATTAATGCGCCTTGGCGGGGTACTTTGATTTGTTTCATCATGAGGAAGAAGAAAAGAAAATAGAGAAATTTGATTAGTATTAAAAAAGAAAGAATATTTACAGAGTGTTTTACCCTTGACTAGGTCGGGTGTCTTACTTAACCGGGTGTCTCATTAAAAAACCCTTGTAGGGAAAAAGAGTACACCTCGGGTTAAGTTTTCTAGCTGTAGTACCGTCTTAGATTACAGGCGTGCCAGGCCCTGGGCAGCTCATTGCCTTCTAGGTCGGATACTTTGTAATAACCTGTCCCTAAGACTTCCGTTACCTTGTAGGGTCCTTTCCAATTTGCAGCTAGCTTTCCTTCTCCCGACTTTTGTGTTCCGATGTCATTTCGGATTAGAATCAGGTCGTGAATGGAGAAGCTTCGCTTTATTACTCTCTGATTGTATCTGAGGGCCGTTCGCCGTTTTAAGGCTTCTTCTCGGATCCGGGCTCTTTCTCGGACCTCGGGGAGGAGGTCGAGTTCTTCCTTTTGTGCCTGCGGGTTATCTTCTTCGCTGTAGAAGATGACTCTGGGTGACCTTTCCTCTATTTCGATAGGAATCATTGCCTCCATCCCGTAAGATAGTCGGAATGGCGATTCTCCCGTTGTAGAGTGGGGAGTTGTCCGATATGCCCATAGCACCTGGGGGAGCTCTTCGGCCCATGCCCCTTTGGCTTCTTGGAGTCTCCGTTTTAACCCGGCCAAGATGACTTTATTTGCAGCTTCTGCTTGTCCGTTGGCTTGCGGGTGCTCGACTGAGGTGAATTGTTGTTTGATTTTTAGTTCGGCCACCAAGTTCTGAAAACTTGTGTCTGTGAACTGTGTTCCGTTGTCTGTTGTGATGGAGTAGGGGACTCCGAACCTTGTGACAATGTTTTTGTATAGGAATTTGCGACTTTTCTGAGCCGTAATGGTGGCTAAGGGTTCAGCTTCGATCCACTTTGTGAAGTAGTCGACCCCTACTATGAGGTATTTGACTTGCCCCGGTCCTTGGGGGAACGGGCCGAGTAGGTCAAGTCCCCATTTTGCGAAGGGCCATGGTGCGGTGATGCTGATAAGGTCTTCGGGTGGTGCTTTGTGAAAATTGGCGTGTTTTTGGCAGGGGGGCATATTTTCACAAATTCCGTTGCGTCTCTTTGCAAGGTCGGCCAGTAGAACCCGGCTCGGACTACTTTCTTGGATAATGCCCGAGCTCCGAGATGGTTCCCACACATGCCTCCGTGGACTTCTTCGAGGACGCTCTTTGTTTCTGAGGTCGGGACGCACCTAAGGAGGGGGATTGAGAATCCTCTTCTGTATAATACGTCGTGAATTAGTGTATAATTCTGGGCGTCTTTCGTGAGTCTTTTAGCTTCCTTTCTTTCGGTGGGGAGGGTTCCCGACTTCAGGTAGTTGAGTATGGGGGTCATCCATCCTTGCTGTTGGTTGGATATATTTAGCGTTTCTTCCTCTCTTATCACGGAGGGAGATTGTAAGGTCTCCTGGAGGAGACTTCTGTTGTTGCCTCCGGGCTTGGTGCTGGCGAGCTTTGAGAGGGCGTCTGCCCGGGCGTTTTGTTCCCGAGGTATGTGCTGGATCTGTATTTCTGAAAAGTGGCGTAGTTGTGCTTGTGTTTGGTCCAGGTATTTTTTCATAGTTGGGTCTTTGGCCTGGTAGCTTCCATTTACTTGTGACGTGACGACCTGGGAGTCACTGAAGATCGTGATTCTCTGGGCTCCGACTTCTTCGGCTAGTTTTAGGCCTGCTAGTAGGGCCTCGTATTCGGCTTGGTTGTTCGAAGCCTGGAACTCGAATTTTAGGGATAGTTCTATCCGCGTTCCTTGGTCGCTTTCGAGTATAACCCCTTCTCCACTTCCTGTTTTGTTTGAGGATCCGTCGACATACAAGTTCCATGAGAGTGGGGTTCCAGGGGTCTCAGTGTATTCTGCGACGAAGTCGGCTAGATACTGAGATTTTATGGCAGTCCGGGCTTCATAGTGGAGGTCGAACTCGGACAGTTCCACCGCCCATTGTAGGATTCGTCCCGCCAGGTCTGTTTTTTGTAGGATGTGTCTCATGGGTTGGTTTGTCCGGACTTTGATGGTGTGGGCTTGAAAGTAGGGACGGAGCCTCCGAGCTGTGAACACTAGGGCGTAGGCGAATTTTTCTATTTTCTGATAGTTTAATTCGGCCCCTTGTAGTGCCTTGCTTACAAAGTATATGGGGTGTTGTCCTTGGTCATTTTCTCGTGTTAATGCTGAAGCGACTGCTCGATGTCCGACCGAGAGGTATAGTACGAGCTCTTCCCCTTTTAAAGGTCGGGTTAGGATTGGTGGCTGCCCGAGGAATTCTTTGAATTCTTGAAAGGCTTTTTCGCACTCCGGGGTCCATGAGAAGGGTTTCCCTTTCTTTAGGAGTGAGTAGAGAGGTAGTGATTTTATCGCTGATCCTGCCAAGAATCTTGATAGGGCGGCCAGCCTTCCATTCAGTTGTTGTACATCTTTGACACACGTCGGGCTCTTCATATTGAGTATCGCTTGGCATTTGTCCGGATTTGCTTCGATGCCCCTTTGAGTTAGCATGAAGCCTAAGAATTTTCCGGCTTCTGCGGCGAAGGTGCACTTCGTCGGGTTAAGTCTCATGTTGTGTTTTCTGAGGGTGCCGAAGACACTGGTGAGGTCGGTCAGCAGGTTTCTGTCTTCTTGTGTTTTTACCAGCATGTCATCGACGTACACCTCCAGTTGTAGTCCGATGTGCTCTGAGAACACTTTGTTCATTAGCCTCTGGTAGGTTGCCCCTGCGTTTTTCAGCCCGAAGGGCATTACTAAGTAGCAGTAGTTTGTCCTCGGGGTTATGAACGAGGTTTTTTCTTGGTCGGGTCCGTACATCGGGATTTGATTGTATCCCGAGTATGCATCCATGAAGGAGAGATATCTATAGCCTGAGGCTGCGTCTACTAAGGCGTCGATGTTTGGTAGTGGATATGGGTCTTTGGGGCAGGCTTTGTTGAGATCCGTGTAATCGACGCACATCCTCCATTTTCCATTGGGCTTTTTCACCAGGACCACGTTTGCGAGCCATAGGGGGTATTTTACTTCCCTAATGAACCCTGCATCTAGTAGTGCTTGTACTTGTTCTTCTATTGCTTGCATGCGCTCGGGTCCGAGCTTCCGGCGTCTTTGTTGGACAGGTCGGGATCCCGGGTAAACTGATAGCTTATGGCACATCAGGTCGAGGCTTATGCCTGGCATGTCGGAGGCTTTCCAGGCGAAGAGGTCGGAATTTTCTTTTAAGAGGGTTATGAGTTCCTCTTTTAGGCCTGCTTCGAGGTTTGCTCCTATGTTTGTTACTTTTTCAGATGTGTTCCCGATCTGGACTCTTTCGGTTTCTCCCTCTGGTTGCGGCCGAAGATCTTCTCGGGCTTGAACTCGCCCGAGTTCTATTGTGTTGATCTCTTTTCCTTTTAGGCTCAGGCTTTCGTTGTAACATCGCCGTGCTAGTTTTTGGTCGCCTTTTAGGGTAGCGATTCCTTTTGCGGTAGGGAACTTCATACAGAGGTGTGGGGTCGAGACTATAGCTGCCAGTCTATTTAGGGTTGGTCGCCCAATGAGGGCATTGTATGCTGAAGTGACGTCGACTATAATGTAGTCGATGTTTAATGTTTTAGATTGCTCGCCTCTTCCAAAGGTAGTGTTTAGCGAGACGTATCCTAAGGGATGGATTGGGGTATCCCCTAGCCCAAATAGGTCGGTGGGATAGGCCTTTAGTTCTTTTTCTTCAAGTCCGAGCTTGTCGAAGGCCGTTTTGAACAGGATATCTGCTGAGCTTCCCTGGTCAATCAGGGTTCGATGTAAGTTGGCGTTTGCTAGGATAATGGTGATTACCATTGGATCGTCGTGCCCGGGTATTATCCCTTGAGCATCTTCTCGGGTAAACGAGATAGTAGGTAGTTCGGGCAGGGGACTGTCTTCTCGGACGTGGTAGACTTCTTTGAGGTGTCTTTTTTGCGAGGATCGGGATGTTCCTCCGCCTGCAAACCCTCCATTTATCATGTGAATGTGCCTTTCGGGGGTTCGTGGGGTTTGTTCGGCCCGATCTTCGTTATCTCCCCGCCTCCTCTTCCTGGTCTCTTCTCCTTTCTCTGCTATGTACCTGTCGAGTTTTCCTTCTCTGGCTAGCTTTTCTATAACGTTTTTTAGGTCGTAGCAGTCGTTAGTAGAATGACCGTAGAGCTTGTGATATTCACAGTATTCGGACCGATCTCTCCCGCTCTCTTGTGTTTTAAAGGTCGGGGCGGTGGAATTTTTCGGTGTGGCATACTTCTCTGTAGACGTCTACCAGGGAGACTCGGAGGGGGGTGTAGTTGTGGTACTTCCGTGGCTTGTCCGAGTTGGGTTCTTCTTTCTTCTTCTGTTCCCGATCTCGATCTCGGAGTGGGTAGGTTGATTCCTTCCTAGAAGAGTCTCTTAGCTGGGAGGTTTCCTCCATGTTGATATATTTTTCTGCCCGCTCCTGTACCTCGTATAGGGAGGTCGGGTATCGTTTGGATAGGGATTGGCTAAACGGTCCCTCTTTTAGGCCGTTTGCTAGTCCCATGATGGCCGCTTCAGTGGGCAAGTGTTGTATGTCCAGGCAGGCTTTGTTGAATCGCTCCATGTATTCTCGGAGAGTTTCTTGGTTACCTTGTTTGATCTCGAGTAGACTGGGGGCATGTTTTGCCTTGTCCTTTTGAATGGAGAACCTTGTTAGGAATTTTTTGGTTAGGTCTTCGAAGCTGGTGATTGATCTTGGTGGCAGGTTGTCGAACCACTTCATGGCTGACTTGGTGAGAGTGGTGGGGAAGGCTTTGCACCGAATCGCGTCGGAGGCGTCAACTAGGTACATTCTGCTTCTGAAGTTGCTGAGGTGGTGACTTGGATCGGTGGTGCCGTCGTAGAGATCCATATCGGGTGGTTTGAAGTTTCGCGGTACCTTCTCCTTCATGATCTCTTGCGTGAAGGGATCATGGCTGTCTTCGGGGGTGGTGTCGCGTTCTGTCCGATCTTTCAGGTTGGCCTCTATTTTTCGCAGTTTTTCTTCTAATTCCCTGCGCTTGCGAGCCTCCCTTCTCAGATCTTGTTCAGTTTCTTTTTGCTTCTTTATGTCCTCTTCGAGTTGTTTCAGTCGGTTTTGTTGTGCCCGGACTGCTTCTAGAATTTCCGAGCTTTTTTCTTTTTCGGGATTTTGTGGATCCTTGTTTGGGAGGGATGTCTTTGGGCGATTCTGTTTGTTTCCTCCTGGAGTGCGTGGTGACAGAGGGCTGTCCGGTCGTTCTCCGGTGTCAACTTCCTCCTCTTGTTCTGATGCAGCGTGGTCATTGTTGAGAGGGTCGTCCGCCATGGTAAAGGGATGACTTCCAGGTCCCCGGCAACGGCGCCAATGTTCCGGGGGTTACCTGAAACGTGTAGCTCGGTCGTCTGGAGATGCCCGAGGTGGGGGTCAGGGACCCGAGCTTGATGTGTTGGCGGTTGGTGGTTGTACCTGCAATGACACTCCGATGCTTAAGTTAGCATGGGTCCAAGCAGATATGTGTAGAATGTGGAATGAATGCCATACCTGGGTGCTCCAGTGTATTTATAGTAGTTGGTCGTGATCTTCCCTGGATAAGATATTCTTATCTTATCTTATCTTTTGGGAGTTTTACCTCTATCTTTGTGGAACCGCCTTTCCTAGGCCTTTTCGGCCTTTAGGTTTTGGGCTGCGTTCCTTTTGATGGGCCTTCTTAGCTTTATTGTCCGAGGTCCGACCTCAGGCGTGGGCCTTGGGACGAGGTCGGACCTTTCATGGATTTTGCCGAGTTGGAGGAGCTCGGTCAGGGTATGAACAATGACCTCATGTTCCTTTTGTCCCTTAGCTAAGGCTTGAGTGGTTTGAGCAAGTGCTTGCAAGGTTGCTTCAAGACTTGAAATTCTAGTCTCATGATGGTCAATTGGGGATATGATGGGGGTTGATTGTTGTTGAAAGTTGTTGGGTGGATTAGTGTGGTAATTCTGTGCGTTGGATGTTGGTGCAGGGAAGTTGCTTTGGTGAGTTTGTGAGTTATTAAGAGGGTGTTGATATGTGTTTTGTGTTTTTCTATATTGGTTAGTGTTGTTGGCATGGTGATTTTGATTATTTGTGTTGCGGGAGTGATTGTGGTTGTTGTTCTTTTGCCAATGGTTTTCACCCCACTTTAGATTGGGATGATTTCTCCAAGATGAGTTGTATGTATCACCATGAAATTCATCCTGAGAATTTGAAGTATTCTGCATGTATTGAACTTGTTCTTGTGGTTGTTCAACAGTGGTCCCTTCACCTTGGCCCCATTCAAGTGATGATTGATTTGTTGTGTTCACTGCTGCAAGTTGCAAACCATCCATTCTCTTTGTTATCATCTCCATTTGTTGTTGGATTTGTTGGTGCATTAACTTGTTTTGTGCCAAGATAGTATCAACACCTTCAAGCTCCATTACACCTTTCTTTGGGGTCGGATTATGCTGCCTCTCTGATGAGTAATAATATTGATTGTTCGCCACAATCTCAATGAGATCTTGAGCTTCCTCAGCAGTTTTCATCATGTTGAGTGATCCTCCTGATGAGTAGTCTAGTCCTTTCCTTGCTTCTAAGTTTAAACCTTCATAGAAGTTTTGGAGTTTGACCCAGTCACTAAACATGTCAGGTGGACATCTTCTCATGAGTGCCTTATATCTTTCCCAGGCTTCATACAATGACTCCCCTTCCATTTGCCTGAAAGTTTGTACCTCTGTCTTCAACTTGATGATTCTTTGAGGTGGGTAAAACTTTGCTAGAAATCTGCCCATCACATCGTTCCAATTGTTGAGGCTTTCCTTGGGGAATGACTCTAGCCATTGGGTGGCCTTGTCCCTCAAAGAGAATGGAAATAGTAGCAGTTTGTAGACATCTGGATGCACTCCATTTGTCTTCATTGTATTGCATATCCTCAGAAAAACAGATAGATGTTGATTTGGGTCTTCAAGAGGTCCCCCCCCATAAGAGCAGTTGTTCTGTACCAAAGTGATAAGCCGAGGTTTCAACTCAAAGTTATGAGCATGGACATTTGGAGTGGCAATACTGCTCCCACAATGTCTTGGATCAGGGATGGTATAAGAGGATAGCACCCTTCTAGGTGGTCCATCATTGTTGTTGACCCCTCCAGGAGGATTGTGCATCTCATCCTCCATGACTTAATCTTCTCCCTCTGACTCCTCTTCACCAACTATTCCCTTTCCTCTTTCTGCTCTCCTTATCCTTCGGAGAGTTCTCTCGTCCTCAATATTACGTCTATTAGTTCCTGACATACACAAACAAAACCAAAATCACAAGTGAGACACTCTAAAACTAGAGTGGAATTGGGGTTAGTGAAACAAAGTATCAAACAGTTAGTAGGCTTAACAAAAACACTAAAAAAATGCTCAATCTAAACCACCTTTCACTTAATCATTGTCAATCTAATCAATCCCCGGCAACGGCGCCAAAAACTTGATACGTAAAAATTTAATTTCACGTATAACCGGCAAGTATACCGGGTCGCATCAAGTAATAAGACTCACTAGGAGTGAGGTCGATCCCACGAGGATTGGTAGATTAAGCAACTTTAGTTAAATGGTAGATTTAGTCAAGCGAACATAGTTTTGATTTCATGAGCATTTTGATTTTTGAACATAATTGCAAGAATTTAAATGGCAAAGAATGTAAAGAACTAGAAGAGAGAAATAAAGTGAAAGTAAATAACGGAAACTTAAATTGCAAGAAACTTAAATGACATCAAAAGTAAATTGCAAGAAAATAAAGTGCTGAATTCTAAAGAGCAAAAGAATAAATAGCAAGAAATAATGAAACAGAATGTAAATGACAAGAATAATAAATTGCAAGAGTGTAAGAGGGAATTGGGTTATGGGTAATCAAATAACTAGAAGCAAAAGAAATAAGAAGTAATGATAGAGAGGATCATTAGGGATCAGAGATGCAAGTTTTCATGAATTGATGTTAGGCAAATCCTTCTCAATCATGGGTGTAGATCCATGGCAAGTGGGTAATTGAATCCCAATCTCTTGGTGATTCAATTTCTCTCAACATGACCAATTGCCACTCTCGTGATCTAAGTGTTCATGAGAAGAGATGAAGCTCAATTCTATTCCAGCCACACAACTCCCATAATCTCAACCAAGGAAAGTTACATCTCACATACTAACCAAGGTGTATTGATCAAGGGAATCATGAAAGGATGAACTCTAAACTGAATTATGTGGCTCATTCCTCAAATTCACCACATAATTCATATAGATTAACCCCTCTCTCAATGGTGGTTGAATCTGTGAAGAACAAGAGTTCCCTCTTTAGATCAACCACTAGAATTGAGGAGGAAAAGATGAGTTCACCAATTCATTCCAACAAGCAGAGCTCTTCCCCCTAATGAAAGTGGGGTTTAGTGAGTCATAGCTCCAATCTCAACAACAATTGCCATAAACCAAAATTAAACTAAGTGCAAAGAAAGATGAAGAAGAATAAGGAAATGCTTAAAGCTTAAGAAAATGAAGAAGAGAAGTTCCAAAAGAAAGCCAAAGATAGCTCTCCGGGTATCCTCCCGGAAGTGCTATTGAGTTCCCAAAATAAAGTGCTAAAAGTGTATAATGCTAAGTGTCAAAAGTCTAAGTGTAAAAAAAAGTCCCCTCAAAGTACAAACTCAATCTCTATTTATACTAGTCCCAAAACTCTTTCAAAGATCTTGAATTGGGTTGGAAATATGGGCTTCCTCTTTGTTGAATTCTTGGCTCAATTGGAAGAAGTGTTGCTAGACTTGGAAAGGAAGAGTTCATTCATCATGCTTCTGGCCCATTGGCTTGGCGTTTTTGTCAATAACGCTGGCCTTAATGCACGTTGGCAATGTGCATCACAATTTCCTGGAAGTGAAGTTTGAGACTTGGGCGTTGCTAGCCCAAGTTGTTGCTAACAACTTGCTTTTCCTCTTCTTGGCTTTACTTTCATGCTAAATGTAGCCCAGAATTTGAGTGTCAACCTTCTGCTTCAATATGGACTATTATACATCATTGGAAATCTCTTGATGTCTATTTTCCAATGCCACTGGAATCACCTCAATTGGACTTTCCTAGCTCAAGTTATGCTTCCTCAAAGAAGGTAAGGTTAAGCTGCCAAGTTGTTGCCAAAAACGCACCTTCACTCCCAAGTTGGCAACGTGCCCGTGCCTAACCTTCCAAGGCAGGGACTTGGGGCTGGCGTTGTTGCAAAACACGCCCCCTTGCTAGCACGTTGGCAACGTGCTCGTACCCCCCTTCAGGGCTCATCTCTAGCCTTCTTGAATTTCAACTTCATGTTCTTGTTTTTAGGGCCTAACGATGACTCTGGTTTGGTTTCAATTTTGTGCTCCACCATAGACTATTATATATGGTTGGAAAGCTCTGAATGTTAGCTTTCCAACGCAACTGGAAGCACTCAATTTGGATCTCTGTAGCTCAAGATATCTTCTATTGAAGAGGACATGGTCAAGCTGCCTTGTTGGAGTTGTTGTAGATAACGCCCCTATATTCCAAGTTAGCAACGTGCTCTTCACCATCCAAAGCTTCCTGGCGTTGTTACCAAACACGCCAATGCTTTCTTGAGTTGGCAACGTGCTCGATGCTCTTTCCTAGCTCCAAATGTTGCTTCCCACGTTGCCATTGAACACGCCTATAGAAGCTGGCGTTGGCAACGTGGTTGGCACTCCTCCCTGGCGTTAGCAACGTGAATGGCACTCCTCCCTGGCGTTAGCAACGTGAATGGCACCAAGACTTGGCTGGCAGCACATTCTGGCATTGGCAACTTGGCTGGCAGCACATTCTGGCGTTGGCAACTTGGCTGGCAGCACATTCTGGCGTTGGCAACTTGGCTGGCAGCACATTCTGGCGTTGCCAAGGAACACGCCAATGATAGTGGCGTTGGCAACGTGCTCGAGGTTGTTTCCTATGGTGCCAAAGTTACTTGGCGTTGCCTTGAATAACGCCCATGGTTCTTGGCGTTGGCAACGCCCTCGAGCTCCTCTTCAAAGCATCATTCCTGTGCTTGGCGTTGCCTTGAATAACGCCAGTGAAGTAGCACGTTGGCAACGTGCTCGAGCTTCCTGGCTGGGCAAAGTTCCCTGTTTGTGTGGCGTTGCCTAGGAACACGCCTATGGTTCCTGGCGTTGGCAACACCCTCGGAGCTCCTTCATGGCCCAAATTCCTTGCTTGTGTGCGTTGTCCATAATAACTCACTCCTTTCTCCAAGTTGGCAACGCCAACTTCTCTTCCAAGGCTGCCTGGCGTTACCTTCAACAACGCAGCCTATTCTTCAAGTTGGCAACGCCAACTTTGCTTCTCCAGGGCTGCCTGGCGTTGCCATGAACAACGCCCACTATCTCCAAGTTGGCAACGCCAACTTCTTCTTGCAAGGCTGCCTGGCGTTGCCATGAATAACGCCCACTATCTCCAAGTTGGCAACGCCAACTTCTTCTTGCCCAGCTTGCATCATTCTTGCTTCCATGCTTCCTTGTTTCATCACCTATCATCAACAAGGGAAATAGCTTCAAAGTCTTACCAACTCATGCAATAAATTTCATGAGATTCATTCATACTCATTCATATATGCATTCCTTAAATCATTTGCATGAATTTGGCTAGAATCACATGTTCCTTGGTATTCTCATGCATGGAGACAAAACTCATAAAAGGACTTGTTTAATTAGAGAAAATGAGTGAAAGTAAGCTAAAACCAACTAAACTAACTAACTAATACAGCAAATATGCACTTGCATCACCAACCTGAACATAAAACACCAATTCACATCCGTAGAACACCCTCAGGCCAACGGACAAGCAGAAGCTACTAACAAAGTCATATTAGCCGTGTTAAAACGGAGATTGCAGGACGCAAAGGGAGCCTAGGCGGAGGAGCTCCCGCAAGTCCTATGGGCATATCAGACAACTCCACACTCCACCACAAAGGAATCACCTTTTCGATTAGCTTACGGATTTGAGGCAATGATCCTAGTGGAGATCGAAGAAGGATAACCCAGAGTGATTCACTATAATGAAGAAGCCAACTCCCAACTTCAAAGGGAAGAACTCGACCTACTTTCGGAAATTCGAGAAAGAGCTCGAATCAAGGAAGATGTATTGAAACATCGAATAGCTTCAAGATACAATCAAAAGGTAGTATCGTGAGGTTTTGCCGAGAACGACCTCATCCTAATCCGAAATGATATCGGAACAACTCGACCCGGAGAAGGAAAGCTGGAGACAAACTGAAAAGGGCCCTACCAAGTCGTAGAGGTACTTGGAAAGGGCTACTACAGACTGTCTGAGATCGAAGGACGAGAGCTCCCAAGGTCATGGCACGCCTGTGATGCCAAGGCATCTTAGGCTAGTTTCACTAGCATTTTTCTGTTAGTTTTAGTTGTTTTATGCATTTTCTTGAGCTTAAAGTAACCAAGAATGGTTAAATGAATAACAAAGCAATGAACCATCCAAACAGTATGATTTTGATACAAATTCCATGAGTTTTTAGTTATATTACTTGAATGCTATGAATGGAAGATTTCTCATGAAATTTTGCAAGACTTTGATGCAGTTGTTTGGATGATTTCAGGGAAGAAGAGGTTAGGCAAGGAAGCAACAAAATCAATAAAGGAAGCTTGAATATCACATGTGGAGTTTAAGTTCCAGTTTAAGCTTAAACTAGAACTTAAACTGCCAAGCCATATAATGCTGGGAACTATCAGTGGCGTTTAAGCTCCAGTTTAAGCTTAAACTGGAGCTTAAACGCCAAAATCATGAAAGCTGAGGAAAGGCTGAAAGTGGCGTTTAACCTCCAGTTTAACCTTAAACTGGAAGTTAAACGCCAGAAATGAGAAATGCACCAGGGAGCCATTTCCACGTTTAAGCTTCAGTTTAACCTTAAACTGAAGCTTAAACGTGTTCGACCAAATTCACACTCCAGGGTTGCTTTCTTCCATTTCCACGTTTAAGCTTCAGTTTAACCTTAAACTGAAGCTTAAATGTGTTCGACTACTTTACCCTCCAGGGTTGCTTTCTTCCATTTCCACGTTTAAGCTTCAGTTTAACCTTAAACTGAAGCTTAAACGTGCTTGAGTTATACCACCTCCAGGAGTGTCCAACGTTTAAGTTCCAGTTTAAGCTTAAACTGGAACTTAAACGTGCTTCCACAAAAGGCATCACTGGAAGTGTCTGGCGTTTAAGTTGCAGTTTAAGCTTAAACTGCAACTTAAACGCCACTATTTGAAAAGGTTTCTGGGCCAAAGATATTGCAGTTTTAAGTTAGCATTTGAGCACAAACATTAACTTAAACGTACTCTGGTATGAAACCCAATTGAATATCATGGTTTATGGGATTGGGCCTGAAGAATTGATGAGTCTGGAATTTCAATTTGTTGAGTCATGTGTCATTACTTGATTATCACTAAGTTGGCTCAATGAATGTTACAGAATTGGATCAGCAGCCTCATCAGGATTATGGATCATAAACCCAAAGCAAAAGGAAATCAGGGAAAGGCCTCAAAGCCCAAGAAACACAACAGAAGCTCAATTTAGAAAGTGTATAAATAGGATAGAATTTAAGTTAGTTAGAGGACTTTGGATCATTTTTCTAGTTTTCATACTTTTTTTGTAATTGAATTCAGAGCTATGACTCACTAAACCCCCTTTCATTGGGTTAGGGAGCTCTATTGTAATTCAATGAATCAATAATAGTTTTTATCTTCTTCTTCAATCTTTTCTCTTGAATTTTTGTTAGAAAGCTTCTCGATCTAATTCCATTGGTTAGTTGTCTTGGGAAAGAAACTATCCATAATTGGAATCCTTCGGAACCTTGGGAAAGGAATGGAGGATTCATGCTAGAGAAGCTTTCTCACAGTAAATTGGATTGGGGTTTGGATGGATATTGTGACATGTAATTCTACCAAATTGTGGTTCATGAAACTGTGTGGTATAATCAGTGATCGAGCGTCATCTCTTCTTATGAACATTTAAACCAAGGGATTGGGAATTTGTTTGTTTTTAGAGAGAATTGGTGAGCCAAGGGATTGGGATCCAATCATATAAGACTGCCAAGCAAAATTCAATGAACGCATTGGTTGAGGAAGGGATAAAAATGTTTTGATTCGGAGATCTCAATATCTCCTGAAACCCAATGAATTCCCCATTTCTGATCTACCACTTTCTCTTTACATTCTGCAATTAAATTCATGCAATCACCCCGATCCCTTTTTAATTTTAGCAATTTAGCTTCTCGCTCTTTAATTCATGCAATTTAAGATTCCGCAATTTCAATTTCTTGCCATTTACGTTTCCCGCCAATTTTACATTCCGCAATTCTCATCTAAATCTTGATTCCGCTCAACTAGAACACACTTCTAATCCGAATTGCTCACTCAACCAATCCTTGTGGGATTCGACCTCACTCTATTGTGAGTTTTTACTTGACGATAACCGGTGCACTTGCCGGAAGGAATTTTTGCGATCGTGCAATTTCCTAAAATCGTAGCATCAAGTTTATGGCGCCGTTGCCGGGGATTGGTTTTCGATTGACAATTCTCAAATTGGAAGTTAACTAGATTGAGCATTTTTCTTATTTTGTTAATTCAGTTCAAGTTACTTGTTGAATTTTAATTTCTGCACTCTGTTACTTGCTTTCTTTCTTTATGCCTTTAAATTCAAGCAACTAACTCACTGACTCACTAACTATTTGAATTAATTCCTCAACTGCTCTAACCATACTCTTCCATTAATCAAGAGTATTTCACTTGTTTGTTGCCTGTGCTGTGTTCTTGTATGACAGGTAGGAGAGGAGAGACATCAACTACTCCATATACCGAACCAGAGAGGACCCTTCATAAACTTAGAAGGGAAGCAAGAGGGAAGAGAATACTGGGAGAAGAAGAATCTAAAGGAGAATTTGAGGACAATTTTGAGGAAGCTATAGATCTCAACATGGATAGAGAAGTTCACAACCATGAGAGAGCTGATGGAAACAATGCCATTCCCGAGAGGAGGGTTCTTGGTTCATACATAAACCCAACCTCTGGGAATTGTGGTAGCAGCATTCAGAAACCACCCATTCAGGCCAACAATTTTGAACTCAAACCACAGCTAATATCACTGGTGGAGAATCATTGTTCATTTGGTGGGAGTGCTAATGAAGATTCAAACCAACATCTCACAAAATTCCTGAGAATTTGCGACACTGTGAAGTCCAATGGAGTCCAGGAAGATGCCTATAAACTGCTCTTGTTCCCATTTTCACTTAGGGACAAGGCAGCTAAGTGGTTGGAATCATTCCCAAGGGGGAGCCTAACAACCTGGGATGAGGTGGAAAGCAAGTTTCTGGCACGTTTCTACCCCCCCCCCCCCCACAAAAGGTCAATAGGCTTCGATCTGAGGTTCAGACTTTTAGACAACAAGATGGTGAAACTCTCTACGAGGCATGGGAGAGGTTCAAGGATTTGGCAAGGAAATGCCCACCAGACATGTTCCATGACTGGGTGCAATTGCATATTTTCTATGATGGACTTTCTTATGAATCAAGGAAGGCTGTAGACCATTCATCAGGAGGTTCATTGAACAGGAAAAAGACTGTGGAAGAAGCCATTGAAGTGATTGAGACAGTGGCTGAGAATGAGTACTACTATGCTTCAGAGAGACACAACACTAAGGGAGTCATGGAGCTGAACCATGTTGATACAATTCTAGCCCAAAATAAGGTGTTTGCCAAGCAACTAGCAGAGCTCACCAGGAAATTAGAAACAAATCAAGTGGCTGCAATACACACACAAGATCAAGAGGAAGTAAGCATTGAAGGAGGTGATTGGGAAGAGGCCAATTATGTGGGAAATCAACAAAGGCAACCATATGATCCACATTCCAACACTTACAACCCAGGCTGGAAAAACCACCCAAACTTTGGGTGGGGAAACCAGCAAACCCAATCACAAAACCACAAACCTTACAACCCCAACCAACATAACAATTCCACATACCAAAACTCCAACCAAAGATCATACCAAGCCACACAAAACACTTACTCCCAACCACCATATCATGGCCAAAATAATCAACCTGCCCAACCTAATCTGAACCAACAATTTCAAGATCAATTAAACAGGATAGAAGGAATGCTTGCAAACATGGGTCAGGACATAAGTGAGTTGAAAAGCTTTAGGGATGATGTGAGATCTACCTTAAGGAACCATGGTGAAAAACTCAAGAGGATGGAGTCTCGAGTAGGAGAGCTATCTCAACAGGCCCCCAAGTCAACTGCAGTGTTCCCTAGTGACACAGAAAAGAATCCTAAAGGGGAACAAAAGGGAGTGAGATGGGAAGAATGCAAGGCCATCACCATATTGAAGGAAGTCTCAGAAGAAGAAGGAATCAGACCCTCAAAACAGGAGCCAGAACTCTTGAAGGAAGGTGTGGAAGAAGGTAAGCAGGAAAGTGAAACTGAGCAAGCCAAGGAACTGCAAAATAAAGGCATGCTGGAAACATACCAACCAAAAGCACCATTTCCTCAGAGGTTAGGAGGAGGTGAAAAAGGGAAAACATATTCAAGGTTTTTAGAGACATTTAAGTCTCTCCATATCAATATTCCCTTTCTTGAGATTCTCCAGCAGATGCCTACACATATCAAGTATTTGAAGGAATTGCTGAGCAAGAAAAGAGTTTTGAAGGGAGGACAAACTGTAATAATGAACAAAGAATGCAGTGCCCTCATCAAGAAGGACATAGTCTCTAAGAAAATAGACCCAGGAAGTTTTCATATCCCCTGCATCATAGGGGAAACAAAAATTGACAGAGGATTCTGTGATCTAGGAGCTAGCATAAATGTGATGCCTCTGACTCTTATGAAGAGGCTACAACTGAATGAGGTGAGATCCACTGATGTAATCATACAACTGGCTGACAAAACTCAGAAGTAAGCTGAAGGGGTAGTTGAGAATGTGCTGGTGAAAGTGGGAAATTATTTCTTCCCCACAGACTTTGTCATTTTAGACATGGAGGAAAGCTACCTACACCCTATCATTCTGGGA
Source organism: Arachis stenosperma (assembly GCF_014773155.1). NCBI lineage: Eukaryota > Viridiplantae > Streptophyta > Magnoliopsida > Fabales > Fabaceae > Arachis > Arachis stenosperma. Next base: position 45,578,685 of record NC_080382.1, on the reverse strand, counting down.
AGGCCATTTCTAGCCACTGCTAGAGCGCTCATAGATGTAGAACAAGGAGAGCTAATTTTGAGAATACATGATGAACAGCTCATTTTCCATGTTTTCGAACCTGCATCTGAGCCTGAACCAGAACCTGAAAAGCCTAAGGATGATAGTAGCCATCTGTGTTTGGAGGAAAGCAATCCAGCAGCTGAAACTCTGAAACAGTCCTTGGAAGGCAAACAAGAATTGCAAGAGTTAAAGCCACAAGAATCAATAGAAATAGCTCAGAAGGATCCTCCTGGCATAAGGGTCAATGAAGAAATCCTCAAGAGAGAGGGAGGAATTGTAAAGAAATTGCCAAGAGGGTGGAGAAACAAGAAAATTCCCACTGAAGGTTTCTCTCCGGGAGATAAAGTGATATCAAGTCATTATCTGCCAATCCCACCTGGCCTCAAAACCATTCCTTCCCAGCTCCCTCAAGTGTTCACAATCAGGAAAGTTCTTTCTATGGAACATTTGGAAATCATGAAGGAATCAAATGGGGAAGTTTTCATAGTGAGAGGAGAGGACATCAAGCACTACAATCCACCCTAACAAGGGACAACCGTCAAGCTAGTGACGTTAAAGAAGCGCTTCATGGGAGGCAACCCATGTTTTAGTATCCTTACTCTTTATTGTTTTGCTTTGCATCTAATAAAGCATGGTTTCTTATGCATGAACTTGAATCCTCAGGACAACTGTTGATAAGATGCACTAAACATTGCATGTAAAATACAATTGATCTCTAAGTTTGGTGTGCCTGAAGACACCCCAAATCTTATTCAAATTGTATTCAATCTTTCATTCAAGGTGCACAACCAAACATTAAGTTTGGTGTTCCTCTTTGAACACAGTTAATGAAAAGCAAGAAGTTCCTCTAGATTTAGAAATTCATGACAAGTATACCATTTGCATGTTTTAATACTTTGATTTCAATTACTTTAGGTAGTAAAATTGTTTAGGATCAAAGAGCCAAAGTGACTATGATTTATTAGAATTATGCACATTCATTAAGGACAACCAACATGGATTTCATGTCATCAGGAGACATTACCAAACACTAAGTTTGGTGTCCAGTAATAAGTGTGCATACATACAAGGGTCACGGCTATAAGCTCATGAAGTCAATCATTGATTTACAATTCAAAAAGAATGAAAAACATGTGCAAGTACTATTCATTATTCACATGGACCGAAAAAAAATGATAGCAAAGTTGTTTGTTTGTGCAGGTACAAAAGGAAGGATAAGAATGGATGAAAAAGACAAAGGGGGAGGTACGGTGCTTGGTCAAAAAGGGAGTTCACAAGTCTTTGAAACTAACACATGGGAAAAGGAAGTTCTGCATGAAAAGATAGCTACATGTACAACTTAATGCACCCAGAATACTTCCAAGAAAGTGAAAAGCAATTCGTCTTTCTCCCTAATTCATATATTTACCATCAAGCCATCCTTCACAAATCACCCTAGCCATCCATTTTTCACTTGCATGCACTATAAAGAACCACTTGGGGAACGAGTTCCACACCACCAAATCTCCTTCTTGCACATATTCTTTCATCATAGCATAACTACCTCTTGCCGAAAACAACCTCACCACACTTCTAACAACATTTTCTTACTTCACCTTGTCAACCTTAGCTTGTCACTTGCCAAAACTAAAGAACCAATGGCAGCCTCATCTAGCCACAAAAGAAGAAAAGACAAGCAGCCAATGGAGGAGGAAAGGGAATTTGATGCATGGAAATACAAATCGGTTTTCCATGAGATTCAGGCCGAATAGATGAAACCGAAAAGGATACTAGCTGAGATTCCCTTTGACCTTGGAGAGGAGGAGTTCCCAAGTGTTTGGGAGAAGATCAAAAAGAGGAAGTGGGAGCTCCTGACTAAGCCAATCACTAGAATCAACATCAACCTGGTGAAGGAGTTTTATGCAAATGCAGTGAGGGAGGATCCAACCGAGGAACCCACATACAAAAGCTATGTGAGAGGGGTGGAAGTTGACTTCAGCCCCAAGGCAATCATGAAAACTCTTGGCCTGAAAAACATACGTTTCAGCCAAGCAAGTTATGAGGATAGGATGATAGGAGAACCTGACTATCTGACTATTGCTGAAGACCTTTGTGCCATCAGAGCTGAATGGGTGAGAGGAACAAAAGGGGCTCCAAGAATCTTGAGAAGGGGAGACCTAACACCTGAAGCTAAAGGGTGGTATGAGATAGTTAGGAGATCCATCCTACCCACTGCAAACTCTTCAGAAATACTCCCTAAAAGAGCCGTCTTGCTACATTGCATTATGATGGGAGGAGAGATCAAAGTTCATAAACTCATTGCTGAACAGATACAAGAGTTTAGTGAGAAAAGTGACCCTGACTCCTGGCTCCACTTCCCTAGCACCATCATCAGACTATGCATCAAGGCCCAAGTACCACTTGAAGATGCAAGACCTAATTGGCTACATCCTGGAATGGCCATGACTGCTCACAGAATGACTCTTGGCCCAATTGCTCCAAGACATACAAAAAGAAGAAATAAAGAAGGGCAACAAGCAGAAGGGGAGCAAGAAGCAGAGCAAGAAAGAGAAGAAGAGCAAGAAGAGCAAGGAAATCCAGAAAGAAGGCAACAAGTTCCCAGAGACCCCATGGATATGAACAGAATGTAGGAAATCATAGAAGGAATGTCTCAACAATACATGAGGTCTCAAGAGAAGCAAGAGGACTTTCACCTAAAAATGATGGACATGCAAAGGAACTTTGAATCAAGATTCCTAGATCTGCAAAGGGAACAGAATTTACAATTACAGGAATCCCTCAGCCACATAGGCCAACACCAAGATGACAATATCTTGGCAATCAAGGAAGCCACCACTTTGCAGAATGCAAGATATGCAGTTCAAGCTGATTACAACATCAGTTCTCAAATCAAGCTTAACTACATAGGGGAACATCTACACAAGATGGACCCAGCATTCCCAGCTTTTGATGAGTATTTCAAGGGGAGGAAAGAAGGAGAAATGAACAAGGCAGTGATCCTTGAAGAAAGAGTGGAAGAAACAATGAAAAAAGCTGGATTCTGGACAAAGCTCATAAGAAAAGACAAAGGAAGTACAAGTGGTCAAAAAGAGGCAAGAAGCAAGAAGAAGCAGGACCCCAAGAATCAAGAAGAACCAAGCAACAAATGAGAGGTGGTCTTGTTCCTTAATAATCAAATAATAGTTTGTGAATTGTCTTTATGAGCTTTCTTTCATTTTAAGTCATTTAAGTTTTATGTGAAATTTCTAGTATGTTTGTCTGTTTACTGCTTTGAATAAAGTGAATGTCTAGATGTTTGGATATAACTTCACCTTCTTAAACAAATGCTTTCCATGCTTGTTCTGTTTCCAAAAATAAAAGAAAAGTTTGAACAAAAGTAACTTGGCTCATTTAGTGACAAATCAAGTAGAATTAAGTGGTGGTATGCATGCTTGATTGTTTAGTTAGCTCACTGGAAATTGAGTGTAGAATTATCATTTTTGTGTAGAAGTTGAATACTGTCTATGGATCTTGATGAATAAATGTCTTTGGCCATAAAAAAGAAAAAAAAAAGAAGAAGAAAAACCACTGAAAAAGGCAACCAAAAAGCAAAAAAAAAAAAGATATTGAGAAAATAAGCTAGGCACCAATGGTTTGAACTTCTGAGACAAATGCCTGTGGTGTTTATGTATTAAGGATATGCTTGGATGAATAGGTTCTGAGGAGTGTTTCAACACTTGGTAACTTGGGTTAACTAACCCGGGATTATCAACCAAAAGTCCATTATCAAGAGCAACCTAAATACAAAACATTTAGTCACACAAAGAGGTGCTGGGCACCAATGTCTCAAGAAGAAATGTGAACTAAAATGCCTGTAGTGGATATGTGTAGTGCACTGATAAGAAAAAGAAAATGCCAAAGGCTTGTGCAACACATGACACTGAGCAAACAAGGAGCAAAGGAGCTCTAAGAAAAAGAAAAACAAAGAAGGGAAAAGTGCCAAGGACATAAGAATAACAAGAGGCCATAGCAGTGTTTGATGGATGCAATGAAAAAGTGATAATCTTACCTGATAAGAATGAAAAAGTGATGCGGGAACTTTCTGCATAAAACCCTTCTGATGAACTTCAAACGCTTGCTAATATAGCCAATGTAATTGCTTTCTGTTTCATACTTTCTTCTCAAATAACTCAGGACTTTCTGTTTCATACTTTCTTCTCAAATAACTCAGGTAGTCACTTCACAAATAGCAGTGAGCTACCAAGCCAAAGATCCCACCATGAAAAAGTACCTGGACAAAACCAGGGAACAGCTCGGATAACTCGGAGAATATGAGGTCCGCCACATACCCCAAGAACAGAACGCCCGAGCTGATGCACTCTCAAAACTAGCCAGCACCAAACCAGGGGATAACAATAGAAGCCTCATCCAAGAAACGCTGCAGAACCTGTCAAAGAAGAAAAAATCCTAGCCATAACAGGTCAGGATCAAGGATGGATGACTCCTATAATTAACTACCTCGAAACAGAAACACTCCCCACAGATAAGAAAGAGGCAAAGAGGTTAAAACGGGAGGCACAACACTACACAATCATAAACAATACTCTATACAAGAGAGGGATTTCAACACCACTGTTAAAATGTGTGCCGACTTCCAATACAAAGGAAGTCTTATAAGAAGTACACAGCGGCATCTGTGGCAACCATCTCAGAGCACAGGCTCTTACTAAAAAGGTACTCCGGGCCGGATTCTATTGGCCGACTCTACAAAAAGAAGCAACATAATTCGTAAAGACATGTTCACCATGCCAGAAACATGCCAACTTTCACATCGCCCCACCAAGAGGAGCATATCAGCGTAACCTCACCCTGGCCATTTGCAAAATGGAGACTCGACCTTCTCGGTCCTTTCCCTCAAGGATCTGGACAAGTCAAATTTCTCATCGTAGGGGTAGACTATTTCACAAAATGGATTGAGACAGAACCCCTAGCTAACGCCACTGCTCAAAGAAGCCGAAAATTCCTGTTTAGAAACATCGTCACAAGGTTTGGAGTTCCATACTCCATCACCACAGACAATGGCACTCAATTTACAGATGCGGGCTTCAGAAAATTGGTGACCAACCTGAACATAAAACACCAATTCACATCCGTAGAACACCCTCAGGCCAACGGACAAGCAGAAGCTACTAACAAAGTCATATTAGCCGTGTTAAAACGGAGATTGCAGGACGCAAAGGGAGCCTAGGCGGAGGAGCTCCCGCAAGTCCTATGGGCATATCAGACAACTCCACACTCCACCACAAAGGAATCACCTTTTCGATTAGCTTACGGATTTGAGGCAATGATCCTAGTGGAGATTGAAGAAGGATAACCCAGAGTGATTCACTATAATGAAGAAGCCAACTCCCAACTTCAAAGGGAAGAACTCGACCTACTTTCGGAAATTCGAGAAAGAGCTCGAATCAAGGAAGATGTATTGAAACATCGAATAGCTTCAAGATACAATCAAAAGGTAGTATCGTGAGGTTTTGCCGAGAACGACCTCATCCTAATCCGAAATGATATCGGAACAACTCGACCCGGAGAAGGAAAGCTGGCGACAAACTGAAAAGGGCCCTACCAAGTCGTAGAGGTACTTGGAAAGGGCTACTACAGACTGTCTGAGATCGAAGGACGAGAGCTCCCAAGGTCATGGCACGCCTGTGATGCCAAGGCATCTTAGGCTAGTTTCACTAGCATTTTTCTGTTAGTTTTAGTTGTTTTATGCATTTTCTTGAGCTTAAAGTAACCAAGAATGGTTAAATGAATAACAAAGCAATGAACCATCCAAACAGTATAATTTTGATACAAATTCCATGAGTTTTTAGTTATATTACTTGAATGCTATGAATGGAAGATTTCTCATGAAATTTTGCAAGACTTTGATGCAGTTGTTTGGATGATTTCAGGGAAGAAGAGGTTAGGCAAGGAAGCAACAAAATCAATAAAGGAAGCTTGAATATCACATGTGGAGTTTAAGTTCCAGTTTAAGCTTAAACTGGAACTTAAACTGCCAAGCCATATAATGCTGGGAACTATCAGTGGCGTTTAAGCTCCAGTTTAAGCTTAAACTGGAGCTTAAACACCAAAATCATGAAAGCTGAGGAAAGGCTGAAAGTGGCGTTTAACCTCCAGTTTAACCTTAAACTGGAAGTTAAACGCCAGAAATGAGAAATGCACCAGGGAGCCATTTCCACGTTTAAGCTTCAGTTTAACCTTAAACTGAAGCTTAAACGTGTTCGACCAAATTCACACTCCAGGGTTGCTTTCTTCCATTTCCACGTTTAAGCTTCAGTTTAACCTTAAATTGAAGCTTAAACGTGTTCGACTACTTTACCCTCCAGGGTTGCTTTCTTCCATTTCCACGTTTAAGCTTCAGTTTAACCTTAAACTGAAGCTTAAACGTGCTTGAGTTATACCACCTCCAGGAGTGTCCAACGTTTAAGTTCCAGTTTAAGCTTAAACTGGAACTTAAACGTGCTTCCACAAAAGGCATCACTGGAAGTGTCTGGCGTTTAAGTTGCAGTTTAAGCTTAAACTGCAACTTAAACGCCACTATTTGAAAAGGTTTCTGGGCCAAAGATATTGCAGTTTTAAGTTAGCATTTGAGCACAAACATTAACTTAAACGTACTCTGGTATGAAACCCAATTGAATATCATGGTTTATGGGATTGGGCCTGAAGAATTGATGAGTCTGGAATTTCAATTTGTTGAGTCATGTGTCATTACTTGATTATCACTAAGTTGGCTCAATGAATGTTACAGAATTGGATCAGCAGCCTCATCAGGATTATGGATCATAAACCCAAAGCAAAAGGAAATCAGGGAAAGGCCTCAAAGCCCAAGAAACACAACAGAAGCTCAATTTAGAAAGTGTATAAATAGGATAGAATTTAAGTTAGTTAGAGGACTTTGGATCATTTTTCTAGTTTTCATACTTTTTTTGTAATTGAATTCAGAGCTATGACTCACTAAACCCCCTTTCATTGGGTTAGGGAGCTCTATTGTAATTCAATGAATCAATAATAGTTTTTATCTTCTTCTTCAATCTTTTCTCTTGAATTTTTGTTAGAAAGCTTCTCGATCTAATTCCATTGGTTAGTTGTCTTGGGAAAGAAACTATCCATAATTGGAATCCTTCGGAACCTTGGGAAAGGAATGGAGGATTCATGCTAGAGAAGCTTTCTCACAGTGAATTGGATTGGGGTTTGGATGGATATTGTGACATGTAATCCTACCAAATTGTGGTTCATGAAACTGTGTGGTATAATCAGTGATCGAGCGTCATCTCTTCTTATGAACATTTAAACCAAGGGATTGGGAATTTGTTTGTTTTTAGAGAGAATTGGTGAGCCAAGGGATTGGGATCCAATCATATAAGATTGCCAAGCAAAATTCAATGAACGCATTGGTTGAGGAAGGGATAAAAATGTTTTGATTCGGAGATCTCAATATCTCCTGAAACCCAATGAATTCCCCATTTCTGATCTACCACTTTCTCTTTACATTCTGCAATTAAATTCATGCAATCACCCCGATCCCTTTTTAATTTCAGCAATTTAGCTTCTCGCTCTTTAATTCATGCAATTTAAGATTCCGCAATTTCAATTTCTTACCATTTACGTTTCCCGCCAATTTTACATTCCGCAATTCTCATCTAAATCTTGATTCCGCTCAACTAGAACACACTTCTAATCCGAATTGCTCACTCAACCAATCCTTGTGGGATTCGACCTCACTCTATTGTGAGTTTTTACTTGACGATAACCGGTGCACTTGCCGGAAGGAATTTTTGCCGATCGTGCAATTTCCTAAAATCGTAGCATCAGCCTGCAACTTAAAGAGGTACTACAGTTAGAGGTAATAAAGATCTTAGGATAAGGTGCACTCTTTTTCCTGAAAAGATTTTTTAATGAGGTGCCAAGCCAAGATCTACAAATTGCCCGACTTAGAGGGATAAAACATCCACATGTATATATTTGCATTCTCTTTGGATAAAGTTTTAGATTCTCTACAAATACTCAAGACACATTAATCTGAAACGCTAAAAATTCATTGCTCGATTATAAAGCTACAAGGTCAGCAGAAAGTGAAAATCAAATTCACTGCTCGACCACGAAAAGGACCAAAATAGATGAAAACCGAATTCATCAAAAGGTCAACCAAACGGGGAACAAAACCCAATCTCTACAATATCGGCAAAGATGAAAAAGCGACAAAAATAGAATAATGCAAGAAGTTATCGAAAGCAATGCATAGAAAGGACCTAACGAGGTCTTAATAAAATGGGTTGCTATAAATAACTTAAAAGACAAGCCGATGTAAAGAAGTCGGACTAGTCGCAACAATAACAAGTTATAAAAAGTCAATCCCTGGAAAGAGACCTGGCCTGCCCTAAAAAAGAGAATTGCTAAAAATAACTTATAAGGGACCGACGTAAATAAGTCTGCCCCAAAACAAAAAAGTTATAAAAAGTAATCCCTGAAAGAGATCTAACAAAGGTCCAAGAAAGAGGATTGCTAAAAATAACTTATAAGGGACCGATGTAAAGAAATTGGCCCAAAAACCAAGAAGTTATAAAAAGTTATCCCTGAAAGAGACCTGACAAAGGTCCAAGAAAGAGGATTACTAAAAATAACTTATAAGGGACCGACGTAAAGAAGTCGGCCCCAAAACCGAAAGGTTATAAAAAGTAATCCCTGAAAGAGACCTGACAAAGGTCCAAGAAAGAGGACTACTAAAAATAACTTATAAAGTACCGGCATGATGAAGTCGGCCTCCCACAAACAAGTTATAAAAAGTAATCCCTAAAAGAGACCCGACAAAGGTCTAAAAAAAGAGGATTACCAGAAATAACTTAGAAGATGCCGACATGTTGAAGTTGGCCCCCCGCAAAAAAAAGTTATAAAAGTAATCCCTAAGAAAGACCTAACAAAGGTCCAAACCAAACGGATTACTAAAAATAACTTCAGACTGAAGTAGGGAAGTCGACATACAAGTTGGACCTAAACATCCGCAACCTTAAAATCAAGTCACAAGTATGAAAATACAGAGGCAATCACAAGAGGTCGGACAACAAGGATCCAACATCCCAAAAAGGTACCAGACAGATGCAGACAAGCATATCACGCAAGAAATAAGGTTATAATAATAACAGGACTCAAGAGGCCACCTGAAGTCAACCCCAAAAGAGCCTGAAAAACTAACTTTATTTTTTCAAAAAATAAAGATGCTATCAGAAAAGCAACTAAAAGCATTCAGAAGTTAGAACCATATAACTACAAAATAAAAAGAGTTTAAAGCCCACAAGCCGGGCTACACACAAAAACTCCAAGAGGCAATCATAGAGGATCCAAGGACTTTCCAGTTGTAGTATCCTGGGGTGAAGGAGGACGAGTCTGAAGAGGAACCGCATCAACCGTCCCATCATCCCAGTTCAGAATCTGGACATCTGGATCAGACTCAGGCTGAGCAACCTCAGCTGCCAGAGTTGAAGAAGATGGCGCAACGGAGGCTTTGGTAGCAGGTACAGGAGGAGGGTCGACGTCATCATCATCAGGGTCATCTGAAACTATTTTACCCTCTTTTACGATGTTGTCCAAGCTGAAAAGAGTAAGGTCAAGATCGGGCGCAAGAACTCGAATTTGATCCCATAGATTATCATAAGCAGCATTTACACTACCCACCAGATGACCCTGGAGCTCGGCATTATCAGCTCAGGCAGATTCCAACTCCTCCCTCAGACCCATCATCTCCCGATAAGCTGTAACATAACTATCCTTATGCTTCAAAGCCATATCTTCAGACAACTTGGCAGAAGCCGCCAAAGCAACAGCCCGAGTCTTCTCCCCCTGCAATTCCTTCTCCAACTTGGACACTTTCACCCCGAGCTCCTCTTTCAAGCCCTTAATCCGATCAAATTCTGACTTGGCCTCCTCCATAGAGGCCTTTGTACCATGGATAGGAAGATCTTGAGCGGTCCAGTATAAAGCTGCTCCCATATGTGCCAGTTTAATGTCACTCCGAGTGATAAAATCCAAATGATGAAGAATGGATACATCATCAGTAGGCATGACACCATAAGGAGCAATCTGTTGATCAACAAACCCGACAGCATCAAAGTCAGGAGCATCCAGATTAAAAGGCTCGACAGTCCGGGGTCTTTTTGGAGGAGGAACGACAGTAGGAGAAGAAGTAGCAGCAAAGGTTTTGGGGGGGATTAACTAAATGGACCTAAGGTGTTGGGATCACCCTCCTCGGCCCAATAGAACTCGAGATTGGTCTCTTAGGAGGAACTTGAGAAGATCCCTCCCCTACAGCCTTAGCCGAGATATTCTGTGCAGCAGTAGCTTTCTTCGCCTTTTTAAAGGCTTTCATGGAATCATTGGTCTTGGCCATCTCTGAAAAAACAAATCAAAACAAGTTACAAAACTGGAGAAGTAAAAACAAAACATAACAAAAGAAGTCGGTCTCTACTCAGTTCGGCTCGGACAAGAGAAGGGTCCCCCAAGAATCTCTTTGTGTCAAGATGGGGAGGTTCCCCCCAAATATCCTCCAACACAGTTACAAAGGCCTACTCGACCTCATCAAGCATCTCCCACGAGTATCAAGACACTACAACACTCTTCTGCCAACACAAAGGGAAGGCAGGTTCACCATTCGCTTCTAGGAAAAAAGGTCGAGCTCCCTCAACAGCTCGAACCTTGAAAAAGTAGTTCTTAAAGTCCCTAAAGGACTCATCATACATGGAAAAGACTTTGTGCCCTTGGGCAGACCTGAAAGAAACCCAAGAAGCTTTCTTTTTGGTAGTCACAGGCTTAGTCAGAACAAAGAGGTAAAGAAAGAGATTTTGAGAAGGCGTAACATCTAATTCTTGGCAGAGCAACTGAAAGATCTTGATAAAATCCCATGAGTTCGGATGGAGCTGGGATGGAACAACGTTACACGACCACAACAAGTCAGTCTCAAAGGAAGTAAAAGGGAAAGTAATGATCAGCTGGCTGAAAAAATAGTCATAGGCATAAAAGAAGGGACGCTCCCCCTGAACCGAGGTCGGGAAACAAACCCTCTCATCAGAATCAGGCGCTACAAGCTTATAATCCATCTCCTGGGACCGACTACTACAAACCCTATGATGTTTCCTCAGCTCAACGCAGTACTCAGCATTTACCACAGAAACACACATCAACACAAGGGTGTCCAGCCAGTCGGACATACCCTCATGAACCTTGGAAGACGTCTCAACAATATTTTTGCAAGAAGACATGGCCAACTAGTCCTACAAGCAAGAAAATAAAATAGATTACTAACCAAAAAAGTTTGGGCGAAATCAAAACAACTCGGACAAACATGACTTGGGGAAATACAAGTAGTAAAAAGGAAAACCCCAAGACACACAACAAAGTCTAGGGGCATCCTTTGGAGCCAAAGACAGGACCCAGTAAAACTCCTAGGAAAGAAATATCCCCTTCCAGACAAACGACAATACGAAGAAGAAAATTAAAGCTATCCCCACAAGGAAAAACCTTCTTTTAATCAACACTCTGAAAAAAGAACCTCGAACTACAGTTTCAGTCTGCAAAGTAGAGGAACTACCAAGCAACATGCCAAAGCAGAAATCATCAAAATCATAACCCTTTTACAAGAATCAAGCAAAGCCATTACCCCAGAAAAGCTACAAAATCAGAGGGCATCAAAACATGCAAAGCCCTACAAAGCCTCAACCAAGAGAAATACCAGGAGTACGAATAAAGACGAAAAGGAAGCTAGAAAAAATACATCACAGTGACGAACAAGCACAAGAGTACAAAAAGGTTTAAGCTTTCCAACATACAGGCAAAATCAAAGCTTTACCAAAAAATAATAAGAACAACAAAAAGAAGAACCAACCTGAACAAAGGAGAAAACTTCGAAGAGATTGAAGACGGAGAGACGGAATCGCCTTTCGAGCAACGAAAAACACCAAGAATCACCAAATGACGTCACGGAAAGAAACGCAAAAATGCAAGTCTCAGGCAAAAACGGAAAGCGAGAATGAAAAAGGGGAAGTTACAGCAAAGAAACATTGTGAAAAGTTCAAAATGAACGAAGAAACGGAACATTAAAAGTATTAATGTGGTTATTAAACCCTTGTGCATTCCCAAAGCAAGGAGACGCGTATTTTCAAAAGGATAAAAATTCAAAAGAAAACATTCCGCATTCAAAGGAGAACCCTACAAAGAAGGAGTCGACAAAATGCTCGAGTTCGGGTTCACCATAAAAGGATCGAAGTCCTAAAACTGAAGACTCGACCTCAAAACAGAAGATCGGGCTCGAGCAGGGGCACTGTTCATACCCTGGGTCGAGCTGTCCGACCCGGGATGTTCTACTGACAAGTCGACCGACCTCTTCAGGTCAGGACAATCCGAGCTCTTCTCAAAGAGCTCGGTCAAATCACCAGGAAAGCCCAAAAAAGGGCCCAAACAGAGGACCACGCCCCAAATCCTAAGGCAGCCCAAGCCTACAGAGAGAAGGGCGGTTCCCTTGAAGATAAGATGACCTCACTTGAAGATAAGATAAAGATAAGATAACTAACTTATCTTATCTAAGAAGGTCACTCTACGCCATTATAAATACACTAGAGCACCCAGGCATAACTCATACTCTGATTCTACATAAAACCTGCTTAATACCCTTGCTAACTTAAGCATCGGAGTCCCTTGCAGTTACCACCACCCTCCGGTGACAAAGGATCAGCAGCATTGCCAGTCCAACAAATCGAACCTGACAGCTCCGGCCGCCACGCACAAGCCAGACCCGTCACCTCCGATCAGTACAGAAGATCTCATCTGAGATTGACCTACAGTTTCAGGTAACCCTCGAAATACTAACCAAAGTTTGGAAAAACAATTGAATCAAACAAAACAGCAGTTATCCAGACAAATAATAGAAGAATGCCAAGCTGTTTAATTAAGGATTGGGAAGACATTAAATGTCTCAATTCAAGGCAACAGAAAGTCAAGGAATGAACAACCAACAGAGGATGAGCAAATCACATCCCAAAATCCCTCTGAGGACAGTAATCAGTGGCTTAAGTGGGTTCACTGGTACTATGCTGTTGCTATGTCCGAGAATGTGACCTTAGAGGATTTCCTGCAGGCGCCTATATGCGCGACTACATGGAAAAGAACTCAACGAGCGGAAGGTCTCGTTATGTTCGGACACATGTGGAAGCTATATGATATGGCAGCCGGGTGGTCGACGTCAACAACACCTCCTTACGTGTTTGACCCGGCCACTCAGTTGGAATTTCCTTTTTGGTTACTCTGGTGCCAGAACAGGGTGAAAAATTGGTGTTAAACGCCCAGTTGATGCCCATTCCTAGCGTTCAAACACCAGAAAAGGGTGAAAAACTGGCGTTGAACGCCCAATCCATGACCAGTTCTGGCGTTCAAACGCCAGAAAAGGGTGGAAAACTGGCATTAAATGCTCACCCAACCCCTAATCATGGCGTTCAAATGCCAATGAGGGATCAGACACCTGCAAGTGCTGATAGTAACCCTCCTAAAAAGGCTTCTCTAACCACCTCTGTAGGAAATAAACCTACAGCAACTAAGGTTGAAGAATACAAAACCAAGATGCCTTATCCTCAAAAACTCCACCAAACGGAACAGGATAAACAATTTGCCTGCTTTGCAGACTATCTCAGGACTCTTGAAATAAAGATTTTATTTGCAGAGGCACTTGAGCAAATACCCTTTTATGCTAAGTTCATGAAAGAGATCTTAAGTCATAAGAAGGATTAGAGAGAAACTGAAAAAGTTTTCCTCACTGAAGAATGCAGTGCAGTCATTCTGAAAAGCTTATCAGAGAAGCTTAAGGACCCCAGAAGCTTTATGATAACATGCACATTAGAGGGTACTTGTACCAAGACAGCTCTATGTGATCTAGGGGCAAGTATCAACCTGATACCTGCATCCACTATCAGAAAGCTTGGTTTGACTGAAGAAGTCAAACCAACCCGGATATGTCTCCAACTTGCTGATGGCTCTATTAAAATGCCATTAGGCGTGATTGAGGACATGATTGTCAAGGTTGGGGCATTCGCCTTTCCCACTGATTTTGTAGTGCTGGAAATGGAGGAGCACAAGAGTGCAACTCTCATTCTAGGAAGACCTTTCCTAGCAACTGGACGAACTTTCATTGACTTCCAAAAAGGGGAAATGACCCTGAGAGTCAATGAGAATGAGTTTAAGTTGAATGCTGTCAAAGCTATGCAGTATCCAGACACTTCAAGAGATTGCATGAGTATTGATATTATTGACTCCCTGGTAGAGGAGATCAATATGACTGAGAGTCTCGAATCAGAACTAGAAGATATTTTTAAAGATGTTCAGCCTGACTTGGAGGAATCAGAGAAAACAGAAGAACCTCAGATAATTCCTCATAAGGAGGAGAAGCCTGGTGCACGAAATTGCAATCACACTTTTGCAATCCCGCACAACTAACCAGCAAGTGCACTGGGTCGTCCAAGTAATACCTTGCGTGAGCAAGGGTCGATCCCACGGAGATTGTCGGCTTGAAGCAAGCTATGGTTATCTTGTAAATCTTAGTCAGGATATCAGAAATTATCAGGATTGATTGTAAAAAGTAAAAGAACATGAAATGGTTACTTGTATTGCAGTAATGGAGAATAGGTTGAGGTTTGGAGATGCTCCATCATCTGAATCTCTGCTTTCCTACTGTCTTCTTCTTCAAACACGCAAGGCTTCTTCCATGGCAAGCTGTATGTAGGGTTTCACCGTTGTCAGTGGCTACCTCCCATCCTCTCAGTGGAAATGTTCAACGCACCCTGTCACGGCACGGCTATCCATTTGTCGGTTCTCAATCAGGCCGGAATAGAATCCAGTGATTCTTTTGCGTCTGTCACTAACGCCCCGCCTTCAGGAGTTTGAAGCACGTCACAGTCATTCAATCATTGAATCCTACTCAGAATACCACAGACAAGGTTTAGACCTTCCGGATTCTCTCGAATGCCGCCATCAGTTCTAGCTTATACCACGAAGATTCCAATTAAAGAATCCAAGAGATATCTACTTAATCTAAGATAGAACGGAGGTGGTTGTCAGGCACACGTTCATAGTTGAGAATATGATGAGTGTCACGGATCATCACATTCATCCAGGTTAAGAACAAGTGATATCTTAGAATGGAAGCAAGCATGATTGAATAAGAAACAGTAGTAATTGCATTAATCCATCAAGACACAGCAGAGCTCCTCACCCCCAACCATGGGGTTTAGAGACTCATGCCGTGGAATGTACACAAAGAAACGTGTAAAAATGTCATGAGGTACAGGAACAATGTCAAAAGGTCCTATTAATAGTAAACTAGTATCCTAAGGTTTACAGAAATGAGTAAATGACAGAAAAATCCACTTCCGGGCCCACTTGGTGTGTGCTTGGGCTGAGCAATGAAGCATTTTCGTGTAGAGACCTTTTCTGGAGTTAAACGCCAGCTTTCATGCCAGTTTGGGCGTTTAACTCCAAGTTTTATGCCAGTTCCGGCGTTTAACGCTGGAATTTCTGAGGCCGAATTGCTACGCCGGTTTGGGCCATCAAATCTTGGGCAAAGTATGGACTATCATATATTGCTGGAAAGCCCAGGATGTCTAATTTCCAACGCCGTTAAGAACGCGCCAATTGGGCTTCTGTAGCTCCAGAAAATCCACTTCGAGTGCAGGGAGGTCAGAATCCAACAGCATCTGCAGTCCTTTTTGGTCTCTGGATCAGATTTTTGCTCAGGACCCTCAATTTCAGCCAGAAAATACCTGAAATCACAGAAAAATACACAAACTCATAGTAAAGTCCAGAAAAGTGAATTTTAATAAAAACTAATAAAAATATACTAAAAACTAACTAAAAGATACTAAAAACATACTAAAAACAATGCCAAAAAGCGTATAAATTATCCGCTCATCACAACACCAAACTTAAATTGTTGCTTGTTCCCAAGCAACTGAAAATCAAAATAGGATAAAAAGAAGAGAATATACTATAGACTCCAAAATATCAAAGAAACATAGTTCCAATTAGATGAGCGGGACTTGTAGCTTTTTGCCTCCGAACAGTTTTGGCATCTCACTCTATCCTTTGAAGTTCAGAATGATTGGCATCTATAAGAACTCAGAACTCAGATAGTGTTATTGATTCTCCTAGTTAAGTATATTGATTCTTGAACATAGCTAGTGTGTGAGTCTTGGCTGTGGCCCAAAGCACTCTGTCTTCCAGTATTACCACCGGATACATACATGCCACAGACACATAATTGGGTGAACCTTTTTAGATTGTGACTTAGCTTTGCTAGAGTCCCCAATTAGAGGTGTCCAGGGTTCTTAAGCACACTCTTTTTGCCTTGGTTCACAACTTTATTTCTTTCTTTTTCTTTCTTTTTCTTCTCTTTTTTTTTTCGAAAATTTTTTTTTCACTGCTTTTTCTTGCTTCAAGAATCAATTTGATGATTTTTCAGATCCTCAACAATAGTTCTCTTTCTCCTCATTCTTTCAAGAGCCAACAATTTTAACATTCTTAAAACAACAAATTCAAAAGACATATGCACTGTTCAAGCATTCATTCAGAAAACAAAAAGTATTGTCACCACATCAAACTAATTCAACTAGTTTCAGAGATAAATTTTGAAATCCTGTACTTCTTGTTCTTTTGTGATTAAAGCATTTTTCATTTAAGAGAGGTGATGGATTCATAGGACATTCATAGCTTTTAAGGCATAAACTTTAAATTTTATTAATTATGAATTAAGAACAAGACTCAGGAAGTAAATATAAGATGAAACTAAAAATAGAAAAACAAAAAAAACGAAAAAATTAGGCTCCTAATGATAGAGGTGTTCACAGAGTTAGGACTCAACAACCTTGATTTTGAGAAGTGGATGCTCCCTCAGCTTGGGAGGAGAGCTTTTGGCGTTTCATCTCTTGGAGTTCACGCCCCTGCTTCTCTTGCTCCTTCCATTGTCTTCTTGGTGATTGGATGTTCAATGGGTATGAATTCATCTGCTTCCATCTTCACCCCAGCCTCTTTACAGAGCAAGGAGATCAAGCTTGGGTAAGCCAATTTGGTTACAGTGGAATTCCTATTTGCAATTGTGTAGATCTCACAGGCAATCATATGATGAACCTCCACTTCTTTTCCAAGCATAATGCAATGAATCATCACTGCTCTCTTGATGGTGACCTCAGAACGGTTGCTAGTGGGCAATATGGAACGCCCGATGAAGTCTAGCCAACCTCTTGCAATTGGCTTGAGGTCTCCCCTCTTGAGTTGGTTTGGGACACCCTTTGAATTGGTTATCCACTTAGTCCCAGGGAGGCATATGTCCTCTAGAACTTGATCCAACCCCTTATCTACTCTCACCATCCTCCTATTGAAGGAGTCAGGATCATCTTGCAGTTGAGGCAACTTGAAGATTTCTCTTATTTTGTCCAGATGAAAGTACATAACTTTCCCTCTGACCATAGTTCTGTAGGTATGGTAAGCGGTTCCAGTCATTCTCTGTTTATCTGTCAGCCACAGATTTGAGTAGAATTCCTGAACCATGTTCCTTCCAACCTTTGTCTCAGGATTGGTTAGAACTTCCCATCCTCTGTTTCGAATTTGCTCTTGGATCCCCGGATATTCATCTTCTTTCAGATCAAATTTAACTTCCGGGATCACTGACCTCAGACCCATTATTTTGTGATAATGGTCTTCATGTTCTTTAGTTAAGAACTTCTCTTGATTCCAAAGATTCTTTGGATTAGTCTCTTTCTTTCCTCTTAAATTAGTTTGTTTTCCCTTAGGAGCCATGATCTTGATGAATCTTGGCTTAGTGATCACGGAAAAGCACACCAAACTTAGAGGTTTGCTTGTCCTCAAGCAAAAGAAAAGAGAGAAGAGAGGGGGAGGAAGAGAAAATTCGAATGGTGTGGTGGAATGAGGGAGCCAAACGTGTATTTATAAGGTGGGGAGGGGAGTTTTCGAAAAAAAAGAGAGAAATTTGAAAGAAGATTTGAGAAGATTTGGAAAGAAATTGAGAGGAGGGTGAAATTTTTGAACAATGTTTGTAATTGATTTGAAATAAATTTGAAGAATGGTTTTGATTTTTGAAGATTTGAAAGTAAATGATGAATGATTGAAGTGTGATTTTGTAGGAAAGTATGGGTGAGAAAAGGAAAGTTTGAAAAAATTTGATTTGAAAACAAAATTGTGGTCCCCCCACCTTGCTGGCGTTAAACGCCCAGAATGGCACCCATTCTGGCGTTTAACACCCATTTGGTGCCCCTTTTGGGCGTTTAACGCCCAGCCAGGTGCCCTGGCTGGCGTTAAACGCCAGAAATCCTTTATCACTGGGCGTTTTTCTGAACGCCCAGGATGCTGCACACCTGGCATTAAACGCCCAGAGTGGTGCCCATTCTGGCGTTTAACGCCCAAAATGGCACCATTCCTGGCGTTAAACGCCCGGAATGGTACCCATTCTGGCGTTTAACGCCCAAAATGTCCCTTACTGGCGTTTTTTCGCCAGTAAGCTCATTTTCTCTGCTTTTTGAGTTGAATCTTTCTGTAACTCTGTGAATTCCTTCATTTTTGATACTTGCCTCTGTAAGAACTAATCATATAACTTCCTAATGATTGGGTTGCCTCCCAGCAAGCGCTTCTTTACTGTCTTTAGCTGGACCTTTACTGAGAATCACTCAAGTCTCAGTTTTGAGCATTCCTGCTCAAAATTGCTCTCAAGATAATGCTTGATTCTCTGTCCATTAACAATGAACTTTTTGTCAGAATCAATATCTTGAAGCTCAACATATCCATATGGTGAAACTCCTCTAATCACATACGGACCCCTCCATCGGGATTTGAGTTTTCCTGGAAACAATTTGAGCCTAGAGTTGAAGAGCAGAACTTTTTGTCCTTGCTCAAAGACTCTGGTTGACAATTTCTTGTCATGCCATTTCTTTGCCTTTTCCTTATAAATTTTTGCATTTTCAAAGGCATTGAGTCTGAACTCCTCTAGCTCATTTAGCTGAAGTAATCTCTTTTCTCCAGCTAACTGTGCATCCATGTTTAGGAATCTGGTTGCCCAGTAAGCTTTATGTTCCAGTTCCACAGGCAAATGACAGGCCTTCCCATACACCAATTGGTATGGAGAGGTTCCTATAGGAGTCTTAAATGCTGTTCTGTATGCCCACAGAGCATCATCCAAGCTTTTTGCCCAATCCTTTCTCCGGGCTATCACAGTCCGTTCTAGGATTCTTTTTAGCTCTCTGTTAGAGACTTCAGCTTGCCCATTTGTCTGTGGATGATACGGGGTTGCCATTTTATGGCTGATTCCATATCTAACCATAGCAGAGTATAACTGTTTGTTGCAGAAATGAGAGCCCCCATCACTGATTAGTACTCTGGGAACACCAAATCTGCTGAAGATGTGTTTCTGGAGAAATTTGAGCACGGTCTTGGTATCATTAGTGGGTGTAGCAATTGCTTCTACCCACTTAGATACATAGTCTACCGCCACCAGAATGTAAGTGTTTGAGTATGATGGTGGGAATGGCCCCATGAAGTCAATCCCCCATACATCAAATAATTCTATCTCTAATATCCCTTGTTGAGGCATGGCATATCCGTGAGGCAGGTTACCAGCTCTTTGGCAACTGTCACAGTTACGCACAAACTCTCGGGAATCTTTATAGAGAGTAGGCCAGTAGAAGCCACACTAGAGGACTTTAGTGGCCGTTCGCTCACTTCCAAAATGTCCTCCATACTGTGATCCATGGCAATGCCATAGGATCCTTTGTGCTTCTTCTCTGGGTACACATCTGCGGATCACTCCGTCAGCACATCTCTTAAAGAGATATGGTTCATCCCAGAGGTAGTACTTGGCATCTGAAATTAATTTCTTTCTTTGCACATTGCTGTACTCCTTGGGTATGAACCTCACAACTTTATAGTTTGCCATATCTGCAAACCATGGAGCTTCCTGAATGGCAAAGAGTTGCTCATCTGGGAAAGTCTCAGAGATCTCAGTAGAAGGGAGGGACGCCCTATCTACTGGTTCTATTCGGGACAGATGATCAGCTACTTGGTTCTCTGTCCCTTTTCTGTCTCTTATTTCTATATCAAACTCTTGCAGAAGCAACACCCATCTTATAAGCCTGGGTTTTGAATCCTGCTTTGTGAGTAAGTATTTAAGAGCAGCATGGTCAGTGTACACAATCACCTTTGATCCCACTAGGTAGGATCTAAACTTGTCAATGGCATAAACCACTGCAAGTAATTCTTTTTCTGTGGTTGTGTAATTCTTCTGTGCATCATTTAGAACACGGCTAGCATAGTAAATGACATGCAGAAGTTTGTTATGCCTCTGTCCCAACACTGCACCAATGGCATGGTCACTGGCATCACACATTAATTCAAATGGTAATGCCCAATCTGGTGCAGAGATGACTGGTGCTGTGACCAGTTTAGCTTTCAGGGTCTCAAATGCCTGCAGACACTGTGTGTCAAACACGAATGGTGTGTCAGCAGCTAGCAGATTACTCAGAGGTTTTGCAATTTTCGAAAAATCCTTTATGAACCTTCTGTAAAATCCTGCATGCCCCAGAAAGCTTCTGATTGCCTTAACATTGGCAGGTGGTGGTAATTTTTCAATTACCTCTACCTTTGCCTTATCTACCTCTATTCCCCTGCTTGAAATTTTATGCCCAAGGACAATTCCTTCAGTCACCATAAAGTGACATTTCTCCCAGTTTAAAACCAGGTTAGTCTCTTGGCACCTTTTCAGGACAAGTGATAGGTGGTTAAGACAGGAGCTGAATGAGTCTCCATATACTGAGAAGTCATCCATGAAGACTTCCAGAAATTTCTCTACCATATCTGAGAAGATAGAGAGCATGCACCTCTGAAAGGTTGCAGGTGCATTGCACAGACCAAAAGGCATCCTTCTATAGGCAAACACGCCAGAAGGGCAAGTAAATGCTGTCTTCTCTTGGTCCTGAGGATCTACTGCAATTTGGTTGTAGCCTGAATAGCCATCCAAAAAGCAGTAGTAATCATGACCAGCTAGTCTTTCTAGCATTTGGTCTATGAATGGTAAAGGAAAATGATCCTTTCTGGTGGCTGTATTGAGCCTTCTGTAGTCAATACACATGCGCCACCCTGTGACTGTTCTTGTAGGAACCAGTTCATTTTTTCATTATGAACCACTGTCATGCCTCCCTTTTTGGGAACAACTTGGACAGGGCTCACCCAGGGGCTATCAGAAATAGGATAAATAATCCCAGCCTCTAGTAATTTAGTGACCTCTTTCTGCACCACCTCCTTCATGGCTGGATTTAGCCTCCTCTGTGGTTGAACCACTGGTTTGGCATTATCCTCCAACAGGATCTTGTGCATGCATCTAGCTGGGCTAATGCCCTTAAGATCACTTATGGACCACCCAAGAGCTGTCTTGTGTGTCCTTAGCACTTGAATCAGTGCTTCCTCTTCCTGTGGATTTAAAGCAGAGCTTATAATCACTGGAAAAGTGTCACCCTCTCCCAGAAATGCGTACTTCAGGGATGGTGGTAGAGGTTTGAGTTCAGGTTTGGGAGGTTTATCCTCCTCCTGAGGAATTTTCGAAAATTCCTTTGCTTCCTCTAGTTCTTCTTGATCAGGTTGAGCATCTTTGAAGATGTTCTCAAGCTCTGATTCTAGGCTTTCAGCCATATTGATCTCTTCTACCAGAGAGTCAATAATGTCAGCGCCCATGCAGTCATCTGATGTGTCTGGATGCTGCATAGCTTTTACAGCATTCAACTTGAACTCATCCTCATTGACTCTGAGGGTTACTTCCCCTCTTTGTACATCAATGAGAGTTCGTCCAGTTGCTAGGAAAGGTCTTCCTAGAATGAGAGTTGCACTCTTGTGCTCCTCCATTTCCAGCACCACAAAGTCAGTTGGAAAAGCAAATGGCCCAACCTTGACAATCATGTCCTCTATTATGCCTGATGGGTGTTTAATGGAGCCATCAGCAAGTTGGAGGCATATTCTGGTTGGTTTGACTTCTCCAGCCAACCCAAGCTTTCTGATAGTGGATGCAGGTATTAGATTGATGCTTGCTCCAAGATCACATAGGGCTGTCTTGGTGCAAGCGCCCTCTAATGTGCATGGTATCATAAAGCTTCCAGGATCTTGAAGCTTTTCTGGTAAGCTTTTCAGAATGACTGCACTGCATTCTTCAGTGAGAAACACTTTTTCAGTTTCTCTTCAATCCTTCTTATGACTTAAGATCTCTTTCATGAACTTAGCATAAGAAGGTATTTGCTCAAGTGCCTCTGCAAACGGAATCTTTATTTCAAGAGTCCTTAGATAGTCTGCAAAGCGGGCAAATTGCTTATCCTGTTCCGCTTTGCGGAGTTTTTGAGGATAAGGCATCCTGGCTTGATATTCTTCAACCTTAGATGCTGCAGGTTTATTCCTTGCAGAAGTGGTTAAAGAAGCCTTTTTAGAGGGATTACTGTCAGCACTCTCATGTGTCTGATCTCCCCTTGGCGTATGAACGCCAGGAATGGGTGAAGTTTGGGCGTTAAACGCCAACTTCTCTCCCTTTTCTGGCGTTTGAACGCCAGAACTGGGCAAGGAATGGGCGTTTAACGCCAACTTTCCTTCCCTTTCTGGCGTTTGAACGCCAATAACATTCCTCTCTGGGCTCTGACTGTCCTCAGAGGGATTTTGAACAGTGGTTTGGTTATCTTCTGTCAATTGTTCCCTGTTTGGCTTTTTGCTCTTTTGAACAGAGGTATTCAGTGTCTTCCCACTCCTCAGTTGAACTGCTTGACATTCCTCTGTTATCTGTTTAGATATTTGCTGTTTTGCTTGATTCAACTGCAGTTCTATGCTCTTATTAGCAACCTTAGTATCATGGAGCATTTCTTTAAATTCTGCTAACTGTTCTGTCATCAGGAGCAATTGTTGATTAAGCTCATTCATCTGTTCCTGAGGATTAGGATCAGTGACTAATGTCATGACTTCCTCCTTTGGAACGAACTCATTGCTAGAATATAAGTATTGGTTTCTAGCAACCGTGTCTATAAGCTCTTGAGCTTCTTCAATTGTCTTCCTCATGTGTATAGATCCACCAGCTGAGTGGTCTAAAGACATCTGAGCTTTTTCTGTAAGCCCATAGTAGAAGATGTCTAACTGTACCCACTCTGAAAACATTTCAGAGGGGCATTTTCTAAGCATACCTCTATACCTCTCCCAGGCATTATAAAGGGATTCATTATCCTCTTGTTTAAAGCCTTGGATGTCCAGCCTTAGCTGTGTCATCCTCTTTGGAGGGTAAAAATGATTCAGGAATTTGTCTGATAACTGTTTCCATGTTGTTATGCTTGCTGTAGGTTGGTTGTTCAACCACCTTTTAGCTTGATCTTTTACAGCAAACGGAAACAGTAATAGTCTGTAGACATCCTGATCCACCTCTTTATCATGTACTGTGTCAGCAATCTGTAAGAACTGTGACAGAAACTCAGTAGGTTCTTCCTGTGGAAGACCGGAATACTGGCAATTTTGCTGCACTATGATAATGAGTTGAGGATTTAGCTCAAAGCTGCTTGCTTTGATGGGAGGTGTACAGATGCTACTCCCATATGCAGCTGTAATGGGGTTAGCATATGACCCCAGAGTCCTTTTGGACTGATTAACCCCACTTAAGTCCATAATGGACAAGAGGGAAATGATAATGATTGCAAATGGATAAATTTTGTTTTTTTTTTTGAATTAACCGAAAATAAAATAAAATAAAATAAAATAAAACAAAAGAAAACTAAAATAAAAATTCGAAAATTAAAAATAAAATAAGATCAAAGCAATTGAGAACTGAATCAATTAGTTAATTAAAAAGATTTTGAAAATAGCAATTTAAAAAGATATGATTGAAAAAATTTTATGAAAAAGATTTGATTTTTGAAAAGAGGAAAGAGAAAAACAACAAAAAGACACCAAACTTAAAATTTTTAGAAAATCAAACACTAATTTTCGAAAATTTTAAAAGAAAAACACAAAGAGGACACCAAACTTAGAATTTTTATGAATAAAAAAGGGACTAAAAATCGAAAATTAAAATAAAAGCAAAAGCATGCACTTGACACCAAACTTAAAATATGAAACTAGACTCAACTAAAAGACTCTAAACCAACAAAATAAAACAGTCCTAATCTAAGCAACAAGATAAGCCGTCAGTTGTCCAAACTCGAACAATCCCCGGCAACGGCGCCAAAAACTTGGTGCACGAAATTGCAATCACACTTTTGCAATCCCGCACAACTAACCAGCAAGTGCACTGGGTCGTCCAAGTAATACCTTGCGTGAGCAAGGGTCGATCCCACGGAGATTGTCGGCTTGAAGCAAGCTATGGTTATCTTGTAAATCTTAGTCAGGATATCAGAAATTATCAGGATTGATTGTAAAAAGTAAAAGAACATGAAATGGTTACTTGTATTGCAGTAATGGAGAATAGGTTGAGGTTTGGAGATGCTCCATCATCTGAATCTCTGCTTTCCTACTGTCTTCTTCTTCAAACACGCAAGGCTCCTTCCATGGCAAGCTGTATGTAGGGTTTCACCGTTGTCAGTGGCTACCTCCCATCCTCTCAGTGGAAATGTTCAACGCACCCTGTCACGGCACGGCTATCCATCTGTCGGTTCTCAATCAGGCCGAAATAGAATCCAGTGATTCTTTTGCGTCTGTCACTAACGCCCCGCCTTCAGGAGTTTGAAGCACGTCACAGTCATTCAATCATTGAATCCTACTCAGAATACCACAGACAAGGTTTAGACCTTCCGGATTCTCTCGAATGCCGCCATCAGTTCTAGCTTATACCACGAAGATTCCGATTAAAGAATCCAAGAGATATCTACTTAATCTAAGATAGAACGGAGGTGGTTGTCAGGCACACGTTCATAGTTGAGAATATGATGAGTGTCACGGATCATCACATTCATCCGGGTTAAGAACAAGTGATATCTTAGAATGGAAGCAAGCATGATTGAATAAGAAACAGTAGTAATTGCATTAATCCATCAAGACACAGCAGAGCTCCTCACCCCCAACCATGGGGTTTAGAGACTCATGCCGTGGAATGTACACAAAGAAACGTGTAAAAATGTCATGAGGTACAGGAACAATGTCAAAAGGTCCTATTAATAGTAAACTAGTATCCTAAGGTTTACAGAAATGAGTAAATGACAGAAAAATCCACTTCCGGGCCCACTTGGTGTGTGCTTGGGCTGAGCAATGAAGCATTTTCGTGTAGAGACCTTTTCTGGAGTTAAACGCCAGCTTTCATGCCAGTTTGGGCGTTTAACTCCAAGTTTTATGCCAGTTCCGGCGTTTAACGCTGGAATTTCTAAGGCCGAATTGCTACGCCGGTTTGGGCCATCAAATCTTGGGCAAAGTATGGACTATCATATATTGCTGGAAAGCCCAGGATGTCTACTTTCCAACGCCGTTGAGAGCCCGCCAATTGGGCTTCTGTAGCTCCAGAAAATCCACTTCGAGTGCAGGGAGGTCAGAATCCAACAGCATCTGCAGTCCTTTTTGGTCTCTGGATCAAATTTTTGCTCAGGACCCTCAATTTCAGCCAGAAAATACCTGAAATCACAGAAAAACACACAAACTCATAGTAAAGTCCAGAAAAGTGAATTTTAACTAAAAACTAATAAAAATATACTAAAAACTAACTAAAAGATACTAAAAACATACTAAAAACAATGCCAAAAAGCGTATAAATTATCCGCTCATCAAAGCCTCCTAAACCCGAGCTCAAACTACTACCACCATCCCTGAAATATGCATTTCTGGGAGAATATGACACTTTTCCAGTGATCATAAGCTCTACTTTAGATCCACAGGAAGAGGAAGCACTAATTCAGGTGCTAAGGACACACAAGACAGCTCTTGGGTGGTCCATAAGTGATCTTAAGGGCATTAGCCCAGCTAGATACATGCACAAAATTCTATTGGAGGATGATGCCAAGCCAGTGGTTCAACCACAACGGCAGCTGAATCCAGCCATAAAGGAGGTGGTGCAGAAAGCGGTCACTAAATTACTAGAGGCTGGGATCATTTATCCTATTTCTAATAGCCCCTAGGTGAGCCCTGTCCAAGTTGTCCCCAAGAAGGGAGGAATGACAGTGGTTCATAATAAAAAGAATGAACTAGTTTCTACAAGAACAGTCACAGGGTGGCGCATGTGTATTGACTACAGAAGGCTCAATACAGCCATCAGAAAGGCTCATTTTCCTTTACCATTCATAGACCAGATGCTAGAAAGATTAGCAGGTCATGACTATTACTGCTTTTTTGGATGGCTATTCAGGTTATAACCAAATTGCAGTAGATCCTCAGGATCAAGAAAAAATAGCATTCACATGTCCATCTGGAGTATTTGCCTATAGAAGGATGCCATTTGGTCTGTGCAATGCACCTGCAACCTTTCAGAGATGCATGCTCTCTATTTTCTCTGATATGGTGAAAAAATTCCTGGA
Organism: Arachis stenosperma; assembly: GCF_014773155.1. Lineage (NCBI taxonomy): Eukaryota > Viridiplantae > Streptophyta > Magnoliopsida > Fabales > Fabaceae > Arachis > Arachis stenosperma. The sequence goes on along the minus strand of NC_080382.1, from coordinate 45,552,067 downwards.
AGTCTTCATGGATGACTTCTCAGTATTTGGAGACTCATTCAGCTCTTGTCTTGATCATCTAGGACTTGTTCTGAAAAGATGCCAAGAGACTAACCTGGTTTTAAATTGGGAAAAATGTCACTTTATGGTGAATGAAGGAATTGTCCTCGGGCATAAAATTTCGAATAAGGGAATAGAGGTGGATCAAGCTAAGGTAGAGGTAATTGAAAAATTACCACCACCTGCCAATGTTAAGGCAATCAGAAGCTTTTTGGGACATGCAGGATTCTATAGGAGGTTTATAAAGGATTTTTCAAAAATTGCAAAACCTCTAAGCAATCTGCTAGCTGCTGATACACCCTTTGCCTTTGACACAGAGTGTCTGCAGGCATTTGAGACTCTGAAAGCTAAGCTGGTCACAGCACCAGTTATTTCTGCACCAGACTGGACATTACCATTTGAACTAATGTGTGACGCTAGTGACCATGCTATTGGTGCAGTATTAGGACAACAACATAACAAGCTTCTGCACGTCATTTACTATGCCAGCTGTGTTCTGAATGATGCACAGAAGAATTACACAACCACAGAAAAAAAAATGCTTGTAGTGGTTTATACCATTGACAAGTTTAGATCCTATTTAGTAGGATCAAAAGTAATTGTGTATACTGACCATGCTGCTCTTAAAATATCTACTCACAAAGCAGGATTCAAAACCCAGGCTCATAAGATGGGTGTTGCTTCTGCAAGAATTTGATATAGAAATAAGAGACAGAAAAGGGACAGAGAACTAAGTAGTAGATCACCTGTCCTGAATAGAACCAGTAGAAGGGGCGTCCCACCTCTCTACTGAGATCTCTGAAACCTTTTCGGATGAGCAACTCTTTGCCATTTAGGAAGTACCATGGTTTGCAGACATTGCAAACTATAAAGCGGTAAGATTCATACCCAAAGAGTACAGCAGGCAGCAAACAAAAAAATTATTCACTGATGCAAAGTACTACTTGTGGGATGAACCATATCTCTTTAAGAGATATGTAGATGGAATGATCCATAGGTGTGTGCCCAGAGAAGAGGCACAGAAGATCCTATGGCATTGCCATAGATCACAATATGGAGGACATTTCGGAAGTGAGCGGACAGCCACAAGAGTCCTCCAATTTAGTTTCTACTTGCCTACTCTCTATAGAGACTCCTGAGAGTTTGTACGTAGCTGTGACAGTTGCCAAAGAGCTGGCAATCTGCCTCACGGTTATGCAATGCCTTAGCAATGGATCTTAGAGATTGAGTTGTTTGATGTGTGGGGTATTGACTTCATGGGGCCTTTCCCACCATCATACTCAAACACTTACATTTTGGTGGCCGTAGATTATGTATCTAAATGGGTAGAGGCAATTGCCACACCCACTAATGATACTAAGACAGTGCTGAAGTTCCTCCAGAAGCACATCTTCAGTAGATTTGGTGTCCCTAGAATATTAATCAGTGATGCAGGAACTCATTTCTGCAACAAACAGCTTGACTCTGCTCTGATCTAATATGGAATTAACCACAAAGTGGCAACTCCATATCATCCACAAACAAATGGACAGGCTGAAGTCTCAAATAGATAACTAAAACAAATTCTGGAATGGACAGTAAGTACCCGTAGAAAGGACTGGGCAAGGAGTTTGGATGATGCTCTATGGGCGTACAAAACTGCATTCAAAACTCCTATAGGGACCTCTCCATATCAGCTTGTGTATGGAAAAGCCTGTCACCTGCCAATGGAATTGGAACATAAGGCCTACTGGGCAACCAGATTCCTAAACCTTGATGCCAAGTTAGCTGGAGAGAAAAGATTGCTCCAGTTGAATGAGCTAGAGGAATTCAGACTCAATGCTTTCAAAAATACAAAAATTTACAAGGAGAAAGCAAAAAGGTGGCATGACAAGAAACTGTCATCCAGAGTCTTTGAGCCAAGACAGAAGGTTCTGCTGTTTAACTCTAGGCTCAGATTGTTCCCTGGGAAACTAAAATCCCGATGGAATGGACCATATGTGATCACAAGTGTGTCACCATATGGATATGAAGAGCTTTAGGATGTTAACTCTGACAAAAAGTTCATTGTCAATGGACAGAGAGCCAAACATTATCTTGAAAGCAATATTGAGCAAGAATACTCAAAATTAAGGCTAGACTAAAGCTCAGTAAAAGTCTAGCTAAAGACAATAAAGAAGCGCTTGCTGGGAGGCAACCCAGTCATTAGCAAAGCTTCTTGTTAATTAAATAATAATTATAGGAGTTTGATATAAATTATCTTTAAGGTTGATTGTCCAAGTGAAGAAGTTCACAGAGTTACAGAAGGATTTAGAGCACAAAGCAGAGAAAAAGAGCTCACTGGCTCGAAAATGCCAGTAGGAGGTATTTTGGGCGTTAAACGCCAGAATGGGTACCATTCTGGGCATTTAACGCCAGAATTGCAGCATCCTAGGCATTCAGAAAAATGCCCAGTGATAAAGGATTTCTGGCGTTTAACGTAAACGCCCAAAATGGCCAACAATTGGGCGTTAAACGCCAGAAAGGATAGGTGGAGGAGATTTTGTTTTCACTTCAATTTTTTTTTCAAATTTTCATGTTTTAATTCATAATTTTCTGCATAAACATGTTACAAATTTTCATCTCTCAAATTCAATTTTCAAAAATTTGATAATCTTCTAGATTCCTTTTAATTTTCTTTTAAATCTCTTTAACATCTTTTTCAAAAACTCAATTATCTTTTCAATTTCTTTCAAAATCTTTTCCAACTCATCATATCATCTTTTAATTCTTAGATGCATCAACAATAATTCAGATTTAACTTCTTTATATCTTTTCCATATCTTTTGAATTTTAAAATCTCATATTTTTCATATCATGAATCATATTTTCCAAATCATATCTTTCTATCATATCTTTTTCAAAAATTTCGAAACCCACCCCTTTCCCTTTAAATACACGTTCGGCCATCCCCATCAATCGACCATTCGAATTTGTCTCCCCCCTCTATTCCTCTCATTTCCTTTTTTTGCTTGAGGACAAGAAAACCTCTAAGTTTGGTGTGTTTTTCCGTGATCACTGAGCAAAAACTCACTAAGATCCTGGCCCCTAAAGGAAAAAAAAACCACTCTAAGAGGCAAGAAAGATAATAATCCAAAACCACTTTGGAATCAAGAGAGGTTCTTAACCAAAGAACATGCAGACCGTTACCACAAAATAATGGGTTTGAGGTCAGTGATCCTGGAAGTTATGTTCAATCTGAAAGAAGACGAATATCCAGAGATCCAAGAACAGATTCAAAATAGAGGATGGGAAATCCTAGCTAATCCTGAGACAAAGGTGGGAAGAAACCTGGTCCAGGAATTCTACTCAAATTTATGGTTAATAGATAAGCAGAGAATGACGGGAACTGCCTTCCATACCTTTCAAACTATAGTCAGAGGGAAGATTATTTACTTCCACCATGACAAAATAAGAGAGGTCTTCAGGCTGCCTCAACTACAAGATGATCCAGAATCCTTTAATAGGAGAATGGTGAGAGTAGATAAACGTTTGGACCAAGTTCTAGAGGACATATACCTCCCTGGAACTAAGTGGATAACTGATGTGCATAAAGTTGATATGCTACGATTTAGGAAATTGCACGAGCGGCAAAATTCCTTCCGGCAAGTGCACCGGTTATCGTCAAGTAAAAACTCACAATAGAGTGAGGTCGAATCCCACAAGGATTGGTTGAATGAGCAATTCGAATTAGAAGTTTGTTTAGTTGAGCGGAATCAATTTTTGGATGTGAATTTGCATAAAATAAATGTGGCAGGAAACGTAAATTGCAAGGAATTGAAATTGCATAAACTTAAATTGCGAGAATTAAGGTGCGAGAAAGTAAATTGCTGAAAGTAAAGGGAATTGGGGAGATTGCATGAATTGAAATTTGCAGAATGTAAATAGAAAGTGTAGATCAGAAAGAGGGGTTCATTGGGGTCAGGAGATATTGAAATCTCCGAATCAAAATATTTTCATCTCTTCCTCAACCAATGCATTCATTGAATCTTGCTTGGCAATCTTATATGATTGGATCCCAATTCCTTGGCTCACCAATTCTCTCTAAAAACAAACAAATTCCCAATCCCTTGGTTTAAATGTTCATAAGAAGAGATGATGCTCGATCACTGATTATACCACACAGTTTCATGAACCACAATTTGGTAGGATTACATGTCACAATATCCATCCAAACCCCAATCCAATTCACTGTGAGAAAGCTTCTCTAGCATGAATCCATCATTCCTTTCCCAAGGTTCCGAAGGATTCCAATTATGGGTAGTTTCTTTCCCAAGACAACTACCCAATGGAATTAGATCGAGAAGCTTTCTAACAAAATTCAAGAGAAAAGATTGAAGAAGAAGATAAAAACTATTATTGATTCATTGAATTACAATAGAGCTCCCTAACCCAATGAAAGGGGTTTAGTGAGTCATAGCTCTGAATTCAATTACAAAATATAGCAAAATGATCAAAAGTTCTAAAGTGTCCAAAAGTCCCTTACTAACTTCAATTCTATCCTATTTATACACTTTCTAAATTGAGCTTCTGTTGAGTTTCTTGGGCTTTGAGGCTTTTTCTTGAATTCCTTTTGCCTTGGGTTTATGATCCATAATCCTGATGAGGCTGTGATCCAATTCTGTAACATTCATTGAGCAATTTTAGTGATAAACAAGTAATGACACAAGACTCAACAAATTGAAGTTCCAGACTCATCAATTCTTCCGGCCCAATCCCATAAACCATGATATTCAATTGGGTTTCATACCATAATACGTTTAAGTTGAACTTTGTGCTCAAAAGCTAACTTAAACTTCAATATATTTGGCCCAGAAACCCTTTCAAAAAGTGGCGTTTAAGTTGAAGTTTAAGTTTCAGTTTAAGGTTAAACTGAAACTTAAACGTGGAAATGGAAGAAAGCAACTATGGGTTGTGGTATGGTCGAACACGTTTAAGCTTTAGTTTAAGGTTAAACTAAAGCTTAAACGTGGAATTGAAGAAAGCAACCCTGGAGGCAATTTGAGTCGAACACGTTTAACCTCCAGTTTGAGGTTAAACTGGAGGTTAAACGTGGAAAATGAGAAAGCAACCCTGGAGGCAATTTGTGGTCGAACACGTTTAACCTCCAGTTTAAGGTTAAACTGGAGGTTAAACGTGGGAATGAAGAAACTAGCCCAGGAGTGTGAATGGGTCGAACACGTTTAACCTCCAGTTTAAGGTTAAACTGGAGGTTAAACGTGGGAATGAAGAAGATAGCCCAGGAGTGTGAATGTCGAACACGTTTAAGCTCCAGTTTGAGGTCAAACTGGAGCTTAAACGTGGAAATGGCTTCCTGGTGCATAATGTGGTTCGAACACGTTTAACCTCCAGTTTGAGGTCAAACTGGAGGTTAAACGTGGAAATACTCCCTTGGTGCCATTCTCATTCTGGCATTTAACCTTCAGTTTAAGGTTAAACTGGAGGTTAAACGCCAGTTTCCTCTTTTCTCAGCTTTCATGATTCTGGCGTTTAACCTTCAATTTAACCTTAAACTGAAGGTTAAACGCCACTTTCAGCTTTGATGCATTTCTTATTCTGGCGTTTAACTTCCAGTTTAAGATTAAACTGGAGGTTAAACGCCAGTTATAGCATTATGTGGCTTGGCACATGTGATCTTCAAGCTTCCTTTATTGATTTTGTTGCTTCTTTGCCTAGCCTCTTCTTCCCTGAAATCATCCAAACCATTGCATCAAAGTCTTGCAAAATTTCATGAGAAATTATCCATTCATAGCACTCAAGTAATATAACCAAAAACTCATGGAATTTGCATCAAAATTACACATGTTTGGATGATTCATTACTTTGTTGTTCATTTAACCATTCTTGGTTACTTTAAGCTCAAGAAAATGCATAAAACAACTAAAACTAACAGAAAAATGCTAGTGAAACTAGCCTAAGATGCCTTGGCATCACAACACCAAACTTAATACTTGCTTGTCCCTAAGCAAGTCCTGAGATATTTGAGAAGAAAGTATGAAACAGAAAGCAATTACATTGGCTATATTAGCAAGCATTTGAAGTTCATCAGAAGGGTTTTATGCAGAAAGTTGCAGCATCACTTTTTCATTCTTATCAGGGAGTATTATCATTTTTTCATTGCATCCATCAAACACTGCTATGGTCTCTTGTTATTCTTATGTCCTTGGCACTTTTTCTTTCTTTGTTTTTCTTTTTCTTAGAGCTCCTTTGCTCCTTGTTTGCTCAGTGTCATGTGTTGCACAAGCCTTTGGCATTTTCTTTTTCTTATCAGTGCAGTACACATATCCACTACAGGCATTTTAGTTCACATTTCTTTTTGAGACATTGGTGCCCAGCACCTCTTTGTGTAACTAAATGTTTTGTAGCTAGGTTGCTCTTGATAATGGACTTTTGGTTGATAATCCCGGGTTAGTTAACCCAAGTTACCAAGTGTTGACACACTCCTCAGAACCTATTCATCCAAGCATATCCTTAATACATAAACACCACAGGCATTTGTCTCAGAAGTTCAAACCATTGGTGCCTAGCTTTATTTTCTTAATTCTTTTGCTTTTTGGTTGCCCTTTTTCAGTGGCTTTTCTTCTTCTTTTTCTTTCTTTTTCATGGCCAAAGACATTTATTCATCAAGGTCCATAGACAGTATTCAACTTCTACACAAAAAATGATAATTCTACACTCAATTTCCAGTGAGCTAACTAAACAATCAAGCATGCATACCACCACTTAATTCTACTTGATTTGTCACTAATTGAGCCAAGTTACTTTTGTTCAAACTTTTCTTTTAATTTTTGGAAATAGAACAAGCATGGCAAGCATTTGTTTAAGAAGGTGGAGTTATATCCAAACATCTAGGCATTCACTTTATTCAAAGCAATAAACAGACAAACGTACTAAAAACTTCACATTAAAACTTAAATGACTTATAATGAAAGAAAGCTCATAAAGACAATTCACACTATCATTTGATTATTAAGGAACGAGACCACCTCTTATTTATTGCTTGGCTCTTCTTGATTTTTGGGATCCTGCTTCTTCTTGCTTCTTACCTCTTTTTGACCACTTGTACTTCCTTTGTCTTTTCTTATGAGCTTTTTCCAGAATCCAGCCTTTTTCATTGTTTCTTCCACTCCTTTTTCTAAGACCATTGCCTTGTTTATTTCTCCTTCTTTTCTCCCTTTGAAATACTCATCAAAAGCTGGGAATGCTGGGTCCATCTTGTGTAGATGTTCCCCTATGTAGTTAAGCTTGATTTGAGAACTGATGTTGTAATCAGCTTGAACTGAGTATCTTGCATTCTGCAAAGTGGTGGCTTCCTTGATTGCAAAGATACTGGCATCTTGGTGTTGGCATATGTGGCTGAGGGATTCCTGTAATTGTAAATTCTGTTCCCTTTGCAGATCTAGGAATCTTGATTCAAAGTTCCTTTGCATATCCATCATTTTTAGGTGGAAGTCCTCTTGTCTCTCCTGAGATCTCATGTATTGTTGAGACATTCCATCTATGATTTCCTGCATTCTGCTTATATCCATGGGGTCTCTGGGAACTTGTTGCCTTCTTTCTGGAATTCCTTGCTCTTCTTGCTCTTCTTCTCCTTCTTCTCCTTCTTCTCCTTCTTGCTCTGCTTCTTGCTCTGCTTCTGCTTGTTGCCCTTCTTCATTTCTTCCTTTTGTATGTCTTGGAGCAACTGGGCCAAGAGTCATTCTGTACGCAGTGATGGCCATTCCAGGATATAGCCAATTAGGTCTTTCATCTTCAAGTGGTACTTGGGCATCAACGCATAGTCTAATGATGGTGCTAGGGAAGTGGAGCCAGGAGTCATGGTCACTTTTCTCACTAAACTCTTGTATCTGTTCGGTAATGAGTTTATGAACCTTGATCTCCCCTCCCACCATAATGCAATGTAGCAAGATGGCTCTTTTAGGAACTATTTCTGAAGTGTTTGCAGTGGGCATAATGGATCTCCTAACTATTGCATACCACCCTTTAGCTTCAGGTGTTAAATCTCCCCTTCTCAAGACTCTTGGAGCCCCTTTTGTTTTTCTCACCCATTCAGCTCTGATGGCACAAAGGTCTTCAGCAATAGTCGAATAGTCAGGTTCTCCCATCATCCTTTCCTCATAACTTGCTTGGCTGAAACGTATGTTTTTCAGGCCAAGAGTTTTCATGATTGCTTTGGGGCTGAAGTCAACTTCCACCCCTCTCACATAGCTTTTGTATGTGGGTTCCTCGGTTGTATCCTCCCTCACTGCATTTGCATAAAACTCCTTCACCAGGTTGATGTTGATTTTAGTGATTGGCTTAGTCAAGAGCTCCCACTTCCTCTTTTTGATCTTCTCCCAAATACCTGGAAACTCATCCTTTTCAAGGTCAAAGGGAACCTCAGCTAGCACCCTTTTAGGTCTCATCCATTCGGCTTGAATCTCATGGAAAACGGATTTGTATTTCCATGCATTAAATTCCCTTTCCTCCTCCATTGGCTCCTTATCCTTTCTTCTTTTGTGGCTAGATGAGGCTGCCATTGGTTCCTTGGTTTTGGCAAGTGACAAGCTAAGTTGACAAAGTGAAGTAAGAAAGTGTTGTTAGAAGTGTGGTGAGGTTGTTTTCGGCAAGAGGTAGTTGTGCTATGATGAAAGAAAATGTGCAAGAAGGAGATTTGGTGGTGTGGAGCTCGTTCCCCAATTGGTTCTTTATAAAGCACGCAAGTGAAAAATGGACGGCTAGGGTGAGTTGTGAAGGATAGCTTGATGGTAAATATATGAATTAGGGAAAGGGACGAATTGCTTTTCACTTTCTTGGAAGTATTCTGGGTGCATTAGGTTGTACATGTAGCTATCTTTTCATGTAGAACTTCCTTTTTGACCAAGAACCGTGCCTCCCCCCTTGTCTTTTTCCTTCATTCTTATCCTTCCTTTTGTACCTGCACAAACAAACAAATTTGCTATTATTTTTCGGTCCATGTGAATAATGAATAGTACTTGCACATGTTTTTCATTCTTTTTGAATTTTAAATCAATGATTGTCTTCATGAGCTTATAGCCGTGACTTTTGTATGTATGCACACTTATTAATGGACACCAAACTTAGTGTTTGGTAATGTCTTCTGATGATATGAAATCCATGTTGGTTATCCTTAATGAATGTGCATAAATCTTAATAAATCATAGTCACTTTGGCTCTTTGATCCTAAACAATTTTACCACCTAAAGTGATTGAAATCAAGTATTAAAACATGCAAATGGTATACTTGTCATGAATTTCTAAATCCAGAGGAACTTCTTGCTTTTCATTAACCGTGTTCCAAGAGGAACACCAAACTTAATGTTTGGTTGTGCACCTTGAATGAAAGATTGAATACAATTTGAATAAGATTTGGGGTGCCTTCAGGCACACCAAACTTAGAGACCAATTGTATTTTACATGCAATGTTTAGTGCACCTTATCAACAGTTGTCCTGAGGATTCAAGTTCATGCATAAGAAACCATGCTTTATTAGATGCAAAGCAAAACAATAAAGAGTAAGGATACTAAAACATGGGTTGCCTCCCATGAAGCGCTTCTTTAACGTCACTAGCTTGACGGTTGTCCCTTGTTAGGGTGGATTGTAGTGCTTGATGTCCTCTCCTCTTACTATGGAAACATCCCCATTTGATTCCTTCATGATTTCCAAATGTTCCATAGAAAGAACTTTCCTGATTGTGAACACTTGAGGGAGCTGGGAAGGAATAGGTTTGAGGCCAGGTGGGATTGGCAGATAATGACTTGATATCACTTTATCTCCCAAAGAGAAACCTTCAGTGGGAATTTTCTTGTTTCTCCATCCTCTTGGCAATTTCTTTACAATTCTTCCCTCTCTCTTGAGGATTTCTTCATTGACCCTTATGCTAGCAGGACCCTTCTGATTTGTTTCTATTGATTCTTGTGGCTTTAACTCTTGTAATTCTTGTTTGCCTTCAAAGGATTGTTTTAGAGTTTCAGCTGCTGAATTGCTTTCCTCCAAGCACAGATTGCTACTATCATCCTTAGGCTTTTCAGGTTCTGGTTCAGACTCAGATGCAGGTTTAAAAACATGGAAAATGAGCTGTTCATCATGTACTCTCAAAATTAGCTCTCCTTGTTCTATATCTATGAGCGCTCTGGCAGTGGCTAGAAATGGCCTTCCCAGGATGATAGGGTGTAGGTAGCTTTCCTCCATGTCCAAAATGACAAAGTCTGTGGGGAAAAAATAATTTTCCACTTTCACCAGCACATTCTCAACTACCCCTTCAGCTTGCTTTTGAGTTTTGTCAGCCAGTTGTATGATTACATCAGTGGATCTCACCTCATTCAGTTGTAGCCTCCTCATAAGAGTCAGAGGCATCACATTTATGCTAGCTCCTAGATCACAGAATCCTCTGTCAATTTTTGTTTCCCCTATGATGCAGGGGATATGAAAACTTCCTGGGTCTGTTTTCTTGGAGACCATATCCTTCTTGATGAGTGCACTGCATTCTTTGTTCATTATTACAGTTTGTCCTCCCTTCAAAACTCTTTTCTTGCTCAGCAATTCCTTCAAATACTTGATATGTGTAGGCATCTGCTGGAGGATCTCAAGAAAGGGAATATTGATGTGGAGAGACTTAAATGTCTCTAAGAACCTTGAATATGTTTTCCCTTTTTCACCTCCTCCTAACCTCTGAGGAAATGGTGCTTTTGGTTGGTATGTTCCCAGCATGCCTTCCTTTTGCATTTTCTTGGCTTGCTCAGTTTCACTTTCCTGCTTAGCTTCCTCCACACCTTCTTTCAAGATTTCTGGCTCCTTTTCTGAGGGTTTGATTCCTTCTTCTTCTGAGACTTCCTTCAATATGGTGATGGCCTTGCATTCTTCCCATCTTACTCCCTTTTGTTCCCCCTTAGGATTCTTTTCAGTGTCACTAGGGAACACTGCAGTTGACTTGGGGGCCTGTTGAGATAGCTCTCCTACTCGAGACTCCATCCACTTGAGTTTTTCACCATGGCTTCTTAAGGTCGATCTCACATCTTCCCTAAAGCTTTTCAACTCATTTATGTCCTGACCCATGTTTGCAAGCTTTCCTTCTATCCTGTCTAATTGATCTTGAAATTGTTGGTTCGAATTAGGTTGGGCAGGTTGATTATTTTAGCCATGATATGGTGGTTGGGAGTAAGCGTTTTGTGTGGCTTGGTATGATCTTTGGTTGGAGTTTTGGTATGTGGAATTGTTATGTTGGTTGTGGTTGTAAGGTTTGTGGTTTTGTGGTTGGGTTTGCTGGTTTCCCCACCCAAAGTTTGGGTGGTTTTTCCATCCTGGGTTGTAAGTGTTGGAATGTGGATCATATGATTGCCTTTGTTGATTTCCCACATAATTGGCCTCTTCCCAATCACCTCCTTCAATGCTTACTTCCTCTTGATCTTGTGTGTGTATTGCAGCCACTTGCTTTGTGTCTAATTTCCTGGTGAGCTCTGCTAGTTGCTTGGCAAACACCTTGTTTTGGGCTAGAATTGTATCAACATGGTTCAGCTCCATGACTCCCTTAGTGTTGTGTCTCTCTGAAGCATAGTAGTACTCATTCTCAGCCACTGTCTCAATCACTTCAATGGCTTCTTCCACAGTCTTTTTCCTGTTCAATGAACCTCCTGATGAATGGTCTACAGCCTTCCTTGATTCATAAGAAAGTCCATCATAGAAAATATGCAATTGCACCCAGTCAGGGAACATGTTGGGTGGACATTTCCTTGTCAATTCTTTGAACCTCTCCCATGCCTCGTAGAGCGTCTCACCATCTTGTTGTCTAAAAGTTTGAACCTCAGATCGAAGCCTATTGACCTTTTGTAGGGGGTAGAAACGTGCCAGAAACTTGCTCTCCACCTCATCCCAGGTTGTTAGGCTGTCCCTTGGAAATGATTCTAGCCACTTAGCTGCCTTGTCCCTAAGTGAAAATGGGAACAAGAGCAGTTTATAGGCATCTTCCTGGACTCCATTGAACTTCACAGTGTCGTAAATTCTCAGGAATTTGGTGAGATGTTGGTTTGGATCTTCATTAGCACTCCCACCAAATGAACAATGGTTCTCCACCAGTGATATTAACTGTGGTTTGAGTTCAAAATTATTGGCCTGAATGGGTGGTTTCTGAATGCTACTACCATAATTCCCAGAGGTTGGGTTTATGTATGAACCAAGAACCCTCCTCTCAGGAATGGCATTGTTTCCATCAGCCCTCTCATGGTTGTGAAATTCTCTATCCATGTTGAGATCTAGAGCTTCCTCAAAGTTGTCCTCAGATTCTCCTTCAGATTCTTCTTCTCCCAGTACTCTCTTCCCTCTTGCTTCCCTTCTAAGTCTATGAAGGGTCCTCTCTGGTTCGGTATATGGAGGAGTTGATATTTCTCCTCTCCTACCTGTCATACACGAACACACCACAAGCAGCAAACAAGTGGAATACTCTTGGTTAATGGAAGAGTATGGTTAGAGCAGTTGAGGAATTAATTCAAATAGTTAGTGGGTCAGTGAGTTAGTTGCTTGAATTGAAAGGCATAAGAAAGAAAAAGCAAGTAACAGAGTGCAGAAATTCAAAATTCAACAAGTAACTTGAACTAAATTAACAAAACAAGAAAAATGCTCAATCTAGTTAACTTCCAATTTGAGAATTGTCAATCGAAAACCAATCCCCGGCAACGGCGCCATAAACTTGATGTGCATAAAGTTGATATGCTACGATTTAGGAAATTGCACGAGCGGCAAAATTCCTTCCGGCAAGTGCACCGGTTATCGTCAAGTAAAAACTCACAATAGAGTGAGGTCGAATCCCACAAGGATTGGTTGAATGAGCAATTCGAATTAGAAGTTTGTTTAGTTGAGCGGAATCAATTTTTGGATGTGAATTTGCATAAAATAAATGTGGCAGGAAACGTAAATTGCAAGGAATTGAAATTGCATAAACTTAAATTGCGAGAATTAAGGTGCGAGAAAGTAAATTGCTGAAAGTAAAGGGAATTGGGGAGATTGCATGAATTGAAATTTGCAGAATGTAAATAGAAAGTGTAGATCAGAAAGAGGGGTTCATTGGGGTCAGGAGATATTGAAATCTCCGAATCAAAATATTTTCATCTCTTCCTCAACCAATGCATTCATTGAATCTTGCTTGGCAATCTTATATGATTGGATCCCAATTCCTTGGCTCACCAATTCTCTCTAAAAACAAACAAATTCCCAATCCCTTGGTTTAAATGTTCATAAGAAGAGATGATGCTCGATCACTGATTATACCACACAGTTTCATGAACCACAATTTGGTAGGATTACATGTCACAATATCCATCCAAACCCCAATCCAATTCACTGTGAGAAAGCTTCTCTAGCATGAATCCATCATTCCTTTCCCAAGGTTCCGAAGGATTCCAATTATGGGTAGTTTCTTTCCCAAGACAACTACCCAATGGAATTAGATCGAGAAGCTTTCTAACAAAATTCAAGAGAAAAGATTGAAGAAGAAGATAAAAACTATTATTGATTCATTGAATTACAATAGAGCTCCCTAACCCAATGAAAGGGGTTTAGTGAGTCATAGCTCTGAATTCAATTACAAAATATAGCAAAATGATCAAAAGTTCTAAAGTGTCCAAAAGTCCCTTACTAACTTCAATTCTATCCTATTTATACACTTTCTAAATTGAGCTTCTGTTGAGTTTCTTGGGCTTTGAGGCTTTTTCTTGAATTCCTTTTGCCTTGGGTTTATGATCCATAATCCTGATGAGGCTGTGATCCAATTCTGTAACATTCATTGAGCAATTTTAGTGATAAACAAGTAATGACACAAGACTCAACAAATTGAAGTTCCAGACTCATCAATTCTTCCGGCCCAATCCCATAAACCATGATATTCAATTGGGTTTCATACCATAATACGTTTAAGTTGAACTTTGTGCTCAAAAGCTAACTTAAACTTCAATATATTTGGCCCAGAAACCCTTTCAAAAAGTGGCGTTTAAGTTGAAGTTTAAGTTTCAGTTTAAGGTTAAACTGAAACTTAAACGTGGAAATGGAAGAAAGCAACTATGGGTTGTGGTATGGTCGAACACGTTTAAGCTTTAGTTTAAGGTTAAACTAAAGCTTAAACGTGGAATTGAAGAAAGCAACCCTGGAGGCAATTTGAGTCGAACACGTTTAACCTCCAGTTTGAGGTTAAACTGGAGGTTAAACGTGGAAAATGAGAAAGCAACCCTGGAGGCAATTTGTGGTCGAACACGTTTAACCTCCAGTTTAAGGTTAAACTGGAGGTTAAACGTGGGAATGAAGAAACTAGCCCAGGAGTGTGAATGGGTCGAACACGTTTAACCTCCAGTTTAAGGTTAAACTGGAGGTTAAACGTGGGAATGAAGAAGATAGCCCAGGAGTGTGAATGTCGAACACGTTTAAGCTCCAGTTTGAGGTCAAACTGGAGCTTAAACGTGGAAATGGCTTCCTGGTGCATAATGTGGTTCGAACACGTTTAACCTCCAGTTTGAGGTCAAACTGGAGGTTAAACGTGGAAATACTCCCTTGGTGCCATTCTCATTCTGGCGTTTAACCTTCAGTTTAAGGTTAAACTGGAGGTTAAACGCCAGTTTCCTCTTTTCTCAGCTTTCATGATTCTGGCGTTTAACCTTCAGTTTAACCTTAAACTGAAGGTTAAACGCCACTTTCAGCTTTGATGCATTTCTTATTCTGGCGTTTAACTTCCAGTTTAAGATTAAACTGGAGGTTAAACGCCAGTTATAGCATTATGTGGCTTGGCACATGTGATCTTCAAGCTTCCTTTATTAATTTTGTTGCTTCTTTGCCTAGCCTCTTCTTCCCTGAAATCATCCAAACCATTGCATCAAAGTCTTGCAAAATTTCATGAGAAATTATCCATTCATAGCACTCAAGTAATATAACCAAAAACTCATGGAATTTGCATCAAAATTACACATGTTTGGATGATTCATTACTTTGTTGTTCATTTAACCATTCTTGGTTACTTTAAGCTCAAGAAAATGCATAAAACAACTAAAACTAACAGAAAAATGCTAGTGAAACTAGCCTAAGATGCCTTGGCATCAATAACCAACTCAAAAGGTGTCTGTTCCGAGGGTTATCTGAAACCGTAGGTCGATCTCGGATGAGATCTTCTGTTCTGGTCGGAGCTGTTGTGCCCGACCTGTTGGACTTTATGGTGGTGCTGATCCATTGTCCTCGGAGGGTGGGGGGTACCTGCAAGGGACTTCGATGCTTAAGTTAGCAAGGGTATTAAGCAGGTATTGAGTAGAATCCGAGTATGAGTTATACCTGGGTGCTCCAGTGTATTTATAATGGTGTAGAGAGACCTTCCTTAGATAAGATAAGTTAGTTATCTTATCTTTATCTTCGAGCGAAGTCATCTTATCTTTAAGGAAACCGCCTTTATCTCTATAGGCTTGGGTTGCCCTTAGATTCAGGTCATGTTCCGCTGTTTGGACCCTTTGTTGGGCTTTCCTGGAAGTTTGGCCGAGCTCTTTGAGAAGAGGTCGGGTTGCCCTGACCTAAGGAGGTCGATCACTTTGTCGGTAGAACATCCCGGGTCGGACAGCTCGACCCAAGATATGAACAGTGCCCCTGCTCGAGCTCGGTCTTCCTTTTGAGGTTGGGTCTTTAGTTTTAAGACTTTTGATCCTTCTCAGGTGAAGTCGAACTCGAGCATTTTGTCGCTTTTGTCATTGTAGGGTTCCGTTTTTGAATGCAGAACGTTTCGCTTCCTTTGAAAACGTGCGCTTTTGGATTAGCATCCTGGCTTTGGGAATGTGCGAGGGTTTTTAATGCCCCATTAATTGGTTTTTGATGCTCCATTTCTCTTGGCTTTTATTTTGAAATTTACTCTCAAAAAATGTTTTTCTCCTCTCTTGCTTTTGCTGTGACTTCCCTTTTTCTCCTCTCCTTCTATTTTCTTTTGAAAACTCACGTTTCTTGGTGTTTCTTCTTGCAACGTTTGTTTGGCGATCGTAAGTGCTTTCGACGGCAATTTCTGGCCTCCTCGTCTTCAACCTTCTTGCGTGTTCTTCTCCTTTCTCAGGTTGGTTTTGCTTTCCCTTCACCGTTTATTTCTGCTGTGTTGTGTTTGATTTTGAAGCTTTGATTTTGACTGAGTGCATGTTGGAAAGCTTGAATTTTTATCGCGCCTGGTTTGTTACTGTGATGCATGATTTTTTCCTTTTCACCTTACGTATGCTTCTGAGTGTATTTTTCAGGTTTGGCTCTTTAGGGCTTTGTATGCTACTGCTGATTTCTGAACTGTTGTAGCCTTTTCTTTTGGCGGCTCGTTTGATCTTCTTCGCGTTTGTTTTTCTTGGAAAGGGTTTCTCTTTTTTTTCTTGCTACGGATTTCTGTTGAGACACTAGTCTTGTAGATTTTCCTGAATCTTTATTCCCTGATTGCCTCCAAAGGATGCCCCTGGACCTTGGGTTGTGTCCTGGGGTTTTCCTTTTTATCTGATGTACTGCGCTGGATTGTGCTGTCCGAGTTGTTTTGATTTCGTCTGGGATGTATTAACCTTTTTAGTAATCCAATCTTTTTCTTGTTTGTAGGACTAGTTGGCCATGTCTTCCCGAAAAAATATTGTCGAGGCATCTCCTATGGTTCCCGAAGGGATGTCCGATTGGCTGGACTCTCTTGTCTTGCTGTGTGTTTCTTTAGCTGATTCTGAATTTTGTGTGACGCTTAGAATGCATCATCATGTGTGTGTTTCTTTAGCTAATTCTGAATTTTGTGTGACGCTTAGAAGGCACCATTGTGTCTGTAGCAGTAAGGATCAGGAGAGCAATTACGAGTTAGTAGCACCTGATTCTGGTGATAGAGTTTGCTTCCCAGTCCTGACCGAGGGGGAGCGTCCCTTCTTCTATGCTTATGACTTCTTTTTTAGCAAAATGAACATCACCTTTCCTTTTACCTCTTTTGAGACTAACCTGTTATGGTCTTGTAACGTAGCCCCTTCGCAGCTCCATCCGAATTCATAGGGTTTCATCAAGATATTTCAGCTTGTTTGTCAAGAATTTGATGTTACACCTTCTAAAACTCTTTTTCTATATCTTTTCGTGTTGACCAAGCCTGGGACTACCAAGAAGAAGGCTTCTTGGATTTCTTTTAGGTCTGCCCAGGGGCATAAGGTTTTTTCCATGTATGACGAATCTTTCCGGGATTTTAAGAATTACTTCTTTAAGGTCCGGGCTGTTGAAGGAGCCCGGCCTTTCTTTCTGGATGAAAATAACGAACTCTGCTTTCCCTTAGAGTGGCAGAGGAACATAGTGGTATCCCGATATACTTGGGAGATGTTGGACGAGGTTGAGCAGGCCTTTGTGAATGTCTTGGAGGATATTTGGGGGGAACCTCCTCATTTGGATACTAAAAAATCTTTGGGAGACCCGTCCCTTATTCGAACTGCTTTGGGTATTGCTTTGATATATTTTGTTTCTTGTTTTTCTCCTACTTTCTTCCCAGTATGATAAGTTGTTGTTTTCCATTTTTTAGAGATGGCCAAGAATAATGATGCAATGAAGGCCTTCAAGAAGGCGAGGAAAGTTACTGCAGCTCAAAACACCTCGGCCCGTGTAGATAGGGAATGGACTTCTCAGGTCCCATTGAAGCCGTTTGTGCCGAGCTCTCCTGGCCCAAGGAGAATGATCCCTACACCTCGGGTCTGTTTAGTGGATCCCCCACAATCTTCTACTGCGGCTGTGGTTTCTTCTTCGGCCGTTCCTCCTCCTAAAAGACCTCGAACCGTCGAACCTTTCAATCTGGATGCCCCGGATTTTGACCCTGTTGGCTTTGTGGACCAGCAGATCGCACCTTATGGTGCCCTCTCTATGGATGATGTATCTCTCTTTCATCACCTAGATTTCATAACTCAGAGTAGCGTTAAGATGGCTCATATGGGAGCTGCTTTGTATCGGACTGCTCAAAATCTTCCTCTGCATGCTACCAAAGCCTTTATGGAGGAAGCTAAGCGAGAGTTTGATCGGATGAAGGGTATGAAGGAGGAGTTTGAAGTGGAGGTGACTAAACTGAAGAAGGAGTTGGAGGTGGAGAAGGCTAGTTCCCTTGCTTTGGTAGCTTCTGTGCGGTTGGCTGAGGACACAACCTTGAGACACAAAGAAAGCTATGTCACGTCCTACCGAAAAGTGATGCATCTTCGGGAGGAGTTAGAGTCGGCCCGGGTTGATTATTCCGAGCTCTAGGGTCACCTTGTGGGCAGCGTAACTGCTGCTTAAGAAAATCTAAAAGAGTAGGTCCGGGTTCTTGCCCTAGAGGTCGACCTTGCTATGTTTAGTTTGGATAATGTCGTGAAGGATGGAAAGATCGTTCCCGATGATCTTGATGATGATGATGTTGAGCCTCCCTCTGAGCCTGCTGCCAAAGCTTCTGTTGTGTCGGCCTCTTTAGCTCCTGTTTGTCCTGACGTAGATCCTGATTGTCAGATATTAAATCGGGATGACGGGACAGTGGACGCAGTGCCTCTCCAAACTCGCCCTCCTTCACCCCGTGCTGATGCTGCCGAGAAGCCTTCGGGTGCTTAATTGATTTCTGTAATTACTTTGTGTAGATAGCCCGGTTTGTGGGCTTTTGAACTCTTTATTTTGTTGACTTTTGACACCTTTTTAGTTGCTGGTTTTAGCAACTTTATTTTGATAATCAAAATAGTTTCCCGGCTTTGTAGGCTGAATTTGTTGGCCTTTGAAGCTGGCTATTATTACGACTTTCTGTTTTTATATCATATCTGTTTGCGCCTGTCTTGGTATCTTCGTAGTCTTTGAGAGTATTGGGGTGATCGGCTTGATTCCTTTGCCTGACGCTGCTTTAAACAATTTTAAACTTTTGTTCAGTTCTTCGTTAGAAATTATAATACTGAGATTGCTGATCTCTTCAACTTGGTTTTTGTCCGAGTTGTTTGTTTGTAACCCTCCTTTTTGGACTTTACTTAGGTCTCTTCCAGGGGTAGCTTTATCATGTCGGATCCTGTCGAGTTACTTGGTAATCCTCTTTCTTGGACCTTGTTCAGGTCTCATTCAGGGATTACCTTTTGTAACTTTATATCTTGGGCCAACTTCATCATGTCGGGCCTTGTCGAGTTACTTGGTAATCCTCTTTCTTGGACCTTTTCAGGTCTCTTTCAGGGATTACCTTTTGTAACTTTATATCTTGGGCCGACTTCATCATGTCGGGCCTTGTCGAGTTACTTGGTAATCCTCTTTCTTGGACCTTGTTCAGGTCTCTTTCAGGGATACCTTTTGTAACTTTATATCTTGGGCCGACTTCATCATGTCGGGCTTTGTCGAGTTACTTGGTAATCCTCTTTCTTGGACCTTGTTCAGGTCTCTTTCAGGGATTACCTTTTGTAACTTTTTCGTAGGAGTCCGACCTCATCATGTCGGGCTCTTCTAAGTTATAGTAATCCTCTTTTATAGGGTTGGCCAGACCTCTTTTCAGGGCTTTTCTTATAACTTGGGTTGTTGTGGCTGGTCCGACTTCTTTATGCCGGCCAGTCTTCAAGTTATTTTATAGCAATCAATTTTATTAGGACCTCGTCAGGTCCTTTCTATGGATCACTTTCTATAACTTCTTGCATTATTCTGTTTTCATCTTTGCCGATTTCGTAGAGCTCGGGTTTTAACCTTCGGTTGGTCGACCTTTTAATGAATTTGGTTTTCATTTTTGGTCTTTATTGTGATCGCACAGTGAATTTGGTTTTCTCTTTTTGTCGATCTGTAGCTTTATAATCGGGCGATGAATGTTTCGGAATAATGCGGCTTGAGCATTTGTAGAAAATCTGAACAGATTTTATTAAAAGAAAATGTAAATATATACATGCGGGGGTTAATTTCCTAGTTCGGGTGATTTGTAGGTCTTGGTCTTGGCGCCTCGTTAAAAAACCTTTTCAGAAAAAAGAGTGTGCCTTGTCCCAAGGTCCTTTATCATCTCTAACTATAGTACCTTCTTAAGTTGCAGGTGTGCCATGACCTAGGAAGCTCTCTCCCGTCAAGTTCGAAAAGCCTGTAGTAGCCATTTCCTAGCACCTCTATGACTCGGTAGGATCCTTTCCAGTTTGCTGTCAGCTTTCCTTCTCCAGGTCGAGTTGTTCTAATGTCGTTTCGGATTAGAATGTGGTCGTCCTCAGCAAAGGCTCGCTGTATTACCTTTCGATTGTGTCTGGAAGCCATTCGTCATTTTAATGCCTCTTCCCTTATCCGAGCTCTTTCTTGGATTTCCAGAAGTAGGTTGAGCTCTTCCCTTGGAAGTTGGGAGTTGGCTTCTTTGCTATAGTGGATCACTCTAAGCGACCTTTCTTCAATCTCTACTGGGATCATTGCCTCCATTCCATATGCTAATCGGAAGGGTGATTCCTTTGTGGTGGAATGTGGCGTTGTTCGGTATGCCCATAAAACCTGTGGGAGTTCCTCGGCCCAGGCTCCCTTTGCATCTTGTAACCTCCACTTCAGCCCAGCCAGTATGACTTTGTTGGCAGCTTCAGCTTGTCCATTGGCTTGGGGATGTTCAACAGAGGTGAATTGTTGTCTTATATTCAAGTCGCCTGCTAACTTTCTAAAGCCTGCATCTGTGAACTGAGTACCATTGTCTGTGGTGATGAAGTATGGAACCCCAAACCTTGTGACGATGTTTCTATATAGGAATTTTTGACTTCTTTGAGCAGTGGCGTTAGCTAAGGGTTCTGCCTCAATCCACTTTGTGAAGTAGTCTATTCCCACTATGAGGAATTTGACTTGTCCCGATCCTTGAGGAAAGGGTCCGAGAAGATCGAGTCCCCATTTCGCGAACGGCCAAGGTGAGGTCACGCTGATGAGTTCCTCTAGTGGGGAGATATGAAAGTTGGCATGTTTCTGACATGATGAACATGTCTTTACAAATTCTACAGCTTCTTTTTGTAGAGTTGGTCAATAAAATCCTGCCCGAAGTACCTTTTTGGCTAGTGCCTGCGCTTCGAGGTGATTGCCACAAATGCCACTGTGTACTTCTTCTAGAACTTCCTTTGTGTTGGGAGTCGGTACACATTTTAATAATGGTATCAAAATCCCTCTTTTGTATAGAATGTTGTTTATGATAGTGTATTATTGTGCCTCCCGTTTTAACCTCTTTGCCTCCTTTTCTTCTGCGGGGGAGTGCTTCTATTTTGAGGTAGTTTATTATGGGAGTCATCCGTCCTTGATCCTGTCCTGTTATAGTCATGACTTTTTCTTCTTCTGAGATTGACAGATTTTGCAGAATTTCTTGGATGAGGCTTCTATTGTTGCCCCCTGGTTTGGTGCTGGCTAGTTTTGAGAGTGCGTCATCTCGGGTATTCTGTTCTCGGGGTATGTGACGGATCTCATATTCTCCGAGTTGTCCGAGTTGTTCCTTGGTTTTGTCTAAGTACTTTTTCATAATGGGGTCTTTGGCTTGGTAGCTTCCTGCTATTTGTGAAGTAACTACCTGTGAGTCACTGAAGATGATAAGTTTTTGAGTTCCAACCTCCCTAGCCAGCTTCAAACCAGCTAGTAGTGCCTCATATTCCGCCTGATTGTTTGAGGCAGGGAACTCGAATTTGAGGGAGAGTTCGATTTGGGTTCGCTGGTCGCTTTCAATTATCACATCCGCGCCGCTTCCCATTTTGTTTGAGGAACCATCCACATAGAGATTCCATTCTGTGGGGATCTCCGGTGTGTCCGTGAATTCCGCAATGAAGTCGGCCAGATATTGTGATTTGATGGCCGTCCGAGCTTCGTATTGAAGATTGAATTTGGACAACTCGACTGCCCATTGCAACATTCTGCCCGCCAAGTCTGTTTTCTGTAAGATTTCTTTTATGGGCTGGTTGGTCCGAATTTTAATGGTGTGGGCTTGAAAGTATGGGCGAAGTCGTCGTGATGTTAGTATGAGAGCATAAGCAAATTTTTCTATTTTCTGATAGTTCAGCTCGGATCCTTGTAATACTTTGCTGATGAAGTATACGGGCTGTTGCCCGCTGTCGTCTTCTCGGACTAGCGCTGAGGCTACCGCTCGACTTCCTACTGCGAGGTATAATATGAGTGGTTCTCCTTCCTGTGGCTGAGTTAGGATAGGTGGCTGTCCTAGGAACTTTTTGAAATCTTGGAAGGCCTGCTCGCACTCCGTTGTCCATTCGAACTTCTTTCCTTTTCTTAGAGTAGCGTAGGAGGGAAGAGATCTTATTGCCGATCCGGCTAAAAATCTGGACAAGGCTGCTAACCTCCCATTGAGTTGTTGCACCTCTTTGATACAAGTCGGACTTTTCATGTCGAGTATGGCCCTGCATTTGTCCGGATTTGCCTCGATTCCTCTCTGTGTAATCATAAAACCTAGGAATTTACCAGCTTCTACTGCGAAGGTGCATTTTGCGGGATTGAGTCGCATGCCATGTCGTCTTATAGTGTTGAATACTTGTGTCAGGTTAGATAATAACATCTCTTCGTTTTGCGTCTTTACTAGCATGTCGTCCACGTAGACTTCCATGACTTTTCCGATGTGATCCGAAAAAATCTTGTTCATTAATCTTTGGTAAGTGGCTCCCGCGTTTTTAAGACCGAAGGGCATGACGATGTAGCAGTAATTTGCCTTTGGAGTTAAAAATGAGGTTTTTTCTTGGTCGGGTGGGTACATTGGGATTTGGTTATATCCCGAGTATGCGTCTATAAAGGAGAGGTATTTATATCCGGAAGAGGCATCTACCAGTGCGTCGATGCTTGAGAGTGGATAAGGATATTTTAGGCAGGGTGTTGAGATCGGTATAGTCAGTGCACATTCGCCACTTCCCGTTTGACTTTTTTACCAATACGACATTAGCAAGCCATAGCGGGTATTTGACTTCTCTTATGAAACTTGCTTCCAGTAGAGCTCGCACCTGTTCTTCCACAGCTTGAGAGTGTTCTGGTCCTAGCTTTCTACGCCTTTGTTGTACCGGCCGAGATCCTGGGTAGATTGCTAGCTTGTGGCACATTAGCTTGGGATCTATGCGTGGCATGTCTGTGGCCTTCCACGCAAAGAGGTCAACGTTGTCTCGTAGAAATTGTATGAGTGATTCTTTTATGTCTCCTTTCAGGAGTGTGCCGATATTGGTCGTTTGGTCCGGGGTATCCCCGATCTAGATTTTCTCTATTTCACCTTCAGGTTATGGGCAGAGCTCTTCCCGCCTCTAAACTCCACCGAGCTCAATTGTGTGGAATTCTTCTCCTCTGCCTCTGAGGTTTAGACTTTCGTTGTAACAGCGGCGCGCCATCTTCTGATATGCTTTTATTGTAGCTATCCCTCTTGCAGTTGGGAACTTCATGCATAGATGCAGAGTCGAGACTATTGCGCTGAGCTGATTTAACGTTGTCCGACCTATTAGGGCATTGTAGGCTGAACTTACGTCGACTACAATATAATCTATTTTGAGTGTTCTTGACTGACTTCCTTTTCTGAAAGTTGTGTGGAGCGAGATGTATCCCATCGGTTGAACTGGGGTATCTCCTAGCCCGAACAGGTTGTTCAGATATGCTCTGAGTTCTTTTTCTTCCAGGCCGAGTTTGTCGAAGGCAGTTTTGAATAAGATATCGGCGGAGCTCCCCTGGTCTATCAACGTGCGGTGAAGATTTGCGTTTGCCAGTATAATAGTGATGACCATGGGATCGTCATGCCCTGATACGATGCCAGATGTGTCTTCCTTGGTAAAAGTAATCGCCGGCATGTCGGGTACTTCCTCCTTTCCTTTCCTGCGACATGATATATGTCTTTGAGATGTCTTTTGCGAGATGATTTGGAGATTCCTCCCCTAGAAAATCTGCCGTGTATCATGTGGACATGTCTTTCTGGCGTTCAAGATGATCGTGCGGTTGGTCCGACATCTTCTGCTCTTCTTCTTTTTCTTTGCTCATCGTCATGGGTGGCCAGATATCGATCTAGCTTTCCTTCTCGTAGGAGCTTTTCTATGACATTTTTTAAGTTGAAACACTCATTGGTGGAGTGCTCGCGGATCCGATGGTATTCACAATATTCGGCCCGGTTTCCTCTTCCTTTTTTGCCTTTGAGTGGCCGAGCTGGTGGTATTTTTTCTGTGTTGCAAACCTCTCTGTATACATCCACAAGAGAACCCGAAGAGAGGTGTAATTGTGGTATTTTTTTATTTTCTCTCCATGTCAATCTTCCTTCTTTCTGGAATCTTTGTCTTTATCCCGGGGGGTGAATCCGGCCTTCGAGATCTCTCCTAATCGGAAGTTTTCCTCTATATTGATGTATTTTTCTGCTCGTTCCTGCACCTCGTTTAGAGATGTGGGGTATTTCTTTAATATAGATTGACTAAAGGGCCCTTCTCGTAAGCCATTAATGAGGCACATAATAGCGGCTTCTGTTGGTAGGTTCTGTATGTCCATGCATGTCTTGTTGAATCTTTCCATGTAATTGCGAAGGGTTTCCCGTTCTCCTTGTCTGATTCCCAGTAAGCTCGGAGCATGTTTAGCTTTGTCTTTTTGGATGGAGAATCTGGCCAGGAATTTTTTAGCCATGTCGTCGAAACTTGAGATGGATGATGACAAGTCATCATATACCCATTTTTCAAGCTAATTTCACTTGTTTTGTTTGCATTTATGCACTTTCTTGCATCCTAAGTAAGTGATTTGGAGTGAAAATGCATAACTTCTCTAAATCAAGCAATCACCATGAAATTAATGTTAAATCATGAGGTTTAAGCTAATTTTAATTGCATTTTAATTGATTTATAAGCCTCTTGAATTTAGTGATACTTTGAGTGGTTGTTTGGTTTATTGTAGGTGAAGAAAAGAAAAGAAAATGAAAAGCGTGGCCTAAGAAGCGTGACACAAGAAAAGGAAAGCGTGGCCAAAGAGGAGAGAAGCGTGCCGCAACTAATGGGGGAAGCAACATTGCCCTCCACAAGGGCAGAATGCCCTCTAGGAGAGCAACATTAGGTGACCAAGCAAGAATAGGCAACTCTGCCCTGCCCACTCCAAGGGCAGAGCACAAAATGGTGCCTTAGAGCTAAGAGAAGGAGAACATTGCCCTGCCCTTGTGGAGGGCAGAATCGGGCACCTCAAGGAAAGAAATCAAGAAAAAAAGGTCACCCATGCAAGCCACAAGGTTCGAACAAGGAACCATGAGGAAGCCAAGCTCTAAGACCCATTGCCGTGCCAAGAAATCAAGCAAAAAAGTGAGAAGCGTGCGTCCGCCCAGTTTCAAACACGGGCCATGAAGATTGGGAACATTGCCCTGCCCTTGGCGCGGGCAGGGCAGAATCATGAATCTGGCGCACCAATTTTGATTCGCGCGCACCAAATTTCCCCCTTGCCGCACGAACTTGGCGCACAACGCTCGTCCAGGGCCATTCAGCGCGCACCAAACTTCCTGCCCTGCCCTTGGCGCGGGCAGGATCTTGTGTGGCGCACCAAGAAGCAAAACGCGCGCACCAACATCCCCTGGCAGCACCAAACCGTTCCTGCCCTGCCCTTGGCGCGGGCAGGGCAGCCTCTCAAGCACCACGCCGTGCCAGACGCGCACCACGCAGCACCAACTTGCACCAAGGCCGCACCAAGCTTGTGCACCATGCATCAATTTTCTGCCCTGCCCTCCACAAGGGCAAGGCAGCCTCCTGGGAGTGATTTTTGGGCCAAAATTCAAATTAAAAATTCATTTGAATTCATTCCTTCACCAATTCAAAAGCCCATCCAAATCCCATTATCCAAGAATAGAAAGTGTATAAATAGGAGATAGTTTGATGTAATTAGGACCCTTTTTAGCGACCTTGAGCTTTTACTTTACTTTTTACCACTGAAACTTTACCTTGGCTTTGAATTTCATTTTTCCTTGATCTTTCTTGAGAGACTTGTCCGAGAACGAAGAGGATCAAGGGAGAATTGATTGATCTCCTTCCTCATTCTCACTTGGGCAATTCTACTCTTCTGTTTTCTGAGTTTTGGGTGTGTGAAATTGGGGAAATTCTGTCCCAATTCCCATTCAAGCTCTTTGCACTTTGTTTTCTGCATAATTCAATTCCAATTCTGTTCTTCTATTGCTCATTCTTAAATTTTCTGTCAATTGCTTAGTTAATTCAGATCTGGGAAGGAAATTGGGTTTTAGGCTCTGCTACCTAAGCCCTTGGGATCCTGAGATCATAATTTTACTTTTGGTTCTTCTGTGAACCTCTGCTACATTTTATATCATTTCTGTTTGAATGTTTATCGCTTCTGATTTACTTTCTGTTCAACCATTTACTGCAATTTACTTCTTCTTTGTTTAGATCTTGCAATCCCAGTCCTCAATTCCCTTTTATATTCAAGCCATTTATCTTTCTTGCCATTTAAGTTACTGCAATTTAAGTTTCTTGCACTTTAAGTTTCAGTCATTTACTTTCTTGCTCTTTAAGATTCTGCACATTTATAATTCTGTTCTTCAATTTACTGCACTTTTCCCTTCCCCCTTTACATTTACTGTCATTTAATTCTTGTTAAACACAAATCACCCAACCAAAACTTGATTCGCTTGACTAAATCACCCACTAAACTAAAATTGCTCAATCCTTCAATCCCTGTGGGATCGACCTCACTCATGTGAGTTATTATTACTTGATGCGACCCGGTACACTTGCCGGTGAGTTTTGTGTTGGATCGTTTTCCACACATCAATGGACCTAGGAGAGAGGTTGTCGAACCATCTAATTTCTGTTTTTGTCAAAGTAGTTGGAAAGGCTTTGCAACGAACTGCATTTGAGGCATCGGCGAGGTACATTCTGCTTCTGAAATTGCTGAGATGATGGCTGGGATCTGTAGTGCCATCGTATAAGGTCATGTCTGGGATTTTAAAGTCCTTTGGGATTTTCGTCTTCATGATCTCCTTGGTGAATGGGTCTTGCTCTTTGCGGGAGCTATCTTCAGGAGTGGATCTGCTGGCTTTAGTCTTGACATCGGCTTCAAGTTTTAGGAGTTTGTTCTCCAATTCCCGGCATCGCCTTATTTCCCTTTGTAGGTCTTTCTCAGCCTCTCGTTGGCGTAGGGCTTCTTCTTCAAGTTGTTTTAACCGGTCTTGAAATGCATTCATGGCTCCCTCATTTGGGGAGTTCTTCTTGTTGTTGATTTGGGAAGTATCTTTTGGTATGGTGTCCACGTTTTTATGCGGCGTTCTTTCCTCTAGATCTAAAGTGTCGCCGTTGTCATGGTCGTCCGCTATGGTGATGGGATGACTTCCAGATTCCCCAGTAATGGCGCCAATGTTCCGAGGGTTACCTAAAACCGTAGGTCGATCTCGGATGAGATCTTCTATTCTGGTCGGAGCTATTATGCCCGACCTGTTGGACTTGATGGTGGTGTTGATCCGTCGTCCCCGGAGGGTGGGGGGTACCTGCAAGGGACTCCGATGCTTAAGTTAGCAAAGTTATTAAGCAGGTATTGAGTAGAATCAGAGTATGAGTTATACCTGGGTGCTCCAGTGTATTTATAATGGTGTAGAGAGACCTTCCTTAGATAAGATAAGTTAGTTATCTTATCTTATCTTTATCTTCGAGCGAGGTCATCTTATCTTTAAGGGAATCGCCTTTATCTCTATAGGCTTAGGCTACCCTTAGATTCAGGTCGTGTTCCTCTGTTTGGGCCCTTTGTTGGGCTTTCCTGGCAGTTTGGCCGAGCTCTTTGAGATGAGGTCGGGTTGTCCTGACCTAAAGAGGTCGGTTGCTTTGTCGGTAGAACATCCCGGGTCAGACAGCTCGACCCAGGGTATGAACAGTATCCCAAACCAACTCAAGAAAGGAGATCTCAAACCAGTCGCTAGGGGCTGGTTGGACTTCATTGGGCATTCTATACTGCCCACTAGCAACCGCTCTGAAGTTACTGTCAAAAGAGCAGTGATGATTCATTGCATTATACTGGGAAACGAAGTGGAGATTCATCATCTGATTGCTTGTGAGATTTACACAATTGCAAATAAGAACTCCACTGAAGCCAAATTGGTTTACCCAAGCTTAATCTCTCTGCTATGTAAAGATGCTGGGGTAAAAATGGGAGTGGATGAGTTTATCTCAGTCGAGCATCCAATCATCAAAAAGTCAATGGAGGGACAACAAATACACGACAACTCTATCAAGAGGAGGGCGCAGGAGTTCCTCCTAGAAATCGCTCAAATTGACTACTGGACCCGCTTAGAAGCATCTATCACCAAGCTGCAAGAAGCTATGGATCAAGTTAAGGAAGAACAGCAAAATCAAAATAGCATGCTCTACAAGCTGCTTAAGGAACAAGAAAAGCAAGGGCGAGAGCTACAGGAGCTGAAGCGCCAGAAGCTCTTCCTTGAGGGACCAGACACCCCACAGATTGAAGGAGCATCCATCTCCCAAAATAAAGGTTGTTGAGTCCTAATCTTAAATCTGTGATAACTTTTATTATTAGAAACCTATCTTAAGAATTACATAAGTATTAGTAATTAGGGTCTTTATTTTTATTTTTATTTTTATTATCTCCAAGTAAGCTATAATTTGTTCTTCTCATCATCACTAAACATGAATAAAATAGTAGATTCTCTTTAGAGTAGGAAGGCAATTATTTCAAGTTTTCAATAAGAAAAATTTTAATTATTTTTATATGGTGGCAACTGACGATCGGGTTTCTATTGGTAAAGAAATTCTCAAATATAATCGCGTTGTAAGTATAGTTTCTAAATCAACAGAGAATCCTTTTGTACAAAAGTTTTGTTTGTCACTTAAGCAAACCCAATAAAAATAAATAACCGAAGTATTCAAACCTTGGGTCGTCTTCTCAAGGAATTGCAGGGAAGTATGATTTATTATTGGTTATGGAAAAAGATATATTTTTGGGTTTTTGAAATAGAGAACAAGTAATTTAAATAGCAAGAAAAATAAATTAATAATTAAGAAAACTCTTGGCAAAGTATGAGGATTGGAAGTCCTATCCTAGTTATCCTTATCAATTGTGATGAGAATTGGCTTTTGCTCCCACTTGGTCAACCTCCAACTATGTTGGTAGGTTAAGTGGATAAATCAATTTGATTCCTCAAGTCCTAAGGCTAGAGTTAGTGGAATCCAAATTAATTAGCAAGGAATTCCAATTTTCAGTCAACACCTCGAGTTTGATAACTCAAGCGTCACCAATTACCTAACCAAAGCCAAAAGAAAAAATTCTAAATTAAATTGAAAACATCATAAATAGAATAAAGCAATCATAAATCTGAAACGTCTCAAATTACGTCTAAACATAAATTCAAATCTAACATGGAAAGGTTCATAAGCTAAATTGAAAAGATAAATATCAATTAAAGTAATAAAATAAAAGTAGAAAATAAATTAAAGGAACATTGAACCTGTGATGAAGAAGAAATAATCCTAAATCCTAAAACTAAGAGAAATCCTAATTCCTAAAACCTAAGAGAGAGGAGAGAACCTCTCTCTCTAAAAACTACATCTAAATTATGAAAAGTGAATTATGAGTCATCCCCCTTCATTTCTTCACTTTGCAGCCTTTAATCTGTGTTTTCTGGGCTTGAAACTGGGCCGAAAATAGCCCAGAAATCGCTGGGGGCGAAATCTGCTACGCTAATTTTTGTCATTGCGATGCGTCTGTGTGGAGCACGGGTTTGCGTCGCCTAGATGTACGGCCACTATGAAAAAAATATATATCAAATCGAAGCTCCGGACGTTAGCTTTCCAACGCAACTGAAACCGCATCATTTGGACCTTTGTAGCTCAAGTTATGACCATTTGAGTACGAAGAGGTCAGGCTGGACAGCTTAGCAATTTCTTGAAGTTCTTGTATTCTTTTCACTTTTGCATGCTTCCTTTCCATCTTCTGAGCCATTCCTGCCGTGTAATCTCTAAAATTACTTAATGCACATATCACGGCATCGAATGGTAATAAGAGAGGATTAAACATATGAAATTTAAGGCCAAAGAAGCACGTTTTCAATCATAGCACAAAATCAGGAAGGAAAACGTAAACTCAAGCAAATCATATGAATAAGTGTATGAAAGATTGATAAAATCCACTCAATTGAACACAAGATAAACCATAAAATAGTGGTTTATCAACCTCCCCACACTTAAACATTAGCATGTCCTCATGCTAAGCTCAAGAGAAGCTATAAAGGAGTGAAAAGGAATGGTAAAATGTATGAAATGCAACCTATCTATATGAATGCAACTAAATGTGAAATGATTTTACCTACTTGGTGAAAAGTAAATAAATCTTTCAAGAACAAATATGAACTGGATTTTACTAATTCAAATCACGAAATAAAGTACAAGTAAACTTGCAGAAGAAAATAGCTCATGAAAGACGGGAACAAAGAATCGAGCATCGAACCCTCACTAGAAGTGTATGCACTCTAATCGCTCAGGTGTTTAAGGTTTGATCTCTCAATCAAAAGTTTAATGCACAAATACACATATCAAGAAGTATTTTAAGGGTTGTAATGGGGTCAAGGTCAAGGTAGGATTGTATTTGGTCAAGTGGACTAAAATCTGAATCCTTAATTAACCTAAACTTCCCACCTAAATTAGGACAATCCATGTAATTACAATGCAAAATTTAACTGCCCATTAACGATGTTTACCACACATTCATGCATCCGAAATTTAAGTACAACTCATATGCATTGATATTATTACTTAACTTGGGGCATTTTGTCCCCCTTTTTTTATTTGCTCTTTTTCTTTTCTTTTTCTCTCCCCTTTTTTTTCTTTTTATTTTTCTTTTCTTTTCTTTTTCTCAATGCATACGATTAAGATATTGAATGCAAGAATATATGCTCAATTATTGTTTTGCACATTTTCACAAGAATACTGTTCCGAGGGTTACCTGAAACTGTAGGTTGATCTCGGACGAGATCTTCTGTACTGGTCGGAGCTGTTGTGTCCGACTTGTTAGACTTGGTGATGATGCTGATCCTTCATCACCGGAGGGCAGTGGTACCTGCAAGGGACTCCGATGCTTAAGTTAGCAAGGGTATTAAGCAGGTTTTTTGTCGAATCAGAGTATGAGTTATACCTGGGTGCTCCAGTGTATTTATAATGGTGTTGAGCGACCTTCTTAGATAAGATAAGTTAGTTATCTTATCTTATCTTTGAGTGAGGTCATCTTATCTTCAAGGGAACCGCCCTTCTCTCTGTAGGCTTGGGCTGCCTCTGGACTTGGGTCATGTTCCTCCATTTGGGCTCTCTTCTGGGCTTTCCTGGCAATTTGGCCGAGCTCTTTGAGAAGAGGTCGGAGAGTTTGACCTGAAGAGGTCGGTCGCTTTATCGCCAGACATCCTGGGTCAGACAGCTTAACCCAGGGTATGAACAGTGCCCCTGCTCGAGCTCGACTTTTATTCTAGAGGTCGAGTCTTAGTTTTAGGACTTCGAACCTTCTCGGGTGAAGCCGAATTCGAGCATTTTGTCGATTTCATCTTTGTAGAGTTCCTTTTTGAATGCGGAACGTTTCCTCTTTCGTTTCCTCTGAAACGTGAACTTTTGTATTAGCGTCCTAGCCTTGGGAATGCGCAAGGGTTTTAATGCCCTCATTAATTGGTTTTTAATGCCCCGTTTTTCTTTTATTTGGAACTTACACACAGAAACGGTTTTCCTCTTCTCTGTAACTTCCCCTTTTCTTTCTCATTTTTCTGTTTTCGCCTGTCATCTGCATTTTCACGTTTCTCTTTGCATGGTGATCATGGGCGCTTTCTTTGCTTTCTACGGCCATTCCTGATTTCTTCATCTTCAACTTCCTTCCGTACTCTTCTCCTTTTCCAGGTTGGTTTTGCTTTTTCTTTCGTCGTCAATATCTGTTGCTCTGTATTTGATTCTTTGATGAAGTTTTGACTTTGACTGAGTGCATGTTGGAAAGCTTTGAATCTTTTCATGTTATCATGCTGGGTTTATCACTGTGATGCATGTTTTCTGGTTTCCTTTTGACCTTATGTATGCTTTTGGGTGGATTTTCCTAGTTTGGCTCTTTTAGGGCTTCGTATGCTACTTGCTGCTTTCTAAACTATTCTTTTTGAGAAAGGTTACTCCTTTTGATGGCTTTTGTCCTATTGATCGCTTTTCTTTGATGGAGACGGTGTTTTTTCTTTGATTTTCGCCTTTTTCTTCTCAGGACGCACCTTTGTTGGGGGAGGATTATTTCCTCTGCTGAGGGTTTCATTTTTAGCTTTTGTAAATTTTTCTGAGACTTTACTCTGTCTTTGCATCCAAAGGATGCCCCTGGACCTTGGTGTGCGTCTTGGGGTCTTCCTTTTACCGTTTGTGTGCTCGAGGTCGTGTTGTCCGAGTTGCTTCCATATTGCCCGAATTTGATTTTGGGTTGGTAATCCGTTTCCTTTTCTTTGTTTGTAGGATTAGTTGGCCATGTCATCTCACAAAAATATTGTAGAGGCGTCTTCTAAGGTTCCTGAGGGGATGTCCGACTGGTTGGACTCTCTTGTGTTGCTATGTGTATTTGTAGCTAATTCGGAGTTCTGTGCGGAGCTTAGGAAACACCATCAGATATTTAGTAGTGAGGATCAAGAACGTAACTATGAGTTGGTGGCACCCGATTCTGACGATAGGGTCTGCTTTCCTATTCCGACCCAGGTGGAGCGTCCTTTCTTTTATGCATATGATTTCTTTTTTAGCCAGATGAACATTACCCTTCCCTTTACTCCCTTTGAGACCGACCTGTTGTGGTCCTGCAATGTAGCCCCATCTCAGCTTCATCCGAATTCTTGGGGCTTTATTAAGATTTTTCAGCTGGCTTGTCATGAATTTGGTGTGACGCCCTCTTTAACTCTTTTCCTGTATCTATTTGTGTTGACCAAGCCTGGAACTACCAAAAAGAAAGCTTCTTGGATTTCTTTTAGGTCGGCCCAGGGACATAAGGTTTTTTCCATGTATGATGAGTCTTTCCGAGATTTTAAGAATTACTTTTTCAAGGTCCGAGCAATTGAAGGAGCTCGTCCTTTCTTTTTGGATGAGAATGGCGAGCCTCGTTTTCCTTTAGAATGGCAGAGGAATGTAGTGGTATCTATGTATACCTGGGTGATGTTAGACGTGGTTGAGCAGGCTTTTGTTGTTGCTTTGGAGGATATTTGTGGGGAACCTCCCCATCTTGAGACCAAGAGATTTTTGGAGGATCCATCCTTGATTCGTACTGTGCTGGGTATTATAAACTGTGTCTCCATTTATTTTGTTTTCTGCCTTCTTTTCTGGTTTGTAAGCTGCTATATTTTTTCATTATTTTTTAGAGATGTCGAAGAATAATGACTCGCTGAAGGCCTTTAAGAAGGCGAGGAAGGCTATCGCAACTCAGAACGTCCCGGCTAAGGTGGTTGGAGAAGGGTCCTCCCAGGTTTTGTCGAAGCCGTCTGTCTCGAGCTCTCCTGGGCCGAGGAGGATGATTCCTACTCCTCGAGTTCGTTTGGCCGATCCTCCGCAGACTTCTGCTGCTACCTCTTCTTCCACCGGCGCTCCTCCTCTGAAAAAACAAAAAGCTGCAGAGCCTTTTAACCTTGATGCTTCTGAGTTTGATGCCATCGAGTTTGTGGATCAGCAGATCGGTCCTTATGGTACCATGCCCACTGACGATGTTTCTCTTCTTCGCCATTTGGACTTCATTTCTCGGAGCAGTGTCAATATGGCACATATGGGTGCGACTTTATATCGGATGCCCAAGATCTTCCCATTCATGCTACGAGAGCTTTTATAGAGGAGGCTAAATCGGAGTTTGATCGGATAAAGAGTCTGAAAAAGGAACTTGAGAAAAAGGTGACCAAGCTGGAGAAGGAATTAGAGGGTGAAAAGGCCAGCTCTCTTTCCATGGTGGCTTCTTTGAGATTGGCTGAGGATACGACATTGAAGCACAAGGATAGCTATGTCACGACCTATAGAGAGATGATGCGTCTCAGGGATGATTTAGAGTCTGCTCAAGCTGATTATGCTGAGCTTCAAGGTCACCTTGTAGGCAGTGTAAATGCTGTTTATGAGAACCTGAAGGAGCAGGTTCGAATTCTTGCACCCGAGCTCGACCTTACTCTCTTCAGTTTAGACAATGTTGTGAGAGATGGTAAAATCGTTCTTGATGACCTTGATGATGATGATGTCGTCCCTCCTTCCATGCCTGCCACAAAGACCTCTGTCGCACCGACCTCTTTACCTCCTTCAGCCGAGGTTAGTCAACCTGAGTCAGAACCTGATTGCCAAATCTTGAACCGGGATGACGGGACGGTGGATGCGGTGCCTCTCCAGACTTGTCCTCCTTCACCTCGTGTTGATGCTACTGGGAAGTCTTTGGGTCCCCAATGATTATCTTGAATGTTTTGTGTATTCAGCCCGACTTGTGGGCTTTTAAAACTTTTTATATTTTGTGATTGGTAGTTCTGACTTTCTGCTACTTTTTAGTTGCTTGTTTAACAACTTTATTTTGGAAAAACAAAGTGATTTCCAAGCTCTTGGGGCCAACCTTGATAGCCTCCTGAGTTTGTTATTATTAGATCTTGTGCTTTTTTCACAATATGCTTGTCTGCACTAGCCTGGTACCTTATCAGGTTCTTTTTCGAGAGTTTCGGAGCTTTGCCGACCTCTTTGGATTTGCCTTCGTATTTTGTACTTGTGGCTTGATTCTTTGAGGTTGGATCCAGCTTGTATGCCGACCTTCTCCTTTTAACCTGTAGTTATTTCTAGTAATCTTTTCCGTTTGGGCCTTAGTAAGGTCTCTGTTTTACCTCTTATAATGCTAAGGTTTTCGAGAAGCCGACTTCGTCGTGTTGCTTTCTTCTAAGTTATTTTTGTAATCCTCTTTTTTGGACCTTGTTCAGGTCTCTTTCGGGGGATTACTTTTATAACTTTTGTGTGCGGAGCCGACCTCGTCATGTCGGGCCCTTCTAAATTATTTTTGTAATCCTCTTTCTTGGACCTTGTACAGGTCTCTTTCAGGGATTACTTTTATAACTTTTGTGTGCTGAGCCGACCTCGTCATGTCAGGTCCTGTGGAGCTATTTTGTAATCCTCTTTCTTGGACCTTGTTCGGGTCACTTTCAGGGATTACCTTTGTAGCTTTAAATTTCAGGCCGACTTTGTTACGTCGGGCCCTGCGGGGTTATTTTGTAATCCTCTTTTTTGGACCTTGTTCGAGTCACTTTCAGGGATTACTTTTGTAGCTTTATATTTCGGGCCGACTTTGTCACGTCGGTCCCTTGCGGAGCTATTTTGTAATCCTCTTTCTTGGACCTTGTTCCGGTCTCTTTCAGGGATTACTTTTGTAGCTTTATGTTTCGGGCCGACTTCGCCACGTCGGGCCCTGCTGAGTTATTTTGTAATCCTCTTTCTTGGACCTTGTTCAGGTCTCTTTCAGGGATTACTTTTATAACTTTATGTTTCGGGCCAACTTTGCCACGTCGGGCCCTTCTGAGTTATTTTGTAATCCTCTTTCTTGGACCTTGTTCAGGTCTCTTTCAATGATTACTTCTATAACTTTTATGCTTTAGGCCGACTTCGTCACGTCGGGCCCTTCTAAGTTATAGTAATCCTCTTTTATAGGGCTGGCCAGACCTCTTTCCAGGGATTTACTTATAACTTTGGCTACTGTGACTGGTACGACTTCTTTATGTCGGTCAGTCTTTAAGTTACTTTATAGCAATCCATTTTTTTAGGACCTCGTCAGGTCCTTTCTATGGATCAATTTCTATAACTTCTTGCATTATTCTGTTTTGATCTTTGTCGATTTTGTAGAGATTGGGTTTAACCCTCGTTTGATCGACCCTTTAATAAATTTGGTTTTCATTTTTGGTCTTTATCATGATTGCGCAGTGAATTTGACTTTCACTTTCTGCCGATCTGTAGCTTTATAATCGGACGATTAATGTTTCAGATTAATGCGGCTTGAAGTGTTTGTAGAAGATCTAAACAGATTTTATTCAAAAGAAAATGCAAATATATAACTGCGGGAGGTTAGTCCTCTAAGTTGGGTAATTTGTAGGTCTTGGCTTGGCACCTCATTAAAAAACCTTTTCAGGAAAAAGAGTGCGCCTTATCCTAAGATCCTTTATCATCCCTAACTATAGTACCTTCTTAAGTTGCAGGCGTGCCACGACCTAGGAAGCTCTCGCCCATCGAGTTCAGACAGTCTATAGTAGCCCTTTCCAAGTATTTCTATGACTATGTAGGGACCTTTCCAGTTTGCTGCCAGCTTTCCTTCTCTAGGTCGGGTTGTTCCGATATCATTTCGGATTAGGACGAGGTCTGGTGCACGAAATTGTGATCATCAATGGCGCCATCAACATGGTACGCTCATTGCAATCTCAACTCTTCATCACAACTCCGCACAACTAACCAGCAAGTGCACTGGGTCGTCCAAGTAATAAACCTTACGCGAGTAAGGGTCGATCCCACGGAGATTGTTGGTATGAAGCAAGCTATGGTCATCTTGTAAATCTTAGTCAGGCAAACTCAAATGGATATGGTGATATACGAATAAAACATAAAGATAAAGATAGAGATACTTATGTAATTCATTGGTGGGAATTTCAGATAAGCGCATGAAGATGCTGTGTCCCTTCCGTCTCTCTGCTTTCCTACTGTCTTCATCCAATCCTTCTTACTCCTTTCCATGGCAAGCTGTATGCAAGGGTTTCACCGTTGTCAGTGGCTACCTCCCATCCTCTCAGTGGAAATGTTCAACGCACCCTGTCACGGCACGGCTATCCATCTGTCGGTTCTCAATCAGACCGGAATAGAATCCAGTGATTCTTTTGCGTCTGTCACTAACGCCCCGCCTTCAGGAGTTTGAAGCTCATCACAGTCATTCAATCATTGAATCCTACTCAGAATACCACAGACAAGGTTTAGACCTTCCGGATTCTCTTAAATGCCGCCATCAGTTCTAGCTTATACCACGAAGATTCCGGTTAAAGAATCCAAGAGATAAACATTCAAGCCTTGTTTGCTTGTAGAACAGAAGTGGTTGTCAGGCACTCGTTCATAAGTGAGAATGATGATGAGTGTCACATAATCATCACATTCATCATGTTCTTGGGTGCAAATGAATATCTTAGAACAAAAACAAGCGGAATTGAATAGAAGAACAATAGTAATTGCATTAATACTTGAGGTACAGCAGAGCTCCACACCTTAATCTATGGTGTGTAGAAACTCCACCGTTGAAAATACATAAGAACAAGGTCTAGGCATGGCCGAATGGCCAGCCTCCCAAAGAGGGTTCAATCATAAAAACATGATCAAAAGATGATAACACAATAGTAAAAGGTCCTACTTATAGAAAACTAGTAGCCTAAGGTTTACAAAGATGAGTAAATGACATAAAAATCCACTTCCGGGCCCACTTGATGTGTGCTTGGGCTGAGCAATGAAGCATTTTCGTGTAGAGACTCTTCTTGGAGTTAAACGCCAGCTTTTGTGCCAGTTTGGGCGTTTAACTCCCACTTTGGTGCCAGTTCCGGCGTTTAACGCTGGAATTCCTGAAGGTGACTTTGAACACCGGTTTGGGCCATCAAATCTTGGGCAAAGTATGGACTATCATATATTGCTGGAAAGCCCAGGATGTCTACTTTCCAACGCCGTTGAGAGCGCGCTAATTGAGCTTCTGTAGCTCCAGAAAATCCACTTCGAGTGCAGGGAGGTCAGAATCCAATAGCATCTGCAGTCCTTTTCAATCTCTGAATTAGATTTGTGCTCAGGTCCCTCAATTTCAGCCAGAAAATACCTGAAATCACAGAAAAACACACAAACTCATAGTAAAGTCCAGAAAAGTGAATTTTAACTAAAAACTAATAAAAATATACTAAAAACTCAACCAAATATACTAAAAACATACTAAAAACAATGCCAAAAAGCGTACAAATTATCCGCTCATCAAGGTCGTTCTCAGCAAAAACTTGTTGTACCACCTTTTGATTGTATCTCGCGGCCATTCGTCGTTTTAATGCTTCTTCCCTAATCCGAGCTCTTTCTCGGACTTCTGGAAGTAGGTCGAGTTCTTTCCTTTGAAGTTGGGAGTTGGCGTTTTCACTATAGTGGATCACTCTAGGCGACATTTCTTCAATCTCCACTGTGATCATTGCCTCCGATCCGTATGCTAATTGGAAGGGTGATTCCTTTGTGGTGGAATGTGGCGTTGTTCGATATGCCCATAGGACTTGTGGGAGCTCCACGGCCCAGGCTCCCTTTGCGTCCTGTAATCTCCGTTTCAGCCCGGCCAGTATGACTTTGTTGGCAGCTTCGGCTTGTCCGTTGGCTTGGGGATGTTCTATGGAGGTGAATTGTTGTTTTATATTCAAGTCGGCCGCTAGCTTTCTGAAGCCTGCGTCTGTGAACTGGGTACCATTGTCTGTGGTGATAGAGTATGGAACCCCGAACCTCGTGACAATGTTCCTATATAAGAATTTTTGACTTCTTTGAGCAGTTGCATTGGCTAGGGGTTCTGCCTCGATCCATTTTGTGAAATAGTCTATCCCTACTATGAGGAATTTAACTTGTCCAGATCCCTGAGGGAAGGGTCTAAGAAGATCGAGTCCCCATTTTGCAAATGGCCAAGGTGAGGTCACGCTGATGAGTTCCTCTGGTGGGGCGATGTGAAAGTTGGCATGATGGACATGTCCTTACAAAATCTGTGGCTTCCTTTTGTAGGGTTGGCCAATAGAACCCTGCTCGAAGTACTTTTTTGGTAAGTGCCTGTGCTCCGAGGTGATTCCCATAAATGCCACTGTGTATTTCTTCTAGAACTTCCTTTGTGCTAGAAGTTGGTACGCATTTTAACAGTGGTATTGAAATCCCTCTTTTGTATAGAGTATTATTTATGATAGTGTAGTATTGTGCCTCCCGTTTCAACCTCTTTGCCTCTTTTTCCTCTGTGGGGAGCGCTTCTGTTTTGAGGTAGTTAATTATGGGAGTCATCCATCCTTGATCCTGACCTGTTATGGCTAGGATTTTTTCTTCTTCCGAAATTGATGGATTCTGCATAATTTCTTGGATGAGGCTTCTATCGTTGCCCCCTTGGTTTGGTGCTGGCTAGTTTTGAGAGTGCGCCAACTCGGGCATTCTGTTCTCGGGGTGTGTGACGGATTTCATATTCTCCGATTTGTCCGAGCTGTTCCCTGGTTTTGTCCAAGTACTTTTTCATGGTGGGATCCTTGGCTTGGTAGCTTCCCGCTATTTGCGAAGTGACTACCTGTGAGTCACTGAAGACGATAAGCTTTCGAGCTCCAACCTCCTTAGCCAGCTTCAAACCCGCTAGCAGTGCCTCATATTCTGCTTGGTTGTTTGAGGCTGGGAACCCGAATTTAAGGTAGAGTTCGATTTGGGTTCCTTGGTCACTTTCAATTATCACACCTGCGCCGCTTCCGATTTTATGAGGAACCATCCACGTAGAGATTCCATTCTGTGGGGATTTTCAGTGTGTCTGTAAATTCTGCAACGAAGTCGGCCAGGTATTGTGATTTGATGGCTGTCCGAGCTTCATAGTGAATATCGAATTCGGATAACTCGACAGCCCATTGCAAAATTCTGCCTGCCAGGTCTGTTTTCTGTAAAATCCCTTTTATGGGCTGGTCGGTTCGAACCCTAATGGTGTGGGCTTGGAAGTATGGACGAAGTCATCGAGATGTTAGTATGAGAGCGTAGGCAAACTTTTCTATTTTTTGGTAGTTCAGCTCGGCTCCTTGTAATGCTTTACTGATGAAGTATACAAGTTGTTGTCCACTGTCGTCTTTTCGGACTAGTGCTGAGGTCACTGCCCGACTTCCTACCGTGAGGTACAATACGAGTGGTTCTCCTTCCCGTGGCCGAGTTAGGATAGGTGGATGTCCCAGGAACTTTTTGAAATCTTGGAAGGCTTGCTCGCACTCCGTTGTCCATTCGAACTTCTTTCCCTTCCTTAGAATGGCGTAGAAGGGAAGGGATCTTATTGTTGATCCGGCTAGAAATATGGACAATGCTGCTAACCTCTCGTTGAGTTGTTGTACCTCTTTGACGCAAGTCGGACTCTTCATATTAACTATGGCCCGGCATTTGTCCGGGTTTGCTTCGATTCCTCTTTTTGTGAGCATGAAACCCAAGAATTTTCCAGCTTCTACTGCGAAGGTGCATTTTGCGGGATTGAGTCGCATGCCATGCTGTTCATACCCTGGGTCAAGCTGTTCGACCCGGGATGTTTAGCGACAAGCCGACCGACCTCTTCAGGTCAGACTATCCGACCTCTTCTCAAAGAGCTCGGCCAAATCGCCAAAGGAGCCCAAAGCAGGCCTAAAACGAAGGAACACAACCCAATCTAAAGGCAGCCAAAGCCCAGAAAGATAAAGGCGGTTCCCCTAAAGATAAAGATGACCTCACTCAAAGATAAAGATAAGATAAGATAAGATAACTATCTTATCTCTAGAAAGGTCACTCCTCACCATTATAAATACACTGGAGCACCCAGGTATAACTCATACTCTGATTCTACTCAATACCTGTTTAATACCCATGCTAACTTAAGCATCGGAGTCTCTTGCAGGTACCCCCCACCCTCTGGTGACGAAGGATCAGCAGTGCAGCCAGTCCAACAAGTCAGACACGACAGCTCCGGCTGTCTCCCACCAGCCGGACACGTTAGCACCAACCAGTACAGAAGATCTCGTCCGAGATCGACCTCCAGTTTCAGGTAACTCTCGAAACTTTGGCGCCGTTTCCGGGGAACCTGGAAGTCATCCCACCACCATGGCGGACAACCATGACAACGACCACGATTCAGATCTAGAGGATAGAACGCCGCACAAAAACGCGGACACTACACCAAAGGATACTCCTCAACTTAACAACGAAAAGGATTCTCCAAATGCGGGAGCCATGCAGGCGCTTCAAAGACCGTTTAAAACAAAGCCCTACATCAAAGGGAGATAAAGCGACGCCGGGAATTGGAGGACAAACTCCTAAAACTCGAAACCGATCTCAAGGCCAAAGCTAATCGATCCTCTCATGAGGATAGCTCCTGCAAGGACCAAGATCCATTCACCAAAGAGATCATGAAAGCTAAAGGTCCCAAAGGACATCAAAGCTCCAGATATGACCTCGTACGACGGCACATCAGATCCAAGCCATCATCTTAGCAATTTCAGAAGCAGGATGTATTTCACGGAGGCCTCAGATGCAATTCGTTACTCTCCATCCAGAAGGACAAAGCCAAACACGCACCGAGCCTATTAGGGATCAAGCAAGGAGATCGAGAGAGCCTTCACAACTACAGGGAAAGATTCAACAAAACATGTCTGGGCATACACAGTCTGCCAACAGAAGCAGCTATCAGGGGCCTCATCAATGGTCTACGAGAAGGACCTCTTAGCCACTCAATATCCAAGAAGCACCCAAACATCTCTGAACGAGGTACAAGAACGAGTAGAGAAGTACATCAACATGGAGGAAAACTCTCGACTAGGAGAGATCTCAAAAACCGAACATTCCTACTCCTCTCGGGATAAGGATAAAGAGTCCAAGAAAAAAGAAGATCAACATGGAGAGAAGCCTAGAAAATACCACAATTACACCCCCTTCGAGTGTCTGTTGTGCATATCTGCCGAGAAATATGCAACACTGAGAAGATCCCATCAACTCGCCCAATCAAAAACAAAAGAGGTCGGACGAGTTAGAGGTCCACCTCACACCAAAGAGGTCGGACAAGTTGAAAGTCAACCTCACACCAAAGAGGTCGGACAAGTCGAAGGTCTACCTCACACCAAAGAGGTCGGACAAGTCGAACGTCTCACACCAAAGAGGTCGAACAAGTTGAACGTCCATCTCACACCCCTAAGAGACTTGTTCATGGAGGATTCGCAGGAGGAAGGATCTCTAAATCATCCTGCAAAGGACACCTCAAAGAGGTATATTAAGGAAGGGAGAGAGGTTTGAATAGGACTACGAGGTGCAAACAAGCCTTCCGGGATTTTGAAAATTCTTGGAGAAACCATCCATTCTTACCCAACCAAGGGAAAGTGAAAAGCTCATATTATACCTCGTAGTGGGAAGTCTGGCAATAGCCTCATCACTAGTTAAAGAAGACAAAAGTGGGCAACAATCCGTCTACTTCATCATCAAGGCCCTACAAGGGGCCGAACTAAACTATCAAGAGATAGAGAAGTTCGCCTACGCCCCCATACTCACCTCTCGATGACTCCACCCATACTTTAAAGCTCACACTATCAGAGTTCGGACCAACCAGCCCATCGAAGGCATCCTACAAGAAAATAGACTTAGCAGGAAGAATTCTACAATGGACAGTCAAAATCGATCTTCGACATAAAGGTCAGACAGCCATCAAATCATAGTATTTGGCCGACTTCATTACAGAGTACACTGACACCCCGAGAACTCCTACAAAATGGAAACTCTACATGGATGACTCTTCAAACAAAACCGGGAGTGGTGCAGGTGTAATTATAGAAAAGCGATTAGGGAAGCCAAATCAAGCCAAATGACCAACCTGAATACGAGGCACTACTGGCTGGTTTAAGGCTAGCTAAGAAGGTAGGAGCTTACCATGTCCAATGACTCACAAGTAGTCACCTCACAAATAGCAGGGAGCAACCAAGCTGAGGATCCCACCACAAAAAATACCTCGGGTAATTCGGGGGACCCTGGACAAAACCAGAGAACAGCTCAGACAATTCAGGGGACCCTGGACAAAAATAGAAAACAGCTCGGACATTTCGGGGAATATGAAGTCTGACACATACCTCGGGAGCAGAATGCCCGAGCTGATGCATTTTCAAAACTAGCCAACACCAAACCAGGGGGCAATAACAGAAGCCTCATCCATACCACATTACAAGACCACAACAAGGAAGGAAAACAAACCCTCTCCTAAGAGTCTGGCGACACCAGCTCATAATTCTTTTCCTCATCCCTATCCCTACAAATTCAGAGGAACCTCCTAAGTCCCACACAGTACTCAGGGTCAGCCACAGTAACACGCATTACAACTATGGAATCCAGTCAATCAGACATGCCGACCGGGATCTTAGTAGACATCTCAGCAATATTTTTTTTAAGAAGACATAGGTCAACTATGAGGTTATTACCAAACAACTCGGACAAATAATGGAAACAACTCGGACAATAACAGCAAAACATCAAGTACAGCAGTAAAAGGGAAACCCCAGGACTCATACGAAAG
This sequence comes from Arachis stenosperma, assembly GCF_014773155.1. Lineage (NCBI taxonomy): Eukaryota > Viridiplantae > Streptophyta > Magnoliopsida > Fabales > Fabaceae > Arachis > Arachis stenosperma. The sequence continues at coordinate 45,508,860 of NC_080382.1, read as the reverse complement.
TCCAGGGGCACCCTTTGGAGGCAACAACAGGGCAAGAACACAGAGAAGAGAAGCCGACAATCTATACCCAAATAGTCCGAACACCTCTCAAACAAAAGGTCAAAACAAAAGCTAGAACTTTTTGTACAAAGGGAGTCAGGCAACAATGAAAAGAAACAGGAACAGCAACCAAATCCTAAGCAAAGCACACATTCTCCTCAAAGGCGAATACACAAACTTTTTGCAGAAAGAACGAAAGTTCTTCAGATCAAAAGGAAGCTTGGGCTAAAGAGCTCCCACAAGTCCTATGGGCATATCGGACAACTCCACACTTCACCACAGGGGAATCACCCTTCCGATTGACTCGCGGAGTGGAGGCAATGATCCCAGTAGAGATCGAAGAAGGATCCCCCAGAATGATCCTCTACAATAAAGAGGTCAACTCCCAAATCCAAGGGGAAGAGCTCGACCTACTCCCAGAAGTCCGAGAAAGAGCTCGGATCAGGGAAGAAGCATTAAAACGTCGCATAGCCTTAAGGTACAAACAAAAGGTAGTACAGAGAAGTTTCGCCAATAATGACCTCATCCCAATCCGAAATGATATCGGAGCAAGTCGACCGGGAGAGGAAAAGCTAGCAGCTAATTGGAAAGGACCCTGCCAAGTCACGGAAGCACTGGGGAAAGGTCGCCACAAAGTGTCCGACCTCGAGGGGCGAGAGCTACCAAGGTCATGGCATGCCTGCAAAAGGTGCCAGACCAAGATCTAAAAGATTGCCCGACCTAGAAGGGTAAGCACTAACATGTACACACTCTTATTCATATCTTCATTTTATTGTTTAAAAGTTCGCAGATTTCCTAAAAAGTTTCCTACCAAAGACGTCCGATCACGACAAAGGTCGGCAAGGTGAAAACCAAATTCACCGCTCGATCACGACAAGGTCGACAAAGTGAAAACCAAATTCACTGTTCTACAAACTCCCAAGACGCATTAATCTGAAGCATTCATCGTCCGATTATAAAGCAACAGGTCGGCAGAAAGTGAAAAACAAATTCACTGCACGACCACGATAAAGATAACCGTCCGATAAAGGTGAAAACGCGATTCACCCAAAGGACAATCTAAAGATGCCAACCATTTTCTACAAATCGGCAAAGATGAACACAGAATAATGTAAGAAGTTATCGAAAGTGATCCAAAAAAGAACCTGACGAGGTCTTACGGATTGCTAAAATAATAACTTAAAGACTGGCCGACGTTAAGAAGTCGGATCAAGTCAACCCAAGTTATAAGTAAACCCTGGAAAGAGGTCTGGCCAACCCTATTAAAGAGGATTACTTTAACTTAGAAGGGCACGACATAACAAAGTCAGCCCAAAACGAAAAGTTATATAAGTAGTCCCTGAAAGAGATCTGACAAAGATCCAAAAAAGAGGACTACAGAAATAACTTAAAGGAGACCGACATAACGAAGTCGGACTCCTACTACTAAAATGTTATCAAAGTAATCCCTGAAAGAGATCTGACAAAGATCCAAGAAAGAGGATTACACAATAACTTAAAGGAGACCGACATAACGAAGTCGGACTCCTACTACTAAAAAGTTATCAAAGTAATCCCTGAAAGTGATCTGACAAAAGTCCAAAAAAGAGGATTACAAAATAACTTAGAAGAGATCGACATAAAGAAGTCGGTCTCCTACAAAGTAATCCCTGAAAGAGATCTGACAAAGGTCCAAAAAAGAGGATTACAAAAATAACTTAGAAAGAGGACGACGTAAAGAAGTCGACCTCCTACAAACAAGTTATAAAAGTAATCCCTGAAAGAGACCTGACAAAGGTCCAAGAAAGAGGATTACAAAAGTAACTTAGAAAGAAGACGACGACCTCCTACAAACAAGTTATAAAAGTAATCCTTGAATGAGACCTGACAAGGTCCAAGAAAGATGATTACAAAAGTAACTTAGAAGAGGCCGACATGAAGAAATCAGCCCGAGCCAATTAAAGCTACAGCTTGGACCGACAAGAAGAAGTCGGACCAACGAAAGCTACAGCTTGGACCGACAAAAAGAAGTCGGACCAAAGAAAGCTACAGCTTGGACCGACAGGAAGAAGTCGGACCAAAGAAAGCTACCGCTTAGACCAACAAGAAAAAGTCAGACCAATGAAAGCTAGAAGACAAGAAGAAGTCGGAGCAACAAAAAATGTGTGCTAAAACGGACATAGCTCCGCCCAAAAAGCCACGGCTCCACGACAAGGCTATCAAAATTGTTCAGACTGACTAAAAAGTGTTCTACACTAAAAAGTCGTCGGACAAGTTAGCCCCAAGGACCACCTCGACCAAGCAGAAAGGGGACAAAATCAGAAGTGATCAAAAGAGGTCGGACAAGAAAGTACCAACACTCTACAAAGATCCACAAAAAGGACAAAGACATCTCGCAACGGCCAGAGGAAGGCCAGAAATGCTTTGCTAAAAAATACGAAGTCTTGGAAAAAGACACTTCTTAAAAAACAAAAGCACAAATCAAAGACGGAGCTAAAAAGTCATCCAAAACAAACTATAAAAAGGTTCCCCATCAGAACACTACCTAAAAAGTTGTTGGATTATGATTAAAAAGCCCGAACAGCGAAGACAAACAAGTCGGAAGAAGGCTGAAAAGTCCCTTCAATAAAGTAAAAGGGGCAATATCAGACTCGCACAAGGAGAAACTATTCAAAGATCGACCAAAGTCAGGATGCTTGAGCACGACTTCCCCGAAGAGATCGAAACTCTGAAAGCACGGTCTCACGGAAAAGTTCGAACTCAAGCAGGGGCAAAGTCATACAGGTCGACGTCAGCTAAAGAAGGGGTGCAAGTATGATCTCAAAAAAGAACAAAGCCATAAAGGTTCGAAAACAACCTAAGGCTCAAATGTGCTCAGCCAAAAGGGATACAACTCCACTCAAAGAAGGCACAATCTCAAACAGAGCTACGAACGTCATCCGAGACTAAAAAAGGTTCTACATAAAGAACACTAAAAAAGTCATTGGACAAATCACTAAAAGTCCGAATATCAAACGCAAGGACAACTTCGCCAAAGCAGAGGGTTGTCAACACAAACTTAAAGCAAGGCGTGATCCAGAAGGCAAGGGTAGAAAACCCACGCTACCACTCAAAAGAGGTTGGACTATGAAGTACTAAACCTCTAGAAAATCTGCAAAGATTGCGAAGCAATGAAGAAACAAGCCAGACAGATGCTTGAGCACGACTTCCAAAGAGATCGAAGCTCTGAAAAGCACGATCTCATGGAAAGATCGAACTCAAGCAGGGGCACTGTTCATACCCTGGGTCAAGCTGTCCGACCCGGGATGTTTAGCGACAAGCCGACCGACCTCTTCAGGTCAGACTATCCGACCTCTTCTCAAAGAGCTCGGCCAAATGCCCGACCTCTTCTCAAAGAGCTCGGCCAAATCGCCAAAGGAGCCCAAAGCAGGCCCAAAACGAAGGAACACAACCCAATCTAAAGGCAGCCAAAGCCCAGAAAGATAAAGGCGGTTTTCCTAAAGATAAAGATGACCTCACTCAAAGATAAAGATAAGATAAGATAAGATAACTATCTTATCTCTAGAAAGGTCACTCCTCACCATTATAAATACACTGGAGCACCCAGGTATAACTCATACTCTGATTCTACTCAATACCTGTTTAATACCCATGCTAACTTAAGCATCGGAGTCTCTTGCAGGTACCCCCCACCCTCCGGTGACGAAGGATCAGCAGTGCAGCCAGTCCAACAAGTCGGACACGACAGCTCCGGCTGTCTCCCACCAGCCGGACACGTTAGAACCAACCAGTACAGAAGATCTCGTCCGAGATCGACCTCCAGTTTCAGGTAACCCTCGGAACACATGCCGTCTTAAACTGTTGAACACTTGGGTCTGATTGGACAGTAGCATCTCTTCATTTTATGTCTTTATCAGCATATCGTCCATATAGACATCCATGATTTTTCCGTTGTGATCCAAAAAGACTTTATTCATTAATCTCTGATAAGTAGCTCCAGCATTTTTAAGACCAAAAGGCATGACGATGTAGCAGTAGTTTGCTTTTGGGGTCAAGAAGGAAGTTTTTTCTTGGTCGTGTGGATGCATTGGGATTTGATTGTATCCCGAGTATGCGTCCATAAACGAGAGGTATTTACATCTGAAGGAGGCATCTACCAGAGCGTCGATACTTGGGAGTGGATAAGGATCTTTTGGGCAGGCTTTGTTGAGATTAGCGTAGTCGGTGCACATTCGCCATTTCCCGTTTAATTTTTTCACCAAGACGACGTTGGCCAGCCATAGTGGGTATTTGACTTCTCTTATGAACCCTGCCTCTAGTAGAGCTTGTATCTGCTCTTCCACAGCTTGAGAGCGTTCTGGTCTGAGCTTTCTACGCCTCTGTTGTACTGGCCGATATCCTGGGTAGACTGCCAGCTTGTGGCACATTAACTTGGGGTCTATGTCTGGCATGTCTGCAGCCTTCCATGCAAAGAGGTCGACGTTATCTCGTAAGAACTGTATGAGTGATTTTTTTTGTCTCCTTTTAAGATTGTACCGATATTGGTCATTTGGTTCGGGGTGTCCCCGATATGGACTTTTTTTTATTTCACCTCCAGGTTGTGGGCGGAGTTCTTCCCGCCTCTGAACTCCACCGAGTTCAATTGTGTAGAATTCTTCTCTTCTGCTTCTGAGGTTTAGACTTTAATGGTAACAGCGGCGTGCCGTCTTCTGATACGCCTTTATTGTAGCTATCCCTTCTGCAGTTGGGAATTTCATGCATAGATGCAGAGTCGAGACTATTGCGCCAAGATGATTTAATGTTGTCCGACCTATTAAGGCGTTGTAGGCTAAACTTACGTCAACCACGATGTAATCTATTTTGAGTGTTCTTGACTGGTTTCCTTTTCCAAAGGTTGTGTGTAGCGAGATGTATCCGAGCGGTTGAACCGGGGTGTCTCCTAGTCCGAACAGGCTGTTTGGATATGCTCTGAGTTCTTTTTCTTCCAAGCCGAGCTTGTCGAAGGCAGTTTTGAACAAGATGTCAGCAGAGCTCCCTTGGTCTATCAGTGTGAGGTGAAGATTTGCATTTGCCAGTATAACAGTGATGACCATGGGATCGTCGTGTCCTGAGATTATACTGGATTCATCTTCTCTGGTGAAGGTAATCGTGGGAATGTCGAGTGCTTCCTCCTTCCCCTCGACATGATATACAACTTTAAGATCTCTTTTACGAGATGATTTGGAGACACCTCCTCCCGCAAATCCGCCATGTATCATGTGGACATGTCTTTCTGGTGTGCGGGGTGACCGCTCGTTTCATCCAATATTTTCTTCCCTTCTTCTTTTTCTTTGCTCATCGTTCCGGCCGGCCAGATACTGATCTAGCTTTCCCTCTGTTCATACCCTGGGTCAAGCTATCTGACCTGGGATGTCTGGCGATAAAGCGACCGACCTCTTCAGGTCAGACTCTCCGACCTCTTCTCAAAGAGCTGGGCCAAATTGCCGGGAAAGCCCAGAAGAAGGCCCAAATGGAGGAACACGACCTAAGTCCAGAGGCAGCCCAAGCCTACAGAGAGAAGGGCGGTCCCTTGAAGATAAGATGACCTCACTCAAAGACTAACTTATCTTATCTAAGAAGGTCAGTCAACACCATTACAAATACACTAGAGCACCCAGGTATAACTCATACTCTGATTCTACAAAAAACCTACTCAATACCCTTGCTAACTTAAGCATCAGAGTCCCTTGCAGGTACCACCGCCCTCCGATGATGAAGGATCAGCATCATCACTAAGTCCAATAAGTCAGACACAACAGCTCCGACTAGTACAGAAGATCTCATCCGAGATCGACCTACAGTTTCAGGTAACCCTCGGAAAATTAGCGCCGTTGCGGGGGACCTGGAAGTCATTCCATCGTCATGGCAGATGACCATGACAACGACCACAACTCAGATCTAGAGGATAGAACGCCGCACAAAAATGCAGATACTACACCAAAAGATACTTCACAACTTAACAAAAAGAATTCTTCAAATGCAGAAGCCATGGAGACGATGTAAAATCATTTGAAACAACTAGAAGAAGAAGCCCTACGTCAACGAGAGGCTAAGAAAGATCTACAAAAGGAAATAAGGCGACCCTGGGAATTGTAGGACAAACTCCTAAAATTCGAAGCCGATCTCAAAACCAAAGCCACACGATCCCCACATGAGGATAGTTCCCACAAAGAGCAAGACCCATTCACCAAGGAGATCATGAATACCAAGATCCCAAAAGACTTTAAACTCCCGGACATGACTTTGTACGATGGTACTACAGATCTCGGCCATCATCTCAGCAATTTCAGAAGTAGAATGTACCTCACTGATGCCTCAGATGCAGTTTGCTGCAAAGCCTTTCCTACTACTTTAACAAAGACGACAATCAGATGTTCGACAATCTGCCTCCCAGGTCCATCTCGAGTTTCGATGACTTGGCCAAAAACTTTTTGGCCAGATTCTCCACCCAAAAAGACAAGGCTAGACACGCCCCAAGTCTTTTAGGAATCAGGCAAGGAGAACGGGAAAGTTTTCGCAACTACATGGAAAGATTCAACAAAACGTGCCTAGACATACAGAGCTTACCAACAGAGGCTACCATTATGGGCCTCATCAATGGCTTGCGAGAAGGACCCTTTAGTCAATCTATATCCAAAAAATACCCCACATCTCTGAACGAAGTGCAAGAACGAGCTAGGAAGTATATCAACATGGAGGAAAACTCTCGGCTAGGAGAGACCTCAAAATCTGGATTCACCTCCCGGGATAAAGACAAAGAGTCCAAAAAGAAGGAAGATCGACACGGAGAAAAAACTAAAAAATACCACAATTACACCCCTCTTCGGGTGTCCCTTGTGGATGTCTACGGAGAGATTTGCCACACTGAAAAAATACCTCCAGCTCGACCACTCAAAGGCAAAAAAGGAGGAGGAAATCAGGGCAAATATTGTGAGTATCATCGCATCCTCGGGCACCACACCAACGAATGTTTTGACTTAAAAAATGTCATAGAAAAGCTAGTAAGAAAGGGGAAGCTAGATCAGTATTTGGCCGGCCGGGACGATGAGCAAAGAAAAAGGAGAAGGGAAGAAAATATCAGACGAAATGAGCGGTCACCCCGCACACCAGAAAGACACGTCCACATGATACACGGCAGATTTGCGGGAGGAGGAGTCTCCAAATCATCTCACAAAAGATATCTTAAAGATGTATATCATGTCGAGGGAAAGGAGGAAGCACTCGACATTCCCGCGATTACCTTCACCAGAGAAGACGCATCCGGTATAATCTCAGGACATGACGATCCCATGGTCATCACTGTTATACTGGCAAATGCAAATCTTCACCGCACACTGATAGACCAAGGGAGCTCTGCCGACATCTTGTTCAAAACTACCGTCGACAAGCTCGGCTTGGAAGAAAAAGAACTCAGAGCATATCCAAAAAGAACACTCAAAATAGATTACATCGTGGTCGACGTAAGTTCAGCCTACAACGCCTTAATAGGTCGGACGACATTAAATCAGCTCGGCGCAATAGTCTCGACTCCGCATCTATGCATGAAATTCCCAACTGCAGAAGGGATAGCTAAAATAAAGGCAGATCAGAAGACGGCGCGCCGCTGTTACCATGAAAGTCTAAACCTCAGAAGCAGAGGAGAAGAATTCCACACAATCAAACTCGGTGGAGTTCAGAGGCGGGAAGAACTCCGCTCACAACCCAGAGGTGAAATAGAAAAAGTCTAGATCGGGGACACCCTGGACCAAACGACCAATATCGGTACAATCTTAAAAGGAGACATAAAAAAATCACTCATACAGTTCTTACGAGATAACGTCGACCTCTTTGCGTGGAAGGCCGCAGACATGCCAGGCATAGACCCCAAGTTAATGTGCCACAAGCTGCCAGTCTACCCAGGATATCGGCCAGTACTACAGAGGCCTAGAAAGCTCGGACCATAACGCTCTCAAGCTGTGGAAGAGCAGATACAAGCTCTACTGGAGGCAGGGTTCATAAGAGAAGTCAAATACCCACTATGGCTGGCCAACGTCGTCTTGGTGAAAAATCTAACGGGAAATGGCACCGACTACACTGATCTCAACAAAGCCTGCCCAAAAGATCCTTCTCCACTCCCAAGTATCGACGCTCTGGTAGATGCCTCCTCTGGATGTAAATACCTCTCGTTTATGGACACATACTCGGGATACAATCAAATCCCAATGCATCCACACGACCAAGAGAAAACTTCCTTCTTGACCCCAAAAGCAAACTACTGCTACATCGTCATGCCTTTTGGTCTTAAAAATGCGGGAGCTACTTATCAGAGATTAATGAATAAAGTCTTTTTGGATCACAACGGAAAAATCATGGATGTCTACGTGGACGATATGCTGATAAAGACACAAAATGAAGAGATGCTACTGTCCAATCTGACCCAAGTGTTTGACACTTTAAGACGGCATGGCATGTGACTCAATCCCGCAAAATGCACCTTCGCAGTAGAAGCTGGCAAATTCTTGGGTTTCATGCTCACACAAAGAGGAATCGAAGTAAACCCGGACAAATGCCGGGCCATACTCGATATGAAGAGTCCGACTTACGTCAAAGAGGTACAACAACTCAATGAGAGGTTAGCAGCCTTTTCCAGATTTTTAGCCGAATCACCAATAAGATCCCTTCCCTTCTACGCCATTCTAAGGAAGGGAAAGAATTTCAAATGGACAACGGAGTGCGAGCAAGCCTTCCAAGATTTCAAAAGGTTCCTGGCACAGCCACCTATCCTAACTCAGCCACGGGAAGGAGAACCACTCGTATTGTACCTCGCGGTAGGAAGTCGGGCAGTGGCCTCAGCACTAGTCCGAGAAGACGATAGTGGACAACAACCTGTATACTCCATCAGTAAAGCATTACAAGGAGCAGATCTGAACTACCAAAAAATAGAAAAGTTTGCCTACGCTCTCATACTAACATCTCGACAACTTCATCCCACACTATTAGGGTTCGAACCAACCATCACATAAAATGGATTTTACAGAAAATAGACCTGGCGGGTAGAATTTTTCAATGGGCAGTCGAGTTATCCGAATTCGATCTTCACTACGAAGCTTGAACAGCCATCAAATCATAATACCTGGCCGACTTCGTTGCAGAATTTACAGACACACCGAAAATCCCCACATAATGGAATCTCTACGTGGACGGTTCCTCAAATAAAATCAGAAGCGGCGTAGGTGTGATAATTGAAAGCGACCAAGGAACCCAAATCGAACTCTCCCTTAAATTCGAGTTCCCAGCCTCAAACAACCAAGCAGAATATGAGGCACTGCTAGCGGGTTTGAAGCTGGCTAAGGAGGTTGGAGCTCGAAAGCTTATCGTCTTCAGCGACTCACAGGTAGTCACTTCGCAAATAGTGGGAAGCTACCAAGCCAAGGATCCCACCATGAAAAAGTACTTGGACAAAACCAGGGAACAGCTCGGACAAATCGGAGAATATGAGATCCTTCACATACCCCGAGAACAGAATGCCCGAGCTGACGCACTCTCAAAACTAGCCAGCACCAAACCAGGGGTCAAAAATAGAAGCCTCATCCAAGAAATTCTGCAGAATCCATCAATCTCAGAAGAAGAATAAATACTGGCCATAAAAGGTCAGGATCAAGGATGGATGACTCCCATAATTAACTACCTCAAAACAGAAGCACTCCTCACAGAGGAAAAAGAGGCAAAGAGGTTGAAACGGGAGGCACAATACTACACTATCATAAACAATACTCTATACAAAAGAGGGATTTCAATACCACTGTTAAAATGCATACCAACTTCTAGCACAAAGGAAGTTCTAGAAGAAATACACAGTGGTATTTGTGGGAATCACCTCGGAGCACAGGCACTTACCAAAAAAGTACTTCGAGCAGGGTTCTATTGGCCAACCCTACAAAAGAAAGCCACAGAGTTCGTAAGGACATGTCCACCATGCCAGAAACATGCCAACTTTCACATCGCCCCACCAGAGGAACTCATCAGCGTGACCTCACCTTGGCCATTCGCAAAATAGGGACTCGATCTTCTTGGACCCTTCCCTCAGGGATTGTGACAAGTTAAAATCCTCATAGTAGGGATAGACTATTTCACAAAATAGATCGAGGCAGAACCCCTAGCCAATGCCACTGCTCAAAGAAGTCGAAAATTCTTATATAGGAACATTGTCACGAGGTTCGGGGTTCCATACTCCATCACCACGGACAATGGTGCCCAGTTCACAGATGCGGGCTTCAGAAAGCTAGTGACCGACTTGAATATAAAACAACAATTCACCTCCGTAGAACATCCCCAAGCCAATGGACAAGCCGAAGTTGCCAACAAAGTCATACTGGCCGGGCTGAAACGGAGATTACAGGATGCAAAGGGAGCCTGGGCCGAGGAGCTCCCACAAGTCCTATGGGCATATCGAACAATGCCACATTCCATCACAAAGGAATCACCCTTCCGATTAGCATACGGAACGGAGGCAATGATCTCAGTGGAGATTGAAGAAAGGTCGCCTAGAGTGATCCACTATAGTGAAGAAGCCAACTCCCAACTACAAAGGGAAGAACTCGACCTACTTTCAAAAGTCCGAGAAAGAGCTCGAATTAGGGAAGAAGCATTAAAACAACGAATGGCCGCGAGATACATTCAGAAGGTGGTACAGTGAGTTTTTGCTGAGAACGACCTCGTCCTAATCCGAAATAATATCGGAACAATCCGACCTAGAGAAGAAAAGCTGGCAGCAAACTGGAAAGGTCCCAACAGAGTCATAGAAATACTTGGAAAGGGCTACTACAGACTGTCCGAACTCGATGGACGAGAGCTTCCTAGGTCATGGCACGCCTGCAACTTAAGAAGGTACTATAGTTAGGGATGATAAAGGATCTTAGGATAAGGCGCACTCTTTTTCCTAAAAAGGTTTTTTAATGAGGCGCCAAGCCAAGACCTACAAATCACCCAACTTAGAGGACTATCCTCCCGTATGTATATATTTGTATTTTCTTTTGACAAAAATCTGTTTAGATTTTCTACAAACGCTTTAAGCTGCATTAATCTGAAACATTCATCGTCCGATTATAAAGCTACAGATCGGCAGAAAGTGAAAGTCAAATTCACTGTGCGATCACGATAAAGACCAAAAATGAAATACCAATTCATTAAAAGGTCGATCAAACGAGGGTTAAACCCAATCTTTACAAAATCGGCAAAGATGATAACAGAATAATGTAAGAAGTTATAGAAAGTGATCCATAGAAAGGACCTGATGAGGCCCTAATAAAATGGATTGCTATAAAATAACTTAAAGACTGGCCGACATAAAGAAGTCAGACCAGTCGCAGTAGCCGAAGTTATTAGTAAATCCCTGGAAAGAGGTCTGGCCAGCCCTATAAAAGAGGATTACTATAACTTAGAAGGGCCCGACGTGACGAAGTCGGCCTAAAGCATAAAAGTTATAAAAGTAATCCCTGAAAGAGACCTGAACAAGGTCCAAGAAAGAGGATTTCAAAATAACTCAACAGGGCCCGACGTGGCGAAGTTGGCCCGAAACATAAAGCTACAAAAGTAATCCCTGAAAGAGACCGGAACACAGTCCAAAAAAGAGGATTATAAAATAGCTCCGCAAGGGACCGACGTGAGAAAGTCGGCCCAAAATATAAAGCTACAAAAGTAATCCCTGAAAGAGACCCGAACAATGTCCAAAAAAGAGGATTACAAAATAACTCCGCAGGGCCCAACGTAACAAAGTCGGCCCGAAATCTAAAGCTACAAAGGTAATCCCTGAAAGAGACATGAACAAGGTCCAAGAAAGAGGATTACAAAATAGCTCCGTAGGACCCGACATGACGAGGTCGGCTCAGCACACAAAAAGTTATAAAAGTAATCCCTGAAAGAGACCTGTACAAGGTCCAAGAAAGAGGATTACAAAAATAACTTAGAAGGGCCCGACATGACGAGGTCGGCTCCGCACACAAAAGTTATAAAAGTAATCCCCCGAAAGAGACCCGAACAAGGTCCAAAAAAGAGGATTACAAAAAATAACTTAGAAGAAACCAACACGACGAAGTCGACTTCTCAAAAACCTTATCATTATAAGAGGTAAAACAGAGACCTTACTAAGGCCCAAACGGAAAGGATTACTAGAAATAACTACAGGTTAAAAGGAGAATGTCGGCATACAAGCTGAATCCAACCTCAAAGAATCAAGCCACAAGTACAAAATATGAAGGCAAATCCAAAAAGGTCGGCAAAGCTCCGAAACTCCCGAAAAAGAACCTAATAAGGTACCAGGCTAGTGCAAACAAGCATATATTGAAAAAAGCACAAGATCTAATAATAACAAACTCAGGAGACTATCAAGGTTGGCCCCAAGAGCTTGGAAATCACTTTGTTTTTCCAAAATAAAGTCGCTAAACAAGCAACTAAAAAGTAGCAGAAAGTCAGAACTACCAGTCACAAAATATAAAAAGTTCAAAAGCCCACATGTCGGGCTGACTACACAAAACATTCAAGATAATCATTGGGGACCCAAAGACTTCCCAGTAGCATCAACACGAGGTGAAGGAGGATGAGTCTGGAGAGGTACCACATCTACCGTCCCGTCATCCCGGTTCAAGATTTGGCAATCAGGTTCTGACTCAGGCTGACTAACCTCGGCTGAAAGAGGTAAAGAGGTCGGCGCGACAGAGGTCTTTGTGGCAGGCATGGAAGGAGGGACGACATCATCATCATCAAGGTCATCAGGAACGATTTTACCATCTCTCACAACATTGTCTAAACTAAAGAGAGTAAGGTCGAACTCGGGTGCAAGAATTCGAACCTGCTCCTCCAGGTTCTCATAAGCAGCATTTAAACTGCCTACAAGGTGACCTTGAAGCTCAGCATAATCAGCTCGAGCAGACTCTAAATCATCCTTGAGACGCATCATCTCTCTATAGGACATGACATAGGTATCCTTGTGCTTCAATGCCGTATCCTCAGCCAATCTCAAAGAAGCCGCCAAGGCAAGAGAGCTGGCCTTTTCGCCCTCCAATTCTTTCTCCAGCTTGGTCACCTTTTTCTCAAGTTCCTCCTTCAGACTCTTTATCCGATCGAACTCCGATTTAGCCTCCTCCATAAAAGCTCTCGTAGCATGAATGGGAAGATCTTGGGCAGTCCGATATAAAGTCGCACCCATATGTGCCATCTTGACACTGCTCCGAGTAATGAAGTCCAAATGGCGAAGAAGAGAAACATCGTCAGTGGGCATGGTACCATAAGGACCGATCTGCTGGTCCACAAACTCGACGGCATCAAAATTAGAAGCATCAAGGTTAAAAAGCTCTGCAGCTTTTTTTTTCGGAGGAGAAGCGCCGGTGGAAGAAGAGGTAGCAGCAAAAGTCTGCGGAGGATGGGCCAAATGAACCCGAGGAGTAGGAATCATCCTCCTCGGTCCAGGAGAGCTCGGGACAGACGACTTCGACAAAACCTGGGAGGACCCTTCTCCAACCACCTTGGCCGGGACATTTTGATTCGCGGTAGCCTTCCTCGCCTTCTTAAAGGCCTTTAGCGAGTCATTGTTCTTCGACATCTCTGAAAAATAATGAAAAAATATAGCAGCTTACAAACCAGAAAAGAAGGCAGAAAATAAAACAAATGGAGACACAGTTTATAATACCCAGCACAGTACGGATCAAGGATGGATCCCCCAAAAATCTCTTGGTCTCAAGATGGGGAGGTTCCCAGGTATACCTAGATGCCACTACATTCCTCTGCCATTCCAAAGGAAAATGAGGCTCGCCATTCTCATCCAAAAAGAAAGGACGAGCTCCTTCAATAGCTCGGACCTTGAAAAAGTAATTCTTAAAATCTCGGAATGACTCATCATACATGGAAAAACCTTATGTCCCTGGGCCGACCTAAAAGAAATCCAAGCTTTCTTTTTGGTAGTTCTAGGCTTGGTCAACACAAACAGATACAGGAAAAGAGTTAAAGAGGGCATCACACCGAATTCATGACAAACCAGCTGAAAAATCTTAATGAAGCCCCAAGAATTCGGATGAAGCTGAGATGGGGCTACATTGCAAGACCACAACAGGTCAGTCTCAAAGGAAGTAAAGGGAAGGGTAATGTTCATCTGGATAAAAAAGAAATCATATGCATAAAAGAAAGGACGCTTCCCCTGGGTCGGAATAGGAAAGCAGACCCTATCGTCAGAATCGAGTGCCACCAACTCATAGTTGCATTCTTGATCCTCACTACTACATATCTGATAGTGTTTCCTAAGCTCCGCACAGAACTCCGAATTAGCTAGAGATACACATAGCAAAACAAGGGAGTCCAACCAGTCGGACATCCCCTCAGGAACCTTAGAAGACGCCTCGACAATATTTTTGCGAGATAACATGGCCAACTAATCCTACAAACAAAGAAAAGGAAACGGATTACCAACCCAAAAATAAATTCGGGCAATATGGAAGCAACTCGGACAACACGACCTCGAGCACACAAACAGTAAAAGGAAGACCCCAAGACGCATACCAAGGTCCAGGGGCATCCTTTAGAGGCAAAGACAAGAGTAAAGTCTCAGAAAAATCTACAAAAGCTAAAAACGAAACCCTCAGCAGAGGAAATAATCCTCCCCTAACAAAGGTGTGTCCCGAGAAGAAAAAGGCGAAAATAAAAGAAAAAACACTGTCTCCATCAAAGAAAAGCGATCAACAGGACAAAAGCCATCAAAAGGAGCAACCTTTCTCAAAAACAACAGTTCAGAAAGCAGCAAGTAGCATACGAAGCTTTAAAAGAGCCAAACCAGGAAAATCCACCCAAAAGCATACATAAGGTCAAAAGAAAACCAGAAAACATGCATCACAGTGATAAACCCAACATGATAACATGAAAAGATTCAAAGCTTTCCAACATGCACTCAATCAAAGTCAAAACTTCATCAAAGAATCAAATATAGAGCAGCAGATATGGACGACGAAAGAAAAAGCAAAACCAACCTGGAAAAGGAGAAGAGTACAGAAGGAAGTTGAAGACGAAGAAATCAGGAATGGCTGTCGAAAACAAAGAAAGCGCCCACGATCACCAAGCAAAGAGAAACGCGAAAATGCAGATGACAGGCAAAAACAGAAAAATGAGAAAGAAAAGGGGAAGTTACAGAGAAGAGGAAAACCGTTTCTGTGTGTAAAGTTCAAAATAAAAGAAAAACGGGGCATTAAAAACCAATTAATGAGGGCATTAAAATCCTCGCGCATTCCCAAGGCTAGGACGCTAATACAAAAGCGCGCGTTTCAGAGGAAACAAAAGAGGAAACGTTCTGCATTCAAAAAGGAACTCTACAAAGATGAAATCGACAAAATGCTCAAATTCGGCTTCACCCGAGAAGGTTTGAAGTCCTAAAACTAAGACTCGACCTCCAGAATAAAAGCCGAGCTCGAGCAGGGGCACTGTTCATACCCTGGGTCAAGCTGTCCGACCCGGGATGTCTGGCGATAAAGCGACTGACCTCTTCAGGTCAGACTCTCCGACCTCTTCTCAAAGAGCACGGCCAAATTGCCAGGAAAGCCCAGAAGAGGGCCCAAATGGAGGAACACAACCTAAGTCCAGAGGCAGCCCAAGCCTACAGAGAAAAGGGCGGTTTCCTTGATGATAAGACGACCTCACTCAAAGATAAGATAAGATAACTAACTTATCTTATCTAAGAAGGTCGCTCAACACCATTATAAATACACTGGAGCACCCAAGTATAACTCATACTCTGATTCTACAAAAAACCTGCTTAATACCCTTGCTAACTTAAGCATCGAAGTCCCTTGCACGTACCACCGCACTCCGGTGATGAAGGATCAGCATCATCACCAAGTCCAATGACGTTAGGATTTTTGCTAGTAAAGAATTTCAAAAAAATAGTCGCGTTGTAGATATAGATTCTAAACCAACATAAATCCCTTCGTGCAAACGTTTTGGTTGTCACAAGTAACAAACCCCTTTAAAATTGATAACCGAGTATTTAAACCTCGGGTCGTCTTCTCAAGGAACTGCAGGGAAGTATGTTCTTATTAATGGTTATGGAGATTGTAAATTTGGGGTTCAAGAATGAGGAACAAGTATGACAAACAAATTAAATGGCAATTAAAAATAAATAAATAACTATAAAATAAACTTTTGGCAAGGTATGAGAAATTGGAAGTCCAGTCTTAGTTATCCTTATCAATGATGATGAAAATTGAATCTTAATTCCACTTTGTTAACCCTTACTAAGGCAAAGGAAGGTCAAGGGATTAATTAGTCTGATCTTCGGATCCTATTTATTTCCGGAGAAAAGATTGGGATTATTGAAGAACAATTCAATTAGCAAAGATAACAATTATCAAGCATGTTGAGTTTGATAACTCTTGAGTTACTGATTTTTTAACCAAGATCAAAAAGGGGAAAAGTAAATCTACTGGAATAAAAATGTCTTCAGATGGGCAGCAACAGTAACATAAATAAAAGAAAGCAACAATAAACTGAAATACCTCAAATAACATTAATTCGAAAGAGTAATCTATAACATAGAAGAATTCATAAACTAAATCGAGAAAGTAAGTAATGAAAAAGGAATATTAAACCTGATAAAAAAATAATCCTTAAAGCAAATAAAATTCTAAATCTAAATCCTAATCCTAAAGAGAGAGGAGAGAACCTCTCTCCAACTAAACCTAAATCATGGAAAGTGACTAAAATTCGAGACTCTCTTTGAATGGATACATTCCCCCACTTCATAACCTCTGGTCTATGCTTTCTGGACTTGGATTTGGGCCAAAAAGGGCTTCAAAAATCGCTGGGAGCGTTTTCTGTAATTTTTGGTGCGTGGCCTCTGTCACGCATCCGCGTGGGTCATGCGGTCGCGTCATTTGGAGTTTTCCTTGTCACGCGGTCGTGTCGGTCATGCGTCTGCGTCATATGCGATTCGCTCAAGGCGCGCGGTTGCGTCAGTCACGCGTTTGCATCGCGCTCTCTTTGCACTGGCATCCGGTCGTGTCGCCCATGTGATCGGGTGGATGCTAGTTTCTTCAGAAACTCTGTTTTGTGCTTTCCTTCCATTTTTGTATGTTTCCTTTCCATCTTTTAAGTCATTCCTGCCTTAGAAGATCTGAAACTACTCAACACACAAATCACGGCATCGAATGATAATAGAGGGTAATTAAAATAATTAATTTTAAAGCATAGGAAACATGTTTTTCACATACAACACATAATAAGGAAAGAAAAGTAAAACCATGCAATTAATATAAAAAAATGGGTGAAGGATTGAATAAATCACTCAAACTAAGCACAAAATATATCATAAAATATGGGTTTATCATTCAACAAGTCGAACACAACAGCTCCGAGCAGTACAGAAGATCTCGTCCGAGATCGACCTACAGTTTCAGGTAACCCTCGGAACACCCTCTCTTACTAGCTTTTCTATGACATTTTTTAAGTCAAAACATTCGTTGGTGTGGTGCCTGCGAATGCGATGATACTCACAATATTCGCCCTGATTTCCTCCTCCTTTTTTGCCTTTGAGTGGTCGAGCTGAAGGTATTTTTTCAGTGTGGCAAACCTCTCTGTAGACATCCACAAGGGACACCCGAAGAGGGGTGTAATTGTGGTATTTTTTAGTTTTTTTTTTTCGTGTCGATCTTCCTTCTTTTTGGACTCTTTGTCTTTATCCCGGGAGGTGAATCCGGATTTTGAGGTCTCTCCTAGCCGAGAGTTTTCCTCCGTGTTGATATTCTTCCCAGCTTGTTCTTGCACTTTGTTCAGTGATGTGGGATATTTTTTGGATATAGATTGACTAAAGGGTCCTTCTCGCAAGCCATTGATGAGGCCCATAATGGCAGCCTCTGTTGGTAAACTCTGTATGTTTAGGCACGTTTTGTTGAATCTTTCCATGTAGTTGCGGAGACTTTCCCGTTCTCCTTGCCTGATTCCTAATAGACTTGGGGCGTGTTTAGCCTTGTCTTTTTGGATGGAGAATCTGGCCAAAAACTTCTTGGCCAAGTCATCGAAACTCGAGATGGACCTGGGAGGCAGATTGTCGAACCATCTGATTGTCGTCTTTGTTAAAGTAGTAGGAAAGGCTTTGCAGCGAACTGCATCTGAGGCATCGGTGAGGTACATTCTACATCTGAAATTACTGAGATGATGGTCGGGATCTGTATTACCGTCTTACAAAGTCATGTCTAAGAGTTTAAAGTCTTTTGGGATCTTGGTCTTCATGATCTCCTTGGTGAACGGGTCTTGCTCTTTGCGGAAACTATCCTCATTTGGGGATCGTGTGGCTTTAGTTTTGAGATCGGCTTCGAGTTTTAGGAGTTTGTCCTCCAATTCCCAGCGTCACCTTATTTCCTTTTGTAGATCTTTCTCAGCCTTTCATTGACGTAGGGCTTCTTCTTCCAGTTGTTTCAAACAATTTTGCAGCGTCTCCATGGCTTTTGTGTTTGAAGAATTCTTTTTGTTAAGTTGTGAAGTATCTTTTGGTGTAATATCCGCATTTTTGTGTGGCGTTCTATCCTCTAGATCTGAGTTGTGGTCGTTGTCATGGTCGTCCGCCATGACGATGGGATGACTTCCAGGTCCCCGGCAACGACGCCAATGTTTCGAGGGTTACCTGAAACTGTAGGTCAATCTCGGACGAGATCTTCTGTACTGGTCGGAGCTGTTGTGTCTGACTTGTTGGACTTGGTGATGATGCTGATCCTTCGTCACCGGAGGGCGATGGTACCTGCAAGGGACTCCAATGCTTAAGTTAGCAAGGGTATTAAGCAGGTTTTTTGTCGAATCAGAGTATAAGTTATACTTGGGTGCTCCAGTGTATTTATAATAGTGTTGAGCGACCTTCTTAGATAAGATATGTTAGTTATCTTATCTTATCTTTAAGTGAGGTCATCTTATCTTCAAGGGAACCGCCCTTCTCTCTGTAGGCTTGGGCTGCCACTGGACTTGGGTCGTGTTCCTCCATTTGGGCCCTCTTCTGGGCTTTCCTGGAAATTTGGTCGAGCTCTTTGAGAAGAGGTCAGAGAGTCTGACCTGAAGAGGTTGGTCGCTTTATCGCCAGATATCCCAGGTCGGATAGCTTGACCCAGGGTATGAATAAATACACAACACCCAATTCTCAAACCAAATGTTTTCAATCCCAATTTTCCCACACTTAAATCATGAACAATTTCACTAGTCTAAGCTAACCAAGGATTTAAATTAAGGACATTATTGTTTTTTGCTTAGAGTTAATGATGTGCTAAAATAAAGAACAAATGGGGTAAAATAGGCTCAAATTGGTTTGCAAAGGATAATGAAAGGTAAGGCCATATGGGTATGTAAGCTTAGTGAAATAAGGCCTCAATCATATAAGTGCATGCATACATCAAATAATAGAAATATAGAATTAAGCAAGACAAAGATCACAATTATAGAGAGAAAAACACACATAAAAAAATAAAATATTGGTTGATAAAATGCAACCAATCAAATAGGCTCAAAATCTCACTGGTTTTGTGTGTTTGAGCTCTAAACCACGTTCCAAAATAATATTTTTTCAAACAAGTTTCTCAAAAATTTTAATTCAAATTAGTGAAATGCTATAAAAGGTTTCTTGAAAAAGAAAATATTACTTCAACCAAGTAGTAAAATATGCACAAAATCAAACAAACATGCAAATACAACAACTAATTTAACAAAGAAAATTAAACATTGGTGTTGGGAAGGAAATAACTAACCCATGGAGATTGGTATCGACCTCCCCACACTTAAAGATTGCACCGTCCTCGGCGCATGCTAAAATGTGCAGGTGGACGGGTTGCTTTAACTGATGCTTTTCTCCAAAGATTGAGCAGATGAACTTGTTTGTCTCCCCATTAAGAACCTTTTCCTCTCCCTTCGTGGTGGCCATCCTGAAAGAAGAGGGAAAAGAAGAAAAGTAACCCAAAAATAAAGATAAAAAACAAATAAAACATGGGTGTTAATGCCAAATAATAAGGGTCTCAAGTACATGGTAGCTACAACATGTACGTGAGAAAGCAATAGAAGCACATGGCATACCAATGGTGCAAAAATTGCAACAATGGGGAAGAGAGTGTGGGTAATGCAAGATAGTATAAGTGCATAACAATGCAAAAGGAATACCAGTATTATAAAAACTAGCATTGACTTATGAATAATAATACCCAATCAGAATAAAACAAGTCATGAAGCACTGAAAATAATTCAAGAGAAGATGCAACAGTGAAATAAGAAAATTCAACACCAAAGGAAAAATAATGAATTTAGAAAAGAAAATAAAAATATGCACTAAATTAAAATACAATGAATGAAAGTATGCAGATAAATAAAATAGAATGAAAGTGAAGAAGAAGGAGAAGTGAAAGAGATAAAATAAGAAAGAAAGAAGAAAAGATAAAAGAAATTACGATTAGAAAAGATAAGATAATTGGTGCTGATTTAGATAAGTTGTGCGGCGCAGGCAACGCGGACGCATGAATGACGCGATCGCGTGGTGCTCATAAGGTCAGGTGACGCGAACGCATGGGTCATGCAATCGCGTGGCCTGATTTGTGCGATTGGCGCGAGTGTAGCCTCGCGTACGCACAACTTTCTGTTCTAAATGCAAATTGCTAAAAATTTGGGCGACGCGTGCGCGTGGGTGACGCGATCGCGTGATTGGCCATTTTTGAAAAAAGATGCGGACGCGTGAGGCACGCGTTCGCGTGGTAGGGCTTGTGCTTCTAGCACGAGTCCAGCCCTACTCTATCAGAATTCTCTGACATGCACCCATTTACGTCGATTTCGCGGGGTCACGCGTGCGCGTGGGTGACGCGCACGCGTGGATGGCTGGATTCCCAAAGGACTCGAACGCGTCAGGGATGCGTTCGCATGGGCGAGTTTATGCCTGAGGAACGCCTCCAGCCACGCTCTCGCGTGACTCTCTTAAAATCTCTTTTCTTTCTTGAGGCACATATGACGCGGTCGCGTCGGCGACGCTGTCACGTCGCGTGCCTTTTTTTTTCAATAATGCAGTATGCAGAATGCAATGCTAATATGAATGTTATGCATGATTCCAAGTCCTTAAGTTGGACATTTGGTGAGCTCCCTGTTATGGTGGCTTGTGCTTGAACTCGTCTTGAAACTTCCACCAATGCTTGGACTTCCAATAAGCTCTATCAATACCAAGTAAATTCCTCAAGCTTTGATGGAGTTCTTCACAAGCTTTGAGCTCCCAAAATTGATCCTCATATATTCCCGGATCCCAAATCTTGTTTCTACACCCGTCTTCAAGTTGATCATCATTGTTCCAGCCAGGTGGCAAGCAATTTGAATTCTCACTGAAGCGGCCAAACAACATCCTAGACCCATTCAATTGAGCTTTGCACCAACACTTGTACTCCAGTGCAGAATGCAGAACCTTAATGAACCTTGCCTGACAACTCCAACCACTAACCATCTTCCTCCTATTCTTAATGCCACAAAGAGCTCTAAGTTGATTATCCGTCTCCAGTAGCCCATATTCAAGTGGGAAAGCAAAGGATAAGGATAGGAATATTGCCCACTTGAACGTTGTGTTGGACGGTAATGGCCTTGGGAGAGGTGTTTCTAATGATCTTGCAAGCTCCACTCCATTGTGCTCTTCTCTGACAACTTTCACCTCTTTGTAAGCTTCTTTAATATCAACATCTTCCTCTTGGTAGCTTTCTTCCAATTTAATCTCTTCTTCATTGCTCACCAAGGGCATGGGAGGTTGTGCCTCTTCTTCTTAAATCTCCATCTCTTGATCAACCTCTTCCAAGTCTTCAACTATGATATGCCTTGGAGGTTGTACACATTCCTCAACATCAACATCAAACACCTTGGAAGGAGGCTCTATGACTTGACCTTCCCATGGAGGTTCAGCATCTCCTAAGTCTGCAACCACTTTTTCCTTTTCAATAATTACTACTTTGTCCAGTTGTTTAAGTATAAAATCGTACTCTTGCTTGATGATTTCTTTTCTAGGACAACTCCCTTCAACTACTCCTTCATCTGCAAAGGTCTTTTCTACCTTCACCTTTAGTGCCTCCTCTAGCTCCTTATGAAGTATGGATTCGCGAAGATGATCCCTTCTCTCTTGTTCCATGTCAATAGCATCATTGGGATCATGTTGCTCTTGGATTGATAGATGTGGGTGCTCTTCCATGGATGGTGGTGATGGGATGGAGAGATCATTTTGTGGATTAAAAGGAAGTGCACTAGAGCTTGAGGGTTGATTATTGAAGGTATTCGGTGGTCCAATTTGGGCGACGAGAGCTTGTATAGCAGAGTTTAGATCGGTAATTACTTTCTCCATGGAGGTTTGGGGTAGATAGGAGGGTTCATTGGTTGGGAGAAAGGGTTCATGGTAGGAAGGTGGTTCATCTTGATAATGATAATGAGATGGTGTATATTGAGGTGGTGGTTCATGAGAATAGTTATGTTTGAATGGGGGTGGTTCTATGTATGGTTCATTTGGCTCATAAGGTAGTTGGTATGGTGGATACGGGTTAGGGTCATATGGAGGTGAATGGTGGAAAGGGGCTTGTGAGTATGGTGGTCCAAAGTCATGTTGAGGAGGGGGTTAATAAGCATATGGTGGTGGTTGTTGATAATCAAAAGAGTGCTCACCATAGCCATTGCCTTGATATGCATCACAGAATGGTTGTTAATAGTCCATTGGAGGTGGTTGTTGCCATGAGGGTTGATCAAATCCTTGTGGCTCCTCCCATCTTTAATTGTCCCAACCTTGATGCATGTTCTCATTGTAATCTCCTCTTCCTGCAACATAATTGTAACTAGACTCATAGCCAAAGTTGTGAGAGTTCATAGTAGTGAGAGAAAAATAAAAACAAAAATTAATAAAAATAAATTAACGAAAATAAACTCCTAAAACTTAGAAACACTGACAACAATATAAGATAAAGATTTGAAAAAGGTTTAAATTTTTGAAAAGGTTTGATTTTTAAATTTAAATTTTGAAATTTGAATTTTGAATTTTGGAATTTTAAATACTGAAATTTGAAATTTTGATTTTGAAATAAGATAAGATAAGATTTTGAAAAAGATATGATTTTTTGAAAAAGATTTCAATTTTGAAATTTAAAACTAAGATAAGATAAGATAAAAAAATTTTTAAATAAAAATCTGAATTTTTTTTTGTAATTTTTGAAAAAACATCAATTAAAAAGCAAATATTTACAATAACCAATAATAAGGCACACATTTGCAATTCCCCGGCAACAGCGCCATTTTGACGATCGGGTTTCTATTGGTAAAGAAATTCTCAAATATAATCGCGTTGTAAGTATAGTTTCTAAACCAACAGAGAATCCTTTCGTACAAAAGTTTTATTTGTCACTTAAGCAAACCCAATAAAAATAAATAACCGAAGTATTCAAACATCGGATCGTCTTCTCAAGGAATTGCAGAGAAGTATGATTTATTATTGGTTATGGAAAAAGCTATATTTTTTGGTTTTTGAAATAGAGAACGAGTAATTTAAATAGCAAGAAAAATAAATTAATAATTAAGAAAACTCTCGGCAAGGTATGAGAATTGGAAGTCCTATCCTAGTTATCCTTATCAATTGTGATGAGAATTGGCTTTTGCTCCCACTTGGTCAACCTCCAACTATGTTGGTAGGTTAAGTGGATAAATCAATTTGATTCCTCAAGTCCTACTCTTTCCCTTGGAAAGGCTAGAGTTAGTGGAATCTAAATTAATTAGCAAGGAATTCCAATTTTCAGTCAACACCTCGAGTTTGATAACTCAAGCGTCACCAATTACTTAACCAAAGCCAAAAGGGAAAATTATAAATTAAATTAAAAACATCATAAATAGAATAAAGCAATCATAAATATGAAATGCCTTAAACTACGTTTAAACATAAATTCAAATCTAACATGGAAAGGTTCATAAGCTAAATTGAAAAGATAAATATCAATTAAAGTAATAAAATAAAAGTAGAAAATAAATTAAAGGAACATTGAACCTGTGATGAAGAAGAAATAATCCTAAATCCTAAAACTAAGAGAAATCCTAATTCCTAAAACCTAAGAGAGAGGAGAGAACCTCTCTCTCTAAAAACTACATTTAAATTATGAAAAGTGAATTATGAGTCATCCCACTTCATTCGTCCACTTTGCAGCCTTTAATCTGTGTTTTTTGGGCTTGAAACTGGGCCAGAAATAGCCTTGAAATCACTGGGGGAGAAATCTGCCACGCTGATTTTTGTCATTGCGACGCGTCCGCGTGGAGCACGCGTTTGCGTCGCCTAGCTGTACGGCCACTATGACAAATTATATATCAAATTGAAGCCCAGACGTTAGCTTTCCAATGCAATTGAAACCGCATTATTTGGACCTCTGTAGCTCAAGTTATGACCGTTTGAGTACGAAGAGGCCAGGCTGGACAGCTTAGCAATTTCTTCAAGTTCTTGTATTCTTTCCACTTTTGCATGCTTCTTTTCCATCTTCTGAGCCATTCCTGCCATTACTTAACGCACATATCACGGCATCGAATAGTAATAAGAGAGGATTAAACATAGGAAATTTAAGGCCAAATAAGCACATTTTCAATCATAGCACAAAATCAGGAAGGAAAACGTAAACTCATGCAAATCATATGAATAAGTGTATGAAAGATTGATAAAATCCACTCAATTGAACACAAGATAAACCGTAAAATAGTGGTTTATCAGCAACACTTTTTGTCTTCTGAATGAATGCTTGAACAGTGCATCTTTTTTATAGTGAAGTTTATGAATGTTAAATTTGTTGGCTCTTGAAAGAATGATGAAAAGAAAGAAAAATGTTATTGATAATATGAAAAATCATGAAATTGATTCTTGAAGAAAGAAAAAGCAGTGAAAAAGAAAAAAAGTAGCGAAAAAAAAGAGAAAGAGAAAGAAAAAGCAAGCAGAAAAAGCCAATAGCCATTTTTGCAACAGGAAAATTACGGCGTTGATGAAAAGGTACGGGGTCATTCACAAAGTATCCACAGCCTATCATCCTCAGACCAATGGGCAAGCAGGAGTGTCCAACAGAGAGATCAAGAGAATCTTAGAGAAAGTGGTTAACCCACAACGGAAGGATTGAAGTTCCAGATTGGGAGATGCACTATAGGCATACAGGACCGCTTACAAAACCCCAATCGGAATGAGTCCCTTTCGTATTGTTTTCGGGAAGCCTTGTCATCTCCCTGTGGAAATGCAACATAGAGCCTATTGGGTGGTGAAGAATTGCAATCCAAATTTAAAGGGGGCGGGAATGGAACGCAAACTTCAATTGGAGAAATTAGAATGTCTTAGGCTAGAAGAATACAAGAATGCTCAGTTTTACAAGGAGAAAGCCAAGACATTCCATGACCAAAATATTAGGAGGAAGAGTTTTAAGATAGGTGATGAAGTGCTTGTGTACAATTCGAAGTTACGATTGATGCCCGATAAGTTGAGATCTAGATGGGACGGTCCATTCAAGGTGGTGGATGTCAAGCCTTATAGAGTGGTGGAAGTGATCCACCCTATCAATGGGATCAAGTTTAAAATCAATGGACATAGGGTGAAACTCTATCACATTCAACCTAAGAATGCCAAGGAGTTGGAGATATTCCTCCTTGGAGAAGTTTCAAGTGACCAATGAAGCCATGCAAAGTTCAACTTAGGACTATAAACCAAAGTGCTTGGTGGGAGACACCCCACCATGGTAACATTGTTCCAACTTTATCTTTTGTATATAGCCTTTTAAATTAGTTGCTTTCTTGTGATATGATGATTTGATTAGTTTTGATTTGGTATTTTTGGATTGAATAAGTTGAATTGCTTGTGGATCATGAATTTATGATTGTTTGAATGATTTGGGGTTGGTATGCTGCTTTGGTATAGGAGGGAACCTTAGTTTTGAAAAGGAAAAAATGTTGTGAAACATGGCACCTGTGCGTGCGCACACAACTGCATTTTTCGCTACATGTGCGAGCGCACGCCCTTGTGCATCCGCACACCCATTACAGCACCCTCTAGTGGCAGCGCCAGCACTGCATGTGCGTGCGCGCTGCCCTGTTTTCTTACACCTGTGCGTGCGCACTGCCTTGTGCGTATGCACGCAGTCTCTTTATCGCGCTTTTCGTGCAGCCGCACAGATGTGTGTGTTTGTACGCCAATTGACAGCCCCTCTAGTGGGAGCGCCGTCACGAGCTGTGCGTGTGAACAACCTCCCCCCATCTTTGTTCTTGTGCGTGCGCACGGACCCGTGTGCCCACGCACACATGACTCTTCTCCTCAAGCATTGTCATATCATAAAAAAAGAGCAATACTTTCTGTGCCAGCACATGCTTTTGTGCGCCCGCACGCGATATTGCAGCCCCTCTGGTGGGAGCAACCGCACGCTATGTGCACCTGCATCCCTTCCAGCTTTTCGTCTGTTGTGCGTATGCACACATCCCTTTTCTTGCAACCCCTGCGTGCGCGCTCCCTGCTTTGCGTCTATATATCCTTATACACCCCCTCTGGTCGCGGTGATCGCATGCTATTTGCGTTCGCACCCCTCTAATATTTGCTTTCTGTGCGTCCGCAAAGACCTCCGTGCGCCCGCACGCAACTCGTTCTGGGCGTTATCAAGACAACCTGTCCTGATTAAACAGCAATTTTCTTTCTTCTTCTTTCCTCACAACTGCTGCTCTTCCCCCCATCTCTCCCAGTCAAGCGACCTTATCGCCGGCCACCGCCGCCATCAAGCCACCACCACCCCTCTCTCTCATAGCTTCTCTCTCTTACTTCTCTTTTCTCTTCTCTTTCCTTTTCTTTCTTTCTTTCCTTTCTCTTTTCCTTTCTCCACCACTGGTGAGCTTCTCCTCTCAGGCGTATTTTCCGGCGAACCCAACCGCCGCAATTCATAGTGGCTATAAAGAGTGCCATTGATCCCTTCCCTATTCTTGCTTGTTTGCACCTTCAATTTTCAGGTTCTTATTTTTCCCCCTTTTTCCTTTTCTTTGTAAATTTTTGCAATTGCTTTGATTTTCTTTTCATGTTGCTTGGATTAATTTTATTCCCTTTCTTTATCTCTTTGTATTGCAAATGTGGATATTTGATTATGGGTTGATTATGATTGAATTTGAGCATCAATTTTGATGAGTTTGCACATTGCATACCACATGTTTGATAAAATTCCTCAATAAACATTTGGTTTGATTCATATTTGGCCATTATATGTGTTCAATTTATCTCTTGTTGGGCATATTGTATGAATTGTGCAATTTCTATTATGACTTTTGATGGTAGTTAAGTGAATTCACCAATGCATTTCCTTGTTTGTTGATGTGCAATTTCAGTTGCAAATGTATTGTGTTACACGAGATTTAATTGTCATTGTTCATATTGGAATTTCGATTCGGTAGTCACTCTACAATTGTTCAACTTTAGATGATGTCTTGATCAAACATCTTTTGGCCTTAACTTAGAGCATTGTATATGTGATTACTTCCTCTTGAAGATGAGCAATTGACGTCTCACTTTGAGTGAATGGTCATTGTTGTTGTATACTCTTTTGCTAATAAAATTTCTTGTGAACAACCTCAATGACCGTCACATTCAAAGGGTGTTAACAAATCAATTGGTGCGAGCTTGAAGTTGCTTTAGCCTTGCAACTTGAGCATTTATTTGAGAAGCAGTGAGCTTTGACTGATAAGCAGTGTGATTGTTGTGGTATTTAGCAGGTGTGTGTGTTCCAACCGCGTGCATCATTGGAATACACACACCATTTTTTTTTTGTAAATCACACCATTTCTATAAGCTTCTTTTAACCTTGTTAGTGCTTTCTGAGTTATTTTACTTTGTTGTTGCCCTATGATCTTGAAATTCTCTTGTTTTTATTTTCAGGATGAGAAAAAAGGGTAAGGCACTAGTTACTTCGCCGGTTGAGCAAACTACCGCCCACTCTCCTGATATTTAGTGGAATCGCCAAGGTGATAAACCGGATACCTTGGTTAACCGAAGAGCCGACTCTTAATACGAGGCTATTGAGAAATGCACAATCCATTGGGAGCAGCCATTGAAGGTTCCAAGTCAATACAAGGCGACTGTTCACCAATGGATTGCCTCGCTTTATTGGGAGTTTCTCGAGCGAGAACCCATTGAAATCAATGAGACTATGGTGCGGGAATTCTATGCAAACTACCAAGATTGGGAACCGAAGTCAGTTTCCCTCCGGGGAAGGATGTTGGATACATCCAATCAAGCTCTAGAAGCTATTCTGAACATCCCCCACATTTCACTTGAGAAAGATGACTATTTCAAGATAAAAGTGGATGTCTTCAAAGGAAGGGTATCTTTGACTCCCATTCTTGAGAGAATAGGTCGTCCTGGTGCATCTTGGGAGTATAGCAAAGGGAGAAATTTTGTTCCCACTAGTATTGCATACTCTGATTTGAATATTGAAGCTCGTATATGGCATCAGATTGTGGCGGACTACATCATCCCGAGCACCCACACTACCCATGTGAGATTTAGAACTTCTTTGCTATTGTGGGCTATGATAAACCGCTATTTTACAATTTATTTTGTATTGAATTGAGCGGATTTCATCCATTATCCTCACACTTATGCATATAAATTGCGTGTTTTACATTTTTCTTCCTAATTCTGTGATATAGTTTAAAACATGTTTCCTAGGCCTTTAAATTGTCAATTTTAATTATCCTTTATTACCATTCGATGCCGTGATCTGTGTTTTAAGTGTTCTCAGGCTTTATAGGGCAGGAATGGCTTAAAGGATGGAAAAGAAGCATGCAAAAGTGGAAGGAACGCAAGCAAATAAAGTTTTGAGAAGCTGGCAGCGACGCGTACGCGTGACTGGCACAGAAGACAAGCGACGCATACACGTGACTGACGCGTACGCGTGACAAGGATTTTTTCCAATCGACACGTACGCGTGACAAAGCGTCACGTGCTGCAATCTGCAGAAAGCGTTGGGGGCGATTTATGGGCTCCTTTTGGCCCAGTTCCAAGCCCAAAAACACAAAATAGAGGCTGCAGAGTGGGGGAATCATTCATACAACATTCATACACATAATTTTAGGGAGATGTAGTTTTTAGAGAGGTTTTAGGATTCTTAGTTTTATTCCCTTTTCAATTTCTGAATTCTATCTTATTCCAATTTAGTTTCTCATCTACTTTTAATTGTTCTAGCATTCTAGTTTATTTATTTCCCTTGTTAATTACTTTATGTTGCCAATTTAGTTTATGAATTCCCATGTTAGATTTGATTTTCTATTTTATGCAATTTGAGGTATTTCATGTTTATTGCTTCTTCCATTATTTGTTAGTCATTGATGTTTGCAATTGGTTGTTTAGATTTAATATTCCTTGTTAATTTTCTATGCTTTTATTTTGCGCCCACCAAGTGTTTGATAAAATGCTTGGTTAGATTTTAAATTAGCTTTTTATGTTCTTTGCTTAGATTGAGTAATTGGAGACTCTTGAATTGTTAAAGTCTCTTGTTGGTTGGTGATTAAAACTAGCTAGTTAGCTTGAGCTTCACTAACTCTAGCCTTTGATTAGGACTTGTGAACTCAAGTTGATTTTCTCACTTGACTTATCTTCCATTGTTAGAGGTTAACTAAGTGATAGCAAAAGGCAATTACCATCACAATTGATATTGATAATGAGAATAGGAATTCCGATTCTCAATCCTTGCTAAGACTTTTCTTAATTATTATTTTATTTCTTTGTTATTTACATTCCTTGTTCCACATTTCAAAAACCCAAAAAGATACAATCCAATAACAAATAGTAACATACTTCCCTGCAATTCCTTGAGAGACGACCCGAGGTTTAATACTTCGGTTATTTTTATTAGGTTTTCTTAAGTGACAAATAAATTAAATTTGATTGAGGTTTAATTGTTAGTTTAGATCTATATTTACAATGCGCTTATTTATTGAGAAATCTTTACCGACATTTTACCCACATCAGGCTATTATGCAAGGGAAGCATATAGCCATTATTCCTTTATTACACAAATCGATTTGGAAATTGGTTGAGAAAAAGAATATCAACATTCCATTTCCGTCGATGGTGATGCGCTTATGATGAGCGGATATTTTATACGCTTTTTGATAGTGTTTTCATATAGTTTTTAGCATGTTTCATTCACTTTTTGTTATATTTTTGTTAATTTTTATTCAAAAATCAAATTTCTGGACTTTACTATGGGTCTATGTGTTTTTCTATAATTTCAGGTATTTTTTGACTGAAATTGAAGGACCTGAGCAAAAATCTAATTCAGAGGCTGAGAAAGGACTGCAGATGCTTTTGGATTCTGACCCTCCTGCACTCGAAATAGATTTTCTGGAGCTACACAAGTCCAATTGGCGCGCTCTCAATTGCGTTGGAAAGTAGACATCTTGGGCTTTCCAGAAATGTTTAATAGTCCATACTTTGCTCGAGATTTGATGGCCCAAACTGGCGTTAAACGCCAGCTAGAAACCCTTTTCTGGCGTAAAATGCCCGAACTGGCACCAAAACTGGAGTTAAACGCCCAAACTGGCACCCAAGCTGGCGTTTAACTCCAAGAATGGCCTATGCACATGAAAGCTTCAAAGCTCAGCCCAAACACTTACCAAGTGGACCCCGAAAGTGGATTTCTGCACTATCTGCACTTAGTTACTCATTATCTATAAACCTAGGTTACTAGTTTAGTATAAAAACTAATTTTAGAGATTCATTTGAGACTTATGACATTTTTACATTTTATATTGTATCTTCTATGGCATGAGTCTCTAAACCCCATAAGTGGGGATGAGGAGCTCTGCTGTGTTTCAATCGATTAATGCAGTTACTATTGTTTTCTATAAAATCACGCTTGATTCTTTTCTACGATACTCACTCTTACTTCAAAATAGAGAATATGACGATCCGTGACACTCATCATTATCCTCAACCTTATGAATACATGCCTGACAACTACTCCCGTTCTATCTGAGCTCAACGTAGTCATTGGTCGACAGCTTGAGCGCGTATCTCTTGGGTCTCTGATCCACGGACCGAGTCCGTGAGATTAGAACCTTCGTGGTAGAGGCTAGATCCAATTGGCAGCATTCCTAAGATCCGAAAAGTTTAAACCTTGTCTATGGTATTCCGAGTAGGATCTAGAAGGTGATGACTGTGATGAGCTTCAAACTCACGAATGTTGGGCGTAGTGACAGTGTGCAAAAGGATAGAGAGATCATATTCTGACATAAGTCAGAACCGACAGATGATTAGCCATGCAGTAGCTGTGCCTGGTATTTTTCATCCGAGACGAGAAATTCGACAGTTGATTAGCCGTGCAGAAACCGTACTTGGACCATTTTCACTGAGAGGATCATACAACCTGCCATGGAAGAAAGCCATGCGTGTTTGGAGAAGAAGACAGTAGGAAAGCAGAGATTCAGATGATAGAGCATCTCCGGAACCTCAACCTCTTCCTCATTACTGAATCACAAGTATCATTTATTTCATGTTATTTACTTTTCATAAAAAAAATCATTTTTATCACTAATCTCCTGACTAAGATTTACAAGATAACCATAGCTTACTTCAAGCCGGCAATCTCCGTGGGATCCACCCTTACTCACGTAAGGTTTTACTTGGACGACCTAGTGCACTTGCTGGTTAGTTGTGCGGAGTTGCAAAGGTGTAATTGCATTTTTGTGCACCAAGTTTTTAGCGCCGTTGCCGGGGATTGTTAGAGTTTGGACAACTGACGGTTCAGCTTGTTGCTTAGATTAGGAATAATTTATTTTTGTTGGTTTAGAGTCTTCTGTTTGAGTCTAGTTTCATGTTTTAAGTTAGGTGTCAATTGCATGTTTTTATTTTCCTTCATTTTTTTCGAATTATATACTCTTCTTATTCTTCATATTTTCAAACTCTTGTGTTCCTTGTTTGATCTTCAGTTTTTCTTGTTTTGTGTCTTTCCTTGTTTTTCTTGTACATTTTCGAATTATTAGTGTCCAAAGTATAAAAAATTTTTAAGTTTGGTGTCCTTTATGTCCTTCTTTCCTTAAAAAATTTCAAAATTTGTTCTTGGTGTTCATCTTGATCTTCAAAGTGTTCTTGGTGTTCATCTTGACATTCAAAGTTTTCTTATTTGTTTTCTCTGTTTTGATCTAAAAATTCTAAGTTTGGTGCCATTTTATTGTTTTTCTCTTTGCTCATTAAATTCATATATATATATATATATATATATATATATATATATATATATATATATATATATATATATCTTTTCCTTTATTTACTCTTCATTTTCGAACTCATTAGGTTGACTTAGTCAAAATTTTTAAAATTTGGTAGTTTCTTGTTAGTCAAGTCAAGATTTCAACTTTAAAAATTTTATCTTTTTAAATCTTTTTCAAAATAAATTCTTTTTCAAATTTTTTTTATATTTTTCGAAAATCTTTTATAAAATTTTTCAAAATCCTGTTTCTTTTTTTAAATTTTCGAATTACTTGTCCCATTTTATTAGTTTGATTGAAAAATTTTAAGTTTGGTGTTTTCTTGTTAAGAAAGTTTCAATCTTTAAAATTTTAAATCGTATCTTTTCCAAAACTTTTCTTTTATTTATTTTCTTACAAGTATTAATTTTCAAGTATCTTTAATTTTAGGACATATCTTTTTCAAAACTTCCTAACCACTTTCTCTCTCCTTATTTTTTTCGAAAATCCACACAAAAAAATTTCAAATCTTTTTAATTAATTAATTAATCTAGTTTTCTAATTTCTTTTATTTCTTTTTTCCTTCTTAATTTTCGAAACTTGTATTCAATTTTTCATTTATTTTATTTTATTTTTTTCTTTTAATTTCGGTTTTCAAAAATAAAAGAGAAAGTTGTTTATTTACAATTCACATCATCTCCATTTCTCCATCATGGACATAAGTGAAAATGAACAGTCTAGAAGGACTCTGGGGTCATATGCTAACCCCATTACTGCCTCATATGGAAGTAGTATCTGTATACCCTCCATCAGAGCCAGCAGTTTTGAGTTAAATCCTCATCTCATTATTATGTTGTAGCAAAATTGCCAGTATTCCGGTCTTCCACAAGAAGAACTTACTGAGTTTCTGGCACAGTTCTTACAAATTGCTGACACAGTACGTGATAAGGAAGTGGATCAGGATGTCTACAGATTATTGCTGTTTCTATTTGCTGTAAAAGACCAAGCTAAGAGGTGGTTAAATAACCAACCCAAGGTCTGCATAAGAACATGGAAATAGTTATCAGACAAATTCCTGAATCAATACCCCCCCCCCCCGGCAAAAGGATGACACAGTTAAGGCTGGACATTCAAGGCTTTAAACAAGAGGATAATGAATCTCTTTATGATGCTTGGGAGAGGTACAGAGGGATGCTAAGGAAATGCCCCTCTGAAATAATTTCAGAATGGGTGCAGTTAGACATCTTATACTACGGGCTTACAGAAAAGGCCCAGATGTCTCTAGACCACTCAGCTGGTAGATCTATACACATGGGAAAGACAATTGAAGAGGCTCAAGAGCTCATTGATACAGTTGCTAGAAATCAGCATCTATACTTAAGTAGTGAGTCCTCCATGAAAGAAGAGGCTAAAGCAGTATCCACTGAACTTAGTCCCCTAGAACAAGTTGCTGAACTCAATCAGAAATTACTTTTTATAACAAAATAGTTAGCAGAATTTAAGGAGATGCTACAAGACACTAAAAATGCTAACAAGAATATGGAAGCACAGTTGGATCAGATAAGACAGCAGTTATCTAAACAAATAACAGAAGAGTGCCAATCTGTTCATTTAAGGAGTGGAAAGACATTGAATGTTTTAACTCAAGGCAGTAGGAAGCCAAAAAAGGAACAACTGATAGAGGATGAGCAACCCACTACCCAAAATTCCTCTGAGGACACTAAGAGCCCAGAAAGGAATGATTCTGGCGTTCAAACGCCAGAAAAGGGTGAACAAGTGGCATTAAACACCTAGTGGATGGCCAATTCTGGCGTCTAAACGCCAGAAAAGGGTGGTAATCTGGTGTTAAATTCTCATACAGCACCCAATTCTGGCATTCAAATGCCAATGGGGAATCAGACTCCTGCAAGTGTTGATAACAACCCTCCTAGGCAGGCTTCTCCAACCATTTCTGTAGGAAGTAAACCTGCAGCAACTAAGGTTGAAGACTATAAAGCCAAGATGCCTTATCCTCAAAAACTCCGCCAAGCAGAACAGGATAAACAATTTGCCCGCTTTGCAGACTATCTCAGGACTCTTGAAATAAAGATTCCGTTTCCAGAGGCACTTGAGCAAATACCATCTTATGCTAAGTTCATCAAAGAGATCTTAAGTCATAAGAAGGATTGGAGAGAAACTGAAAAAGTTTTCCTCACTGAAGAATGCAGTGCAGTCATTCTGAAAAGCTTACCAAAGAAGCTTAAAGATCCCGGAAGCTTTATGATACTATGCACATTAGAGGATGCTTGTACCAAGACAGCTCTATGTGATCTTGGGGCAAGTATCAACCTGATACCTGCATCCACTATCAAAAATCTTAGTTTGACTAATGAAGTTAAACCAACCTGGATATGCCTCCAACTTGCTGATGGCTCCACTAAAATTCCATCAGGCGTAATTGAGGACATGATTGTCAAGGTTGGGCCAGTTGTCTTTCCCACTGACTTTGTGGTGCTGGAAATGGAAGAGCACAAGAGTGCAACTCTCATTCTAGGAAGACCTTTCCTAGCAACTGGACGAACCCTCATTGATGTCCAAAAAGGGGAGGTGACCCTGAGAGTCAATGAGGATGAGTTTAAGTTGAATGCTGTCAAAGCTATGCAGCATCCAGACACCCCAAACGACTGCATGAGCATTGATATTATTGACTCTCTGGTGGAAGAGGTCAATATGATTGAGAGTCTCAAATCAGAGCTAGAGGACATTTTTTAAGATGTTCAGCCTGATCTGCAGGAACCAGAGAAAACAAAAGAACCTCTGACAACTCCTCAGGAAGAGGAGAAGCCTCCTAAACCCGAACTCAAACCACTACCACCATCCCTGAAATATGAATTTTTTGGAGAGGAAGACACTTTTCCCATGATCATATGCTCTGCTTTAGAGCCACAATAAGAGAAAGCACTAATTCAGGTGCTAAGGACACACAAGACAGCTCTTGGGTGGTCCATAAGTAATCTTAAGGGCATTAGCCCAGCCAGATGATGCTAAGCCAGTGGTTCAACCACAGAG
The DNA here is from genome assembly GCF_014773155.1 of Arachis stenosperma. Classification (NCBI taxonomy): domain Eukaryota; kingdom Viridiplantae; phylum Streptophyta; class Magnoliopsida; order Fabales; family Fabaceae; genus Arachis; species Arachis stenosperma. Next base: position 45,473,547 of record NC_080382.1, on the reverse strand, counting down.
GCGGCTAAATCCAGCCATGAAGGAGGTGGTGCAGAAAGAGGTCACTAAGTTACTAGAGGCTGGTATTATTTATCCTATTTCTGATAGCCTCTGGGTGAGCCCTGTCCAAGTTGTTCCCAAGAAGACAGGAATGATAGTGGTTCATAATAAAAAGAATGAACTGGTTCCTACAAGAACAGTTACAGGGTGGCGTATGTGTATTAACTACAGAAGGCTCAATACAGCCACCAGAAAGGATCATTTTCCTTTACCATTCATAGACCAGATGCTAGAGAGACTAGCAGTTCATGAATACTACTGCTTTTTGGATGGCTATTCATGTTACAACCAAATTGCAGTAGATCCTCAAGATCAAGAGAAAACAGCATTCACATGTCTATCTGGAGTATTTGCCTACAGAAGGATGCCATTTGGTTTGTGCAATGCACCTGCAACCTTTCAGAGATGCATGCTCTCTATCTTCTCTGATATGGTAGAGAAATTTCTGGAAGTCTTCATGGATGACTTCTCAGTATTTGGAGACTCGTTCAGCTCCTGTCTTGACCATCTAGCACTTGTTCTGAAAAGGTGCCAAGAGACTAACCTGGTTTTAAACTGGGAAAAATGTCACTTTATGGTGACTGAAGGAATTGTCCTTGGGCACAAAATTTTGAACAAGGAAATAGTGGTGGATCAGGCTAAGGTAGAGGTAATTGAAAAATTACCACCACCTGCCAATGTTAAGGCAATCAGAAGCTTTCTGGGGCATGCAGGATTCTATAGGAGGTTTATAAAGGATTTTTTGAAAATTGCAAAACCATTTTTGAGAAATCTGCTAGCCGCGGACACACTATTTTTCTTTGACACAGAGTGTTTACAAGCCTTTAAGATCCTGAAAGCTAAGCTGGTCACAACACAAGTCATTTCTGCACCAGACTGGACTTTACCATTCGAACTAATGTCTGATGCCAGTGACCATACCATTGGTGCGGTATTAGGACAGAGGCATGACAAGCTTCTGCATGTCATTTATTATGATAATCGTGTTTTAAATGACGCGCAGAAGAATTACACAACCACAGAGAATGAGTTTCTTGCAGTTGTTTATGCCATTGACAAGTTCAGATCTTATTTAGTAGGATCAAAAGTGATTGTGTACACTGACCATGTTGCTCTAAAATATCTCCTCACAAAGCTGGATTCAAAACCCAGACTCATAAGATGGGTGTTGCTTCTTCAAGAGTTTGATATAGAAATAAGAGACAGAAAAGGAACAGAAAACCAAGTAGCTGACCACCTGTCCCGAATAGAACCAGTAGCAGGAGCATCCCTCCCTCCTACTGAGATCTCTGAAACCCTTCCAGATGAGCAATTGTTTGCCATTCAGGAAGTACTATGGTTTGTAGACATTGCAAACTATAAAGCTATGAGATTCATACCCAAAGAGTACAGTAGGCAGCAAACAAAAAAATTGGTTTCTGATGCAAAGTACTATTTGTGGGATGAACCGTATCTCTTTAAGAGGTGTGTTGACGGAATAATTCGTAGATGTGTACCTAGAGAAGAGGCACAGAAGATCCTATGGCACTGCCATGGATAACAATATGGAGGACATTTTGGAGGTGAGCAAACAGCCACAAGGGTTCTCCAATGTGGCTTCTACTGGCCTACTCCCTATAGAGACTTCCGAGAGTTTGTACGTAACTATGACAGTTGCCAGATAGCTAGTAATCTGCCTCACGGTTATGCCATGCCTCAGCAAGGGATCTTAGAAACTGAGTTCTTTGATGTATGGGGTATTGACTTCATGAGACCTTTCCCACCATTATATTCAAACACTTATATTATGGTGGCAGTGGACTATGTATCTAAATGGGTAGAAGCAATTGCAACACCCACCAATGATACAAAGACAGTGTTGAAATTCCTCCAGAAGCATATCTTCAGCAGGTTTGGTGTCCCTAGAGTACTAATCAGTGATGGAGGCACTCAATTCTGCAATAAACAGCTTGACTATGCTCTGATCCGATATGGCACTACAAGAAAATAAGCTTTTTGCTACGCTTTTAAAGCATGGCGAAAAGTCAAAAAAGCGTAGCGATAGCTTTTTGTCATGCTTTTTGAGCTACTGGCACGCTTTTGAAAGGGTCACAACTGCAAGGGTGCCGGTTGCTCTATCGCCACGCTTTTGGTGACCTACCGCCACGCTTTTTTTGTCGCCACGCTTTTATCTATTGCCACGCTTTTAAGCGTGGCCATATGTGATAGATATGGCTATGCTTTTAAAGCGTGCCAACAGCAAGAGATAATGCTATGCTTTTAAAGCACGCCAATAGCTAGAGATATCGCTACGCTTTTAAAGCATGCCAATAGCGAGATATCGCTACATTTTTTAAGCGTAGCTGTTGATAACTGCGGTACAATATGGCTATGCTTTTAAAGCGTGGCTATAAGTTTATTCAGGTTCTGTTGTTTTTTTTTAATCTTCATAATAAAATCTTACAAAATTCATAGATAAGTGTAAAATTTAAACAATGACTAAGTCACTGGTCAAAAAACAACAATTGTCAATCAATTTGTTTGAAGCCTTTTCTACAAGTTTCAAAGATCAAAAGATGAATAGTTGTGAACATTGCATTAAATGAGTTACAGGAAGAGTATTTGTGCATATTATGGTAGTACCATGCTAAGCTAAAAAGCACAATGCATCAATTTGAAAGAGCCACAACAAGAAACTAAGATTGCATCAGGAAATCAATGGTACATTATTTACATTGACGTGAAACTGAACAACAATAAGGGGCATTTCCCCCTTTGACCACAATTCCAAGTTCATCACTTGAAGCAGCTAAGGATCTGCTTTACCAGCAACCTGTTCATCACTTGAATCATATTGATCTTCACTTATTTCCTCATCATCACTTGATTTCTCTTCTGGTGCAGCTCCTACATCTTCAGCTTTAGCATACTTCTCACAGTACTCTAAACAATTCAAGCACACAGTGTTAAATTAAGAACTTTATTGATTCTAAAGGTAAAGACCATTAAATTATGCATAAATTAGTCCAATGAAGAACTCAAGCCTAGAAAAGGAAATCCAAGTGATAGTGGCTTCAAGTAATAGATAAACATAGACAACAGCAGCTGTATAAAAAGAATTCATAACTATGGCTTACCCTACTTATGTGCTTTCTCTTGTACTAATTATATCAATGAGTGAAGCTAGTGTGCATTTCATTTTTCTTGCTTGAATGGAAAATTTCTGTAGAAAATATTCAGATAATGTAAATGACACCACATTGACAGATCCATTTAAATGTTAGATATAAACCAAAAATTAGGAAAGAACAAACAGACGGTGAACCCCTTATAGGGTTATGTGTAAGTGTGTAAGTGTGTAAGTGTGTAGTGTGAGTAAGTTGTTGTAAATTTGTAATATGAACCAAAAGAAAAAAGGTGAGAAAGGGACAAACATAACAAAAACATGATGTTGAAAGGTTCTACCCAAATTAAAAACTAAAAAATTGCAGCTAGCCAAGTTATGGAGACACAACACAATATAAAAGAAACTTGGTCACCCAAAATAGCAGGACAAAAGCATATTCTGCCATGGAAAAAAATAACATTATGCTACCATACAAGCAGATGGATACTTAACACTACGTTCCAATAAAAGAACCATACGTATATAAATCTGTATGATGTTTTTGTAAATTCAGTAAACATACGTCCTATTTGAGGCGGATTAAATTTCTTGTAACACATCCATCTGTTGATTTTTATTATTATTTGAGGGAATGCACTTACCGCAATAAGCTTCCCTGCATTCTCAGGTCTCTTTCCAACCTTTATTGCAGCTGCTGCTGCAGCAGCTTCAGAAGAAATCCCCACCTGCATACCAATTAAAGTGAGCATGAAAGTTTTAAAGTATAACATCAATGGATCTTGCTCTTCTTCATTTTGGGCCAGAAAATTACTGGGGTGTTATAAGATTTAAAGAGTTAGCTTTGACAAGCACTCCAAAGAAGATTAAATTTTATGTCCACATAATAGGACTCTTCATGCACATGATACAACTAAATTAACACAGTAACTATGTCAAATTCCATTATCTTGCGTGTACAAATGCTAAGTCAATTAAAATATTTTACCAAGTGATCAAATTTGGAGAAAAGACAGATTTAAACCTGGTTGAAATACTGTTGCAATTTCTCATTAGTCAAATTGATACAGAATTGCTCAAAACTGCATAAGCACAATTAGTAGAGTGTAATTTTTTTTAAGTAAAAAGTTAATGATATGAATCCACACATAAGAAATTAAGAACTTGATCAAGTTTCACATCATTATCCACACACACAGAGCATCTAGGTTCCTTAGTTAGTTAAGCACCTGTTCGTCTTGAAACTTTCAAATCTGTATATATCTAAGACTCCGATTAAGTTCTTTGAATTTGGATCTTTCCCAATAGAATTGTTAACCTTGTCCACAATCCTGGAACAAGAGATATTTGTATGAGTTCAATAAAAAAAGGTGAGGCATATCTCCTAAAAGAAAGAACATATAACAGAGAGAAATGACCAGTCAAAAAGCCTTGAATAAATAATTTTAGCTAAAGCATCACTACTGAGACTTGCAGCAACGGGATCAAGTGACTTTGTTATTTTATATCCGCGAGTGACCATAGCACATTTGCAAAATGAATTCTCAAGGGATTTCTCGTCGCACCTAGGCATATAAATACGAGTATCTTATCTATTAGCTTTGTATTTAATTGAAACAATTTGTACTTTTCCCAATTTGTACTTTTCAACTATTACTAGTATTGTCTATTGTGTCTAAACCTGTAATACATATCTGGATAAGAATTCACAGTAAAGCATCTAGCCCAAGTCTCAGTTAGTTGTCTACTTTAGTTTTTCACAAAATGAAACTGATATAAATGAAAAAGGATTAAGAACCCCAATCCCCTAGAATCAAGGATTGTTAATGCAGAACCTAAATCAAATAGCAAGGACAATTAGCATCTCAACACATTCACAATTTAGTCTCCAAAAAAAAAGTTTGACAATAAAACAGTAAGTTAATAAACTAGAGATAACCATCAATATTAAAGAAGTGATGCCTTAGCTAAAGAAAGTAGAAGTGATGCATCTTCGGATTCTTCACCATCCAAATTCTGGGTCCCTTAATTACACAAATTAAATCAAATTAATCCCTAATTATTCACCATATTAAACTCCACACAAATTGAAACAAGTAATAACTATATACTAATTACTTTTTCCATTCTCTTTTAATTATCTGTCACTCTAAATATATTAATTCCATGATATATCCAATTGCTATAACAACTAATAATAAAACAGAACAGATACAATCTTTGCTATAGTAAGAGATTTGAAATGTTGAACATGGTTACCTTTAGCCTCTCAACTTCCACTGTTAGTGCATCAATCTTTGCAGTGTCTTCAACAATAATCTCCTTTTCTTGGATAACTGGAGTTGCTTCGATGGTAACCTTCTCTACATTCTCTCGCTCCTTGACAAGCAGAGCATTGGTTTCATCAAGTTTACCCTGCAGAACATTGGTTTCATCAAGTTTACCCTGCATCTCCTGTAATGAATTCTGCAGTTTTGATATCTCTTGTGCTTTGGACTCTTCGAGGTTGGTCTGCAGAATTCAACATAGTTTTCTTCTGGAGTTACAGTATGCATGATTTTGTAAAGATATAAAAATAACATAGTCCACCAACTTATATCTAACAGCAAAACGAACAACACTCTCACCCGTGAACTTTTTTCTAGTTGGAGACGCCAGGTGAGTTCCTCCACCGTTTCTTAAAGTTTGTCCTTTGCTTCTTGAAGTGCACCAGTTTCCCTTGCAGCCTAATCATGCAACTCAAAAGATATGTCAGAGTAGGGAAAAAAAGGATAAGACATAAAAAATCAATCAAGAGACTTTTCCTGAGAACTCATCTTACTGAACTAGAAAAGAATCAACCCAGAACTTGGATTTCCTTGGATTTCCTGAGAACTACAAAAAATTCAACAATAAAACATAAATTCAGACAGCACACAACATTCAATGAAAATTAGTAGACCCATTTTGAACTTGCGATTAGTAAAATTTTGTAAGATGGTTTCAGTTAAATGATGATCGAAGATTTACTGAAAAAGCACGAAGATTTACTCAACAGCTGTGACGGCGACAACACTGACGGCTCCCTCTCGCGCGTCCCCCTCCTCCGCGACGGCAACGGTTCTCGTGGCTCCTTCATCGGCAACCAGGAAGCACGACGGTGACTGGTGCGATGGGAGCAGCTCCTCTTTCCCCTCCTCGGCGACGGCGAAGAGCGAAGCTCCTCCAGCGGCTGCGACGCATTTGGTGATGGCACCTCCTCTCTCATCGTCGCACACACTCTCTCTCGGGTTTGACTCGACAGCGGCGGCGGGCTGGTCTTCAACGGAGCTGGCAGCAAGGCGGCGTCTCCTTCCTCGAGCTCTCCTCTTCGGCGTGGGTGAGGTGGTGCATGTGTGTATTGTGTTGTGTGCGCTGGAGAGGGGAAAAGGGGGAGTGGGGCTGCGGCGCTATTATAAGGGGAAAGGAGGGGAGTGTGGTGGGTGTTAGGTTAGTATGCCGGAACAGGGAGCACCGACTATGTTCTCCGGATTGCTAGGGTCACGGAGAACTGGTTTCTTGGAAGAGTTTAGGGTTCTTTAGAAGAGTTTTTCATTTTAAGGTGAATACAAAGGGTTGGAAGAGTTTTAGGATAGGAGAGAGGTAGAGTTTCAAACGTGGTGTGTAATGTAATTAATTAATTATAACCATTTTGAAAAAAAATTTAACCTTTTTGGCCACGCTTTTGAAGCGTGCCAAAAGAGTTGTAGGAAACAGCCACGCTTTTAAAATGTCACTATAACGAAACTCTATCGCCACGCTTTAAAAGCGTGCCTGTTTCTCTCTATGGCTACGCTTTTTAAGCGTGGCGAAAATAAGTGTGGCCAAATCTCGAATCAATCGTCACCCTCATAAAAGTGTGGCCGTATAGTCTTTTTGCCACGCTTTTCAAGCGTAGCAAAAATAAAAGTGGCCGAATCTCTAATCTATCGCCACCCTCGTAAAAGCGTGGCCATTGACCACTTTTGGCCACGCTTTTGAAGCGTAGCAAGAAAAAAGCGTGGCCATATGCCTTTTTTCTTGTAGTGTGGAATTAACCACAAAAGTGGCAACTCCATATCATCCACAGACAAATGGGCAGGCTGAAGTTTCAAATAGAGAACTAAAACGAATCCTGGAATGGACTGTAAGTACCCGTAGAAGGGATTGGGCAAGAAGTCTGGATGATGCTCTGTGGGCATACAGAACTGCATTCAAGACTCTTATAGGGACCTCTCTATACCAGCTTGTGTATAGAAAAGCCTGTCATCTGCCAGTGGAACTGGAACACAAGGCCTACTAGGCGACCAAGTTCCTAAACATTGATGCTAAGGTAGCTGGAGAGAAGAGATTACTCCAGTTGAATGAGCTAGAGGAGTTCAGACTCAATGCTTTCGAAAATGCTAAAATTTACAAGGAGAAAGCAAAAAGGTGGCATGACAGAAAGCTGTCATCTAGAGTCTTTGAGCCAGGATAGAAGGTTCTGCTATTTAACTATAGGCTCAGATTGTTCCCTAGGAAACTGAAATCCCGGTGGAAGGAACCATATGCGATTACAAGTGTGTCACCATATTGATATGTAGAGCTTCAGGATATTGACTCTGACAAAAAGTTCATTGTTAATGGGCAGAGAGTCAAACATTATCTTGAAGACAATGTTGAGCAAGAATGCTCAAAACTGATACTAGATTAAAGCTCAGTAAAGTCCAGCTAAAGACAGTAAATAAGCGCTTGCTGGGAGGCAACCCAGCCATATGCAGAAATCAGATGTTTTGAGTTTATTTAATTTTGTTATTCATGTTTGATAATACATTTCAGTAAATAATTCAAAAAATGAAAGTTCAGAATATAAAGCAGAGGAATCACAGAGAAAAAGAGCTCACTGGCGTCAAAACGCCAGTAAAGAGGCATTTTGGGTGTTAAACGCCAGAAACAGCAACATCCTGGGCGTTCAGAAAAATGCCTAGTGACAAAGGATTTCTGGCGTTTAACGCCAGCCAGGGTACCTGGCTAGGCGTTAAACGCCCAAATAGGCCACCAGATGGGCGTTAAACGCCAGAATGACTATCATTCTAGAAGTTTAACGCCAGAACAGCAAAGGGGAGGAAATTTTATTTCCAATTCAGTTTTTTTTCAAATCTTCATGTTTTAATTCATAATTTTCTGCATAAACATGTTTCAAATATTCATCTTCCAATTTTCATTTTCAAAAAAAAAAATATTATGATCTTATAAATTCTTCTTAATTCTTTTTCAAAACATATTTAAAACTAATTTATCTTTCCAATTTCTTTCCAAATCTTTTTAATTCATCCATATCATCTTTTATTCTTAATTGCATTAACAAAAATTTAGATTTCACCTCCTCATATCTTTTTCAAATCTTTTAAATTTTAAAATCTTATCTTTTTCACATCATGTTTATCTTTTTTTCAATCATATCTTTCTATCTTTTCTTCTCTAAAAATTTGAACCCACCCCCTCCCTTTTAAATACACATTCGGCCAACCCCCTTAACCCATTATTCGAATCTTTTTCTCCTTCTATTCCTATTCTTTCTTCTCTTTTGCTTGAGGACAAGCAAACTTCTAAGTTTGGTGTGATTTTCTGTGATCACTAAGCTAACACAGATCGAGATCATAGCCCCTAAAGGAAAACAAACCACTCCAAGAGGCAAGAAAGAAAACAATCCAAAACCTTGGATACATGAGAGGTTCTGCACCAAAGAACCTGCAGACCATTACTTCAAAATTGTGTGCCAAAGATCAGTGATCCCGGAAGTTAAGTTCAATCTGAAAGAAGACGAATACCCGGAAATCCAAGAGCAGATTTGAAACAGGGGCTGGGAAATCCTGGCTAATCCTGAGATACATGTTGGAAGAAACATGATCCATGAATTCTATGCAAATCTATGGATGACAGATAAGCAAAGAATGGAGGGAACTGCCTTCCACACCTTTCGGACCGTAGTCAGAGGAAAGGTTATTTACTTTCACCTTGATAAAGTGAGAGAAGTCCTCAAACTTCCTCAACTACAAGATGATCCAGAATCCTTTAATAGGAAAATGGCTAAACATAAAAAGCTGGATCAAGTTCTAGAGGACATATGCCTCGCTGGAACCAAGTGGATAACCAACTCAAAAGGTGTTCCAAACCAACTGAAGAGAGGAGATCTCAAACCAGTTGCTAGGGGCTGGCTGGATTTCATCGGGTGTTCTATACTTCCCACCAGTAACCGCTCTGAAGTCACTGTCAAAAGGGCAGTGATGATTCACTGTATCATGCTGGGGAAAGAAGTGGAGGTTCATCAGCTGATTCCTTGTGAGATTTACATATTTGCAAACAAAGAATCCACTGAGGCCAAATTTGCTTACCCAAGCTTGATCAGTTTGTTATGTAAAGATGCGGGGGTGAAGATAGAAGCAGATGAGTACATCCCAGTTGAACACCTAATCACCAAAAAGGTAATGGATGGACCTCAAGTTCAAGACAACCTCATCAAGAGGAGGGCACATAAGCTCCTCCCAGAAATTCTAGAAGCATCTGTCACCATGCTGTAAGAAGCTATGGATCAACTCAAAGAAGAGCAGCAGAATCAGAACAGCATGCTTTGGAAACTGCTCAAAGAACAGGAGAAACAATGGTGTGAGATACAGGAGCTAAAGCGCCAGAAGCTGTCCCTTAAAGAGCTAGCCGTTCCACAGATTGAGGGAGCACCTCTCTCTCAAAATGAAGGTTGTTGAGTCATAACTTTGTGATAACTTCTGTTATTAGAGACCTATTTTAAGAGTTGCATGAGCATTAGTATTAGAATTTCATGAGAAATAGTATTATTTTTATCAATTTGGGTATAATTTACTCTTCTTATCATTATCAAACATGAATAAAATAGTAGATTTTTTTAAAAGAACAAGGGTGCAAACATTTCGAGTATAAAATAAGAAAAATCCAAATTATTTATATGTGGTGGCATTACTTTAGCTCTCTGAATGAATGTATAAACAGTGCATATTTTCTTTATATACTGAAACTTAAGTAATGTCTGGTTCTTGAAAGAATGAGGTAAATAGAAAGATTTTATTGATAATCTGAAATATCATAAAAATTGATTCTTGAAGCAAGAAAAAGCAGTAAAAAAAAAGCCAGTAACTCTTTAAACTAAAAGACAAGGGTAAAGAGGATCCAAAACTTTGAGCATCAGTGGATAGGAGGGCCCAAAGGAATAAAATCCTGGCCTAAGTGGCTAAATCAAGTTGTCCCTAACCATGTGCTTATATTATGAAGGTCCAAGTGAAAAGCTTGAGACTGAGTGGTTAAAGTCATGACCCAAAAAGAGTGTGCTTAAGAACTCTAGGCACCTCTAATTGGGGACTCCAGCAAAGCTGAGTCACAATCTGAAAAGGTTCACCCAGTTATGTGTCTGTGGCGTTTATGTATCCGGTGGTATTGCTGGAAAACAAAATGCTTAGGGTCATAGCCAAGACTCAAAGAAGCTGTTTTCAAGAATCAATCAAAGTTAAACTAGGAAAATCAATAATGTCATCTGCATGCTGAGTTCTGAAAGAAGCCAATCATTCTGAGTTTCAGAGGATAAAGTGAGATGCCAAAACTATTCAGAAGCGAAAAGCTATAAGCCCTACTCATCTAATTTGAATTTGAGCTTCATTAAAGACTCTGAGATTTTATTGCACCATAATCTTCTTTTCATCCTATTTTATTTGTCTAGTTGCTTGGGGACAAGTAACAGTTTAAGTTTGGTGTTATGATGAGCGGATATTTTATACGCTTTTTGATAGTGTTTTCATATACTTTTTAGCATGTTTCATTCACTTTTTGTTAATTTTTATTCAAAAATCACATTTCTGGACTTCACTATGCGTTTGTGTGTTTTTCTGTAATTTCAGGTGTTTTCTGAATGAAATTGAGGGACCTGAGCAAAAATCTGATTCAGAGGCTGAGAAAGGACCGCAGATGTTGTTGGATTCTGACCCTCCTGCACTCGAAATGGATTTGCTGGAGCTACACAAGCCCAATTGGCGCGCTCTTAATTGCGTTGGAAAGTAAACATCTTGGGCTTTCCAGAAATATTTAATGGTCCATACTTTCTTGAGATTTGATGGCCCAAACTGGCGTTAAACGCCAGCTAGAAACCCTTTTCTGGCGTAAAACGCCAGAACTGGCACCAAAACTGGAGTTAAACGCCCAAACTGGCACACAAGCTGGCGTTTAACTCCAAGAATGGCCTATGCATGTGAAAGCTTCAAAGCTCAGCCCAAACACTCACTAAGTGGACCCCGGAAGTGGATTTCTACACTATCTACACTTAGTTACTCATTTTATGTAAACCTCGGTTACTAGTTTAGTATAAAAACTACTTTTAGAGATTCATTTGAGACTTATGACATTTTTACATTTCATATTGTATCTTCTACGGCACGAGTCTCTAAACCCCATAGGTGGAGGATGAGGAGCTCTGCTGTGTTTCAATGGATTAATGCAATTACTATTGTTTTCTATTCAATCACGCTTGATTCTATTCTACGATACTCACTCGTACTTCAAAATAGAGAATATGATGATCCGTGACACTCATCATTATCCTCAACCTTATGAACGCATGCTTGACAACCACTCCCATTCTATCTGAGCTCAACGTAGTCATCGGGCGACAGCTTGAGTGCGTATCTCTTCGGTCTCTCATCCACGGACTGAGTCCGTGAGATTAGAACCTTCGTGGTAGAGGCTAGAACCAATTGGCAGCATTTTTGAGATCCGGAAAGTGTAAACCTTGTCTGTGGTATTTCGAGTAGGATCTGGAAAGGGATGACTATGACGAGCTTCAAACTCACGAATGTTGGGCGCAGTGTGCAAAAGGATAGAGAGATCCTATTCCGACACAAGTGAGAATCGACAGTTGATTAGCCGTGCGGTAGCTGTGCCTGGTATTTTTCATCCGAGATGAGAAATCCGACAGTTGATTAGCCGTGCAGAAACCGTACTTGGACCATTTTCACTGAGAGGATCCTATAGCCTGCCATGGAAGGAAGCCATGCGTGTTTGGAGAAGAAGACAGTAGGAAAGCAGAGATTCAGACGATAGAGCATCTCCAGAGCCTCAACCTGTTCCTCATTACTGAATCACAAGTATCATTTATTTCATGTTATTTACTTTTCATAAACAAAATCATTTTTATCACTAATCTCCTGACTGAGATTTACAAGATAACCATAGCTTGCTTCAAGCCAGCAATCTCCGTGGGATCGACCCTTACTCACGTAAGGTTTTACTTGGACGACCCAGTGCACTTACTGGTTAGTTGTGCGGAGTTGCAAAAGTGTGATTGCAATTCCGTGCACCAGCTTAGCAAACGCAGCGGGGGTAGAGAGGCGACCAATGGATATCATGTTCGAGTTTCCAAGAGGCAACAAGTTCATTCCAAGGGGAGAATTGGATGGATCAGCAGAAAAGACCCCCTCGAAGAGGAAGGCACCCGTAACACCACCATCAAGTCTACCTACCTCATCGATTCCTTTACCGGTTCTTTGGTCTCTTCCGGATCTATTCCGAGACATCTTGCACGATATCCACCACACGGAACAATTAGAGCAGAAGCGTTTTGTGTAGATAGTGGCAAAGCTAGAAGGAAGAGACCCCGGCCCAGTGATGTGCGGAAAACGATCCGACACAAAACTCACCGGCAAGTGTACCGGTTATGAGATGTTAAAGGTAGGAAGGGTGGGTGTGGTGGTGGTCTGTAGTAGTTGTTGTTACCATAATGGTGTTTTTGCTGGTTTGTGAAGTTGGGGTTGTTGTAATTGAAGTTCCTTGGTTCGTGATTTTGGTACTCGGTCCTTCTCCAGTTGGAATGAGTCTGGAAGTGTATGTTTTGTGAGTATTGGCTTTGATTGGCATTGGTGGATGGGTGATGTTGGTTGTTTGTGACTGTGGAATTGCCCTGGTTGAAACTTCCTTGTTCTTGATGTCGGGACTCCCCCATTCTTAGATAAGAATGGGGTCTCCATGGTGGAAATTTGGCATTCACTGCAGCAGACTGCAGGCAATCAACTTTTCCATCCCTTAGCCCCATGTGTTGCTGTGTTTGATGGTGCATTTGGTTGTTCAGGTTCATGGATGCCTTCATTCCTTCAAGTTTCATCACTTCTTTTTCTGAAATTGCATTCTGTGGTTTCTCGCATGAGTGTTGGTTGATGACTCCTTTGTCATTGAAATTTGCAATTCCTTGGGCAGTTGTTGTTGCTTTGAGTAAGCCATCTGAGAAGTAATCCACTGCTTTTCTTGTTTCTAGGGTTAGTCCTTCATAAAAAGTTCGGAAACCCACTTTATCAGTTGCTTTCTTGTATCTTTCCCAGGCCTTGAAGAGTGGTTCTTCTTCCCCTTGTGTGAATAGATGTTCCTCCTCTTTCAGCTGGATGATCTGTCTGGATGAGGAGAATTTGGCCAGGAATTTGGTGACCAAATCATCCCAACTAGTGATACTTCCTTGGGGAAAAGTTTTAAACCATTGTGCAGCTTCACCCTTTAATGAGAAAGGGAATAATAGGACCTTATAAGTGTCATGATCTGGACCATCAGTTTTGACAGCATTACAAGTCCTCAGAAAAGTGGATATGTGCTGCTGAGGATCTTCCAATGGATTTCCGTCATAAGAACAATTGTTCTTGATGAGTGTAATAAGTGGTGGCTTCATGTCATGATACCCTTTGTTTGTAGAAACTTGATTTCTTGTGATACGCAAACAATCAGGAGGAACAAACAGCAGCACGCTTGAGAATTGAGTGCAGTTAGTTGAGATAAACTGTTAGTGAGTTGATAGAGGCAATTTCTCAAACAGTTAGTGTGTTAGTTAAAATTAAACAACAAGTGCTTGATCTAGATCTCCACTTCACGTAATCATTGTCAATCTATTTCAATCCCCGAAAACGGCGCCAAAAACTTGATGTGCGGAAAATGATCCGACACAAAACTCACCGGCAAGTGTACCGGGTCGCATCAAGTAATACTAACTCACATGAGTGAGGTTGATCCCACAGGGATTGAAGGATTGAGCAATTTTAGTTTAGTGGTTGATTTAGTCAAGCGAATTAAGTATTGGTTGAGTGTTTTGTATCCAACAGCAATTAAACAACAGGAAATGTAAAGGGGGAAGGGAAGAATTGCAGAAATTAAAAGGAACTGAAAGTAAAAGGACTGAATCTTAAAGAACAAGAAATTAAATGACTGAAACTTAAAGTGCAAGAAATGTAAATTGCAGTAACTTAAAGTGCAAGAAATATAAATTGCTTGAATGAAAAAGGGATTTGAGGATCGGGATTTCAGAATTTAAGCAATGGAAATTAAATTGCAGCAAGTAATAAAGCAGAAGATGAATTGGAAATACTCAGAATTCAAACAGAAAGGAAATTGAGTTGCAGCAGAGGTTCACAGAAGAACCAAAAGGAAAATGTGATCTCAGGACTCCAGAGACTAGATAGCAAAGTCTAGATCTCAATTGCCTTCCCAGATCCAAATTCCCAAAGCAATTAACAAGAAATTAAAGAAGAAGCAGTAAAGGGAATGTAATTGAACTCAATTATGCAGAAGAGAAATTAAAGAGCCCTTGAGTGGAGATTGAGATAGAATTTCCTCAATTCTTAACACCCAAGACTCAAACAAGAAAAGTAAAAATGCCCAAGCAAGAACCAGGAAGAAGAGAGATCAATTCTCCTCCCAAATTCTCAGAAGTCTCCGTGAAGTCTCTTAAAGAAAATTCAAAAGTTTCAAAATAAAAGTGAAGATTCAAAGTTCAAAAGAAAAGATCCTAATTACATCAAACTAGCTCCTATTTATACACTTTCTATTCTTGGATCTTGAGATTTGGATGGGCTTTTGATTTGGTGAAGAAATGAATTAAATTGGATTTTTAATTCAATTTTTAGCCCAAAACAATTTGCTTCCAGGAGGCTGCCCTGCCCTTGTGGAGGGCGGGGCAGAAAATGATGCGTGCGGCCGTTGGTGCCTTGGTGCGTGCGTATTGGTGCTGCAGGATGCTGCCCTGCCCTTGTGGAGGGCAGGGCAAGAATTTTTGGTGCACCAGAATGATGCCCGTGCGTGCTGCTGGTGCTGCCGAGACTTCCCTTGGTGCGCCAGAATGGTGCGCTGGCCGTGCACCACAAGATGCTGCCCTGCCCTTGCGGAGGGCAGGGCAATGTTTCCAAATTGAAGTCCCGTGTTCGAAACTCGGGCAATGCACACGCTACACTTTTTCCTTGATTTTCTTGGCACCAAAGTAAGGCTTAGTTCCTTGCTTCCTCATGGTGCCGTGTTCGATCCTTGTGGCAAGCAATGGTGAGCTTTTTCTTTGGATTTCTTCCTTTGTTGAGCCCGATATTGCCCTTGAGGAGGGCAGGGCAGTGTTTTTGATCTTCTTGATTCATGGCACCAATTTGTGCTCTGCCCTTGTTGTGGGCAGGGCAGTGTTGCCTTTCAAGCCTTGTTTCCTTATGTTGCCCTCCTAGAGGGCAGTGTGCCCTTGTGGAGGGCAATGCTTGCTTCCTTCTTTTATGCGCCACACTTGTTCTCTCTTGGGCCACGCTTTCTTAAGCCACGCTTCCTCTTTTCTTCTTTTCTTCACCTACAATAAACCAAAACAACCACTCAAAGTATCACTAAATTCACAAGGCTTATAAATCAATTAAAAATCAATTAAATTCTGCTTAAACCTCATGAGTTATTATTAATTTCATGGTGGTTGTTTGATTTAAAGAAGTTATGCATTTTCACTCCAAATCACTTACTTAGGATGTAAGAAACGGCATAAAGACTAGTAAAACAAGTGAAATTAGCTTGAAAAAATGGGTATATGATGACTTGTCATCACCCAGCTCCTGAGGCTTCATTCGAGCTAGTTGGGGAGGAGTATGATGAAGGTGACCAACCCATTCCTGATACCACCAGCTGAAGGCAGTGCTGAAGTTCTTATTCTTCCGGATCCTGAGCAAGCATGGAGGACCATGCACGAACTAAGTGTGGGGGAGGATCGACTTCGCGTGGGGGTAAAAAAGAAATTCTTTGCTCAAATCACTTTGCAATACTCTTTTAGTTCTTTTTGTTCAATTTTAGTAGCGTTATCTTCATTGCATCTTAGTTGTTTTGTTTGTAGATATCTCTTTATAGTTCGTAGTTATATGGTAGTTAATGCTTGCATGTTGCATGATAGAATGTATAAGTTAGTGAAACACCAAGGAATTGCCATGAAATCTTTCTTAGGGCATACCATCGGTTGAATTGAAAAATTTTGTGTTTTCTAACTTGCTTGAAGTATTTTGTTTGTGGAACATAGGAAAGAGCTAGAATAACATACCTTGTAAGCTTTGAGCCTTGATAGATGGTTCCATTTTTTAACCATAATGTTTGTTCTGGTGTGATTTACTCCTTTTTATTGTGATCATTGATTTGCATGATTCTTTATATCCTGTATTTGTTGTTTGGATACATTTAACATGATTGAGACCATCTTTGATGTTAAACTCACCAACCTATATGGCCAATGATGAGCGGATAATTTATACGCTTTTTGGCATTGTTTTTAGGTAGTTTTTAGTAAATTCAAGCTACTTTTAGGGATGTTTTCACTAGTTTTTATGTTAAATTCACATTTCTGGACTTTACTATGAGTTTGTGTGTTTTTCTGTGATTTCAGGTAAATTCTGACTGAAATTGAGGGATTTGAGCAAAACTCTGAAAAAGGCTGACAAAAGGACTGCTGATGCTGTTGGATTCTGACCTCCCTGCACTCGAAATGGATTTTTTGGAGCTACAGAACTCCAAATGGCACGCTCTCAACGGCGTTGGAAAGTAGACATCCAGGGCTTTCCAGCAATATATAATAGTCCATGCTTTATTCGAAGAATGACGACGTAACTTGGCGTTAAACGCCAAGTTCATGCTGCTGTCTGGAGTAAAACGCCAGAAAAACGTCATGATCCGGAGTTGAACGCCCAAAACACGTCATAACTCAAAGTTTGACGCCAAGAAATGCCTCCACACGTGGATTGATCAAGCTCAGCCCAAACACACACCAAGTGGGCCCCGAAAGTGGATTTATGCATCAATTACTTACTCATGTAAACCCTAGTAGCTAGTCTAGTATATATAGGACGTTTATCTATTGTATTAGACATCTTTGGTCTCAGTTTTGTTTTATTCTTCATCTTAGGAGATCATTGATCACGTTTTAGGGGGCTGGCCATTCGGCCATGCCTGAACCTTATGCTTATGTATTTTCAACGGTGGAGTTTCTGCACACCATAGATTAAGGGTGTGGAGCTCTGCTGTACCTCAAAGATTAATGAAGTTCTATTTTCTTTTATTCAATTCCTCTTTTATTCTTATTCCAAGATATTCATTCGTACTCAAGAACATGATGAATGTGATGAGTTAGATAACCCTCATTATTATTCTCACTTATGAGCGCGCGTGATTGACAACCACTCTCGTTCTACATGCAACAAAGCTTGAATGTGTATCTCTTAGATTCCCCAACAGAATCTTCGTGGTATAAGCTAGATGGATGGCGGCATTTATGAGGATCCGGAAAGTCCAACCTTGTCTGTGGTGTTCCGAGTAGGATCCTGGGAATCCGGAAAGTCTACCTTGTCTGTGGTGTCCGAGTAGGATTCCGGTAATGAATGACTGTGACGTGCTTCAAACTTGTAACCTGCTGGGCATAGTGACAACGCAAAAGAATCAATGGATTCTATTCCAGTAGGGGAGGGAACCAACCGGTGATTGGCCGTACTGTGACAGAGTGCGTGAGCATTAGCTTTCACTGCGAGGATGGGATGTAGCCATCAGCCATGGGTGATGCCTCCAGACTGGTTAGCTGTGCGAGTGACAGCCGCATAGGATATTTCCCCGAGAGGAATGAAAGTAGCCACAGTTGATGGTGAACCCCTATACAAAGCTTGCCATGGAAAGGAGTAAGAAGGATTGAATAGAAGGAATAGGAGAGCAGGCGTCCGAGAGCTCTACAGCATCTCCATTCAGCTTATCTGAAATTCCTACCAATGAATCTACATAAGTATTTCTATCTCTTTTATTATTTATTTTCTTATTTCTATTTTCGAAACCCATAAATCAATATTTAATCCGCCTAACTGAGATTTACAAGGTGACCATAGCTTGCTTCATACCAACAATTTCTGTGGATTCGACCCTTACTCACGTAAGGTATTACTTGGACGACCCAGTACACTTGCTGGTTAGTTGAACGGAGTTGTGAATTCAACCAGTGCCATAATTAGAACATTGATCACAAATGATACAAGAATTTTGATCACAATTTCGTCCACCAAGTTTTTGGCGCCGTTGCCGGGGATTGTTCGAGTATGGACAACTGACGGTTCATCTTGTTGCTCAGATTAGGTACTTTTCTTTTTAAAAAAAAAATCTTTTTCAAAATTTTTTTCTTTTAATTTTCGTTTTTCTTCACATTATTTTCGAAAAAAAATTAATAAAAATACAAAAAAAAAAAATTAGAAAATCATAAAAACCAAAAATATTTCGTGTTTCTTGTTTGAATCTTATGTTAATTTTTAAGTTTGGTGTCAATTGCATGCTTTTAAAATTTTTCTTGCAATTTTTCGAAAATCTCATGCATTCATAGTGTTCTTCATGATCTTCAAGTTGTTCTTGATAAGTCCTCTTGTTTGATCTTGATGATTTCTTGTTTTGTGTTGTTTGTTGTTTTTCATGTGCATTTTTGCATTCATATTTTCCATGCATTAAAAATTTCTAAGTTTGGTGTCTTGCATGATATCTTTGCATTAAAAAACTTTTCAAAATTATGTTCTTGATGTTCATCATGATCTTCAAAGTGTTCTTGGTGTTCATCTTGACATTCATAGCATTCTTGCATGCATCTTGTGTCTTGATCCAAAATTTTCATGTTTTGGGTCATTTTGTGTTTTTCTTTAAAAATTTAAAAATCAAAAATATCTTTTCCTTATTTCCCTCCAAAATTTCGAAATTTTGGGTTGACTTGGTCAAAAATTTTCAAAATTAGTTGTTTCTTACAAGTCAAGTCAAAATTTCAATTTTAAAAATCCTATCTTTTCAAAATCTTTTTCAAAAATCATATCTTTTTCATTTTTTTCTATTTTTCGAAAATTTCAAAAATCTTTTTCAAAATATTTTCAAAATCTTTTTCTTATCTTTATATCAAATTTTCGAAAATTAGCTAACAATTAATGTGATTGGTTCAAAAATTTGAAGTTTGTTACTTTCTTGTTAAGAAAGGTTCAATCTTTAAGTTCTAGAATCTTATCTTGTAGTTTCTTGTTAGCTAAGTAATTTTAAAAATTAAATCTTTTTCAAAATATCTTTTTTCTTAAAAATCTTTTTATCTTTTTATCTTATCTTTTTCAAAATCTTATATTTTTCAAAAATTTGATTTCAAAATATCTTATCTAACTTCTTATCTTCTTATCTTTTTAAATTTTGATTTCAAATCTTTTTCAATCAACTAACTAACTTTTTATTTGTTTCTTATCTTTTTCAAAACCACCTAACTACTTCTCTCTCTTCTATTTTCGAAAATATCTCTCTCTTTTTCAAAAATTCTTTTTAATTAATTAATTGTTTCAAATTTTAATTTTAATTACTATTATCTTTAATTTTCGAAAATCACTAACTTCTTTTTTCAAAATTATTTTCGAAATCTCCCTCCTCTTTTCTTCTTCTATTTAATTATTTAATTACTAACACTTCTCTTCACCTCTCTTCATTCATATCCTAACATCTCATCTCACATCTCTGCCATCCTCACAGTTGTGTTTCTTTCATTACATTACATTCTTTGTCTCCCCCTCTTCTTTTACCCCTTTCTTCTTCTACTAACATAAAGGAATCTCTATACTGTGACATAGAGAATTCCATTTTCTTTTCTTGTTTTCTTCTCTTTCATATGAGCAGGAACAGGGATAAAGGCACTCTTGTTGAAATTGATCCAGAACCTGAAAGGACTCTGAAGAGAAAATTAAAAGAAGCCAAATTACAACAATCCAGAAGCAACCTTTTAGAAAATTTCGAACAAGAGGAAGAGATGACCGAAAATAATAATAATAATAATGCAAGGACAATGCTTGGTGACTTCACAAAGCCAACGTCCAAGTTTGATGGAAGAAGCATCTCCATTCCTGCCATTGGAGCCAATAACTTTGAGCTTAAGCCTCAACTAGTTGCTTTAATGCAACAAAACTGCAAGTTTTATGGACTTCCATCCGAAGATCCTTACCAGTTTTTAACTGAGTTCTTGCAGATCTGTGACACTGTAAAGACAAATGGAGTTAATCCTGAAGTCTACAGACTCTTGCTTTTCCCTTTTGCTGTAAGAGACAGAGCTAGAGTATGGTTGGATTCACAACCCAAGGATAGCCTGGACTCATGGGATAAGCTGGTCACTGCCTTCTTGGATAAGTTCTTTCCTCCTCAAAAGCTGAGCAAGCTGAGAGTGGATGTTCAAACCTTCAAACAAAAAGATGGTGAATCCCTCTATGAAGCTTGGGAAAGATACAAGCAGCTGACCAAGAGATGTCCATCTGACATGTTCTCAGAATGGACCATATTAGATATATTCTATTATGGTCTCTCTGAATTTTTGAAAATGTCATTGGACCACTCTGCAGGTGGATCTATTCACCTGAAGAAAACGCCTGAAGAGGCTCAAGAACTCATTGACATGGTTGCAAACAACCAGTTTATGTACACCTCTGAGAGGAATTCCGTGAACACTGGGGTACCTCAGAAGAAAGGAGTTCTTGAAATTGATGCTCTGAATGCCATATTGGCTCAGAACAAAATGTTGACTCAACAGGTCAACATGATCTCTCAAAATCTGAATGGATTGCAACATGCATCCAATAGCACTAGAGAGGCAGCTTCTGAAGAAGCTTATGATCCTGAGAACCCTGCCATGGCAGAGGTTAATTACTTAGGTGAACCTTATGGAAACACCTATAACTCATCATGGAGAAATCATCCTAATTTCTCCTGGAAGGATCAACAAAAACCTCAACAAGGTTTTAACAATGGTGGACGCAACAGGCTGAATAATAGTAAGCCATATCTATCATCTTCTCAGCAACAGACAGAGAACTCTGAACAAAACAATTCTAATTTAGCCAATATAGTCTCTGATCTGTCAAAAGCCACTTTCAGTTTCATGAATGAAACAAGATCCTCCATTAGAAATCTGGAGGCACAAGTGGGCCAGCTGAGTAAGAAAGTCATTGACACTCCTCCCAGTACTCTCCCAAGTAATACAGAAGAAAATCCAAAAGGAGAGTGCAAGGCCATTGATTTAATCAAAGTGGCCGAATGCACCAAGGAGGAGGAGGACGAAAATCCCAGTAAGGAAGACCTCCTGGGACGTTCCTCAAGCAAGAAGGAGTTTCCTATTAAGGATCCAAAGGAACCTGAGGCTCATCTAGAGACCATAGAGATTCCTTTAAATCTCCTTCTGCCATTCATGAGCTCTGAAGAATATTCATCCTCTGAAGAGAATGAAGATGTGACTGGAGAGCAAGTTGCTCAAAGCTTAGGAGCTATCATGAAGCTGAATGCCAAGCTGTTTGGTAATGAGACTTGGGAAAGTGAATCTCCCTTGCTCATTAGTGAGCTAGATACTTGGATTCAGAGAACTCTACCTCAAAAGAAACAAGATCCTGGCAAGTTTCTAATACCTTGTACCATTGGCACCATGAGCTTTGAAAAAGCTCTATGTGATCTGGGGTCAGGGATAAATCTTATGCCACTCTCTGTAATGGAGAAGCTGGGGATCATTGAGGTACAACCTGCCTTGTTCTCATTACAATTGGCAGATAAGTCCATAAGACAAGCTTATGGAATAATAGAGGACGTGCTAGTAAAGGTAGAAGGCCTTTACATCCCTACTGATTTCATAATCCTAGACACTAGGAAGGAAGATGATGAATGCATCATCCTAGGAAGACCTTTCCTAGCCACAGCAGGAGCTGTGATAGATGTCAACAGAGGTGAGTTAGTCCTTCAATTGAATGGGGATTACCTTGTGTTTCAGGCACATGGCCATCCCTCTGTGACAAAAGAGAGTAAGCATGAAGAGCTTCTCTCAGTTCAGAGTCAAGAAGAGCCCACACAGTCAAACTCTAAGTTTGGTGTTGTGAAGCCACAACCAAACTCTAAGTTTGGTGTCCAAACCCCATATCCAAACTCTAAGTTTGGTGTTGGGAATATCACACTTAAGTTGACCTGATCACCTTGTGGCTCCATGAGAGCCACTGTCAAGCTACTGACATTAAAGAAGCGCTTGTTGGGAGGCAACCCAATTTTATTTATCTAATTTTATTTTATTTTGTTTCTTTGTTATTTTTGTGTTTAATTAGGTACATGATCATGAGGAGTCACGAAAAAATCAAAAAAATTAAAAACAGAGTCAAAAACAGAAGAAAAAAATTTTTCACCCTGGAGGACGCACGGGCTGGCGTTCAACGCCCAGAAGGTGCATCTGGCCAGCGTTCAACGCCAGAACAGAGCACCATTCTGGCGCTGAACGCCCAAAACAAGCAACAACCTGGCGTTAAACGCCAGGATGCGCACACAGAGGACAATCTGGCGCTGAACGCCAGAAACAAGCATGAAACTGGCGTTCAACGCCAGAAACATGCATTACATGGGCGTTGAACGCCCAGAACATGCACAAATGGGCGTTTGAACGCCAGAATGATGCATGAAGGCATTTTACATGCCTATTTGGTGCAGGGATGGAATTCCTTGACACCTCAGGATCTGTGGACCCCCACAGGATCACCTCAGGATCTGTGAACCTCACAGGATCCCCACCTACCTCGCCCTCTCTCTCTCTCCATTCATGATCATCCCTTCTATTTTTCATTCACCACTCACCCTTTCCCATAAACCCCACTCACCTTCAAAATTCAAACTTCTCCTACCCACCCAATCCCACCCATATAGCCGAGTCCATCTCCCCTCACTCTCCTCCATTTTCATTCTTCTTCTTCTTCTCTTCTTTCTTCTCTTGCTCGAGGGCGAGCAATATTTTAAGTTTGGTGTGGTAAAAGCATAGCTTTTTTGCTTCTCCATTACCATTAATGGCACCTAAAGCCAGAGAAAACCTCAAAGGGAAAACAAAAAGCTTCCACCTCTGAGTCATGGGAGATGGAAAGACTCATATAAGCTGGAATAGCTCAGTTGGGTAGAACATGTGGCTGCAAATCAAGAGATCCCTGAAATACCTCAGGGGATAAGTTGTCCTCCACACAAATATTGGAAGCAACTAAGGGTAGAACATCATGAACACTCCATCATTCTTCAAGAAATAAGAGAAGATCAAAGAGCAATGAGGGAGGAGCAACAAAGGCAAGGAAGGGACATAGAAGAACTGAAGAACATCATTAGTCCTTCAAGAAGAAGACGCCACTAAAGGTGGATTCATTCCTTGTTCTTTATTTCTTTCTGTTTTCGGTTTTTAATTATTGTGTTTATCTATGTTTTGTGTCTTTATTTCATGATCATTAGTATGTAACCATGCCTTAAAGCTATGAATAAAATCCATTAGTCCTTCACCTCTCTTAAAGAAAAATGTTTTAAATCAAAAGAACAAGAAGTACATAATTTTCGAAATTATTACTGAATTTAATTTAATTATCTTGATGTGGTGACAATGATTTTTGTTTTCTGAATGAATGCTTGAACAGTGCATATGTCTTTGAATCTTGTTGTTTATGAGTGTTAAAATTGTTGGCTCTTGAAAGAATGATGAACAAAGAGAAATGTTATTGATGATCTAAAAAAATCATGAAATTGATTCTTGAAGCAAGAAAAAGCAGTGAAAAAGAAGAAGCATTCGAAAAAAAAAATGGAGCTAAAAAGAGTATATAGAAAAAGAAGGAGCAGTAGAAAAAGCCAATAGCCCTTAAAACCAAAAGGCAAGGGTAGCAAGGATCCAAGGCTTTGAGCATCAATGGATAGGAGGGCCCAAAAAAATAAAATTCAAGCCTAAGCGGCTAAATCAAGCTGTCCCTAACCATGTGCTTGTGTCATGAAGGTCCAAGTGAAAAGCTTGAGACTGAGTGGTTAAAGTCGTGATCCAAAGCAAAGAGTGTGCTTAAGAGCTCTGGACACCACTAACTGGGGACTTTAGCAAAGCTAAGTCACAATCTGAAAAGGTTCACCCAGTTATGTGTCTGTGGCATTTGTGTATCCGGTGGTAATACTGGAAGACAAAGTGCTTAGGGCCACGGCCAAGACTCATAAGTAGCTGTGTTCAAGAATCAACATGCTTAACTAGGAAAGTCAATAACACTATCTGAAATTCTAAGTTCCTAGAGAAGCCAATCATTCTAAACTTCAAAGGAAAAAGTGAGATGCCAAAACTGTTCAGAAGCAAAAAGCTACAAGTCCCGCTCATCTAATTATAATTAATATTCATTGATATTCTGGAATTTATAGTATATTCTCTTCTTTTTATCCTATTTGATTTTCAGTTGCTTGGGGACAAGCAACAATTTAAGTTTGGTGTTGTGATGAGCGGATAATTTATACGCTTTTTGGCATTGTTTTTAGGTAGTTTTTAGTAAATTCAAGCTACTTTTAGGGATGTTTTCACTAGTTTTTATGTTAAATTCACATTTCTGGACTTTACTATGAGTTTGTGTGTTTTTCTGTGATTTCAGGTAAATTCTGACTGAAATTGAGGGATTTGAGCAAAACTCTGAAAAAGGCTGACAAAAGGACTGCTGATGCTGTTGGATTCTGACCTCCCTGCACTCGAAATGGATTTTCTGGAGCTACAGAACTCCAAATGGCGCGCTCTCAACGGCGTTGGAAAGTGGACATCCAGGGCTTTCCAGCAATATATAATAGTCCATGCTTTATTCGAAGAATGACGACGTAACTTGGCGTTAAACGCCAAGTTCATGCTGCTGTCTGGAGTAAAACGCCAGAAAAACGTCATGATCCGGAGTTGAACGCCCAAAACACGTCATAACTCAAAGTTTGACGCCAAGAAATGCCTCCACACGTGGATTGATCAAGCTCAGCCCAAACACACACCAAGTGGGCCCCGGAAGTGGATTTATGCATCAATTACTTACTCATGTAAACCCTAGTAGCTAGTCTAGTATATATAGGACGTTTATCTATTGTATTAGACATCTTTGGTCTCAGTTTTGTTTTATTCTTCATCTTAGGAGATCATTGATCACGTTTTAGGGGGCTGGCCATTCGGCCATGCCTGAACCTTATGCTTATGTATTTTCAACGGTGGAGTTTCTGCACACCATAGATTAAGGGTGTGGAGCTCTGCTGTACCTCAAAGATTAATGAAGTTCTATTTTCTTTTATTCAATTCCTCTTTTATTCTTATTCCAAGATATTCATTCGTACTCAAGAATATGATGAATGTGATGAGTTAGATAACCCTCATTATTATTCTCACTTATGAGCGCGCGTGATTGACAACCACTCTCGTTCTACATGCAACAAAGCTTGAATGTGTATCTCTTAGATTCCCCAACAGAATCTTCGTGGTATAAGCTAGATGGATGGCGGCATTTATGAGGATCCGGAAAGTCCAACCTTGTCTGTGGTGTTCCGAGTAGGATCCTGGGAATCCGGAAAGTCTACCTTGTCTGTGGTGTCCGAGTAGGATTCCGGTAATGAATGACTGTGACGTGCTTCAAACTTGTAACCTGCTGGGCGTAGTGACAACGCAAAAGAATCAATGGATTCTATTCCAGTAGGGGAGGGAACCAACCGGTGATTGGTCGTACTGTGACAGAGTGCGTGAGCATTAGCTTTCACTGCGAGGATGGGATGTAGCCATCAGCCATGGGTGATGCCTCCAGACTGGTTAGCTGTGCGAGTGACAGCCGCATAGGATATTTCCCCGAGAGGAATGAAAGTAGCCACAGTTGATGGTGAACCCCTATACAAAGCTTGCCATGGAAAGGAGTAAGAAGGATTGAATAGAAGGAATAGGAGAGCAGGCGTCCGAGAGCTCTACAGCATCTCCATTCAGCTTATCTGAAATTCCTACCAATGAATCTACATAAGTATTTCTATCTCTTTTATTATTTATTTTCTTATTTCTATTTTCGAAACCCATAAATCAATATTTAATCCGCCTAACTGAGATTTACAAGGTGACCATAGCTTGCTTCATACCAACAATCTCTGTGGATTCGACCCTTACTCACGTAAGGTATTACTTGGACGACCCAGTACACTTGCTGGTTAGTTGAACGGAGTTGTGAATTCAACCAGTGCCATAATTAGAACATTGATCACAAATGATACAAGAATTTTGATCACAATTTCGTCCACCAGCCAACCCTTGTACTCACCATTGTGAACCCATGTTGAGCCTGTTATTCCCTTTTGTTCTGATTTTAGCATATTATTTCCCCTTAAGCGAAAAACTATTGATGTCCTTGAATTACTCTTTGATTAGCTTGGGTGGATTAGTGTGTATATTCTAAGTTTGGGGGAATTATTGGGAAGCATTGGTGATAGAGGCATAGAATTCATAGTGAAGAATTGGCAATTGGAAAAATACTCATGTGTTATTTATTTTAAGTCATATGCATCTCTTGTGCTAACAAATACAAGAGTTAAAAAAAACACTAAAAAAATAAAAAAAAACTGTGCATAATAGAAAGTGAAATAAAAAGTTGAAATAAAGGATGCATATGTTCATGTTTTAAAAGGAAAGTGCATGAGTAAGGTGAGATAGAAGGAAAAAATTGGGTAGCTAGGTTGCATTGTTATGAGTATATAGGTAATATAGGATTAGGTGGATACTTAAGCTAATCAAAGAACTAATTCATTAAGTCCACTTAACCATACTTATCCTACCTAAACCCTGGCCCCATTACAACCCTCGAAAGACCTCGTGATATTTGTCTTTCATGCATCAAATACTAGTTGATTGTTAGATGAAGTGCAAATCTTTGAAAAGCATGATAAAAGGAGAATTGAGTGATTAAAACCCTAAACACTGAGCGAATTGAGTGAATACACATCCGGTGAGAGGTTCGATTTCTCAATTCTATGTTCTTGCATCTCATGTTGTATCTTCTTGCGAGTTGTGTGTTGATTAGTTTTGAAAAGTTCAATTCAATCCCTTGGATATTGGTCTTAATGCATAAACTCTTTGAAATTTCCCCAAAGCCTTCTTGTGATGGATTAAAATCCCATGGTTTGTT
This sequence comes from Arachis stenosperma, assembly GCF_014773155.1. Lineage (NCBI taxonomy): Eukaryota > Viridiplantae > Streptophyta > Magnoliopsida > Fabales > Fabaceae > Arachis > Arachis stenosperma. Next base: position 45,446,145 of record NC_080382.1, on the reverse strand, counting down.
TTACCAACTCTTTGCATAGTGCATATTGGTAGTAATCCTTAGGATAGTTGAATGCATTTAGTTAGTACATAGAATAAATCATTATCCTTTCATTTATCTCCTTTGAGTGCATTTAGCATGAGGACATGTTAGTGTTTAAGTGTGGGAGAATTGATGAATCCATATTTGATGATGATTTTTGGTTGAAATTGAATGGATTCCATCATATAAACTTGCACTTATTCCACTAAATAGCATGCATTTGAACTTTCCTCTCAATTTGTGCTTGATTATGAAAACATGCTCTTTTGTGCCTAATTTGATTAATTTCATTCCAATTATCTTCCATTCGATGCCTTGATGTTATTTGTGAGTGCTTTCAGAGGTATAAGGCAGGAATGGCTTGGAGAAAATGGAAGAAGAGCATTCAAAGTGGAGGAAACATGAAGAATCAAAGGAGAAGAGCTCAGCCTAGTGTGAGTGTGCACAGACATGTGTGCGGACGCACAGCCATCGGATCAGAGTCATGCGTGAGCGTGAGCCGCGTCGCGCGTCCAATCAAGCATCACCCAGTGTGCGTGCGCACAACCTCCTGTGCGTACGCACGGGTCGAGATTTTTTGCAGAGTGTGCGGATGCACATGTCTGTGCGTCCGCACAAGTGGACGCACATGTCTTCATTAAAATAGCACGTGACTCACGATTTTGATGGATTTGAGGCCCATTTCTGAAGCCATTTAGCTCATAAGGAAGGGAGAATGAAGACAATAAGAGAGCATATCATTAGAAAAGCTGAGGAGTAGTGGTAGATAGTTTTTAGTGTAGTTTTTTTCTCTAAGTTTTTTATCATCTTCTCTACTAGGGTTTATACTAGGGTTTTTACATTCAAGTGCCATTTCAATTTTGATCTTGAATTTTGCTAATTCCCATTGTAAGTATCTCTTGCTATTACTCTTTATAGTTACATTGTTCTTACACTTTCTTATAATTCAAGTTATAGTTCAATTTCACTTCTCCTTTGCAATTTCTATTTTCTTGTTGATGAATTTGATGTTTGATGATTGTTACATGCTTTCTTGAATCTTTATTGTTGATTGAGATTATTTGTTGCTTTTGGTTTCAAGCTTTTTCTCATTTTTCCCATGTTTAAGCTTTTTGCCCACCAAGTGTTTGACAAAATGTCAAGCATGATTTTGGGCTAGTTTTCTATCTCTTGACTTAGGGAAAGTGAGCAATTGGGTTTCTAGAGTTGTAATGTCCAACATTTAGTGTCAATTTTGGATTGTTAATTGTTCTTGTTCCCACTAACGCTACGTTGTTGCTAAGTTAATTAGCAAGCAATTTAGGATTTGTGGGTTAAGAACACTTATGCTCATTTAACTTCCGATGTGAGAGTTGATCAAATGAGATTGATCCATTCTAGTTGGCATGGTTGTGATTTCAACAAGGAAAGGACCCTTAGCTCACTCCAAGCCAAGATACCTTTTACGCTTCAATTCCTTTATACACATTTACATTAGTCCCTTCTATACTTTACTTGTCTATATTGCATAGTTACTTCCTTAATTCCTTTATTAGTTCATTTATTACAATTTTGCATGTTCTTTCATTGCTTTATATGTTTATCCCTTTATTGAAAACCCCATGATCCTCACAACCAAGATTGCACACTCATTGGTCTCAAGTGTCCTTAGGAGACGACCCGGGAATTGAAACTCCCAGAATTGAATTGGTTTTGAATTGTGACATATCTTAGATTAAACATTTGATGTCGTGGATTGATCGTTGGTCTAGGCTATACCTTCAACGATAAGATTCTAATTTGTGAAAACCTAGATTGATGGTGATAGAGCGTCACGTGCTGCAATTTGCAGAAAACATTGGGAGCGATTTCTGGGCTCCTTTTGACCCAGTTTCAGACCCGAAAACACTTATTAGACGCTGCAGAGTGGATCTGGAAAGGGGGGGATCAATCATTCATAATTGATTCACACAATCTTAGGTTTACATGTAGTTTTCTAGAGAGAGAGGCTCTCTCCTCTCTCTAGGTTTTAGGGTTTTTAGTCTTATTTCTTCTCAATTTCAGAATTCTGCCTGGCTTTAATTTAGTTTTGTTCTACTCTTATTTGTTCTACCACTTTAGTTATCTAATTCTCTTATTGATTCCTTCGGTGCCCATTTAGTTTATGAACTCTTATGTTACTCTCAATTCCCTTTTTAATGCAATTTTATGTTTCATGTTTATGGCTTCTTTATTTAATTGTTGGTTATTGATTTCTTGCAATTGTTAGTCTTAGGTTTTATTATTCCTTCTTAATTTTCTATGTTTTTATTTTGTGCCTTCCAAGTATTTGATAAAATGTTTTGTTGGATTTTAAATTAGCTTTTTGTATTCTTAGCTTGGATTGAGTAATTTGGAGACTCTTGAATTATCAAAAGTCTTTTGTTGATTGGTGTTAGAAAGTTGCTAGTTGGCTTGAGCTTCACTAACTCTAGTCTTTGATTAGGACTTGTGAACTTAAGTTGATTTGCTCACTTGACTTACCTTCAATAGTTAAAGGTTAAATAAGTGAGAGCAATTTGCAACTACCATCATAATTGACAATGATAATGAGGATAGGAATTCCGATTCTCTATCCTTGCTAGGACTTTTCTTAATTATTAGTTTATTTTCTTGTCATTTACATTCCTTGTTCAGCATTTAAAAACCCCAAAAATACTTTTTCGTAACCAATAGTAACATACTTCCCTGCAATTCCTTGAGAGACGACTCAAGGTTTAAATACTTCAGTTTATTTTTATTGGGTTTCCTTTAGTGACAAACAAATTAAATATTGACCGAGAATAAATTGTTGGTTTAGAAATATACTTACAACTTGATATTTTAACGAAAAAAAAATCTTTACCGACATTTTTCCTTCGTCAAATTTTTGGCGCCATTGCCGGAGAATTGCAAATGTGTGCCTGATGTCATGAAAACTATCTCTCAACAAATTTCTACCGGCAAGTGCACCAGATTGTCGTCAAGTAAAATTTCACTGTAGAGTGAGATCAAATCCCACAGGGATTGGTTGGTTGATCAATGTTAATTGGAGAATTATTCTAGTTGAACTAAATCAGATTGAAATTGGGATTGCAGAAAGTAAAATTGGCAGAAAACTTAAAGAGCAAGAAATGTAAATAATTGAATGTAAATTGCAGAATGTAAAGAACAGAAACTTAAATTGCAAGAAATAAAATGGGATCTAGAGAAATTGAGCATCAAATTTAAGACAGAATGTAGAGGAGTGGGTAGATCAGAGATGGGAAAGCTCATTGGGGTCAGGATATGTTATAATTCTCCGGATGAAATTCATTTTCACCTCTTCCTCAACCAATGCATTCATTGATCTCCTTGGTAATCTTAGGTGATTGGATCCCAATTCCTTGGCAATCCAATCTCTCTAAGCATGAACAATTGCTCAATTCCTTGATTTAAGTGCTCATGGGAAGAGTTAAGGTATGGTCACTGATTATACCACACATATTTATAGATCAAAGTGTTGGTAGGATTATATGTCACGATATCCATTCAAACCTCAATCTAATCCAATGTGAGAAAGTATTTCTAGCATGATCTCCTCATTCCTCTTCCAAGGTTCAGAGGAGATCCAATTATGGATAGCTTCTTTCCCAAGACAACTATCCACTGGGATGAAGAACGAAAGCTTTCTAGCAAGATCAAGAGAAAAGAAAGAAGAAGAAGAATGAAAACTAATATTGATCCATTGAATTACACAGAGCTCCCTAACCCAATGAAAAGGGTTAGTTGTTCATAGCTCAATTCAATTTACAGAGAAAGAAGAGTGCAGAAAAAATAAAGCCTAGCTAGAAAGTAAAAGAAAGAAAGTACATAAAACTAAAAGGGAAAGTGCAGGAAAATAACAGAGTCTGAACTCCCAAAGCCCCCTCAGGGCCTCCCAGAGAGCTGCCTCAATCTTCAAACCTCCTCTATTTATACTCTTCTTCTCATCTTCAATTGGATCTTCAAGTACTTGGATGTGGGCCTTTTAGAAGTGTTTCTTTGATGATGGGCATTGGCAACTAACTGCATACTCTGCATAGGTGCAATCTGCAATGGAAAAAGCCTCAACGTTGGTGATCACGTTTGTACAAAAATGTTGGGTCAAACGCTGCTTTAGGAAAAATGAATTATGGGATTTGAGAGCAACGTTTGACTCAACATTAGAGCACCAACGTTCGCGTGTCCACGCGTGCGCGTGGCCCACGTGTAAGCGTGGATGGTCAAAATTGTCATTCCACGCATGTGCGTAGCCCACGTGTACGCATCAAACAAGTTTTTGCGCGTATGCATCCTTCAGGTGTTCTCGTGCAAGGCCAAAATTCGTATCCACGCGTACGCATCACTTTAAATTTTCTCACTTCCAGTTTTGGGAATCTCATCGCGTACGTTGGCCTCAGTGTTGGACCACAAATTCTCCCTCCAACGTTGGCCTTTCCACGCGTGCGTGTCACCCACGCGTACACGTGGATTGTCAAAATTCCACAATCGACGCGTACGCGTCGCACCAAACACATACATCAAAGCTTTGCTAAATTCACAAGAAATTGCCTCATTCTTAGCACACAAGTAATTATGGCATAAATCTCATGAAAATGCATCAAATTAACCATGTTTGCGTGAATCAATGTGTGCATGAAATTCTCGTCCAATTTGTACTGTGTCAGCAATTTGTAAAAATTGTGCCAGAAACTCTGTAGGTTCTTCCTGTGGAAGACCGGAATACTGGCAGTTTTGCTGCACCATGATAATGAGCTGAGGATTCAACTCAAAGCTACTAACTCCAATGGAGGGTATACAGATACTACTCCCATATGAAGCAGTAGTGGGGTTAGCATATGACCCTAGAGTCCTCATGGACTGTTCATTCCCACTTAATTCCATGATGGAATAAAAGAGATGATATATATGTTGATATTATTTATTTATTATTATTTTTTTTATAAAAAATAAAATAAAAAAAACGAAATAAATAAAAGAAATTGGAAATATTTTGAAATTGAAATCTGAATTTTTATATAAAATTTTCGAAAAATGTAGTTCAAAATTAGTTAGAAAATATATATTTTTTTTTGAATTTTGAATTTTATGATGAAAGAGAAAAATATGCAAAAGGCACAAGACTTAAAATTTTTAGATCCAATGCTCCTTATTTTCGAAAATTTTGGAGGGAAAACACCAAGGAACACCAAACTTAAAAATTTTAAGATCAAAACACAAGAAAGACTCAAGAACACCTTGAAGATTCACAAGAACACCAAGAACAAAAGAAAGAACACCAAACTTAAAATTTTTAGAAAACCAAGACAAATTTTCGAAAATTAAAGAAAGATCAACAAGAAAATACCAAACTTAGAGTTTGGCACAAGATTCAATCAAAGAAAAATTATTTTTGAAAAAGATTCCAAAGAAGATACCCAATTATCAAGAATAACTACCAATGCTCCAGCCAATTGGGCAGTAACTTCAATGTTGATTTTAAAAATGTATCATATTTATGGATAAAAATATAAATTTTTGAAAGTTAATGTTTTGAAAAAGCACGAGAAAAACAAGAAAAGACACAAAACAAGAAAAACTTGAGATCAAACAAGAAAAATAAACAAGAACAACTTGAAGATCAATGAAGAACAAAGAACACAAGTCAAAAATTTTTAAAAAAAAATATAAAATATGCAATTGACACCAAACTTAGAACAAGACACTAAACTCACGAAAATTAGCAATTAATTAAGAAAAATAATAAATTTTGAAAAGAAATTTTTGAAAAGAAACTATCCTATCAAGATTTAATGACTCTGTAACAATAAAAATAAATTATTCCTAATCTAAGAAATAAAATAAACCTTTAGTTGTTCAAACTCGAATAATCCCCAGCAACGGTGCCAAAAACTTGGTGCACGAATTTGTGATCCGCACAACTAACCAGCAAGTGCACTGGGTCGTCCAAGTAATACCTTACGTGAGTAAGGGTCGATCCCACGGAGATTATTGGTTTGAATCAAACTATGTTTATCTTATTATTCTTAGTCAGGATATTAATTAAAATTATCAGTTGGAATTATTAGATTGGAAAAATAAAAGAGAATAAAAGCGTTACTTGTTGTGCAGTAATGAGAAATATGTTGGAGTTTTGGAAATGCTTTGTCCTCTGAACTTCAACTCTTCCTTGAAATCCTTTTCCACACGCAAAGTCCCTTCCATGGCAAGCTCTATGTAGGGTGTCACCGTTGTCAATGGCTACTTCCCATCCTCTCAGTGAAAACGTTCCTATGCTCTGTCACAGCACGGCTAATCATCTGTCTGTTCTCAATCAGGTTGGAATAGAATCCATTGATTCTTTTGCGTTTGTCACTAACGCCCAGCCTTCAGGAGTTTGAAGCTCGTCACAGTCATTCAATCCCAGAATCCTACTCAGAATACCACAGACAAGGTTTAGACTTTCCGGATTCTCATGAATGCCGCCATCAATCCGGCTTATACCACGAAGATTCTGAGTAATGAATCTAAGAGATACTCATTCAATCTGATGTAGAACGAAGGTGGTTGTCAGGCACACGTTCATGGATTGAGGAAGGTGATGAGTGTCACGGATCATCACCTTCTCCATAATTAAGCGCGAATGAACATCTTAGATAAGAACAAGCGTGTTTGAATGGAAAATAAAGGAATTGTATTAATTCATCGAGACGCTGCAGAGCTCCTCACCCCCAACAATGGAGTTTAGAGACTCATGCCGTCAAAAAGTATGTAATTCAGATCTGAAAAAATGTCATGAGGTCCAAAATAAGTCTCTAAAAGTTGTTTAAATAGTAAACTAGTAACCTAGGTTTACAGAAAATGAGTAAACTAAGATAATTGGTGCAGAAATTCACTTCTGGGGCCCACTTGGTGTGTGCTGGGGCTGAGACTAAAGCTATCCACGAACTGAGGCTTTTCTTGGAGTTGAACTCCAAGTTATAACGTGTTTTGGGCGTTCAACTCCGGATCATGACGTGTTTCTGGCGTTTAACTCTAGACAGCAGCATGTACTTGGCGTTCAACGCCAAGTTACGTCGTCTATCTTCGCGCAAAGTATGGACTATTATATATTGCTGGAAAGCCCTGGATGTCTACTTTCCAACGCCGTTGAGAGCGCGCCAATTGGACTCCTGTAGCTCCAAAAAATCCATTTCGAGTGCAGAGAGGTCAGAATCCAACAGCATCAGCAGTCCTTTTTCAGCCTAACTCTGATTTTTGCTCAGCTCCTTCAATTTCAGCCAGAAAATACCTGAAATCACAGAAAAACACACAAACTCATAGTAAAGTCCAGAAATATAATTTTTTCCTAAAAACCAATAATATTCTACTAAAAACCAATTAAAACATACTAAAATCTACATGAAATTACCCCCAAAAAGCGTATAAAATATCCGCTCATCACCTGACATCAGTGCCTTATTATTGGTTATTGTGAATAATTTTGCTTTTTCGTTTCTTTGTTAATTGTTTCTAGTTTTAGGAGTTTATTTTCATTATTTCTTATTAGTTTTGTTTTTATTTTCTCTTGTTACTATGAATTCTCACCCCTTTGGCTATGAGTTTGGTTCAAATTATATTGTAGGAAGTGGAGATTACAATGAAGGCTTGCATCAAGGATGGGACAATCAAAGATGGGAGGAGCCACAAGGATTTGATCAACCCTCTTGGCAACAACCTCCACCAACTTACTTTAAGCAAGAGCCATTCCAAGGTGCATACCAAGACAATGGATATGGTGGACTCCCTTGTAGTTACCAACAAGCCCCATCATATGCCTATGAACCCCCTCTTCAACATAGCTTTGAACCACCATACTCACAAGCATCATTCTACCAAACACTTCCATATGGTCCTAACTCATATCCATAATACCAACCACCTTATGAGCCATATGAACCACATATAGAACTACCCACATTCCAACATAATTACCCCCAAGAACCACCACCTCCATATACACCATCTCCATATCCCTATCAAGAAGAACCATCTTCCCATTATGAGCCCTTCTTCCCAACAAGGGAACCCTCCTATCCACCCCAAGCTCCCATAGATGATACCTTTAGTGTTATTCGCCAAGGGCAAAGAGAGCTTCAAACCACACTTACCTCTACTCTCACTGGTCTCACCTCTACTCTCCAAGTTCTTATATCCCGTGTGGATCCATCCTCTACCCCCAATACTCAACCTTCGAGCTCTAGCGCACTTTCTTTTCACCCATACCCATTAATCCAAGAGCAACATGATCCCAATTATGCTATTAACATGGAACAAGAGAGAAGGGATCATCTTAGGGACTTAATGGATCGGGTTCACGCATCCATACTTCAAGAGAAGCAAGAGGAGGCTCAAAAGGTGGAGGTAAGAGAGACCCTTAAAGAAAGTTGTCAAGAGGTAGAAGTCATCAAGGAGGAGCTGGATTTTGTACTAGAGCAAGTGGAGAAGCCAAAATTACCGAAGAAGAAAAAGTGGTTGAAGATTTAGGAGATGCGGAACCTCCATGGGAATCTTAAGTCATAGAGCCTCCTTCCAAGACGTTTGAATTTGATGTTGAGGAGGGTGTACAACCTCCAAAGCATATCATCATTGATGACTTTGAAGAGATTGATCAAGAGATGGATTCAATAATTAAAGAATTTCTATCCACAATTGAATCCTCTCCCATTGGACTTGAAGAAAAGGTTAATGTTGAAGAAGCTTGTCAAGAGGTGAAGATCATCAAAGAGGAGTCCAAGAGAGTGAAGCATACATTGGCAAGGCCGCCATTGGAGACACCTCTTCCCAAGCCATTACCATCCAACACAACATTAAAGTGGGTAAAATTCTTTTCCTTAAACTCTGCTTTCCCACTTGAATATGGTTTACTTGAGACGGATTGTCAACTTAGAAACACAAGTTTTGGTTCATTCTGGTTGAAAGTTCAAAGCTTAATTGCAAAGATTGGTGTATAGCTAGATTTTTTGGGTCTAGAAAGCTGTTTGGATGCCTCAGTGAGAATTTGGATTGCTTGCCACACGGTTGGAACACTGATGATCAACTTGAAGACGGGTGTAGAAACAAGATTTGGGATCCTGGCATACAAGAGGATCAACTTTCGGAGCTCAAACCTTGTGAAGAACTTCATCAAGGCTTGGTGAACTTATTCGGGAATGCTAGAGCTTATTGGAAGTCCAAGCATTGGTGGAAGTTTCAAGAAGAGTTCAAGCATAAGCCACCATGACAAAGATCTCACCAAATGTCCAACTTAAGGACTTTATCTAAAAGTGCCAGTGGGAGACACCCCACCATGGTAAATTCTTTCCAATTTCCCTTTTGTTTATATTAGCAATAAGTTAAATTTTCATTTTTTGTTATGTTTATTTCGTTTAATTTATGATTTAGTTGTTTAATAATTTCTGGCATTGTTAAAAAAAAGTGCAACTGACGCGTAAGCGTTAATGACGCGCACGCGTCATATGGAATTGTGCTCTCTAGCATAATGAACAGAAAGTTACGCTAGAACAGTGCGGGAGGGGTGCCTGACGCACAAGCCACCCCAAGCGTACGCGTGACCCACGCGTACGCGTCACCTGCAATTTTGTCAATCCACATGTAAGCGTCAACGACGCGTACGCGTGGTTTGAAAAATCGTCGTTATTGGTGAATTCAACAGAGAGTTGGGCTGCCACTGTGCTGGAATCGTGCGTTTTACACGCGAGTATTCACGCGTACGCGTGACTGACGCTCACGCGTCAGTGTGCATTTTTGGCCATCCACGTGTACGCGTGGACGACGCTTACGCGTTGCATGGCTGTTTTTGTTTTCCCGCGTATGCGTGACGTATGCGCGCGCGTCGCATTCGCTTCCTGTTTTTCCATTTCTTTCTTCTTTCTTTCTCCTTTCTTCTTCTTTCTTCATCCTTTCTTAGTTTACTCTTCTCTAATTTTTCATCATTTCACTTCTCATTTTTTCTTATCTTTCTCTTCTTTTTCTTATAGCATTTGCACACTTTAATTCATTGCATTTTAATTTTGTGGTTGTTTTTATTTTCTTTTCTAAGTTACTATTTTTCCATTGGCGTTACATTTTCTTAATCACCTGTTAAATTTTTCTTGCATTATTTTGGTGCTTAGTGACTTGTTTTATATTGTTGGGTGATGTTATTTATAAGTCAATGCTAATCTTTTATGACAATTGTATTCCTTTTGCATTGATATGAAGTTATATTGTCTTTCATTAACCATTCTCTCTCCCCCATTGTTGCAATTTTTGCACTATTGATATGCCATTCGCCTATATTATTTTCTCGCTCGCATGTTGCAACTACCATGTAATTGAAACCCTCATTATTTGGCATTAACCCACCCATATTTTATTTGTTTTCTTATCTTTGTTTCTGGGTTACTTTTTTCCTTTTTCTCTTTTTTCAAGATGGCCACCAAGAAGGAAAATGGAAAACTTTTACGTGGGGCGACAAACAAGTTCTTATACACATTCTTTGGAGAAAAAGCGTCAGTTGGAGCCACCCAACCACTTGAACGTCTTTGCGTGCACCGAGGACGGTGCAATCTTTAAGTGTGGGGAGGTCGATACCGACTTCCGAGGGTTAGTTACCTTCTTTTCAACACCAATGTTTAATTTTCTTTGTTAGTTCATTGTTGCATTTGCATGATTGATTGCATGCTTGTCAGATTTTGTGCATATTCTACCACTACTTAGTTGAAGTAATATTTTCTTTTTCAAGAAACTTTTTATAGCATTTCACTAATTTGAATTAAAATTTTTGTTGAACTTGTTTGAAGAAATTTTATTTTGGAACATGGTTTAGAGCTCGAACACACAAAACCCAGTAAGATTTTGAGCCTATTCGATTGGTTGCGTTTTATCAACCAATATTCTGTTTTAGTGTGTGTTATTCTCTCTAAAATTGTGATCTTTGTCTTGCTTGATTCTATATTTCCATTGTTTGATGTATGCATGCACTTATGTGATTGAGGCTTTTGTTTCACTATAGCTCACATACCTATATGGCCTTATCATTTTCATTATCCTTTACAAACCAGTGTTGAGCCTACTTATCCCATTTATTCTTTACTTAAGCTCGTCACTAACTCTAAGTGGAAAATAATAATGTCCTTAATTTGAATCCTTGGTTAGTGGTAGGCGAAATTGTGATCATCAACAATGGCTCCAAAAACTTGGTGCTCTCAAACGTGAATCACACTTTGTCACAACTCCGCACAACTAACCAACAAGTGTACTGGGTCGTCCAAGTAATAAACCTTATGTGAGTAAGGGTCGATCCCACAAAGATTGTTGGTATGAAGCAAGCTATGGTCATCTTGTAAATCTCAGTCAGGCGGATAATAAATGGTGATAGAGTTTTCGAATAATAATAATAAATAAACAGAAAATAAAGATAGAAGAACTTATGTAGATCATTGGTGAGAATTTCAGATGAGTGCATAGAGATGCTTGTTCCTGTTGAATCTCTGCTTTCTTACTGCTTTCTTTCAATCCTTCTTATTCCTTTCCATGGCAAGCTGTATGTAGGGCATAACTGTTGTCAATGGCTACATCCCATCCTCTCAGTGAAAAAGGTCCAAATGCTCTGTCACGTTACGGCTAATCATCTGTCGGTTCTCGATCATGTCGGAATAGAATCCATTGATTCTTTTGCGTTTGTCATCACGCCCAACAATCGCGAGTTTGAAGCTCGTCACAGTCATTCAATCCCAGAATCCTACTCAGAATACCACAGACAAGGTTTAGACTTTCTGGATTCTCATGAATGCCGCCATCAATTCTAGCTTATACCACGAAGACTCTGATCTCACGGAATGGAAGGCTCGGTTGTCAGGCGAGGGGCAACCATGCGTCGTGCATCAGGAATCCAAGAGATACACACTCTAGCTTTCGCTTGTAGAACAGAAGTGGTTGTCAGGCACGCGTTCATAAGGATGGATTATGATGAGTGTAACGGATCATCACATCCATCAGGTTGAAGTACAAATGGTATCTTAGAAAAAGAATAAATCGAATTGAATAGAAAATAGTAGTAATTGCATTAAAACTCGAGGTACAGCAGAGCTCCACACCCTTAATCTATGGTGTGTAGAAACTCCACTGTTGAAAATACATAAGTAATGGTCCAGGAATGGCCAAATGGCCAGCCTCCAAAATGTAATATGAATTCGAAAATAGGGAGAAGGACCTATGGTCAAAATACCGAATGGTCAAAAGACGACTAGTATACTAGTAAAAAGTTCTATTTATACTAAACTAGCTACTAGGGTTTACAGAAATAAGTAATTGATGCAGAAATCCACTTCCGGGGCCCATTTGGTGTGTGGTTGGGCTGAGCTTGATCTTTACACGAGCTGAGGCTTATCTTGGAGTTGAACGCCAAGTTGTAACGTGTTTTTGGCGTTCAACTCTGGTTCGTGACGTGTTTCTGGCATTTGACTCCAGAATGTAGCATAGAACTGGTGTTGAGCGCCAATTTACGTCGTCTAATCTCGAATAAAGTATAGACTATTATATATTGATGGAAAGCTCTGGATGTCTACTTTCTAACGCCGTTGAGAGCTCGCAATTTGAAGTTCTGTAGCTCCAGAAAACCCATTTCGAGTGCAGAGAGGTCAGAATCCAACAGCATCAGCAGTCCATTGTCAGCCTTCTTATTAGAGTTTTGCTCAGGTCCCTCAATTTCAGCCAGAAAATACCTGAAATCACAGAAAAACACACAAACTCATAGTAAAGTCCAGAAATGTGAATTTAGCATAAAAACTAATGAAAACATCCCTAAAAGTAACTAGATCCTACTAAAAATACCTAAAAACAATGCCAAAAAGCGTATAAATTATCCGCTCATCATAACACCAAACTTAAATTGTTGCTTGTCCCCAAGCAACTGGAAATTAATTAGGATAAAAAGAAGAAAATATACTATAAATCCCAAAATATCAATGAATATTAGTTCTAATTAGATGAGCAGGACTTGTAGCTTTTTGCCTCTGAATAGTTTTGGCATCTCACTTTATCCTTTGAAGTTTAGAATGATTGGCATCTATAGGAACTCAGAATTCAGATAGTGTTATTGATTTTTCTAGTTAAGTATGTTGATTCTTGAATACAGCTACTTTTATGAGTCTTGGCCGTGGCCCTAAGCACATTATTTTCCAGTATTACCACCGGATACATAAATGCCACAGACACATAACTGGGTGAACCTTTTCAAATTGTGACTCAGCTTTGCTAAAGTCCCCAGTTAGAGGTGTCCAGAGCTCTTAAGCACACTCTTTTTGCTTTGGATCACGACTTTAACCACTCAGTCTCAAACTTTTCACTTGGACCTGCATGACACAAGCACATGGGTAGGACAACTTGATTTAGCTGCTTAGGCCTGGATTTTATTTCCTTGGGCCCTCCTATCCATTGATGCTCAAAGCCTTGGATCCTTTTTACCCTTGCCTTTTTGTTTTAAGGGCTATTGGCTTTTTCTGCTTGCTTTTTCTTTTTCTTTCTATTTTTTTTCGCCAATTTTTTTCTTTCTTTTTTTTTCGCTAGCTTTTTATTCACTGCTTTTTCTTGCTTCAAGAATCAAATTTATGAATTTTCAGATAATTAATAACATTTCTCTTTTTCATCATTCTTTCAAGAGCCAACAATTTTAACATTCATAAACAACAAGATCAAAAATATGCACTGTTCAAGCATTCATTCAGAAAACAAAAAGTATTGTCACCACATCAATATAATTAAACTAAATTTAAGGATAAATTCGAAACTCATGTACTTCTTGTTCTTTTGAATTAAAAAAAAATTCTTTTAGGAGAGGTGAAGGATTCATGGAATTATTCATAGTCTTCAGACATAGTTACTAGACACTAATGATCATGTAATAAAGACACAAACATAGAAAAATATATAGCATAAAATCTAAAAACAGAGAATTAAGAACAAGGAAGTTAAGGAATGAGTCCACCTTAGTGAGGGTGGCGCCTTCTTGAAGGACCAATGGTGCTTTTTGAGCTCCTCTATGTCTCTTCTTTGCCTCTGTTGCTTGATCCCTAGTGATTTTGGTGCTCCTATCCTTAGTTTCTCCCAATAATTGTGTGGAGAAAAATGTATCTCCTGAGGTATTTTAGGGATTTCTTGATGAGGGAATTCCTTATGCTCTCTTGATGTGCAGTCAAATGCTCTTCTATTGAGCTATGGACCTTTGAGATGAATCTCTCCATCTCCCATGACTCAGAGGTGGAAGCAATTGCCTTCCCTTTCCTCTTTCTTGAGGTTTCACTAGCCTTAGGTGCCATAAATGGTTATGGAAAAACAAAAAGCTATGATTTTACCACACCAAACTTAGAATGTTGCTCGTCCTCGAGCAAAAGAAGAAAGAAGAGAAGAAGAAAAAGAAAATATGGAGGAGAGGGAGAGAGGGTGGGTTTTGGCCAAGGAGGAGAAGAAAGGGTTATGTTGTGTGAAAATGAAGAAGAATGGAGGGGTTTATATAGTGAAGGGAGAGGGGGTAGGTTCGGCCATTTAGGGAGGGTTTGGGTGGGAAAGAGATTTTGAATTTTGAAGGTAGGTGGGGTTTATAGGGAAGAGTAGATAGATGTGAGTGGTGAATAGGTGATGGGGAAGAGAGATTGAGGTGATTGGTGAAGGGTTTTTGGGGAAGAGTGATATGGGATTGTGTGAAGAGGAGAGAAGGTAAGTTGAGGTAGTGGAGATCCTGTGGGGTCCACAGATCCTGAGGTGATCCTGTAGGGTCCACAGATCCTGAGGTGTCAAGGATTTACATCTCTGCACCAATGAGGCGTGTAAAACGCCTTTGCATGCAATTCTGGCGTTCAGACGCCAGATTGATGCTTGTTTCTGGCATTGAACGCCAGCTTCATGCTTGTTTTGGGCGTTCAACGCCCATCTGCAGCATGTTTCTGGCGTTGAACACCAGTTCATGCTTGTTTCTGGCGTTCAGCGGCAGCTCTTCTCAGGGTGTATTCCTGGCGTTTAAACGCCAAGATGTTGCTTGTTTCTGGCATTCAACGCTAGATCCATGCTCTGTTCTGGCGTTGAACGCCAGCTAGATGCTCCTTACTGGCGTTTAAACGCCAGTAAGCCCTTCCTTCAGGATGTGATTTTTCTTCTGCTGTTTTTGATTCTGTTTTTAATTTTAGTATTTGTTTTGTGACTCCACATGATCATGAACCTAATAAAACATAAAAGAACAATAAAATGAAAATAAAATTAGATAAAATAAAAATTGGGTTGCCTCCCAAGAAGCGCTCCTTTAATGTCACTAGCTTGACAGTGGGCTCTCATGGAGCCTCACAGATGTTCAGAGCATGATGAGGGCCTCCCAACACCAAACTTAGAGTTTGAATGTGGGGCTTTTCAACACCAAACTTAGAGTTTGGTTGTGGCCTCCCAACACCAAATTTAGAGTTTGATTGTGGGGGCTTTGTTTGACTCTGTATTGAGAGAAGCTTATCGTGTCTCTTTTCCATGTTTACAAAAGGATAACCTTTGGTCTTAAACACAAGGTAGTCCCCATTCAATTGAAGGACTAATTCTCCTCTGTTAACATCTATTACAGCTCCTGCTGTGGCTAGGAAAGGTTTTCCCAGGATGATGCATTCATCCTCCTCCTTCCTAGTGTCTAAGATTATTTAATCAGCAGGGATGTAAAGGCCTTCAAGCTTCACTAACATGTCCTCTACCAATCCATAAGCTTGTCTTACTGACTTATCTGCCATTTGTAATGAAAATATGGCAGGCTGTACCTCAATGATCCCCAGCTTCTCTATTATAGAAAGTGGCATAAGATTTATGCCTGACCCTAGGTCACACAGAGCCTTGTCAAAGGTCATGGTGCTTATGGTACAGGGTATTAAGAATTTACCAGGATCTTGTCTCTTTTGAGGTAAAGTTTGCTGAACCCATGTATGTAGTTCACTAATGAGCAAGAGAGGTTCACCTTTCCAAGTCTCATTACCAAACAATTTGGCATTCAGCTTCATGATAGCTCCTAGATAGTGAGCAACTTACTCTCCAGTTACATCTTCATCCTCTTCAGAGGAAGAATAGTCTTCAGAGCTCATGAATGGCAGAAAGAGATTTAATAGAATCTCTATGGTCTCTATATGAGCCTCAGATTCTTTTAGGTCCTCAATAGGGAATTGCTTCTTGCTTGAGAGATGTCCCATGAGGTCTTCCTCCTTGGGATTCACGTCCTCTCCTTCCTCTCTAGGTTCGGCCATGTTGACTATGTCAATGGCCTTGCACTCTCTTTTTGGATTCTCTTCAGTATTGCTTGGGAGAGTACTAGGAGGAGTTTTAGTGACTTTCTTACTCAGCTGGCCCGCTTGTGTCTCCAAACTTCTAATGGAGGACCTTGTTTCACTCATGAAACTTAAAGTGGCCTTAGATAGATCAGAGACTATATTTGCTAAGTTAGAGGTGCTCTGCTCAGAATTCTCTGTCTGTTGCTGTGTAGATGATGGAAAAGGTTTTCTATTGTTGAACCTGTTTCTTCCACCATTATTAAAGCCTTGTTGAGGCTTTTGTTGATCCTTCCATGAGAAATTTGGATGATTTCTCCATGAGGGGTTATAGGTGTTGCCAAAGGCTTCCTCCATGTAGTTTATCTCTGCCATTGCAGGATTTTCAGGATCATAAGCTTCTTCTTCAGAAGATGCCTCTTTAGTACTGTTAGATGTATTTTGCCATCCATTCAGACTTTGAGAAATCATGTTGACTTGCTGAGTCATTATTTTGTTCTGAGCCAATATGGCATTCAGAGTATCAATTTCAAGAACTTTCTTCCTCTGAGGTGTCCCATTATTCACGGAATTCCTCTCAGAAGTGTACATGAATTGGTTATTTGCAACCATTTCAATAAGTTCCTGAGCTTCTGCGGGTGTTTTCTTTAGGTGAATGGATCCACCTGCAGAATGGTCCAGTGACATCTTAGAGAACTCAGATAGACCATAATAGAATATATCTATCATGGTCCACTCTGAAAACATGTCAGAAGGACACCTTTTGGTTATCTATTTGTATCTTTCCCAAGCTTCATAAAGGGATTCACCATCTTTTTGCTTGAAGGTCTGAACATCCACTCTAAGCTTACTCAGCTTTTGAGGAGGAAAGAACTTAACCAAGAAGGACGTGACCAGCTTATCCTAGGAGTCCAGGCTATCCTTAGGTTGTGAGTCCAACTATGTTCTAACTCTGTCTCTTATAGCAAAAGGAAAAAGCATGAGCCTGTAGACTTCAAGATCTACTCTATTAATCTTAACAGTCTCACAGATCTGTAAGAACTCAGTTAAAAACTGATAGGGATCTTCTGATGAAATTCCATGAAACTTGCAGTTATGTTGCTTTAGAGCAACTAGTTGAGGTTTCAGCTCAAAATTGTTTGCTCCAATGGCAGAAATTGAGATGCTTCTTCCATCAAATTTGGAAGCAGGTGTAGTATAATCACCAAGCATCCTCCTTGCGTTATTGTTGTTGGGTTCGGCTGCCATCTCCTTTTCTTGTTCGAAAATTTCAGTAAGGTTGTCTCTGGATTGTTGTAATTTAGCTTCTCTTAGTTTCCTCTTCAGAGTCCTTTCAGGTTCAGGATTAGCTTCAACAAGAATGCCTTTTTCCTTGTTCCTTCTCATATGAGAAAGAAGAGAACAGAAAAGGAAGAGGAATCCTCTATGTCACAGTATAGAGATTCCTTTATGTTAGTAGAAGAAGAAAGGGAATAAGAGTGAAGAAGAATGAATAATCCAAACACAAGGGTGAGGATAGGAGCAGAGATTTGATATGGAGAGAAGTGTTAGTAAATGAATAAATAAATAGAATAAGATGAGAGAGAGAAGTTTTCGAAAATAATTTTTGAAAAGGAGTTAATGATTTTCGAAAATTAAAGGTGAAATAAAATTAAAATTAAAATTTAAAACAATTAATTAATTAAAGGAATTTTGAAAAGGAAGGAGAAATTTTCAAAAATTAGAGAAGGAAAAGTAGTTAGGTGGTTTTGAAAAAGATAAGAAACAAACAAAAAGTTAATTAGTTAGTTGAAAAAGATATTAAAATCAATTTTGAAAAAATAAGAAGATAAGAAGTTAGATAAGATATTTTGAAATCAAATTTTTGAAAGAGATATGATTTAAAAAGATATGATAAAAAGATATGATTAAAAAGATATGGTTGAAAAAGATTAAATTTTTAATTTTAAAATTAATTACTTGACTAACAAGAAACTAAAAGATAGGATTCTAGAATTTAAAGATTGAACCTTTCTTAACAAGAAAGTAACAAACTTCAAATTTTTGAATCAATCACATTACTTGTTAGTTAAGTTTCGAAAATTTGAAATAAAATTAAGAAAAAGATTTTGAAAAATGTTTTCAAATTTTCGAAAATCATAAAAAATGAAAAAGATTTGATTTTTGAAAAAGCTTTGAAAAGATAAGATTTTAAAATTGAAAATTTGACTTGACTTATAAGAAATAGCTAAGTTTTAAAAAATTTTGACTAAGTCAACTCAAATTTTCGAAATTTTGAGAGAAATAAGGAAAATATATTTTTTTATTTTTGAAATTTTGATGAGGAGAGAGAAAAACACAAATATGACCCAAAACATGAAAACTTTGGATCAAAACACTTAATGCATGAAAGAACACTATGAATGTCAAGATGAACACCAAGAACACTTTGAAGATCATGATGAACATTAAGAACATATTTTTGAAAAAATTTTTATGCAAAGAAAACATGCAAGACACCAAACTTAGAAATCTTTAATGCTTAGACACTATGAATGCAAAAATGCACATGAAAAACAATAAAACACACAAAACAAGAAAACATCAAGATCAAACAAGAAGACTTACCAAGAACAACTTGAAGATCATGAAGAACACTATGAATGCATGAATTTTCGAAAAAATGCAAGAAAAAGATGAACATGCAATTGACACCAAACTTAAAGCATGACACAAGACTCAAACAAGAATCACAAAATATTTTTGGTTTTTATGATTTTATGATTTTTTTTTCTTTGATTTTTTTTATTATTTTTTTGAAAACATATTTTGGAAAAAGGAAGTAATGAATCCAAAGTCCTCAATCAGAATCCCAGGAATTAGACATGACTTAATAGCCAACCAAGCTAAAACATGTTATGTGAAACTCTAGAATTCATTCTTGAAAACTCTGAAAAATTTTCGAAAATAGGTGATAAATTTTTGAAAGATTTTTGAAAAATTTTTGAAAATAAAACAAAAAGAAAATTACCTGATCTGAGCAACAAGATAAATCGTCAGTTGTCCAAACTTGAACAATCCCCGGCAACGGCGCCAAAAACTTGGTAGGCAAAATTGTGATCATCAACAATGGCTCCAAAAACATGGTGCTCTCAAACGTGAATCACACTTTGTCACAACTCCGCACAACTAACCAGCAAGTGTACTGGGTCGTCCAAGTAATAAACCTTACGTGAGTAAGGGTCGATCCCACAGAGATTGTTGGTATGAAGCAAGCTATGGCCATCTTGTAAATCTCAGTCAGGCAGATAATAAATGGTGATAGAGTTTTTGAATAATAATAATAAATAAACAGAAAATAAAGATAGAAGAACTTATGTAGATCATTGGTGAGAATTTCAGATGAGTGCATAGAGATGCTTGTTCCTGTTGAATCTCTGCTTTCCTACTGCTTTCTTTCAAACCTTCTTATTCCTTTCCATGGCAAGCTGTATGTAGGGTATCACCATTGTCAATGGCTACATCCCATCCTCTCAGTGAAAAAGGTCCAAATGCTCTGTCACGACACGGCTAATCATCTGTCGATTCTCGATCATGTCAGAATAGAATCCATTGATTCTTTTGCGTTTGTCATCACGCCCAACAATCGCGAGTTTGAAGCTCGTCACAGTCATTCAATCCCATAATCCTACTCGGAATACCACAGACAAGGTTTAGACTTTCTGGATTCTCATGAATGCCGCCATCAATTCTAGCTTATACCACGAAGACTCTGATCTCACGGAATAGACGGCTCGGTTGTCAGGCGAGGGGCAACCATGCGTCGTGCATCAGGAATCCAAGAGATACACACTCTAGCTTTCGCTTGTAGAACGGAAGTGGTTGTCAGGCACGTGTTCATAAGGATGGATTATGATGAGTGTCACGGATCATCACATCCATCAGGTTGAAGTACGAATGGTATCTTAGAACAAGAATAAATCGAATTGAATAGAAAATAGTAGTAATTGCATTAAAACTCGAGGTACAACAGAGCTCCACACCCTTAATCTATGGTGTGTAGAAACTCCACCGTTGAAAACACATAAGTAATGGTCCAGGCATGGCCGAATGGCCAGCCTCCAAAATGTAATATGAATTCGAAAATAGGGAGAATGACCTATGGTCAAAAGACCGAATGGTCAAAAGACGACTAGTATACTAGTAAAAAGTTCTATTTATACTAAACTAGCTACTAAGGTTTACAGAAATAAGTAATTGATGCAGAAATCCACTTCCGGGACCCACTTGGTGTGTGCTTGGGCTGAGCTTGATCTTTACACGAGCTGAGGCTTATCTTGGAGTTGAACGCCAAGTTGTAACGTGTTTTTGGCGTTCAACTCTGGTTCGTGACGTGTTTCTGGCGTTTGACTCCAGAATGCAGCATGGAATTGGCGTTGAGCGCCAGTTTACGTCGTCTAATCTCGAATAAAGTATGAACTATTATATATTGTTGGAAAGCTCTGGATGTCTACTTTCCAACGCCATTGAGAGTCCGCCATTTGGAGTTCTCTAACTCTAGAAAATCCATTTCGAGTACAGGGAGGTCAGAATCCAACAGCATCAGCAGTCCATTGTCAGCCTTCTTATTAGAGTTTTGCTCAGGTCCCTCAATTTCAGCCAGAAAATACCTTAAATCACAGAAAAACACACAAACTAATAGTAAAGTCCAGAAATGTGAATTTAGCATAAAAACTAATGAAAACATCCCTAAAAGTAACTAGATCCTACTAAAAACTACCTAAAAACAATGCCAAAAAGGGGTATAAATTATCCGCTCATCAGTTAGCTTAGACTAGTGAGAGTGCTCATGAATTAAGTGTGGGAAAATTGGGTTAGGAACATTCGGTTTGAGAATTGGGTGTTGTATATTTTTATGAAAATGTGAAAAAAAATGTTGAGAACATATTCTTGCATTCAATACATTTATCATATGCATTGAGAAAAAACAAAAGAAAAGAAAAAAATAAAAGAAAGAAAAAAAAGAGACAAAAAGAAAAGAAAATGAGCAAATAATAAAAAGGGGACAAAATACCCCAAAGTAAATGGTGATAGAAATGCATATGAGTTGTACTAAAAAATTGGGATGCATGAATATGTGGAAAACATGGTTAATGGGTAGTTAGATTTTGTACTTTGATTACATGGATTGTCTTAAGCTAGGTTGGAAGTTTAGGTTAATCAAGGATTCCAATTTTAGTCTACTTGACCAAATACAATCCTACCTTGACATTACAACCCTTAAAAGACCTCTTGATATGTGTATTTGTGCATTAAATTTTTGTTGATTGGTAGAAGAAGAGCAAGTCTTAGAAAGCAAGGTTAGTAGAGAATTGAGAGAATCGAATCTTAAACACTTGAGTGACTAGAGTGTATACACTTCCGGTAAGGGTTCAATGCTCGATTCTTTGTTCCCGATTTTCATGAGCTTTCTTCTTGCAGGTTTACTTGTACTTTATTTTATGATTTGAATTAGTGGAATCCAGTTTATGTTTGTCTTGGAGAATTTGTTTACTTTTAAACAAGTAGGTAAAAGAATTTTGCATTTAGTTGCATTCATATAGATATGTTGCATTTCATAAGTTATACCATTCTGCTTCACTCCTTTCTAGCTTATCTTGAGCTTAGCATGAAGACATGCTAATGTTTAAATGTGGGGAGATTTGATGCACCACTATTTCGTGGTACATTTTAGGCTGAATTGAGTGGATTTTATCCATTATTCTCACACTTATGCATATAAATTACATGTTTTACATTTTCCTTCCTAATTATGTGCTTTGATTGAAAACATGCTTCTTTGGCCTTCAGTTACTAATTTTTAATCCTCCTTTATTACCATTGAATGTCGTGATATGTGTGTTAAGTGATTTCAGGTTCTATAGGACAAGAATGGCTTAGAGGATGGAAAAGATGCATGCAAAAGTGGAAGGAACACAAGAAATTGAAGTTTGGAGAAGTTGGCAGCGACGCGCACACGTGGACGACGCGTATGCGTGATCAATGCATCAGGCAAGTGACGTGGACGCGTGGATGATGCGTATGCGTGACCAGGATTTTGTCAAGAGACGCGTATGCGTGGGCGACGCGTACGCGTGATAGAGCGTCACGTCTGCAATTTGCAGAAAACGTTGGGGGCGATTTCTGGGCTCCTTTTGACCCAGTTTCAGGTTCGAAAACACTAATTAGAGGCTGCAGAGTGGAGCTAGAAAGGGGCAATCAATCATTCACAATTCATTCACACAATCTTAGGTTTAGATGTAGTTTTCTAGAGAGAGATGACCTCTCCTCTCTCTCTCTAGGTTTTAGGGTTTTTAGTCTTATTTCTTCTCAATTTCAGAATTCTACATTGCTTTAAATTAGTTTTCTTCTACTCTTATTTCTTCCACCACTTTAGTTATCTACTTCTCTTATTGATTCCTTTGTTTTGCCCATTTAGTTTATGAACTCTTATGTTACTCTCAATTCCCTTTTTAATGCAATTTTATGTTTTATGTTTATGGCTTCTTTATTTAATTGTTGGTTGTTGATTTCTTGCAATTGTTAGTCTTAGATTTTATTATTCCTTGTTAATTTTCTATGTTTTTATTTTGTACCTTCCAAGTGTTTGATAAAATGCTTGGTTGGATTTTAAATTAGCTTTTTGTATTCTTAACTTGGATTGAGTAATTTGGAGACTCTTGAATTATTAAAATTCTTTTGTTGATTGGTGTTAGAAAGTTGCTAGTTGGCTTGACTTTGATGAGCGGATAATTTATACGCTTTTTGGCATTGTTGTTAGTATGTTTTTAGTATGTTCTAGTTAGTTTTTATTATATTTTTATTAGTTTTTAGTTAAAATTCACTTTTCTGGACTTTACTATGAGTTTGTGTGTTTTTCTGTGATTTCAGGTATTTTCTGACTGAAATTGAGGGATCTGAGCAAAAATCTGATTCAGAGGCTAAAAAGGACTGCAGATGCTGTTGGATTCTGACCTCCCTGCACTCGAAATGGATTTTCTGGAGCTACAAAAGCCCAATTGGCGCGCTCTCAACTGCGTTGGAAAGTAGACATCCTGGGCTTTCCAGAAATGTATAATAGTCCATACTTTACTCGAGATTTGATGGCCCAAACAGGCGTTCTAAGTCAGCTAAGAATTTTGGCATTTAATGCCGGAACTGGCACAAGAATGGGAGTTAAACGCCCAAACTGGCACAAAAGCTAGCATTTAACTCCAAGAAAAGTATCTACACGAAAATTCTTCAATGCTCAGCCCAAGCACACACCAAGTGGGCCTGGAAGTGGATTTTTATATCATTTACTCATCTTTGTAAATCCTAGGCTACTAGTTTTCTACAAAAAGGACCTTTGGCTATTGTATTTTACATCTTTCGATCTTTACATCTTTTGATCACTTTAGATCTTACAATCATCTTTGGACGTCTTGTTCTTAGATCATTGGGGACTGGCCTCTCGGCCATGCCTGAACCTTGTTCTTATGTATTTTCAACGGTGGAGTTTCTACACACCATAGATTAAGGTGTGGAGCTCTGCTGTACCTCGAGTATTAATGCAATTACTATTGTTCTTCTATTCAATTCAGCTTATTCTTGTTCTAAGATATTCATTCGCACCCAAGAACATGATGAATGTGATGATTATGTGACGCTCATCATCATTTTCACTTATGAACGCGTGCCTGACAACCACTCCCGTTCTACAAGCAAACAAGGCTTGAATGTTTATCTCTTGGATCCCTTAATCGGAATCTTCGTAGTATAAGCTAGAATTGATGGCGGCATTCAAGAGAATCCGGAAGGTCTAAACCTTGTCTGTGGTATTCTGAGTAGGATTCAATGATTGAATGACTGTGACGAGCTTCAAACTCCTGAAGGCTGGGCGTTAGTGACAAACGCAAAAGAATTAATGGATTCTATTCCAACCTGATTGAGAACCGACAGATGATTAGCCGTGCTGTGACAGAGCGCGTTGAACATTTTCACTGAGAGGATGGGACTGTAGCCACTGACAACGATGATGCCCAACATACAGCTTGCCATGGAAAGGAGTAAGAAGGATTGGATGAAGACAGTAGGAAAGCAGAGAGACGGAAGGGACAAAGCATCTCCATATGCTTATCTGAAATTCTCACCAATGAATTACATAAGTATCTCTATCTTTATTTTATGCTTTATTCATACATCATCCATAACCATTTGAATCTGCCTGATTGAGATTTACAAGGTGACCATAGCTTGCTTCATACCAACAATCTTCGTGGGATCGACCCTTACTCGCGTAAGGTTTATTACTTGGACGACCCAGTGCACTTGCTGGTTAGTTGTGCGAAGTTGTGATAAAGAGTTGAGATTGCAATTGAGCGTACCATGTTGATGGCGCCATTGATGATCACAATTCCGCACACCAAGCTTCACTAACTCTAGTCTTTGATTAGGACTTGTGAACTCAAGTTGATTTGCTCACTTGACTTACCTTTAATTGTTAGAGGTTAATTAAGTGAGAGCAATTTGCAACTACCATCATAATTGACAATGATAATGAGGATAGGAATTCCGATTCTCTATCCTTGCTAGGACTTTTCTTAATTATTAGTTTATTTTCTTCTCATTTACACTCCTTGTTCAACATTTAAAAACCCCAAAAATACTTTTCTATAACCAATAGTAACATACTTCCCTGCAATTCCTTGAAAGACGACCCGAGGTTTAAATACTTCGGTTTATTTTTATTGATTTTGCTTTAGTGACAAACAAATTAAATATTAACTGAGGATAAATTGTTGGTTTAGAACTATACTTACAACTTGATATTTTTATGAAAAAAAACTTTACCGACATTTTTCCTCTGTCACTTCTACACAATATATGTTTTCAAAACCGAAATTAAATATATGTTTTAACCTGTCGAGTTACGGTGGAGGATATTGTGGGACAACAAAAAAAATACATTATTTGTCCACTAATATTATGAGCTAAAAATCAATTATAATTATAAAAAATGATAAAAGAATAATTAAAAAATTCTTTTGGACGAGCGCTGGAACTTGAAACATAAATTACAAAATTTACCAAAATAAAAATGGTTCATTTATATGTATTTAATATTGTAAAAAATTAGTTTTTTTTAAATGTTTGATTTTTGTATTCTAAGAGTATTTGGTAGAAAAATTCTAAAATATTATGAAACCATTTATCCCAAAAGGTTGAGCTGATAAGAAAAAGCAACATTCATAATTACGACTATGCTAGATATACACTAAAATTAGTCACTAAAGTCAGCCATTAGTATAAAATATATATTGGAATACAAATATATATTAAAAATAAAGGATAAAATACTTAAATAATCCAAAGAGAGAACAAAATTACGTAAAAATCTCAAAATAAAAAATACTACATGCTTGTCTCCATGCATATTTATATACAAATCGAATTGATTTAATTCGAATTAGCCATTCCAGTACCAAATCAAATTAACAAGATTCGAATTAGTATGGTGTCAAAAGTTAGAAGCATTCTCACTCTTCGTATAAATCGAATTGATTTAATTCAAATTAGTTATTCCAGCACTAAATCGAATTAACAAGATTTGAATTAGTATGGTGTCAAGAGTTAGAAGAATTCTCTCCATGTAAATCGAATCAAGTAGCTTCCATTTATGTTTTAATGTTTCAAACGGTAAATAGAATCAATTAAATTCGATTTACTTGAAGGCCACAATTCATCTAAATCGATGCTTATCAATTCGATTTATTCTTGGATTTTTGCTTTTCTTTTTATATATATATTTTTAATATTTTTTAGTTTTAATGATTATAAAATTTTTGGTATTCTTTGTACTCTCTATCGTAAAGACTTTTGGTATTTTTATACTGTTAGTAGTTGTTCATACCCTGACCGAGCTCCTTCAGCTCGGCAAAATCATAAAAGGCCCGACCTCATCTTAAGGCTCACGCCTAAAGGTCGGACCTCGGACGATAATGCAAGGAAGGCCCATCAAAAGGAACACAGCCCAAAATCTAAAGGCCGAAAAGGCCTAGAAGAGGCGGTTCCACAAAGATAGAGATAAAACTCCCAAAAGATAAGATAAGATAAGAATATCTTATCCAGGGAAGATCACGGCCAACTACTATAAATACACTGGAGCACCCAGGTATGAGACACATTCCACATTCTACACATATCTGCTTGGACCCATGCTAACTTAAGCATCGGAGTGTCATTGCAGGTACAACCACCAACCGCCAACACATCAAGCTCGGGTCCCTGACCCCCACCTCGGGCATCTCCAGACGACCGAGCTACACGTTTCAGGTAACCCCCGGAACATTGGCGCCGTTGCCGGGGACCTGGAAGTCATCCCTTTACCATGGCGGACGACCCTCTCAACAACGACCACGCCACATCAGAACAAGAGGAGGAAGTTGACACCGGAGAACGACCTGACAGCCCTCTGTCACCACGCACTCCAGGAGGAAACAAACAGAATCGCCCAAAGACATCACTCCCAAACAAGGATCCACAAAACCCCGAAAAAGAAAAGAGCTCAGAAATTCTAGAAGCAGTCCAGGCACAACAAAACCGACTGAAACAACTCGAGGAGGACATAAAGAAGCAAAAAGAAACTGAACAAGATCTGAGAAGGGAGGCTCGCAAACGCAGAGAATTAGAAGAAAAACTGCGGAAAATAGAGGCCAACCTGAAAGATCGGACAGAACGCGACACCGCCCCCGAAGGCAACCATGATCCCTTCACGCAAGAGATCATGAAGGAGAAGGTACCGCGAAACTTCAAACCACCCGATATGGATCTCTACGACGGCACCACCGATCCAAGTCACCACCTCAGCAACTTCAGAAGCAGAATGTACCTAGTCGACGCCTCCGACGCGATTCGGTGCAAAGCCTTCCCCACCACTCTCACCAAGTCAGCCATGAAGTGGTTCGACAACCTGCCACCAAGATCAATCACCAGCTTCGAAGACCTAACCAAAAATTCCTAACAAGGTTCTCCATTCAAAAGGACAAGGCAAAACATGCCCCCAGTCTACTCGGGATCAAACAAGGTAACCAAGAAACTCTCCGAGAATACATGGAGCAATTCAACAAAGCCTGCCTGGACATACAACACTTGCCCACTGAAGCGGCCATCATGGGACTAGCAAACGGCCTAAAAGAGGGACCGTTTAGCCAATCCCTATCCAAACGATACCCGACCTCCCTATACGAGGTACAGGAGCGGGCAGAAAAATATATCAACATGGAGGAAACCTCCCAGCTAAGAGACTCTTCTAGGAAGGAATCAACCTACCCACTCCGAGATCGAGATCGGGAACAGAAGAAGAAAGAAGAACCCAACTCGGACAAGCCACGGAAGTACCACAACTACACCCCCCTCCGAGTCTCACTGGTAGACGTCTACAGAGAAGTATGCCACACCGAAAAAATTCCACCGCCCCGACCTCTAAAACACAAGAGAGCGGGGAGAGATCGGTCTAAATACTGTGAATATCACAAGCTCTACGGTCATTCTACTAACGACTGCTACGACCTAAAAAACGTTATAGAAAAGCTAGCCAGAGAAGGAAAACTCGACAGATACATAGCGGAGAAAGGAGAAGAGACCAGAAAGAGGAGGCGGAGAGATAACGAAGATCGGGCCAAACAAACCCCACGAACCCCCGAAAGGCACGTTCACATGATAAATGGAGGGTTTGCAGGCGGAGGAACATCCCGATCCTCGCGAAAAAGACACCTCAAAGAAGTCTACCACGTCCGAGAAGACAGCCCCCTGCCCGAACTACCTACTATCTCGTTTACCCGAGAAGATGCTCAAGGGATAATACCCGGGCACGACGATCCAATGGTAATCACCATTATCCTAGCAAACGCCAACTTACATCGAACCCTGATTGACCAGGGAAGCTCAGCAGATATCCTGTTCAAAACGGCCTTCGACAAGCTCGGACTTGAAGAAAAAGAACTAAAGGCCTATCCCACCGACCTATTTGGGCTAGAGGATACCCCAATCCATCCCTTAGGATACGCCTCGCTACACACTACCTTTGGAAGAGGCGAGCAATCTAAAACATTAAACATCGACTACATTATAGTCGACGTCACTTCAGCATACAATGCCCTCATTGGGCGACCAACCCTAAATAGACTGGCAGCTATAGTCTCAACCCCACACCTCTGTATGAAGTTCCCTACCGCAAAAGGAATCGCTACCCTAAAAGGCGACCAAAAACTAGCACGGCGATGTTACAACGAAAGCCTGAGCCTAAAAGGAAAAGAGATCGACACAATAGAACTCGGGCGAGTTCAAGCCCGAGAAGATCTTCGGCCACAACCAGAGGGAGGAACCGAAAGAGTCCAGATCGGGAACACATCTGAAAAAGTAACAAACATAGGAGCAAACCTCGAAGCAGGCCTAAAAGAGGAACTCATAACCCTCTTAAAAGAAAATTCCGACCTCTTCGCCTGGAAAGCCTCCGACATGCCAGGCATAAGCCCCGACCTGATGTGCCATAAGCTATCAGTGTACCCGGGATCCCGACCTGTCCAACAAAGACGCAGGAAGCTCGGACCCGAGCGCATGCAAGCGATAGAAGAACAAGTACAAGCACTACTAGATGCAGGGTTCATTAGGGAAGTAAAATACCCCCTATGGCTTGCAAACGTGGTCCTGGTAAAAAAGCCCAACGGAAAGTGGAGGATGTGCGTCGATTACACAGACCTCAACAAAGCCTGCCCCAAAGACCCATATCCACTACCAAACATCGACGCCTTAGTAGACGCAGCCTCAGGCTACAGATATCTCTCCTTCATGGACGCATACTCGGGATACAATCAAATCCCGATGTACGGGCCCGACCAAGAAAAGACCTCGTTCATAACCCCAAGGGCAAACTACTGCTACGTAGTAATGCCCTTTGGGCTGAAGAACGCAGGGGCAACCTACCAGAGGCTAATGAACAAAGTGTTCTCAGAGCACATCGGACTACAGCTAGAGGTGTACGTCGACGACATGCTGGTAAAGACACAAGAAGACAGAAGCTTGCTGACCGACCTCGCCAGCGTCTTCGGCACCCTCAGAAAACACAACATGAGACTTAACCCGACGAAGTGCACCTTCGCCGCAGAAGCCGGAAAGTTCTTAGGCTTCATGCTGACTCAAAGAGGCATCGAAGCGAACCCGGATAAATGCCAAGCAATACTCAATATGAAGAGCCCGACGTGTGTCAAAGAAGTACAACAACTGAATGGAAGGCTGGCCGCCCTATCAAGATTCTTGGCAGGATCAGCAATAAAATCACTACCTCTCTACTCACTCCTAAAGAAAGGGAAACCCTTCTCGTGGACCCCGGAGTGCGAAAAAGCCTTTCAAGAATTCAAGGAATTCCTCGGGCAGCCACCAGTCCTAACCCGACCTTTAAAAGGGGAAGAGCTCGTACTATACCTCTCGGTCGGACATCGAGCAATCGCTTCAGCATTAATACGAGAAAATGACCAAGGACAGCACCCCATATACTTTGTAAGCAAGGCACTACAAGGGGCTGAATTAAACTATCAGAAAATAGAAAAATTCGCCTACGCCCTAGTGTTCACAACTCGGAGGCTCCGTCCCTACTTTCAAGCCCACACCATCAAAGTCCGGACAAACCAACCCATGAGACACATCCTACAAAAAACAGACCTGGCAGGACGAATCCTACAATGGGCGGTGGAACTGTCCGAGTTCGACCTCCACTATGAAGCCCGGACTGCGATAAAATCTCAGTATCTAGCCGACTTCATCGCAGAATACACCGAGACCCCTGGAACCCCACTCTCGTGGAACCTGTATGTCGATGGGTCCTCAAACAAAACAGGAAGCGGAGCCGGTGTTATACTCGAAAGCGACCAAGGAACGCGGATAGAACTATCCCTAAAATTCGAGTTTCAGGCTTCGAACAACCAAGCCGAATACGAGGCCCTACTAGCAGGACTAAAGCTAGCCGAAGAGGTCGGAGCCCAGAGAATCACGATTTTCAGCGACTCCCAGGTCATCACATCACAAGTAAATGGAAGTTACCAGGCCAAAGACCCAACTATGAAAAAATACCTGGACCAAACGCAGGCACAATTACGCCACTTTCCAGAAATACAAATACAGCACATACCTCGGGAACAAAATGCCCGGGCAGACGCCCTCTCAAAGCTCGCTAGCACCAAGCCCGGAGGCAACAACAGAAGTCTCCTCCAAGAAACCTTACAATCTCCCTCCGTGCTAAGAGAGAAAGAAACGCTAAATATATCCAACCAACAGCAAGGATGGATGACCCCCATACTCAACTACCTGAAGTCGGGAACCCTCCCCATCGAAAGGAAGGAAGCTAAAAGACTCACGAAAGACGCTCAGAATTATACACTAATTCACGACGTATTATACAGAAGAGGATTCTCAAACCCCCTCCTTAGGTGCGTCCCGACCTCAGAAACAAAGAGCGTCCTCGAAGAAGTCCACGGAGGCATGTGCGGGAACCATCTTGGAGCTCGGGCATTATCCAAAAAAGTAGTCCGAGCCGGGTTCTACTGGCCGACCTTGCAAAGAGACGCAACGGAATTTGTGAAAATATGCCCCCCCTGCCAAAAACACGCCAATTTTCACAAAGCACCACCCGAAGACCTTATCAGCATCACCGCACCATGGCCCTTCGCAAAATGGGGACTTGACCTACTCGGCCCGTTTCCCCAAGGACCGGGGCAAGTCAAATACCTCATAGTAGGGGTCGACTACTTCACCAAGTGGATCGAAGCTGAACCCTTAGCCACCATTACGGCTCAGAAAAGTCGCAAATTCCTATACAAAAATATTGTCACAAGGTTCGGAGTCCCCTACTCCATCACAACAGACAATGGAACACAGTTCACGGACACAAGTTTTCAGAAATTGGTGGCCGAACTAAAAATCAAACAGCAATTCACATCAGTCGAGCACCCACAAGCCAATGGGCAAGCAAAAGCTGCAAATAAAGTCATCTTGGCCGGGTTAAAACGAAGACTCCAAGAGGCCAAAGGGGCATGGGCCGAAGAGCTCCCCCAGGTGCTATGGGCATATCGGACAACCCCACACTCTACGACGGGAGAATCGCCATTCCGACTAGCTTATGGAATGGAGGCAATGATTCCTATTGAAATAGAGGAAGGGTCACCTAGAACCATCTTCTACAACGAAAAAGATAACCCGCAGGCACAAAGGGAAGAACTCGACCCCCTCCCCGAGGTCCGAGAAGGAGCTCGGATTCGAGAAGAAGCCTTAAAACGGCGAACGGCCCTCAGATACAATCAGAAAGTAATAAAGCGAAGCTTCTCCATTCATGACCTGATTCTAATCCGAAATGACATCGGAACACAAAAGTCGGGAGAAGGAAAGCTAGCTGCAAATTGGAAAGGACCCTACAAGGTAACAGAAGTCTTAGGGACAGGCTATTACAAAGTATCCGACCTAGAGGGCAATGAGCTGCCCAGGGCCTGGCACGCCTGTAACCTAAGACGGTACTACAGCTAGAAAAATTTAACCCAAGGTGTACTCTTTTTCCCTACAAGGGTTTTTTAATGAGATACCCGGTTAAAGTAAGACACCCGAACTAGTCAAGGGTAAACACTCTGTAAATACTCTTTTTTTTAATACTAATCAAATTTCTCTATTTTCTTTTCTTCTTCCTCATGAGGAAACAAAATCCTAGAAAGTACCCCGCCAAGGCGCATTAATTTATGCTCGGCAAAACGCAAAAAATCATTTGCCAAGAGACCACACAAGGTCGGCAAAGATAAAGCGACGAGGTTCAAATTAATGTGAGAAGTTATAAAGTAACTCTGAAAAGGCTCAAAAAGCCAAATAAAAAGAGATTACAAAAATAACTTAAAGGGCCGACCGACAACAAGGTCGGACCCAACAAAGGAGGTACTCGAAACGTCCGAGGTCCGAGGAAAAAGCCCGGATCAAAAGGAAGAAGCCTTAAAATGGCGAAAACAAGGATTTCGAAAACGCTTAAAAGTTGCTTTACAAAAACAACTAAAAAGTACAAGCGAAAGAACGAAATCGAAGGAAGTTTCGAAAACGCTTACTAAAAAGTTGCTTTACAAAAACAACTAAAAAGTACAAGCGAAAGAACGAAATCGAAGGAAGTTTCGAAAACGCTTACTAAAAAGTTGCTTTACAAAAAACAACTAAAAAGTACAAGCGAAAGAACGAAATCGAAGGAAGTTTCGAAAACGCTTACTAAAAAGTTGCTTTACAAAAAACAACTAAAAAGTACAAGCGAAAGAACGAAATCGAAGGAAGTTTCAAAAACGCTTACTAAAAAGTTGCTTTACATAAAACAACTAAAAAGTACAAGCGAAAGAACGAAATCGAAGGAAGTTTCGAAAACGCTTACTAAAAAGTTGCTTTACAAAAACAACTAAAAAGTACAAAGCGAAAGAACGAAACCAAAGGCAAAAGTTCCAAGCGCTAGCTAAAAAGTTGTTATCCAAAAACAACTAAAAAGCATAAAAGCGAAACAAAAAGCCAAAACGCGAACAAAAACACCGCATAAATAAGCTAAAAAGTTACTACAAGTAGCTAATAAGCAAAAAGGTGTCCAAAGCGTTCGCAGAAACCATCCAAAAACAAAAGAGCCCACAGGTCGGGCAAAACACCAAAAATAAAAGATTACAGAGGATCAAGGCCCTTTCCGGACTCCACATCAACAGCAGGCTGCGGAGGAAACATAGATATCGGGACTGCATCGACGGCAACGTCATCCCGATTTGAAACCTCCACGCCAGATCCATTCCCGACCAAAGGTGAAGTCGGGTTCTCAACTGGAACACTGGGATCGGACATCGGAGCCTCATCCTCGGTAGGAGCAGGAACAATCTTTCCCTCCACAACAACGTTATCCGTACTGAATAAGCTCAGATCCAGGTCGGGAGCAAGAACCCGGACCTGATCCCTCAAATTCACAAACATAGCATCCATACCCTTGGCCACATGACCTTCCAGCTCGTAAAAATCATCCCGAGCAGATTGCAACTTCTCCTTTGTCTCCACAAGCTCGGCATACAGCTTAGTATAATTCTCTGTAGCCGCCTTCGCCATCTCCTCAGATGTCTTCGCTGACGCCACAGCCGCAGTAGCTTTAGCTTTCTCTTTCTCCAAAGACGCCTCCAGCTCAGTAATCCTGGCAGCCTTCAGTTGACTAATCCTCTCAAACTCAGACTGAGCCTTCTCAAGTCGGGAGCTGGTCGCACCAATAGGGGATTTCTTGAACTCCCGGGCAATAGCGGCATGAAGACTAGCCATCCGGACACAGCTCCGCGCCATATACTGAAAATGATGCTCCATAGACACATCATCAGTAGAAATAAAGGTCTGAGGGAGAATATGCTGCTCAACCCAACCAAGAGCATCAAAATCCTTATCATTGAAACCGGCAGGCTCTTGAGAGGTCCTCTGCTTCTTGGGAGGAGGACCCGAGAACGGAGGAGGAGAAGAGGTAGCAGGCCCAGAGGTCGGAGGATCCTAACTTATAGCTCGGAAGTGGGGAGTCGGAATAGTCTTCGACCGAGTCTGAACACCCACAGTAGTCTTCTGCGGAGAAGATCGGGCGGAAGCCTCCCCGGCCTCGATATTCCGAGCAGCCACAGACTTCTTCGTCCGGCGAAGGAACTTCATAGAATCCGCCTGAGAAGACATCTCTGCAAGAAATAAAAAAGAAAAGGATTACCACAACAGAAATTCCACCAAAAACAAGCAAAACCAAAAAACCAAAAAGATGAATCTCGGAAGAGGTCGGGAGCTACCTAACTCGGAACGGAGAAGGCTTGGATCTCCCAACATTTTCTTCGTGTCCAAGTGAGGTGCCCGACCCCATAAACTGCTCACCACACCCACAAAAGCCTGCTCCACCTCATCTAGACTCTCAAAGGTATACTTAGCAGACACTATATTCTCCTGCCAACAAAGAGGAAAAGAAGGCTCCCCACTCTCATCTAGAAAGAAAGGTCGGACATCTCCAGCAGCCCGGACCTTGAAATAAAAGTTCTTAAAATCGTGAAAAGACTCATCATACAGGGTACAAAACTTCCTCCCCTGGTTAGCCCTAAAGGAGACCCAAGATACCTTCCCTCCACCCGAACCCGGCTTCGTCAACACAAACAAATAGGAAAAAAAGGAAATAGAGGGAGAGACACCCAGAAACTGACACAAAAGTTGAAACAGCTTTAAAAATGCCCAAGAATTTGGATGGAGCTGCGTAGGGGCAAGGTTACAAGACCACAACACCTCGGACTCCAGGTCGGTAAAAGGAAGTCGGACACTCAGCTTAGAGAAAAAAACAATCATAAGCATAAAAGAAGAGCTTCTCGGAACTATCTAAAGGCGGGAAGCAAACTCTCTCCTCGGAATCCGGGGCTACTAATTCATAATCCCTCTCAGACTCTCTATCTTCACATATGCTACATTGCCTACGAAACCTAGCTAAATACTCAGAATCTACCACAGAAGGGACTTTTAGAGGAACAGGATCTACCCAACCAAGACCACTCGGAATCTTGGTCGACATCGCTTGAAGAACCTTTCGAGACATAAAAATCTTGCCTACAAAGAAAAATACAAACAGCAAGCAAAAATCATAAAGCAGACGGCGAAAACCCATTCAGCAAAACAAGAAACAAAGATCTTTTAGAAAAAAAAATGCAGCAACCCGAAACGAAATACCAGAGAAAAGAGCCCCCCCATACAAACAAACAAAGTGATGGCGGCGCCTCTTTTCGGGGCAACCCAGGCATAGAGAAAAAGAAACAAACAAAGAGCCACACAAAAGAAACAGAAGCATATGTGCACAAGAAAAGAGATGGGAAAAAACCTGGAGGAAGGAAGCGAGGACGACGAGCTCCAAAGGCAAGGAGAACGGAACGGCGGCGCAGAGGAAACCCCAGAAAAGCACGCGGAAAAATTCGGAGAGCAAAGAGAAAAGCGATGCTCGAAAAAGGAAATGGCGAAACTTAAAAAACAAAGAAGGGAACAGAATAAACGAAAGGAAGGGAGCAAATAAATAATACCGTCACAGAGCCCGAACGGAAATCGAGGAGAAACGGTAAAATGCAATAAATGCAGGAACGGTCATTTTGAATTTTGAAAAGACTACTATGCCCGAGCTCGACCTCCCAAAAAAGGACGAACTCGGGCAGGGGCACTGTTCATACCCTGACCGAGCTCCTCCAGCTCGGCAAAATCATAAAAGGTCCGACCTCATCTTAAGGCTCACGCCTAAAGGTCGGACCTCGGACGATAATGCAAGGAAGGCCCATCAGAAGGAACACAGCCCAAAATCTAAAGGCCGAAAAGGCCTAGAAGAGGCGGTTCCACAAAGATAGAGATAAAACTCCCAAAAGATAAGATAAGATAAGAATATCTTATCCAGGGAAGATCACGGCCAACTACTATAAATACACTGGAGCACCCAGGTACGAGACACATTCCACATTCTACACATATCTGCTTGGACCCATGCTAACTTAAGCATCGGAGTGTCATTGCAGGTACAACCACCAACCGCCAACACATCAAGCTCGGGTCCCTGACCCCCACCTCGGGCATCTCCAGACGACCGAGCTACACGTTTCAGGTAACCCCCGGAACAGTAGTCATATCTTTAATAAAAATATAAATTAAAAATTAATTTTTGTCTTTGTTCACTCTTACGATATAAATAAAAAATTTAGACTTTAAAATGAGTTATAAAATAATGTCATTTATATCACTTTTTAATATTATTAAACAATTGTGTATTAATATTGTTTAACTCATTTTAAAGTCTAAATTATACTTTCAATTTAATTTTTTATTTTGAGTACTCATATAAATGACATTATTTTTATTCATTATCACTATTTAATATTTTTTTTTATAATTTTGGTTATGAGAGTATAAGTCATATGTCAAGTAGGATAAAAGTGAAATATGACAATATTGAATAAATATAAAAACTATAAATATGTTATTATTGATTTGTCATAAATTGAATTATATTTAGGCTTGGTTTGGTAAAATTTTTCGAAGAAGTGCTTGTCCTTTTTAAAAGCACAAACTTCTCTGTAAGAAACGGGTTTTTCACAAATAAAATTATTTAAATGCCCAAATTAGATTCTGAAAAGTTAGAATGAAAATTTGGAGATTTAAATATGATTTTTGGACTCAGTAGGCCTTTCTGAGTCAGAAAATGTGTTTTCTGCGAAAAACTGCGAACCGGCAGTTAAACCGGTTGAACTGGTTCAAGAATGCCTGGTACTGCGTGAGAAAAAGTGAAAACAGTCGAAAACCATAGAAAAATATTAGGAATGGAAAATCGAGCATTAGTGTTAAAGGTTTGGCCCAAAGTTGGGTCGAACGGGCTAAAAATGCTAACGGATTGGACTGGGCCCAAGTTGGGGCCAAGTCCAACATATATAAGGGTTCATTAATGTACCCTTCACCTCATAAACACACACACACTTAGCAGAAAAGAAGAAGAGGGAAAGGAGAAGATAGAAGAGCACTATTCACTTCTCCATTCAATCTGCGATATCTCGAGCTACGGTGCTTCGATTCGTGACGATTAGATTTTTGACGGTTTAGAATTCACAAATGAATTCTCGTTGTAAAGTATAGTTTCTAAACCAAACAATAATCCTTTCATACAAAAAGTTGTTTGTCACTAGTACAAACCCCTAAAATTTATAAACCGAAGTATTTAGACCTCGGGTCGTTCTCCCTAGGAATTACAATGAAGTGTCTTGTTATTGGTTGTGAGTTATTTTGGGGTTTCGATATGAAGCATGAAAAGTAAATGGCAATGAAAGTAAACTAACTATAAAAGGCTCTTGGCAAGGTATGAAAATTAGAAGTCCTATCCTAGTTATCCTTCTCAATTGTGATGATAATTGTTCATTACTCCCACTTAGTTAACCTCTAACCATGGAGGAAGGTCAAGTGGGTGAATCAATTTGATTTCTCAAGTCCTAATCAACTCCCTAAGGAATGACTAGCTTTAGAGGCATTCAAATTAATTAGCAACTTCTAAGTATCGATCAACAAAGGAATTGGATAACTCAAGAGTCACTAATTACTCTACCTAGGCCAAGAGGACCAAAATCTAACTAATAGCTATAAGAGACATTTTAACAAACACATAGAGTGCAATAAAAGTAGACAACATAATTTGCAAGAATTAAAGATATATCTAACTACAAAGGCAAGAGATTAACAAGAGAAAAGCAAAGAGGAACACATTTATTATGAATTACCTCTTATTGAATTGGAAGAAAATATGAGAAACAGAAGTAGATCTACAACAAAATATAAGAACAACATAAAGAAAATTGGAATGAAAGAATGGAAGGAGAATGAATGTAACTATAAGGAATTGAGATGTAGAAGTAGAAGAACATGAATCTAAAATCTAGATCTAAGAACTAATCCTAATTCTAGAGAGAAGTGAGAGCTTCTCTCTCTCAAACTCTAGAACTAATCCTCTAACTAAAAACTAACTATCTAATCTCCTTCCTAAAAGTGATGATGATTATGATCATGATGATCTATTCCCCTTAATCCTTCATCCTTTTATTCCTTTCCCTTAGCAATTTGGCGCCAAAAATGGGTTCAGAAACCCTCTCAAATCGCCAGGCACGTGTTGCATTAGTGAGGTCATGTGCCATCATCGGCGCGTGCGCGCACGGTACGTGTGCGCGTCCTTGGCCTGTTTCGCAATGTGCGCGCGAGCGCCTTGTGCGCGTGCGCGTGCATGGCTGACTTGCTTCTTTGACTTTTTGTGCTTCTCTCCACTTGTATGCTTCCTTCCTTGCTTCCTTTGATCCATGCCTAGCCTATTTCATCCTGAGATTACTAACAAACATATCAAGGCATCTTATGGAATCAAAGAGGAAATAGAATTTATCAAAATAAGGCTTAAAAAGCATGTTTTTACACTTAAGCACAAATAAGGGAGAGATAACAAAATCATGCTAATTCCTAGGCTAAATGTGACAAAAGGCTATCAAGATGCTCTAAATTCAATACAAAACAAACCGTCAAATTGGGGTTTGTCAACCTCCCCACACTTAAGCCTTAGCATGTCCTCATGCTAAAATAAGAAGGAACTAAGGGTTATGACATTTATTTGGATGCAACTAAACTATGTGAATCCTATCTACATGCAACTACCTAAAGCAATTGGAAATGCTTAGTTCAAACAAATCAATTCCCAAGAGAGCATGTTTGAGCTCAAGAGCTAGGCAATAGGAATTAAGTCCAACCACAATTGTATTGAATTATCAAAAGGAGTTCAAACTTGCAAGAATATAGATATGGGTGAACACATGTGATTGAGCTTTTGAACCCTCGCCGGATGTGTATCCGCTCTATTCACTCAAGTGTTTAAGGGTTAATTCACTCAATTCTCTTCTAATCATGTTTTCCAAAATTTGATTTTCTTCTAACAATCAACTCTTATTCAATGCATGCATACATTCATCATGAGGTCTTTCATTTAGGTTGTAATAGGGTTAGGGTCAAGGTAGGATCATTTATGGTTAAGTGGGCTAAGATTTGAGTCTTCGATTAGCATAGACTTTCCCACTAGCCTACATAATGACCTATACAGTTAAGCACTAATCTAACTACCCATTCTTCACTTTTTCTTACATACTCATGCATTCTTATTTGATTCATAACACCTATGCATTGATTCCTTTTTATATTGACTTCACTTTGGGGCATTTTGTCCCTTCTTTATTGTATTATTTTTTTCTTTTCCATCATCATTTTTCCATTTTTTTTCTTTTCTTTTCATCATTTTTTTCCTTTATATATTTTTCTCTTTTTTTTTCTTTCAAACTAAATACAAGAACATCAATGCATAAGGTCTCTACATTCAATTAATACATGAATATGTGCCCAATTCCTAAACATAAAAGTGTACTACCCCTTTTATCCCATCCAATGTTCCCAAGCCTCACCAAACTTGAATAATAAACACTCTCACTAGCCTAGGCTAATCAAGGATCCAAGCAAGGATTTTTCATTGGTTTTCCGCCTTAGGCTTGTAATGTGCTAAAATAAGAACAAGTTGGTTAAGCATAGGCTCAAAATTGGCTAACAATGGAGAATAAAAGGTTGGCTATTTGGATAAGTGAGCTAATGAAATGATGGCCTCAATCATATAAATGCGCAAACATAAAAAATAAATGGATATATAGAATCAAGCAAATCAAGGATCACAATCATAGAAAGAGAGCTATTTTACACAAGAATGAAAAATAAGTGGTTATAAAATGTAACCATATCAATAGGCTCAAGTCTCACAAGCTTGTGTTCTTAGTTCAATACATGCTTCACAAAGTATGAAATTCAAGCAAGTTTAACCAAAAAATTTTCCTTCAATCAATTAGGTCAACGCTCTATATTTAAACTTTTTTTCTTGAAAAATCTCAATGTTTAACTAAGCATTGTTGTGATTGAAAAAATTCAAAGATTTTCTTAGTTCACCCTTCTCTTTTTTTTTTCACTCAAAGTCAATTTCTTATGCAAAAAGGGTGACTAAGTATTTGCAATTCAAAGTATGATTTCTAATCACAACCACAACTAAAAATAAAGATAAACAAAATGTGTAAAGAAAAATCCAACTAAAAGTACGAAATCTAGCATCAAAAACATCTAAAAATATCTGAACATCAAAATATCTAAAATCCGAAATAAGCAATAAAAGTATCCAAAACAACTAGAAATGCATCAAAATATATACAAGATGTGCAAAATAAGATAACTAGGCCGAAAAGTTCACCGGTTCCCAAATAATGCTACCGGTGCCCTCCCCACACTTAAAACCAAGCATCGTCCCCGATGCTAAACCGGAGGATCAGTGGGAGGTACAACGATAGGCGCTGGCTCTGACTGTGGCTGTGGGACCGGCGCCTCCTGAGTCTGTGGGTGCTCTGTAGTGCTAGGGGCATCCTGCTGAACCGGTGCCTCCGCATCCCCCTCTTGATGATCCTGCTCATCGGAGGCCAGAGAGTCGGGAAGCGGAGGTAGCTCAGCACCCAAAGAAAGAAGGGCCTGGTCCATCCTATCTAATCGGCGTCTGACATGGTGTCTCTCGCGCTCTAGGAATCGGAATAGACGCTGGACCAAGAGATAGGTAGGCTCAGGTGCTGCTGGAGGATCTGTAGATGATGAAGGAGCTGCAGCTGTAGAGGATGATGGGGCAGCTGTAGGGGCTGATGGTGAAGGCGTCCCAACGACAGCTCTAGCCCGAGAGCGGCGTCTAGCAGGTGGCCTCTCGTGCACCCAACCACCCCAGGGGATAGTAACCTCCCTGTCATCAGCATCAGGGGGTGGTGGTCGCACATCATCGTCCAACCATGGGACCTCAGCTAGGGCCGCCATACTCGTGACCAAGATAGGAAATGGGAGTAGGCCACGAATATGCGCCCGTCACATGCACTGTCTAATAAGTCTAGGGAAGGAGACATCCTTCCCCTCCATGACGCAACCAATTAGCAGGAGCATCTCCATGGGGATCTCAGAAAAGTGGGTGGTAGGCAGGACGTAGTGGGCGAAGATCATCTGCCAAGTCCTAGCCTTCCTAGTCAAATGGGTAAACAACATCCCCTTGGGCTTGGTGTTGCCCGCATCCATAACCCATGAAGCATCCGGTATCCCAATCACGCGCCTAAGCGCCTCATAGTCAAAAGTCATGGTGTGGATGGCTATCTCAGCCTGCTGATGGGCACACATGTCATCCGGAATATGCCGACACTGTAAAGCCTCCCCAATGGCGGTCTCAGTGATCATGATCTCCCTACCCCGCACCTGAACCGAATCCAATGTCGGACGGAAGAAGTTGCAGTAGAATTCCTTCACCCACGATATATTGATATCACCCAACTCTCGGTCAACAAAGTCAATACCTAAGTCAAGGATCCGACCGGTAATGGACCGTCTCACATCATTAGGTAGGGACAACTTCTTCTCAGTATTTAGCTTAATTGTCCGATATCTAGAAAACCGAAGCTCACAGTAGAGGTTGAGGAATTTGTCGGGGTTGGTAGAAGGCAACTGCTGATTCTCTTTTTCTTCCTCACTTAACGGATTCTTAGCATAATGTTTGTAGATGGAAGGAATGGAGGGGGTAGAGTGTTTTCTCTTCTTAGAGGCAGTGGCTATGGCTTTGCCTTTATCCGACATCCTGAAAAATATGATTGAATATATAAAACATTTAGCATGTAACAAAGAAGGCATGTTCAGGATACAATGAACAAAGAACCATCATGATGTTGCAATGAATATGCAAAAGTGAACAAGTAAACCAAAAAAAATGCAAACTCCATTAAAGGTGAGTGGAAGTTAGATGGTTAAAGAAATTAGTAAGTTAGAAAAGTAGATTAGTAATGTGATGATATTTATGCGCAATGAAAAGAAAAGTTATGGTTCATGTTCACAGTGAATGATGCAAATCCGGGAAGTCAAAAAGAAACGGAAATTTGCCCAAAATTGAATTAAAGACTAAAATGGAACTAATTTCCTTGAAAATCGGGCAGCATTCCGGCTTGAAATTGGACGTTCCCGGATAGCAGATTAGCACAATTAGCATAGAAAACAATACCAAACAAGCACAACAGCAGTCAGATCTTATTTGGCAACACATTTTGCATGAAACAACAACCCAAAACCAACATACAGTACCTAAGGAAGCAAACAGCAAATAAGCACATACGGAGCAATTATCAGGCCTAGAATCCTCTATCCAGCCCTAGCTACCTAACCGCAAATATATCTATCTAACCTAACATACAAAATCTTAATGCTAACTAACTAACATGCAATTACAGAAAAATAGAAAAACAGAATAATAAAAGGAAAAACAGAAAAAAAAGATAACAGAAATGGAGCAGGAACCTGGGAGCAGAGAAGAACTAAGAATGGAGAGGGAACTGGGGGGGTAGGGCCAGGATCTGCGCCGCCGTTGACGGTGGCGGGTAGTGGCCGAAAAGGAGCGGCGGTGGTGGCTGCCGGCGCTGTGAAGGTGAGGGATGGGGGCAGAGAGCAGATGAGAGGGGGAGGACGTCGAGTGGGTAGAGGAATAGAGTTGCCGGCGGTGGTGGTGGGACCGCGGCGGAGATGGTGGCGCGGTGGAGGTTTGGCCGGGAGGAGGAAGAGAGAGTGAGTGGCTGAGAGAGAGAAGGAAGTGTATGAAGGAGAGAAAGAGGGTTGATGGTGAGCAATGGCGGCCGCGGTGGTGGACGACGGCGTAGCAGAGGTGGTTATGGGGGAAGAGAAGAGGGAGAAGAAAATTGGAGGTTGGCGAAGGAGGGTGCGCGACTGCGCAGCGTGCGTCGCGCGTGAGGGTTATCCCTATTTTTGAATCGGCGCGCGCGCGCACCTTGCGCGTCCGCGTCCCTTGAGGAAAATTGGGATCTACGCGTGCGCATACAGCGCGCTTAAGCGTGGATGAGCAAAATAAGAAGGAACGCGTGCGCGTACAGTGCGCGCACGCGTGCATGGAGTTGGGCTAGGGGCTTAGAGTTGGCCCAACTCAGGCCTAACTCTCTGGAGAATGGCCTGGGAGTCGCGCCACCAGATCTGCGCGCACGCGGCATGTACGCGTCCGCGCGCAGTGAGAAAATTTGGAGATCCACGCGTGAGCGTGCAGTGCGCTCTAGCGTGGGATGGCAGAATAGGTAAGGGCGCGTGCGCGTATCGTGCGCGCACGCGTACATGAGATTGGGCCTGAGGCTTAGAATGGGCTTGAGGCACGCCTAACTCTCGGGTCCGTGGCTTAGTTTGGTGGCAGCACGCAAGGGCGCGCGCGCGGCAAATGCGCATCCGCGTAAGTTGATGATTAATGACAAGATGGCGCGCACGCGGCAAGTGCGCGTCCGTGCGAAGCAAGTTGGGCCAGGGGCTTAAGGTTGGCCCAGAACTGGCTCAACTCTCTGTGGATTGGCTCAATCGTTGCAGCAGCCAATCGGCGCGGGCGCGGCAAGTGCGCGTCCGCGTGAACGTCCATGTGCTTAAAGACGGCGCGCACGCACGTTGTGCGCGTCCGCGTGTATTGTGTTGGGCTCAAGGCATAATGTTTGCCCAAGGGAGGCCCAACTCTCGGGTGTGTGGCTCATGGTGCGTCCACACAGGGACGCGTGCGCGTACATGGTGCGCGCGCGTCCAACCCTCTTCTTTTTTTTTCTGAAAACAAATTGCTGGGTGCTCTCCTTAGTGTTCACAACTCTTATTCACTCAACCATCATACAATTCACAAAAATACAATTTTTGATATTATTCATCTACTACTAAACACAACATGCATCTGACTAAGCTAACAATTAAGTTGTACAAACAGTTTTGTATGAAACATCTCAAATAAAATCTCGTCGAAGTATAGTTTCTAAACCAAGCAATAATCCTTTCATACAAAAAGTTGTTTGTCACTAAAACAAACCCCTAAATTTATAAACCGAAGTATTCAAACCTCGGGTCGTTCTCCCTAGGAATTACAATAAAGTGCCTTGTTATTGGTTAGAAATGTGTTTTGGGGTTTTGGATAAGGAACATGAAAAGTAAATGGCAATGAAAATAAACTAACAACTATAAAAGGCTCTTGGCAAGGTATGAAAATTAGAAGTCCTATCCTAGTTATCCTTCTCAATTGTGATGAGAATTGTTCATTGCTACCACTTAGTTAACCCTTACTAAATAAAGGAAAGTCAAGTGGATGAATTGACTTGAGCCACAAGTCCTAGCCAACTCCCAAGGAAAGACTAGCTTTAGTGCACTCTAAACCAATTAGCAATCTCTCCAATTACCAATCAACAAAGGAATTAGATAACTCAAGTGTCACCAATTACTCTACCTAGGCCAAGAGGAACAAAATCTATACTATATCTAGAAGAGGCATTTCAACAAACACATAAAAGGCAATAAAAGTAAACAACATAAATTGCAAGAATTAAAGAGAGATCTAACTACAAAGGCAAGAGATCAACAATAGAAAAGCAAAGAAGAACAATTATTATGAATTACCTCTTATTGAATTGAAAGAAAATGGAAGGAACAATAGTAGATCTACAACAAAGTATAAGAACAACATAAAGGAAATTACAACAAAAGAGTAGAAGAAGATGAATCTAACAACAAAGAATTGAAAGGTAGAAGTAGAAGAAAGCAAAGAGTAAAACCTAGATCTAAGAACTAATCCTAATCCTAATCCTAATTCTAGAGAGAAGTGAGAGCTTCTCTCTCTAGAAACTAACTTCTAGAACTAAACTAAAACTAATTGGTAACTAACATGTGTTTCCCTCTTCACTCCTTGGGTTAAATAGCATCAGAAATGAGTTGGATTGGGCCCACAAGGCTTCTAAAATCGCTGGCCACGTGT
Source organism: Arachis stenosperma (assembly GCF_014773155.1). NCBI lineage: Eukaryota > Viridiplantae > Streptophyta > Magnoliopsida > Fabales > Fabaceae > Arachis > Arachis stenosperma. The sequence goes on along the minus strand of NC_080382.1, from coordinate 45,401,364 downwards.
TGCATTAAGTGGGTCATGTGCCACCATCGGCGCGTCCGCGTACCGTGCGCGTGCGCGCCCCTATGCGCAATGCAACTATGGTAAATCTTATATCGTTTCGAAGCCCCGGATGTTAGCTTTCTAACCCAACTGGAACCGCATCATTTGGACCTCTGTAGCTCAAGTTATGGTCGTTTAAGTACGAAGAGGTCGGCTTGACAGCTTTCCGGTTCTTTCATTTCTTCATGAGTTCTCCAACTTTTCATGCTTTCTTTCTTCATTCCCTTGATCCAATCTTTGCCTCCTAAACCTTAAATCACTTAACAAACATATCAAGGCATCTAATGGAATCAAGGTGAATTAAATTTAACTATTTTAAGACCTAAAAAGCATATTTTCACTCTTAAGCACAATTAAAGGAGAAGTTACAAAACCATGCTATTTCAATGGATAAATGTGGGTAAGAGGTGATAAAATCCCCTAAATTCAATACAAGATAAACCGTCAAATTGGGGTTTGTCAACCTCCCCACACTTAAACCTTAGCATGTCCTCATGCTAAACCAAGAATGAAATAAGGGATATGACACTTATTCAAAGCAAAGAAACTATATGCAAAATGATTCTACCTACATGGTTAAAAATAAATCGATCTTCCAAGAGCATGTATGCACAAGTAGGGCCAAGATCACATAACGATTCATGAGTCCTACCAATTGAAGTATAAACATGAAGTTCACATAGACTTGCAAGAAGAACGCTCGTGAAAGCCGGGAATCAAGGAATTGAGCATCAAACCCTCACCGGAAGTGTTTGCACTCTAGTCGCTCAAGTGTGTCGGGTCGATTCTCTCAATTCTCCCCTAATCATGCTTTCCAAGATTTGTTTTTCATCTAACAATCAACAATTATTCAATGCACGCATACATGTATCATGAGGTCTTTTCTTTAGGTTGTAATGGGGCTAGGGTCAAGGTAGGATCATATATGGCTAGTGGACTTAGGATTTGAATCTTTGATTAACTGAAACTTTCCCACCTAACCTATATAATGACCTATACAATTAAGTACTAATCTAACTACCCATTCCTCACTTTTTCACATACTCATGCATTTTCTTTTCATTTCGCAACACTTATGCATTGATTCTTATTGAGCTTCACTTTGGGGCATTTTGTCCCCTTTATTACTTTTCTTTTCTTTTTTTTCTTTTTTTCTTTCTTTTTTTTTCTATATTTTTTTTTCTTTTCTTTTCTTTTTTTTTTCTTTTTCACTTTTATTTCTCTTCTTTCTTTTTTTATTTTTCTTTTTTTTTTCTTTCAAACTATACACAAGAACATCAATGCATAAGGTCTATACATTTAATCAATACATGAGTATGTACCCAATTCTCCAATATAAAAATACAAAAAACAAACACCCTTTTATCCCAACCAATGTCCCCAAGGTTCCCACACTTGAATGATACTCACACACACTAGCCTAAGCCAATCAAAGATCCAAATTAAGGACATTTATTGTTTTTCGCTTTAAGGCTTGTAATGTGCTAAATTAAGAACAAAGCGGGTTAATTGTAGGCTCAAATTTGGCTAACAAAGGAAGATAAAAGGTCAGGCTTTTTTGGGTAAGTAAGCTAATGAAGTGATGGCCTCAATCATATAAATGCATGTATACATAAAATAATGGACATAAAGAATCAAACAAATCGAAGATTACAATCATAGGAAGAGAATAATGCACACAAGAAGGAAAAATAAGTGGTTATAAGATGTAACCACACCATTAGGCTCAAATCTCACTTGCTTGTGTTCTTAGCTCAAAACCATGTTCCAAAATACATTCTTTCAAGCAAGTTTAACAAAAATATTTTTCAAATTGGTAGGTTGCTCTAAAATGGTTTCTTGGGAAAGAAATCATCACTCTAACCAAGTAGTCCTAATAAGAAGAAGGAAGTAGTAAAATATGTACAAATTCTAACTAACATGCAACCTATCATGCAATGCAATAACTAATCTAACAAAGAAAACTAAGAATTGGTGTTGAAAAGGAAATTGTTACCCATGGAGATCGGTCGAACGACCTCCCCACACTTGAAGATTGCACCGTCCTCGGTGCATGCAAAGAAGAGCAAGGTGGACGGGTTGCTACAATTGATGAGCTTCTTCAAAAGGTTGTGCGGATGACTTGTTTGTTGCCCCATTTAAAAACTTTCCTTTCCTTCCGTATTGGTGGCCAACCCAAAAGGAAAGAAAGAAAGAAAATGAAGCCTATAACAAAGATATCAAGGCAATTAGAACATAGGCAGGGGCTAATGCCAAATAAGAGTATGATTCCCTACTACATGTTAGCTAAGCATGTGAGTGAGAAAACAATGTAAGCTAAGGCATATCATTAAGCTTGATGCAAGAGCAAAGTAAAAGCATGAAGAGTGTATTGAGCATCAAGTTCAAATGAGAAGAAGTGGGTCATGAAAGACAATATGAGGTCATATCAATGCACAAAGATACAAGAATCATACAAGATGAAGCATTGATTTAAAATTTTCATCACCCAACAATATCAAACAAGTCAAGAGGCACCAAAATAATGCAAGAATTTCTCAACAATTGAGTGTAAGAATCCAATACCATTATTGAAATGACACTTAGAAAAAAACTGAAAACATGCTATAGAAACAAAATGAAAATGGAAGGAGTGGAAGTATGCGAATGCAGTGAACAAAAGAAAATGGAAGATGAGAAAAAAAAACTCTTTTTTTTTACCGACGCGTGCACGTCATGCGTGCTTACGCGTCGATGTGCATATTGGTTGAAGGACGCGTACGCGCCAGGTGCGCGCACGCGTGCGTCGAGTTAGGCCGGAGGCATAATGTCGGCCCAAGTCTGGCACAACTCTCGGGTAAAAGTACTGAGAGTGCAGATTGTGCAATCGACGCGCGCGCGCACAGTGTGCGTGCGCGTGCATTGCCAATTTAAGATCATGTGCGCGTACGCGCCAAGTGCGCGCACGCGTGCATAGACTTGTGCCTTAGGCCCAATGTTCGCACAGTGCAGGCCTAACTCTCGGGTTTTTGGCTGGAGTCGAATTTTTTTGCATCCACGCGTACGCGTACAGTGCGCGTCCACGTGGGTGGTCGAAAAATGCTCAGGTGCGCGTCATGTGCGCGAACGCGTGGATGGTGTTCTGTTTTTCAAAAATTTTGCTATATTTTTGCACCAATCCAAGCATTCCAAATCTCCAAGCTACTACCAAAACACCGTAGAACCTTATTCAACATACTATACTACTAACTAAACTTGATAAAACAATAAAAACAAGAAATTAAACTAATTCGACCAATATTTACAAAAGATAAAAATGAAAATGAGAATCTACCTACAATGGCAACTCAATTCACTTATTAAAAAGCTAAAAAAGTATGGAAAGAGTTTACCATGGTGGGGTGTCTCCCACCTAGCACTTTTATTTATTGTCCTTAAGTTGGACTTATGGGGAGCTTCTTATCAAGGTGGCTTGTGCTTGTATTCATCTTGGAACTCCCACCAATGCTTGAATCTCCAATAAGCTCCATTCTTCAATTTCAATATCTTCAAGCTTTGATGGAGTTCTCCACAAACCATGAGCTCCCAAATTTGATTTTCATTGTGCGATCCGGGATCCCACACTTTGTTTTGACACCTGTCCTTAAATTGATCGTCATTATTCCATCCGGGTGGTATGGCCTTGGAATTCTCAAAGAAGCTTCCAAACAACTTCCTAGACCCATGCCATTTGGTTCCACACCAACCATTGCTCTTGAATTTTGAGCTTACAACCGTCATGAGCTTAAAATGACGTTTCCAACCACTACACAATTCTTTCCTACTCTTAACTCCACAAAGAACCTTGAATGTTGTGTTGGATGGTGACTTGGGGAGGGAGACCTCCCCACACTTAGACAATGCAAGGTCTACTTCTTTAGGCTTTTCTTTAGTTATTTCCACCTCTTCACAAGCTTCTTCAATTTCAACCTTTTCCCCTTTTTCACTTGGCTTGGTGTTGTCTTCAAGAACTTCATCTTGCCCAATGGGAGGTGAGTCAATTTTGGATAGGAATTCATTGATGAATGAATCCATCTCTTGATCAACCTCTTCATATTCTTCAATTTCGATATACACCATGCCAACTTTTTCCTCTTGGTAGCTCTCCTCCAATTCACTCTCTTTTTCGTTGCTTACCAAGGGTACGGGAGGTTGTGCACATTCTTTTATAATTTCGACTTCATGTCCAATGGGAGAGGATTCCATTGTAGAGAGAAATTCGTCCATGATTGAATCCATCTCTTGATAAGCCTCTTCCAAGTCTCCAACGATGATATGCCTTGGAGGTTGCGCACCCTCCTCAACATCGATATCAAGCTTCTTGGAAGGGTGCTCCATGATGCTACATTCCCATGGACTTTCAACATCTCCTAAATCTTCAACCATCTCTTCCTTTTCTTCAATGATCATAGGCTCCTCCAATTGTTCCAACACAAAACTTGATTCTCCCTTCTTTTCCACCGAATTTTCCAATTTCTCCTTCATGCTTTGCTCTTCTTTTGACTTTTCACATGGGGCTACAGAAGCACTTTGAGTGTTCAAGCATTGGAAGGCTAAGGTAGACACTACCTTGGTCAAGTTGGTCACAAACTCAAGTGTATCCCGCTTCATGGCCTCTTGTCCTTGAAGTAACAAAGTGAGAGAATCGTCTATTGGGGCTTGTGGTGGGTAGGAAGGTTCATCATTTTGGAGAGAGAGTTCATAATAGGAAGGTGGTTCTTCTTGGTAAGGTTGTGGAGATTGTGTGTATTGAGGTGGTTCTTGGGAGTAATCTTGATAGGGTTGTGGTGGGTCTAAAGGTTCTTGCTCATAATGGTCATAAAAATATGGTATGGATGATTGGTCATATGATGGATATGGATCATAGGAAGGTTCTTGGTATGGAAAGGCTTGTGAGAATGGTTAAGGTTCATGTTGAGGATGAGATTCATAGGCATATGATGGTGATTGTTGAGTGTCACAAAAAGAGTCATCATAGCCGTTAAATTGACATGCATTAGGATGGAAATTATACCTATAGGTATCCGGAAGTTGTTGCCAATAGGAGTGATCAATTCCTTGAGGCTCCTCCCATCTTTGATGGTTCCATCCATGGTACATGTTGCTTTTAAAGTTCACATTTCCTACAACACAATTAGAACCAAACTCATAGCCAAAGTGAGAATTCATTGTGGAAAAACAAAATAAAACTAACAAAATCTAGTAAACAAGCAAAAGACAAACTATTTACACTATTCACATATGTACAATAACCAATAACATAACACCATTGCAAATCCCCGGTAACGGCGCCATTTTGACGATTAGATTTTTGACGGTTTAGAATTCACAAATGAATTCTCGTTGTAAAGTATAGTTTCTAAACCAAACAATAATCCTTTCATACAAAAAGTTGTTTGTCACTAGTACAAACCCCTAAAATTTATAAACCGAAGTATTTAGACCTCGGGTCGTTCTCCCTAGGAATTACAATGAAGTGTCTTGTTATTGGTTGTGAGTTATTTTGGGGTTTCGATATGAAGCATGAAAAGTAAATGGCAATGAAAGTAAACTAACTATAAAAGGCTCTTGGCAAGGTATGAAAATTAGAAGTCCTATCCTAGTTATCTTTCTCAATTGTGATGATAATTGTTCATTACTCCCACTTAGTTAACCTCTAACCATAGAGGAAGGTCAAGTGGGTGAATCAATTTGATTTCTCAAGTCCTAATCAACTCCCTAAGGAATGACTAGCTTTAGAGGCATTCAAATTAATTAGCAACTTCTAAGTATCGATCAACAAAGGAATTGGATAACTCAAGAGTCACTAATTACTCTACCTAGGCCAATAGGACCAAAATCTAACTAATAGCTATAAGAGACATTTTAACAAACACATAGAGTGCAATAAAAGTAGACAACATAATTTGCAAGAATTAAAGATATATCTAACTACAAAGGCAAGAGATTAACAAGAGAAAAGCAAAGAGGAACACATTTATTATGAATTACCTCTTATTGAATTGGAAGAAAATATGAGAAACAGAAGTAGATCTACAACAAAATATAAGAACAACATAAAGGAAATTGCAATGAAAGAATGGAAGGAGAATGAATGTAACTATAAGGAATTGAGATGTAGAAGTAGAAGAACATGAATCTAAAATCTAGATCTAAGAACTAAACCTAATCCTAATTCTAGAGAGAAGTGAGAGCTTCTCTCTCTCAAACTCTAGAACTAATCCTCTAACTAAAAACTAACTATCTAATCTCCTTCCTAAAAGTGATGATGATTATGATCATGATGATCTCTTCCCCTTAATCCTTCATCCTTTTATTCCTTTCCCTTAGCAATTTGGCGCCAAAAATGGGTTCAGAAACCCTCTCAAATTGCCAGGCACGTGTTGCATTAGTGAGGTCATGTGCCATCATCGGCGCGTGCACGTACGGTACGCGTGCGCGTCCTTGGCCTGTTTCGCAATGTGCGCGCGAGCGCCTTATGCGCGTGCGCGTGCATGGCTGACTTGCTTCTTTGACTTTTTGTGCTTCTCTCCACTTGTATGCTTCCTTCCTTGCTTCCTTTGATCCATGCCTAGCCTATTTCATCCTGAGATTACTAACAAACATATCAAGGCATCTTATGGAATCAAAGAGGAAATAGAATTTATCAAAATAAGGCTTAAAAAGCATGTTTTTACACTTAAGCACAAATAAGGGAGAGATAACAAAATCATGCTAATTCCTAGGCTAAATGTGACAAAAGGCTATCAAGATGCTCTAAATTCAATACAAAACAAACCGTCAAATTGGGGTTTGTCAATTCGCGTGCCGTCAGCGGCTACGCGAAGCTCTTGCCAAGCCCATCGTTTCTATCTAAGCTTTGTGATAAGTCTCTCGAGTTTTCCTATCCAATTTTCGTGCCCTTGTTCATTTCGAGTTTTAGGGTTTGGTTTTGAGGGAAATCTTGTGTCTTGGGTGTTTTAGGTACACTCTAACACTTGATTGTTGGTATTTTTGGCTTCCAAAACTGTTGAACAAGGTAAGATCTCTTAAAAACCCTTGCGAGATCATGTTTATGTTGAGCTCGAGTTTGATTAGTGATGTTTGGTGTGTATATAGCTTGTTTATTGTAAGTTTGGAAGCTTTTGGAGCTTGTTGGTGCTTGTTGGAGTCATATTGGAGGCTTACTTGTGGTTGGAATCTCAACTTGTGCTCTTTGGGGTTCTAGTTCATATTGGAAATCAGCTAAGGTATGATTTCGGTTTTCTCTATGTAGTATATAATATTCATGGACACTTAGGCTAGTGACCCATAGGATAGGAATGAATTATAATGGTTGTTGAGGTGTTGAATGTTGATGTATGTTGAATAATATTGTTATTTTGAGAATGAATGATTGTATGTGGTTGTGATGTGTAAGGATAACTTGTATGGAGATGATGATGATATGGAGCTTTGAAATGAGGAATGTGTGAATTTGATAATAATTATTGGTATTTAAGGATTATGATATTTGATGTTGGGGTATGTGGTTTATTGTTGTTGATATGGTCGATGATTGATGATGATTAGTGATCTTGTTGGTATATTGAAGGTGAGTGTTGAGATTGTTGATAAATGATGTGAATTATGATGATTTGATAAATCATGAATGTAGAAATTGGTAAAGGTGGTGTGAGAGATTGAAATTGAAAGGATATGGGATTGATTTTGATGTTTGGTAATGATTGAATTAGGATTGAAGAAAGTGTTGGTGGAGGATTGATTTTGGTATCACATGATTGAGGTTTGGAGGTTGGAAATGGTATAATATGATATAAAGGGTAGGTTATGATAGAAAGTAGAGTTTGAAGTGGTTTTGGTTTGGTTTGGTTGGAAATGTTGGTAATGTTGAGGTTTTGAGACTTTTGTAAAAAGTGGATTTTTTGTGAACTTTGTTTGATCATAACTTTTTTTGTGAACTTTGTTTGATCATAACTTTTGCCTCAATTTTCAAAATTGATTGGGATTTGTTTAAAATAAAATCTTATTGAAAAAACTTTAATTTGATATAAAGTTTGTAAAATTTGGAATTTTGTAGAGGGAGTTATGATCATTCAAAGTTGGTATTAAAAATCTGAAATTTTGCAAAGTTGCAAAATTTTATGATTTCTAATATGTGCGCACGCACAGCCTTGTGCGCACACACAATCCTGCGAAAATCTCAATCCGTGCGGGCGCACAGCCTTGTGCGGACGTACAGGCAGGAAAGGGCTCTCTGCTTGCAGCGTTAGCACAGCTCGTGCGCGAGCGCATCAATGAAGAATTGCGACCTGTGCGTACGCATAGTCCTGTGCACACGCACAAGTCAGGAAGGGTCGTCTATTGGGAGCGCTAGCACACTCTGTGTGAGTGAACAGATTTTACAAATTTTAGTACCTGTGCATACGCACAGGGGCTTTCAAAATTTTCCTGGGCGTGCGCACGCACACGCCTTGATTCTCAAATTTTAACTTTGTTTTCAACTATTTCACCTTCCCAACAAGTTTGTAAACTTCTATAACACCATTTGAGTATGGGCATATGAGAGATAACCTAAGAGTTTTAGTTGATGATTATTATGAAAAATTAGAAGACAGCGGTTTAGGTTTCGGGTGTAATAAGGATGGTTTGATGGCTTGTGGAGGTAGATTGGTATGTGAATTGAGAAACTGATGGACTATTGAGTCCAGAGTGGAATGGCTTATGATGAACTTTAGCAATATGAATGTTGAGAGTGTGCCAGGCACTATACCCTTGGAATATTGAGAATTGATAATTGAAAGTGGGTTGAGATGAGAAATGGTGATGACTGGTAATGATTTGAGGTGGATGGACTTGTTGGACATGAAAAGTGTGCCAGGCACTATATCCTCGAAATGATAGTGTTTGAAAGAGAGTGGGCCAGGCACTATATCCTTGGAATGAGTTGTGATGAGTTATACGTAATTGTTGTTTTCCTTTTCTACCGCAAGAGTGGGCCAGGCACTATATCCTCAGAATGGTAGTATGCTGAAAAATCCCAGTTTGGTGGTTCATCTTATGCTTAATTTAGGGAATTTTATCACATTTTCTCACATTTATTCAATGAAATAGAATGGTTTTGTAATTCTCCCTAAATTTGTGCTTAAGTGTGAAAACATACTTTTTAGGCCTTAAATTTGCCAATTTTAATTCACTTTAATTCCATTCGATTCCTTGATATGTTTGTTGAGTGATTTTAGGTTTAGAAGGCAAAGATTGGATGGAAGGAATGAAAGAAAAGCATGCAAAGTGGGAGAACTCATGAAGAAATGAAGGAACTGCAAAGCTGTGAATCCTGACCTCTTTGTACTAAATCGATCATAACTTGAGCTAAAGAAGTTCAAATGAGACGGTTCTAGTTGCGTTGGAAAGCTAACATCTGGGGCTTCAAAATGATATAAAATTTTCCATAGTTGTCTTACAGTTAGGCAACCCGCACGTGTTCCCCACGCGCACGCATTGCAGTGTCAGTGTGACTCACTTAAGGCAACTCATGGCCAGCTATTTCTGAAGCATTTTGGGCCCAATCCAACTCATTTCTGATGCTATTGAACCCAAGGATTGAAGGGGGGATGAACCAAGTAGTCATAGTTGAGTTTTCATCATGATTTAGGGTAGAATTCTAGAGAGAGGCTCTCTCCTCTCTCTAGATTTAGGATAGAAATTAGGGTAAAGTTAAGTTAATCTCTCTCAAGTTTCTCTTCCAATTCTTGTTTTGATTTCAATTCTCTTTATATTTTAGTGTTCTATCGTCTTAATCTTCTTAGTTTCTCTTGTTAATTTCTTATTTTGCTCTATTTTATGTTGATGAACAATTGTTGGATCTTGATTTCTTTTTAATGCAATTTTATGTTTCTATGTCCTTTTTATGTTCATCTTAATTGCTATTGTTGATTCCTTGCTTGTGGTAGTCATGGGTTTCATTAATTCTAGCATTTTGTGATGTTTACTTTTATTGCACACTAGATGTTTGATGAAATGTTTTCTCTAGTTTTTTAGTAGTTTTCTTTACTCTTGGCCTAGGCTAAGGGAATTGAGTGACCTTGAGTCATTCGGTCTCAATGAATTGGTGATTTGAGAACCCTTGGTGGTCAATTTGATACCCATTGACACCAACCCACTACTAATCTAATTAGTTGGTAGGTTGGGACTTATGGGTTGATGTTTATCAAGCCTATTTGACGTACTTCAAGCTTAGGAGTAGACATTGCACGTACTTAAAGCTTTTAGAAGTAGACGAAATGGGTTGGTCCCTCATAATTATCAATATATGGTTTGTAGACAAGGATGGAGATCTCAATTACCTAAGTCTAGCGAAGAGTTATTTACCTTGCCTTTATTAATTTTTGTCATTTACTTTCTTGTTATTATATTTTCTTGTCAATTATCAAAATCAAACCCCCTTGTTCTTCATAGCCAATAATTGAGCTCTTCATTGTAATTCTTTGTGAGACGACCCGAGGTTTATATACTTCGGTTAATTTTTATTGGGGTTTGTACTTGTGACAACCAAATTTTTTATTTGAGTATTGTTAGTTGGTTGGATCTATACTATCAACGAGAATTATTATGTGAAATTCCTAACCATACGACAATATTCAACTATCATGTGCCAGGCACTATATCCTCGGAACAAGAGCGGGCCAGGTGCTATATCCTTGGAAGTGGTAGAAAAGCGACATCCGAAAGGATGTGTCGAGTTGGCATTTATAGACCAACAAATGATATCACGAGCCAATAGGATAGACATTCATCATATGCATTTCTTATGTGGTTGTTTGCTTTGATTACTTGAGCCTGCCTAATTGTATAATATGCCTACTTGCTTCTTGAATTACTTGTTATATATTTGAATATTACTTGTGTTTTCCTTGCTTGTATTATCTGTGTTTGTCTGGTACTGAGGAGGGTAAGTAAGTGGTGGCGATGAGATCACACGGAGGGTGGTTGGCGAAGATTGTGGGACAGCGATGACTAGATTAGTTAGTAATCCCATAAGTTAGATTACCTTGTTATTATGTTATGGATATAAATTATGTTTAATGTTTTGGTCTGCCTTAAGAATGAATCTTGTGATGGATATGGAGTCCAGGATTGCCTCTGGCGTCCTGGGATCTTATATCCTACATCACTGGGCACTGTTACCATACTGAGAACCTCCGGTTACCATACTGAGAAATTATTTTTCAGATGCAGGTCGCAACCCACCTCGGTGAGTTGTCCAGTTGGTGACAGAAGCGGAGAATCCGGATATCTTTATGAATCTTTTTTTCTTATTTTGTATATCTCTCACTTTTGTATTTTGCTTTGCCTAGAGGCTTGACTTAGAGAGAACAAAATTTGTATAAGCTGTTTTTACTGTTTGGATTCATATATGGGTTGTATATGACTAGTCAGCTTAAACTCCGCGAGCCGTGGCTAGTTTCTTATGATATTATGTACTCATCTTTTATTACCTTATACATGTTTCTTGTGCCTTGAGTTAGACGCTTTGTTAGTACGTTTTGCGCTTTTGAAATCCTGTTTTTGAGCTATATCCTTCATCGGGCTTCTAAATTATACTATTCTTTCTTTCTATATATATATATATATATATATATATATATATATGAGCTTAGAACTATTGTAATCTTTGATTAACCTTTGATTTACGACGTGAGGTAAAGCTTAGGCTAATTAGGGTGTTACATTTAGTGGTATCAGAGCGGTTCGTCCTCGTGAGCCTAAGGGATGGACCGATTGTGCTTCATTGCATACTATGTGTGTCTTTTCTTGGATGCTATTAGGTTATCTACTTGATATTGCATAGCATGCTTGTTTGTGAGTGCCTGTTTGGGATAATTGAAGCACTAGACTTTTGATATTGAGACTGATCACCTTGATATCGATTGTTTGGTGTAGACAAGAACCCAAATGGCTATTCACGGACGAGGTCGTACACATTCACGAGAGAGTAGGAATGAGCAATCGGCTGATAACCATGCCAAATATATGGCGGCGATGGCAAACTTAGCGAATACCATGGAGACTAATGCTGTTGCGACTCTGCAAGCTGTGTAGCGGTTCGGCCAACCAGCTGGAAACTGAATCAGGAATGGCGAAGGAAATGCAAATGACAATGCTGAAGGGAGTGGTGATAACATGGGAGGTGCTCTGATGACTTTGGCGACTTTTCTCAAGGTTCATCCTCCGAGTTTTTTAGGTTCAACTAATCCCACAGAAGCGGATAATTGGTTCCAAGCTCTGGAGCGTGCACTGCAGGCACAGCATGTCCCAAACAACCAATACATGGAGTTTGCTACTTATCAACTTCGGGAAGAGGCCCAGCATTGGTGGCAGGCAGAATGCCGCTTGCTACAGCTTCAGAACGCCGATGTTCCTTGGGACGTATTTCAGACGGCCTTCTACAAGAAGTATTTTCCTGAGTCTGCAAGGAAAGCGAAGGAGATGGAACTAATGCAGCTGAAGCAAGGTTCCTTGTCTATGGCAGATTATACGAGCAAGTTTGAGAAGCTCTGTAGGTTTTCTAGGGTATGTGAGGGTGCCCCGGAGACCTACGAAAGCTGGAAGTGTTTTAAGTACCAGAGGGGCTTGAAGGGTGACATTATGACTGCGGTAGCTCCTATGGAGATCCGTACTTTTTCTGATCTGGTGAACAAAGCAAGGGTGGTTGAGGAGTATGCCAAGATAGTAGCTGCATCCAAGGATACCCATGGAGGGAATACTAGTAGGGGACATGGCGATCACCTTGGACCAAGGGGACAGAGCTTTAAGAAAGATGAATACGCTCCTCAGCATTTGCTAAGTCATGGGAATTTTAGGAGGGACAACAATACCCAGTTTCACTATATGAAAGGGAGACGCATGTGTTATGCTTGTGGACTACCTGGACTCCTAGCCAAGAACTGCCGTCGTAAGAAAAACCAGAACATAGGTCAGAATCAACAGTCCGGCCGTGTGCTTACCTTGGATGCATGTGATGCGAAGGGGTCGGACCCTCCGACGAGAGATAAGCATATGCTTTGAATGTTATATATTTCTTGGATATGAGGGTAGCCTAGTTCTATCTCTGCAAAGTTGCCGTTAAAATTGCAAGGGCTTAGACTTGTGTTGGGAGTAAACCATGGGAAAGGAAGATTCTGGTGGCGGTAGCCGAGGATTTCGGACTTGTGGTGACGAATGATCGGAGTGGACGTGAAGGAATGGTTACCAGGCATGACTGGAAGTCTTGTCGGTACCCTGTATAGGTGATGGGTGCGGTTCAGCACTAGTGGCAACGGCAGTATCAACTGACACCTTTGCGGTTTTTAACTATGATTCTTGCGGTTTTAAGGTTTAGAATGATTTTCAAATCTGGTTTGGAGCTTTGGTTTAAATGATTTAGTTTTGAAACTAGGATTGGAACTTTTGATCAAATGATACGATTTAAAAAGGAAAGTGAGTTGTATGACTTTGTTAACTTGTGATTTTGAGTTTGTAATTTCACTTATCAAAAGGGATTCAAATGGGAAGGTTTTGATTTACAAGTTTCAATAAATTTAGGAAAATCATGCTTTAGAATGATTGATTTACAAATAAATGATTTTTTTGACTTTTTTCAAAAAGTTTTAACAATGAACTCATTTATATGGAACTTGTTTTAAAGGTTTTGAACAGTATTACAAAATCGGTATTTGGCTTAAAGGAAATAATTTCAAATTCTTAACAACGATAATCAGAGTAACACAGCAGAAGGCGAGGGTGGACATCGGCATGGTGGGGTGATGGTGAACGAGATGCTTTGGCAACTTGTTGGGTTGGTAATGTTAGAAGTAGAATGCTTCGCGGAGAATATATATATATATATATATATATATATATATATATATATATATATACCACATCGCGTGATTCAGATTTTTGAGGGCGAAAATCTTTTTAAGGAGGGGAGGATGTAAGAACCGGATTTTTCACGAATAAAATTATTTAAATTCCCAAATTAGATTCCAGAAAGTTAGAATGAGAAATTGGGGATATAAATATGATTTATGGACTCAATAGGTCTTTCTGAGTTAGAAAATGTGTGACAAACCCCAATTTGAGGGTTTGTCTTGTATTGAATTTAGAGTATTTTGATAACCTTTTGTCACATTTAGCCTATAAATTAGCATGGTTTTGTTATCTCTCCCTTATTTGTGCTTAAGTGTAAAAACATGCTTTTTAAGTCTTATTTTGATGGATTCTAGTTTCTCTTTGATTCCATAAGATGCCTTGATGTGTTTGTTAGTAATCTCAGGATGAAATAGGCTAAGCATGGATCAGAAGAAGCAAGGAAGGAAGCATGCAAGTGGAGAGAAGCACAAAAAAACCAAAGAATTGATCTCGGCCAAGCACGCGTACGCGCACAAGGCGCTCGCGCGCACATCGCAGAATTAGCCAGGGACGCGCACGCGTACCTTGCGCGTACGCGTCGTAGTCCGCACGTGATTCCTTTATTGCAGCACGTGCCTGGCGATTTTAGGAGGTTTTAGCAACCAACTTTGGCGCCAAAATGCATATAAGAGCCAAGGATTGAAGGGGATTGACACACATTCACTTCCATAGACTAATTTTAGATCCTTAGGTATATTTTTTTAGTTAGTTACATTTGTAGAGAGAGAAACTCCAACTTCTCTCTAGGATTCATCTTCATTTTCTCAATTCTCAACCATTCCTTGGTGAGATCTATTACCACACTCAATTTACTTTGTTCATATTGTAGATCATCTTCTCTAATCTCAATTAGTGTTTGTAATTGTTCAATTCTTGTAGATCTTAGAATTAGCTTTGTTGTTTTGGATTCTATTAATTCATTAAAGATCTCATTTTCATTGTTGTTCATTGTTGATTGTTGTTAATCTCTTGTGTTGAATTGCTTTAGTTCTAATTCTCTTCTCAATTTTACTATGTCTTTCATTCTTGCTCTCCAAGTGTTTGAGAAAATGCCAACTTTAGATATGGAGTAGTATTCCCTCACTTGGCCTAGTGGTTGAGTCATTGGAGACACTTGAATAATGGATGTCAATTGTTGATTAAGAATTGAGGATTGCTAATTGACTTAGAGTGCACTAAAGCTAGACTTCCCTAGGGTAAGACTAGGACTTGTGACTTGAGTTAATTACTTTTACTTGACTTTCCTCTATAATTAGGGGTTAACTAAGTGAAGCAACACTCCTTTGTTATCACAATTGAATGAAGCTATAGTGATGGGACTTCCAATGTCCAACCTTGGCCAAGGCTTTTAATATTGATTGATTGTTGTTTTCTTTTATTCACACTTTTATGCCACACTCTTCAAGCCACAAAAAGACCACTTAACCAATACATGCATCCTTGTAGCATTCCTAGGGAAGAACGACTCGGGACTAATACTCTCGATTATAGATTGTAGATTTGTTTGATAAATGGATTTTGCGTCGGTTTAGACTATACTACGATTGATTACTTGATAATTTCTATACCGGCAAAAATCCATTCGTCAATGTGTTTTCTGCGAAAAACTGTGAAAAATCGTGAACCGACAGTTAAACCGGTTGAACCAGTTCAAGTCTACCCGGTACTGTGCGAGAAAAAGTGAAAACACTCGAAAACCATAGAAAAATATTAGGAATGAAAAACCGGGCGTTAGTGTTAAAGGTTTGGCCCAAAGTTGGGTCGAACGGGCTAAAAACACTAACGGATTGGACCGGGCCCAATTTGGGCCCAAGTCCAACATATATAAGGGCTCATTAATGAATCCTTCACCTCTTAAACACACACACTCAGCAGAAAAGAAGAAGAGGGAAAGGAGAAGAGAGAAGAGCACTATTCACTTCTCCATTCAATCCGCGATATCTCAAACTACAGTACTCCGATTCGCGTGCCGTCAGCGGCTACATGAAGTTCTTGTCGAGCCCGTCGTTTTTATTTAAGCTTTGTGGTAAGTCTCTCGAGCTTCCCTGCCCAGTTTTCGTGCCCTTGTTCATTTCGAGTTTTATGGTTTGGTTTTGAGGGAAATCTTGTGTCTTGGGTGTTTTAGGTACACTCTAACACTTGATTGTTGGCGGTTTTGGCTTTCAAAACTGTTGAACAAGGTTAGAGCTCATGAAAACCCTTGTGACATCATGTTTATGTTGAGCCCTAGTTTGATTAGTGCTGTTTGGTGTGTGTATATCTTGTTTGTTGTGAGTTTGGAAGCTTTTGGAGCTTGTTGGTGCTTGTTGGAGTCATATTGGAGGCTTACTTGTGGTTGGAAGTTCAACTTGTGCTCTTTGGGGTTCTGGTTCATATTGAAAATTGGCTAAGGTATGGTTTCGGTTTCCTCTATGTAGTATATAATATTCATGGACACTTAGGCTAGTGATCCATAGGATAGGAATGAATTATAATGGTTGTTGAGGTGTTTAATGTTGATGTATGTTGAATAATATTGATATGTTGAGAATGAATGATTGTATGTAGTTGTGATGTGTGAGGATAACTTGTATGAAGATGATGATGATATGGAGCTTTGAAATGAGGAATATGTGAACTTGATAATGATTGTTGGTATTTAAGGATTATGATGTTTGATGTTGGGTATGTGGTTTATTGTTGTTGATATGGTTGATGATTGATGATGATTAGTGATCTTGTTGGTATATTGAAGGTGAATGTTGAAATTGTTGATAAATGATGTGAATTATGATGAGTTGATAAATCATGAATGTTGAAATTGGTAAAGGTGGTGTGGGAGATTGAAATTGAAAGGATATGGGATTGATTTTGTTGTTTGGTAATGATTGAATTAGGATTGAAGAAAGTGTTGGTGGAGGATTGATTTTGGTATCACGTGATTGAGGTTTGGTGGTTGGAAATGGTATAATATGATATAAAGGGTAGGTTATGATAGAAAGTAGAGCTTAAAGTGGTTTTGGTTTGGTTTGTTTGGAAATGTTGGTAATGTTGAGGTTTTGAGACTTTTGTAAAAAAGTGGGTTTTTGGTGAACTTTGTTTGATCATAACTTTTGCCTCAGTTTTCAAAATTGATTGGGATTTATTTGAAATTAAAGCTTATTGAAAACCCTTTAATTTGATATAAAGTTTGTAAAATTTGGAATTTTGTAAAGGGAGTTATGATCATTCAAAGTTGGTGTTAAAAATCTGAAATTTTGCAAAGTTGCAGAATTTTATGATTTCTAATATGTGCGCACGCACAATCCTGTGAAAATCTCAATCGGTGCAGGCGCACAGCCTTGTGCATACGCACAGGCAGAAAAGGGCTCTCTGCTTGCAGCGTTAGCACAGCTTGTGCGCGAGCGCATCAATGAAGAATTGCGACCTGTGCGTACGCACAGCCCTGTCCACACGCACAATTCGGGAAGGGTCTTCCGTTGGGGGCGCTAGCACACTCTGTGCGAGTGAATAGATTTTACAAATTTTAGTACCTGTGCGTACGCATACCCCTGTGCGTACGCACACTTTCAAAATCTTTATGGGTGTGTGCACGCACACTCCTGTGCGTACGCACGCGCCCTGATTCTCAAATTTTAACTTTGTTTTCAACTAGTTCACCTTCCCAACAAGGTTGTAAGCTTTTATAACACCATTTTAAGGCTTGTGGGTTTGATGTTGAGTATGGGCATATGAGAGATAACCTAAGGGTTTTAGTTGATAATTATTATGAAAAATTAGAAGACGGAGGTTTAGGTTTCAGGTGTAGTGAGGATGGTTTGATGGCTTGTGAAGGTAGATTGGTATGTGAATTGAGAAACTGATGGACTACTGACTTCGGAGTGGAATGGCTTATGATGAACTTTAGAAATATGAATGTGATGGTTTCAGTGGCTAAGAGAAGGGGGGGTTGAATCTTAGCCCCCTTTTCGATGCTAACACTTGCTGACCTTCAGAGAAGACTTTTCTGTTTTTGCTCGTCAATCGACACGAGCAACTCTGTTTTGTCTCGTCCCTTTTCACGAGACTTTTCTTTTTGTCTCGTCACTTGCACGAGATAATTCTGGTTTTTGCTCCTGTGTATTTGAAAACAGAAATGGAGTAGGAAGTAGAAGAAGATTGGACCCAGATATATCCTGGTTCGGCTGCTAAGTGCAGTGCAGCCTACATCCAGTCTCCATCACAAACATGATGGAATTTCACTATAATCAATCTGATTACAACTTGTAAAGTGCTAACCCAACTTACAAGGGGATTCCCACAGAATCATGATACACAACATAGATGAACAAAGGACCTCTAAGACATCTATGGCTTTTTCTTTTAATTTTGCACTCTCTGCCTTTTTCCGCTCTATGGCTTTTTCATACAAACCTCACTTGTTTGCCTTTTTCCATGAGACTCAAGACATGACAAAATTAAACAGAAAAATACAAAATAGAATACATTGAAGGAGAAGAGAAAAAACTGTTAGCTCAGGTAGCTCTGAGAACTCTGTACCTTGCACTCTCAAATTTTCTCCTTGCTTCAAACAGTGGTTGTTTCCCCTTTTTAAAGAAAAGGAAAGCCTCCACACTTGAAGCCAAAATCGAACCAACTTTCTTCCTCCTTCAACAAACACAGAACCGGTTCGGCCACACAGAGAGAGAAGAGATAACCATGTATTAACCAACATGTAATTACCTCTAGTCCTTTCTTGATCATCACCCTTCATCAATCCGGGCTCTCCATCCTTGGCTTGCTCTCCAAGATGGATTTCTGGCCCTTGATGCCTCATGATGATAATGACTTCATCTGCTTTAATCTCTGCCTTCAACCATCACTTCGCCACTCTAGCTACTCCCTGTGGTGGTTGATCAGAATCAAAGACAAGCCATGCTTCAAGAATCTCTCCTCTTGGCCGAATCTTCAACATCCCTTTTTGAGCATGAAAGGCTCAAGATATCCTTACCAAATCTAACCACATTTGGTAAGTATCTTAGCCACAGCTCATTTTTATTTTAGTGTATTTTCTTGCCATCATTAGCTTGATGGTCTTTAAGCATGCAGCCTCTTCCTTTTCTTGGTTGAAGAACATTTCTTCCATTGTTTCCTGGACAAGGACCGAAGAAAGAAGAGGAAAGAGATGAGAGAGAAATAAAGAATCTGAAGAAAAACAATGTAGAGTGGTTAAGCACATTAATTTGAGAATAGCTTGCTTTTACTTCCCTTAGCTTAGAGTGGCGTTGGTGCACGAAATTGTGATCATCAATGGCGCCATCAACATGGTACGCTCATTGCAATCTCAACTCTTCATCACAACTCCGCACAACTAACCAGCAAGTGCACTGGGTCGTCCAAGTAATAAACTTTACGCGAGTAAGGGTCGATCCCACGGAGATTGTTGGTATGAAGCAAGCTATGGTCATCTTGTAAATCTTAGTCAGGCAGACTCAAATGGGTATAGATGATGAATGAAACATAAAGATAAGGATAGAGATACTTATATAATTCATTGGTGGGAATTTCAGATAAGCGCATGAAGATGCTGTGTCCCTTCCGTCTCTCTGCTTTCCTACTGTCTTCATCCAATCCTTCTTACTCCTTTCCATGGCAAGCTTATGCAAGGGTTTCACCGTTGTCAGTGGCTACCTCCCATCCTCTCAGTGGAAATGTTCAACGCACCCTGTCACGGCACGGCTATCCATCTGTCAGTTCTCGATCAGGCCAG
Organism: Arachis stenosperma; assembly: GCF_014773155.1. NCBI lineage: Eukaryota > Viridiplantae > Streptophyta > Magnoliopsida > Fabales > Fabaceae > Arachis > Arachis stenosperma. The sequence continues at coordinate 45,381,647 of NC_080382.1, read as the reverse complement.
AATAGAATCCATTGATTCTTTTGCGTCTGTCACTAACGCCCCGCCCTCAGGAGTTTGAAGCACGTCACAGTCATTCAATCATTGAATCCTACTCAGAATACCACAGACAAGGTTAGACCTTCCGGATTCTCTTGAATGCCGCCATCAGTTCTAGCCTATACCACGAAGACTCTGATCTCACGGAATGGCTGGCTCGGTTGTCAGGCGAGCACTCGGTTGTCAGGCGATCAACTATGCATCGTGTATCAGGAATCTAAGAGATATTCACCGAATCTAAGGTAGAACGGAGGTGGTTGTCAGGCACACGTTCATAGGTGAGAATGATGATGAGTGTCACGGATCATCACATTCATCAAGTTGAAGAACAAGTGATATCTTAGAACAAGAACAAGCGGAATTGAATAGAAGAACAATAGTAATTGCATTAATACTTCGAGGTACAGCAGAGCTCCACACCTTAATCTATGGTGTGTAGAAACTCCACCGTTGAAAATACATAAGAACAAGGTCTAGGCATGGCCGAATGGCAAGCCTCCCAAAGAGGTTTCAATCATAAAAACATGATCAAAAGATGAAAATACAATAGTAAAAGGTCCTATTTATAGGAAACTAGTAGCTTAAGGTTTACAAAGATGAGTAAATGACATAAAAATCCACTTCCGGGCCCACTTGGTGTGTGCTTGGGCTGAGCAATAAAGCATTTTCGTGTAGAGACTCTTCTTGGAGTTAAACGCCAGCTTTTGTGCCAGTTTGGGCGTTTAACTCCCACTTTGGTGCCAGTTCCGGCGTTTAACGCTGGAATTTCTGAAGGTGACTTTGAACGCCGGTTTGGGCCATCAAATCTTGGGCAAAGTATGGACTATCATATATTGCTGGAAAGCCCAGGATGTCTACTTTCCAACGCCGTTGAGAGCGCGCCAATTGGGCTTCTTTAGCTCCAAAAAATCCAATTCGAGTGCAGGGAGGTCAGAATCCAACAGCATCTACAGTCCTTTTCAGTCTCTGAATCAGATTTTTGCTCAGGTCCCTCAATTTCAGCCAGAAAATACCTGAAATCACAGAAAAACACACAAACTCATAGTAAAGTCCATAAAAGTGAATTTTAACTAAAAACTAATAAAAATATACTAAAAACTAAACCAAATCTACTAAAAACATACTAAAAACAATGCCAAAAAGCATACAAATTATGCGCTCATCACAACACCAAACTTAAATTGTTGCTTGTCCTCAAGCAACTGAAAATCAAATAAGATAAAAAGAAGAGAATATGCAATGAATTCCAAAAACATCTATGAAGATCAGTATTAATTAGATCAGCGGGGCTTTTAGCTTTTTGCCTCTGAACAGTTTTGGCGTCTCACTTTATCCTTTGAAATTCAGAATGATTGGCTTCTTTAGGAACTCAGAATCCAGATAATGTCATTGATTCTCCTAGTTAAGTATGATGATTCTTGAACACAGCTACTTATTGAGTCTTGGCCGTGGCCCAAAGCACTCTGTCTTCCAGTATTACCACCGGATACATTCATGCCACAGACACATAATTGGGTGAACCTTTTCAGATTGTGACTCAGCTTTGCTAAAGTCCCCAATTAGAGGTGTCCAAGGTTCTTAAGCACACTCTTTTTGCCTTGGATCACAACTTTATTTCTTTCTTTTTCTTTTCTTTTTCTTTCTCTCTTTTTTTTCGTCTCTTTTCTCTTTTTTTTTTTTGTATTCACTGCTTTTTCTTGCTTCAAGAATCATTTTTATGATTTTTCAGATCCTCAGTAACATGTCTCCTTTTTCATCATTCTTTCAAGAGCCAACATTCATGAATCACAAATTCAAAAGACATATGTGATGGGATATTTTGGTGAAGACAAGAATCTCTCCCAAAACAACACCAATCTAACCGGCAAGTGCACCGGGTCGCATCAAGTAATAAAAACTCACGGGAGTGAGGTCGATCCCACAGGGATTGAAGGATTGAGCAATTTTAGTTTAGTGGTTGACTTAGTCAAGCGAATCAAGAATTGGTTGATTGATTGGTGAATTGCAGAATTTAAATTGCATTTAAAGTAAAGAGAGCAAGAAATAAATTGCTGAATCTTAAAGAACAAGAAATTAAATGGCAGAAACTTAAAGAGCAAGAAATGTAAATTGCATGAATCTTAAATGACAAGAAATGTAATTGGATTGAAATGTAAAGGGGATTGGGACTTGGATTTGCAGGAATTAAACAACGAAAAAGTAAATTGCATCAAACAGAAGAGTAAATGGGAATTGGGATTGAATTAGATTCAAACAGACAAGTAAAATGAACAATTAGTGCAAGAAACAGAAAATTGAAATGGTAAATTTAGATCTCAGGTCCCAGAGACTAGAAAACCGAGTCTAGATCTCAATGCCTTCCTAGATCCAACAAGAACAATAGCAAAGGAATTTTAAATTTCAAAGAGAATAGATGAGAATGCAATTAACCGAACTGGAAATTAAATTGCAGTAAAAATCAACAGAGAGATCTAAGGTGAGATTGAAACAGAATTCCTTCAATTCTCCAACCCAAGATCCAAGACAAGTGTAATTCAAATCGAAAGCAATTAAACTAAGAAAATAAAGATCACTCAAGCTCCCGAAACCAAGAAGAAAACTCTTTAAAAAAACTAAAAAGGGAAGCTCCCGACTAACTTCAATCTTAGCCTATTTATACACTTTCTTCAATTGATCTTCAAGCCTTGAGTTGGGCCTTTGCTCTTGATGGAATTGGGTTGAAAGAGGCCTTGGTTGATTGCTCTTGAAGTTTGGAGAGAAACCCAAGTGAACCAATTGAACCGGATTTGGGTTTTGCAAAGTTGGATTCAAAGTTAGCCTCAAAGTTAGGGGTCTAACTTTGAGGCCAACTTTTCATATCAGCAAACATCACTTCCTGCCACTCACGTTGGTGCCAACGTTAGGGGGCTAACTTTGACTCTAACGTTGGCCTTGCTTTGTATGCTTGTGGCGCCAACGTTAGCTTCCAAGTTAGGGGGCTAACGTTGGCGCAAACGTTGGCAGCCCTGGAGGAGAGTTCTCATGCCAACGTTAGCCTCCAAGTTAGGGGGCTAACGTTGGCGCAAACGTTGGCACACCCTGGGAGCAAATCTTCATGCCAACGTTAGCCTCCAAGTTAGGGGGCTAACGTTGGCGCAAACGTGGAACACCCTGGGAAGCATTTTCAATTTCCAATGTTAGCCTCCAAGTTAGGGGGCTAACGTTGAGGCTAACTTCAAGTCCAAAAGTTTGTGCCAACGTTTGAGGGCTAACTTCAACTCCAACTTCATTCTTCCTGGTTCAATTTCACTTGTTTCATTGTCTTCTCTTAGCTTCTAGCCATTCCTTCTCACTTCAATCCTTTTCCAAGCTTTCTTCACCTATCATAAATCAACCAAACACATCAAAGCTATGCTTGAAATCATGAGATGATCATTCTATCCTAATATGCACCAATTATGGCATCAAACCTCATGAAATTGCATTAATTTATCTATGGTTGATTCAATCAAATGAAGCATGAAAATCTACCTAAATTAGCTTGCTTAAGCCTCAAGAAAGTGCATAATTCAAGTGAAAACAAAAGAAAAAGATTAGTAAAACTAGGTTAAGATGACTTGTCATCACAACACCAAACTTAAAGCTTGCTTGTCCCCAAGCAAGAAATGAATTATGCTCAGAGGTTCTTTCAATTAAGATGGATTGAGGAACACTTGTAAAGTACAGTGAGAGAAGTGATTAAGTAACAGTGGGGTGAACTCTAAATTGTATGCTCAAGCAAGGGTTTCAGTGCTCACTAGTCCTTACATATTAGGAGTCGTAGGTCTTAGGATTTTCATCCAAATGGTATGGTAGAGATCTCTTTATATGTAATCACCTTGAAGCAGCTTATAGTTTCTGTGCTTTGACCTCGACTCTAAGTGTCATGTCTCAAGGCGGCTCTTTAGATAAGTTTTCAATCAATACTCCTAAACCAGTTGGTTTTAAGGTATTAGGTGTTAAAGCACCCCTAAGGATTTACTTGCTCAAGCCTCTTTCCTTGACACACTTCAACCACAAGCATTTACTAGGATAGCAACTCTTTGAGTTTTTGTTTCTTTCTTTCTTTTTCTGCCTAGTAATTGATGCTCAGAGCCTTGGGCCATGTTCTTTTTGTTTTTGCAGTTTCTTTTCTTTCTTTTGTTTTGTTTGCTGCTTCTTGGATCAATAGATTTTTGAGAATCTCTACAATACTTCTTTGAACTTCATGTCCTGCCTATGAGCTCCCATGCAAGTTTTCACAAGCATGCAACCTCAATACATGATCATACAACTAGAACCACCACTTCTCCTAATCTTTTGCTTGCCTCAAAAACTGATTTATTCCTCAATCCTTCTTTTCAAAGAACTTTCATGTGATGCATTCTTGAAATTGAGTGCAAACAAGTTTTGAAGATAAGAATGTTGTGACTGATGAGCCTTCTTGCTTATTGAATTATAAAGGAGGACTATGCTATGTAGGCAAGCAGGGGTATAAAAAGAAAAATTATATGATGCAGACAAACAGGGCAAATAAGGATACAATCCAACTTTCAATCACAGCAACATTTGATGTAAAATATCACTTAACAATACAACCTGTTGGAGTTCACTTGCTTTCCTTCTCATCATCATCATTGCTAGCCTTTATGTTCATCTTTTGCTTCTTTGATTGATGATGCTAAATCCCTCCAAAGGCTTGTATGACACTCTGCAATGACATTGAAAGTTGCTTGTTCCCCAAGCACTTAGAACCAGTGGTTAGTCTGCATGATTTATTTGTGGGCTTTTTGAACTTACTTTGGTGTGGGAACACCAAACTTAGTACCTTGCCAAAGGTTTTCATTAACCATGTGTGAAATTCTTTTAAAAGCAATAAGACTGAAAACTATGAAACAGCAAAATAGTTAACTAATTCATCCATTATGCTTGAAGTCCATATTATGCATAAGGTGAGAATGTGTGTTATGATGAGATTTTGGTGGAACACCAAACTTAATATTCTACATTCTCCCTTAAATTGTTTTTGGTGTGTAACACCAAACTTAGCTTCTTGCAATCTAGACAAAACTAATTAACAATTTTATTGAATTGGATATGAAAAGATGGTTACCTCCGGTTGGGTTGCCTCCCAACAAGCGCTCTTTTATTGTCACTAGCTTGACATTGAGGCTCTCTTTTATGGTGGTTGGTGCTTGTAGGGCCTCAATTTGTCTCCCCTGACTGTGATCCTCTTCCTTGTTTTCTGATGTTCAATCTCAGCATGCTCTAAAGAGAGTATGTTGCTGACAGTGTAGTAGTCATCAGTTTGTTGGTTTGCGCCCGACTGTTGATATATCAGTTGCACTTTGTCACCTTTGGACAGCCCCTCTGTTGGGATCCTCCTGTTTTTCCATCCCCTTTTTGTTTTGTTTTTGTGTTTCATCTTTCCTTTTGTTGATCTTCCTTTTCTGCCCATGGCCTTCTCTTGGGGACCTCTCTTCTCTGTAGCTAATATTCCAATATCTTCTTGAGCTTCTTCGTTAATTTGCACAATCCTTGTCCTTGGGGTATTGCTGTGACTTTCCTTGTCCTTTTTTTTCTTCAGCTGTGATCCTCCCTTATCAATTTCCATAGAGTCTTTCTTCTTTTCACTAAACTGTGCCTCTGGTAAGACCTTCAGAATGACACTCTGATCATGCATCCTGAGAGTTAACTCCCCTTTCTCTATGTCTATGATGGCTCTAGCCGTGGCCAAGAATGGTCGTCCTAGTATAACAGAGTCACTATCATCCTCGTCTGACTCTAGAACCACAAAGTCAGCAGGGTATATAAAGCTGTCCACCTTGACCAACAGATTTTCAACTACACCCCTAGGGTGCACCATTGACTTATCCACCAGCTCTAGTGACATTTGTACTGGTTTGACTTCTTCTATAAGCAGCTTTTTCACCAGGGAGGATGGTATTAAATTAATACTTGCTCCGAGATCGCACATTGCTTTAGTGATGGTCACTTCCCCAATGGTGCAGGGTAACAAGAAACTCCCTGGGTCCTCAAGCTTGGGAGGCAGCCCTTTTTGAATCAAGACTCTGCATTCCTCAGTGATTGATACGATTTCCTTCTCATCCCAACTTCTTTTCTTGTTGATAAGGTCCTTCAAGAACTTGGCATATAAAGGCATTTGCTCAAGGGCTTCAGCTAGAGGGATATTGATTTCCAGCTTCTTGAAGGTCTCAAGGAATTTGTGGAAATGTTGGTCCTTAACCTCTTTGTTGAATCTCTGAGGATATGGCAGTGGAGGTGTGATGTTCTTTCCGATTTGCTGCTGTCCTTGAGTCTTTTCCTTTGAGCTATGTGGCTGGTTCTCCTGTTCTTTGAGTTTCTCATTGCTTTTGGTTAGCACCACAACTTGCTCCTTAGCTTGATCTGCTTTTGTTTGCTTCTCATCCTCCGTTGGTTCTTTGATGCTCTCTTTTTGCTTCTTTGTAGTGTCATTGTTGCTCATCAATATTCTCCCACTTCTCAATTGTATTGCCTTACACTCCTCCTTGGGATTTAGGATTGTGTCACTAGGCAGTGAGCTTGAAGGTCTCTCAACAGACATTTGCTTGGAAATTTGCCCGATCTGCCTTTCTAGGTTCTTTATGGAGGCTTCATGGTTTTTGTTTGTCATTTCCTGAAGTTTCATCATTTTTTCTATCATGGTTTCCAAGTTGGTGATTCTTTGGGGTTCAGGTGGTGCTTGTGGTGCGTTATGAGCTGTGGTTGGTGGATGATAGGAATTTTGATTAGTGGATTGGTATTGGTTGAGATTGGGGTAATTGTTTTGAGGTTTTCTACAGGTATTTTGGTTGGTTTGCTGCTGGTTGAAATTTTGATTGTGTCTTGGGTTGTTTTGGTTTGAGTTTCTCTGCCATGGTTGTTGGTTTTGGTTGTGAGTATCTCCCCATCTGAGGTTGGGGTGATTATTCCATGAGGGGTTGTATGTATCGCCATAGACTTCATTTGGATTAGAGTGCATGTACTGAACTTGTTCTTGCTGTTGCTCTTCTTGAACTTCTTCATTTTGTCCCCATGTGACTGATGGTTGGCTAGTGTTGACTGCTGCAACTTGGAGGTTGTCAATCCTCTTGGTCATTTGCTCAAATTGTTGTTGAATTTGCTGCTGCATTAATTTGTTTTGAGCTAGGATTGAATCTACTCCTTCTAGCTCCATTACTCCTCTTCTCTGTGATGGTTGGCGACTTCTTTGATGAGCAAAGAAGTATTGGTTGTTGGCCACCATATCAATAAGTTCTTGAGCCTCCTCTGCAGTTTTCATGAGTTGCAAGGAACCTCCAGCTGAGTGATCCAAGGATTCCTGAGACTTCAGTGTTAAGCCTTCATAGAAGTTTTGCAGCTTCTCCCATTCATTAAACATGTTAGAAGGGCATTTTCTGACTAGAGCTTTGTACCTCTCCCATGCCTCATAGATGGGTTCATTCTCCATTTGTGTGAATGTTTGTACCTCGGCCTTCAACCTTATAACCCTCTGTGGTGGATAAAACTTGGCAAGGAACTTGGTTACCAAGTCATCCCAGTTGTTGATGCTGTCTCTTGGAAATGATTCCAACCATTGTGTGGCCTTGTCCCTGAGAGAGAATGGGAATAGCATCAATTTGTAGCTGTCAGGAGGTACTCCATTAGTTTTGACAGTGTTGCATATCCTCAGGAAGGTGGATAAGTGTTGATGTGGGTCTTCAAGTGATCCTCCACCAAAAGAGCAATTATTCTGAACCAAAGTGATGAGTTGTGGCTTAAGTTCAAAATTGTTTGCATTGACATTTGGAGCCAAGATGCTGCTTCCACAATGTCTAGGATTGGCAAAGGTATAAGAAGCCAAAACTCTCCTCTGAGGTGGGTTGCCATTGTTGTTGTCTGCTCCACCTGGTGGATTAGTTGAATGTTCCTCCATCTCATGAAATTCTTCTTCTGATTCCTCTTCTCCAACAATATTTTTTCCTCTTTCAGCTCTCCTTAACCTCCTGGGGGTCCTCTCATCTTGTTCATGAAGATTTAGTGTGGTTCTTCGTGTACCTGACATACAAGCATATCATAAGAAATGTACACACCAATGATACTTCAATCTACTGCTAAATTGAAGTTTTAGTTAGTTTAAGCAAAAATTCAAACAGTTAATGGGTTAGTCAAAATTTAAGCAAAAGTGCTTGATCTAAATTACCACCTCACTTAATCATTGTCAATCTAATCAATCCCCGGCAACGGCGCCAAAAACTTGATGGGATATTTTGGTGAAGACAAGAATCTCTCCCAAAACAACACCAATCTAACCGGCAAGTGCACCGGGTCGCATCAAGTAATAAAAACTCACGGGAGTGAGGTCGATCCCACAGGGATTGAAGGATTGAGCAATTTTAGTTTAGTGGTTGACTTAGTCAAGCGAATCAAGAATTGGTTGATTGATTGGTGAATTGCAGAATTTAAATTGCATTTAAAGTAAAGAGAGCAAGAAATAAATTGCTGAATCTTAAAGAACAAGAAATTAAATGGCAGAAACTTAAAGAGCAAGAAATGTAAATTGCAAGAATCTTAAATGACAAGAAATGTAATTGGATTGAAATGTAAAGGGGATTGGGATTTGGATTTGCAGGAATTAAACAAAGAAAAAGTAAATTGCATCAAACAGAAGAGTAAATGGGAATTGGGATTGAATTAGATTCAAACAGACAAGTAAAATGAACAATTAGTGCAAGAAACAGAAAATTGAAATGGTAAATTTAGATCTCAGGTCCCAGAGACTAGAAAACCGAGTCTAGATCTCAATGCCTTCCTAGATCCAACAAGAACAATAGCAAAGGAATTTTAAATTGCAAAGAGAATAGATGAGAGAGCAATTAACCGAACTGGAAATTAAATTGCAGTAAAAATCAACAGAGAGATCTAAGGTGAGATTGAAACAGAATTCCTTCAATTCTCCAACCCAAGATCCAAAACAAGTGTAATTCAAATTGAAAGCAATTAAACTAAGAAAATAAAGATCACTCAAGCTCCCGAAACCAAGAAGAAAACTCTTAAAAAAAACTAAAAAGGGAAGCTCCCCGAATAACTTGAATTCTAGCCTATTTATACACTTTCTTCAATTGATCTTCAAGCCTTGAGTTGGGCCTTTGCTCTTGATGGAATTGGGTTGAAAGAGGCCTTGGTTGATTGCTCTTGAAGTTTGGAGAGAAACCCAAGTGAACCAATTGAACCGGATTTGGGTTTTGCAAAGTTGGATTCAAAGTTAGCCTCAAAGTTAGGGGTCTAACTTTGAGGCCAACTTTTCATATCAGCAAACATCACTTCCTGCCACTCACGTTGGTGCCAACGTTAGGGGGCTAACTTTGACTCTAACGTTGGCCTTGCTTTGTATGCTTGTGGCGCCAACGTTAGCTTCCAAGTTAGGGGGCTAACGTTGGCGCAAAAGTTGGCAGCCCTGGAGGAGAGTTCTCATGCCAACGTTAGCCTCCAAGTTAGGGGGCTAACATTGGCGCAAACGTTGGCACACCCTGGGAGCAAATCTTCATGCCAACGTTAGCCTCCAAGTTAGGGGGCTAACGTTGGCGCAAACGTGGAACACCCTGGGAAGCATTTTCAATTTCCAACGTTATCCTCCAAGTTAGGGGGCTAACGTTGAGGCTAACTTCAAGTCCAAAAGTTTGTGCCAACGTTTGAGGGCTAACTTCAACTCCAACTTCATTCTTCCTGGTTCAATTTCACTTGTTTCATTGTCTTCTCTTAGCTTCTAGCCATTCCTTCTCACTTCAATCCTTTTCCAAGCTTTCTTCACCTATCATAAATCAACCAAACACATCAAAGCTATGCTTGAAATCATGAGATGATCATTCTATCCTAATATGCACCAATTATGGCATCAAACCTCATGAAATTGCATTAATTTATCTATGGTTGATTCAATCAAAGGAAGCATGAAAATCTACCTAAATTAGCTTGCTTAAGCCTCAAGAAAGTGCATAATTCAAGTGAAAACAAATGAAAAAGATTAGTAAAACTAGGTTAAGATGACTTGTCATCAATATGCACTGTTTAAGCATGCATTCAGAAAACAAAAGTGTTACCACCACATCAAAATAATTAAACTGTTATAAAATTCAAAATTCATGCAATTCTTTTTCTTTTTCAATTAAGAATATTTTTTATTCAAGAAAGGTGATGGATTCATAGGACATTCATAACTTTAAGGCATAGACACTTAAGACACTAATGATCATAAGACACAAACATGGATAAACATAAGCATGAAAATTCGAAAAACAAGAAAATAAAGAACAAGGAGATTAAAGAACGGGTCCACCTTAGTGATGGCGGCTTGTTCTTCCTCTTGAAGGTCTTATGGAGTGCTTGAGCTCCTCAATGTCTCTTCCTTGTCTTTGTTGCTCCTCTCTCATGATTCTTTGATTTTTTCTAATTTCATGGAGGAGGATGGAATGTTCTTGGTGCTCCACCCTTAGTTGTCCCATGTTGGAACTCAATTCTCCTAGGGAGGTGTTCAGTTGCTCCCAATAGTCTTGTGGAGGAAAGAGCATCCCTTGAGGCATCTCAGGGATCTCATGATGAGAGGGGTCTCTTGTTTGCTCCATCCTTTTCTTAGTGATGGGCTTGTCCTCATCAATGAGGATGTCTCCTTCTATGTCAACTCCTACTGAATAACAGAGGTGACAAATGAGATGAGGAAAGGCTAACCTTGCCAAGGTAGAGGACTTGTCCGCCACCTTATAGAGTTCTTGGGCTATAACCTCATGAACTTCTACTTCTTCTCCAATCATGATGCTATGAATCATGATGGCCCGGTCTAGAGTAACTTCGGACCGGTTGCTAGTGGGAATGATTGAGCGTTGGATAAACTCCAACCATCCTCTAGCCACGGGCTTGAGGTCATGCCTTCTTAGTTGAACCGGCTTTTCTCTTTAATCTCTCTTCCATTGGGCGCCCTCTTCACAAATGTCAGTGAGGACTTGGTCCAACCTTTGATCAAAGTTGACCCTTCTAGTGTAAGGATGTTCATCTCCTTGCATCATAGGCAAGTTGAATGCCAACCTTACATTTTCCGGACTAAAATCCAAGGATTTTCCCCGAACCATAGTAAGCCAATTCTTTGGATCCGGGTTCACACTTTGATCATGGTTCTTGGTGATCCATGCATTGGCATAGAACTCTTGAACCATTAAGATTCCGACTTGCTGAATGGGGTTGGTAAGAACTTCCCAACCTCTTCTTCGGATCTCATGTCGGATCTCCGGATATTCACTCTTTTTGAGTGAAAAAGGGACCTCGGGGATCACCTTCTTCAAGGCCACAACTTCATAGAAGTGGTCTTGATGCACCCTTGAGATGAATCTTTCCATCTCCCATGACTCGGAGGTAGAAGCTTTTGCCTTCCCTTTCCTCTTTCTAGAGGTTTCTCCGGCCTTGGATGCCATAAATGGTTATGAAAAAACAAAAAGCAATGCTTTTACCACACCAAACTTAAAAGGTTTGCTCATCCTCGAGCAAAAGAAGAAAGAAGAGAGTAGAAGAAGAAGAAATGAGAAAGAAGGGAATGGCTTAGTGTTCGGCCAAAAAGGGGAAGAAGTGGTGTTTAGGTTGTGGGAAAATGAAGGAGTGGGGGAAGGGTTATGGTTCGGCTATGGGAGGGTGAGTTTGGGAGGGAAAGTGGTTTGAATTTGAATGGTGAGGTAGGTGGGGTTTTATGAAGGATGGATGTGGGATTTGATAGGTGAAGGATTTTTGGGGAAGAGGTGTTGAGGTGATTGGTGAATGGGTGAAGAAGAGAGAGGGTGGTGGGGTTGGTGGGGATCCTGTGGGGTCCACAGATCCTGAGGTGTCAAGGAAAAGTCATCCCTGCACCAAATGGCATGAAAAAATGCGTTTTGAGCCAATTCTGGCGTTAAACGCCGGGCTGGTGCCCATTTCTGGCGTTTAACGCTAGGTTCTTGCCCTTTCCTGGCGTTTAACGCCAGTCTGGTGCCCCTTTCTGGCATTAAACGCCCAGAATGGTGCCAGACTGGGCGTTAAACGCCCACCTGCTAGCCTTACTGGCGTTTAAACGTAAGTTCTTCCTCCAGGGTGTGCTGTTTTTCTTCCTGTTTTTCATTCTGTTTTTGCTTTTTCAATTGATTTTGTGACTTCTCATGATCATCAACCTACAAAATAAAATAAAATAACAAAGGAAAATATGTAAAATATAACATTGGGTTGCCTCCCAACAAGCGCTTCTTTAATGTCAGTAGCTTGACAGAGGGCTCTCATGGAGCCTCACATTTTCTCAGAGCAATGTTGGAACCTCCCAACACCAAACTTAGAGTTTGAATGTGGGGGTTCAACACCAAACTTAGAGTTTGGTTGTGGCCTCCCAACACCAAACTTAGAGTTTGACTGTGGGGGCTCTGTTTGACTCTGATTTGAGAGAAGCTCTTCATGCTTCCTCTCCATGGTGACAGAGGGATATCCTTGAGCCTTAAACACAAAGGATTCTTCATTCACTTGAATGATCAGTTCACCTCCATCAACATCAATCACAGCCTTTGCTGTGGCAAGGAAGGGTCTGCCAAGGATGATGGATTCATCCATGCACTTCCCAGTCTCTAGGACTATGAAATCAGCGGGGATGTAATGGTCTTCAATCTTTACCAGAACATCCTCTACAAGTCCATAAGCTTGTTTTCTTGAATTGTCTGCCATCTCTAGTGAGATTCTTACAGCTTGTACCTCAAAGATCCCTAGCTTCTCCATTACAGAGAGAGGCATGAGGTTTACACTTGACCCTAAGTCACACAGAGCCTTCTTGAAGGTCATGGTGCCTATGGTACAAGGTAGTGAAAACTTCCCAGGGTCTTGTCTCTTTTGAGGTAATTTCTGCCTAGACAAGTCATCCAATTCTTTGGTGAGCAAAGGAGGTTCGTTCTCCCAAGTCTTATTTCCAAATAACTTGTCATTTAGCTTCATGAATGCTCCAAGGTATTTAGCAACTTGCTCTTCAGTGACATACTCATCCTCTTCAGAGGAGGAATACTCATCAGAGCTCATGAAAGGCAGAAGTAAGTCCAATGGAATCTCTATGGTCTCATTTTGAGCCTCAGATTCCCATGGTTCCTCATTAGGGAACTCATTGGAGGCTAGTGCACGCCCATTGAGGTCTTCCTCAGTGGCGTTCACTTCCTCTCCTTCCTCTCCAAATTCGGCCATGTTGATGGCCTTGCACTCTCCTTTTGGATTTTCTTCTGTATTGCTTGGAAGAGTACTAGGAGGGAGTTCAGTAATTTTCTTGCTCAGCTGTCCCACTTGTGCCTCCAAATTCCTAATGGAGGACTTTGTTTCAGTCATGAAACTTTGAGTGGTTTTGATTAGATCAGAGACCATGCTTGCTAAGTCAGAGTTGTTCTGCTTAGAATTCTCTGTCTGTTGCTGAGAAGATGATGGAAAAGGCTTGCCATTGCTAAACCTGTTTCTTCCACCATTATTGTTGTTGAAACCTTGTTGGGGTCTCTGTTGATCCTTCCATGAGAAATTTGGATGATTTCTCCATGAAGAATTATAGGTGTTTCCATAGGGTTCTCCTAGGTAATTCACCTCTTTCATTGAAGGGTTCTCAGGATCATAGGCTTCTTCTTCAGATGAAGCATCCTTAGTACTGCTTGGTGCATTTTGCATTCCAGACAGACTTTGAGAAATCAAATTGACTTGTTGATTCAATATCTTGTTCTGAGCCAGAATGGCATTCAGAGTATCAATCTCAAGAACTCCTTTCTTCTGATTTGTCCCATTGTTCACAGGATTCCTTTCAGAAGTGTACATGAATTGGTTATTTGCAACCATTTCAATTAGTTCTTGAGCTTCTGTAGGCGTCTTTTTCAAATGAAGAGATCCTCCAGCAGAGCTATCCAAAGACATCTTGGACAGTTCAGAGAGACCATCATAGAAAATACCTATGATGCTCCATTCAGAAAGCATGTCAGAAGGACATTTTCTGATCAATTGTTTGTATCTTTCCCAAGCTTCATAGAGGGATTCTCCATCCTTCTGTCTGAAGGTTTGGACTTCCACTCTAAGCTTACTCAATTTTTGAGGTGGAAAGAACTTTGCCAAGAAGGCATTGACTAGCTTTTCCCATGAGTACAGGCTTTCTTTAGGTTGTGAGTCCAACCATGTCCTGGCTCTGTCTCTTACAGCAAAAGGGAATAGCATAAGTCTGTAGACCTCAGGGTCAACCCCATTAGTCTTGACAGTGTCACAGATTTGCAAGAACTCAGCCAAAAACTGATGAGGATCTTCCAATGGAAGTCCATGGAACTTGCAATTCTGTTGCATTAGAGAAACTAATTGAGGCTTAAGCTCAAAGTTATTTGCTCCAATGGCAGGGATAGAGATGCTTCTCCCATAGAAGTCGGGAGTAGGTGCAGTAAAGTCACCAAGCACCTTCCTTGCATTGTTGGCATTGTTGTTGTTTTCGGCTGCAATGTGTTCTTCTTCTTTGAAGATTTCTGTTAGGTCCTCTGCAGAGAGTTGTGCCTTAGCTTCTCTTAGCTTTCGCTTCAAAGTCCTTTCAGGTTCAGGGTCAGCTTCAACAAGAATGCTTTTGTCTTTGTTCCTGCTCATATGAAAGAGAAGAGAACAAGAAACTATGGAATCCTCTATGTCACAGTATAGAGATTCCTTGAGGTGTCAGAGGAAAGGAAAAATAGAAGAAAGAGGTAGAAGAATTCGAACTTAGTGAGATAGAGTTCGAATTGTGCATTGAGGAGGAGTGATACTCCATCAATAGAGGGATGCGAGAAGAGGGGAAGAGCTTTTTCGAAAATTAAGTTAAAAAGATTTTTTAAAAAAAATTTTGAAAAACTTTAATTGATTTTCGAAAACTAAGAGTGGAAAAGAAATTAAGTGATTTTTGAAAAAGAATTTGAAATTAGAAATCAAAAAGATATGATTAAAAACTATTTTGAAAAAGATGTGATTAAAAAGATATGATTGAAAAGATTTGATTTGAAAACAATTTTAAAAAGATTTGATTTTAAAAATTAATGACTTGCCTAACAAGAAAAGATATGATTCAAACATTAAACCTTTCTCAACAGAAAAGGCAACATACTTGAAATGTTCAATCAAATCATTAATTGTTAGCAAGTATCTTTGAAAAAGGAAAGAAATTGATTTTGAAAACATTTGATTGAAAAGATATGATTTGAAAAAAGATTTGATTTTGAAAAACTTTGAAAACTTGAAAAAAATTGATTTGAAAACAAAATCCTCCCCCTTGTGCCATCATGGCGTTAAACGCCCAGAATGGTGCACATTCTGGCGTTTAACGCCCAATGCACTACTTTTTTGGGCGTTAAACGCCCAACCAGGCACCCTGGCTGGCGTTTAAACGCCAGTCTGTCTTCTTCACTGGGCGTTTTGAACGCCCAGCTTTTTCTGTGCAATTCCTCTGCTGAATGTTCTGAATCTTCAATTCTCTGTATTATTGACTTGAAAAGACACAAAAAAAAAATTTTTGGATTTTTAATAATGAAGAATAATCAAAATGCAACTAAATAACAATGCATGCAAGACACCAAACTTAGCAGTTTGCATACTACTGACACTAATGAGAATGCATATGAGACACATAAACACTCAAGTCAAGAGAATTCAAAGATCAGAGTAAGAAATCATCAAGAATTACTTGAGGATCCTTAAGACACATGAATGAATGCATGCAATTGACACCAAACTTAAGATGAGACACTAGACTCAAACAAGAAACATAAAATATTTTTGGTTTTTATGATTTTGTATAATTTTTTTTTTGATTTTTCGAAAATTAAGTGGAAGAAGAAAATAAAGGTATCAAAATTCTTAATGAGAATTCCAGGAATCATGCAATGTTAGTCTAAAGCTTCAGTCTAAAGGAATTAGACATGAATAGCCAAGCTTCAGCAGGACATTGCATTCAAGAGCTAAATTGATGAGAATCAATCAGCTTTGGTGATGATAAGATCATCACCTTGAAACACTAGAATTCATTCTTAAGAACTCTGAAAAATACCTAATCTAAGCAACACGATGAACCGTCAGTTGTCCATACTCGAAACAATCCCCGGCAACGGCGCCAAAAACTTGGTGCACGAAATTGTGATCATCAATGGCGCCATCAACATGGTACGCTCATTGCAATCTCAACTCTTCATCACAACTCCGCACAACTAACCAGCAAGTGCACTGGGTCGTCCAAGTAATAAACCTTACGCGAGTAAGGGTCGATCCCACGGAGATTGTTGGTATGAAGCAAGCTATGGTCATCTTGTAAATCTTAGTCAGGCAGACTTAAATGGGTATAGATGATGAATGAAACATAAAGATAAGGATAGAGATACTTATGTAATTCATTGGTGGGAATTTCAGATAAGCGCATGAAGATGCTGTGTCCCTTCTGTCTCTCTGCTTTCCTACTGTCTTCATCCAATCCTTCTTACTCCTTTCCATGGCAAGCTTATGCAAGGGTTTCACCGTTGTCAGTGGCTACCTTCCATCCTCTCAGTGGAAATGTTCAACGCACCCTGTCACGGCACGGCTATCCATCTGTCGGTTCTCGATCAGGCCGGAATAGAATCCATTGATTCTTTTGCGTCTGTCACTAACGCCCCGCCATCAGGAGTTTGAAGCACGTCACAGTCATTCAATCATTGAATCCTACTCAGAATACCACAGACAAGGTTAGACCTTCCGGATTCTCTTGAATGCCGCCATCAGTTCTAGCCTATACCACGAAGACTCTGATCTCACGGAATGGTTGGCTCGGTTGTCAGGCGAGCACTCGGTTGTCAGGCGATCAACCATGCATCGTGTATCAGGAATCCAAGAGATATTCACCCAATCTAAGGTAGAACGGAGGTGGTTGTCAGGCACACGTTCATAGGTGAGAATGATGATGAGTGTCACGGATCATCACATTCATCAAGTTGAAGAACAAGTGATATCTTAGAACAAGAATAAGCGGAATTGAATAGAAGAACAATAGTAATTGCATTAATACTTCGAGGTACAGCAGAGCTCCACACCTTAATCTATGGTGTGTAGAAACTCCACCGTTGAAAATACATAAGAACAAGGTCTAGGCATGGCTGAATGGCCAGCCTCCCAAAGAGGGTTCAATCATAAAAGCATGATCAAAAGATGAAAATACAATAGTAAAAGGTCCTATTTATAGGAAACTAGTAGCTTAAGGTTTACAAAGATGAGTAAATGACATAAAAATCCACTTCCGGGCCCACTTGGTGTGTGCTTGGGCTGAGCAATGAAGCATTTTCGTGTAGAGACTCTTCTTGGAGTTAAACGCCAGCTTTTGTGCCAGTTTGGGCGTTTAACTCCCACTTTGGTGCCAGTTCCGGCGTTTAACGCTGGAATTTCTGAAGGTGACTTTGAACGCCGGTTTGGGCCATCAAATCTTGGGCAAAGTATGGACTATCATATATTGCTGGAAAGCCCAGAATGTCTACTTTCCAACGCCGTTGAGAGCGCGCCAATTGGGCTTCTGTAGCTCCAAAAAATCCAATTCGAGTGCAGGGAGGTCAGAATCCAACAGCATCTACAGTCCTTTTCAGTCTCTGAATCAGATTTTTGCTCAGGTCCCTCAATTTCAGCCAGAAAATACCTGAAATCACAGAAAAACACACAAACTCATAGTAAAGTCCAGAAAAGTGAATTTTAACTAAAAACTAATAAAAATATGCTAAAAACTAAACCAAATCTACTAAAAACATACTAAAAACAATGCCAAAAAGCGTACAAATTATCCGCTCATCAGGCGTGTTTGTCATAATAGCCATCAATCAAATCAGCTGAATTTCTCTCTCATGTTCCCCATGCATTAATTAACAATGTAATAGATTTTGAAATCCATCACATGGTTAAAGAGTTGGTTCCGTTGGAAGCACTTTGCTTTCATTTTTTTTTTTTGGTTTCGGACCAAGATTGGAACCATTTATCACTAATAGAATTTGGGCTTGTAACATTGAGATTAAAACTGGCCCATTTGGTTAACATTTGCTTTCCTGATAAAATTGATTTCGGATCAAGCATGGAAGCAAACATGGGCTTATAGCATTAAAACTTATTCTCGGCCCAATATAACTAGCTTTAATCACAAACTCATTTGGACACTCAAAGCTGAACCAATAATGCAACAGTTGGGCTTTGTTAATTTTCTTTTGTTTCGGCCCAACACAAAATCTGCACAACAAAATTATTAATTAAGCATATATGAATTAGGATCAAATTAATAATTTTGTATTTAAATATTTCAATAATGTTTGTTCATCATCAAAATTAAATAAGAGTTTTCCAAACTCATCAATCTCCCCCTTGATGACAAACATTATTAAAATTGAAATGGAAAGAAATTTTGAGATTGAGTACAGAATACTCCCTTTGATTTTTGAATTTCTCCCCCTTTCTAAATGTCACATGGCTTCCCCTTAATGTATGCTATTTTACCAAGGGAAGCACTAACCTGTAACATTTAAAAATCAAGCTTCAAGTAACAATGTTATTTAGCAAATTTTATGATGCTAAATGCTTGATTTATGAGCAGTTTTAATTGATAATCAAAACTCATTTAATATCATAACTAATTTACTGCTCAAACTAAAAAAAGTATCCAAATATTTTTCAAACATTTTCCTGTTTAGGATATCAGAGCAAAACAACATGATGAAAAATATTTGAAGAACAAAACAAGGCAGTTTTGATATTTTTGCACAAATTAAAGGAACTGCCAAAAATAAATTTTCAATCCAACAAGTTTATCAATGATGAATCAACAGCCAGGCATCAAAATAAATCAAACATCATTATAAACCAAATGCCAAATAAACTAATCATGATAAACCAAATGCAGTTCAAACAGCAATGACCATAGTAAATCCAACATGCATTCTTTGAACAAGGGTGATCATGAATTTTCCAAAATTGAAAATTTCAACCCCTGTTCCCACAACCCCTGTTCCCCTGTTTTTCCAGCCCCTGTTTCGTTCCAATTTCAATTTTGGAACCTAAATTTCCTCTCCCTTTTGTCATCATGGGGACACCTGCACAAAACATGATAATCACAGCAGAATATCCAAGAGAAAGTAGTAAATGTATATCATAGTATCCTAGAGATTATCCTAGAGCAGTGAGTATCAAGTCATGCTTATACAAAAAACAGATTGAGCCTAATAGAGCCAATATCAAACAGAATGAACACAATTACTAATCATCAGAGAAATGAATGTCTTCTTCCTCAGCGCCTCCTTCACTATCATCTCCCAAATCCTTATTAAGATGTTCCAGCATTAGGTTGACTCTTTCTTTGCAGTTTTTCCAAGCTTTCTCACTCTCATAAGCTTGCTTGCGGGCCTCTTTGTGAGATCGAAACATCATGTCTGCCATGTTTGAAAATTCTCCCAAAATCTGTTGGATGGATCTGATTGTTTTGGATGATTCTGGCCTGCCTTCAAGATCACTGTCCGATGCAGTTTTTCACCCTTTGGTTTCCTTAGTTGCTCCTCCTCCTCGGATTGTAGACACCTCGTTTTCTACCTTCTCATTTAACAAATCAACTTTAAAGTACTCAAAAATTCTAGTTAAAAACATACCATAAGGCAGGTTAGCCTTTCTGGTGCTTCTAACAGAATCCCACATGTGCCTAATCATGATGTAACCAAAGGAAATAGGGGTAGAGGTAACCAAAGCAAACAATATGAGACAGTCAGAAAATGTTACTCGGTTGTGTGAGCCGCTTTGGGGAGTCAGAATATGAGTGATGATTCGGTGAAGCAGGGAATTGACTGGTCCAAGAGCTTTGTGAGTTGGAGTGGTTCCATGCAATCCGGAAAGGTTTGTGCAAATGTGCTGGAGAACAGTTTTGTGAGAAACGCCGACTTGTGTGTCCCATTTCTCCACCATATATGCTCGCGGTCCTTCATCCTTGAAGCCCAGGGCCGCTCCAATTGTCTCAGCATCAAGGGCTATTTGAACCCTTTTGACATAGGAATGAAGGGTGCCGTCAATAAGTCTCATATTAGCATAAAACTCTCGAACAAGACCTGGGTAGACTGGTTTCTTGATGAGGAGCAGAGGCTTCCAGTTGAGGAGTTCAAACAGAGAGGAAATGTTGGTATTCTTGAGATTTTCGAGACTGACAAGATAGGTGGTGCACAAATGACGCTTCTCCATAACCTCTTTGTGAAACTCAAAAGAAGTACAGGAGTTAAATCTGCTTGGATCAAAATGAGAGTGAGTCTTGCCATACTTGTCTCGGAATTCCATGGATTCCAAATTTGGAGGTTCAGTCGTGTCATTGAGTGCAAACCCCTGATTCTTCTGTGAGCTTTTTCCGGGGGTAGACTTCTTCGGTGATGAAGGTGGAGGTGAAGGAGTGGGAGAAGTGTGAGACTCTTGCTCTTCTTCTTCAACTACAGGTTTCTTGTTCTTGCCTCGGCCTGAACTTTTGTGGGCAATCACCTTTTTTCTCATGGTGGTTGTTTGTTTGGACGGTGGTGAAAGAGATGATGATGAGGTTGAATGAATGTGAATATGAGTGTGGGTTTGAGGCGTTGATGGTTTTTGAGACAGAAGAATTCTTTCACTCTTTCTTGGCGCGGTTTTCTTTTTCATGGTAATGGAGGAATGAAATATGAAAGGGTTGATAGCCGAGTTGAGTGGGAGAGAAGCAAGGTAGGTGATGCATTAAATGAGGTTTGGAGAGAGAATGATGGAAATAATGATCATTAGTGGGCGGTTAATGACCATTATGGGGTGGTTATTACCCAAAAAGATGATTTCCCCTTTTTTTTAACTTTTGAAATCTAAAACTGAAAAGTTGTTGCCTTAAATCAAGGGATTAGATGGAGAGAGGGATTTGATTTGACAATAACCACTTCCAAGAGGATATGGTGACACAAGGAAGAAGATTCTTATTTGTATGGAGAGATAATTAACAAAACTGTTATTGTGGGGTCATGGAATTTTAGTGGGGCCCATAAAATTTGAATTCTGCGTTGCCTCCCCCTTGACCACAGCTCTTCAATTGTGCCATTATTTTCATCTCGTCCAAACCTACGAGCAAAATTGAACAGAGTCACAAATTCACAGATTTTCAATGAAACTTAAATCAAACATTCCCAAACTTTTTCTCAAGGTACAGAATCTGTCTTCACAGAGAGGTTTTGTAAAAATATCAGCAATTTGGTCTTCAGATTTTACAAATTGAATATCAATAGTACCCTTTTGCACATGTTCTCTAATGAAATGATATTTTATCTCAATGTGCTTAGTTCTTGAGTGCAGAACAGGATTTTTTGAAATGTTTATAGCACTCATATTATCACAAAATAAGGGTATACTATTGATTTTTAATTTGTAATCTTCCAATTGTGTTTTTAACCAAATTAATTGTGAGCAACAAGCAGATGCGAAAACATATTCGGCTTCAGCAGTGGATAGAGCCACTGTGGCTTGTTTCTTGCTTGACCACATGTTGAGTGAGCTTCCAAGGAAGCAACACATGCCGGAAGTGCTCCTCCTATCCACTCGATCTCCCGCATAATCTGCATCACAAAACCCTACTGCACAAAAGTCATCAGATTTAGGATACCATAATCCATAATTACAAGTTCCCTTAATGTATCTAATGATGCGTTTAACAGCCGTAAGGTGGGATTCTTTTGG
Source organism: Arachis stenosperma (assembly GCF_014773155.1). Classification (NCBI taxonomy): domain Eukaryota; kingdom Viridiplantae; phylum Streptophyta; class Magnoliopsida; order Fabales; family Fabaceae; genus Arachis; species Arachis stenosperma. The sequence goes on along the minus strand of NC_080382.1, from coordinate 45,359,885 downwards.
ATGTGATTGAAACCTTGAACATACACCCACACTTTGGACTATATCCGGTCTAGAGGAGGTAAGGTACATGAGTGAACCTATCATTCCTCTATACCTTGTTTCATCCACATCTTGGCCATCATCATCCTTTTCAAGTTTAGTATTGGGATGCATAGGAGTGCCCATTGATTTGGAATTTTCTAGGCCAAACTTTTTGATAAGTTCTTTTGCATACTTTCCTTGATGAATAAAAATACCACTAGGAGTTTGCTTAATTTGGAGGCCAAGAAAGAAAGTAAGCTCTCCCATTAAACTCATCTCAAACTCACTAGTCATGAGTTTTCCAAACTCTTCACACAAGGAAACATTGGCCGAACCAAATACAATGTCATCAACATAAACTTGAACAAGAAGGATATCATCATTAGATGTTTTAATGAATAAGGTAGTGTCGGTGGTTCCCCTTTGAAAATGATTTTCCAACAAATAAGCACTAAGCCTTTCATACCAAGCTCTTGGAGCTTGTCTAAGACCATAAAGAGCCTTAGTTAATTTAAAAACATGATTTGGAAATTCTTTATATTCAAAACCGGGGGGTTGAGCCACATACACTTCCCTATTAATAAAGCCATTAAGGAAAGTGCACTTAACATCCATTTGAAACATTTTGAAACCCTTATGGGCAGCATAGGCAAGAAGCAACCTTATTGCTTCCATTCTAGCTACCGGAGCAAAAGACTCATCAAAATCAATACCCTCTTCTTGATCGTAACCTTGGGCCACTAATCTAGCCTTGTTACGAACAACTTGTCCATCCTCACCAAGTTTATTTTTAAAAACCCACTTAGTACCCGTTACCTTCTTACCATCCGGATGAGGTACTAGTGTCCAAACCTTATTTTTGTCAAATTGAGCAAGCTCCTCTTGCATTGCTTTGACCCATGATGGATCCTCAAGAGCTTGTTTGACATTGTTGGGCTCTATTTGTGACAAGAGAGCAAGATTTCTAGGTTCGGTTGGCCTTTTGGTGGATGATCTTGTTGTTACTCCTTGAGAGGGATCACCAATGATGAAGTCATGAGGATAACCCTTCATAAACTTCCATTCTCTAGGCCTTCGGATAGGTGTAGAGCTTTGGTGAACTTTTGGTGGTCTCACTGTTTCAGTTGCTCGTGCCTGCTCAGGAGACAAAACGGAAGTTTCTCCTCCAATCTGACGAGACAAAACTGGACTGGCAGATTCTTCATTCTGGACAGATTTGGGATTTTCTTTGCTTGTTCCAGCTCCTTCTTCATCTGAATCATTATCTATCACAGTACTGGGAATTAAGTTAGAATCACAAAAAGTAACATGTATGGATTCCTCTATAGTCCTATGCTCTTTGAGATAAATTCTATAAGCCTTGCTTGTGGTGGAATATCCAACAAACATTCCTTCATAGGATTTTGGATCAAACTTTCCAAGATTTTCTTTATTATTAAGCACAAAACATTTGCATCCAAAAACATGAAAGTACTTAAGATTTGGAGGGGTTCCTTTCCATAGCTCATAAGGAGTTTTCTTTAACCCTTTTCTAATGATTGTTCTATTCAAAATATAACATGCTGTGTTCACAGCTTCAGCCCATAAAAATTTAGGAATTTCATTTTCACATAGCATAGCTCTAGTCATTTCTTGAAGGCTTCGATTCCTTCTTTCAACCACCCCATTTTGTTGGGGTGTTCTAGGGCATGAGAAATTATGAGAAATCCCTAAGTCATCACAGAATTTTTCAAAATCTTGATTTTCAAATTCTCTTCCATGACCACTTCTTAAATGGGCAATTTTCAAATCCTTTTCATTTTGAATTTTCTTGCAAAGGGTGGAAAAGGCATAAAATGCATAATTCTTATGAGCAAAGAATAGTACCCAACCAAATCTAGAGTAATCATCTACCACTACAAGACCATAGTGTTTACCTCCTAAACTTTGAGTTCTAGTAGGACCAAAGAGATCAATATGCAACATTTCTAATGGCCTTTTGGTTGAGATTCCATCTTTTATTTTAAAAGAAGATTTTACTTGCTTGCCCAATTGACATGCATCACAAGTAAGATCCTTGTCAAACTTGATGTTTGGAATTCCTCTAACCAAATTCTTTTTGACTAACTTAGAAATTTGATACATGCTAGAATGTCCCAACTTTCTATGCCAAAGCCATTTTTCAGATTCAAAAGATGTAAAACATGTTACATTTTGTTCCTTTAAATCCTCAAGAGTTAATCCATACACATTGTTGCATCTCTTGGCTTCAAATAAAATATCCCCAGTTTTCTCACAAACAACCAAACAAACAAATTTTTTAAAGATAACATCAAAACCTAAATCACACAATTGACTAACACTAAGTAAGTTATGTTTCAAACCATTTACAAGAAGCACATCATTTATACAAGAAGAAAAGTTTTTACCAACTTTCCCAACAGCCACTATTTTTCCTTTTGCATCATCATCAAAAGTGACAAGTCCACCATCATACTCATCTAGCTTTATGAAGAATGTTGTCTTTCCGGTCATATGCCTAGAACATCCGCTGTCCATATACCACATGTTCTCCTTTCTTTTGGATGCTAGGCACACCTACAAAACAAAGCTTAAGAGACCTTAGGTATCCAAATCCTTTTGGATCCTTTTACGTTAAACCATCTTCTATGTCCTAAGCCATTGTAATCAAAAATAACTTTACAAACTTTATCACCAATCATTCTTTCACCAAAGAAACATTGAATAGGAAAGTGTCCATTTCGATTGCATAGCCTACAAAATCTTGGAGTTGCTATTTTGTTAAAGTGAGTTGGGTTTTGATACTTTGTATCATTTGAAGATGAAGCAATGTTTTCAAAATGTGATTTTTCAGATTTATAAAACCCCAACCCAGCTTTATCATAAAGAGGTTTTTGACTAGCCAAGATTTGATTCAAATTTTCAGAACTTTGGGTGAATTTGGCTAAGTCTTCTTTAAGTTTTTTAACCTCTTTAAGCAACTCTTCATTTTGCTTAAAACAATCCACATATGCAAGGATCGAATGGTCACTTTCACAACTTCTAACTTGGGCTCTTAACTGCTTATTCTCTTCAACAAGATCACAAGCAGTTTCGGCCTCTCTCACTTTTTCTTTTAGAAAACTGTTTTCAGCTTGAAGAATGGTGATTTGTTGTTCAAGTTCTTGATTTTCCAGCAGAAAGCATCTTATTTTTTCAGAAAGGTGGTCTATCATAAGATGAAGATCTTCAGTGTCAGGGTTATGAAAGACTACCTGATTTACATGATCTGCCATAAGGCATTATTGAGATTTGGTTTCTGATTCTTCATCATCATCATCTGAGTCGTTTTCCAACTCTTCCCATGAAGCCATTAGTCCTTTCTTTTTTCTTTTTCTCGGCTTTTCTTCCTTCTTCAACTTAGGACAGTCAGATTTGAAATGCCCCATTTCCTTGCAATTAAAACAGATTACTTTGCTAGGGTCTTTCTTCATCCTTCTTGAGCTGCTGCTTTTGCCTTTGAGCTTTGCCATTTTCCTGAATTTTTTTGCAAACAACACAAACTCATTTTCAGAAGAGTTATCACTGGATTCATCATCCAGAGGGTTAGTCACAGAAGAAAAAGCAATTCCTTTCTTTTTTGAATCTTTTTTCAAATAGGAGTTTTCAAAAGCAAGAAGATTTCCTCTCAAATCATCAAGTGTCATGGAATCTAAGTTACTACTCTCAGAAATAATTAAGGCTTTTGTTTCCCACTCTTTTGTGAGACATCTCAACACTCTTCTCACTAGCACAGATTCTGAATGTGTGATTCCAAGAGCATCTAAGCCAACAGTGATGATATTGAACCGTTCGAACAGTTCATCAATGGACTCTCCTTCCTTCATTGCAAACATCTCATATTCCCTGTTTAACATGTTTGTCCGAGTTTTCTTTACAATGGTGGTTCCTTCATGAGTGATTTGCAACTTGTCCCAGATTTCCTTTGCCGTTGTGCATCGTGATACTCATCGGTACTCCTCAAACCTGATGGCACAGTTGAGCAGATTGGTTGCCTTGGCATTTAACTCCACCATCTTCCTATCTTCCTCGGTCCAGCTTGCTTCTGGTTTAAGGGAGATTACTCCTTGAGCATTTGTGGTAGTTGGAAATTTAGGACCTTCCAAGATGATCTTCCAAAGTCTGTAATCCACGGCTTGTACAAATATCTTCATCCTCTCCTTCCAATAGGTATAATTTTTCCCATTGAAGAGGGGAGGTCTGTTGCTTGATTGACCTTCAGCCAGATTGTATGATAACACACTTGCGCCACTGTTTTCTGCCATGAGGATCTTTACTCCAAGCTGCAAAGCTTGATCTTTTTGAGACCAAGCTCTGATACCAATTGATGGTATCAGTGGCTAAGAGAAGGGGGGTTGAATCTTAGCCCCCTTTTCGATGCTAACACTTGCTGACCTTCAGAGAAGACTTTTCTGTTTTTGCTCGTCAATCGACACGAGCAACTCTGTTTTTGTCTCGTCCCTTTTCACGAGACTTTTCTTTTTGTCTCGTCACTTGGCACGAGATAATTCTGGTTTTTGCTCCTGTGTATTTGAAAACAGAAATGGAGTAGGAAGTGGAAGAAGATTGGACCCAGATATATCCTGGTTCGGCTGCTAAGTGCAGCGCAGCCTACATCCAGTCTCCATCACAAACATGATGGAATTTCACTATAATCAATCTGATTACAACTTGTAAAGTGCTAACCCAACTTACAAGGGGATTCCCACAGAATCATGATACACAACATAGATGAACAAAGGACCTCTAAGACATCTATGGCTTTTTCTTTTAATTTTGCACTCTCTGCCTTTTTCCGCTCTATGGCTTTTTCATACAAACCTCACTTGTTTGCCTTTTTCCATGAGACTCAAGACATGACAAAATTAAACAGAAAAATACAAAACAGAATACATTGAAGGAGAAGAGAAAAAACTGTTAGCTCAGGTAGCTCTAAGAACTCTGTGCCTTGCACTCTCGAATTTTCTCCTTGCTTCAAACAGTGGTTGTTCCCCCTTTTTAAAGAAGAGGAAAGCCTCCACACTTGAAGCCAAAACCGAACCAACTTTCTTCCTCCTTCAACAAACACAGAACCGGTTCGGCCACACAGAGAGAGAAGAGATAACCATGTATTAACCAACATGCAATTACCTCTAGTCCTTTCTTGATCATCACCCTTCATCAATCCGGGCTCTCCATCCTTGGCTTGCTCTCCAAGATGGATTTCTGGCCCTTGATGCCTCATGATGATAATGACTTCATCTGCTTTAATCTCTGCCTTCAACCATCACTTCGCCACTCTAGCTACTCCCTGTGGTGGTTGATCAGAATCAAAGACAAGCCATGCTTCAAGAATCTCTCCTCTTGGCCGAATCTTCAACATCCCTTTTTGAGCATGAAAGGCTCAAGATATCCTTATCAAATCTAACCACATTTGGTAAGTATCTTAGCCACAGCTCATTTTTATTTTAGTGTGTTTTCTTGCCATCATTAGCTTGATGGTCTTTAAGCATGCAGCCTCTTCCTTTTCTTGGTTGAAGAACATTTCTTCCATTGTTTCCTGGACAAGGACCGAAGAAAGAAGAGGAAAGAGATGAGAGAGAAATAAAGAATCTGAAGAAAAGCAATGTAGAGTGGTTAAGCACATTAATTTGAGAATAGCTTGCTTTTACTTCCCTTAGCTTAGAGTGGCGTGTTTGTCATAATAGCCATCAATCAAATCAGCTGAATTTCTCTCTCATGTTCCCCATGCATTAATTAACAATGTAATAGATTTTGAAATCCATCACATGGTTAAAGAGTTGGTTCCGTTGGAAGCACTTTGCTTTCATTTTTTTTTTTTTTTGGTTTCGGACCAAGATTGGAACCATTTATCACTAATAGAATTTGGGCTTGTAACATTGAGATTAAAACTGGCCCATTTGGTTAACATTTGCTTTCCTGATAAAATTGATTTCGGATCAAGCATGGAAGCAAACATGGGCTTATAGCATTAAAACTTATTCTCGGCCCAATATAACTAGCTTTAATCACAAACTCATTTGGACACTCAAAGCTGAACCAATAATGCAACAGTTGGGCTTTGTTAATTTTCTTTTGTTTCGGCCCAATACAAAATCTGCACAACAAAATTATTAATTAAGCATATATGAATTAGGATCAAATTAATAATTTTGTATTTAAATATTTCAATAATGTTTGTTCATCATCAAAATTAAATAAGAGTTTTCCAAACTCATCAGAATGTTAAGAGTGTGTCAGGTACTATACCCTTGGAATATTGAGAATTGATAATTGAAAGTGGATTGAGATGAGAAATGGTGATTACTGGTAATGATTTGAGGTGGATGGACTTGTTGGACGTGAAAAGTGTGCCAGGCACTATATCCTTAGAATGATAGTGTTTGAAAAAGAGTGGGCCAGGCATTATATCCTTGGAATGATTTGTGATGAGTTATACGTAATTGTTGTTTTCCTTTTCTGCCGTAAGAGTGGGCCAGGCACTATATCCTCGGAATGGTAGTGTGCCAGACACTATATCCTCGAAACAAGAGCGGGCCAGACGCTATATCCTTTGAAGTGGCAAAAAGGCGATATTCGAAAGGATGTGTCGGGTTGGCATTTATAGACCGACAAGTTATATCACAAGCCAATAGGATAGACATTCATCATATGCATTTCCTATGTGCTTATTTGCTTTGATTACTTGAGTCTGCCTAATTGTATAATATGCCTACTTGCTTCTTGAATTACTTGTTATATATTTGAATATTACTTGTGTTTTTCTTGCTTGTATTATCTGTGTTTGTCTGGTACTGAGGAGGGTAAGTAGGTGGTGGCGATGAGATCGCACGGAGGGTAGGTTGGCGAAGACTATAGGACAACGATGACTAGATTAGTTAGTAATCTCCTAAGTTAGATTACCCTGTTATTATGTTATGGATATAATTAATAAATTATGTTTAATGTTTTGCTATGCCTTAAGAATGAATCTTGTGATGGATATGGATTCTACGATTGCCTCTAGCATCCCGGGGTCTTATATCCTACATCACTGGGCATTATTACCATACTGAGAACTTCCGATTCTCATACCATATTCTGTTGTTGTTTTTTATATGCAGGTCGTGACCCACCTTGGTGAGTTGTCCGGTTGGTGACAGAAGCGAAGGATCCGGATATCTTTATGAATCTTTTTGGCTTATTTTGTATATCTCTCACTTTTGTATTTTTCTTTGCCTAGAGGCTTGACTTAGAGAGAACAAAATTTGTATAAGCTGTTTTTGCTGTTTGGATTCATATATGGGTTGTATATGACTAGTCGGCTTAAACTTCGCGAGTCGTGGCTAGTTTCTTATGATATTATGTACTCATCTTTTATTACCTTATACCTGTTTCTTGTGCCTTAAGTTAGATGCTTCATTAGTACGTTTTGCGCTTTTGAAATCCTGTTTTTGAGCTATATCCTTCATCGGGCTTCTAGATTATACTATTCTTTCTATATATATTATATGTATGAGCTTAGAACTGTCGTAATCTCTGATTAACCTTTGCTTTACGACGCGAGGTAAAGCTTAGGCTAATTAAGGTGTTAAATTCTCAATTTGAGTTTGGTAAATAAAAAAGACCATGTGCTTGTGCTTGCAGCTTTTAAAAGATCGGGGTACTTTTGAAAGCAACTAAGGTGGAGCTTTTCAAAGTTGACTTGTGCTTTTCAAAATTTAAAAGTCAAATATAACCTCATACATTAACTAATTTTTAAACTTATCGCTTAAATTTATGTCTTTTATAGTATTTTTAAATTTTAAAAACTATTTTACCAAACATAATTATTGTTGCTTCTGTTTGTTAAAAGTCATTTTTAATTTGATTTAACAAACATAAATGCTACACTTTTTAAAACGCTATCTTTTAATTTTGAAAGCTAGCTTTTGTAAGCTACTTTTAAAAAGTAAAAGTTTTACCAAACTAAGACATAATAGAGTCTCGTTAATACTTTTAATTCAAAAGTATATGGTAAATTTTTGTGTTCGTTCTCCCTTATAATATTATTGTAAATTTTTTATTTATATGGTAAGGGTGAATGAAAACAAAAATTAATTTTTGGTTTATATTTTTACTAAAAATATGAGTATTAACAGTATAAAAATACCAAAAATTTTTACAATAATGAATACAAAGAATACCAAAAATTTTATAAAGATAAAAATTCAAAAATATTAAAAATATATATATAAAAAGAAAAGCAAAAATTCAAGAATAAATCGTATTGATAAGCATCGAATTAGATGGCTTGTAGCCTAAAGTAAATCGAATCAATTCGATTTATATGAAGGGTGAGAATGCTTCCCACTTTTAACATTCAGTTAAATCAATTCGATTTGTATATAAATATGTATGGAGACATACATACATGTAGTATTTTGACTTTTAGACTTTTACGTAATTTTAATCTCTCTTTGATTTATTTAAGTATTTTATCCTATTATTCATCAACAGATTATGGAATTATAAACTACTATAAAACCTTTTTTTTTCCTTTTATTTGTTAGAAGAAGAATATGTTTAGCAGCAAAAATAATTTTTATACACCTTTCTATGATTAAAAAAATAATGTTATTTTTAAATTTTTTATTAATTACTTTTAATATTAAAATAAAATATATATAAAATTACCAAATACAAAAATAACGTATATATCACTTCTTTTTATGTATGCCGCATCACAAATAATAACTTTTGGTTTGTCGCTTCTTGACATGTTATAATGCTATTAGAGAAAAAATCTAAGAGATGAGAAAAACACCCAAACAGTTTGTTTCATGATGAAACCTAACTTGGATATCTTCTCATTTCATCAAAGACTTATGTACCAACCTTTTTGGTTGCCGGTCAAGTGACTCCTGCTGTTCTCAATCGTTGAGAATAATATATATATATATATATATATATATATATATATATATATAAATATATGCTCTAAAGTTTATTAATTAGAATATGTCTTGTTTGTTATTTATTATTTTGAAACTTCATACTCTCATGCTAGATAATTAATTAGAATATCAACTAACAACAATTAACTATTAGTTGAATTATAAACAAGTAAAAAAAATATTTAAAATTAAATGGAAAAAACCTCCAAAATTAAATTAAAAAAATCTAAAATTTAATAAAAAACATTAAAATCAAACAAAAATAAATATCCAAAATTATTGTATGAAAAATATCTAAAATTTAACAAAAAAAATATCCAAAGTCAATGTAAATGAATATCTAACACTTAACAAAAAAAATTTAAAATTTGAACACAATAAAATTTTTTTTAATTATAATAAAAAAAGTGCATCACTTTCAGATGCTTATTATATTTAGATTTTGGATGTTTAAATTTTAAAAGTTTCAGATTTTTTTGCGAATATACAATAAAAATAAATAAAAGTAAACTATTAAAAAAATGGGATCATTCCGGATGTTTCTTATACCTAGATTTTAGATATTTAAAGTTTAAAGATTTTAGATATTTTTCTCGAATTGTACAATTAAAAGTAAATAAAAGTAAATTATTAAAAATAAAGACATTATTTCAGATGTTTTTTAGATTTTGGATGTTTAAATTTTAGAGAATTTAGATGGTTTTTGAAAATGAACATTAAAAAGTAAATGAAAACGAATAACTCTTCAGGATTTTGTCTATTTAAATTTTAGAGGTTTTGGATTTTTTTCTATAATTTTAAATGTTTTGTTTTGTTAAATTTTTATGTTCTTTTTAATGATTTTGACTGTTTTTTTATTAATTTTAGATGTTTTTATAATTTTAAATTTTTTAATTAAATTTTAGATATTCTTTTTAATGATTTGAAATTTTTTTGTTCATCATTTTGTTGTAAAATTGGTTAATTTCTTAAAATTTTGGCCGGAGAAAATGTTGGTTACTTATACTTTTTCGTTTAAAAATATGGCCATACCAGCCTCACAATGCATACATTATCGATATTCTAATTGTATCTACCTTTTATATATATATATCGGTGATGGTGATGGTGATTGATACGACCGTTACAAATCCAATGTCATAATTCGGCATTATATACAATAACTCGGCATTATGTACCATAACTCGGCACTTTACGTTATAACTCGGCATTATACGTTACAATCAGACATTATCACTTGTTAAAACCTATTAATTGCTCTTCAATTCAGATGATCAATAGAAACGTAACCGACCTATTTTATCTCACCTATAAAGGTATGATATTTTATCTTCAAAGAGGACATTTGAATTCTCAATACTGACTTAATCTTCGGAGTGCCTTTGCAGGTACACTCCCCTCTTGTTCCTTGCTCACGCTCTGCGCAATTGGACATCTCTTTAGAGAAAAGTTCAGACTTCCACAAAAGCTCAAAGGTCGGCACCGAAGATAACAACTCGGCGTCGACTCCCAGGGACCGGGCTCTCCCTTCAGGTATCCATACAAGAACAATTGGCGCCCACCGTGGGGCCTCGAAATAAACACCCTTCTTTCTATAGGCCCCATTTCCTTCCAATGACTTCAAACTTACCTGCACCTTTGTAAACAAAGGTCATATAGTAAATCATTAAGGCCCAAAAAAGGCCGATCTATATCTGTTTTTCCGATCATTATCTGTCATCTCTCTATTTTTTAATTCATCTCTGGTTTATCTATTTGTCGATCTATATCTGTTTTGCCGATCTATATCTGCTTTTTCGATCATTATCTGTCATCTCTGTATTTTTCAAATCATCTGATATATTTATTTGCCGATTTATATCTGCTTTTCCGATCAATATCTGTCATTTTTATTTTTTGATTCATCTATGGTATATCTATTTGTCGATCTTTATCTGTTTTTCCGATCATTATCTATCATCTCTCTATTTTTCAATTCATCTCTGGTTTATCTATTTGCCGATCTATATCTGTTTTGTCGATCTATATCTATTTTTCCGATCTATACCTGTTTTCTGATCTATATCTGTCATCTCTATTTTCTAATTTATATTAGTCATCTCTATTTGTCGATTTATATCAGTCATCTCTATTTTTCAATTTATATATCAGTCATATCTATTTGCCGATCTATATCTATTGTCTGATTTATATCAATCATCTTTATTTGCCAATTTATATAAAAAATCTCTATTTGCCGATCTATAATAGTCATCTCTATTATCTGATTTATATCAGTCATCTCTATTTTTCGATTTATATCAATCATCTCTATATTCCGATTTATATCTGTTATCCCTATTTGCCAACTTATATCTGTTATATCTATTGTTTGATTTATATCAATCATCTCTAATTGCCGATTTATATTAAAAATCTCTATTTGCCGATCTATAACAGTCACTCTATTATCTAATTTATATCGGTCATCTCTATTTTTCGATTTATATCAATCATCTCTATTTTTCGATTTATATCTGTTATCCCTATTTGCCCATTTATATCTATTATATCTATTTGTCGATCTATATATGTTTTTCTATTATATATATCTGTCATATCTATTTTTCAACTTATATCTGTTATCTCTATTTTTTAATTCTATATCTGTCGTCTCTATTTTTCAATTTGTATCTGATATATCTATTTGCCTATCTATATCTGTTATCTCTATTTTTCTGATCTATATGTCATCTCTATTTTTCGATTTATATCTGTTATCCCTATTTGCCGATCTATATCTGTTATCTGATTTTCTGATCTATATGTCATTTCTACTTTCTGATTTATATATGTTATCTGTATTTGCCGATCTTTATCAGCTATCTCTAGTTGCCAATTTATATCTGATATCTCTATTTGCCAATTTATATCTGATCTCTCTATTTGCCGATCTATATCTGATTTTCCAATCTACATCTCTTATATCTATTTGCCAATTTATATCTGATCTCTCTATTTGCCGATCTATATCTGATTTTCTGATCTACATCTGTTATATCTATTTGCCGATCTATTTATGTCATCTCTACTTTCCGATTTATATCTGTTATCTCTATTTGCCGATCTTTATCAGTTATCTCTAGTTGTCAATTTATATCTGATATCTCTATTTGCCAAATTATATCTGATATCTCTATTTGCCGATCTAAATCTGATTTTTCGATCTATATATGTTATATCTATTTGCCGATCTAAATCTGTCATCTCTATTTGCCGATTTATATCTGTTATCTCTATTTGCCAATCTATATCTGTTATATCTATTTTTCGATCCATATTTATCGTTTCTATTTGCAGATCTGTTATCTCTAATTGTCGATCAACATCTGTTATCTCTATTTTCCGATCTATATCTATCATCTCTATTTACCGACCTATATCTGTCATCTCTATTTGCCGACCTATATCTGTTATCCCTATTCGCTGACCTATATCTGTTTTTCTATTTTCAAATTTATATCTATTATCTTTATTTTCAGATTTATATCAATAATTATGCGAGCTATATCAATCATTATCATTTCTATATCAATCATTATCACTCTTTGTCTAATCTATATCAACTATCATCAGATCTATATCAACTATCTTCCGAACTATGACTATCAACGATCTTCAATCAATTATCCATTCGCGATAAATCTTCAATTCAAAGTCGCATCGTTTACACATGCGCAATCAAACACAATCTTCAATCAATTATCCATTCGCGATAATTTTTCAATTCAAAGTCGCATCGTTTACACATGCGCAATCAAACTCAATCTTCAATTCCGAACTATGACTATAAACAGTCAACAAACTCAATCACATATCATACAAGTACAAACACTTATCCATTCGCGACAACTCTTCAATTCAAAGTCACATCGTTTACACATGCGCAATCAAACTCAATCAAATCACCAAACAACGGTGAACTAACTCAATATTCTCGCCCAACCAATTCACTTTTATCAACATCGTCTCAGCAACTATTCAAATTAACTGCTTGGTTCCATGAAAAAACCTAACTGTTGCATCTATTAAATCAACGGTTCAAAATTTCATTGGAAAAATCAAAGGCACAATCAATAACAAGACTACTACACTTTCCAATACACGTTAACTTCAAATTACGTCTGAAAATTTAAATTATTCATTATTTTAATAAAGTAAGTTGATCTGGGGGCTCCATACCTATAACTCAAATCGCCGAGTTATAACTAAAAAAAAAAAAAGCTCAACCTGCTTTATCAAAATATAGCCAGGCTAAGCTTGGGGGCTATGATACGACCGTTACAAATCCAATGTCATAATTCGGCATTATATACAATAACTTGGCATTATGCACCATAACTCGGCACTTTACGTTATAACTCGGCATTATACGTTACAATCAGACATTATCACTTGTTAAAACCTATTAATTGCTCTTCAATTCAGATGATCAATAGAAACGTAACCGACCTATTTTATCTCACCTATAAAGGTATGATATTTTATCTTCAAAGAGGACATTTGAATTCTCAATACTGACTTAATCTTCGGAGTGCCTTTGCAGGTACACTCCCCCTTTGTTCCTTGCTCACGCTCTGCGCAATTGGACATCTCTTTGGAGAAAAGTTCGGACTTCCACAAAAGCTCAAAGGTCGGCACCGAAGATAACAACTCAGCGTCGACTCCCAGAAACCGGGCTCTCTCTTCAGGTATCCATACAAGAACAGTGATAGTGACGGTGATGGTGATGGTAATGGTGATAGTGCAGGCACAAGCTTTAACTTTCGGGAAGTTATTTAAAAAAAGAAATATAGTTTTGTAACCAGGCCAGCAACCAACAAAGAAAATAACAATTCAAAAAAAAACTAAGAAGGGTTATTTTTAGAATATACAAAAAATTGAATACCAAGTAGAGAGAAGTAGTAACATATATATTATATTGTTAACAATCAACATTTGAGCATTGAAAGTTTGAAACTTAGAGCGAGTTGCATTTTTTATTTGTTGGGTAACATGACAGGCATGTCTAGAAAATAATATGAATGTAAAGTTTAGGTATCTTTATTAGAGGAAATAAGCACATGAACACATTTATATTCTAAAGACAATCAATGTTATTATATATCAAGTAATGCTGGACAACTTATAAAGTAAATGAGAGTTTGTATGTGCACTAATTTTTAGAACTGTGCACTAATGATATTGAAGTCAAGTACGTAGTACAGCATAAACCATATAGAATTACAAGCCCTATAATTTTTTAAAGAGATGATCTTGAATAATTTATTAGTGTGAGATGTCTCTCGCTTTTTAAGCTAATTTGAGAGATGGAGTTAGATATATTCAATTTTAAAATAATATTTGAGTATTATTGTTAGAAATGGGAATAAATATTATTGTGAAGATTTTCAATGACTTCGAAAATTAGAGAAAAATAGAATTGAAAAAGACAAATTAAAATTTTGTTATTGTTATATATAAGTTAGTAATTATGCAGAAGACAAATATTTTATCTCATAACGAACAAAATAAAATAGAACAGAAAAGAGCAGTTTACATTATGTATTTTGGTTCAATTACCTTATATAATGTGATTTATATTCAGTCTTCACTATAACTATGATAGAATTTTCACTATCTTATTTAAGATTATAAATACCAATTTTCCAAGATTCTTTTTAATCCAATCTAAGAATACATAAGCCTCTAATCCTATAAGAAAAATGCTGAGTACCGTCGAATTTAGCGTTGCAGATTAGCGACGGATTTACCGTAAGATTTATCGTCAGTAACTATGTCGAATTCGTAAGGTTTTTTAATTACCGGCAAATTTTGTTTTCCGACGATAAATTAGCTGGTAATTTTTGGAGGGAAAATAAATTAAATTGGCGCGTCCTTTACCATCGGGTTTACTGTTGGATTATCTGACGATAACTCAATTTAGTAAAATGATGCGTTTTGGTGATCTGCAATGATGTATCGTCGGAATCTTCCAATGATAAATCTGATGATAAAGGTGGCGTAAACTCAAATTACAAACCCCTTCTCCCTCATTCGAACCCTCACTACCATAACCATCATTCCTCTCTCTCTCTCTCTCTCTCTCTCTCTCTCTCTCTCTCACCAGCCGCCTACCGCTGAGAACACCGCTGTTGTAAAACCCGGTTAATTAACGGCTAATTAACCCATAAATAAGAATTTATTCTAGAAAGCCTAAAATGTGATTTTTATGACTAAATGTGATAGAGGAGACTGAGACGAAAATTTTGGTACCAATTTTATAGAATTCGGACCAAGATTGGACCGAACGGGCCAAACCGGGCCAACCGGACCCAAAGTGGGCCCTTGGCCCAATATAACTTAACCAAAACCCTAGTTTTCAGCACTCTCTCTCCTCACAACACACTCAAACACGCTGAAATGGTGGAGAGGAAGGGAAGAACACTCTCTCAACTTCTTTCTCTCACTTGATCTTCAAACCACCATAACTTTTGATCTAGAGCTCCGATTGCCGCTCCGTTTGCGGCCACGCGTTCACCGCGGAGAGCTCTACAAAACCCATATAATCAATCTTGAGGTAAGCCACAAGTTTCTGTTCGAAATTCCAGCCCTTATTTTCGAGTTTCATGGGTAAAATGTTGAGATTTTGGGTTCTTTGATGTTATAGGACCCAACTCTCTTGAAGGAGAAGGTTAATCTTGTCTCCTTGGACCTTGGGTGTGGTAAGATTCTCAACCCTAGTGTAATTTGTGATTTTATGATGTTTGGGTTTTGAGATGTTGTGTATGGGTATGATGGTTGTAGCTTAGGTTGTGTATGTGTGGATATTGGAGCTTGATTGGTGACTTTGAAAAGCTTGGAAAGGGTTTGGTGGTGAAAAATCTGTTCTTGGAGGTTTTGAGGCCTTGAGAGCTTGTGGATAAGTGGTTTGGAAGTGCTCCGGTGGAGCTTGGGAAATTCGGCTAAGGTATGGTTTCGGTTTCCCGTATCTAATATGTAATGTGGTAGGAAATACTTAGGCTAGAGGCCCTAAGATAGGCATTGAATTGTTGATGTTGTTGAATGATTGAGATATATGATGTGGTCATATATGTGATGATGATTATTGATGCCTTGGTGGTATGATGTATGAGAAATATGCATGTTGTGATATATGCTTGATGATTGGTTATGGTTGAATTGTGGATTGAACCATGTTGATGGTGAGTATGATGCTGATTGTGCACAATAATGATTTATTGGAATTGGTGTTGTTGAGAATTTGCATGAGGAATAGTATATGATATGTCAATGTGTTTGAGTTTGAGCCACTTGGGTGAAGTGGGGTAACATGATGAGATAGTGATTTTGGTAAGTTGTGGTAATGTGTCAATGTGTGAGTTGAGGAGGCTTGATGTTGAATTTGATACATTTTGATTGATTTCAAAGAAAAGGGATGAAATTGGCATGTTTTGATTGATTTTAAAAAGAGTTGAAAATGGTTTGTTTTGAAAATGGCATATTGTGGTTTTGTATGAAAATATGGTTTTTGGGCATACTTTGACGGGACATAACTTGGACTACGGATCTCCGTTTTGTACCAAATCTGTTTAGAAATGAAATTGGATCCGGGATGTCCATACCGTTCGAAGAACGGGTGAAAAACGATTTAAAATGAGGAAGTTATGTCCGTTGGAAGATTGGGGTTTAAATATGTGAATTCTGCAGCTTTTAACTTAGAAAATTTTTAGCAGAATGACCCCTTGCGCGTGGGCGCACCTGGCGCGTACGCGCCGTTCTTCCGAAAAGTGCCATCCACGCGTGCGCGTGATGTGCGCGGGCGCGCCGATTGTGCTGCACCCAATGCCCAGCCATTTTCCAGAGAGTTATGCCAGAACTGTGCCAGTGTTGTGCCTGGGGCACGAGAACACCCGCGCGTACGCGTGGTTGACGCGTGCGCGTCGATTGGCAAATTTGTAATCCACGCGTTAGCGTGCATGACGCTGGCGCGTCGATAAGTTTTTGAGGCCATCCACGCGTGCGTGTGGAGTGCGCGTACGCGTGGCCCTGTTTTCATCCCAAAGTTGATTTTTGAGTTTTAAAAGCCAAATCTCATACTTCTAAGCCTCCGATCTCACCATTTATGTCTTAAATCATTATGACATGCCTAGCTATTAGAAGGGGGCTAGTGAATGAGGTAACTTGCGAGTGAAGCAAGGGAAAATGAATGATCAATGAGGATCAAGATGATTATGTGAGATGCGGAGGATGGTGGTGGAAGTGCTTGTTATGCCAATGGCCGAAGGGTCGTGATTATTTGTGAATTGGCTGGTTCTGGATTGAACCATGAGCCGGAATAGCTGTGTATGCTATGAATGTTGGCTGGTTATGGATTTAACCGTGAGCCGGAATGGCTGATATGGATGTTGATCCATGGATGAGAATTCATGCATGTTTATGCTGAATTATTGATAATTGTGATTTTTGCACTTCCACTATCAGAGATACGAGTTTCCCTGGGTAGTAGCAGTGGCTAGCCACCACGTGCTCCAGGTGGAGGCTCGAGCCTCTGTTAACCCTATGTCGTAAGTGTGGCCGGGCACTGTGAAAGACCCGGATGAGCTCGATCCCCCATAAATATTCACCAGTGAGGGTGATGGATATGGATCATGTTTATGATCAAGTTTATAACGAGTATAACTCGAGTTTGGGGATGCATGACAGAGGGACAGTCCAATGGTTAGCGACCAGGACTTGTCGGGTTGGCTCTATAACCGACAAGATGATATCATCAGCCACTAGGGACAGGCATTCATCATATGCATATTATGTGAATTGTTTGAGATTGCCTATTTGACTGCATATAACTTGCTAATTGTCTAAATGTCTTACTTGCTCCTATTTGATATTCCTTGTTTGATATAACTGTGTTTTGCTATATTATATCCTGCTGGTGGTTGGGCGGTTTGAAGGAATTGGAAAGGGAAGTACTAGTTAGACTGCAGAATCTTTAGTCAGATGCCCTTATATGGTTTAGCTTGTTTATAAGCTTTGATTTTATCTGGAGGAAGTTCTAGGATTGCCTTTGGCTTTCTTCTATTATTATATATTATATATGTGGAAGCTGTTACCATGCTGGGGACCTCTGGTTCTCACCCATGCGGATTTTGTGGTTTTCAGATGCAGGACATGAGGTTTCCCGCTGAGGCATGCTGGAGACTTCTAGATTTGCGAAGATCCTTTGTTCTCGGGACTATGTTTTGGTTTATATGTTTCGTTTAGATACTTTTATCTCCATTAAATAATACAAACTGTGATGACTCCTCTTATGGGAGATTTTGGAGAATAGGTTTTATGTATTTGTGTCCCTTTGGGTCTCCTTTGGGGTTTTCCTTATTTTACCATATGTATATATTGCTATGCTCGGACCGGTTATCTTCGCAGCCGGATTTTGAGCCTTGATATTCCGGTTTTTGACACTCTTTTGTATATAT
Source organism: Arachis stenosperma (assembly GCF_014773155.1). Lineage (NCBI taxonomy): Eukaryota > Viridiplantae > Streptophyta > Magnoliopsida > Fabales > Fabaceae > Arachis > Arachis stenosperma. The sequence continues at coordinate 45,341,416 of NC_080382.1, read as the reverse complement.
ATAATCTCGCGTTGGTTATCCTTGTTCGTTACGTTATCGATCGGAGTGTTGCGCTTTCGAGTTGCGATTGGTTTTTGTTTACCCCTTTTTCTACAAAGGCTCCTAGTTATAATTAATCATTCATACTACTATACGTACTAATTTTTTTATTTTAGAGGTCGTAATACCTTGCCATCTCTGAATTATGACTTAAGCATAAGACTCTGTATGGTAGGGTGTTACAGCTGTCGCCACCCCCTCTCCGTCACCGTCAACCCTGCCGGTGACGCCTCCTTCTTCTCCTTTTTCCCCTCCCTCTCAGCGTCGTCGTGGTCCTTTCCTCCTTCTCCTTTCACCCTTCTCAGCCCATAGCCTTCCGCTCCCTGCTCTGGCGGCTCACGACTGCCACCTCTAGCACCGGCAACAACTCGATATCGTCGCCTTCCTCCCTTGTTCTTCGTTGCTTTCTGCACCCTGCATTTATGGTTCTTTGTGTGAACGTTTTTTTTTTCAAATCCTGTTAGTTAATTTTAGTTCATTAGATTGGTTTAATTAGTTGAGTTAGTTTAATTTTTTATTTTAGTGGATGTAAGTAGTTAGGATAGTTTAGATTTATAGGTTTTGAATTGTAGTTAAAAGTGTCTGAAACTATTCTAAGTTTGTTGATTGAATTAATGGAGAAATTGCTGCTGCGTTTATTTGTTTAATTGTTTGATTGTGTTCATTCACTGTGTTAATTGTTGTTTTGTTGCTTTGCTACTTTGAATTAATTAGACTATTGTCTAATGAATTTACGATCAACGCTACTGACTTGCTATTTTTCTTTTTTGTCATTAATGTTGAATTTTGTGAATTGGTGTTGCACAGATTACTTATTAATGCTAAGTTACGTTGTTTATGACTTTTGATGCCAAATGTTTGTAAATATGCCTCAAAAAGTTTTTTATTAAAAATTTTAGTCAATCTCTTGAAATCATTGATTGTTCTCCTCTTGTTTTGACTATTTGCATTGATGGAATTTGATTTGTTTTTTCGTTGACCGATATTTTTGAATTTATGTTTGAGGTTTCTTACTTAATATTGCAAGTTTGATACATTTTACCATATGGAATTTGATTTGTTTAATTTTAATTGAATTTAGTTTGGGTTTGATTAGAATTTCAATTTTAATTTTCAATCAGTTTCGAAATTAGTTCAGTTTAGTTTTTTAAAATTAGTGAATTTAGGTTGATTAAGTTAGGTTAGATTCAACACATTAGGTTTTGAATTGTTGAAGTATTTGAAATCATCTAATTGTGTTAATTGCCGAGTGGATGATTGTTATGCTAAGAAAATGTCATAGCTATGGTCGTAGTCATGGTCGGGGTAGAGGGATGATTTCTTTCGGTACTCCCGGGACTTTTGGATCCTCTTTGTCTACTTCGACCACGCCGGTGACGCCATAGGTTGATGGGTTAGTGGACCAGTCGTTCATCATAATCGCTAACCAGAACTACGTGCCTCCATCCACGGCAGCGACGCCGCCTCCTACCGGTCAGTAGCTCGCATCCACGGCGACGCCGCCTCCAATGAGGGATGCGCAGCCCCGGAGTCCATCCACGAAAGTGAGGCAGCATCTAATGCCCCTCTACTACCTCCCATCGTGTGGTTGACTATTTAGCCTAGTGGCAGCACGAGATAAGTATTGCGTTTAGTCTCATGTACTTTCTGTTTATGCTTTCCTGATTATTGTTTTAAGTTTTAATGATCATGATTCTTGTTTAGTGAATTTAGGTTGATTTGGTTATTGTTTTAAGTTTCAATAATTAGGATTCCTGTTGTGAGTGGATTTAGGTTGATTTAGGTTGATTTGATTATTGTTTTTAGTTTCAATGATAATAATGGTGTTTGATGAAAGATGATGGGAGAAAGAGGGAGGTTTTTTTAATTTTTAAATTTTATAAAGGATAAATTTGTCAAAAGGATATTTTAATACTAAATATAAAGTTAGTGATCATTTTGTATAAAAAAAAGTTAAGAATGATTTTAATTTTTACTCCAAACCTTAGGGACCAAAATAGTATGATATGAGTTCAAAAGGGTAGTTTTTGCATTTTAGAGTTAAGGCGCAGAATGGTAATCTTGTCGTGTTCAAAATTCTAAACACTAAAAGAATTATACCATGCCGGTCTTGACATCAAGGAGACCTAAAGTTTGTCTAAAAAACAGTGGTGCTGAAACGGCGACACTCATAAAGCCTATTGGACTAAGTTAGGACAGCAAGAAGCTCAACAGTGTTTTTCAAGTCTAGTGATCAAAGACACAAATTTAATAATTATTTTTGAATTTATGTAGTTTCTATTTTTGTTTGATTTGTTGTTAAAATTTGTTAAAGATTTGATTTGATTTTTATTTGTTTAGTAGTATTTTTAGGTGTTTTAAATTTAAATTAAATCTGATCTAATCTGATAAGATCAAATATGATTTAAATTAGTTATCATATCTTTTAGAATCTTTTAATTTAAATCATTTTTTATTTAAATTGGTATAATCAGTTTTAGAGTCATATCTAAGAAGATATAGCCTATTTTTAGGCTAATCTATTAGGAATTTATTTAAACACTTTTTATAAGATAATTTACACAGTTTTTAATGAATAAATTTCCGTGGTTGTCTTATGCACGTTTTTTTATGTGTGATCAAATGAGGTCAGTGATTTGTTTTACTTGTCGCATGAAGAAATTTAAAAGATCCAGCCTAAGACAATTTTTAGTGTCAGTTCTTTCAATTTCAGGTTTTCAGCTCTTTGATCTAGGTTTTCAAGGACAAATTCTTTAAAAGTTTAGTAGAATATTCTTTTCGGTAACCTAAATTGCTAAAAGTAGCCTTATTAAAAGTATAATAAAAAAATTTTTTTTTTATCTTTTTGTGTTTTGGCTACATCTTTTTTTATAGGATATAGAGTTTAGAGTTTAAAAGTAAAATTAGATTATAGATAAAAGAAAGGACGAAAAAAAATTGAAAAAAGGATATTTGAAGACTAAATATTGACTAATAAAAATTTTAATAAAATGATAATATAAAAGATTGTAAAATATTTGATGCCAAATTAAACAATATAAAACTAAAATGAATTTCAACATAACGTATAAATTTTCTAATCAATTATTATCAAATTGATTAATTAAGTAATAGATGAATTTAGTTATTTCCTAATCAATTAATAATATCAAATTGTTTAAGTATAATAGATAAACGAATTTTCATTTCTATCCTTGAAATCAAAATAATATATTTTCTAATAATCAATTTGGATTTATTATCAAGTGATTAAATTATTGGCTTGTTTAAACAAATCTTAAAATTTTTAATTAATTTTGTTTTATTATATAAGAATTCATTTATACATAATAAATTTTTAAATAAAATTTAAATTTATGACAAATTAATTTTTTATCTGTCTTACCGAAAAAATTAATATACTCTGTGGATGAGACGATGAGTGATGAACAATAATTAGAAAGTGTTGTATTCTTTTTGGACTTTCTCTATTAGGAAGCAAATAACTCATGCGAATGCGTTGGGGCACTACTAATAACGCATTATGCTTCAACATTTTTATTTTTATTTTTATTTTTATTTTTATAGTACCGTATTTCCGTCACAGTTACTTATTGTAGATTGAATGTACGACATAGTATTAAAGGTCATAATTGTGAATACGTAAATGAAAAGTTAGTTTAAGACTATGAGGTTGGGGCACTGTAGTATGTTGAATTGTTGATCATTTACGCTTCTTATTGGTAGACTTTTTAACAGTTCCAAATTATTAATAACCGGCGGCGCGCCTAGGATATTTAAGCCTATTTTTTTTATTACATTTATTATTTTAGCTAAACCAATCAAGTACTGCTAGTTGAATAAGCTTTTTTCAACTAAGTTTTCAATTTAGTTAAAACACACTAAATATCTTTTTTTTTTTTTGTCTTCTTCACTTGTTGCTTCTTCATTATTCTTTCTTTTTTTTTTTCTTTTTTTTTCTTTTTGTCTGTGCTTTTTCTTTACGTATTTTGTACTTTTTCATTTTGTCTTTTTTATTATGCGTGTGTTTTTACATTTTGTTCTTTTTTTTTCATTTTTTGATCTTTTTCTATTCTTCCTTTTTATGTTTTTCGTTACATTATATATATATATATATATATATATATATATATATATATATATATATATATATATATATAGAGGATTTGGATCCTCTAAAGTTTGAATTTCACTCTAGAGAGTAAAGTGTGATCTTCTACCCTTGAATAGTTTCTCTTTCATATTTATTCTTGGTTCCCACCTATGAAATCAATAGTGAAAGATCACACTTTACTCTCTAAAGTGAAATTCAAACTTTAGAGTATCCAAATCCATATATATATATATATATATATATATATATATATATATATATATATATTGAAAGGAAGAGCTCAACACAACAAGTGGAGCATAACAACAAACATAAAGTACCAACATTAAAAAGAAAGCAACCAAAGCAATCACACTATAAGATATCCCGCTGTCATCTTTGGCATTGCCATCAACAACAGAAGGGATCTACACCTAGCCACTCCTTGTAATTCATAAAGGACCAATGGATAATATCCTCAACTCCTTTTCCTTTATTCTAAAAAATCCTTCTATTCCTTTCCAACCAAATATTCCAGATAATTGCACAGAAACACACCATCCATCTCTTTCGCTCCTTCTTTCGAGTTGGTAACTCAGTCCAACTTAAAAAATGTTCCTTTAGCGTCCCCAAGCACGACCATTGCCTACCAACTAAAGACAACCATGCACACCAAACCTGCCAAGAAAATTCACAACCAATAAATAAGTGGTGACCATCTTCAACTCTTTTACTACATAACACACATACAACATCTTCCTAGTTCACTACCCCTAACTGACTTAGCCTCTCTTTCGTATTGACCTTTCCAGTCAAAGCAAACCAGACGAACAGCTCAATTCTTGGTGGAACTAGGCCTTTCTAAACTGTCCTAGTAAAGCTGTAGCTCGCTATGTCCTCCGAAATTATTTCTGCCTGCACAAAGGAGTTAGTAGAAAATAAACCTTGTTTATCAAATTTTCATACAGCTCTATCCTCTCTATCATAAGCAAGATTTATCACTCTCAAAGTATCATGCATCTGGTTCACTAGATCCATCCAACTCCCATTGGAATAGCTCTCGCCTCTATTGGAAGTTCCATCTCCACTCTAACCCATCCCAAAATCCACAATCCCCTATAACGGATCCTATTTGGGTTGAAATTGAGAAGAGCCTAGGATATTGATCTTTCAGAGAGCCGCCACGCAGCCATACATCCTCCCAAAACCGAGTTCTTCTACCATCACCGACCTCCATAGACAATCCAGTAATCATTTTCTGTTTAACTTGTTGATCCTTAAACTGTATATGGCAGATGTCCTTCCACGGCCCCCTCGGAAAGGTAATACATGGGATGACAGCAACACATTTAGGTTTAGGTTATTACAGGAGCAAACCACCTTCTTCCATAAGGGGCAATCCTCCTTTGAAAAATGCCACCACCACTTAAATAGAAGGGCTGTGTTCCGCCCCATGGCATCCCCGACACCTAACCTGCCAAACTTTTTGGGAGCCTGCACCACCTCCCACCTGACCATGGCCATGTCATTCCTTCCATCATCCTTACTCCAGAGAAACCTTCTCTGTAAGGAAATCAACTTCTCTGCAACAACCTTTGGTATTTTATATAAACTCAAGTAATAAATAGGAAGGTTGTTCAACACAGATTTAATAAGCACCAACTTACCAGCTTTATTGAGAACCTTGGCTTTCCACATGCTTAGCTTCATCTTCACTTTATCTACGATGGGCTTCCAAGTCTTTACCAACCTCGGATTGGCTCCTAGCGGAATTCCTAAGTATTTCACTGGAAAAGATTCTACTTTACAGCACAGTACATTACACATTTGTTGCACCCATTGATCTTCGCAGTTGATTGGAATCAAGCTAGATTTATCAAAGTTAATACTTAGTCCCGACATCACTTCAAAGCAGCGAAGGATCCTCCTATAATTTCTGATGGTCTCTTCCTCTGGAGGGCAAAACAGAATGGTATCATTCGCAAACTAAAGATGCGACAGCTCAATATGATCTCTACCAACCAGTAGCAGTGATATGCGCCCATTTCTTACCGCCTCACTGAACATCCTATGTAGAACATCAGCGACAAGTACAAACAGGAATGGAGACAGTGGATCACTTTGTCTCAGGCCCCTTTCCATGTTAAACGACTTAGAAGGCGAGCCGTTTATCAGTACTAACATAGAACATGTGCTAACACACTCCATAATCCAACCCCTCCATCTCCGTCCAAAACCCATTTTTTGCAATACCAGGTCTACAAAACTCCACTTGACTCTATTATATGCTTTTTGGAAGTCTATCTTTATTATAACCGCTTCTTTTTTCCTCAATTTAATCCATTGAACAGTTTTGCATGCAATAAGAACCCCATCATGCATCTTCCGTCCCTTAACAAAAGCACTCTGAGTCTCACCTACTAGCCGTGGCATTATTGCTCGCATGCTCCTAACCAGCATTTTCGATATGACTTTATACACACAGCCTACCATACTAATCGGCCTCAAGTCTTTGATTTCCTTAGCCCCAGTGAACTTAGGGGCCAGCGCCACCCAGGTAAGATTAGCATCTGCCGGTAACTTGGACGTTGTGAAAAAATCCAACACCGTTGTCGTAAAATCAGAGCCAATTTTGTTCCAACACCTCATTTTGAAGTTCATGTTGTACCCATCACTTCCTGGAGCCTTAGAAAATTCACAGTCCCATACTGCTTCTCTAACCTCCTCAGGAGTCGGTTGCACCTCCAAAGCCACAACATCCTCTTCACCAATCATTTCCACGAGACCATCCCTGAACCCCACCAAAGGAGACTCTTCCTGATGATATAAGTTCTTATAAAAGTCCCTAATCTCAATCTTAATTCTAGGTTGATTCCTTATTAATCTTCCATTAACAAGTAGCGCATCAATCCTATTGTTCCTCCTCCTCGCAGAAGCTAAGCTGTGGAAGTACCTCGTGTTCTTATCAATGTCCCTCGCATGTCTAGAGCAAGACATTTGCTTCAAATGTAGTTCTTTCCTTACATACCATTTCTCACAGCAAACCACAAACGCCCTTCTTCTAGCCTCCACTGTTCCATCATAGACCCCATCACCCACTATGTCATCAATCTTTTTAATCTCTTCTTCAAACTTCATGATTTTCTTGTCCATGTCACCAAAATTGTCTTTGTGCCACCTTCCCAGAGGAGATGTCAAGGTCTTCAATTTATCTGTGAATTGCGCCTCTCCTAGTCCTCTCCATTCCTCGTTAACCATTCTTGGAAAACCTTCGTGTGTAAACCACGAGTCAAGACTACAAAACGGCCTCGACCCAACCCTTTGCTTGTTATCTTCCACTATGATAGGACAGTGATTAGACAAGCCCTTTGGACCCCCTCGTAGCCTAGTCTTTGGAAACTTCTCAAGCCACTCTAGGTTAACCAGAACTCTATCGATTCGGCTGCAGGATCGACCTCTGAACCAAGTAAACTTGCAGTTAGTAATTGGCAAGTCCACTACACGCATGTCATGTATCTAATTCTTGAAGTCTTCCACTGATAAGGATAAACTATCAGTGCCTCGTCTTTCTTCCACATGTAGAATCTCATTAAAGTCCCCCATGAAACAACAGGGCACCTGGCATAATCCAGCTATGTAGCTCAGCTCCTCCCATACCACAAGCTTCTCATATCTAACATGAGCACCATATACCAAAATAAACGTACAATTAAGATTATTCTTCAACAACTCCCCTTCAACACATAACTATCTCTCCCCTTTATAACTGTTTCTTATTTTAAAAAACTCATCATCCCATATTAACAACAACCCACCAGATGCACCATCAGATTCAACAAAGTCCCACCCTGCACAACTATTTCCCCAAATATTTGGTATATCAAATTTAGTCACTACCTGTCTTTTAGTCTCCACCAGACCTAACATGTTTAATCTATACTTCCGCTTCAGTTCCTTAATCATCCTCAACTTTCCATCACCCCTCAACTCCCTAACATTTCAAGAACTAAAAATCATCTCAATAAAATATTGCACACCTTTTTATGAGTTTTTGGTCTGCTCCGTCTTGCTTTTGCCTTCTATTTTGCTATCCTTTTTTTCTGAGCAGCTCCTTCATTCTGTTGTTGGAGAATCGCCATGATGTCGTCTTCTTCGTTATATAGTTCTGTTCCTGACTCCCTTGCCAGTTCCCAGGTTCTTTTATTTTCTAACTGCTACTCCTCCAAAGTTAAGCCCTCATTATCACTGGTGTTATCCTCGTTGGTATGTGCTGCGTCCCCCAAATTTTTCTTATCGTTGTAACCATTTTCGGTATTGACTACCGATATAATTCTGTCACCATTGGCTACCAATACCAGCCCAGAATTACCACAAACTTGATTACCTTGAGTATCTCTGCAGCTCTGTTCCGGATTATCACCATTATTGAGCCCGTTATCTAAGCCTACTTCTGCACCGTCAGCCCCTTGTAACACATCAGCACCTATCTCATTAATTGAAGATCTGTAACCTCCTGCCTCCACGCCGTGTCTTCTTCTTTGAGTCATCGTCAGTCCGCCATCATGCACCATTAGCAATGCACCATTACAGGAATGAGGTTCGTCTTCTACCTGGAGATCCCGTGACGTCATCGTGTTTGCATCACCCTGTTCAAGTCGCCTTCCTCCTCTCCAAGTTGCTGCTTCACCGTTCAGCCAGCCCTCAATCCCGCACTCTTGCCCTTACCGACGCGCAGCCTCTGCAGTAGTTGCCTTTAGTGGATCTTCTCCTGGTGAGATAGCCGTGAGATAGCCCCCAGTGGATCTCAACCGTGAGATAGCCCCCAGCTCCTGAGATTCACTTTGCGCAGAGTCTTTCATGAGATGTGAGACGGAACCCTGCTGGTTCTTCCTTACCCGAACCGTTTGCTACCGACCCAGCTTGGTAAGGACCCGGCCCGTGCGAACCAAGGCCTGCCCCTGATGTGGTGCCGCTCCTCCAAGCTGATATGTTGCTTTGGAGCTTGGGCCTTCATGGCCCAATAGGTGGTTTCAGCTCCTATTACCGTTGGTGGGCCAATTTGTAGCATTAAACTCATTAAGCCTTTTTTTTCCTTTCCCATTCCATCAGATTTACCACCATAATTCAAGGGAATAGTCAACTCAGAATTCACTTCATTACTCTCCTCATATCCCACTAAATCTGCCATGCCTTCAATATCACCATTATTAGGTTGATAAGTTACCCGTTTCAATTGATTGTGACTTAAATTTTCATAACTCCACTCATTCAAAATTGTTTCTACATTTATCAATCTACCCTTGTCTTCAACCTCCTCTCGCAATACCTCGATTACCACTTCTGCTGCCTGATCCACTATGTCTGTCGAGCTTGTTGGCCTTTCCGACGTTAAATCTATATCAGCACAATCTCTCGTAGGGTAATTTCTCCAGTCTTCACTACTTCCCTCGCCAACTCCCGTCATTTCCAACTTACCATTAACACCATATGTTTCATGTCCCACCTCTTTTACAAGAACATCAAAGCCACTGGTGCCTATTGTGATATGAACCCATTCACTGATCACATCCATCACACAGGTATCATTTTGTACACGACCGACACTAAAGGAAGTGCACAATTTCGTCATGTTATCACACCCAATCATCTCACCCCATTGACTTCCAATTAACCTGAAGGTGTCACCAGACAAAGCATGTAATGAGACTCCACAGCATTCTAACCACACTCTATGAGTTTCACTTTTCTCCGATTCATCCCACCTCCATACACTATGGAACAACTGTAGCAGGCTATTCATTTTGAAAGTGTAAGACTCTTCTGCATTCAAGAGATTGTCAAAGGTCAACAGAACTTTATATGCACCCATATTGCGCACCTGGATAACCTAACGAAAGTTCCTCGCAACCAATTCCTTCAAGGTTCTGAAGTCAATAGTCTTCGTCATTCCGCCAACTAGACTCCTCTGCAACCAGTCCAGATTTTCTTTCACCACAGCCACTTCCACCTTCTTTGTCCACCCATTCCCATGTGGATCTTGAACTATTTTCTCCTTTGTCAAATCTTTATTGGAGATGGCTAGGTTTTTTTTGGTCTCTTCTCCTTCTTTTGGCTTTTGACGAGGCATAGCATTTCGATCGTCACCATGTGGCTGAGTCTTACTCATGTCTTTTACATCAGACATTCTCTTGTATTTAGCTTCCCCCACGAAGACCACTTTACCTCTCAATCTCATACGATTCATCTCATCTATAGCCTTCAAGGCCCCTCCTTTCGTAGTGTAGCGTATAAACGCAAAAATGTATATACCACCATGCTTCTGTTTTCTTGCTAAGTATATGTCGTTTATGCATCCAGTCCAATTGAACAGCTGAAACAGTTCCCTCTTCGATATGTCCTCTGGAAGATTATCGACGAAGATTAAAAAAGACTCGTTCTCCAATCTTCGATACACTTCTCGGTTCCAAACTCTATGATCCTTAACCTGGCCTATCGTTCTACCCCTCCCTGTGTTTCCCACCCACTCTCTCTCTCTCTCTCATCTCTCTCACAAAGAATTAGCTACGATCGAGTAGACACACATAGCTATTTTTATATTTTTATCCAATTTTTTTAAATTATATTATTTAATAAAAATATAAATTTCTTAAACTTAATTATAAAAATAGTTGTTTATCCAATATAATTTCGGTTTTCACATTATCTTTTAAATTAAAAGGTAATGAATTAATTTTTCGTGAATCAAAGCTCTATTTAAGATATACCATTATCTAATGAGTTATTATGTACAAAGTAAAATTCGAACCTCCGATACTTATTTAAATAGACAAATAAGTTAATCACATCAAATTTAGAAGAGAAAATGTATACTATTTTGATAAAAAGGAAAAAGAATAGTGTTATAGGTGCGAAATAATTATTACAAGTTAAAAAAAATAATTAAAATAATGATAAAATTGAAAAGAATTAGTTAATCTTATATTAAAATTCTAAATTAACAAATAATATTAAACATCAAATTTAATCTTAAATTGCAGTTATTTATGAACAAAAGGATCCTAATAATTATCCTAAACAAGAAAAACTTTAAGTATATACTTTATATGTTTCAATACATACATGCAATAATACGTTTTTTATTAGTTAAGAAATAAATTAAGAAAAGATATTTGAAAATACGTCTTACGAATTTATAACCCTGCTGGTACCTAATTTTATAAAAAGAAAGAATAAGAAACCAATTTTTAGTTTGTTAATATTATTAAATTTATAATTTAGTATTTAAAATTAAAAATTAATAATTTAAAATTAATAAAATAATTTCAAAAACTTAACTGATATTAATTGAAAAAAATTAATTTTTTAGCATTATTCTCTGGTAAAATAGTATAACCTGCCTGTCCAAAAATATCTATGCATTCTTAAAAGGAGTATTAAGGGATAAGTATTGTTTTGGTCCCTAATGTTGAGGGTCAAAATCGAAACCATTCTTGATATAATTTTTTATTTAAAATCGTCTTTAATGTTACATTTCATTTTAAAATAGTCCTTTCTAATAAATTTTTTTTGTTAATAACAAAATTATCCTTTTTTTATAAAGAATTCTTTTAAATAAAATATATATAGAATAAAAAAAAAGAAGAAGAAAAGACACGAGGGGGAAAGTGGGAGGGGGGGAGAAGGAAAAGGGGAAAGAGAGAGGGTGAAGGGGAAGGGAGAGGGGGACGGCGCCGGCGAAGTTTGGAGCTACCGTCGCCGTCGTCGTCGCGAGCCAAGGAGAGAGCCTTGGCTTACGTTCTGCTGCTCCTCACTGCCGCGTTCTCGCTACTGCTTCACGCTGCCTGACTACTGCTTGTCGCCGCCTGACCGCTGCTTCTCGCCGCCATCGCTGCTGCTCCTTGCCGCTTCGCTGCTGCTCGTCGCCGCTGCTCTTCGCCGCCTCTGCTTCTTGCTTTGATCTCTGTTTTTGCTTCATCTTCTGCTTCTTCTACTTCTGCATCTTCTGGATCTGCTTCTGCATCTTCTATTTCGTCTTCTATTTTCTGCTTTTGCTTGAGTGCTTCTGCTTCTGCATCTTCTTTGTTGAATCTGGATTTGATTTATTGAATCTGGATTTAATTTGTTGAATCTGATTTGATTTGTTGAATCGTTGTTGGTTTTGTTCTTGTTTTGATTTTTGAATTGATGTTGATTGGTTTTGTTCTTTTTTTTATTTCTGAATTGTTGTTCGTTTTGTTGAATCTGATTTTTGTTCTTATATTTTTAATTTGTTAATGGAAGAAGAATTTATTTTTTCTGGAAGAAGAAGAACAAGAAGAATGAAATAGTAAAAAAAGGAGTAGTTTGATTTGTTGAATCATTGTTGGTTTTGTTCTTTTATTTATTGGTTTTGTTCTTTTTTTTATTTCTGAATTGTTGTTGGTTTTGTTGAATCTGATTTTTGTTCTTGTATTTTTAATTTATTAATGGAAGAAGAACTTGTTTTTTCTGGAAGAAGAAGAACAAAGCTTCTCCTGGAGGAAGAAGAACAAAAAGAATAAAATGGTGAAAAAAAGGGTAATTTTGTCATTAACAAAAAAATTTTATTAAAAAGGACGATTTTAAAATGAAATGTAACATTAAAGACGATTTTAAATAAAAAATTACATCAAAAAAATTTTGATTCTGACCCTCAATATTACGAACCAAAACAATACTTATCCCGAATATTAATTAAGCATATTTTACTATTTCAGACAGAAGAGATACACCTTACTAGTATACTTTGTGAAGGATATAACGTAGTCAAATTGCATTTAATGTGTAGATTGAAAATCCGGAAAAGTTTGGTTTTTCGAAGTTTAGAAGTTTTGCGGTATGACTTCTACAACACCACCCCAGTTAAGCTGGGTCAATTAGCAGCCTCTTGTCTACGATGAACATACATCAAGCTAAGTCATCAACATTGACACTATCATCATTAATGTTTTGTGATTGTATCTCAAGTTTCATCAAATCATTTCTTAAAAAAAAAAAAAATTTAATTGATAGGAAGAGATAAATATATGATTATATATATTTATAACATATTCTCTTATATAATTTTTTATAGATTTTTTTATTTATTTTTTGCTAAAATATTTTCTTTTGAAATTACTAAGGATCCAAGTTTATAGAACCGCTGCTATAAAAAAAAGCTTAAATGGATAAAAAGATGTATATATCTCTAACATTAAAATAGTAATTAATTTCCTGCTAAGACCCAGAAATGATTGATCAACTTTTGGAACAATAGAAGGGTTAATTAAGAGCTGCTGTACTTTTATTCTGCTGAGACTCCATATAACAAGGCTAGTTTATTTTTACTTTTTAGCCTATGATAGATATTCTTAAAATATTTAATATGGAAAAATTTATAGTATTTCAAAAATTTTGATATTTCAGTAATCTTAGTTATTATTGATATTTATTATATTTATATTTTATGATTGAAATTAATAACTAAAATTATTAAAATATTAATATTCTTAAAATTACTTGAAATATTTTTTTAATATAAATACAGAAATTTGTTTAGTTATAGAGATAAAAGTACAAACACAGAATTTTCATCATAAAAATAGAAAATATCTGTCTAAGGGATAGAAAATAAATATTCAATTTTTCTCTATGTCTGTATGGCTTTCTTTTTCTTCCTTTAAATAAATAAGGCTAGTAGGCTACTGATGTAATTCTAGTTTTGGTAATATATAAAATGGTCATATTAATATATTTCTAAAAAAATATTTTAAAAATATCATAAAAAGAAATACTTTACTAAAAAGTTGAAATATAACATTTTTAATATATTAAAAATACTTTAAAAAATTAATATTAAATTTTTAAAATATATACTTGTAACATATTAAATTAACTGTATTCTTAATAAAAATAAGTAGGTCATAATATTGATGATAATAAGTCACTCATATAATTTTGACATTAATACCCGCAAGGGGAAAAACCGTAATTTCAAATGCTTGGAACTAATTATAAAACTACTAACTAGAATATCATTAGGAAAAGTTGAAGAGTTAACATTATTATTAAAATCTGGTTAGTATTTAATCAATAAAAAAATAAGTAATTTTATATTATTAGATATAATTTTACACTATTAAAAATATTAATAACGATAAATTAATGGCTATAAATCACAAAATTTGCTGACCTTCCAGCGCTCCTCTATTATCATATAACATCTGTTGTGATTTTAATTTTTTATCTATTTAACTTCTCTTTTAATGTTGTTTTCACCATGTTGCTAACTAAAAAACATTAATATTAATAACTAGCTTTTTTTTTTAAAAAAATAAATACTTATTTTAGATAAAAGAGATAAATGTTAAATTGATACCTAAAAAATTCTACTACTAATAAAATGATACCTGATTTTTGTTATTGACAAAATAATCCTTAAAAAATTTTAAAATTTAATAAAAGTGATCGGCCATCAATTGAGTAATTTTGAGTTAAAATTTAGAAGTGACGTATCAGTTAACAATTATCATAATTACAAAAATTATCCACTTTTAATTTTTATAATTTTAAAAACACTCCAATTTCAATTTTTTAAAAAAATCCTAATCCCCTTTTTCTCTTTTCTTCTTTTTTCCATAATTCCCTCACTAAATATCCCCAGCAATTTCCCTTTTCCTTCTCCTTTGTCACTTGTTCCAGTTTCCTTCCCTTGGTCCCTTTAGGTTCATCTCCATTTCCATCTCCATCTCTATCGAATACCAATTTAGTATTTAGCTTTAAATAAAATAAAATCTTAATTAAAAAATGAATACAGAAAGAATTTCAAAGTTTTGAAGTACTACACTATAACTTTTTTTTTCTTTTCTTTATTTTGTGGCACTGCTATAACTACAATACTAGTGTTTAAAAAATCATCATAATTATTGGGTCATTAATCAACGACAATTTTTTTAAATAAAATTTAAATTTGTGGAGAATTAATCTTTTGTCTTTACTCTTTCAGTTAAGAAATAATGTTAAAAATGAAAAAGAAATGTCACACTAATTTTCCCTTTTATATTGATTAAGAGGGAAAAATATGCTAGCATTTAATTAACAATGAATATAATATACAGATGAGTTTTACAAATTACTGGAAGATGTGTAAGCAGTAGTGCAGATTGATAAGAAGCAGCATACAAATGGACCCTCTCACTTGACAATAGTTTACTAACTATTACTCTACAAGACTTGGCCCCTCCCTTGAAAATGTGCACCAAATAATATATACACCATCCTTTTCAAACGAAATATTTTAATACGGTGCATAAGATGCCTATAGTAGTTATGTTGGTTATAATATCTTAAAAAATAATATTAAATTAAAATAATATTTTTTTATACTTTAATAATATTTTTTATTTTTTAATATAATTTTAATAATACTTATATAACCACTGTAACCAGATAAAAGTCTTTGTATTAGCATTTGCCTCTTAATTCACGCTATAACGCAGTAGACTTTGGACGATTTAGATAAAATAAATAAATAAAAATATAGTGTCCAAATTCAAATTGTGTAGAAAGGGCCCGTTCCCCTCTATATATGGTTGATAGAAACTTCTTTCAAGTTTAATCACTCATATAAGTCATATCATGTATATAATATATTTATATATATGGCCATATAGAGACAATTGCAGTTACACACAGCCTGTATTCCCTTTGACTTGTGCTATTTCTTCTTTGAATATATATAATCCATTATTATTATTATTGTTGAGGACTCTTTAATAATTAAGTTAGATCACTGAAATAGAGAGCCATGGGAAGAGCTCCATGCTGTGACAAGGCTAATGTAAAGAGAGGGCCATGGTCTCCTGAAGAAGATGAGAAGCTGAAGAACTACATAGACAAATATGGCACTGGTGGTAATTGGATTGCTCTTCCACAAAAAGTTGGTAAGAACAAACCCATCATCCTCTACTCATGACTCATCTTTTATTTAGCTTCTTAGTTAATAATATTCTTCTGTAGGCTTGAAAAGATGTGGGAAGAGCTGTAGACTTAGATGGCTTAATTATCTGAGGCCTAACATTAAGCATGGTCAGTTCTCTGAAGCAGAAGATAGAGTAATCTGCAACCTCTTTGGTACCATTGGAAGCAGGTATTAATATATATATATGTTTTACTATTTCAATTATTTTGAATGCAAAGATTCTAATATATACCGTTATTTTCATATGAAATTGAAAATTGAAAATTGTTAGATTGCTTAATATTTTAACTAAATTATCATTTACTAGTTTTTAACTATTAACTTCACGTGAAGATAACAGAGAGAGTGAGTTTAGCTAATTTCCTTTATAATTGTGACTTGTGATATGAGTTTTCATGTGTATATATAGGTGGTCAATAATAGCATCTCAATTACCAGGGAGAACTGACAATGATATCAAGAATTATTGGAACACCAAGCTTAAGAAGAAAATGATGATGGCCGTCCATGATAATAGTAATAATAATAATATACTATCTTCTTCAATTCTTCAAAGGAAGCCTCCTACTCCCCCTCATCATGAACAAGTTACCCTTTTATCCATGTTGCAAAATAATCCAACATCATCATCATTCATCAGCCATCATGGTCCTGCTGATGGATCATCCTATTCTTCATACTCATCAAGCCTTCTGAGTAGTGGTGGAAATAACTCTTCTACTTCCAATTCCAATTCCAATTTTCAAGGGCAAGAAAGTAATTTGATGGGACATAGCATGTTTGTGTTTGGGGGTGAAGCTACTACTAATAGCTGCAGTTCTTCTGATGCTAGCTGCAGCAACAACAACAACAACAATCATGTGATAGAGGATGATCATCATCACCATGGAACTTTTGTTGATCTCTACAATAACAATAATAATGGTGGAATATTATGGGGAGAAAATCCATTGGTGGAGGATTATGGCATAGTAGAAGAAATCAAAGAGCTAACAGCCACTACTACTACTATTACTACATCTACTACTAATTGTAATAATAACTTTTTGTTTGCTGAAAAGAAGACAGACGAAAGGGTCATGTACTACTATTGAGTACTAATATTCTATCATATCATGCTCACTTTCTTTATTATGTTATTGCCTAACAATAATAACATACATCACATTTCATCGCCTTTTGCCTTTTCTCTACTTTTTAGAACTTACCTACACCGTAGTTAGTTATCTCACATTATGTATGTTATTTCTGCAGCTTTGATTGTTATCGAAGCTTGTATTAATCTTCATATACACACTTAGAAGCCAAGCAAGCTAGAAATTAGAGTACCTTGTCATTCCTAATAATTTTCAATAGTATGTATTATTTGACCTTTTTTTCTTCAAAATTTCAATCATTAGCCTAAAAGCGATTAATCTACTTATCATCCATCATTTATTGATTTAGTTACTATATAACTAATTATTTTCTTCTTATAAAATTTGAATAATTTTAAAATAGAATGCCAATAATAAGATACTCAATCATTGAGGCATTATTCTTTCAAAAATTTTGATGATGACCGAGAGTTATAGTGATTACTAACTTTAAATATACAAGTCGCATTTCTTTTAATTTCACAACAATAATTTTGAATAGATGTAACAACACTCTATCACATGAGGCTTTACGACACCTTATATTCGTGACTTCGTATCCCGGACGAATTGGTGGTGCTTTCAAGTGTGATGGTGGGGACCGGCTTCGATCTGGGTCTGGTGAGTGAGGATTGAGGTTTCGCAACCTCTCGAGCTGTTGCGGTATGAGGGGGGAGCCACCTGCAATGACACTCTGACGCCCAAGTCAGAGTTTACACAGATGGCAGTGAGAGTAATAAGTTAGTGACGTACCGTGGGGGACGGGTAGGGCCCTCCCTATATATACTCTGTCAGGACAGGTCCAGTAGGATAGGTCTCTTTCCAAAAAGTTTTCTCTCCCAGCTGTCATGTGGTTAGCTGCTGGAGAGTAAGTGTCCGGGTATTGCTGGCGGTTCGGGCGTGTGACGCCAACCGGGTCGGCCGCTCGGATCGGAGCGTCTCGCGTGTTGTGCCGGGCTAGAACACCTTACAAATAAAGATACATATATAGTATTTGAAGGAGTATAATTTAAATAGGAACATGTGAAAAAAAGATAAACAAATTTACAATTTCATCCAATATCAAAAGATTTAACTTAACATAATTCCATTCAATTATTATTTTTAGCTACTTCAATCTCATTATTCTACGAGCAGGATAAGACTACCATCCTCATCGCGAGCGAGAGAAACCACCATCCCACAATAATTATCTCCAGTTAATCAAGAGTTTATCTAGACATAGTTTAATTTAATCTATCATATCACTTTCCAATGTATTCAAGGTTTATCAATTAATTATTTGACTCTATAAAGAAATTAAAATTATTATAAAAATGTTGAAAAGGTTAAATAGTTCAAAAATAACATTTTGGTCAAAACTGAATAGTTACACATACGCACGCCTTCTATTAACTTAAATTTTTAGGAGAAACCAATTTTATAATTTAATATCTGAATTTTTATAATTTAAAAGTTTAATATTCAATTCTTATTAATTTTAAAAGAAAGAATTTTGGCATAAACTTAATAAAAAGAAAAAGTAAGTACATTTTTTCTATATATAAATTTTAAAATAATTAAAAAAAAATCTCTTTGAAATAAGAGAAATTAAGACAGAAAGAGATTATTGTTATTCATTTTTACACAGGGCTTTCTGAGTTTAATTGCCGGCATGTTTTGTAAATTGAAGGGCAAGAATAATTATGTTAAATATGTCATATCACAAAATTTATTAAAATTAAATTATATTATTATTTTAAAAATATTAATTATATACTAAAATCAATCATTATACAATTATATATAAATATAGGTATAGTATAATTTAATTTATTTTTAATGTATATTCTATATTTTAATATACATTTTATACTATTAATTATTTTAATCTACACCTATTATTATTATTATTATTATTATTATTATTATTATTATTATTATTATTATTATTATTACAAGGAAATTTAATTGTGAGGTTTGAGTTGCCGTAAGCATGTGAAACTTCCTTCTATATCGGAGCATGACTAAGAAAGATTTATACTTTTTTAATCTTTAATCTTTATAATAAGTATTAGATTCTAAAAGAGTGCATATAATTGAGTTAAGGGCCGCGAGTATGCGGAATATTATCGTGAAGTGCTTATCTTTGTTAATTATGTTTTATGCTTTATTATTATTATTGATTATCAATGTTAGACAATAATGCATAACATCAAAATCTTTTTTAAAAGCCATTGGATTAGGACTTGCAATAAGCAACATGGGGAATAAATAACCTCGATATTAATAATAGGGTGATTAAATTATTATAAACTAATCCAACTAGGGGAACAGAGATTTTAATGGTATTTAATTATTAGCATGCTTACATGATTCAATGGATAAAAGAATCGCATATGGAAGAGTCCAAATAGCTTATTGAAAAATGCATGATCTTAAGGATAATGATGCTTTAGCCTTTAGATTTGTCATTTGTTGGTAAAACTCTGTCTAGAATCGAGGGAATAAAAATTAGTTTATTGTTCCAGTGGAAACATAACAGATAGAAATTAAATAAGTAGAAGATAAAATACGCATTGACCTCCTCACCATTTTGTTTGCTTCCCTTGTGGGAGATTATAGGCCAACAATATTTGGCAGCAGCTATAGGTATTATATACGGAAAAATATTAAAGAATCAATATTTTTTATTAATATTAATTAACATTTTAAATTAATATTTTATTTTTATATTTTTAAAATTTAATATTTAGAAACTAGATTTTAAACTTTAATAATTAAAATTTAAAAGTTGATCAAATATTAATTAGCCAAAAATCAAATAAATTTTGTTAATCACGTTTCATTGCACTTTTATATATAACATATAATATACACTAAAATAGTAGTAATATGAGGTAATTAAGTGTCCGAAAAGAAATAGGAACAAGGTCTAGGATTGCCATTTTTCTAGTGGAAGTGTAAATGTCAAAATCGCCATCTATGCCTACTAAAATTTTCAGAATTATATATATTATCATTTTATTTATTATTACAGTAATCATTGTTACTTCTATTTTGAGTGTTTTTTTTAGACTTAATAAATATAAGAGAATGAATTACTAATATCTTATTATTTCTACTCTAAATTATATTCCCTCAAAAGAATGTTTAATGAATATCCAACTTAATTCAAATAAATAAATTAAATAATAGTTTTTGTGACCATCAAAATTATATTAAAATTTAAGAGTAATAAATAATCGTCTTCAAGGTTTTCAAAAATTACAATGTGTACATCCACTATACTTAATATATTCAAGCCAAGGTTTATACCAATCATAAAAATATAATAAATTAAAATTTAAATTAAAAAAATGTGGTAGTTTTTGTTTAAAAAAGGTGACAATTTCAAATAGAAAAATCTTGAACAAGTGATAAAAGATAAAAGTAATATATATATATATATATATATATATATAGAGAGAGAGAGAGAGAGAGAGAGAGAGAGAGAGAGAGAGAGAGAGAGAGAGAGAGAGAGAGAGAGAGTAGGTATAAGATGTGAGTGGTAATAGCAAGACCGAGCAGACGAAATAGCGTTTGGTATAAAGAATTAGAATGCGGAAGAGAACATTTCTCCTCTTTCTTGAAATGGCCGGTTGTATATTCAGCTCTTCTACTACTATTTCTTTACATTGAGACACAAGCAACAACAAGGAACAATTCAAACACTTTGACTTCTGATTATTTATAAGGACACTACGTTATAGGTTATCCAATCAACAAAATGGGACAATGTCATTTATGCCTTCAAGAATATTGAGTTATTGACATTGTCAGTTCGTTGTTACTTTGTTCATTACCGTGTATATGCATATAGCGTGTTTTGCTGAAATAAAAAGATCACGTGCACATTATTTTTTTTTTGTTTTTTTACTAAACATAAGAAAATTAGAATATACAACTTTTAAATAAATATGATAAGACTATACTATTTGAATTATAATTTGTTGGTTGCACATTAAATTTTAGTAGTTACTAAATAAATTTATTTATGTATGTATGAATATATATTATTTAATTTTTTGTATGCGTTATAATTTAACATATATTTTATATGAATAATTAATTTAGTAATCAAATTTTTATACACACCTAATATGATTGTTTATTAATCACTTTAAGAATTAGTCTCCAACGCATTTTTTATTATTATACTTTTTTCTTTTGAAATTATTTCTTTTATATTTTAAATTTTTTAAAAAAACATTAATATATTTTAATATTTTTATCTAAATCTATTAAATTTTTTAGAGATATTTTAATATATTCTATATAAAAAAATTTATATTAAAAAGTAAAAGAGAAAAAAAAGAGATAAAAATAAAAGGTAAATAAATAGCGTAGAGGAAGAACTAGACTTACTTTATAGAGTAAATAATAGTTTTTCAAGTTGTAATGAAATAAAAAGGTAAAAACCATAATTAATCTAAAATAAAAGAGTTGAGTAGCGAATTATTGTTTGCCGCCTAAGCAAATAAAGAAAACCATGTCGTCTTATATATATATGAAGATGCATAGATTTTTTACCATCAACATTTAAATCATACGTTAAAAGAAAAACGTTATTATTATTTTTGTACACCACACATTTTTAAAAGAAAGCACAGAGAGTCAGGTTGGAAAATCAATAATAAGCATAAACTTTAACAGTTACCATTTTAATATAGAGCACCGCTAGGGACCAGTAGTTTTCTAACTTTTGGGCTAGTAAATAACTAGCAATAGTAATTTTATATCTCAAACAAAATAAAGCCCAAACCCATAAAGAGAGTGTGTATTCATGCTTCTTTACCACACTCTCTTCTTCTCTCCAAAAATTTTACAATCTCTCCTCTACACTCTTGCGCGCCATTTTTGTTGCTCACAACGCTGGAGCACGCTCAACACGAATCAGCATTTTTGAGCTCGCTGTTCATCTCAAGTAGCGTCTCCAATAGCAGCAGCGTTATTCTCTGCAACATGCAACAGCATCTCTCAGCTCTCTATCCATTCTCCTTCGTTTCTACTAATGTGTGATGCTTCTTCAAGATTAATGTGAAGGTAAATGAGTTTTGATTTTTGTTCATTTATTACTTTCTTCAACTCTTACCTTCTTGCTGTCCATCATTCTGTATCCATTCAAAACATGCAACCAGAAATTCATAATAACACCCAAAAATATTACTCAATGTTTCTTGTCTTTCATAAAAAATCTTTAAGTACTCTATAATAAAATTTCTTTTGATTTTGATTTTGATTTTGATTTTGATTTTGATTTTGATTCATCATTAAGTTATTATCTCAATTGTTACTAGAGGTTTGTTGTGGTAGAACTTTGGAAATTGAAGCTAAAGTTTAATATGATAAGACGCAGCAACACTATTTTCATGAGTAGATTGCCCACCACCTGTTTGAGAAATTACCGCAGCAACTCTATAATAACTCTTCTCTTCTTCTACCTTTATTATTACTTTTGCCAGTCCATTTTGTCCTTGGTATGCTCCTGGATGTTGGTGGTTTCTGGTCAATGATTTATTTTGCTGTGCATGAAAATTATTCAACAGTGTGAGGAGCTATGTTATATCATATGACTTAGGTTCTTAATCAAGCCACCTCGTTGATGTCAATTTTGATAGACCACCTAAATACATTGTTATTGATGCTATTATATTAACTAATCATACATAGAAAAGCAGTCTCTGTAATAAGAATTAATTGCTTGAAGATTGATGAATCAAATCAATACATGTATATGAAAATCATAATAAGTTGGCTGTCAACCAATATTAGCTCTCAGAAAGAAAATAAAGCTATACTAAAAAATACTTTCATGGTTATCCCTTTATGCATAAAGTCAATTAAATTATTTTGTGTTTAATATGAACTATGAAGGAAGGAACAGAAGACTTCAAGGCTTAGCTGCTGCTATCCTAAAGTTGTGGGAGAAGAGTCTTATTGCAAAAATTGCTATCAAGTTTGGAGTTCCAAATACTGACAATGAATTGATGGCCAATGAACTAAAGACAAGTTTGATAGACAATCTATTGTTCAGTATATACAAGTTTCAAGACATCATAGACTAAATAGGTATATGTTGAGCTTGTAAAGACACTTTTTCTTTAGCCTGAACACTTAAGCTTCCAGAATGTTCTAGAGTGTCAAAGGTTAAACATATGACATTGAATGCAGATGAATCATAATAGTAATATTGCTGGAACTTTTAATTTATAAATCTTTGAAAAAATTCATTAAGTTATTATCTCATTTGTTAGTACAAGCTTTGTTGTGGTAGAGCTTTGATAATGGCTACTGCATAATTGATTACTAGCTTTGTTAATAGTATGTTTCTTAATAACATGCAGTGATTATTTGAAAATGGAAAAAGATCCAGATATTAAGATGCCGCGAAGAAGTACAACTACAAAGAAATCTGAAACAGGAACTAGAAGGAAAATGCACCAGAAAACTCTTGAAAAACTAGAATCTCGGGTATGAACCAATTAAAAAGGGGATTTTGCACACTTTACTCTGGACACTTTGCACCCATCTGAATGAAATTTTGCACACACTTTAATGAGAATTTGCACACATTATTCAGCATAGTTTGCACTCAATATAACTGTTTTTTGCACACATTTTTCGAACAGTTTGTACCCACTTTAATTGGATTTTGCACACATCAATTTTGCCTAAGGTATACACGCCTAGATATAATTCCTGTCAATCTGGATCCTCTCACCTTAGCTTTGATCATCAACACATGGCATGAGCACGATAGGACCATGTCCAAATGTGGCTGCTTCCATTTATGTATGTTGTGTCTAGTAGATATAGCCCTAGGCTTCTCTCTGCTACTAAAATGATGGGATAATGTTAAATCATACTGTTACTTACATGCCTTTGGTAACTGTTTAGTGGGTCGTTGTTATATTTTTGGCTGGTATATGATGTGGGTCATTTAATTTGTACACCATAGGGGAAAATATTGCATATGCTGCATGCTGGGATTATTAACTTGTATTAAAAACTGCTGGCCCCTAGCGGTGCACACATCAATTTTACAATTTGCACTCACTTTAGTCAAGTTTTGCACACCTTACTTGCACAGTTTACACCAAGTTTAATAAAATTTTTCATATATCACTTAGCATATTTTGCACCCAGTTTAATAAGATTTTTTTACTTTATGTTTGCAGAAAGTAATAGAATGTCGTTGTTCTCCTGTTTCGGTTTTCACAACGATAAATTCTCTTACAAAAGAGCAAAAAATTGAAGTTGATAAAATGGGATTCTCATCCATGAAGGCTATTCAAGATTGGAAAATTGATAGGCGGTTATTCCTCGCACTTGCTAAAGCATATAACACAATAACAAGCAAACTGGAATTAGTGGTGGGGGATATCGATGTGACAACAGACAAAATTGGGTTAGCACTAGGATTACCTTCAATTGGTAAAAGTTTTTCAGAAGAAGAAGATTGGACTTCAGAGCAAAAAAGATTAGTTGCCCCGTTCAAGTCTGTGACAAACCCATGGTTACAAGAAGTATTACATTCAAGAGAATGTAATGTTTCAACATCCAAAGGGAGAGATTATTTTAGGAGAGCATTTACAATGTTCATTATTAGCTCATTTTTGGCACCAACAAGTAGCGCTGTCACATCCCCAAAGCACTTACGTGCCATTGTTGATGTAGAGAATATCACAAGATACAATTGGGCAAGATTTGTGCATGATGAGCTTATGAAAGGGGTTCAAAAATTCAAGAAAAAAATACATTAAGTATTGATGGTTGTCTTTATGTTTTGATGGTAATCTGTCTAATGTACTTATCCTTTTTTCCTTTTTTCATTTCTTTTTTGATGATAATCATTACATTTATTATTTTGCTTGTAGATTATCTATTACTACAAAGACACATTCGGAGATAAGAAAAATTATATGGGGCCTCCACCACCATGGATTGCTTATTGGGATAAAGAAAAATTTGCAAAGAAGTTGACACAGGAGTCATCAAAGCAAAGGCCAACGGTTTGTTTTATTTATTTTATCTTGTTAATTCGCTTCTTTTTTTAAAAAAATTGATGATTGCTTATAATATCCCAGAATTCTTTCGATTAATAAACCCCTTAATGAACATTTCTAAGTTGAATTCTTTTCACTTCTAGTTATCAGCTACGTTTTGTTTATCCAAGAGAAAATACATTAATTAGGTTTGATCCTTTATGTGTTCTTGTGTGATGTGTGATGTGTGTGTTGTTTGAGATACATTCAACTGTGTTGAATTTCTAATTGTTGAAATCCTGCTATCTATATAGAATGCTCAAATGGCATAGTTATAGTTATGATAGTGCCTCAATTTTATTCTAAGTCTTATATTTGCATGCCTTGTTTTAGAAGTTAGTAAAATGACATTCCAAGGTTGTTGAGAGCAGATGTGGATTAGTGAGTATAATTGTGCTATTTTGTGGTGTGCTTATTAGTGAATTAGTGTGTAGTTATTTGCTCTAAAGATTGAATGCAGTGTGATAACAGAAAAATAGTGGCAAGTTTGGTGCAAACGGCAGAGAATACAATTACAATGGTAAATAACAAAATTGAAACTAAACTGGATTTAATATGTGATCTCTGTTTTTTATTTTCAATTTTTAATTCATGGAATGTTAGTTATGCTACAACTCTTCTCCGTTGGCGAATGGAAAGCATTATAAGCTAAATATTAATTTCTAGTGAACTGAACCTTTTTTGGATTTTTTTTTCTGTTTTGCATAATATGATGAGTGTATAATATAATCTGTGTGACTATTATTGTAGGGTATTGTTACCCTTTTAGTTAAGCAAGGTGATGTTGATGCTAAATTTGCAAAGAACACAACAAGAGCACCAACTAAGAAAAGGGGGGCGAAGGAGCTTAATAAAGATAACACAATGAAGGAAAAGAAAGAAAGGTAAAAAAAATAAAATTTTGGGAAGTTATAAATGAAAGGACTGGAGCCTATGAGTATTACAAACACTCTTTATCACTAATTAAATTTCTTTTTTATAGATTTGATGAACAAAATAATGACAACAAAATGTCAAAGGAAGATGATAATGTATCAGATGAGCAAAAAGATAAAGAAAGGTAAAAATTAGTTTTGATTTATCTTTTGTAATAAAAGAGAATGTAAAGTAAAATATAGTGTATTCTTCTTTATAGTGATGCAAAGCAAAATGATGAAAAAGAGGTCAAAACAAGGTAAAAATAGTGTATGTGCTTTTTTATAGTTATGATTTTTTTTTATTTATTGTTCTACAAATCTTTAATTATTGTTTTTATTGATTTAATAGGGAAGACAAAAAAGATGAAAACAACATGAGATCGCCAATGAAATCGCCAATGCGATCGCCTAGCAATATGGGTATAAATTATAGTTCTTAGTGTTTGTTGTTTTGCATTATGTATTATGTGAATATATATGAGATTTTTGTTATGTAATTTTGCACACATGAATCAGCAAGTTTGCACCCTATGTAATGAATTTTTGCACACATGAATTTGATGTTTTGCACCCACTTTAATGATATTTTGCACACATAAATCTGATAATTTGTACCTGCTTTAATGAATTTTTGCACCCACTTTAATGATATTTTGCACACATGAATCAGCAAGTTTGCACCCTATGTAATGAATTTTTTGCACACATGAATTTGATGTTTTGCACCCACCTTAATAAGATTTTGCACACATGAATCAGTAAGTTTGCACCCTATGTAATGAATTTTTGCACACATAAATTTGATGTTTTGCACTCACATTCCTATTATTTAGATTCCACTTTCTCTCTATTTTAAATCTCATTTTTGTGTATATGTTCTGTTTTAGATGATGCAATAAAACCTGAATGGAGAGAAATTGTGCAAAGTGCAGTACAAGCATTCTTAGAAATAGAAGACTGTGATATATATACACCTTCTCCAATCAAGAAGACACAAGAACCTGTGGGACCATCAATTCCATCATTCTCCCTAATGATACATGAGGAAAACAAAATAGGGGAAGAAATAAAGGTGATAGATGAGAAAAATAAAATAGGAGAAGAAGGAAAGGTGATAGAGGACAATAAATTAATAGAAGTAGATAAGGATAAGATATACTTTTGGGCAACAGACGACAGGTTGAACAAGGATGAGTCTTTGTGCATCTTAAAAGATATACCTAGAGCAATGCTTGTTAGGGAGGATATCATGTCAATGTTGCCAAGACATCAGATAAACAATATGGTTAGATTTCTTGACTGTGACATGTTTTTGTTTTTTTTATATTTTTATGTGTATTATGTTTTGGAACTAACATTACATTATAAAATGCAGGTTTTGAATTATATGGTCTTTTTTTTTCAACAAATTAAGGCCACCTAGCTTTGATGTCTATTGTATAAATGCTTTTGTTTTGGTGTGTATACAAAGTTACAAACTACTTTTTCAGTTTTATAATTGGAGAGTTTAAACTTTATAATCTAACTATTTCTTTATATATAGGGAGAGATGTTCTCACATTGGGGACACTTGGTCAAAAGAAAGAAAAAAAGTTATGTACTTCTTCTCGATGATTTTGGAAAGAATGGTGACAGCTTTTTTGAGCAAAAGGAAATTCCAAAACATAGATGGGTGAGTAAAACTAAAACTATTCTCTATGTATTGTGTTAATTTTTTTGTTTGTGTCAGAGCTATATTTGCTATGTATTTATTTTGTCGGTGTCATGCTATTTGTGGATTAATTTCATTCCTTCCCTGTCATAGTTAAACTTCTCTACCATAGTTGAATCCCTTAAGATTATAGTATTAGACCCAAAATGTTTACCTTTATTTAATTTTGGGTGTGTCTATTCCCTGTGCTCTGCACTTTTTTCAGAACCCTGTTTCTATCCACATACCCTGTCACTGTTACCTTGTGTTAATTTTTTTCATTTGAATGCTATTAAATATTTATAATGGATCAGAAATGAAACAGAAATGCTATCCTTTGTTTTTGGACTAATAACAATAATTAGACATATAAAGTTATAGACATGAATATATTACTTAATGCTATCCTCTGTTTTTGAATCTATACTTGATATATGGGCATTGGAGCTTCTCTTTATTTATACATTAAAGTTAGTGATGCCTCCTTTTGCCTTATTTGAATCTGCTGACCCTAATCATGAGAAGTATTTTTGTATCTTTTGGTACTTATGGTTTTGGACAATTTCATCATTACTTTGTTAAATTATAAATCGATTTGTTGGTCAAGACTTTCACTTCTAATAAGAAAATATGATATAATGCAGTTATTGGTGTCGTGCTGCTATGACTATCACTGGTGGCTATATACTTATGACATCTATGAAAAGAGACTTTTTGTCTTGGATTCCTTGTATAAAGAGGCCAAAGGAGATAGGGTGCAGTTAGACATATATGCGGTATAATTTCGTTTTGCTCACATGATATTATATTATGTGGTTTAATAGTTTTATTTATTAACAATGAACCCTTTTTTCAGAGAAAATTGATTCAACAAATGGTCTAGCTGTGCCAAACTATGAGCTACCAAAGAATGACCCGATCCCAATTTATTTGAATCTCCCTAGACAATCAAATAAGTAAGCATAATATTAATTATGTTATATTATAAATAATATAAATGTACATGATAAGACTAACTAAATTCTAATTCAATTTTTTTTTCAGCTATGATTGCGGATTGTTTGTAATAAAATGGGTAGAAATGTGGAATCCTAGTAGTATCGAGATTAATGTGTCCAACATGCCAGAATGGGACGAAGTAAATATTTTTTTGTATAGTTTTTATTTTTGCTTTTGATGTTCATGTTTTTTTTTTTTATAATTTATGATCTTTGTGAACTTTGTTATTGCAGTTTGAGTGTGTTAATTTAAGGAAGTAATTGGTCATCCAAATGCTTACATCACTTTCAAATGCACTTCTTAAGGATGTTATAAACAAATCAGAGAAATATAGAGTGGTAAAGCCAACTCCAGCTCAATCAAGTCCTTACATAGTATGTAATACTGATGAATTGATGATCGAATGCCTTGGTTCGGCTGGGAAGGGGTTTAGAAAGAAAACTGTTGCTAAGAAGCGCAGAAACTGAAATTCAAGACTTACAGTTACCATCTCTTTTTAGGGGTTATTGGATATACTTGTTTTCTATATAACAAAGTTCAAGCGATCATTAGATATACTTGTTTTGTAGAAAGGTATTGTTTTGTAGTTTTTACTATATAGTATGCACTCACTTTCTGAACCTCCAAGCTGATTAATTGTCTCAATGAATGTTTGGGGAAGTTCAGGAGTCCATTTGAACCTTGGCTTTGGCATCAGTTGCGAGAACCAAGTGCACGCTACTTTGTACATTTTCCATTGTGTGTTGCTTCTTTTAGGAAAGAAAGAGTTACACTGTAGCATGTAATGTAAGCAAACACAAGAGAGACTTTTCAGTTTTCAATGAATGAATGATTCCTTTTTTAGCTATGTATGAATCCTATGTGATCTTATATATAAATTGGAGTAGTTATATCCCATGATCTCATTCTCATATCAGGAAGCATGAGTGGGGTTATATTACAAACTAATTTTATATCTATGAATAAGTTTAATTTGCACCTATTATAATGAGATTTTGCACACATAAATCAGATAGTTTGCATTCATTTTAACAGGATTTTGCACACCTTATGAATACAATTTGCACCCGTCTTAATGAGATTTTGCACACCTTACTCAAATAATTTACATCCACCTTAATGAGATTTTGCACACCTCACTCAGCACATTTTGCACCCCAATGTAATATTTTTTGCACACATGAATTTGATATTTTGCACCCAATTTAATGAGATTTTGCACACCTCACTCAGCACATTTTGCACTCAATGTAACGAATTTTTGTACACATAAATTCGATGTTTTGCACCCAATTTAATGAGATTTTGCATACCTCACTCAGCACATTTTGCACCCCATGTAATAAATTTTTGCACACATAAATTCGATGTTTTGCATCCAATTTAATGAGATTTTGTACACATGAATCAGATAGTTTGCACACATGATAGTTTAATTTTTCATGTAGAAAAAATATTTTTTTAAATATCAAGTATAACAAATTTATTAAAAATATACACGTTAAATTATTTCAAATTTTAGATAATGAATGTTAAAATTAAGTAAAAAAATTAAACTCTTCTATTTGAAAATAATGACAAAAAATTTTATTATTTAATTTTGTTTAATACTCTAGTCTTCATAGCCAACAGAGACTTTTGTCCCTTACGACCATTTTATAAAAGTAGTTTAATACTATTACGGGTAAAATACTAGTTACAAACTAATTTTGTACCTATAAACAAATTTAATTTACACCTATTTTAATGAAGCATATATGCATATATCCATAGTTATTTTGCTTACAAATTTCTCCATCATCTCGTTCTCAATATATTATTATTATTATTATTATTATTATTATTATTATTATTATTATTATTATTGTAACTGGTACTTGTTTTAATTTATATAGGAAAGAATCTTGGAAGATGAAAACTGCATTTTGTCCAATTGGGTAATTTAGCAAGCTATAGATTTGGTACTAGTTAATATAGTTATATATATACACATTAATTATTATTACTAATAAATGGAATAACAGGAGCAGCAAGCTGCTGTATTGGAGTTTGAAAGCAGTGATGGATCATCATCATCATCATCATCAATTGCCATTCTATGATGATGAGCAGTTTGTACACATAAAACTAATCATTTTTATTATTTCTTGTCCAAAATAATAATTGTCTCATGAATCATCAGCTAATTGAACTCTTTAATGTATTGCTAAATAAAATTCTTTTTGGTTCGACATTATTTTGCTATCAATCGACATTTGAAAATTGGTATGAATGGATTGAGTTCAATAAGGACATGAATTCTCCCATTGATCCTCTCATTGAATCAGATTTAAATCCCTCATTAACATTGTAGTTAGCATCTTGAAGCTGAAACAATTTAAAAGAAAAAACAAATATATTAGATCACATGTATAAAAGTCATATGTTTATAAATCACAAAAAATCACAAACTATTGGATGAACCTGTTCGTTGAAAAGGAGACTTTGAAGATCTCCAATATGTTGATTATCCTTTATATACAATAGAAAAAGCTATCACTCAAGTGTAAGTACTAAGTAATAACAGCATGGCTATAAAGTACAACTGATTATCCTTTATATATACCTTAAGGAAGTAGTTTCTACATCTAAAGTCTATTTATTATAAAAAAATAGCATGGGTAACAAAATAAAATAATGTTTTACCTCTTTTTTGGTTATCTCACTTTTCCTCTTCTTTGCCTCGGTCTTCTTTTTTATCATCTTGTCTTTTTCAGATCCTAGCCTATTTGTTGGACGACCCTTAGTGAACACATAAGGAGGGCTTTTAATATCTTGAATGCTTATTATACAGCCTCCTACAAAAATGGACAGTGCATCTTTACCACCATCTTTACCACCATTGGTGGACGAAATTGTGATCCATGTTCTTTTGTACTTGTATGAAATCATTATTATGGCATCGGTTGTTTTCACAACTCCGTTCAACTAACCAGCAAGTGTACTGGGTCGTCCAAGTAATAAACCTTACGTGAGTAAGGGTCGATCCCACAGAGATTGTTGGTATGAAGCAAGCTATGGTCACCTTGTAAATCTCAGTTAAGCTGATTAAAATTGTTTATGGTTTCGAAAATTAATAATAAAATAGAAATAATAAAAGGGATAGAATACTTATGCAGATTCATTGGTGAGAATTTCAGATAAGCGAATGGAGAGACTGTATGGCTCAAGGATGCCTACTTTCCTACTGCTTCAACTCAATCCTTCTTACTCCTTTCCATGGCAAGCTGTGTATAGGGGTTCACCGTTCGACGATGGCTACTTTCAATCCTCTCGGGAAAATGGTCCTCTGCGGCTGTCACTCGCATGGCTAATCGTCTGGAGGCATCACCTGGCCGAAGGCTACATCCCATCCTCGCAGTGAAAACTACGCTCACGCGCTCTGTCACAGCACGGCTAATCACTGGTTGGTTCCTGCGCCTACTGGAATAGAATCCCTTGATTCTTTTGCGTCTGTCACGCGCAGCACTTGCGAGTCTGAAGCACGTCACAGTCATTCATTACCGGAATCCTACTCGGAATACCACAGACAAGGTTAGACTTTCCGGATTCTCAGGATCCTACTCGGAATACCACAGACAAGGTGAGACTTTCCGGATCCTCATAAATGCCGCCATCTATCTAGCTTATACCACGAAGATTCTGTTGGGGAATCTAAGAGATATGCGCCCGGCCTAAGGTAGAACGGAAGTGGTTGTCAATCACGCGCATTCATAAGTGAGAATGATGATGAGTGTCACGGATCATCACATTCATCAAAGTTAAGTGCAACGTATATCTTGGAATAAGAACAAGTTGAATTGAATGGAAGAAAATAGAATTGCATTAATACTTGAGGTACAGCAGAGCTCCACACCCTTAATCTATGGTGTGCAGAAACTCCACCGTTGAAAATACATAAGTAAAAGGTTCAGGCATGGCCGAATGGCCAGCCCCCATGATCTGAGAACTAATCGTCCCAAGATGTTCTTCAGATCTAAAGTGATCAAAAGATGTCTAATACAATAGTTAAATGTTCTATTTATAATAAACTAGCTCCTAGGGTTTACATGAGTAAGTAATTGATGCATAAATCCACTTCCGGGGCCCACTTGGTGTATGTTTGGGCTGAGCTTGATCTATCCACGAGCTGAGGCTTCTCTTGGAGTTGAACTCCAAGTTATGACGTGTTTTGGGCGTTCAACTCCGGATCATGACGTTTTTCTGGCGTTTAACTCCAGACAGCAGCATGTACTTGGCGTTCAACGCCAAGTTACGTCGTCAATTTCCGAATAAAGTATGGACTATTATATATTGCTGGAAAGCCCGGGATGTCTACTTTCCAACGCCGTTGAGAGCGCGCCAATTGGAGTTCTGTAGCTCCAGAAAATCCATTTTGAGTGCAGGGAGGTCAGATTCCAACAGCATCAGCAGTCCTTTTGTCAGCCTCTTTCAGAGTTTTGCTCAAATCCCTCAATTTCAGCCAGAATTTACCTGAAATCACAGAAAAACACACAAACTCATAGTAAAGTCCAGAAATGTGAATTTAACATAAAAACTAATGAAAACATCCCTAAAAGTAGCTTGAACTTACTAAAAACTACCTAAAAACAATGCCAAAAAGCGTATAAATTATCCGCTCATCACAACACCAAACTTAAATTGTTGCTTGTCCCCAGGCAACTGAAAATCAAATAGGATAAAAAGAAGAGAATATACTATAAATTCCAGAATATCAATGAATATTAATTATAATTAGATGAGCGGGACTTGTAGCTTTTTGCTTCTAAACAGTTTTGGCATCTCACTTTTTCCTTTGAAGTTTAGAATGATTGGCTTCTCTAGGAACTTAGAATTTCGGATGATGTTATTGACTTTCCTAGTTAAGCATGTTGATTCTTGAACACAGCTACTTATGAGTCTTGGCTATGGCCCTAAGCACTTTGTTTTCCAGTATTACCACCGGATACATAAATGCCATAGACACATAACTGGGTGAACCTTTTCAGATTGTGACTCAGCTTTGCTAGAGTCCCCAGTTAGTGGTGTCCAGAGCTCTTAAGCACACTCTTTTGCTTTGGATCACGACTTTAACCACTCAGTCTCAAGCTTTTCACTTGGACCTTCATGACACAAGCACATGGTTAGGGACAGCTTGATTTAGCCGCTTAGGCCTGGATTTAATTTCCTTGGGCCCTCCTATCCATTGATGCTCAAAGCCTTGGATCCTTTTTACCCTTGCCTTTTGGTTTTAAGGGCTATTGGCTTTTTCTACTGGTCTTTTTTTTTCTTTCTATTTTTTTTTTCGCCACTCTCTTTTTTTTTTTTTTACAAGCTTTTGCTTTTTCACTGCTTTTTCTTGCTTCAAGAATCAATTTCATAATTTTTTTCAGATCATCAATAAGATTTCTCTTTGTTCATCATTCTTTCAAGAGCCAACAATTTTAACATTCATAAACAACATGATCAAAAGACATATGCACTGTTCAAGCATTCATTCAGAAAACAAAAAGTGTTGTCACCACATCAATATAATTAAATTAAATTCAAGGATAAATTCGAAATTCATGTACTTCTAGTTCTTTTGAATTAAAACATTTTTCATTTAAGAGAGGTGAAGGATTAATGGATTTTATTCATAGCTTTAGGGCATGGTTACTACACACTAATGATCATGAAATAAAGACACAAAACATAGATAAACACAACATAAAAACCGAAAAGCAGAAAGAAATAAAGAACAAGGAATGAATCCACCTCTAGTGGCGTCTTCTTCTTGAAGGACCAATGATGTTCTTTAGCTCTTCTATGTCCCTTCCTTGCCTTTGTTGCTCCTCCCTCATTGCTCTTTGATCTTCTCTTATTTCTTGGAGAATGATGGAGTGCTCATGATGTTCCACCCTTAATTGTTCCACATTGTGGCTCAAACCTTCTAAGGAAGTGTTGAGTTGTTCCCAATAGTTGTTTGGAGGAAAGTGCATCCCTTGAGGTATCTCAGGGATTTCTTGATGATGAGCTTTCTCATGCACCTCTTGAGAACCGTGAGGGGCTTCTCTTACTTGCTCCATCCTCTTCTTGGTGATGGGCTTATCCTCTTCAATAGAGATGTCTCCTTCTATGATAACTCCAGCTGAGTAACACAGATGGCAAATAAGGTGAGGAAAAGCTAGCCGTGCCATAGGTGAGGGCTTGTCGGCTATTTTGTAGATTTCATTGGAGATGACCTCATGAACTTCTACTTCCTCTCCAATCATGATGCCATGAATCATGATGGCCCGATCCACAGTAACTTCAGATCGGTTGCTAGTAGGAATGATGGAGCGTTGAATGAACTCCAACCATCCTCTAGCTATAGGCTTGAGGTCCAGTCTTCTTAGTTAGATTGGCTTGCCTTTGGAGTCTCTCTTCCATTGAGCTCCTTCCACACAAATGTCCATAAGGACTTGGTCCAACCTTTGATCAAAGTTGACCCTTCTAGTGTAGGGGCGTTCATCTCCTTGCATCATGGGCAAGTGAAACGCCAACCTCACATTTTCCGAACTAAAATCCAAGTATTTCCCCCGAACCATTGTGAGATAGTTCTTTGGACTCGTGTTCATACCTTGATCATGGTTTCTAGTGATCCATGCATTGGCATAGAACTCTTGAACCATTAAGATTCCGACTTGTTGCATGGGGTTGGTTATGACTTCCCAACCTCTTCTTCGGACTTCATGTCGGATCTCCGGATAATCATTTTTCTTGAGCTTGAAAGGGACCTCAGGGATCACTTTCTTCTTTGCCACAACATCATAGAAGTGGTCTTGATGGCTCTTGGAGATGAATCTTTCCATCTCCCATGACTCGGAGGTGGAAGCTTTTGTCTTCCCTTTTCCTTTTCTAGAGGATACTCCGGTCTTAGGTGCCATTGATGGTAATGGAAAAACAAAAAGCTTGTACTTTTACCACACCAAACTTAAAATATTGCTCACCCTCGAGCAAGAGAAGAAAGAAGAGAAGAAGAAGAAGAAGAAAATATGGTAGAGAGGGAGAGAGGTAGGTTCGGCTTAGGTGAAGAAGGAGGGGTTGTGTTGTGTGAAAATGAAGTAGAATGGAAGGGTATTTATAGGGAAAGGGGGGAGGTATGTTCGTCCATTTGGGTGGGAATGGGAGGGAAATTGGTTTGAATTTTTGAAGGTAGGTGGGGTTTTTGGGGAAGAGTGGATGGATGTGAGTGGTGAATGGGGTAATTGGGAAGAGGAATTGAGGTGATTGGTGAAAGGTGTTGGGAAGTGTGACATGGGGAAGAGTGAATTTGGATTAGGAGAGTATGATTAGGATTAAAAGGTAAGGTGGGAATATGTTAGGTGGGGATCTTGTGGGGTCCACAGATCCTGAGGTGATTCTGTGGGGTCCACAGATCCTGAGGTGTCAAGGAATTCCATCCCTGCACCAAATAGGCATGTAAAATGCCTTCGTGCATCATTCTGGCGTTTAAACGCCCATTGGTGCACGTTCTGGGCGTTCAACGCCCATGTAAAGCACGTTTCTGGCGTTGAACGCCAGTTTCATGCTTGTTACTGGCGTTCAGCGCCAGTTTTTCCTCTCTGGGCACATTCCTGGCGTTCAGCGCCAGAATGTTGCTTGTTTCTGGCGTTCAGCGCCAGAATGGTGCTCTGTTCTGGCGTTGAACGCCAGCCAGATGCATCTTACTGGCGTTGAACGCCAGCCCGTGCGTCCTCCAGGGTGAGATTTTTTTCTTCTGCTGTTTTTGATTCTGTTTTTAATTTTTATGATTTTTTTGTGACTCCTCATGATCATGTACCTAATAAAATACAAAATAACAATAAAATATAATAAAATAAAAATTAGATAAATAAAATTGGGTTGCCTCCCAACAAGCGCTTCTTTAATGTCAATAGCTTGACAGTGGCTCTCATGGAGCCACAAGGTGATCAGGTCAATGTTGTATAGTTGTCCACACCAAACTTAGAGTTTGGATATAGGATTTTAACACCAAACTTAGAGTTTGGTTGTGGCCTCCCAACACCAAACTTAGAGTTTGACTGTGGGGGCTCTTCTTGACTCTGAACTGAGAGAAGCTCTTCATGCTTACTCTCTTTTGTCACAGAGGGATGGCCATGTGCCTTAAACACAAGGTATTCCCCATTCAATTGAAAGACTAACTCTCCTCTGTTGACATCTATCACAGCTTCTGCTGTGGCTAGGAAAGGTCTTCCTAGGATGATGCATTCATTATCTTCCTTCCTAGTGTCTAGGATTATGAAATCAGCAGGGATGTAAAGGCCTTCAACCTTTACTAGCACGTCCTCTACTAACCCATAAGCTTGTCTCAATGACTTGTCTGCCAATTGTAATAAGAACAAGGCAGGCTGTACCTCAATGATCCCCAGCTTCTCCATTACAGAGAGTGGCATAAGATTTATCCCTGACCCCAGATCACACAGAGCTTTTGCAAAGTTCATGGTGCCTATGGTGTAAGGTATTAAGAACTTGCCAGGATCTTGTTTCTTTTGAGGTAGAGTTTTCTGAATCCAAGAATCCAGTTCACTAATGAGCAAGGGAGGTTCACTTTCCCAAGTCTCATTACCAAACAACTTGGCATTCAGCTTCATGATAGCTCCTAAGTATTGAGCAACTTGCTCTCCAGTCACATCTTCATCCTCTTCAGAGGAAGAATAGTCTTCAGAGCTCATGAATGGCAGAAGGAGATTTAATGGAATCTCTATGGTCTCTATATGAGCCTCAGATTCCTTTGGATCCTTAATAGGAAACTCCTTCTTGCTTGAGGGACGTCCCAGGAGGTCTTCCTCACTAGGATTTTCGTCCTCTTCCTCCCTTGTGCATTCGGCCATATTGACTATGTCAATGGCTTTGCACTCTCCTTTTGGATTCTCTTCTGTATTACTTGGGAGAGTACTGGGAGGAGTTTCAATGACTTTCTTACTCAGCTGGCCCACTTGTGCCTCCAAATTTCTAATGGAGGATCTTGTTTCATTCATGAAACTGAAGGTGGCTTTTGACAGATTAGAGACTATATTGGCTAAATTAGAAGTGTTTTGCTCAGAATTCTCTGTCTGTTGCTGAGAAGATGATGGATATGGCTTACTATTACTCAGCCTATTGCGTCCACCATTGTTAAAACCTTGTTGAGGTTTTTGTTGATCCTTCCAGGAGAAATTTGGATGATTTCTCCATGATGAGTTATAGGTGTTTCCATAAGGTTCACCCATGTAATTAACTTCTGCCATGGCAGGGTTCTCAGGATCATAAGCTTCTTCAGAAGCTGCCTCTTTAATACTGTTGGATGCATGTTGCCATCCATTCAGATTTTGAGAGATCATGTTGACCTGTTGAGTCAACACTTTGTTCTGAGCTAATATGGCATTCAGAGCATCAATTTGAAGAACTCCTTTCTTTTGAGGTATCCCATTATTCACGGAATTCCTCTCAGAGGTGTACATGAATTGATTGTTTGCAACCATGTCAATGAGTTCTTGAGCCTCTTCAGGCGTTTTCTTCAGGTGAATAGATCCACCTGCAGAATGGTCCAATGACATTTTTGAAAATTCAGAGAGGCCATAATAGAATATATCTAATATGGTCCATTCTGAAAACATGTCAGATGGACATCTTTTGGTCAGCTGCTTCTATCTTTCCCAAGCTTCATAGAGGGATTCTCCATCTTTTTGTTTGAAGGTTTGAACATCCACTCTCAGCTTGCTCAGCTTTTGAGGAGGAAAGAATTTATCCAAGAAGGCAGTGACCAGCTTATCCCAGGAGTCCAGGCTATCCTTAGGTTGTGAATCCAACCATATTCTAGCTCTGTCTCTTACAGCAAAAGGGAAAAGCATGAGTCTGTAGACTTCAGGATCAACTCCATTCGTCTTTACAGTCTCACAGATCTGCAAGAACTCAGTTAAGAACTGATAGGGATCTTCAGATGGAAGTCCATAAAACTTGCCGTTTTGTTGCATTAAAGCAACTAGCTGAGGTTTCAGCTCAAAGTTATTGGCTCCAATGGCAGGAATGGAGATGCTTCTTCCATCAAACTTGGACGTTGGTTTTGTGAAGTCACCAAGCATTCTCCTTGCATTATTATTATTATTTTCGGCTGCCATCTCCTTCTCTTGTTCGAAAATTTCTGAAAGGTTGTTTCTGGATTATTGTAATTTACCTTCTCTTAATTTTCTCTTCAGAGTCCTTTCAGGTTCTGGATCAATTTCAACAAGAGTGCCTTTATCCTTGTTCCTGTTCATATGAAAGAGAAGAAAACAGGAAAAGAAGAGGAATCCTCTATGTCACAGTATAGAGATTCCTTTATGTTAGTAGAAGAAGAAAGGGGAGAAGAATGAAGAAGGATGGATTCGGATTTTTGGATGAAGAGAGGTGAAGAGAAGTGTTAGTAATTAAATAATTAAATAGAAGAAGAAAAGAGAAGGGAAATTTCGAAAATAGATTTGAAAAAGGGGTTAGTAATTTTTGAAAGATAAAATATAATTGAAATTTTAAAACAATTAATTAATTAAAAAGAATTTTTTGAAAAAGAGAGAGGTATTTTCGAAAATTAGAGAGGGAAGAGTAGTTAGGTGGTTTTGAAAAAGACAAGAAACAAACAAAAAGTTAGTTAGTTGATTGAAAAAGATTTGAAATCAAATTTGAAAAGATAAGAAGATAAGAAGTTGGATAAGATATTTTGAAATCAAATTTTGAAAAAGATAAAATTTTGAGAAGGATAAGATAAAAAGATAAGATAAAAATTTTAATAAAAAGATATTTTGAAAAAGATTTAATTTTTAAAATGACTTAACTAACAAGAAACCACAAGATAAGATTCTAGAACTTAAAGATTGAACCTTTCTTAACAAGAAGGTAACAAACTTCAAATTTTTGAACCAATCACATTAATTGTTAGCTTAATTTTCGAAAATTTGATAAAAAGATAAGAAAAAGATTTTGAAAATAATTTGAAAAAATATTTTTGAAATTTTCGAAAATGATAAAAAAATGAAAAAGATATGATTTTTGAAAAAGATTTTGAAAAGATAAGATTTTTTAAAATTGAAAATTTGATTTGACTTGTAAGAAACAACTAATTTTAAAAATTTTTTGACTAAGTCAACTTAAATTTTCGAAAATTATGAGAAAAATAAGGAAAAGATATTTTTTTGATTTTTGAATTTTTAATTATGAGAGAGAAAAACAACAAAAATACTTAATGCATGAAATTTTTAGATCAAAACAATGAATGCATGCAAGAATGCTATGAATGTCAAGATGAACACCAAGAACACTTTGAAGATCATGATGAACATCAAGAACATAATTTTGAAAATTTTTTGATGCAAAGAAAATATGCAAGACTCCAAACTTTAGAAATCTTTAATGCATGGACTTTAACAAACAAAAAATGCATATGAAAAACAACAGAAGACACAAAACAAGAAATCATCAAGATCAAACAAGAGGACTTTATCAAGAAAAACTTGAAGATCATGAAGAACACTATGAATGCAAGGATTTTTCGAAAAAATGCAAGAAAAATTTTAAAAGCATGCAATTGACACCAAACTTAAAAATTGACTCAAGACTCAAACAAGAAACACAAAATATTTTTTATTTTTATGATTTTCTAATTTTTTTTGGATTTTTATTAAATTTTTTCGAAAAATATAGTTTGTGAAAACGAAAAAGAAAAGAAAAATTTTGAAAAAGATTTTTGAAAAGAAAAATTACCTAATCTGAGCAACAAGATGAACCGTCAGTTGTCCATACTCGAACAATCCCCGGAAACGGCGCCAAAAACTTGGTGGACGAAATTGTGATCCATGTTCTTTTGTACTTGTATGAAATCATTATTATGGCATCGGTTGTTTTCACAACTCCGTTCAACTAACCAGCAAGTGTACTGGGTCGTCCAAGTAATAAACCTTACGTGAGTAAGGGTCGATCCCACAGAGATTGTTGGTATGAAGCAAGCTATGGTCACCTTGTAAATCTCAGTTAGGCTGATTAAAATTGTTTATGGTTTCGAAAATTAATAATAAAATAGAAATAATAAAAGGGATAGAATACTTATGCAGATTCATTGGTGGGAATTTCAGATAAGCGAATGGAGAGACTGTATGGCTCAAGGACGCCTACTTTCCTACTGCTTCAACTCAATCCTTCTTACTCCTTTCCATGGCAAGCTGTGTATAGGGGTTCACCGTTCGACGATGGCTACTTTCAATCCTCTCGGGAAAATGGTCCTCTGCGGCTGTCACTCGCATGGCTAATCGTCTGGAGGCAGCACCTGGCCGAAGGCTACATCCCATCCTCGCAGTGAAAACTACGCTCACGCGCTCTGTCACAGCACGGCTAATCACTGGTTGGTTCCCGTGCCTACTGGAATAGAATCCCTTGATTCTTTTGCGTCTGTCACTAACGCGCAGCACTTGCGAGTCTGAAGCACGTCACAGTCATTCATTACCGGAATCCTACTCGGAATACCACAGACAAGGTTAGACTTTCCGGATTCCCAGGATCCTACTCGGAATACCACAGACAAGGTGAGACTTTCCGGATCCTCATAAATGCCGCCATCTATCTAGCTTATACCACGAAGATTCTGTTGGGGAATCTAAGAGATACGCGCCCGGCCTAAGGTAGAACGGAAGTGGTTGTCAATCACGCGCATTCATAAGTGAGAATGATGATGAGTGTCACGGATCATCACATTCATCAAAGTTAAGTGCAACGTATATCTTGGAATAAGAACAAGTTGAATTGAATGGAAGAAAATAGAATTGCATTAATACTTGAGGTACAGCAGAGCTCCACACCCTTAATCTATGGTGTGCAGAAACTCCACCGTTGAAAATACATAAGTAAAAGGTTCAGGCATGGCCGAATGGCCAGCCCCCATGATCTGAGAACTAATCATCCCAAGATGTTCTTCAGATCTAAAGTGATCAAAAGATGTCTAATACAATAGTTAAATGTTTTATTTATAATAAACTAGCTCCTAGGGTTTACATGAGTAAGTAATTGATGCATAAATCCACTTCCGGGGCCCACTTGGTGTATGTTTGGGCTGAGCTTGATCTATCCACGAGCTGAGGCTTCTCTTGGAGTTGAACTCCAAGTTATGACGTGTTTTGGGCGTTCAACTCCGGATCATGACGTTTTTCTGGCGTTTAACTCCAGACAGCAGCATGTACTTGGCGTTCATCACCAAGTTACGTCGTCAATTTCCGAATAAAGTATGGACTATTATATATTGCTGGAAAGCCCTGGATGTCTACTTTCCAACGCCGTTGAGAGCGCGCCAATTGGAGTTCTGTAGCTCCAGATAATCCATTTTGAGTGCAGGGAGGTCAGATTCCAACAGCATCAGCAGTCCTTTTGTCAGCCTCTTTCAGAGTTTTGCTCAAATCCCTCAATTTCAGCCAGAATTTACCTGAAATCACAGAAAAACACACAAACTCATAGTAAAGTCCAGAAATGTGAATTTAACATAAAAACTAATGAAAACATCCCTAA
Source organism: Arachis stenosperma (assembly GCF_014773155.1). NCBI lineage: Eukaryota > Viridiplantae > Streptophyta > Magnoliopsida > Fabales > Fabaceae > Arachis > Arachis stenosperma. The sequence goes on along the minus strand of NC_080382.1, from coordinate 45,298,957 downwards.
AAGTAGCTTGAACTTACTAAAAACTACCTAAAAACAATGCCAAAAAGCGTATAAATTATCCGCTCATCAACCATCTTCTAATGTAAGCAAATTATCTAACTCATTGGCATTAGATGATGAGTTAGCAACATGCTTTTGACACTCCGCCATAGCCATATCAAGATAACGATGTAAGATGTCACTTTTTTCCTTTGTTTGGGATGCAAATTGAGCAACACTGTTTGAATGGGAGCATAAATCATCAAACCTCTCTGTTTTTGGATTCAACAAACTTGATCATAGCTGCTCTTAATATCACTATGTCTTCGCTTCACAAGTTTGCTCAAACGGTCCAAAATGTATCTTCTTGGAATTTCTCTCACGCGTTCATGCCCTAGGACAACCAAGCTATGACGGCATAATATGCCTCTTGATTCAAACATTTGACACATGCATGTAATATCCTTCGTTTCCGTATTATAGTTAACTTCATAAACCCTCTCTTTAAAAGTAGATATATCCTCCAAAATAGAATAGACTTTAGATGTAGAAACTGTTTTCATAAGGTGCAAAATACAATTTGCTTTCTTTCTAAATTGCTTTTGTACTTCCTTAAACTTTGCATTAGTATAGGCACCTTGAAATTGCTTCTCTATTAAGGAATTAGTGGCACAAGGTTTTATTGATTTATAGTCTTCAACATCAGCCTCCCTTTCTTGTTGCTCTTTTCATCCAAGGCAATTGTCATATTGTTTGACAAATTGAATCAACAAGCTCTTGTTATTTATAAATTTGTCAAAATATGAATGCATGCTCTCACTTCGTTGTGTGGATCTCATACCAGCCCAAAAAAAGTTGTCAAGAAAAATTGGAACCCATCGATATCTTTCTTCATAGATATCTATGTATCATAGTAAACAAATATACATAAAAAAAATTTGTAAGAAAACTTAACAAAAGTGGATGCAAATGTTGTCATAAACATGTTAATAATGCATTGAAGCTTAAAAAAAATTAGAATAAGAAAATTGTACTAGAGGCATATTCAAACACATGTTAGAATTCTAGCAAATAGAATATGATAGCCACTTGATACTTTTTTAAATACTAATATGCTAATTCCTATGTGCAAAATATAAAAATTCATGTTTAGAAAAGTACCTGATAGCCACTTGTTATCTTCTAAACCATATTCAATCAGAAAATCTTCCCATTGATTTTGAAAATCATCTTCTGAAATAGACTCCCAAACAATATTATTTAAATCACTTTGTAACTCTTCATATCTCTTGTGTCTTTTGAATTTTTCTGGAATCTTTTTCGTAATGTGCCAAATGCATAACCTATGACGTGTCTCTGGCATCACATTCTTAATTCCAGCTCATATTCCGAGGCATTGGTCTGTTATAATGCCTTTAGGAGCCTTTCCATGCATACATGTAAGCCAAGCATTAAATAACCAAGTAAACGAGCCTGAATTTTCCTTAGTCAACAAACCACACCCAAGAAGCACTGAGTTACCATGGTGATTAACCCCCACAAAGGAACCAAATGGCATATCGTAACGATTGGTTTTATAAGTAGTATCAAACGAAACTACATCACCGAAGTACTCATATGCTGCTCTACTTCGAGCATCAGCCCAAAATATAGTTTTGAGACGCTTGTTTTGATCAAGTTCAACATCAAAATAAAAATCAGAGTTCATTTCCTTCATCCGTGTAAAATACTTCAACATCTCCCTAGCATCCATTTCTTCCGTAACATTGCGTACCTTTCTGCTGAGATAGTTCCTAACATCTTTTTCCATTAAGTTTATCTTAGAAAAACCCCTTGCTTCACCCACCAATACTTGATATGTTTTGCTTGGTCTCACACCTGCTTCATCATTCCTCTCAATGACTCGACACATGTGCATAGTCATCTCTCTATTACGTGTCAACAGTTTTGCCATCTCTGGATCACAAGGATGTGAATGATCCAAGCACACCTTCGATATAATCCAAAGACCCTCCTTATTCAACCTAATAGAAATCCTTGCGGGGCAATTGTAGTTGGTTCTAGGGTTGGTCTTTTCTATTGGTGAAACTCTAGACTTGCGTTTTCCCTCCCTATTGCAAGTGATCATTTGATTCTTAGGAACCTTATCTTTACCAACTCTTCGGGTAAACCTTATCTTAGTAACAAAACCAACGCACTTGGCATAATTCTGATAAAATTGATTTGCATCTTCAATGGTTCTAAAACACATACCAACCTTGGGCACATCCTGTAAAAAAGTTAGCATACATCAGATAGTAAATCAAAATCTCATTAAAGTAGGTGCAAACTATGGTAAGTCATGTGTGCAGAATCTCATTAAATTGGTTGCAAACTGTACAAAAGAGAATGCAAAACAGGACCCTACAACAACAGACTGCATTTGAATGCATCACAAACCCAACCAAAACAAAACAACTACATAAAACACAACACTACCTATTAACTAGCTTAGCCTCACTTTCCTAACCCTTGGAAATTATGTACCTCCAACCCCAAAAAAATCATAGAACATGTTTACTGTTATAGAACAATTACAAATTTGATGCTTCTACTTCTACTTCAGGTTCTTAGCAACTAAGGTTAGATCAGTTTCATTGAGGATGCATCTTGTCTTATTATCTATTTTCCTTTCTTATTAAATATTGTGAGGTAATGTTATTTAAGGTATTAACTATTAGTGGTTAGGGCTTTACTACTATGTGCTCTACTTGGGCTTAATTACGTGCATTCTTAGGGTAAAGAAGAGGAACACCTTTGAATAGAGGGCAGAGCCTTAAATGAAGGGCCACAGCCAGAAAATAAGGAAAGGGTTTTGGGGGGAGAATTTGCACATATCTGAAAGTTTTACATGGAAATAGCAAAATAAGAAAACCATGACTCCTAGACCCAAATATCTGAAAATTGAAAGTCGAGTTGAAAGTTCAAAAAACACATTTCTTATTGCTAATTATTAAGAACAAATAGTGGATATGTATATGAGAAGCATGCAAACAATTCACAGAATCTTTAGCAAGAATGAAACTACCTATGGAAATTGACAAATTGAAAGAAAAGATAAAGATTGTGGTGATGTGATTCAGAATCGTGAAAGCAGCAATAATAACAACATCATATCAGAAATTGATGATGTTAGTAATAATAGTAAGAAGAAAAAAGATGGATCAAGAGTGTTTTATGGTAGTATAGGGCATTCTTCTAAAAACCATTATTCATTACTAAGAAACAACAAACAAGAAACACTAACATTTTTTATATTTTCTGTCTTAGTCATTTCATCAAACAGTTGGTTTGCGTTTATTGTGGATTGTTGCATTATGAAAATCAAAAGCGAATAAGGTATAATTTGGATTCTGTACATTCAATTTAAACTCTATTATGAAAAAGAAAAACAGCATGCTTTGCAAGCTCAGAAATTCATAATCATAATCATCATTGTGTTCATTGATGCACTATGAAAATCATTACAAAAATCATGAAATTAGAAGAGGGAGAAATTGCTTACTTCAATATTCTGTTCTTCTAACACTGATTCCATGATCAACGGAGAAGAAAATATTATCCAAGAGTAAAAGGTGAAGCTTCAAGCTTTGTCAATGAAACTGTGATCGTAGAAGAGCGTATCCGGATAGCGGTGCTCTGCGGCTAGTTCCTTGGAGAGGAACGTGAGAGAAAGTCGTTTGTGATAGTGCGTGAGAGGGTCCTAGTATAAAAACGCATGCTGGCTGAATGATGGTTAGATATTGATATATTTGTTGGTCCCTGAGAGTTTTCCTTTAATATATTATATATCAATTGAGGGTATATTTCCTACTACATATATATACGTAAACACATATATGTTTAATAATTTAATTTTTATTAACCCTCAATTTGATCCCTAAAATTGTAATGAAATTAAAATAATCCCTAAATTTAATAGTTACTTATGTTTATCTCTAAACTTGCACTCTAAAATTTAAAATCGTCCTTCAAAATTCAAATATAACAACTTAGATTTTTGAAAATTTCATTATGACTTATCTATAATTTTATTATTTTAAAGATTTTTCAAAAATTACTTAAAAAAATATAATTTAATCAAATTTATTATAATTAAATATTTTGCATAATTATAATTAAAATTTGGATAATTAAAAATAATAAAAATTAAATAATTTAATTTGACTAATCAAGAATTTAGGTTTAATTTTATTTTATATAGTTTTTTTATAATCATCAACATGTTAACAATGTAAAGACTCATATATTAAATAGATATAAGTAGGAAGTTCAAGTAATAATGTCCTTTCTAGCATAAATAACATGAATTAAGCATGATATTTTATCAAAAAAATGCTATAATATAATATTAGAACAGTTTATCTTAATTAGAGTCTTGAGAATAGACCGATTATGTTTCATTATATATTATAATTGAATACTTGTTATGTAATAAGATTTATTCAAATGACAAGAGTTAGTGCTTCAATTTAAGATTTTTAAATCCTAGGGTTGAATACATTATACCTATCTTATAACTTCTATCTCACATTGCACTTAGTTTTCCTTAATGTTCATGTGATGTGATGATTTCCTAGTTGTTGAATCATGAGTCTACTAAGCTGTTTTATGGTCTTTATCATATGAATTCTTTTATATTTTATATTAATTTTCAAAGACGAAATTTTTGTAAGAAAGTTAGTACGTAACATTTTGAATTTTTAAAAATTTTATTATTAATTATTAATTATTTATTTTATTAGTTTAAAAATTTTATTTTTAAAAATTATTCTAGAAAAAGTGATTTAATCAAATTTTTTTATAATTTAAGCTTAAAATTATTTATAATTCTTATATAAATTTTATTACAGTTGGATATTTTACATAATTAAAATTAAAATTTGAATAATTAAAAAATAATAAAAATTAAATCATTTATTTTCACTAATTAATTAGATACTGGTTTTATTTTTATTTATATAATTTTTTTTTTGTAATCTTCAACACATTAATAATGTAAAGGCTCATATATTAAATAAATATAATATAAGTAGGAAATTTACGTAATAATGTCTTTTCTAACAAAAATAACATGACTTAAACGTGATATTCCATCAGGGAGAATGTTACATTGAACACTTTCCGTTCATGAGACGTCATTGTGTAAAGCTAATTTAGACTCCCTGTTATCATGCTGGCAAACTAACAATTAGCTAATGTAACAAATGAAATTTTTTTTTGGCAATTTATTTTCTGAACTCCTTTCAAAAATTCTAATCTTCAAATTATTTTCAATATCTCCAGATATTCTCATATTTTTTGTTCTCTTGTCTTCTTTTCACTGTTTTCAAATTGAAATCATGATAAATAACACGAATTATACTGTTGGGAGTTCAAACAACAAACGCTCCAATGGAAGCATTGCAAGGAGAAATAGTAGAAGTAGAGATTCGTCTTTATCGGACTGGTGTGGGTGTGGGTCGCAACCGATGTTGACATTGGTCAGGGACTAATACTAGTCTAAATAAAGAGGTCCTTCTTCAGATGCCCAAACTACAATATAAATGGAGAAGACTTTATTATGGTTCCTTTTTTTGTGTGTTTGTGACTATATTATATTCCTACCTCATATTTTTCAGTGTTTGTTGAATGTGGATTTAGACCGTAAATAAGAGATGGTATGACCTGTTTTTATTAACAAAAAGATGTAATAATAAATGATGGACTGAATAATGTAATTGACAACAAAAAATAGAGGATGAAGATGTTAGGGATAAGACAAAGTTGGATCAAAAGCGATCTAAATAATTTTCACGGAGAATGGCAAAATCAAAATGTTAGCAAAATAGGTCAAAAAAAAGAGAGAGCAACAATAATTTAATGTAAAAAAAAATTCCAAAACGAACGGGGCAAAAAACCAATGGCACTCCGAAAAATATCTACTATATTTAAAGATAATTGTAATATAGTGTATCACAGTAAGACACTCTTATACTACAATTTCTAGTACATAATAAGTACTAAAAAATATAATCAAACTCTAGTGTGTATATCCTTCACAACATTCAAAATTTTAACACACACTCTATAATATTAAGTTTACTATTTTACAAGAGAACTCACTTACAAAAAACAAAATACACACAAAGCCAAGAAAGGAATACTTTGTTGCTTACTTGGTGTTTTGCTTGGTATGTTACGAGGCTTCATACCATTGCATATTTATAGAGAAGTAGGAGAAATCTAAGCCATACGTATTAAGAGTTCTAGGTCAATAAAATATTAGGAAAACATTAGTGGTGGACTGATTGAAATAAATGTAAGCCATGACATCACAATTCTTGACCTTAGCTTGCATTTATAATAATCAACCTCTACAAATATTGATCAAGTTCAAGCAATTATTAAATTTGTCAATCGATAACGATTTGGTTATCATGTCGATTGGATTCTCAGTTATTGATATCTTTTGAATTGCAACAGTACCATTGCTAATATTTTCTTTATCAAAGTAAAGTCGGACATCAATGTGCTTCATCCTTTAGTGATAATCAGGATTTTTAGCCAAGTGAATAGTACTTTGACTATCAGAATATACAATTGGTACATCTAAATTCAACCTAAGGCTATCCAAAAGACCTCACACCCAAATGCTTTCTTTAATAGACTTAGCCAATGTCATATACTCAGTTTCAGTTGTTAATAATGCCACTATAGATTCTAGTATCACCTTTCAACTAATAGTACATGCAAAGACCATAAAGATATAGCTTGTCAACAACATTTTTTTTTTTATCCAAATCACCAGTATAATTAGAATCAACATAGCCAACAATTCCTTATTTTCTCTCACCTTTAAATACCAGACACACATTAGTGGAACCTCTCAAGTACTGCATAATCCATTTCACAGCTTCCTAATGTACCTTTCCAAGATTGCTCATAAACTTGCTTATTACACTTACAACTTGTTAAATATTTAGCATAACGCACACCATGGCATATATGAGACATCCAACAACACTAGAGTATAGTATATGAGACATATGCTCCACATCCTTCTCAATTTTTGAATAATCCTTTGAAGATAGCTTAAATTAAGCAGCTAACGGAGTGCCAACTAGTTTAACATGATCCATATTGAAGTGTAAAACTTGGTCAAACCGTAATTAATTAAATAATAAATTAATGTGAGTAAATATGGTTAAAAAATTTAGCAATCAAAATTCGATAATTTAAATATGATATTTGGACTCAATGGATTTTTCTGTGTCGGAAAACATAGTTTTCTGCGTAAAAATGCGTACTGAAAATTTGACTGGCAGTACCGGCTGAGATCTGTCTAGTGCTGCAGCTGAGGAAATTGATTTGAAGTGAATAAGGTTGAGAAATAAGAATTTATTATTTGGGAAGCTAGAAATATAGACATATTTTGCGTTCAGATAAATGCGTCTTAGTAGAGAAACTTTGTAGAGAATCTGAAAAAGTTTTATTCAAATAGAAAAATAGACATATAGACAAAAATATATACATGTGGGTGCTTACCCTTCTAAGTCAGGTAATTTTGTAGATCTTGGCTTGATGCCTCGTTAAAAAACCTTTTCAGGAAAAAGAGTGCACCTTGTCCTAGGATCTTTTATTACCTCCTAACTATAATACCTTCTTAGGTTGCAGGCATGCCATGACCTTGGTAGCTCTCGCTCCTCGAGTTCGGACACCCTATAGTAGCCTTTTCCTAGTACCTCTGTAACTCGGTAGGGTCATTTCTAGTTAGCTGCTAGCTTTCCTTCTCCTGGTCGACCTGTTCCAATGTTATTTCGGATTAGGATGGGATCGTTGTTGGCGAAACTTTGCCGAACTACTTTCTGATTGTATCTTGAGGCCATTCGACATTTTAACGCTTCCTCCCTAATTCGAGCTCTCTCTCGGATTTCTGGAAGTAGGTCGAGCTCTTCCTTTTGATTTTGGGAGTTGGCCTCTTCGTTGTAGTGGATCATTCTGGGGGATCCTTCTTCGATTTCCACTGGGATCATTGCCTCCATTCCATAAGCCAATCGAAAGGGTGATTTCCTTGTTGTGGAATGTGGAGTTGTCCGATATGCCCATAGGACTTGTGGGAGCTCTTCATCCCAAGCTCCCTTTGTATCCTGTAGTCTTCGTTTTAACTCGGCTAGTATGACTTTGTTGGCAGCTTCTGCTTGTCCATTAGCCTGGGGGTGTTCTACGAATGTGAATTGGTGTTTTATTTTCAAGTCAGCTACCAACTTCTTGAAACCCGCATATATAAATTGCGTGCCATTGTCTATGGTGATGGAATGGGGAACCCCAAACCTTGTAACAATGCTTCTGTATAAGAATTTCCGACTTCTTTGAGCAGTGACATTAGCTAGGGGCTCTGCCTCAATCCATTTTGTAAAGTAATCTACCCCTACAATAAGGAATTTGACTTGTCCTGATCCTTGGGGAAAAGGTCCAAGGAGGTCGAGTCCCCATTTTGCAAATGGCCAAGGTGATGTTACGCTGATGAGCTCCTCTAGTGGGGCGATGTGGAAGTTAGCATGTTTTTGGCATGGTGAACATGTTTTAACGAACTCGATTGCTTCTTTCTACAAGGTCGGCCAAAAGAACCCGGCTCAGAATACTTTTTTGGAGAGAGCTCGTGCTCCGAGGTGATTGCCACACATGCCACTGTGTACTTCTTCCAAAACTTCTTTTGTATTGGAGGTCGGCACACATTTTAATAGGGGTGTCGAGATCTCTCTTTTATATAGGATATTGTTTATAATAGTGTAGTATTGTGCCTCTTGCTTTAGCCTCTTTGCCTCCTTCTTATTTGTAGGGAGTGTCTCTGATTTGAGGTAGCTGATTTTGGGGGTCATCCATCCTTGATCCTGGTCATCCATCCTTACTCTCATGATGTCTGCATGTATACATTAAATATTTGTTGATTGGTTAGATGAAGAACAAAGTTTTAGAAAGCATGACTAGAGAAGAGTAGAGTGATTAACCCCAAACACTGAGTGATTAGAGTGTAAACACAAATCCAGTGAGGGTTCAATAGCTCAATTCCATATATCCATGTTTAATCATTGCTTGTCTTGCAAGTTTGTGAATTCTTTTGATTAACTCAACTTAATTGTGAATATGTTTTAACATGATTTGGCCTTGGATTGTGTATATACGTTTCCTTGAGAAATTTGACTCAATTTGACCACATGTAAGCTTTATGAGTATATAGGTGGATAGTAAGTAGAATTACACGATTCATTTAGGTAGCTTGCATTTAGATAGGTTGCATTGCATTGCATGAGTCTTACTTTTTCCTACTCATTTATTTTATCTCCTTGAGCTAAGCATGAGGACATGTTAATGTTTAAGTGTGGGGAGTTTGATAAACCACTATTTTATGGTTTATCTTGTGCTCAATTGAGTGGTTTTTATCAAGTCATTGCCCAGTTATTCATATGATTTGCATGGCTTTACAACTTGATGAGCGGATAATTTATACGCTTTTTGGCATTGTTTTTAGGTAGTTTTTAGTAAGTTCAAGCTACTTTTAGGGATGTTTTCATTAGTTTTTATGTTAAATTCACATTTCTGGACTTTACTATGAGTTTGTGTGTTTTTCTGTGATTTCAGGTAAATTCTGACTGAAATTGAGGGATTTGAGCAAAACTCTGAAAAAGGCTGACAAAAGGACTGCTGATGCTGTTGGATTCTGACCTCCTTGCACTCGAAATGGATTTTCTGGAGCTACAAAACTCCAATTGGCGCGCTCTCAACGGCGTTGGAAAGTAGACATCCAGGGCTTTCCAGCAATATATAATAGTCCATACTTTATCCGAAGAATGACGACGTAACTTGGCGTTGAACGCCAAGTACATGCTGCTGTCTGGAGTTAAACGCCAGAAAAACGTCATGATCCGGAGTTGAACGCCCAAAACACGTCATAACTCGAAGTTCAACTCCAAGAAATGCCTCAACTCGTGAATTGATCAAGCTCAGCCCAAGCACACACCAAGTGGGCCCAGGAAGTGAATTTATGCATCAATTACTTACTCATGTAAACCCTAGGAGCTAGTCTAGTATATATAGGACATTTATCTATTGTATTAGACATCTTTGGTCTCAGTTTTGTTTTATTCTTCATCTTAGGAGATCATTGATCACGTTTTGGGGGCTGGCCATTCGGCCATGCCTGAACCCTTTGCTTATGTATTTTCAACGGTGGAGTTTCTGCACACCATAGATTAAGGGTGTGGAGCTCTGCTGTACCTCAAGTATTAATGAAATTCTATCTTCTTTTATTCAAATGCTATCTTAGTTTTATTCCAAGATATTCATTCGCACCCAAGAACATGATGAATGTGATGAGTTAGATAACCCTCATTGTCATTCTCACTTATGAACGCGCGTGATTGACAACCACTTCCGTTCTACATGCAACCGAGCTTGAATGTGCATCTCTTAGATTCCCCAACAGAATCTTCGTGGTATAAGCTAGATAGATGGCGGCATTTATGAGGATCCGGAAAGTCCAACCTTGTCTGTGGTGTTCCGAGTAGGATCCTGGGAATCCGGAAAGTCTAACCTTGTCTGTGGTATTCCGAGTAGGATTCCGGTAATGAATGACTGTGACGTGCTTCAAACTTGCAACCTGCTGGGCGTTAGTGACAGACGCAAAAGAATCAAGGGATTCTATTCCAGTAGGAGCGGGAACCAACCAGTGATTAGCCGTACTGTGACAGAGTGCGTGAGCATTAGTTTTCACTGCGAGGATGGGATGTAGCCATCAACCATGGGTGATGCCTCCAGACTGATTAGCTGTGCGAGTGACAGCCGCATAGGATATTTTCCCGAGAGGATTGAAAGTAGCCACAGCTGATGGTGAACCCCTATACAAAGCTTGCCATGGAAAGGAGTAAGAAGGATTGAGTAGAAGCAGTAGGAGAGCAGGCGTCCGTGAGCTCTACAGCACCTCCATTCCGCTTATCTGAAATTCCTACCAATGAATCTGCATAAGTATTCTATCCCTTTTATTATTTCTATTTTATTATTAATCCTCGAACCCATAAACAATGTTTAATCTGCCTAACTGAGATTTGCAAGGTGACCATAGCTTGCTTCATACCAACAATCTCTGTGGATTCGACCCTTACTCACGTAAGGTTTATTACTTGGACGACCCAGTACACTTGCTGGTTAGTTGAACGGAGTTGTGAATTTAACAAGAGCCACAATTAGAACATTGATCACAAATGATACAAGAATGATCACAATTTCGTCCACCACAACTCTTTCCTAGTTTTGTTCTGTGATTAAAAACTTGCTTCCTAAAGTCTTTATTTTGCGTATTTTAAGTCTCCTTTATACCATTCGATGTCGTGATCCATGTGTTAAGTATTTCAGGCTTTATAGGGTAGGAATGGCTTAGAGGATGGAGAGGAAGCTTGCAAAAAAATTGCAGTGACGCGTGCGCATGCCTGACGCGTACGCGTGGATTGGAGTTCTAAAATATGACGCGAGCGCGTGCTTGACGTGAACGCATGACACGCCAAAACGACCAGCGGCGCGAACGCGTGATTGACGCGTACGCGTGACATGCGCGATCTGCAGAATTAACAGAAAATGCTGGGGGCGATTTCGGGCCATGTTTTGACCCAGTTTTCGGCCCAGAAACACAGACTAAAGCAAGGGAACATGCAGAGACCCAAATCATCATTAACATTCATTATTCACAATTTAGGTTTTAGATGTAATTTTCTAGAGAGAGATGCTCTCTCTTCTCTCTAGGTTTTAGGATTCCTAGTTTTATGCTTTTGATTGGATATTACAAAGAGTTACTACCTCTGTGAAGTTTTTATCAATCTAGTTTGTTTTCTATTTCCTTACTCTTTTATTTCCTATTTGATTCCATTATTTCTTGATTATTTTCAATTGAGTTTAATTGCCATGTCTTCTTTCTACTTGATAAACCACTATTTTATGGTTTATATTGTATTTAATTGAGTGGTTTTATCAAGCTTTTCACCCACTTATTCATATGATTTGCATGATTTTACAATTCCTTCCTAGTTTAGTTCTATGATTGAAAACATGCTTCTTTGGTCTTAATTTAGCTAATCTTAATCCTCTCCTATTATCATTCGATGCCTTGATCTGTGTGTTAAGTGTTTCAGGCTTCATAGGGCAGGAATGACTTAGAGAATAAAGAGGAAGCGTGCAAAAATGGAAGGAACACAAGGAATTGAGGACATGACCAGCGAGAAGTCATGCGGTCGCATGGCTCACGCGACCGCGTGAAATGGAAGAAATCAGAGTGACGCGATCGCGTTCCTGACGCGACCGCGCGGATTGGAAGCTGCACGAACGACGCATGGGCATGGGCGACGCGCCCGCATGGAAAAGAAAAACGCTGAGTGACGTGATCGCGTGGACGACGCGGACGCGTGACGTGCGCGATTTGCAGAATTGCATGCTTTTAAAATTTTTCTTGCATTTTTTCGAAAATCCCATGCATTCATAGTGTTCTTCATGATCTTCAAGTTGTTCTTGACAAGTCTTCTTGTTTGATCTTGATGATTTCTTGTTTTGTGTCTTTTCTTGTTTTTCATGTGCATCTTTGCATTCATATTTTTCATGCATTAAAAATTTCTAAGTTTGGTGTCTTGCATGTTTTCTTTGCATCAAAAATTTTTCAAAAATGTGTTCTTGATGTTCATCATGATCTTCAAAGTGTTCTTGGTGTTCATCTTGACATTCATAGCATTCTTGCATGCATCTTGTGTTTTGATCCAAAATTTTCATGTTTTGGGTCATTTTTGTGTTTTTCATTAAAAATTCAAAAATTAAAAAAAAATATCTTTTCCTTATTTCCCTCCAAATTTTCGAAATTTTGGGTTGACTTGGTCAAAAATTTTTAAAATTAGTTGTTTCTTACAAGTCAAGTCAAAATTTCAATTTTTAAAAAATCTTATCTTTGTAAAATCTTTTTCAAAAATCATATCTTTCTCATTTTCTTTATAAATTTCGAAAATTTTAAAAAAATCTTTTTCAAAATATTTTCAAAAATCTTTTTCTTATCTTTATATCATATTTTCAAAAATTAGCTAACAATTAATGTGATTGATTCAAAAATTTGAAGTTTGTTACTTTCTTGTTAAGAAAGGTTCAATCTTTAATTTCTAGAATCTTATCTTGTAGTTTCTTGTTAGTTAAGTCTTTTTAAAAATTAAATCTTTTTCAAAATATGTTTTTCTTAAAAATCTTTTTATCTTTTATCTTATCTTTTTCAAAATTTTATCTTTTTCAAAATTTAATTTCAAAATAACTTGCTATCTTCTTATCTTTTTCAATTTTGATTTCAAATCTTTTTCAATCAACTAACTAACTTGTTGTTTGTTTCTTATCTTTTTCAAAATCACCTAACTACTTTTCCCTCTCTAATTTTCAAAAATATCTCATCTCCTTTCCAAAAATTCTTTTTGTTTTAAATTTTAATTTTAATTATATTTTGTCTTTGATTTTCGAAAATTACTAACCTCTTTTTCAAAATTATTTTCTAATTCTCCCTCCTCTTTTCTTCTTCTATTTAATTATTTAATTACTAACACTTCTCTCCACCTCTCTTCATCTAAAATTCGAACCCTCTTCTTCATTCCTCTACCCCCTTTCTTTTTTTTTCTACTAACATAAAGGGATCTCTATACTGTGACATAGAGGATTCCTCTTTCTTTTCTTGTTTCTTCTCCTTCATATGAGCAGGAACAGGGAAAAAGGCACTCTTGTTGAAGTTGATCCAGAACCTGAAAGGACTCTGAAGAGAAAATTAAGAGAAGCTAAATTACAACAATCCAGAAGAGACCTTCTAGAAATTTTCGAACAAGAGAAAGAGATGGCAGCTGAAAATAATAATAATAATAATGCAAGGAGAATGCTTGGTGACTTCACTAAGCCAACGTCCAAGTTTGATGGAAGAAGCATCTCCATTCCTGCCATTGGAGCCAATAACTTTGAGCTTAAGCCTCAACTAGTTGCTTTAATGCAACAAAACTGCAAGTTTTATGGACTTCCATCTGAAGATCCTTATCAGTTTTTAACTGAATTCTTGCAGATCTGTGAGACTGTAAAGACGAATGGAGTTGATCCTGAAGTCTACAGACTCATGCTTTTCCCTTTTGCTGTAAGAGACAGAGCTAGAGTATGGTTGGATTCACAACCCAAGGATAGCCTGGACTCATGGGATAAGCTTGTCACTGCATTCTTAGATAAATTCTTTCCTCCTCAAAAGTTGAGCAAGCTGAGAATGGATGTTCGAACCTTCAAACAAAAAGATGGTGAATCCCTCTATGAAGCTTGGGAAAGATACAAGCAGCTGACCAAAAGGTGTCCATCTGACATATTTTCAGAATGGACCATATTAGACATATTCTATTATGGTCTCTCTGAATTTTCGAAAATGTCATTGGACCATTCTGCAGGTGGATCTATTCACCTAAAGAAAACGCCTGAAGAGGCTCAAGAGCTCATTGACATGGTTGCAAACAACCAGTTCATGTACACATCTGAGAGGAATTCCGTGAATAATGGGGTACCTCAGAAGAAAGGAGTTATTGAAATTGATGCTCTGAATGCCATATTGGCTCAGAACAAAGTGTTGACTCAACAGGTCAACATGATCTCTCAAAATCTGAATGGATTGCAACATGCATCCAACAGTACTAGAGAGGCAGCTTCTGAAGAAGCTTATGATCCTGAGAACCCTGCCATGGCAGAGGTTAATTACATGGGTGAACCTTATGGAAACACCTATAACTCATCATGGAGAAATCATCCAAATTTCTCCTGGAAGGATCAGCAAAAGCCTCAACAAGGCTTTAACAATGGTGGACGCAATAGGCTGAACAATAGTAAGCCATATCCATCATCTTCTCAGCAACAGACAGAGAACTCTGAACAAAACAATTCTAATTTAGCCAATATAGTCTCTGATCTGTCAAAGGCCACTTTCAGTTTCATGAATGAAACAAGATCCTCCATTAGAAATCTGGAGGCACAAGTGGGCCAGCTGAGTAAGAAAGTTGTTGAAACTCCTCCCAGTATTCTCCTAAGCAATACAGAAGAAAATCCAAAAGGAGAGTGCAAGGCCATTGACATAGTCAATATGGCCGAATGCACAAAGGAGGAGGAGGACGAAAATCCTAGTGAGGAAGACCTCCTGGGACGTTCCTCAAGCAAGAAGGAGTTTCCTATTAAGGATCCTGAGGAATCTGAGGCTCATCTAGAGACCATAGAGATTCCTTTAAATCTCCTTCTGCCATTCATGAGCTCTGAAGAATATTCATCCTCTGAAGAGAATGAAGATGTGACTGGAGAGCAAGTTGCTCAATACTTGGGAGCTATCATGAAACTGAATGCCAAGCTGTTTGGTAATGAGACTTGGGAAAGTGAACCTCCCTTGCTCATTAGTGAACTAGATACTTGGATTCAGAGAACTCTACCTCAAAAGAAACAAGATCCTGGCAAGTTCTTAATACCTTGCACCATTGGCACCATGAGATTTGAAAAAGCTCTATGTGATCTTGGGTCAGGGATAAATCTTATGCCACTCTCTGTAATGGAGAAGCTGGGAATCATTGAGGTACAACCTGCCTTGTTCTCATTACAATTGGCAGATAAGTCCATAAGACAAGCCTATGGAATAGTAGAGGACGTGCTAGTAAAGGTTGAAGGCCTTTACATCCCTACTGATTTCATAATCCTAGACACTAGGAAAGAAGATGATGAATGCATCATCCTAGGAAGACCTTTCCTAGCCACAGCAGGAGCTGTGATAGATGTCAACAGAGGTGAGTTAGTCCTTCAATTGAATGGGGACTACCTTGTGTTTCAGGCACATGGCCATCCCTCTGTGACAAAAGAGAGTAAGCATGAAGAGCTTCTCTCAGTTCAGAGTCAACAAGAACCCACACAGTCAAACTCTAAGTTTGGTGTTGTGAGGTCACAACCAAACTCTAAGTTTGGTGTTCAAACCCCATATCCAAACTCTAAGTTTGGTGTTGGGACTACACACTAAATTGACCTGATCACCATGTGGCTCCATGAGAGCCACTGTCAAGCTATTGACATTAAAGAAGCGCTTGTTGGGAGGCAACCCAATTTTATTTATCTAATTTTATTTTATTTTGTTTCTTTGTTATTTTTATGTTTTATTAGGTACATGATCATGAGGAGTCACGAAAAAAATAAAAAAAAATTAAAAACAGAGTCAAAAACAGAAGAAAAAAATTTTCACCCTGGAGGCAGCGCAGACTGGCGTTCAACGCCAGTAAGGTGCATCTGGCCGGCGTTCAACGCCAGAACAGAGCACCATTCTGGCGCTGAACGCCCAAAACAAGCAACAACCTGGCGTTAAACGCCAGGATGGTGCACAGAGAGGACAAACTGGCGCTGAACGCCAGGAACAAGCATGAAACTGGCGTTCAATGCCAGAAACATGCATTACATGGGCGTTGAACGCCCAGAACGTGCACCAATGGGCGTTTAAACGCCAGAATGGTGTGCAAAGGCATTTTACATGCCTATTTCGTGCAGGGATGGAATTCCTTGACACCTCAGGATCTGTGAACCTCACAGGATCCCCACCTACCTCGCCCTCTCTCTCTCCATTCATGGTCATCCCTTCTGTTTTTCATTCACCACCCACTCTTCCCCATACACCCCACCTACCTTTACAATTCAACTTCTCCTTCCACCCAATCCCACCCATATAGCCGAACCCATCTCCCCTCACTTTCCTCCATTTTCTTCTTCTTCTTCTTCTCTTCTTTCTTTTCTTGCTCGAGGGCGAGCAACATTTTAAGTTTGGTGTGGTAAAAGCATAGCTTTTTTACTTTTCCATTACCATTAATGGCACCTAAAGCCAGAGAAACCTCAAAGGGAAGACAAAAAGCTTCCACCTCTGAGTCATGGGAGATGGAAAGACAAAAATATAAGCCGTCATAGCTCAGTGGTAGAACATGTGGCTGCAAATCAAGAAATTCCTGAGATGCCTCAAGGGATGCACTTTCCTCCCAACAATTATTGGGAGCAACTCAACACCTCCTTAGAAGATTTGAGTCACAATGTGGAAAAACTAAGGGTGGAACATCATGAACACTCCATCATTCTCCAAGAAATAAGAGAAGATCAAAGAGCAATGAGGGAGGAGCAACAAAGGCAAGGAAGGGACATAGAAGAGCTCAAGAACATCATTGGCCCTTCAAGAAGAAGACGCCACTAAAGGTGGATTCATTCCTTGTTCTTTATTTCTTTCTGTTTTCGGTTTTTAATTATTGTGTTTATCTATGTTTTGTGTCTTTATTTCATGATCATTAGTATGTAACCATGCCTTAAAGCTATGAATAAATTCCATTAATCCTTCATCTCTCTTAAATGAAAAATGTTTTAAATCAAAAGAACAAGAAGTACATAAATTTCGAATTTATTATTGAATTTAATTTAATTATATTGATGTGGTGACAATACTTTTTGTTTTCTGAATGAATGCTTGAACAGTGCATATGTCTTTTGATCTTGTTGTTTATGAATGTTAAAATTATTGGCTCTTAAAAGAATGATAAACAAAGAGAAATGTTATTGATGATCTGAAAAAATTCATGAAATTGATTCTTGAAGCAAGAAAAAGCAGTGAAAAAGGAAGCTTGCGAAAAAAAAAAAGTGGCGAAAAATTGAAAAAGAAAAAGAAAAAGCAAGCAGAAAAAGCCAATAGCCCTTAAAACCAAAAGGCAAGGGTAGCAAGGATCCAAGGCTTTGAGCATCAATGGATAGGAGGGCCCAAGGAAATTAAATCCAGGCCTAAGCGGCTAAATCAAGCTGTCCCTAGCCATGTGCTTGTGTCATGAAGGTCCAAGTGAAAAGCTTGAGACTGAGTGGTTAAAGTCGTGATCTAAAGCAAAGAGTATGCTTAAGAGCTCTGGACACCACTAACTGGGGACTTCAGCAAAGCTAAGTCACAATCTGAAAAGGTTCACCCAGTTATGTGTCTGTGGCATTTGTGTATCCGGTGGTAATACTGGAAGACAAAGTGCTTAGGGCCACAGCCAAGACTCATAAGTAGCTGTGTTCAAGAATCAACATGCTTAACTAGGAAAGTCAATAACACTATCCGAAATTCTAAGTTCCTAGAGAAGCCAATCATTCTGAACTTCAAAGGAAAAAGTGAGATGCCAAAACTGTTCAGAAGCAAAAAGCTACAAGTCCCGCTCATCTAATTAAATTAATATTCATTGATATTATGAGTTTATAGTATATTCTCTTCTTTTTATCCTATTTGATTTTCAGTTGCTTGGGGACAAGCAACAATTTAAGTTTGGTGTTGTGATGAGCGGATAATTTATACGCTTTTTGGCATTGTTTTTAGGTAGTTTTTAGTAAGTTCAAGCTACTTTTAGGGATGTTTTCATTAGTTTTTATGTTAAATTCACATTTCTGGACTTTACTATGAGTTTGTGTGTTTTTCTGTGATTTCAGGTAAATTCTGACTGAAATTGAGGGATTTGAGCAAAACTCTGAAAAAGGCTGACAAAAGGACTGCTGATGCTGTTGGATTCTGACCTCCCTGCACTCGAAATGGATTTTCTAGAGCTACAGAACTCCAATTGGCGCGCTCTTAATGGCGTTGGAAAGTAGACATCCAGGGCTTTCCAGCAATATATAATAGTCCATACTTTATCCGAAGAATGACGACGTAACTTGGCGTTGAACGCCAAGTACATGCTGCTGTCTGGAGTTAAACGCCAGAAAAACGTCATGATCCGGAGTTGAACGCCCAAAACACGTCATAACTCGAAGTTCAACTCCAAGAAATGCCTCAACTCGTGAATTGATCAAGCTCAGCCCAAGCACACACCAAGTGGGCCCAGGAAGTGAATTTATGCATCAATTACTTACTCATGTAAACCATAGGAGCTAGTCTAGTATATATAGGACATTTATCTATTGTATTAGACATCTTTGGTCTCAGTTTTGTTTTATTCTTCATCTTAGGAGATCATTGATCACGTTTTGGGGGCTGGCCATTCGGCCATGCCTGAACCCTTTGCTTATGTATTTTCAACGGTGGAGTTTCTGCACACCATAGATTAAGGGTGTGGAGCTCTGCTGTACCTCAAGTATTAATGAAATTCTATCTTCTTTTATTCAAATGCTATCTAAGTTTTATTCCAAGATATTCATTCGCACCCAAGAACATGATGAATGTGATGAGTTAGATAACCCTCATTGTCATTCTCACTTATGAACGCGCGTGATTGACAACCACTTCCGTTCTACATGCAACCGAGCTTGAATGTGTATCTCTTAGATTCCCCAACAGAATCTTCGTGGTATAAGCTAGATAGATGGCGGCATTTATGAGGATCCGGAAAGTCCAACCTTGTCTGTGTTGTTCCGAGTAGGATCCTGGGAATCCGGAAAGTCTAACCTTGTCTGTGGTATTCCGAGTAGGATTCCGGTAATGAATGACTGTGACGTGCTTCAAACTTGCAACCTGCTGGGCGTTAGTGACAGACGCAAAAGAATCAAGGGATTCTATTCCAGTAGGAGCGGGAACCAACCAGTGATTAGCCGTACTGTGACAGAGTGCGTGAGCATTAGTTTTCACTGCGAGGATGGGATGTAGCCATCAACCATGGGTGATGCCTCCAGACTGATTAGCTGTGCGAGTGACAGCCGCATAGGATATTTTCCCGAGAGGATTGAAAGTAGCCACAGCTGATGGTGAACCCCTATACAAAGCTTGCCATGGAAAGGAGTAAGAAGGATTGAGTAGAAGCAGTAGGAGAGCAGGCGTCCGTGAGCTCTACAGCACCTCCATTCCGCTTATCTGAAATTCCTACCAATGAATCTGCATAAGTATTCTATCCCTTTTATTATTTCTATTTTATTATTAATCCTCGAACCCATAAACAATGTTTAATCTGCCTAACTGAGATTTGCAAGGTGACCATAGCTTGCTTCATACCAACAATCTCTGTGGATTCGACCCTTACTCACGTAAGGTTTATTACTTGGACGACCCAGTACACTTGCTGGTTAGTTGAACGGAGTTGTGAATTTAACAAGAGCCACAATTAGAACATTGATCACAAATGATACAAGAATGATCACAATTTCGTCCACCACAACTCCTTCCTAGTTTTGTTCTGTGATTAAAAACTTGCTTCCTAAAGTCTTTATTTTGCGTATTTTAAGTCTCCTTTATACCATTCGATGTCGTGATCCATGTGTTAAGTATTTCAGGCTTTATAGGGTAGGAATGGCTTAGAGGATGGAGAGGAAGCTTGCAAAAAAATTGCAGTGACGCGTGCGCATGCCTGACGCGTACGCGTGGATTGGAGTTCTAAAATATGACGCGAGCGCGTGCTTGACGTGAACGCATGACACGCCAAAACGACCAGCGGCGCGAACGCGTGATTGACGCGTACGCGTGACATGCGCGATCTGCAGAATTAACAGAAAATGCTGGGGGCGATTTCGGGCCATGTTTTGACCCAGTTTTCGGCCCAGAAACACAGACTAAAGCAAGGGAACATGCAGAGACCCAAATCATCATTAACATTCATTATTCACAATTTAGGTTTTAGATGTAATTTTCTAGAGAGAGATGCTCTCTCTTCTCTCTAGGTTTTAGGATTCCTAGTTTTATGCTTTTGATTGGATATTACAAAGAGTTACTACCTCTGTGAAGTTTTTATCAATCTAGTTTGTTTTCTATTTCCTTACTCTTTTATTTCCTATTTGATTCCATTATTTCTTGATTATTTTCAATTGAGTTTAATTGCCATGTCTTCTTTCTACTTGATAAACCACTATTTTATGGTTTATATTGTATTTAATTGAGTGGTTTTATCAAGCTTTTCACCCACTTATTCATATGATTTGCATGATTTTACAATTCCTTCCTAGTTTAGTTCTATGATTGAAAACATGCTTCTTTGGTCTTAATTTAGCTAATCTTAATCCTCTCCTATTATCATTCGATGCCTTGATCTGTGTGTTAAGTGTTTCAGGCTTCATAGGGCAGGAATGACTTAGAGAATAAAGAGGAAGCGTGCAAAAATGGAAGGAACACAAGGAATTGAGGACATGACCAGCGAGAAGTCATGCGGTCGCATGGCTCACGCGACCGCGTGAAATGGAAGAAATCAGAGTGACGCGATCGCGTTCCTGACGCGACCGCGCGGATTGGAAGCTGCACGAACGACGCATGGGCATGGGCGACGCGCCCGCATGGAAAAGAAAAACGCTGAGTGACGCGATCGCGTGGACGACGCGGACGCGTGACGTGCGCGATTTGCAGAATTACAAAAGTCACTGGCAGAGATTCTGGGCTGCATTTCAACCTAGTTTTCGGCCCAGAAACACAGATTAAAGTCAGGGAACATGCAGAGACTCAACATGCTTTCATAATTCATAATTTTTAGTTTAAGATGTAGTTTTTAGAGAGAGAGGTTCTCTCCTCTTTCTTAGGTTTTAGGATTAGGATTCCTCTTAAAGGATTTAGGATTCAACTCTTCATCAGGTTCAATATTTTCTTTACTTTATATTTATCTCTTATTTTCAGATATTTTAATGCTTTTATTGGTATTTGATTTATGTTGCCCAATTGGCTTATGAAGTTTTCATGTTAGGATTATACATTATTGAGATGTTTTCAGATTTATGATTTTAATTCAGCTTTTTACATTCTTGGCTTTGGTTAAGAAATCAGTAACTCTTGAGTTATCAAACTCAACGTGATCGATAATCGCTATCTTTGCTAATTAGCTTGAACTTCTATAATCCCAATCTTTTTTTAGGAATTAACTAGGATTTGAAGATCAATCTAATTAGCCACTTGACCTTCCTTTGCACCAGCAGAGGTTAACTAAGTGGAATTAAGATTCAATTTTCATCATCATTGATAAGGATAACTAGGATAGGACTTCCAATTTCTCATACCTTGCCAAGAGTTTATTTTACAGTCAATTATTTATTTTACTTGTCATTTATCATAATTGTTCCTCATTCTTAAAACCCCCAATTTACAAAACTCATAACCAATAATAAGAATATACCTCCCTACAATTCCTTGAGAAGACGACCCGAGGTTTAAATACTCGGTTATCAATTTTAAAGGGGTTTGTTACTTGTGACAACCAAAACGTTTGTAAGAAAGGTTGATTGCTTGGTTTAGTAACTATACTCACAACGAGAGTTTACTATAACTTCTAAACCATCAATCTTCCGTTCTTCAAAATGGCGCCGTTGCCGGGGAATTGCAAACGTGTGCCTTATTATTGGTTATTGTAAATATTTCTCAAAAAAAATATCAAATCTTTTTCAAAATATTTTCTTTTTATTAGTTTTTATTTTTCTTTTCTCTCACTACTATGAACTCTCACCCCTTTGGCTATGAGTCTGGTTATAACTATGTTGCAGGAAGAGGAAGCTATAGCAGGAATATGCATCAAGGTCAAACCAATCAAAGATGGACGGAGCCAAGAGGATCTGATCAACCCTTTAGGCAACAACACCCTTTTAGATATCACAGACAAAGACCACTCTACAATGCATACCAAAATGATAGATATCCTCAACATGACTTTGAACCACCACACTCACAAGCCCCCTTTCCGCCACTCACCTCCATATGACCCTAACCCATATCCACCATATCAACCACCCTATGAACCGTATGAACCATATGTAGAACCACCCCAATTCCACCCCAATTACTCCCAAGAACCACCACTGCCAATTTTTGGATCGACCCAAGAATCACAGGCTCGCCTCAAGGAATCAGTAGATCAATTTCATGCAACCCTTCATCAACTGGTGCAAGCGATAAATCAATTAGCTTCCCGACGTTCGGACACTCAAGGAACCCCCATGGCTTCATGTGGACAATCTAATAAAGAACGTAGCATGAAGGAGACATTAGAAACTCCAGTGGACAGTAAAGAGCATGAATTTGTACTGGAACAAGTGGAGGAAGCCGGAATTATTGAAGAAGAAGAAATGGTTGAAGACTTAAGAGATGCTGAACCTCCATGGGAATGTCGAGACATAGATCCTCCTTCCAAGGCGATTGAAATTGATGCTGATGAGGGTGTACAACCTCCAAGGCATGTCATGGTTGAAGACTTGGAAGAGGTTGATCAAGAAATGGAGACTAAAGAAGAAGAAGCACAACCTCTCATGTCCTTGGTAAATAATGAAGCAGAGGTTGAATTGGAAGAAAGCCACCAAGAGGAAGAAGTTGAAATTAAAAAAGCTTACAAAGAGGTGGAAGTTGTCAGAGAAGAGCACAAGGGAGTGGAGCTTGCAAATTCATTAGAAATATCTCTCCCAAGACCATTACCGTCCAACACAATATTTAAGTGGGTAAAATTTCTATCCTTATCCTTTACTTTCCCACTTGAATATGGGCTACTAGAGACAGATGGTCAGTTTAGAGCTCTTTTTGGCATTAAGAGTAAGAGGAAGATGGTCAGTGGTGAGAATTATCCTGCAAGGTTCATTATGGTTGGAAGCTTTAGGTTTAACTGCAAGGGTTGGTATAGAGCTCAATTGAATGGGCCTAGGAAGTTGTTTGGACGCTTCAGTGAGAATTCTAAAGCTGAACCACCCAGATGGAATCATGATAATCAACTTGAAGACGGGTGTAGAAACAAGATTTGGGATCCAGGAATATATGAGGATCAATTTTGGGAGCTCAAAGCTTGTGAAGACCTCCATCAAAGCTTGAGAAATTTATTTGGTATTGATAGAGCTTATTGGAAGTCCAAGCATTGGTGGAAGTTTCAAGATGAGTTCAAGTACAAGCTACCATGACAAGGAGCTCGCCAATATCCAACTTAATGACTTTAACTAAAAGTGCTAGGTGGGAGACAAACCACTATGGTATGATCGTTTTTTCTTCAGTTTGAATTTTTGTCTATTTTTGAATTTTGATTGAACCTGGAATTTTCGCATAACATTCATTGCATTTTTCATTCTGCATACTACATAAAAAAAATCACGCACGCGACGCGGCAGCGTTGCTGACGCGTCCGCGTCACCAGTGCGTTATGAAGAAAAGAAAGTTGAATAGAGAGTCACGCGAAAGCATGGCTGGAGGCGTGCCCTTGGCACAGTTTGCCTATGCGACCGCGTCACTGACACGTCCGCGTCCTATGAAAAATAAGCCTCCCACGCATCCGCGTCACCCACGCGACCACGTGGTTCTGTAAATCGACGTAAAAAGGGTGTATGGCCAAAAGTTGAGCTGGAATTGGGCTGGACTCGTGCTAGAAGCCCAAGCCTTCCCACGCAAACGCGTGCCCCACACGTCCGCGTCATTTTTTAAATTGGCCATTCACGCGATCGCGTCAACTACGCGATCGCGTCACCCAAATTTTTGGCAAAATGCATTGAAACAGAGAGTTGCGCGAACGCGAGACTGCACTCGCGCCAATCGCACAAATCAGGCCACGCGATCGCATGACCCACGCGTCCGCGTCACCTGACCTTATCGCGCACCACGCGGACGCGTCCCTCATGCGTTCACGTCGCCTGCCCCGCACAGCTTATCCAAATCAGCCAAGATATCTTCTCTTTTCTTCCCCAAATCTAAATCTTTTCTTTCCCTTCTTATTTCTTTCTTCCTTCCTTTCTTTTTCTTTCTTTTTTTTTAATTGTTGTTGGAAATTTCTTTGGGTCATTATTTCCCATATTTTGCTTATGGATTATTTGAGATTTGTTTAAATAATTATATATTATTATAAGGGTGCTTGCATGTTCTAATTAATATTTTCCATACCTTATTTAACATGCATGCTATGTGTTTGTGAAAATGCCCATATGGCATTTTGCACTATTTTTAGATTTCTTTTAAATCTACTACTCTAAATGCCTGCTTTTCACATAACCCCTTCTCTATTTTATTATTTAAATATAATTGTTTTTACAAAATATCATTAGTTTGGAAGACTTGGTAATCCAACTTGGACATTGAATGCTTGATCTATGCTACTCATGCCTTTGCCAGCATGCCAATAAACATCTTGCATTTAACTGTCATCACATGCACTTACTATATTTCCATTGATGACTTTTCACATGTAGTCGTGACCATGTATTAACATCATTCTTCTTTACTGTGCATTGATTATCACCTGTTCATACCCTGGGTTGAGCTGTCCGACCCGGGATGTTCTACAAGACAAAGCGACCGACCTCTTCAGGTCAGGACAATCCGACCTCTTCTCAAAGAGCTCGTCAAGTCACAGAAAAGCCCAAACAAAGGGCCCAAATAGAGGAACACGTCCCAAATCCAAGGGCAGCCCAAGCCCATAGAGATAAAGGCGGTTCCCTTAAAAGATGACCTCACTTAAAGATAAGATAAAAAATAAGATAAGATAAACTAACTTATCTTATCAACAGGAGGCCACATCTCACCATTATAAATACGCTGGAGCACCCAGGTATAACTCATACTCTGATTCTACTCAATACCTGCTTAATACCCTTGCTAACTTAAGCATCGGAGTCCCTTGCAGGTACCCCCACCCTCCGGGGACGAAGGATCAGCACCACCACCAAGTCCAACAAGTCGGACGCACCAGCTCCGGTCGCTGTACACCTGCCGGACACGTCAGCTCTGACCAACACAGAAGATCTCGTCCGAGATCGACCTACAGTTTCAGGTAACCCTCGGAACATTGGCGCCGTTGCCGGGGAACCTAGAAGTCATCCCATTAACATGGCGGATGACCATGACAACGACCACGATTCAGGTTTGGAAGACAGAACGCCGCATAAAAACGCGGACACAATACTCAAAGATACTCCAGAAACCAACGGAGACAAAAATTCATCAAATCCAGGAGTAATAGAAGCACTTCAAAATCGATTGGAGCAACTTGAGAAAGAAGCCCAACATCGACGTGAAAAAGAAGAAGATCTATGCCGGGAGATAAGGCGGCGCAGAGAATTAGAAGATAAGCTTATAAAACTCGAAGCTGATCTCAAAACTAAAGCTACTCGACCATCCACAGAGGATAGCTCTCAGAAAGATCAAGATCCATTCACCAGAGAAATTATGAAGACCAAAATTCTAAAAGATTTCAAACTTCCGTATATGACTCTATATGACGGCACCTCGGACCCCAACCATCATCTCAGCAACTTCAGAAGTAGAATGTACCTCACTGATGCCTCAGATGCAGTTCGCTGCAAAGCCTTTCCAACAACTCTCACCAAGACAGCCATTAAATGGTTTGACAACCTACCTCCAAAATCGATCTCGAGTTTCGACGACCTGGCCAAAAAGTTCCTGGCCCGATTCACCATACAAAAGGACAAAGCCAAACACACACCTAGCCTACTAGGGATCAAGCAAGGAGATCGGGAGAGCCTTCGCAACTACATGGAAAGATTCAACAAAACATGCATGGACATACAAAGTCTACCAACAGAAGCTGCCATTATGGGCATCATAAATGGCCTGCGAGAAGGACCATTTAGCCAATCTATATCAAAGAGATACCCGACATCCTTAGACGAAGTACAAGAACGGGCGCAGAAATACATCAACATGGAGGAAAATTCTCGACTTGGCGAAGCCTCAAGGTTCGGTTCTGCCTACTGAGATAAAGAATCCAAGAAAAAAGAAGATCGCTCCGGAGAGAAAATAAAAAAATATCATAACTATACTCCTCTTAGGGTATCCTTGGTAGATGTTTACAAAGAAGTCTGCCATACAGAGAAAATCCCTCCAGCTCGGCCACTTAAAGGCAAAAGAGGAGGAGAAAATCGGAATGAATACTGTGAATATCACCGATTTCGAGGGCATTCCACCAACGAATGCTTCGACTTGAAAAACGTCATAGAAAAACTAGTAAGAGAAGGAAAGCTAGATCGGTTTTTGGCCAATCGGGATGACGAACCAAGAAAAAGAAGAAGGGATGAGGATGTCGGACGATCTGAACGATCACCTCGCACACCGGAAAGACACGTTCACGTAATACACGGCGGATTTGCTGGAGGAGGAATCTCCAAATCATCCCGCAAGCGACACCTCAAAGAGGTGTACCACGTCGAAGGAAAAAAGGAAGCCCCAGACATCCCAGCAATCACGTTTACCAAGGAAGACGCATCCGGAATCATCTTGGGACACGATGACCCCATGGTCATTACGATCATACTGGCAAACGCCAACTTTCACCGTACACTAATTGACCAGGGAAGCTCTACCGACATCTTATTCAAAACTGCCTTCGACAAACTCGGCCTAGAAGACAAAGAGTTAAGAGTGTACCCGAACAGCCTGTTTGGACTAGAAGATGCCCCAGTTCAACCGCTGGGATACGTATCGCTGCATACAACCTTCGGAAAGGGGAACCAATCCAGAACACTCAAGATAGACTACATCGTGGTCGACGTAAGCTCAGCCTACAATGCCTTAATAGGTCGGACAACGTTAAATCAACTCGGTGCAATAGTTTCAACTCCACATCTATGTATGAAATTCCCAATCACGGAAGAGATAGCTACAATAAAGGCAGATCAAAAGATGGCACGTCGCTGTTATAACGGAAGTCTAAACCTCCGAGGCGAAGGAGGAGAGTTCCACACAATCGAGCTCGGTGGAGTTCAGAGGCGAGAAGAATTCCGACCACGACCCGAAGGAGAAGTAGAAAGAATCCAGATCGGAGACACCTCGGATAAAACAACTAATATTGGCACGATCCTGAAGGGAGACACAAAGGAATCACTAATACGGTTCCTACAAGATAATGTTGATCTCTTTGCATGGAAAGCTGCCGAAATACCAGGCATTGATCCCGAACTAATGAGCCACAAATTGGCAGTCTACCCGGGATCCCGGCCGGTACAACAAAGACGAAGAAAACTCGGACCAGAATGAGCTCAAGCTGTAGAAGAACAAGTACAGGCGCTACTAGAGGCCGGGTTCATAAGGGAAGTTAAATACCCACTATGGCTAGCAAACGTCGTCTTGGTGAAAAAGTCAAATGGGAAGTGGCGAATGTGCACCGATTACATCGACCTCAACAAAGCCTGCTGGTGGACGAAATTGTGATCTATTGTCTTTGTACTTGTATGAAATTTAATAATTGGCTCTATTTGAATTCACAACTCCGTTCAACTAACCAGCAAGTGTACTGGGTCGTCCAAGTAATAAACCTTACGCGAATAAGGGTCGATCCCACAGAGATTGTTGGTATGAAGCAAGCTATGGTCACCTTGTAAATCTCAGTTAGGCAGATTAAATAGTTTTGGTTTTCGAAAATTAATAGTAAAAAGAAAATAAAAGGGATAGAAATACTTATGTAAATCAAGAGTGGGAATTTCAGATAAGCATATGGAGATGCTGTGCTCCTCTTGAAACTCTGCTTCACTATTCGCTCTTCCAATCCTTCTTACTCCTTTCCATGGCAAGCTGTATGTAGGGCATCACTATCATCAATGGCTACTTTTAATCCTCTCGGGAAAATGGTCCTATGCGCTGTCACTGCACGGCTAATCGTCTGGAGGCATCACCCTTGGTTGATAGCTACATCCCATCCTCTCAGTGAAAATGGTCCAAATGCTCTGTCACAGCACGGCTAATCATCTGTCGGTTCTCAATCAGATTGGAGTAGAATCCATTGATTCTTTTGCGTCTGTCACTAACGCCTAGCCTTCAGGAGTTTGAAGCTCATCACAGTCATTCAATACCGGAATCCTACTCGGAATACCACAGACAAGGTTAGACTTTCCGGATCCCCATGAATGCCGCCATCTATCTAGCTTATACCACGAAGATTCTGTTGGGGAATCTAAGAGATATGCGCCCGGCCTAAGGTAGAACGGAAGTGGTTGTCAATCACGCGCGTTCATAAGTGAGAATGATGATGAGTGTCACGGATCATCACATTCATCAAAGTGTTGTGCAACGTATATCTTGGAATAAGAATAAAAGAGAATTGAATATAAAGTAATAGTAATTGTATTGAAACTTGAGGTACAGCAGAGTTCCACACCCTTAATCTATGGTGTGCAGAAACTCCACTGTTGAAAATACATAAGTAAAAGGTTCAGGCATGGCCGAATGGCCAGCCCCCATGATCTGAGAACTAAACGTCCCAAGATGTCTAATACACTAGTAAAAAGTCCTATTTATAATAAACTAGCTACTAGAGTTTACATGAGTAAGTAATTGATGCATAAATCCACTTCCGGGGCCCACTTGGTGTATGTTTGGGCTGAGCTTGATCTATCCACGAGCTGAGGCTTCTCTTGGAGTTGAACTCCAATTTATGACGTGTTTTGGGCGTTCAACTCCGGATCATGACGTTTTTCTGGCGTTTAACTCCAGACAGCAGCATGTACTTGGCATTCATCGCCAAGTTACGTCGTTAATTTCCGAATAAAGTAGGGACTATTATATATGGCTGGAAAGCTCTGGATGTCTACTTTCCAACGCCGTTAAGAGCGCGCCAATTGGAGTTTTGTCGCTCCAGAAAATCCATTTTGAGTGCAGGGAGGTCAGATTCCAACAGCATCAGCAGTCCTTTTGTCAGCCTTTTTCAGAGTTTTGCTCAAGTCCCTCAATTTCAGCCAGAAATTACCTGAAATCACAGAAAAACACACAAACTCATAGTAAAGTCCAGAAATATGAATTTAACATAAAAACTAATGAAAACATCCCTAAAAGTAGCTTAAACTTACTAAAAACTACCTAAAAACAATGCCAAAAAGCGTATAAATTATCCGCTCATCACAACACCAAACTTAAATTGTTGCTTGTCCCCAAGCAACTGAAAATCAATTAGGATAAAAAGAAGAGAATATACTATAAATTCCAGAATATCAATGAATATTAATTATAATTAGATGAGCGGGACTTGTAGCTTTTTGCTTCTGAACAGTTTTGGCATCTCATTTTTTCCTTTGAAGTTTAGAATGATTGGCTTCTCTAGGAACTTAGAATTTCGGATAGTGTTATTGACTCTCCTAGTTAAGTATGTTGATTCTTGAACACAGCTACTTATGAGTCTTGGCTGTGGCCCTAAGCATTTTGTTTTCTAGTATTACCACCGGATACATAAATGCCACAGACACATGACTGGGTGAACCTTTTCAGATTGTGACTCAGCTTTGCTAGAGTCCCCAGTTAGAGGTGTCCAGAGCTCTTAAGCACACTCTTTTTGCTTTGGATCACGACTTTAACCACTCAGTCTCAAGCTTTTCACTTGGACCTTCATGACACAAGCACATGGTTAGGGACAGCTTGATTTAGCCGCTTAGGCCTGGATTTAATTTTCTTGGGCCCTCCTATCCATTGATGCTCAAAGCCTTGGATCCTTTTTACCCTTGCCTTTTGTTTTTAAGGGCTATTGGCTTTTTCTGCTTGCTTTTTCTTTTTCTTTCTATTTTTTTCGCCACTTTTTTTTTCTTTTTTTTTTCGCAAGCTTCTTCTTTTTCACTGCTTTTTCTTGCTTCAAGAATCTATTTCATGATTTTTCAGATCATCAATAATATTTCTCTTTGTTCATCATTCTTTCAAGAGCCAACAATTTTAACATTCATAAACAACAAGATCAAAAATATGCACTGTTCAAGCATTCATTCAGAAAATAAAAAGTATTGTCACCACATCAATATAATTAAATTAAATTCAAGGATAAATTCAAAATTCATGTACTTCTTGTTCTTTTGAATTAAAACATTTTTCTTTTAAGAGAGGTGAAGGATTCATGGAATTATTCATAACTTTAAGGCATAGTTACTAACTACTAATGATCATGAAGTAGAGACACAAAACATAGATAAACACAACATAAAAACCGAAAAGCAGAAAGAAATAAAAACAAGGAATGAATCCACCTGAGTGAGGGTGGCGCCTTCTTGAAGGTCCAATGGTGCTCTTTGAGCTCCTCTATGTCTCTTCCTTGCTTCTGTTGAATGATTCCTAGTAATTTTGGTGTTCCTACCCTTAGTTGCTTCCAATATTTGTGTGGAGGACAATTTATCCCCTGAGGTATCTCAGGGATCTCTTGATTTGCAGCCACATGTTCTACCACTGAGCTATAAACCCTTTACATGAGTCTTTCCATCTCCCATGACTCAGAGGTGGAAGCTTTTGTCTTCCTTTTTTTTTTTGGATGTCTCTGGCCTTAGGTGCCATTAATGGTTATGGAAAAGCAAAAAGCTATGCTTTTACCACACCAAACTTAGAAAATTGCTCGCCCTCGAGCAAGAGAAGAAAGAAAAGATGAAGAAGAAGAAGAAGAGATGGAGGAGATGGAGGGATGTGTGTATTCGGCTATATGGGTGGGTTTGGGTGGGAAAGAGTTTTGAATTTTGAAGGTGAGTGGGGAAGAGTGGATAGAAGTGAGTGGTGAATGAAAAATAGAAGGGATGACCATGAATGGAGAGAGAGAGGGCGAGGTAGGGGGATCCTGTGAGGTCCACAGATCCTTAGGTGTCAAGGAATTCCATCCTTACACCAAATAGGCATGTAAAATGCCTTTACACACCATTCTGGCATTTAAACGCCCATTGGTGCACGTTCTAGGCATTCAACGCCCATGTAAAGCATGTTTCTGGCGTTGAACGCCAGTTTCATGCTTGTTACTGGCGTTCAGCGCCAGCTTTTCTTCTCCAGGCACATTCCTGGCGTTCAGCACCAGAATGTTGCTTGTTTCTGGCGTTCAGCGCCAGAATGGTGCTCTGTTCTGGCGTTGAACGCCGGCCAGATGCATCTTACTGGCGTTGAACGCCAACCTGTGCGTCCTCCAGGGTGTGATTTTTTTCTTCTGCTATTTTTGATTCTGTTTTTAATTTTTATGATTTTTTCGTGACTCCTCATGATCATGTACCTAATAAAACACAAAATAACAATAAAATAAAAATTAGATAAATAAAATTGGGTTGCCTCCCAACAAGCACTTCTTTAATATCAATAGCTTGACAGTGGCTCTCATGGAGCCACAAGGTGATCAGGTCAATGTTGTATAGTCCCAACACCAAACTTAGAGTTTGGATATGGGGTCTTAACACCAAACTTAGAGTTTGGTTGTGGCCTCCCAACACCAAACTTAGAGTTTGACTGTGGGGGCTCTTCTTGACTCTGAACTGAGAGAAGCTCTTCATGCTTACTCTCTTTTGTCACAGAGGGATGGCCATGTGCCTTAAACACAAGGTAGTCCCCATTCAATTGAAGGACTAATTCACCTCTGCTGACATCTATCACAGCTTCTGCTGTGGCTAGGAAAGGTCTTCCAAGGATGATCTAATCATCCTCTTCCTTCCTAGTGTCTAAGATTATGAAATCAGCAGGGATGTAAAGGCCTTCAACCTTTACTAACACGTCCTCTACTATTCCATAAGCTTGTCTCAATGACTTGTCTGCCAATTGTAATGAAAACAAGGCAGGTTGTACCTCAATGATCCCCAGCTTCATCATTACAGAGAGTGGCATAAGATTTATCCCTGACCCTAGATCACACAGAGCTTTCTCAAAGGTCATGGTGCCTATGGTACAAGGTATTAAGAACTTGCCAGGATCTTGTTTCTTTTAAGGTAGAATTTTCTGAATCCAGGTATCCAGTTCACTAATGAGCAAGGGAGGTTCACTTTCCCAAGTCTCATTACCAAACAACTTGGCATTCAGCTTCATGATAGCTCCTAAATATTGAGTAACTTGCTCTCCAGTCACATCTTCATCCTCTTCAGAGGAAGAATAGTCTTCAGAGCTCATGAATGGCAGAAGGAGATTTAATGGAATCTCTATGGTCTCTATATGAGCCTCAGATTCCTTTGGATCCTTAATAGGAAACTCCTTCTTGCTTGAGGGACGTCCCAGGAGGTCTTCCTCACTAGGATTTTCGTCCTCCTACTCCCTTGTGCATTCGGCCATATTGATTATATCAATGGCTTTGCACTCTCCCTTTGGATTCTCTTCTGTATTGCTTGGGAGAATACTGGGAGGAGTTTCAGTGACTTTCTTACTCAGCTGGCCCACTTGTGCCTCCAAATTTCTAATGGAGGATCTTGTTTCATTCATGAAACTGAAAGTGGCTTTTGACAGATCAGAGACTATATTAGCTAAATTAGAAGTGTTTTGTTCAGAATTCTCTGTCTGTTGCTGAGAAGATGATGGATATAGCTTGCTATTGCTCAGCCTATTGCGTCCACCATTGTTAAAGCCTTGTTGAGGCTTTTGTTGATCCTTCCATGAGAAATTTGGATGATTTCTCCATGATGAGTTATAGGTGTTTCCATAAGGTTCACCCATGTAATTAACCTCTGCCATGGCAGGGTTCTCAGGATCATAAGCTTCTTCAGAAGCTGCCTCTCTAGTACTGTTGGATGCATGTTGCCATCCATTCAGATTTTGAGAGATCATGTTGACCTGTTGGGTCAACACTTTGTTCTGAGCTAATATGGCATTCAGAGCATCAATTTCAAGAACTCATTTCTTCTGAGGTATCCCATTATTCACGGAATTCCTCTCAG
This sequence comes from Arachis stenosperma, assembly GCF_014773155.1. Classification (NCBI taxonomy): domain Eukaryota; kingdom Viridiplantae; phylum Streptophyta; class Magnoliopsida; order Fabales; family Fabaceae; genus Arachis; species Arachis stenosperma. The sequence continues at coordinate 45,265,408 of NC_080382.1, read as the reverse complement.
AAGTGTACATGAACTGGTTATTTGCAACCATGTCAATGAGTTCTTGAGCCTCTTCAGGCGTTTTCTTTAGGTGAATAGATCCACCTGCAGAATGGTCCAATGACATTTTCAAAAATTCAGAGAGACCATAATAGAATATATCTAATATGGTCCATTCTGAAAACATGTCAGATGGACATCTTTTGGTCAGCTGCTTGTATCTTTCCCAAGCTTCATAGAGGGATTCACCATCTTTTTGTTTGAAGGTTTGAACATCCACTCTCAGCTTGCTCAGCTTTTGAGGAGGAAAGAATTTATCCAAGAAGGCTGTGACCAGCTTATCCCAGGAGTCCAGCCTATCCTTAGGTTGTGAATCCAACCATATTCTAGCCCTGTCTCTTACAGCAAAAGGGAAAAGCATGAGTCTGTAGACTTCAGGATCAACTCCATTCGTCTTTACAGTCTCACAGATCTGCAAGAACTCAGTTAAAAACTGATAAGGATCTTCAGATGGAAGTCCATAAAACTTGCAGTTTTGTTGCATTAAGGCAACTAGCTGAGGTTTCAGCTCAAAGTTATTGGCTCCAATGGCAGGAATGGAGATGCTTCTTCCATCAAACTTGGACGTTGGCTTTGTGAAGTCACCAAGCATTCTCCTTGCATTATTATTATTTTCGGCTGCCATCTCCTTCTCTTGTTCGAAAATTTCTGAAAGGTTGTTTCTGGATTGTTGTAACTTAGCTTCTCTTAATTTTCTCTTCAGAGTCCTTTCAGGTTCTGGATCAATTTCAACAAGAGTGCCTTTATCCTTGTTCCTGCTCATATGAAAGAGGAGAAAACAAGAAAAGAAGAGGAATCCTCTATGTCACAGTATAGAGATTCCTTTATGTTAGTAGAAGAAGAAAGGGGAGAAGAATGTAGAAGAGGGGATTCGGATAATTAGATGGAGAGAGGTGAAGAGAAGTGTTAGTAATTAAATAATTAAATAGAAGAAGAAAAGAGAAGGGAAATTTCGAAAAAAATTTTGAAAAAGAGGTTAGTAATTTTCGAAAAATTCAAGATAAAATATAATTGAAATTAAAATTTAAAACAATTAATTAATTAAAAAGAATTTTTGAAAAAGAGAGAGGTATTTTCGAAAATTGAAGAGGAAAAAGTAGTTAGGTGGTTTTGAAAAAGATTTTAAAATCAAATTTGAAAAAGATAAGAAGATAAGAAGTTAGATAAGATATTTTGAAATCAAACTTTGAAAAAGATAAAATTTTTGAAAAAGATCAAATAAAAGATAGAAAGATTTAATTCAAAAATTTTGAAATTATTTACTTCACTAACAAGAAACTACAAGATAAGATTCTAGAACTTAAAGATTGAACCTTTCTTAACAAGAAAGTAACAAACTTCAAATTTTTGAACCAATCACATTAATTATTAGTGAATTTTCGAAAATATGATGTAAAGATAAGAAAAAGATTTTGAAAATATTTTTGAAAAAGATTTTTTGAAATTTTTGAAAATAAAAAAATTGAAAAAGATATGATTTTTGAAAAAGATTTTGAAAAGATAAGATTTTTAAAATTGAAATTTTGACTTGACTTGTAAGAAACAACTAATTTTTTTAAAAATTTTTGACCAAGTCAACCCAAAATTTCGAAAATTTGGAGGGAAATAAGGAAAAGATATTTTTTTTATTTTTGAATTTTTAATTATGAGAGAGAAAAACAACAAAAATACTCAATGCATGAAATTTTTAGATCAAAACAATGAATGCATGTAAGAATGCTATGAATGTCAAGATGAACACCAAGAACACTTTGAAGATCATGATGAACATCAAGAACATAATTTTGAAAAATTTTTGATGCAAAGAAAACATGCAAGACACCAAACTTAGAAATCTTTAATGCATGGACTCTAACAAACAAAAAATGCATATGAAAAACAACTAACAACACAAAACAAGAAAACATCAAGATCAAACAAGAGGACTTATCAAGAACAACTTGAAGATCATGAAGAACACTATGAATGCATGGAATTTTCGAAAAAAACTGCAAGAAAAATTTTTAAAGCATGCAATTGACACCAAACTTAAAAATTGACTCAAGACTCAAACAAGAAACACAAAATATTTTTGGTTTTTATGATTTTCTAATTTTTTTGGATTTTTATTTTAATTTTTTTCGAAAAACATGGTTGGAAAAACGAAAAAAAAGAAAAGAAAAATTTTGAAAAAGATTTTTGAAAAGAAAATTACCTAATCTGAGCAACAAGATGAACCGTCAGTTGTCCATACTCGAACAATCCCCGGCAACGGCGCCAAAAACTTGGTGGACGAAATTGTGATCTATTGTCTTTGTACTTGTATGAAATTTAATAATTGGCTCTATTTGAATTCACAACTCCGTTCAACTAACCAGCAAGTGTACTGGGTCGTCCAAGTAATAAACCTTGCGCGAGTAAGGGTCGATCCCACAGAGATTGTTGGTATGAAGCAAGCTATGGTCACCTTGTAAATCTCAGTTAGGCAGATTAAATAGTTTTGGTTTTCGAAAATTAATAGTAAAAAGAAAATAAAAGGGATAGAAATACTTATGTAAATCAAGAGTGGGAATTTCAGATAAGCGTATGGAGATGCTGTGCTCCTCTTGAAACTCTGCTTCACTATTCGCTCTTCCAATCCTTCTTACTCCTTTCCATGGCAAGCTGTATGTAGGGCATCACTATCATCAATGGCTACTTTTAATCCTCTCGGGAAAATGGTCCTATGCGCTGTCACTGCACGGCTAATCGTCTGGAGGCATCACCCTTGGTTGATAGCTACATCCCATCCTCTCAGTGAAAATGGTCCAAATGCTCTGTCACAGCACGGCTAATCATCTGTCGGTTCTCAATCAGGTTGGAGTAGAATCCATTGATTCTTTTGCGTCTGTCACTAACGCCCAGCCTTCAGGAGTTTGAAGCTCGTCACAGTCATTCAATACCGGAATCCTACTCGAAATACCACAGACAAGGTTAGACTTTCCGGATCCCCATGAATGCCGCCATCTATCTAGCTTATACCACGAAGATTCTGTTGGGGAATCTAAGAGATATGCGCCCGGCCTAAGGTAGAACGGAAGTGGTTGTCAATCACGCGCGTTCATAAGTGAGAATGATGATGAGTGTCACGGATCATCACATTCATCAAAGTGTTGTGCAACGTATATCTTGGAATAAGAATAAAAGAGAATTGAATATAAAATAATAGTAATTGTATTGAAACTTGAGGTACAGTAGAGCTCCACACCCTTAATCTATGGTGTGCAGAAACTCCACTGTTGAACATACATAAGTAAAAGGTTCAGGCATGGCCAAATGGCCAGCCCCCATGATCTGAGAACTAAATGTCCCAAGATGTCTAATACACTAGTAAAAAGTCCTATTTATAATATACTAGCTACTAGGGTTTACATGAGTAAGTAATTGATGCATAAATCCACTTCCGGGGCCCACTTGGTGTATGTTTGGGCTGAGCTTGATCTATCCACGAGCTAAGGCTTCTCTTGGAGTTGAACTCCAATTTATGACGTGTTTTGGGCGTTCAACTCCGGATCATGATGTTTTTCTGGCGTTTAACTCCAGACAGCAGCATGTACTTGGCGTTCAACGCCAAGTTACGTCGTTAATTTCCGAATAAAGTATGGACTATTATATATTTCTGGAAAGCTCTGGATGTCTACTTTCCAAAGCCATTGAGAGCGCGCCAATTGGAGTTCTGTAGCTCCAGAAAATCCATTTCTAGTGCAGGGAGGTCAGATTCCAACAGCATCAGCAGTCCTTTTGTCAGCCTTTTTCAGAGTTTTGCTCAAGTCCCTCAATTTCAGCCAGAAATTACCTGAAATCACAGAAAAACACACAAACTCATAGTAAAGTCCAGAAATATGAATTTAACATAAAAACTAATGAAAACATCCCTAAAAGTAGCTTAAACTTACTAAAAACTACCTAAAAACAATTCCAAAAAGCGTATAAATTATCCGCTCATCACCTGCCCAAAAGACCCTTACCCACTCCCAAGCATCGATGCTCTAGTAGATGCTTCATCAGGATATAAGTATCTCTCGTTCATGGACGCATATTCAGGGTACAACCAAATCCCCATGTATCCACCAGATCAAGAAAAGACCTCGTTCCTAACACCGAAAGCAAACTACTGTTACATCGTGATGCCTTTCGGTCTCAAGAACGCAGGAGCTACTTATCAAAGGCTAATGAATAAAGTTTTCTCAGATCACATCAAAAAAATCATGGAAGTTTATGTAGACGACATGTTGATAAAGACACAAAGCGAAGATACATTATTATCCGACCTAACTCAAGTGTTTTACACTATCAGGAAACACAACATGCGGCTCAATCTCGCAAAATGCACCTTCGCAGTAGAAGCAGGCAAATTCTTAGGCTTCATGCTCACACAAAGGGGGATTGAAGCAAATCCAGACAAGTGTCAAGCCATACTCAACATGAAGAGCCCAACCTGTGTCAAAGAAGTACAACAACTCAACGGGAGGTTGGCCGCTCTATCCCGATTCTTAGCAGGAGCTGCGATAAGATCTCTTCCCTTCTATGCTACTTTAAGAAAGGGAAAACAGTTCGAATGGACGACAGAATGTGAGCAAGCCTTTTGAGACTTCAAGGAGTTCTTAGGACGGCCACCTATCCTATCTCGGCCACGAGAAGGAGAACCGCTCATATTATATCTCGCAGTAGGGAGCCGGGCAATAGCCTCAGCACTAGTCAGAGAAGACGAACATGGGCAAAAACCCATCTACTTCATTAGCAAAGCGCTACAGGGATCTGAGCTGAACTACCAGAAAATAGAAAAGTTTGCCTACGCTCTGATCCTCACATCCCGGCGGCTTCACCCATATTTCCAAGCGCATACCATTAAAGTTCGGACCAACCAACCCATAAAAGAGATATTGCAGAAAACAGATCTAGCAGGAAGAATCATACAATGGGCAATCGAGTTGTCTGAGTTCGACCTCCAATACGAGGCGCGGACAGCCATCAAATCACAACACCTGGCCGACTTCATTGCAGAATTCACAGACACCCCGGAAATCCCCACAGAGTGGAACATATACGTGGACGGATCCTCAAATAAAATAGGAAGCAGTGCGGGTGTGATAATCGAAAGCAACCAAGGAACTCAACTTGAGCTCTCCCTTAAATTCGGATTCCCGGTCTCAAACAACCAGGCAGAATACAAAGCACTATTAGCTGGTTTGAAGCTGGCTAGGGAGGTTGGAGCTCGAAAACTTAACATCTACAGTGACTCACAAGTCATCACCTCACAAATAACAGGAAGCTACCAAGCCAAAGATCTGACCATGAAAAAATATTTGGATAAAACCAAAGAACAGCTCGGACAACTCGGGGAATATAGGATCTACCACATACCTCGTGAGCAAAATGCCCGAGCTGACGCCCTTTCAAAATTAGCCAGCACCAAACCAGGGGGCAATAACAGAAGCCTCATCCAGGAGATACTACAGAACCCGTCAATAGCAGAAGAAGAAAAATTCCTAGCCATAATAGGTCGGGATCAAGGATGGATGACCCCCATAATAAACTACCTCAAAACAGAAGCACTCCCTACATATGAAAAGGAGGCAAAGAGGCTGAAAAGGGAGGCACAGTACTACACTATCATAAACAACACACTATACAAACGAGGGATATCAACACCTTTACTAAAATGCGTACCGACTTCTAACACAAAGGAAGTCTTGGAGGAAGTGCACAGCGGCATTTGTGGTAATCATCTCGGAGCGCAAGCTCTCACCAAAAAGATACTCCGGACGGGATTCTATTGGCCAACTCTACAAAAGGAGGCTACAGAATTTGTGAGGACATGCCCACCATGCCAGAAGCATGCCAACTTTCACATTGCCCCACCAAAAAAGCTCATCAGCGTGACCTCACCCTGGCCATTTGCGAAATGGGGACTCGACCTTCTCGGACCCTTCCCACAGGGATCGGGACAAGTAAAATTCCTCATAGTAGGAGTAGACTATTTAACAAAATGGATCGAGGCAGAACCCCTAGCCAATGCCACCGCTCAAAGAAGTAAAAAATTCCTATATAGGAACATTATTACGAGATTCGGGGTACCATACTCCATCACCACGGACAACGGTACCCAATTTACAGAGGCAGACTTCAGAAAATTGGTGGCCGACTTGAACATAAAACACCAGTTCACCTCCGTCGAACATCTCCAAGCCAATGGACAAGCCGAAGTAGCCAACAAAGTCATATTGGCCGGACTAAAGCGGAGGCTACAAGAAGCAAAGGGAGCTTGGGCCGAGGAACTTCCACAAGTCCTATGGGCATATCGAACAACCCCCCATTCTACTACAAACGAATCACCATTCCGACTAGCATACGGAGCGGAGGCAATGATTCCAATAGAAATCGAAGAAGGATCTCCCCGAGTAGTCCACTACAATGAACAAGCAAACTCCCAACTTCAGAGAGGAAAGCTCGACTTGTTACCCGAAATCCAAGAAAGAGCTCGGATCAGGGAAGAAGCTCTAAAGCGATGAATGGCTTCCAGATATAATCAAAAGGTAGTGCCGAGAAGTTTTGCAGAGAATGATCTCATCCTAATCAGAAATGATATTGGAACAACTCGACCCGGAGAAGGAAAGCTGGCAGCAAACTGGAAAGGATCCTACTGAGTCATTGAAGTACTGGGGAAGGGCTACTACAGACTGTCCGAGCTTGATGGACGAGAGCTTCCCCGATCATGGCACGCCTGCAACCTAAGAAGGTACTACAGTTAGAAAAGGTAAAGGATCTTACTAAATGGATGCGCTCTTTTTCCTGAAAAGGTTTTTTAATGAGGCACCATGTCGAGACCTAGATCATACCCGACTTAAAGGGACAAGGAAATTCCCACATGTATATATTTGCATTTTTTCTTTGAATAAAGTTTATTTAGATATTCTACAAGATTCCAAGACGCATTAATCTGAAGTATTCATCATCCGATTATAAAGCAACAGGTCGGCAGAAGGTGAAAATGCGATTCACCCAAAGGACGATCTAAAGACGCCAACCATTTTCTACAAATCGGCAAAGATGAACACAGAATAATGTAAGAAGTTATCGAAAGCAATCTAAAAAAAAAAGAACCTGACGAGGTCTTACGGATAGCTAATATAATAACTTAAAGACTGGCCGACGTTCAGAAGTCGGACCAAGTCAACCCAAGTTATAAGTAAACCCTGGAAAGAGGTCTGACCAACCCTATTAAAGAGGATTACTTTAACTTAGAAGGGCCTGACATAACAAAGTCAGCCCAAAACTAAAAAGTTATACAAGTAGTCCCTGAAAGAGATCTGACAAAGATCCAAGAAAGAGGACTACGAAAAATAACTTAAAGGAGATCGACATAACCAAAGTCGGACTCCTACCACTAAAAAAGTTATACAAGTAGTCCCTGAAAGAGATCTGACAAAGATCCAAGAAAGAGGACTACGGAAAATAACTTAAAGGAGACCGACATAACCAAAGTCGGACTCCTACCACTAAAAATTTATACAAGTTGTCCCTGAAAGAGATCTGACAAAGATCCAAGAAAGAGGACTACGAAAAATAACTTAAAGGAGACCGACATAACCAAAGTCGGACTCCTACCACTAAAAAAGTTATACAAGTAGTCCCTGAAAGAGATCTGACAAAGATCCAAGAAAAGGGAGCTACGAAAAATAACTTAAAGGAGACCGACATAACCAAGTCGGACTCCTACCACTAAAAAGTTATCAACATAATCCCTGAAAGAGATCGAGTAAAGGCCCAGAAAAGGGGATCACAAAAATAACTTTTGAGGGGGACCAACATAAAGAAATCGGTCATAAGGCGCTAAAAATACAAACAAGAGCGAGGAAACCAAGAAATAAGTCGGACCCCCTACAAGCACGGCCTCAAAAGGATCCAAGCTACAAACGATAAGCACAAAAAAACCTAAAGAGGCCAGACAGCAAAATTTCAACAGATATCATGCATAATACGATAAAGCTTCAAGAGGTCACCACAAAACCAACCTCGGAAGCTACTTTTGTTTTTTAAAAGAGTTGCAAGGCAGACAACTAGAAGCGTCAAGAAGAACAAACAAAACAAAGTTCAAAAGCCCACAAACCGGGCTATTTGCACAAAATATCCAGAAAAAGATCAGCTAAAGATCGGGAGCTTTCCCGGCAGCATCAGTATGGGGAGAAGGAGGACGAGTCTGAAGGGGCACAGCATCTACGGTCCCATCCTCCCGGTTCAGAATCTGGCATTCCGGATCAGATGTAACAGGGGGAATAGAGGAGGTCGACACCTTAAGAGAAGGCACGGGGGGAGGATCAGTCTCATCATCATCCTGGTCATCAGGAACAATCTTACCATCTCTCAGGACATTGTCCAGGCTGATGAGAGTCAAGTCGGCATCAGGAGCAACAACCCCGAACTGCTCCATCAGGTTCTCGGAGGCAGCAGTTACGCTACCCACAAGGTGACCCTGAAGCTCACCATAATTAACCCGAGCTGTTTCCAAATCCTCCCGAAGACGCATCAATTCCCTATAAGCCGAGACATAGCTATCCTTATGTTTCAATGCCATGTCTTCGGCCAGCTTCAAAGAAGCAGCAAGGGCAATAGAGCTGGCCTTCTCACCCTCCAGCTCCTTCTCCACCTTCGCCAACTTCACCTCCAACTCCTCCTTCAGACCCTTGATTCGATCAAATTCTGACTTGGCCTCTTCCATAAAGGATTTTGTGGCATGAATCGGAATCCCCTGAACTGTCCGGAATATAGCTGCACCCATATGAGCCATCTTCACACTATTTTTAGTGATAAAATCCAAATGCCGAAGAAGAGACACGTCGTCCATGGAAAGCCCACCATAGGGGGCAATTTGCTGGTCAACAAACTCAATGGCATCAAAGTCTGGGGCATCCAAGTTAAAAGGCTCGGATGTTTTTTGGTTTTTCAAAGGTGGGGCACCAGAAGCAGCAGTAGAAGTCTGAGGAGGATCGACCTGATGAAACTGGGGAGTAGAAATTACTTTCCTCGGCCCAAGGGAACTCGGCACAAGGGGCTTCACGGGGACCTGTGAAGATCCCTCGCCGGCCACCTTGGCCGAGATGTTCAGAGCAGCAGTTGCCTTCTTTGCCCTTTTGAAGGCTTTCATAGAGTCATTGTTCTTTGACATCTCTACAAACACAAAAACAACCACGACAAAGAGTTACAAAAGAAGAAGAAAAAGAAACAAACATAGAAACAAATCAGACAAAGAGACAAACAAATACCCAAAGCAGTCCGAACCAAGTACGGATTAGTCAAAAATCTTTTTGTATCAAGATGAGGAGGTTTCCCCCCAGAGATCCTCAAGAACAACTACAAAAGCGCGTTCGACATCATCAAGTATCTCCCAAGAATAGCGAGACACTCTTACATCCTTCTGCCACTCTAGAGGGAAGAAGGGCTCGTCATTCTCATCAAGAAAAAAGGGGCGGGCCTTAAAGGACTCATCATACATCGCAAACACTTTATGGCCCTGGGCGGACCGAAAAGAAACCCAAGAAGCTTTCTTTTTTGAAGAACCGCCAGGCTTGGCAGAAACAAACAAGTAAAGAAACAGAGTCTGGGAAGGTGTTACATCTAGTTCACGGCAGAGAAGTTGAAAAATTTTAATAAAACCCCAGGAATTGGGGTGAAGCTGGGATGGAGCAATATTACACGACCACAACAGGTCGGTTTCAAAAGCAGTAAAAGGAAAAGTAACATTCAACTGGCTGAAAAAGTATTCATAGGCATAGAAGAAGGGACGCTCCCTCTCAATGGAAGTCGGAAAGCAAACCCTCTCATCAGAATCAGGAGCAACAAGCTCGTAATCCCCCTCGCGAGCATTTTTACCACAAATCCTATGACGCTTCTTCAGCTCTGTGCAAAATTCAGCATCCACAACGGAAACACACAACAAAATAAGGGAGTCCAGCCAATCGAACATCCCCTCGGGAACTCTGGAAGACATCTCTACAATGTTATTGCGAGAAGACATGAGGCCAACTAATCCTACAAGTAAGAAAAGAAAATGAGGTTACTACAAACATCTCGGACAAAAGGGAAAACAACTCGGTCAATACTTCTGAGGCAATGAAAAGCAAGAAAAGGAAAACCCCAAGACTCAAACCAAAGTCCTGGGGCATCCTTTGGAGGCAACAACAAAGCAAGGTCTCCAGAAATACTCTACAGATCACATCCCAGCATTTCTCAAAAATGAATTCAAAACAACAAGCGCTTTCATCAAAAGAAAACACAGCAAAACATTACAAGCCTACCAAGCAAAAACCACTCCCAAGCATCGAGCACAAGACCATTAAAAGAGCAACCTTTTTTCAAAGATCAGACAGGAAGCAATCTCCAAAGGTGAGAAACAGATACAGATTTCGTACTAGTACCAAAAAATAACCAGAAGCAAAAGTAAAAACTCAGAAAGCCTCAAAATTCCAAGAATCTCCAAAGGAAAAGCATATCACGGTAACAGGTAAATATAAGATCACAAAAAGATCCAAACTTTTAAACATGCAAAACCAGAACTTCACCAAAATTAAAGACGAAGCCACGAAGAAAATGAGAAAAGCTATTACCAACCTGGAAAGAACAGCGAGCTTCAACAAAAACCAAAGGAGGAAGACGAAATCTGGGAATGCGAACAAGAGCAATGTCGCCAGAAGAAATACAAAGACCCCAAGCTCCAACACCAAATGACGCCGCACCACAAGGAAAACAGAAATGCAAACAAAAAAACAGAGAGTGGAGAGACCTAAGAAAAGAAGTTACGAAAGAGCAAAAGAAGAGAAACCGTTTTCAGGGTTTCAAAATCCAAAGTAAAAGAGCCTAAGGGAAACAGGGCAATTAATGCTCAAAATTAAAAGAATTAAACCCTCACACGTTCCCAAAAAAGTGCCGGTATAAAAGCGCGCATCTTTTAGAGGAAACGTTCTGCATTCAAAGCTGATACAAAGGAATCGACAAAATGCTTGAGTTCGGCTTCACCAAAGAAGGACCGAAGTAAAGGACTCGGCCTCAAAAAAGAAGACCGAGCTCAAGCAGGGGCACTGTTCATACCCTGGGTCGAGCTGTCCGACCCGGGATGTTCTACAAGACAAAGCGACCGACCTCTTCAGGTCAGGACAATCCGACCTCTTCTCAAAGAGCTCGTCAAGTCACAAAAAAGCCCAAACAAAGGGCCCAAATAGAGGAACACGTCCCAAATCCAAGGGCAGCCCAAGCCCATAGAGATAAAGGCGGTTCCCTTAAAAGATGACCTCACTTAAAGATAAGATAAAAGATAAGATGAGATAAACTAACTTATCTTATCCACAGGAGGCCACATCTCACCATTATAAATACGCTGGAGCACCCAGGTATAACTCATACTCTGATTCTACTCAATACCTGCTTAATACCCTTGCTAACGTAAGCATCGGAGTCCCTTGCAGGTACCCCCACCCTCCGGGAACGAAGGATCAGCACCACCACCAAGTCCAACAAGTCGGACGCACCAGCTCCGGCCGCTGTACCTGCCGGACACGTCGGCTCCGACCAACACAGAAGATCTCGTCCGAGATCGACCTACAGTTTCAGGTAACCCTCGGAACACCACCTTTCCCGCTCTCTTCCTTGCTGGATCCCCTAGCTTTACTTGTTACTTTCTTTTTTCCTTTTTAGGATGGCCACCAAGAAGGGTACAGAGAAAGCTACTCCCAAACCACCAGCAAGGAAAGGAACAAAGAGAGCACCAGCTGAGGAACAACAACCCCCGTCCACTTGTACATCTTAGCATGCACCGAGGACGGTGCAATCTTTAAGTGTGGGGAGGTCGATACGGATCTCCATGGGTTAGTCACTCTTCTATCTCAACACCAATGGTTTATTTTCCTTGTTAGTTGTTGCATTTGCATGTTTGTTTGATTTTTTTTGCATATTTTGCCACTTGGCTGAAGTAATATTTTCTTTTTCAAGAAAACTTTTTATAGTATTTCACTAATTTAAATTAAAAACTTTTTGAAAAACTTGTATGAAGAAATATTGTTTTGGAACATAGTTTAGAGCTCGAACACACAAAACCAGTGAGATTTTGAGCCTAATTGATTGGTTGCATTTTATCGACCAATATTTTATTTTTAGTGTGTGTTTTTCTCTCTAAAATTGTGATCTTTGTCTTGCTTAATTCTATATTTCCATTGTTTGATGTATGCATGCACTGATATGATTGAGGCCCTTGTTTCACTAAGCTTACATACCCATATGGCCTTACCCTTTCATTATCCTTTGCAAACCAATTTGAGCCTAATATACCATTTGTTCTTTACTCTAGCTCATTACTAACTCTAAACGGAAAACAATAATGTCCTTAATTTGAATCCTTGGTTAGCTTAGACTAGTAAAAGTGCTCATGATTTAAGTGTGGGAAAGTTGGGTTTGAAAATATTTGGTTTGAATAATTGGGTGTTGTATATTTTAGTGAAAATGTGCAAAATAATAGTTGAGCACATGTTATTGCATTCAATACTTTAATCATATGCATTGAGAAAAATAAAAAAAAAAGTAAAAAAGAAAAAAAGAAAAGAGCAATTAATAAAAGGGGACAAAATGCCCCAAAATAAATAGTGAAATCAATGCATATGAGCTGTACTCAAAACGTGGAATGCATAAATATGTAGTAAACACAGTTAATGGGAAGTTAGATTTTGTATTTTAATTAAATGAATTGTCTTGAGTTAGGTGGAAAGTTTATGTTAATTAAGGATTCAGATTTTAGTCCACTTGGCCAAATACAATCCTACCTTGACCCTAACCCCATTACAACCCTTGAAAGACCTCTTGATTTGTGTATTGGTGCATTAAATTTTTGTTGATTGTTAGATGAAGAGCAAGCTATAGAAAGCAAGATTAGTAGAGAATTGAGAGAATTGACCCTAGACACTTGAGAGTTAGAGTGATATACACTACCAGTAAGGGTTCAGCGCTCAATTCTATGTTCCCTACTTTCATGAGCTATCTTCTTCTTGCAAGTTATTTGTATTGTATTTTGTAATTTGAATTAGTGAAATCCAGTTCATATTTATTCTTGAAAGATTTATTTACTTTTTCACCAAGTAGGTAGAATCATTTTAGCATGTAGTTGCATTCACATTCATAGGTTGCATTGCATGAGTCTTGCCTTTCCCTACTCATTTATTTGGTCTCCTTGAGTTTAGCATGAGGACATGCTAATGTTTAAGTGTGGGGAGGTTGATAAACCACTATTTTACGGTTTATATTGTATTTAATTGAGTGGTTTCATCAAGCTTTTCACCCACTTATTCATATGATTTGCATGATTTTACAATTCCTTCCTAGTTTAGTTCTGTGATTGAAAACATGCTTCTTTGGACTTAATTTAGCTAATCTTAATCCTCTCCTATTACCATTCGATGCCATGATCTGTGTGTTAAGTGTTTCAGGCTTCATAGGGCAGGAATGACTTAGAGAATAAAGAGGAAGCATGCAAAAATGGAAGGAACACAAGGAATTGAGGAGATGACCAGCGAGAAGTCACGCGGTCGCATGGCTCACGCGACCGCGTGAAATGGAAGAAATCAGAGTGACGCGATCGCGTGCCTGACGCGACCACGTGGATTGGAAGCTGCACGAACGACGCAGAGGCATGGACGACGCGCCCGCAGGCAAAAGAAAAACGCTGAGTGACGCAATCGCGTAGACGACGCGGACGCGTGATGTGCACGATCTGCAGAATTGCAAAAGTCACTGGCAGAGATTCTGGGCCGCATTTCAACCTAGTTTTCAGCCCAGAAACACAGATTAAAGTCAGGGAACATGCAGAGACTCAACATGCTTTCATAATTCATAATTTTTAGTTTAAGATGTAGTTTTTAGAGAGAGAGGTTCTCTCCTCTCTCTTAGGTTTTAGGATTAGGACTCCTCTTAAAGGATTTATAATTCAACTCTTCATCAGGTTCAATATTTTCTTTACTTTATATTTATCTCTTATTTTCAGATATTTTAATGCTTTTATTGGTATTTGATTTATGTTGCCTAATTGGCTTATGAACTTTTCATGTTAGGATTATACATTATTGAGATGTTTTCAAATTTATGATTTTAATTCAGCTTTTTACATTCTTGGCTTTGGTTAAGAAATCAGTAACTCTTGAGTTATCAAACTCAACGTGATCGATAATCGCTATCTTTGCTAATTAGCTTGAACTTCTATAATCCCAATCTTTTTCTAAGAATTAACTAGGATTTGAAGATCAATCTAATTAGCCACTTGACCTTCCTTTGCACCAGCAGAGGTTAACTAAGTGGAATTAAGATTCAATTTTCATCATCATTGATAAGGATAACTCGGATAGGACTTCCTGATAAACCCCGTTTTGACGGTTTATCTTGTATTGATTTTTGAAGATTTTATCACCTTTTACCCACATTTATTCAATGAATTAGCATAGTTTTGTGATTGTCTCCTTATTTGTGCTTAGATGTGAAAACATGCTTTTAGACCCTTAATTTGATGGTTTTAATCTCCCTTTGATTCCACTAGATGCCTTGATATGTTTGTTAGTGATTTCAGATTGAAAAGGCTAGGAATGGATCAAAGAAGTGAAGAGGAAAGCATGCAAAGTGGAGAAATCATGAAAAGTCAAAGAAGTTGAACTCGCCCATGGACGCGCGCGCGCACCTGGCGCTTGCACGCACCTGCAAATCACCCCATGGACGCGTACGCGTGCTGTGCGCGTACGTGTCGGTGTTGGTTTATGATTTTTTAATAAAAACGTGGCCAACGAATTCTGAAAGGTTGTGGGGCCCAATCTCAACTAACTTTGGCACCAGAAATGTTATTTAAAGCCAAGGATTGAAGAGCAAAGGGAGAGGAGTTCATTCACACTCATTAGGATTAGTTTAGAAGTAGTTACTAGAGAGAGAAGCTCTCTCTTCTCTCTAGAATTAGGATTAGGATTAGGTTTAGTTCTTAGATCTAGGTTTTAATCTTTGCTTTCTTCCACTTCTATCTCTCAATTCTTTGTTGCTACATTCATCTTCTTCTATTCTTTTGATTGTAATTTCCTTTATGTTGTTCTTATATTTTGTTGTAGATCTAGTATTGTTCCTTCTACATTCTTCCAATTCAATAAGAGGTAATTCATAATAAATGTGTCTTCTTTGCTTTTCTATTGTTGATCTCTTGCCTTTGTAGTTAGATCTCTCTTTAATTCTTGCAATTTATGTTGTTTACTTTTATTGCCTTTTATGTGTTTGTTGAAATGCCTCTTCTAGATATAGTATAGATTTTGTTCCTCTTGGCCTAGGTAGAGTAATTAGTGACACTTAGTTATCTAATTCCTTTGTTGATTGGTAATTGGAGAGATTGCTAATTGGTTTGGAGTGCACTAAAGCTAGTCTTTCCTTGAGAGTTGGCTAGGACTTGTGGCTCAAGTCAATTCATCCACTTGACTTTCCTTTATTTAGTAAGGTTAACTAAGTGGTAGCAATGAACAATTCTCATCACAATTGAGAAGGATAACTAGGATAGGACTTCTAATTTTCATACCTTGCCAAAAGCCTTTTATAGTTGTTAGTTTACTTTCATTACCATTTACTTTCATGCTTCTTATCCAAAACCCCAAAATACATTTATAACCAATAACAAGACACTTTATTGTAATTCCTAGGGAGAACGACCCGAGGTTCAATACTTCGGTTTATAAATTTAGGGGTTTGTTTTAGTGACAAACAACTTTTTGTATGAAAGGATTATTGCTTGGTTTAGAAACTATACTTGCAACGAGAATTCATTTGTGAAATTCTATACCATCAAAAATCCAATCATTAAAATGGCGCCGTTGCCGGGGAGTTGCAATGGTGTTATGTTATTGGTTATTATATATATGTGAATATTGTGAATATATTGCCTTTTGCTTTATTTGCTAGTTGTAGAATTTTGTTTCTCTTGATTTCTATTAGCTTTTGAATTTCATTTTCCCTTTTCATTATGAATTCTCACTTTGGCTATGAGTGTAGTTACAACTATGTTGTAGGTAATGGGAACTTTGATGAGAATGTGTATCAAGAATGGGATAATCAAAGGTGGGAAGAGCCATATGCTTATGATCAATCCTCATGGCAACAACCCCCACCAATGCACTATGAAGAAGAGCCATTCTATGATGCATATCAATCCAATGGCTATGGTGAATCTCCTTGTGATTTTCAAGAAACACCACCATATGCCTATAAGTCATATCCTCAACATGACCCTCAACCACACTCATAAGCCTATTTTTAACAAACACCTCCATATGACCATGATCCTTACCCACCATATCAACCTCCTTTTGAACCATATGAGCCATACATGGAACCACAATTCCAAGATTACTACCCCCAAGAACCACCTCAATACACACCACCACCTTACCAAGAAGAACCACCTTCCTATAATGAACCCTTTCTCCAATATGATGAACCCTCCCATCCACCCCAACCTCTAATGGATGAAACCCTCGGTGTTCTTCTTCAAGGACAAGAGGAGATGACAAGGGATGTGCAACAATTCATGACCGCCTTGGATGAGGTGGTAAACCGGCTAGCATCCCAACTTTTGGACACTCAAGGAACTCCCATGGCTACATGTGGAGAATTTAAAGAGGAACATAGCATGAAGGAGAGATTGGAAACTCCGGTGGAAATGGAGGAATACCACTTTGTGTTAGAACAATTGGAGAAGCCTATGATTATTGAAGAAAAGGAAGAAATGGTTGAAGACTTAGGAGATGCGGAACCTCCATGGGAACCTAGAGTTATAGAAAACTCCTCCAAGAAGATTGAAGTTGATGTTGAGGAGGAATGTGCACAACCTCCAAGGCATATCCCATATGAAGACTTGGAAGGAGTGAAGCAAGAATTGAGTTTCCTTGGTGATGAAGATCATGCATCCAATCTTCTTGGTGAAGAATCCTTTGAATTTGAAGAACCTTCTCCTAATAAATTTGAAAATGATATGGAGGTAGATTTCTCTCGTCCTCCCATTTATGATTTGAGTGATGGAGAAGAGTGGGATGAAAATGATGAACAAAGGATTGAAAGTGAAGAAGTTTGTGAAAAGGTGGAAGCAATCAAGGAAGAAAACAAGGGAGTGGAGTTTACTAGCACATTGGAAATACCTCTCCCCAAGCCACCACCATCCACTCTCTTATTCAAGTGGGTAAATTCCTTATACTTAAGCTTTGTTATTCCCCTTGAATATGGTTTGCTTGAGACGGATGGTCAACTTAGAAAAATTAGTGGCTTTAAGAGTAAAAAAGAGATGGTTAGTGGTTGGAAGCATCATTCTAGGTTCATTATGGACACATGTCCAAAGCTTGATAGCAAAGGTTGGTGTATAACTAGAGTACATGGGTCTAGAAAGATGTTTGGTCACTTTGTTGAGAATTCACCTTGCTCACCACCCACATAGACTAATGATAATCAACTTGGAGATGGGTGTGAAAACAAAATATGGGATCTGGGAACACATGAGGATCAACTTTGGGAGCCCATGCTATGTGTAGAACTCCATCAAAGCTTGGAGATATTAATTTTGAAGAATGGAGCTTATTGGAAGTCCAAGCATTGGTGGAAGTTCCAAGATGAGTACAAGCACAAGCCACCTTGAGAGAAGCTCCCCATAAGTCCAACTTAAGGACAATAAATAAAAGTGCTAGGTGGGAGACACCCCACCATGGTAAAATCTTTTCATTTTCTCTTTTGTAAATATTTGGTAGAATTAGTCTAATTTCATGTTTTGTTTGGTTGGTTGAGTATATTTGGTAGTTTAGTATGTTAAATAAGGTTTTATGTTATTTTGGTAGCTGTTTGGAGGTTTGGAATGCTTGGATTGGTGCAAAAACATAGCAAAATTTTTTGAAAAACAGAGCACCATCCACGCGTACGCGCATTGTACACGTACGCGTGCATCAAGCGTTTTGGACCATCCACGCGCACGCGCCATGCATGCGTACGCGTGGATTGAGAAGTTCCACATTCCATACATTTTCCAGAGAGTTGTGCCTGCGCCGCGCCAACGTTTTGCCTCTGGCACAAACCCCACTTGCACGCACGTGCACATGACGCATACGCGCCACTCTCGAAATAAACCATCCGCGCGCGGCATGCGCGCGTACGCGCGGATTTCCTTCCTTCACCACATTTCTTTTCTTCTCCTCTTTCCATTTCTTTCCTTCTCCTTTCTTCTTCCCTTCTCCTACCCCTCATCCAACACTCCCAAACAGCATTGATAACCATTTATTTTAGTTAGTTAATTAGTTAGTTAGTTAGTTGATTAGTTAGTTTTAGTTTAGTTTTCATTTTATTTCTCTCTTTTCATTATAAGTGTTGGATTATTGACTTTGTTTACTATACATTGCTGCCCTTATTGCCTAAATGCTATTTTAGCATGAATGTTTTTAGATAATCTTTGTTGGATTCTATTGTTGAGGTTATATTTTGCTACTTGGTTTTGAGTTTTTCATGCTTACCTTTTGAAAAATACCAAGTGACGAGAATTGCCTTCGAGCTTATAATTCTTTTGAATTGCATGTTGTAGCTAGCCATCATATGATTTGAACTCTCTTTTTAAGTGGGCAACCTCTTGATGGATGATGTTGTGCATTTACCTTAATGCATTATATTTCATGATTATATGCATCCATATGTGTTTGACTTGAATGCTTTCATGCTTCTTTAATGCTTGTTTTACCTTACAAGTTTACTTAAAGCATCTCAAGCACACTAGGATAAGTGAAGTGCATGCTTCTTTTGTGACATCGCCCTTTTATGCTAATGTGTGTTCTAAATCGCGGAATTTAGAATTCACACACTTATTTGTCACTAATGTCACACTAATTCACTCACTCAATTCTAGTGATTAGTACCTCATTCCAACAATTATGCTTCCTCTCTTTTGTTTTCTCATCTTATGGTGTTATATTTTTGTTTTTCATGAATGATACACCGCAAGCAAAAATGGAAGCGAAAGAAAGAACACATAGCAATTCGGAGAGTCGCCGTACCCCTTTGCTCATCTTTGAGTGCACCGAGGACGGTGCAAACTTTTAAGTGTGGGGAGGTCATCCGACCGGTCGGCGATTTTGGGTGACAAATTTCTAATCTCAACACTTTTGCATTTTATTTTAGGATTTTTGTTGCATTTTCTTAATTTTGCATATATAGACAAAAATAAGCTTAGTTAAAATAATGAAATTTTTCGAGAAAATTATCTATAGGGCATCTCAATTGATTTGAGTGAAAACTTTTCATAAAACTTGCTTGAATTATATATGTTATGGATCATGTTCTGAGCTAAGAACACAAGCAAGTGAGTTTTGAGCCTATTGGTGTGGTTACATCTTATAACCACTTATTTTTCCTTCTTGTGTGCATTATTCTCTTTCTATGATTGTAATCTTTGATTTGTTTGATTCTTTATGTCCATTATTTTGTGTATTCATGCATTCATATGATTGAGGCCATCATTTCATTTAACTTACTTACCCAAAGAGCCTTACCTTTTATCTTCCATTGTTAGCCAAATTTGAGCCTACGATTAACCCACTTTGTTCTTAATTTAGCATATTACAAGCCTTAAAGCGAAAAATAATAAATGTCCTTAATTTGGATCTTTGATTAGTTTAGGCTAGTGTGTGTGAGAATCATTCAAGTGTGGAAATCTTGGGACATTGGGTGAATAAAAGGGTAGTTTTGTATTTTTATTGAAAATATTGGGAATTTGGTACATACTCATGTATTAATCAAATGTAAAACCTTATGCATTGATGCTTTTGTATATAAAAAAAAGAAAAAAATGAGAAAGACAAAATAAAAGAAGAAGAAAAAGAAAAATAATATGGAAAAGAAAAAAAATATATATAGAAAAAAGAAAGAAAAAAAAGAAAAAGAAAAAGCAATAAAAAAGGGGACAAAGTGCCCCAAAGCGAAGCTCAATAAGATCAATGCATAAGTGTTGTGAAATGAAAAGGGATGTATGAGTATGTGAAAAAGTGAGTAGAATGAGTAGTTAGGTTAGAACTTAAATTGCATAGGTTGTCATAGGTTAGGAGGGAAGTCTAGGTTAATCAAAGATTCAAATTTTAAGTCCACTTGACCAAATATGCATCCTACCTTGACCCTAACCCCATTACAACCAAAGAAAAGACCTCATGATAGATGTATGCATGCATGAGATATATGTTGATTGTTAGAAGAAGAACAGATCTTAGA
The DNA here is from genome assembly GCF_014773155.1 of Arachis stenosperma. Classification (NCBI taxonomy): domain Eukaryota; kingdom Viridiplantae; phylum Streptophyta; class Magnoliopsida; order Fabales; family Fabaceae; genus Arachis; species Arachis stenosperma. The sequence continues at coordinate 45,245,071 of NC_080382.1, read as the reverse complement.
AAGCATGATTAGGAGAGAATTGAGAGAATGAAACCTAAACAGTTGAGCGAATAGAGTGAAAACACATCCGGTGAGGGTTTGATGCTCAATTACATGTTTCCACCTATGATCATCTCTTCTCATGCAAGTTTGTAAAAATATTTAATAACTCAATTCAATTGTGAATCAGACTTGCCAATCCTCAGCCCTTGTGCATATGCTTCTTGGGAATTGATTTATTTTGACCAATCAATTGCATTCATTTAGATAGTTGCATGTAGGTAGATTGCATTTAGTTAGTTTCCATTGAATAAATGCCATGCCCTTTACTTTCTCTTGGTTTAAGCATGAGGACATGCTTGGTTTAAGTGTGGGGAGGTTGATAAACCCCGTTTTGACAGTTTATCTTGTATTGATTTTTGGAGATTTTATCACCTTTTACCCACATTTATTCAATGAATTAGCATAGTTTTGTGATTGTCTCCTTATTTGTGCTTAGATGTGAAAACATGCTTTTAGACCCTTAATTTGATGGTTTTAATCTCCTTTTGATTCCACTAGATGCCTTGATATGTTTGTTAGTGATTTCAGATTGAAAAGGCTAGGAATGGATCAAAGAAGTGAAGAGGAAAGCATGCAAAGTGGAGAAATAATGAAAAGTCAAAGAAGTTGAACTCGCCCATGGACGCGCGCGTGCACCTGGCGCTTGCGCGCACCTGCAAATCACCCCATGGACGCGTACGCATGCTGTGCGCGTACGCGTCGGTGTTGGTTTATGATTTTTTAATGAAAACGTGGCCAACGAATTCTGAAAGGTTGTGGGGCCCAATCTCAACTAACTTTGGCGCCAGAAATGTTATTTAAAGCCAAGGATTGAAGAGCAAAGGGAGAGGAGTTCATTCACACTCATTAGGATTAGTTTAGAAGTAGTTTCTAGAGAGAGAAGCTCTCTCTTCTCTCTAGAATTAGGATTAGGATTAGGTTTAGTTCTTAGATCTAGGTTTTAATCTTTGCTTTCTTCCACTTCTATCTCTCAATTCTTTGTTGCTACATTCATCTTCTTCTATTCTTTTGATTGTAATTTCCTTTATGTTGTTCTTATATTTTGTTGTAGATCTAGTATTGTTCCTTCTACATTCTTCCAATTCAATAAGAGGTAATTCATAATAAATGTGTCTTCTTTGCTTTTCTATTGTTGATCTCTTGCCTTTGTAGTTAGATCTCTCTTTAATTCTTGCAATTTATGTTGTTTACTTTTATTGCCTTTTATGTGTTTGTTGAAATGCCTCTTCTAGATATAGTATAGATTTTGTTCCTCTTGGCCTAGGTAGAGTAATTAGTGACACTTGAGTTATCTAATTCCTTTGTTGATTGGTAATTGGAGAGATTGCTAATTGGTTTGGAGTGCACTAAAGCTAGTCTTTCCTTGGGAGTTGGCTAGGACTTGTGGCTCAAGTCAATTCATCCACTTGACTTTCTTTTATTTAGTAAGGGTTAACTAAGTGGTAGCAATGAACAATTCTCATCACAATTGAGAAGGATAACTAGGATAGGACTTCTAATTTTCATACCTTGCCAAGAGCCTTTTATAGTTGTTAGTTTACTTTCATTACCATTTACTTTCATGCTTCTTATCCAAAACCCCAAAATACATTTCTAACCAATAACAAGACACTTTATTGTAATTCCTAGGGAGAACGACCCGAGGTTCAATACTTCGGTTTATAAATTTAGGGGTTTGTTTTAGTGACAAACAACTTTTTGTATGAAAGGATTATTGCTTGGTTTAGAAACTATACTTGCAACGAGAATTCATTTGTGAAATTCTATACCATCAAAAATCCAATAATCACTTCCAATTTCTCATACCTTGCCAAGAGTTTATTTTACAGTCAATTATTTATTTTACTTGTCATTCATCATAATTGTTCCTCATTCTTAAAACCCCCAATTTACAAAACTCATAACCAATAATAAGAACATACCTCCCTGCAATTCCTTGAGAAGACGACCCGAGGTTTAAATACTTGGTTATCAATTTTAAAGGGGTTTGTTACTTGTGACAACCAAAATGTTTGTAAGAAAGGTTGATTGCTTGGTTTAGTAACTATACTCACAACGAGAGTTTACTATAACTTCTAAACCATCAATTTTCCGTTCTTCACTACTCCCTTCACATGAATGCAAATTTGGCATCCATGTCAATGAAGTAGGCTCCCAACTTGATTTTGGAGTTGATTAATATTTGAGACCCTTGAGTTGGAATACTCAAGAGTTAATTGGTAATTGGAAGTTGTTGGCCAGCTTTCTAGTTACTAACACTAACCCTTCCCAAGGGAAATGATTATTTTCTTGTGAATAGAAGTTGGCTCTCAACTTGACTTTCCTTTATTCAATGAAGGATAAATAAGTAGAACAACAACCTTTTACTAATTAATCTTGGAAAATCCAACAAGGATAGAACTTCAGATTAATCTTCTCCTAGTCAAGGTTTTTTATTGTTATTATTTTATTTTCTCTGCAATTTACTTCTCTTATTCACTATCCCAAAACTCTAATTTACACAACTCATAACCAACAATAAGAACACTTCCCAGCAATTCCTTGAGAGACGACCCGAGGTTTAAATACTTTGGTTATCAATTTTATTAGGGGTTTGTTACTTGTGACAACTAAACTTTTGCACGAAAGGATTCTTTGTCAGTTTAGAAGCTATACTTTCAACGAGGATTTATTTGTGAAATTCTAGACCGCAAGGAATCCCGCTCGTCATGGGCTCTGCAGTATTTCCTAGATGAGGCTTCTATTATTGCCCCCTGATTTGGTGCTGGCTAATTTTGAGAGTGCGTCAGCTCGGGCATTTTGTTCCTGAGGTATATGGCGAACCTCACAATCCTCGAGTTGTCCGAGCTGTTCCTTGGTTTTATCCAGGTACTTTTTCATAGTAGGATCCTTAGCTTGGTAGCTCCCTGCTATTTGTGAAGTGACTACTTGTGAATCACTAAAGATAATAAGCTTTTGAACTCCAACATCCTTAGCCAGCCTCAAACCGGCTAGTAATGCCTCGTACTCAGCCTGATTGTTTGAAGCAGGGAATTCAAATTTTAAGGAAAGTTCGATTTGAGTTCCCTAATCACTTTCTATTATCACACCCATGCCACTTCCGGTTTTGTTTGAAGAATCGTCTACATAAAGATTCCATTTTGTAGTGGTTCCTAGGGTGTCGGTGTACTCAGCAATGAAGTCGGCCAAATACTGAGACTTAATGGCTGTCCGAGCTTCATATTGAAGATCGAACTCAGATAGCTCGATTGCCCACTGTAGAATTCTTCCGGCTAAGTCTATCTTATGTAGAATGCCTTTCATGTGCTGATTGGTCCGAACCTTGATGGTGTGAGCTTGAAAATATGGGCGAAGTCGTCGAGAGGTTAGTATGAGGGCATATGCGAACTTTTCTATCTTTTGATAGTTCAGTTCGGCCCCTTGTATGGCTTTGCTGATGAAGTAGATGGGTTGTTGCCACGTTTCGTCTTCTCTGACTAGTGCTGAGGCTATTGCCCAGCTTCCCACTGCGAGATATAGTACAAGTGGTTCTCCTTCCTAGGGTTGGGTAAGAATAGGTGGTTGTCCCAGAAACTTTTTGAAGTCTTGGAAAGCCTGTTCGCACTCAGCCGTCCATTCAAACCTTTTTTCCTTCCTTAATGTGGCATAGAAGGGGAGAGATTTTATGGCCGACCTGGCTAGAAATCTAGACAGGGCTGCCAGTCTTCCGTTGAGCTGTTGTACCTCTTTGACACAGGTTGGACTTTTCATGTCGAGTATTGCCCAACATTTATCTGGGTTTGCCTCAATTCTTCTTTGTGTGAGCATGGAGCCCAAGAACTTGCCAGCATCTACTGCAAAGGTGCATTTTGCTGGGTTAAGTTGCATACGATGCTTTCTTATGGTGTTGAACACTTTGGTGAGATCGGATAGTAATAATTCTTCGCTTTGTGTTTTTACCAACATGTCATCTACATACATCTCCATTAGTTTCCTAATGTGTTCTGTGAAGACTTTGTTCATCAACCTTTGGTAGGTAGCTCTTGTGTTTTTGAGTCCGAATGGCATGACGACATAGCAGTAATTCGCTTTTGGGGTTAGGAATGAGGTCTTTTCTTGATCAGGTGGGTACATCGGGATATGATTATATCCCGAGTAAGCATCCATGAAAGAGAAGTATTTGTATCCGGAGGAGGCATCCACTAGAGTGTCTATACTTGGGAGTGGATATGGATCTTGTGGGCAAGCTTTGTTGAGATCGGTGTAGTCGGTGCACATTCGCCACTTCCCATTGGATTTTTTCACTAGGACGACATTAGCTAGCCATAGCGGGTATTTGACTTCCCTTATGAATCCTGCCTCTAATAGAGCCTATACCTGTTCTTCCACAGCTTGGGATCTTTTCGGTCCGAGTTTCCAATGTTTTTGTTGTACTGGCCGAGAGCCTGGGTATACTGCCAGCTTGTGGCACGTTAGTTCGGGGTCTATGCCCGGCATGTCTGCGGCTTTTCATGCAAAGAGGTCAACATTGCTTTTTAAGAAATCAATCAAAGGCTTCTTTATGCCTTCTTTTAAGGTTGCCCCGATATTTTTTGTTTTGTCTAGGTTGTCTCCGATCTGGACTTCTTTAGCCTCGCCCTCAGGTTGTGGACGAAGTTCTTCCCAGCCTCAAACTCCCCCGAGCTTGATGGTGTGGATTTCTTCTCTTTTGCCCCTGAGATTCAGACTTTCGTTGTAGCAGCGTCGCACAATTTTCTGGTCTCCTTTTATTGTAGCGATCCCTTCTGTAATTGGAAACTTCATGCATAAATGTGGAGTTGAAACCACTGCGGTGAGCTGATTCAGTGTTGTCCGACCTTTCAAGGCGTTGTAGGCCTAGCTTACATCGACTACGATGTAGTCTATGTTGAGTATCCTTGATCGGGTTCCTTTTCCAAAGGTCGTGTATAGTGAGACATATCCAAGTGGCTGGATTGGAGTGTCTCCCAGTCCGAAAAAGCTGTTCGGATATGCTCTGAGCTCTTTTTCCTGTAGGCCGAGTTTGTCGAAGGCGAATTTAAACAAGATATCAGCCGAGCTTCCTTGGTCCACCAATGTGCGGTGGAGATTAGCATTGGCCAATATGATAGTGATGACCATGGGATTGTCATGTCCCGGGATGATGCCTGCTGCGTCTTCCTGTGTGAAAGTAATAGTAGGGAGGTCGGGTGATCCCTCTCCTCCTTCAACATGATATATGTCTTTAAGGTGCCTTTTGCGAGATGATTTGGAGATTCCTCCTCCTGCGAATCCTCCATTTATCATGTGAACATGCCTCTCTGGGGTGTAAGGTGGTCGTTCAGTTCGCCCGACCTCTTCGTCCTATCTTCTTTTTCTGAGCTCATCAGGTTTGTTGGCTAAATATCGATCTAGTTGTCCCTCCCTTACCATTTTCTCTATGATGTTTTTTAAGTCGAAGCATTCGTTGGTAGGATGTCCATAGATTCGGTGATATTCACAGTATTCTGTCTGATTTCCTCCTCCTTTTTTGCTTTTGATTGGACGAGGTGGTGGGATCTTTTTAGTGTGGCATACTTCTCGGTTGACATCCACAAGAGACACCCGAAGAGGGGTGTAATTGTGATATTTTTTAGGCTTCTCTCCATGTTGATCTTCTTTTTTCTTGGACTCATTATCCTTATCTCGGGAGGAGTGGGAGGATCCGGATTTTGAGGTCTCTCCTAGTCGCGAGTTTTCCTCCATGTTGATGTATTTTTCTGCACGTTCTTGTACCTCATTTAAAGATGTGGGATGTTTCTTTGATATGGAGTGACTAAAGGGTCCTTCTCGTAGGCCGTTGATGAGACCCATGATGGCTGCTTCTGTTGGTAGACTTTGTATGTCCAGGCATGCTTTGTTGAATCTTTCTATGTAGCTTCGAAGACTTTCCCAATCTCCTTGCTTGATCTTTAATAGGCTCAGGGCGTCAATTGGAGTTTTCCTTATCGCGCGGTCGCGTCAGTCATGCGGCCGCGTCGCTGCTTCTTCGCTCTTGGCACTCGGTCGCGTCGTCCATGCGATCGCGTGGATGCCAATTCCTCTAAAATTCCGTTTTACGCTTTCCTTCCATTTTTGTATGTTTTCTTTTCCATCCTTTAAGTCATTCCTGCCTTAGAAGATCTGAAACTACTCAACACACTAATCATGGCATCGAATGGAAATAAAGGTAATTAAAATAATTAATTTTAAAGCATAGGAAACATGTTTTTCACATACATCACACAATAAGGAAGGGAAAGTAAAACCATGCAATTAATATGAATAAGTGGGTGAAGGATTGAATAAATCACTCAAACTAAGCACAAAATATATCACAAAATAAGGGTTTATCAGCCATACTCGACAAGAAAAGCCCGACCTATGTCAATGAAGTGCAACAGCTCAACGAGCGACTGGCAGCATTATCTAGATTTCTAGTCGGATCAGCCATAAGATCTCCCTTCTTTTACGCTATACTAAGGAAGGGAAAGAAGTTCAAGTGGACAACAGAGTGTGAGCAAACTTTCCAAGATTTCAAAAGATTCCTAGAATAACCACCCATTCTTACCCGACCACGGGAAGGAGAAGCACTCATATTATACCTTGCAGTAGGAAGTCAGCAAGTAGCCTTAGCACTAGTCATAGAGGACAAAAGTGGGGAACAACCCATTTACTTCATCAGCAAAGCCCTACAAGGGGCAGAACTGAACTATCAAAAGATAGAAAAGTTTGCCTACGCCCTCATACTAACTTCTCGACGACTTCGTCCCTATTTTCAAGCTCACAATATCAAGGTTCGGACTAACCAGCCTATGAAAGGCATTCTACAGAAGACAGACTTAGTTGGAAGAATTCTATAATGGGCAGTCGAGCTATCTGAGTTCGATCTTCAATATGAAGCTCGGACGGCCACCAAGTCCCAATATTTGGCCGACTTCATTGCTGAGTACACTGACACTCCAGGAACTCCTACAAAATGGAATCTCCATGTAGATGAGTCCTCAAACAAAATCGAAAGTGGTGCAGGTGTGATAATAGAAAGCGACTAGGGAACCCAACTTGAACTCTCTCTCAAATTCGGGTTCCCTACTTCAAATAACCAGGCCGAATACAAGGCACTACTAGCTGGTTTGAAGCTGGCTAAGGAGGTTGGAGCTCAAAAGCTTATCATCTTCAGCGACTCACAAGTAGTCACCTCACAAATAGCAGGAAGCTACCAAGCTAAGGACCCTACTATGAAAAAGTACCTGGACAAAACTAGGGAACAACTCGGACAACTCGGGGAGTATGAGGTCTGCCATATACCTCGGGAGCAGAATGCCTGAGCTGTCGTTCTTTCAAAATTAGCCAGCACCAAACCAGGGGACAACAATAGAAGCCTCATCCAGGAAATACTGCAGAGCCCATCAATTTCGGAGGAAGAAAAGGTCCTAGCCATATTAGGTTAGGATCAAGGATGGATAACTCCCATAATCAGCTACCTCACATCCGTGATACTCCCTGCAGATAAGAAGGAGGCAAAGAGGTTAAAACGAGAGATACAATACTACACCATCATAAACAACATCTTATACAGAAGAAGGATCTCAACCCCTCTATTGAAATGTGTACCGACCTCTCACACGAAAGAAGTTTTAGAAGAAGTATACAACGGCATCTGTGGCAGTCATCTCAGAGCACGAGCTCTTGCCAAGAAAGTACTCCGAGCCGGATTCTTTTAGCCGATTTTGCAAAAAGAAGCCACCAAGTTCGTTAAGACATGTCCACCATGTCAAAAACATGCTAAGTTCCACATCGTCCCACTAGAGGAACTCATCAGCGTAGCATCACCTTGGCCATTTGTAAAGTGGGGACTCGATCTACTCGGGCCCTTCCCCCAAGGATCGGGACAGGTTAAGTTCCTCATTGTAGGGGTAGATTATTTCACAAAATGGATTGAAGTAGAGCCCCTGGCCAATGCCACAGCGCAAAGAAGTTGGAAATTCTTATATAGAAACATTGTCACAAGGTTTGGGGTTCCTTGCTCCATTACCACAGACAATGGCACTCAATTCACAGACGCATGCTTTAGAAAGTTGGTAGCCGACCTGAAAATAAAGTACCAATTCACATCCGTAGAACACCCGCAAGCTAATGGACAAGCAGAAGCTGCCAATAAAGTTATTATAGCTGGGTTAAAACGGAGGTTACAAACGCAAAGGGAGCCTGGGCTGAAAAGCTCCCACAAGTCCTATGGGCATATTGGACAACTCCACATTCCACCACAAAGGAGTCACCCTTCCGATTGGCTTATGGAATAGAGACGATGATATCGGTAGAGGTCGAATAAGGATCTCTCAGAACGATCCTCTACAGTGAAGAAGCCAACTCCCAACTTTAAAGGGAAGAGCTCGACCTACTCCCAGAAGTCCGAGAAAGAGCTAGGATAAGAGAAGAAGCGTTAAAACGTCACATGGCCTCAAGATACAATAAAAAGGTAGTGCGGTGAAGCTTTGCCAATAATGACCTCATCCTAATCCGAAATGATATCGGAACAAGTCGACCCGGAGAGGGAAAGCTAGCGGCTAACTGGAAAGAACCTACCGAGTCACAGAGGTACTAGGAAAAGGCAACTACAAAGTGTCCAAACTCGAAGGGCGAGAGCTACCAAGATCATGGCATGCCTGCAACCTAAGAAGGTATTATAGTTAAAGGTAATAAAAAGATCTTAGTTCAGAAGTGCACTCTTTTTCCTGAAAAGGTTTTTTAACGAGGCACCAAGACAAGATCTACCTCAAAAGGGTAATCACCCACATGTATATATTTGCATATGTTCTATTTCAAATAAAGTTTTTTTTTTCAGATTTTCTACAAATTCTCTTTATCAAGACGCATTAATCTGGAAATGCAAAAATTCATCGCCTGATTATATAGCTACAGATCGGCAAAGTGAAAGCCAAATTCACTGCCCGACAAGGTCGACAAAATGAAAATCGAATTCATCCAAAGTCGGCCAAGCGAGACGCACTACCCAATTTCTACAAAATCAGCAAGATGAAAAGCGATGAAAACAGAATAATGCAAGAAGTTATCAAAAAGTGATCCATAGGAAAAGACCTGACGAGGTCTTAATAAAAATGGGTTGCTAGAAATAACTTAAAGACGGACCGACATAAAGAAGTCGGACCAGTCAAACAGCAAAGTTATAAAAAGTAAATCCATAGAAAAGAGGCCTGGTCAGCCCTGAAAATGCATTACTAGAAATAACTTAGAAGGGACCGACATGAAGAAGTCGGCCCAAGACGATTAAAGCTACAAAATTATAAAAAGTAATCCATAAGAAGAGACCCAGTGAGGTCCAACAAAAAATAGATTACTAAAAATAACTCAAGAAGGACCGACATGAAAAAAATCGGACCAAACAGATTAAAGCAACAGAGTTATAAAAAGTAAATCCATAAAAAGAGACCTGGCAAAGTCCAATTAAAAATGGATTACTAGAAATAACTCAAAAAGGCTCGATAAGAGAAATCAACCAGCAGCAGGCGTGCACTAGAAGGGACACAGCTCGACCTAAAGAAAGCCACGACCTCACACACAGGTATTCTATGAGAATACTAAAAAGAATAGTCGAACAAGGCTAGCCTTAAAAGTCACTTCGACCAAAGCTGGAGTATAAAAACCAACTCACAGGCAATTAAAAAAAGGTCGGACAACAGAAAGCTCCAACACTCTTAAGATTCCTAGAAAAGTTCCAAAAGCTACAGACAAGCATATCACAAAAGAAACAAAGTTACTATGATAAAAGATTCAAGAGGCCACCCGAAAGTTGACCTCAAGAGCATAGGAAACTACTATTTTTTTCTAAATAGAGTTGGTAAAGAAAAGCAACCAAAATATCCAAGTCAAACAAACCACAAATTACAGAAATTAGGGTTCAAAAGCCCACAGATCGGGCTGTACAAAATACATCAAAGAAAATCAAGGGTTTAAATTCTCCTCGACAGCAGCATCCTGAGTAGATGGGGGAGGTATGATCCTCATCGGAATTGCATATACAGTTCCATCATCTCGATTCAAGATCTGAACATCAGGGTCGGACTCGGGCTGGTGGACCTCGTGAGCTGGAATAGAAGAAGTCAGGATAACAGAAGCTTTGGCTGATGGCATAGGAGGAGGATCTACATCGTCATCATCATCATCCAGGGCAAGGACAATCTTTCCATCTTCTACCACATTGTCCAAACTGAAGAGGGTCAGGTCGAGCTCGGGCACGAGAACTCGAACCTGAGCCTTCAAATTTTCATAAGCAGCGGTCACACTGCCCACGAGATGGCCTTGGAGCTCGGCATAATCAAATCGAGCAGATTCCAACTTCTCCCTAAGCTCTATCATCTCACTGTAAGTCCAGACATAGCTATCCTTATGCTTCCGCGCCATCCCCTCAGCCAGATTCGTAGAAGCCACCGTCGCAGTAGCTCGAGTCCTCTCACCTTTCAATTCTTGCTCCAGCTTGGCCACCTTTTTCTCAAGTTCCTCCTTCAACCCCTTAATCCTATCATACTCCGACTTGGCTTCCTCCATAAAAGCCTTTGTTGCATGAACCGGAATGTCCTGGGCAGTCCGGAACAAGGCCGCTCCTATATGTGCCATCTTAATGCTATTTCGGATGATAAAATCCAAATGACGAAGAATGGAAACATCATTCGTAGGCATGATACCATAGGGAGCAATTTAATGATCAACAAACTCCACGACATCAAAGTCAGGGACATCAAGGTCAAAAGGTTCAACAGTCCTCTGTCTTTTGGGAAGAGGGCCGGTAGAAGGAGAAGAGGTAGCAGCAGAAGCTTGGGGAGGATCAACCAAATGGACCTGAGGAGTAGGGATCACCCTCCTCGTCCCGCAAGTGACCGAGGCCAACTTCTTAGGAGGAACCTGTGAGGACCCTTCCCCAGCAGCTTTGGCCGAGACATTCTGGGCAGCTGTAGCTTTTCTCGCCTTCTTAAAGGCCTTCATGAAATCATTGTTTTTAACCATCTCTGAAAAAATACAGCAAAAACCAAGTTACAAAACTGGAAAAAAAATGAAACAAAAGCAAGTAAAAGCAAAAAAGAAGTTAACCACTACCCAGCTCAGCTCGGAGAAGGGAGGGGTCCCCTAAGAATCTCTTTGTATCGAGGTGGGGGGGTTGTCCCCAAATCTCCTCTAGCACACTTACAAAAGCCTGCTCGACCTCATCAAGAATCTTCCACGAATATTTAGACACCACAACATTCTTTTGCCAGCATAAGGGGAAGGCAGGTTCATTGTTCGACTCTAAGAAAAATGGTCGAGCTCCCTCAATAGCTCGGACCTTAAAAAGTAGTTCTTAAAATCCCTGAAAGACTCGTTATACATAGAAAATAGTTTCTTTCTTTGGGCAGACCGGAAAGATGTCCAAGAAGCTTTCTTTTTGGAAGTCCCAGGTTTGGTCAAAACAAAGAGGTAAAGAAAAAGAGTTTGGGAAGGCTTGACATCCAACTCTTGGCACAACAGTTGAAAAACCTTAATAAAGCCCAGGAGTTCTAATGGAGCTGGGACGGAGCTACATTACACGACCACAACAAGTCAGTCTCAAAAGAGGTAAAAGGAAGGGTAATGTTCAGTTGGCTAAAAAAGTAATCATAGGCATACAAGAAGGGGCGTTCCCCTCGGGTTAGAGAAGGAAAGCAAACCCTCTCGTCAGAGTCAGGCGCTACTAGCTCATAGTTCTTCTCCTGATCCCTGCTACTACAGATCCGATGATGTTTTCTAAGCTCAGCACAGTACTCACAGCTAACCACCGAAATGCACATCAGGACGAGGGTGTCCATCCAGTCAGACACGCCCTCGGGGACTTTGGAGGATGTCTCAACAATATTTTTGCGAGAAGACATGGGTCAACTAGTCCTATGGTAAGAAAAAGAAAAATGGGTTACTAACCAACACAACTCGGGCAAAATCAGAAATCAGCTCGGACAACTATGAATATGATTCAAACTAAAGCATACAACAGCAAAAGGAGACCCCAGGACTCACACCAAGGTCCAGGGGCATCCTTTGGAGGCAGTAACGAAGTAAAGGTTTAAGGAAAAATCTACGGCTCACATCCCGACATCCCTCAAACAAAAAAATGATCCTCCTTTGACAACGGCACTCCATAGAAAAAGATACAAATATACAACAAAGTCATAAAAAAGCTACAACTTTTTCACGGTTTAATCAGCAGAGAAGTTTTTTCACATCTAAAAATCATCAACATCAACATCAAATAGGCCATACAAAATAGGCAAGCTGTCAAACATCAAACATGCAAAAGGGAAATCATCAAAGGTGCAACATTTCTCAGAATTAAACGAGTTCATCAAGTTCCAAATCAAGAAGATACAATCAAAGATAGTAACGAAACTCTAACTAGCAGGAAACAAGAAAAGGCTCATACAAATGGAAGAAAATTCCAGAAAACACGCAACGGCAGTCAGACACAGCCAATGCAGATTCAAAATTTTTTTCAAAACAAAAGATAAAAACTTTCCATAAAATTAGAAGAGAAAAGAGAAAGAGAGAAAAGACCAACCTGTAGTAGGGAAGGATCGACAAACTGATCGAAGATTGGAAGCAACAAAAACACCGACGATTGCCTCTTCAAAAAGCAAGAGAGAGAATGCAAAGAAAGAGGAGTTGCAGTGAAGCAAGAAGAGGAGAAATGAAAAAGAGAGAGTCTTTGAAAATTTGAAATGAAAGTAAGGAGTGGAAAGCAAAGGAAATGGCGAAGGGGGAAGATAATGGGCATTTAAAACCCTCGCACGTTCCCAAAGAAGTGCAAAAATGCGCGTTACAAAGAAAAAACGCTCCGCATTTAAAGCTACTAAATTGAAGTACTACAAACCCAAAATGCTCGAGCTTGGCTTCTCCAAAAAGGGTCGGAGTCTAAAAGACTCGATCTTAAAAAGACCATGCTCAAGCAGGGGCACTGTTCTTGCCCTTGGTCGAGCTGTATGACCCGGGCTGATCAAGAACAAGTCGACCTTCTTCTTCAAGTCAGGTTCACCCGACCTCTTCACAAAAAGCTCGGCCAAACCTCTACAGAATCCCAAAAAAGGCCCAAACAGAGGAACACAACCCAAGTCCAAGGGCAGTCCAAAGCCTAGAGAGATAAGGGCGGTTCCCTCAAAGATGAAGATAATTCTACTCAAAGATAAGATAAGATAATTATCTTATCTTTAGAAAGATCATTCTGCAACATTATAAATATGCTGGAGCACCCAGGTATAACTCATACTCTGATTCTACTAAAAAACCTGCTTAATACCCTTGCTAACTTAAGCATCGGAGTCCCTTGCAGGTACCACCACCCTCTGGTGACGAAGGATCAGCACCACCATTACCAAGTCCAACAAGTCAGACACGGCGGCTCCGGTCACCAACATCAAGTCGAATACAACAGCTCCGATCAGTACTGAAGATCTCATTCAAGATTGACCTACAGTTTCAGGTAACCCTCGGAACAGGAAGGCTTTGCATCGAACAGCGTCCGAGGCGTCGGTGAGATACATTCTGCTTCTGAAATTGCTGAGATGATGGCTTGGATTCGATGTGCCGTCGTACGGGGTCATGCCGGGAGCTTTGAAGTCCTTTGGGACTTTAGCTTTCATGATTTCTTTGGTGAATGGGTCTTGATCTTTGTGAGGGCTATCTTCCTGACTGGGTCGAGCGGTCTTAGTTTTGAGATCGGCTTCGAGCTTTAAAAGCTTGTCCTCTAACTCTCGGCGTCGTCTAGCTTCTCTTCGGAGGTTCTTCTCGGCTTCCCGTTGATGTTCTGCCTCTTTTTCGAGTTGTTTGAGACGATCTTGTTGAGCTTGAAGTGCCTCCATGATTTCTGTGCTTGGCAAATTTTTGTCTTTATTTGCTTGAGATGTATCTTTTGGTGTGGTGTCCGCATTCTTATGCGGTGTCCTATTCTCTAGATCAGATTCGTGGTCATTGTCTAGGTTGTTCGCCATGGGGTTGGGATGACTTCCAGGTTCCCCGGCAACGGCGCCAATGTTCCGAGGGTTTCCTGAAACTGTAGGTCGATCTCGGACGAGATCTGCAGTGGTGGTCGGAGCTGTGGTGTCCAACTGGTTGGACTTGGTGGTGCTGCTGATCCTTCGTCACCGAAGGGTGGTGGTACCTGCAAGAGACTCCGATGCTTAAGTTAGCACGGGCTTTAGACAGGTTTTTTGGTAGAATTAGAGTATTCGTTATACCTGGGTGCTCCAGAGTATTTATAATAGTGTGGAGTGGCCTTTTTGGAGATAAGATAGTTATCTTATCTTATCTTTGAGTGGAGTTATCTTATCTTTAAGAAGAATCGCCTTATCTTTCTTTAGGCTTTGCCGCCTTTAGATTTGGGCTGGGTTTCTTCGTTTGGGCCTTCCATGGACTTCTCTGGTGATTTGGCCGAGCTCTTTGAGAAGAGGTCGGGTAATCCTGACCTGAAGAGGTCGGGTAATCCTGACCTGAAGAGGTCGGTCGTCTTGTCGTCAATCAGCCCGAGTCAGACAGCTCGACCCAGGGCATGAATAATACCCTTACCAAGAAGAACCATCTTCCTGTTATGAACCCTTTTTCCAAAATAATAAACCCTCCTATCCACAAGCTCCCATAGATGATACCTCTAATGTTATTTGCCAAGGGCAAAGAGAGATTCAAACCACACTTACCTCTACTCTCACTAGTCTCACATCTACTTTCCAAGCTCTTATATCCCGCATGGATCCATCATTTACCCCCAATATTCAACCCTCAAGCTCTAGTGCACTTCCTTTTCAACCACATAATGATCTCTCTATCCCATCACCACCCTCCATGGAAGAGCATCCACATCCATCAATCCAAGAGCAACACGATCCCAATTATGCTAGTGACATTGAACAAGAGAGAAGGGATCGTCTAAGGGACGTAATGGATCGGTTTCACGCGTACATACTTCAAGAGAAGAAAGAAGAGGCCCAAAAGGTGGAGGTAGTAGAGATCCTTGAGGAAAGTTGTCATGAACTAGAAGACATCAAGGAGGATTTGATTTTGTATTAGAGCAAGTGGAGAAAGCCGAAATTATCGAAAAAAAGGAAGTGGTTGAAGACTTAGGAGATGCGGAACCTCCATGGGAAAGTTAAGTCATAGAGCCTCCTTCCAAGACGTTTGAAATTGATGCTGAGGAGGGTGTACAACCTCCAAGGCATATCATGGTTGAAGACTTTGAAGAGGTTGATCAAGAGATAGAAATTAAAGAAGAAGAAGCACAACCTCCCATGCCCTTGGTAAGCAATGAAGAAGAGATTGAATTGGAAGAAAGCTACCAAGAGGAAGAGGTTGAAACTGAAGAAGCTTGCAAAGAACTGGAAGTTGTCAATAAAGAACACAAGGGAGTGGAGCTTGCAAGATCATTAGAAACACCTCTCCAAAGGCTATTACCATCCAATACAACATTCAAGTGGGTAAAATTCTTATCCTTAACCTTTACTTTCCCACTTGAATATGGTTTACTTGAAACAGATGGTCAACTTAGAGCTCTTTGTGGCTTTAAGAGTAAGAGGGAGATGGTTAGTGGTAGGAGTTGTCATGCAAAGTTCAATATGGTTGCACGCTCCAAGTTGAAGTGCAAGGATTGGTGTAGCTCGATTGAATGGGTCTAGGAAGTCGTTTGGGTACTTCATTGAGAATTCAGATTGCTTGTCACCCGATTGGAACAATGATGATCGACAAGAAGACGGGTGTAAAAGCAAGTTTTGGGACCCCGGAATTCATTCCAAAAATCAACACTCTTGGGGCCTTGTCACTTGCTCTAACTTGCTTGAAGGCCTTATGCGCCTAGTTTGGGACCCCGGAGGCTATTGGAAGTACAAATATTGGTGGCGATTCCTGGACGAGTACAAGCACAAGCCACCATGACAAGAAGCTCATCAAATGTCCAACTTAAGGACAATAACTGAAAGTGTTAGGTGGGAGACAACCCACCATGGTATGATCGTCCCTTTTTAGTCTTAGTTTTATTTTATTTTATTTTTATCAGTGTTAATTCATAAATTCTGCATCATCACTTGCATTCTGCATAAAAAAAAGAGAGGGGGCATACGACGCGCAAGCGTTAATGACGCGCATGCGTCGTGTGTGACTGCACAACAACGAGAAAACAAACAGAGAGTTGCGCAGGAGCTATGTAGGAAGGGTGACTTACGTATAAACAACCCCATGCGTACGCGTACCTTACGCGTGCGCGTCTCCTGCGATTTTTACCCTCCACGCGTAAGCGTTAGTGACGCGTACATGTGGGCTTCCCAATCGGCGTAAAAGAGTGTTTGAACAGAAAGTTGGGCTGCCACTGTGCTGGAAGCGTGTCTTTAGCACGCAAGTGGTCACGCGCGCATCAGTGTGCATTCTTTACCATCCACGCGTACACGTGGGTGACGCGTACGCGTCGAATGGCTATTTCAGTTTCATGCGTACGCGTGATGCAGGCGCGCGCGTCGACTCCATTTCCTGTTTTCTATTTTCTTCTTTCTTCTCTCCTCTCTTCCCCCTTCTTCTTCTTTTCTCACTTTCTTCTCATCCTTATTCTCTTTTATTTACTGTATTTGCATACTTTCCTTCATTGCATTTTAATTTTATTCATACTTTTATCTTCTCTTCTGATTTCCTATTTTACCATTGATGTTAAATGTTCCTATTCAACTATTGCATCTTTTCTTGAATTATTTCGGTGCTCCGTGACTTGTTTTAAATTGTTGGGTATTATTACTTATAAGTCAATGCTAATTTTTATGACACTTGTATTCTATTTGCATTGACATGCACTTCTAATATCTTGCATTACCCACACTCTCCCCCCTATTGTTGCAAATTTTTGCGCTATTGATATGCCATTTGCTTCTATTGTTCTCTCACGTACATATTGTAGCTACCACGTAATTGAGACCCTCATTATTTGGCATTAACCCACCCATATTTTATTTATTCTCTATCTTTATTTCTGGGTTTCTTTTCTTCCCTTTTCTCTTTTTTCAGGATGGCCATCAAGAAGGAAAACAGAAGACTTTTACACGGGGCAACAAACAAGTTCCTCTTTGGAGAAAAGTATCAGTTGGAGCAACCCGTCCACTTGCACATCTTGGCATGCACCAAGGACGGTGCAATTTTTAAGTGTGGGAGGTCGATATCGACTTCCATGGGTTAGTTACTCTCTTTTCAACACCAATGTCTAGTTTTCTTTGTTAATGAGTATTGCATTTGCATGTTTGATTGCATGTTTGTTAGATTTCGTGCATACTTTACCACTACTTGGTTGAAGTGATATTTTCTTTTTCAAGAAATTATTTTAGAGCATTTCACTAGTTTGAATCAAAATTTTTGTTAAACTTGTTTGAAGAAATTTAATTTGGAACATGGTTTTAGAGCTCGAACACACAAAACCCATGATATTTTGAGCTTAATTGATTGGTTTTATCTTATCCACCAATGTTTTATTTTGGTGTGTTTTGTTCTCTCTAAAGTTGTGATCTTTGTCTTGCTTAATTCTATATTTCCATGGTTTAATGTATGCATGCTGATGAGCGGATAATTTATACGCTTTTTGGCATTGTTTTTAGGTAGTTTTTAGTAAGTTCAAGCTACTTTTAGGGATGTTTTCATTAGTTTTTATGTTAAATTCACATTTCTGGACTTTACTATGAGTTTGTGTGTTTTTCTGTGATTTCAGGTAATTTTTGGCTGAAATTGAGGAACTTGAGCAAAACTCTGAAAAAGGCAGACAAAAGGACTGCTGATGTTGTTGGAATCTGACCTCCCTACACTCAAAGTGGATTTTCTGGAGCTACAGAACTCCAATTGGCGCGCTCTCAATGGCGTTGGAAAGTAGACATCCAGGGCTTTCCAGCAATATATAATAGTCCATACTTTATTCGGAAATAGATGACGTAACCTGGCGTTGAACGCCAAGTACATGTTGCTGTCTGGAGTTAAACGCCAGAAAAACGTCATGATCCGGAGTTGAACGCCCAAAACACGTCATAACTCGGAGTTCAACTCCAAGAGAAGCCTCAGCTCGTGGATTGATCAAGCTCAGCCCAAACATACACCAAGTGGGCCCCGGAAGTGGATTTATGCATCAAATACTTACTCATGTAAACCCTAGGAGCTAGTTTATTATAAATAGAACATTTAACTAATGTATTTGACATCTTGGGACGATTAGTTCTCAGATCATGGGGGCTGGCCATTCGGCCATGCCTGAACCTTTTACTTATGTATTTTCAACAGTGGAGTTTCTGCACACCATAGATTAAGGGTGTGGAGCTCTGCTGTACCTCAAGTTTCAATACAATTACTATTACTTTCTATTCAATTTTCTTTTATTCTTATTCCAAGATATACGTTGCACAACACTTTGATGAATGTGATGATCCGTGACACTCATCATCATTCTCACCTATGAACGCGCGTGATTGACAACCACTTCCGTTCTACCTTAGGCCGGGCGCATATCTCTTAGATTTCCCAACAGAATCTTCGTGGTATAAGCTAGATGGATGGCGGCATTCATGAGGATCCGGAAAGTCTAACCTTGTCTGTGGTATTCCGAGTAGGATCCTGGGAATCCGGAAAGTCTACCTTGTCTGTGGTATTCCGAGTAGGATTCCGGTATTGAATGACTGTGACGAGCTTCAAACTTCTGAAGGCTGGGCGTTAGTGACAGACGCAAAAGAATCAATGGATTCTATTCCAACCTGATTGAGAACCGACAGATGATTAGCCGTGCTGTGACAGAGCATTTGGAACGTTTTCACTGAGAGGATGGGATGTAGCTATCAACCAAGGGTGATGCCTCCAGACGATTAGCCGTGCAGTGACAGCGCATAGGACCATTTTCCCGAGAGGATTGAAAGTAGCCATTGATGATAGTGAACCCCTACATACAGCTTGCCATGGAAAGGAGTAAGAAGGTTTGGAAGAGAGAGTAGTGAAGCAGAGTTTCAAGAGGAGCACAGCATCTCCATACGCTTGTCTGAAATTCCCACTCTTGATTTACATAAGTATTTTTATCCTTTTTATTTTCTTTTTATTATTAATTTTCGAACCCATAAACCAATTTAATCTGCCTAGCTGAGATTTACAAGGTGACCATAGCTTGCTTCATACCAACAATCTCTGTGGGATCGACCTTTACTCACGTAAGGTATTACTTGGACGACCCAGTACACTTGCTGGTTAGTTGAACGGAGTTGTGTCCACTCGTGCCAATTTCAAATTCCATATAATTACAAGGAGATCAATTTTAAGGATCACAATTTCGTCCACCAAGTTTTTGGCGCCGTTGCCGGGGATTGTTCGAGTATGGACAACTGACGGTTCATCTTGTTGCTCAGATTAGGTAATTTTCTTTTCAAAAATCTTTTTCAAAATTTTTTCTTTTATTTTTCGTTTTTCTAAACTATATTTTTGAAAGAAAATTAATAAAAATACAAAAAAATCATAAAATCATAAAAACCAAAAATATTTTGTGTTTCTTCTTTGAGTCTTGAGTCAATTTTTAAGTTTGGTGTCAATTGCATGCTTTAAAAATTTTCTTGCATTTTTCGAAAAATCCATGCATTCATAGTGTTCTTCATGATCTTCAAGTTGTTCTTGATAAGTCCTCTTGTTTGATCTTGATGATTTCTTGTTTTGTGTCTTATGTTGTTTTTCATATGCATTTTTTGTTTGTTAGAGTCCATGCATTAAAGATTTCTAAGTTTGGTGTCTTGCATGTTTTCTTTGCATCAAAAATTTTTCAAAAGTATGTTCTTGATGTTCATCATGATCTTCAAAGTGTTCTTGGTGTTCATCTTGACATTCATAGCATTCTTGCATGCATTCATTGTTTTGATCTAAAAATTTCATGCATTGAGTATTTTTGTTGTTTTTCTCTCTCATAATTAAAAATTCAAAAATAAAAAAAAATATAATATCTTTTCCTTATTTCCCTCCAAATTTTTGAAATTTTGGGTTGACTTGGTCAAAATTTTAAAAATTAGTTGTTTCTTACAAGTCAAGTTAAAATTTCAAAAATCTTATCTTTTCAAAATCTTTTTCAAAAATCATATCTTTTCATTTTTTTTCTATTTTTCGAAAATTTCAAAGATCTTTTTCAAAATATTTTCAAAATCTTTTTCTTATCTTTACATCTAATTTTCGAAAATATGCTAACAATTAATGTGATTGATTCAAAAATTTGAAGTTTGTTACTTTCTTGTTAAGAGAGGTTCAATCTTTAAGTTCTAGAATCTTATCTTGTAGTTTCTTGTTAGTGAAGTAAATAATTTCAAATTTTTAAAATTAAATCTTTCTATCTCTTATCTTTTTCAAAAATTTTATCTTTTTCAAAATTTGATTTCAAAATATCTTATCTAACTTCTTATCTTCTTATCTTTTTTAATTTTGATTTCAAATCTTTTTCAATCAACTAACTAACTTCTTGTTTGTTTCTTATCTTTTTCAAAACCACCTAACTACTTTTCCCTCTCTAATTTTCGAAAATATCTCATCCCTTTTTCAAAAATTCTTTTTAATTGTTTTAAATTTTAATTTTTATCTTATTTTATATTTAATTTTCGAAAATTACTAATCCTTTTCAAAATTATTTTCGAAATCTCCCTTCTCTTTTCTTCTTCTATTTAATTATTTAATTACTAACACTTCTCTTCACCTCTCTTCATCTAAATATCCGAATCCCCTCTTCTATTTCTTCTACCCCCTTCTTTTTCTACTAACATAAAGGAATCTCTATACTATGACATAGAGGATTCCTCTTCTTTTCTTGTTTTCTTCTCTTTCATATGAGCAGGAACAAGGATAAAGGCACTCTTGTTGAAATTGATCCAGAACCTGAAAGGACTCTGAAGAGAAAATTAAGAGAAGCTAAATTACAACAATCCAGAAACAACCTTTCAGAAATTTTCGAACAAGAGAAGGAGATGGCAGCCAAAAATAATAACAATGCAAGGAAAATGCTTGGTGACTTCACAAAACCAACGTCCAAATTTGATGGAAGAAGCATCTCCATTCCTGCCATTGGAGCCAATAACTTTGAGCTGAAACCTCAGCTAGTTGCTTTAATGCAACAAAACTGCAAGTTTTATGGACTTCCATCTGAAGATCCTTATCAGTTTTTAACTGAATTCTTGCAGATCTGTGAGACTGTGAAGACGAATGGAGTTGATCCTGAAGTCTACAGACTCATGCTTTTCCCTTTTGCTGTAAGAGACAGAGCTAGAATATGGTTGGATTCACAACCTAAGGATAGCCTGGACTCCTGGGATAAGCTGGTCACAGCCTTCTTGGATAAATTCTTTCCTCCTCAAAAGCTGAGCAAGCTGAGAGTGGATGTTTGGTGCGCGAAATTGTGAACAATACTTTTCACAACTCTCATAATCCCCGGTCATGAACTCCAAAAACTTGGTAGCTCAATTCCATGGCATTACACAACTTCGCACAACTAACCAGCAAGTGCACTGGGTCGTCCAAGTAATACCTTACGTGAGTAAGGGTCGATCCCACGGAGATTGTTAGTATGAAGCAAGCTATGGTCATCTTGTAAATCTTAGTCTGGCAGACTCAAATGGATATGGTGATGAACGAAAATAACATAAAAGATAAAGATAGAGATACTTATGTAATTCATTGGTAGGAACTTCAGATAAGCGCATGAAGATGCCTTCCCTTCCGTCTCTCTGCTTTCCTACTGTCTTCATCCAATCCTTCTTCTTCCTTTCCATGGCAAGCTTGTGTAGGGTTTCACCGTTTTCAATGGCTACCTCCCATCCTCTCAGTGAAAACGATTGCATATGCTCTGTCACAGCACGCGGAATTCAGCTATCGGTTCTCGGTCAGGCCGGAATAGAATCCATTGATTCTTTTGCGTCTGTCACTAACGCCCCGCCTGCTAGGAGTTTGAAGTGCGTCACAGTCATTCAATCATTGAATCCTACTCAGAATACCACAGACAAGGTTAGACCTTCCGGATTCTCTTGAATGCTGCCATCAGTTCTCGCCTATACCACGAAGACTCTGATCTCACGGAATGGTTGGCTCGTTTGTCAGGCGAGCACTCGGTTGTCAGGCGATCAACCATGCATCGTGCAATCAGGAATCCAAGAGATATTCACTAGAGCCTTGGTTGCTTGTAGAACAAAAGTGGTTGTCAGTCACCTTGTTCATGAGTGAGAATGATGATGAGTGTCACGGATCATCACATTCATCAAGTTGAAGAACAAGTGATATCTTAGAACAAGAACAAGCGGAATTGAATGGAAGAACAATAGTAATTGCATTAATACTCGAGGTACAGCAGAGCTCCACACCTTAATCTATGGTGTGTAGAAACTCCACCGTTGAAAATACATAAGCATAAGGTCTAGGCATGGCCGTGAGGCCAGCCTCCCAATGATCTAAGAACTAGATGTCCAAAGATGATCAAAGGATCAAAAATAATCCCAAGATGAAAATACAATAGTAAAAGGTCCTACTTATAGAAAACTAGTAGCCTAGGGTGTACAGAGATGAGTAAATGACATAAAAATCCACTTCCGGGCCCACTTGTTGTGTGCTTGGGCTGAGCAATGAAGCAATTTCGTGTAGAGACTCTTCTTGGAGTTAAACGCCAGCTTTTATGCCAGTTTGGGCGTTTAACTCCCATTTGGGTGCCAGTTCCAGCGTTTAACGCTGGGATTCCTGAGGGTGACTTTGAACGCCGGTTTGGGCCATCAAATCTTGGGCAAAGTATGGACTATCATATATTGCTGGAAAGCCCAGGATGTCTAATTTCCAACGCCGTTGAGAGCGCGCCAATTGGGCTTCTGTAGCTCTAGAAAATCCACTTCGAGTGCAGGGAGGTCAGAATCCAACAGCATCTGCAGTCCTTTTCAGTCTCTGAATCAGATTTTTGCTCAGGTCCCTCAATTTCAGCCAGAAAATACCTGAAATCACAGAAAAACACACAAACTCATAGTAAAGTCCAGAAAAGTGATTTTTAACTAAAAACTAATAAAAATATACTAAAAACTAACTAAAAGATACTAAAAACATACTAAAAACAATGCCAAAAAGTGTATAAATTATCCGCTCATCAATGTTCAAACCTTCAAACAAAAAGATGGTGAATCCCTCTATGAAGCTTGGGAAAGATACAAGCAGCTGACCAAAAGATGTCCATCAGACATGTTTTCAGAATGGACCATATTAGATATATTCTATTATGGTCTCTCTGAATTTTCGAAAATGTCATTGGACCATTCTGCAGGTGGATCCATTCACCTAAAGAAAACGCCTGAAGAGGCTCAAGAACTCATTGACATGGTTGCAAATAACCAGTTCATGTACACTTCTGAGAGGAATTCCGTGAATAATGGGATACCTCAGAAGAAAGGAGTTCTTGAAATTGATGCTCTGAATGCCATATTGGCTCAGAACAAAGTGTTGACTCAACAGGTCAACATGATCTCTCAAAATCTGAATGGATGGCAACATGCATCCAACAGTACTAGAGAGGCAGCTTCTGAAGAAGCTTATGATCCTGAGAACCCTGCCATGGCAGAGGTTAATTACATGGGTGAACCTTATGGAAACACCTATAACTCATCATGGAGAAATCATCCAAATTTCTCATGGAAGGATCAACAAAAACCTCAACAAGGCTTTAACAATGGTGGACGCAATAGGCTGAGCAATAGTAAGCCATATCCATCATCTTCTCAGCAACAGACAGAGAATTCTGAACAAAACACTTCTAATTTAGCCAATATAGTCTCTGATCTATCAAAGGCCACTTTCAGTTTCATGAATGAAACAAGATCCTCCATTAGAAATTTGGAGGCACAAGTGGGCCAGCTGAGTAAGAAAGTCATTGAAACTCCTCCCAGTATTCTCCCAAGCAATACAGAAGAGAACCCAAAAGGAGAGTGCAAGGCCATTGATATACTCAACATGGCCGAATGCACAAGGGAGGAGGAGGACGAAAATCCTAGTAAGAAAGACCTCCTGGGACGTCCCTCAAGCAAGAAGGAGTTTCCTATTAAGGATCCAAAGGAATCTGAGGCTCATATAGAGACCATAGAGATTCCATTAAATCTCCTTCTGCCATTCATGAGCTCTGAAGACTATTCTTCCTCTGAAGAGGATGAAGACGTAACTGGAGAGCAAGTTGCTCAATATTTAGGAGCTATCATGAAGCTGAATGCCAAGCTGTTTAGTAATGAGACTTGGGAAAGTGAACCTCCCTTGCTCATTAGTGAACTAGATTCTTGGATTCAGAAAACTCTGCCTCAAAAGAAACAAGATCCTGGCAAGTTCTTAATACCTTGTACCATAGGCACCATGACCTTTGCAAAAGCTCTGTGTGATCTAGGGTCAGGGATAAATCTTATGCCACTCTCTGTAATGGAGAAGCTGGGGATCATTGAGGTACAGCCTGCCTTGTTCTCATTACAATTGGCAGACAAGTCATTGAGACAAGCTTATGGGTTAGTAGAGGACGTGCTAGTAAAGGTTGAAGGCCTTTACATCCCTGTTGATTTCATAATCTTAGACACTAGGAAGGAAGATGATGAATGCATCATCCTTGGAAGACCTTTCCTAGCCACAGCAGAAGCTGTGATAGATGTCAACAGAGGTGAATTAGTCCTTTAATTGAATGGGGACTACCTTGTGTTTAAGGCACATGGCCATCCCTCTGTGACAAAAGAGAGTAAGCATGAAGAGCTTCTCTCAGCTCAGAGTCAAGAAGAGCCCCCACAGTCAAACTCTAAGTTTGGTGTTAGGAGGCCACAACCAAACTCTAAGTTTGGTGTGGACGACTATACAACATTGACCTGATCACCTTGTGGCTCCATGAGAGCCACTGTCAAGCTATTGACATTAAAGAAGCGCTTGTTGGGAGGCAACCCAATTTTATTTATCTAAATTTTATTTTATTGTTATTTTGTGTTTTATTAGGTACATGATCATGAGGAGTCACGAAAAAATCATAAAAATTAAAAACAGAATCAAAAACAGCAGAAGAAAAAATTCGCACCCTGGAGGACGCACAGGCTGGCATTCAACGCCAGTAAGGTGCATCTGGCCGGCGTTCAACGCCAGAACAGAGAACCATTCTGGCGCTGAACGCCAGAAACAAGCAACATTCTGGCGCTGAACGCCAGGAATGTGCCCAAAGAGGAAAAACTGGCGTTGAACGCCAGTAACAAGCATGAAACTGGCGTTCAACGCCAGAAACATGCTTTACATGGGCGTTGAACGCCCAGAACATGCACACATGGGAGTCTAAACACCAGAATGGTGCACCAAGGCATTTTACATGCCTATTTGGTGCAAGGATGGAATTCCTTGACACCTCAGGATCTGTGGACCCCACAGGATCCCCACCTACCATATTCCTACCTTACCTCCTAATCCTAATTACACTCTCCTAATCCCCATGTCACACTTCCCAACAACTTCAATCTCTGAATCTCTCTTCCCAATAAACACTCTTTCCCAAGACCCTTCACCATTCACATCCACCCACTCTTCCCCATAAACCCCACCTACCTTCAAAATTCAAAAACATTTTTCCCACCCATTCCCACCCAAAATGACCGAAACTTCACTCTCCCCTCTCCCTATATATACCCTTCCATTCTACTTCATTTTCACACAACACAACCCCTTCTTCTCCCACATAGCCGAACCTACTTCTTTCCCTCTCTACCATATTCTTTTCTTCTTCTTCTTCTCTTCTTTCTTTTATTGCTCGAGGACGAGCAATATTTTAAGTTTGGTGTGGTAAAAGCATAAGCTTTTTTTTGTTTTTCCATTACCAATGGCACCTAAGGCCGGAGTATCCTCTAGAAAAGGAAAAGGGAAGACAAAAGCTTCCACCTCCGAGTCATGGGAGATGGAAAGATTCATCTCTAAGAGCCATCAAGACCACTTCTATGATGTTGTGGCAAAGAAGAAGGTGATCCCTGAGGTCCCTTTCAAGCTCAAAAAGAATGAGTATCCGGAGATCCGACATGAAATCCAAAAAAGAGGTTGGGAAGTCCTAGCCAACCCCATGCAACAAGTCGGAATCCTAATGGTTCAAGAGTTCTATGCCAATGCATGGATCACTAGAAACCATGATCAAAGTATGAACCCGAGTCCAAAGAATTATCTCACAATGGTTCGGGGGAAATACTTAGATTTTAGTCCGGAAAATGTGAGGTTGGCATTTCACTTGCCCATGATGCAAGGATATGAACGTCCCTACACTAGAAGGGTCAACTTTAATCAAAGGTTGGACCAAGTCCTTATGGACATATGTGTGGAAGGAGCTCAATGGAAGAGAGACTCCAAAGGCAAGCCAGTCCAACTAAGAAGACTGGACCTCAAGCCTGTGGCTAGAGGATGGTTGGAGTTCATTCAACGCTCCATCATTCCTACTAGCAACCGATCTGAAGTTACTGTGGATCGGGCCATCATGATTCATGGCATCATGATTGGAGAGGAAGTAGAAGTTCATGAGGTCATCTCCAATGAAATCTACAAAATAGCCGACAAGCGCTCACCTATGGCACGGCTAGCTTTTCCTCACCTTATTTGCCATCTATGTTACTCAGCTGGAGTTATCATAGAAGGAGACATCCTCATTGAAGAGGATAAGCCCATCACCAAGAAGAGGATGGAGCAAGCAAGAGAAACCCCTCACGGTTCTCAAGAGATGCATGAGGAAGCTCATCATCAAGAAATTCCTGAGATGCCTCAAGGGATGCACTTCCCTCCCAACAACTATTGGGAGCAACTCAACACCTCCTTAGAAGATTTAAGCCACAATGTGGAGCAATTAAGGGTGGAACATCATGAGCACTCCATCATTCTCCATGAAATAAGAGAAGATCAAAGAGCAATGAGGGAGGAGCAACAAAGGCAAGGAAGGGACATAGAAGAGCTTAAGAACATCATTGGTCCTTCAAGAAGAAGACGTCACTAAAGGTGGATTCATTCCTTGTTCTTTATTTCTTTCTGTTTTCGGTTTTTAATGTTGTGTTTATCTATGTTTTTGTGTCTTTATTTCATGATCATTAGTATGTAACCATGCCTTAAAGCTATGAATAAAATCCATTAATCCTTCACCTCTCTTAAAAGAAAAATGTTTTAATTCAAAAGAACAAGAAGTACATGAATTTCAAATTTATCCTTGAATCTAATTTAATTATATTGATGTGGTGACAACACTTTTTGTTTTCTGAATGAATGCTTGAACAGTGCATATATCTTTTGATCTTGTTGTTTATGAATGTTAAAATTGTTGGCTCTTGAAAGAATGATGAACAAAGAGAAATGTTATTGATGATCTGAAAAATCATGAAATTGATTCTTGAAGCAAGAAAAAGCAGTGAAAAAGAAAGCTTGCGGAAAAAAAAAAGAAGGAGCAGTAGAAAAAGCCAATAGCCCTTAAAACCAAAAGGCAAGGGTAAAAAGGATCCAAGGCTTTGAGCATCAATGGATAGGAGGGCCCAAGGAAATAAAATCCAGGCCTAAGCGGCTAAATCAAGCTGTCCCTAACCATGTGCTTGTGTCATGAAGGTCCAAGTAAAAAGCTTGAGACTGAGTGGTTAAAGTCGTGATCCAAAGCAAAAGAGTGTGCTTAAGAGCTCTGGACACCTCTAACTGGGGACTCTAGCAAAGCTGAGTCACAATCTGAAAAGGTTCACCCAGTTATGTGTCTGTGGCATTTATGTATCCGGTGGTAATACTGGAAAACAAAGTGCTTAGGGCCACGGCCAAGACTCATAAGTAGCTGTGTTCAAGAATCAACATACTTAACTAGGAAAGTCAATAACACTATCCAAAATTCTAAGTTCCTAAGAGACGCCAATCACTCTAAACTTCAAAGGAAAAAGTGAGATGCCAAAACTGTTCAGAAGCAAAAAGCTACAAGTCCCGCTCATCTAATTATAATTAATATTCATTGATATTCTGGAATTTATAGTATATTCTCTTCTTTTTATCCTATTTGATTTTCAGTTGCTTAGGGACAAGCAACAATTTAAGTTTGGTGTTGTGATGAGCGGATAATTTATACGCTTTTTGGCATTGTTTTTAGGTAGTTTTTAGTAAGTTCAAGCTACTTTTAGGGATGTTTTCATTAGTTTTTATGTTAAATTCACATTTCTGGACTTTACTATGATTTTGTGTGTTTTTCTGTGATTTCAGGTAATTTCTGGCTGAAATTGAGGGACTTGAGCAAAACTCTGAAAAAGGCTGACAAAAGGACTGCTGATGCTGTTGGAATCTGACCTCCCTGCACTTAAAGTGGATTTTCTGGAGCATCAGAACTCCAATTGGCGCGCTCTCAACGGCGTTGGAAAGTAGACATCTAGGGCTTTCCAGCAATATATAATAGTCCATACTTTATTCGGAAATAGACGACGTAACCTGGCGTTGAACGCCAAGTACATGTTGCTGTCTGGAGTTAAACGCCAGAAAAACGTCATGATCCGGAGTTGAACGCCCAAAACACGTCATAACTCGGAGTTCAACTCCAAGAGAAGCCTCAGCTCGTGGATTGATCAAGCTCAGCCCAAACATACACCAAGTGGGCCCCGGAAGTGGATTTATGCATCAAATACTTACTCATGTAAACCCTAGGAGCTAGTTTATTATAAATAGAACATTTAACTAATGTATTTGACATCTTGGGACGATTAGTTCTCAGATCATGGGGGCTGGCCATTCGGCCATGCCTGAACCTTTTACTTATGTATTTTCAACAGTGGAGTTCCTGCACACCATAGATTAAGGGTGTGGAGCTCTGCTGTACCTCAAGTTTCAATACAATTACTATTACTTTCTATTCAATTCTCTTTTATTCTTATTCCAAGATATACGTTGCACAACACTTTGATGAATGTGATGATCCGTGACACTCATCATCATTCTCACCTATGAACGCGCGTGATTGACAACCACTTCCGTTCTACCTTAGGCCGGGCGCATATCTCTTAGATTCCCCAACAGAATCTTCGTGGTATAAGCTAGATGGATGGCGGCATTCATGAGGATCCGGAAAGTCTAACCTTGTCTGTGGTATTCTGAGTAGGATCCTGGGAATTCGGAAAGTCTACCTTGTCTGTGGTATTCCGAGTAGGATTCCGGTATTGAATGACTGTGACGAGCTTCAAACTCCTGAAGGCTGGGCGTTAGTGACAGACGCAAAAGAATCAATGGATTCTATTCCAACCTGATTGAGAACCGACAGATGATTAGCCGTGCTGTGACAGAGCATTTGGAACGTTTTCACTGAGAGGATGGGATGTAGCTATCAACCAAGGGTGATGCCTCCAGACGATTAGCCGTGCAGTGACAGCGCATAGGACCATTTTCCCGAGAGGATTGAAAGTAGCCATTGATGATAGTGAACCCCTACATACAGCTTGCCATGGAAAGGAGTAAGAAGGATTGGAAGAGAGAGTAGTGAAGCAGAGTTTCAAGAGGAGCACAGCATCTCCATACGCTTGTCTGAAATTCCCACTCTTGATTTACATAAGTATTTCTATCCTTTTTATTTTCTTTTTATTATTAATTTTTGAACCCATAAACCAATTTAATCTGCCTAACTGAGATTTATAAGGTGACCATAACTTGCTTCATACCAACAATCTCTGTGGGATCGACCCTTACTCACGTAAGGTATTACTTGGACGACCCAGTACACTTGCTGGTTAGTTGAACGGAGTTGTGTCCACTCGTGCCAATTTCAAATTCCATATAATTACAAGGAGATCAATTTTAAGGATCACAATTTCGTCCACCACATGCACTTATGTGATTGAGGCCTTGTTTCACTAAGCTTACATACCCATATGGCCTTACCCTTTTTATTATCCTTTGCAAACCAAAGTTGAGCCTATTTTACCCCTTTTGTTCTTTACTTTAGCTCATCATTAACTCTAAGAGAAAAACAATAATGTCCTTAATTTGAATCCTTTGTTAGCTTAGACTAATGAGAGTGCTCATGATTTAAGTGTGGGAAAATTGGGTTGGAAATATTTGGTTTGAGAATTGGGTATATTGTATATTTCTGTGAAAGAGATAGTTAAGCATATATTCTTGCATTTAATACCTTAATCATATGCATTGAGAAAAACAAAAGAAAAAAAAAAGAGAAAAAGAAAAAAAAGAGCAAATAATAAAAAGGGGACAAAATGCCCCAAAGTAAATGTTGGTAACAATGCATATGAATTGTACTCAATTTGGGATGGATGAATATGTGGAAAACACAGTTAATGGGTAGTTAGATTTTATATTTTGATTACATGGATTGTCTTAGGTTAGGTGGTAAGTTTAGGTTAATCAAGGATTTGAATTTTAGTCCACTTAACCAAATACATTCCCACCTTGACCCTGACCCCATTACAATCCTTAAAAGACCTCTTGATATGTGTATTGGTGCATTAAATTTTTGTTCATTGTTAGATGAAGAGCAAGCCTTAGAAAGCAAGATCAATAGAGAATTGAGAGAATCGAACCTTAAACACTAGAGTGATTAGAGTGTATACACTTCCAGTGAGGGTTCGATGCTCGATTCTTTGTTCCCGACTTTCATGAGCTATCTTCTTCCTGCAAGTCTATTTGTACTTCATTTTTATGATTTTAATTAGTGAAATCCAGTTCATATTTGTTCTTGAAATGTTTATTTACTTTTGAACAAGTAGGTTGAAGCATTTTGCATGTAGTTGCATTCATATAGATAGGTCGCATTTCATAAATCCTAGCATTCTTCTTCACTCTTTTAATTCTCTTGAGCTTAGCATGAGGACATGCTAATGTTTAAGTGTGGGGAGATTGATAAACCACTATTTTACGGTTTCTCTTGTGCTTAATTAGTAGATTTTATCCATTATTCTCACACTTATTCATATAATTCGCATGTTTCACATTTTCCTTCTTAATTTTGTGCTATGATTGAAAACATGCTTCTTTGGTCTTAAATTGCTAATTTTAATCCTCTCTTACTACCATTTGATGCCATGATATGTTTGTTAAGTGATTTCAGGGTTTATAGGGCAGGAATGGCTTAGAGGATGGAAAGGAAGCATGCAAAAATGGAAGGAATACAAGAAATTGAAGGAATTGCTGAGCTGTCAAGCCTGACCTCTTCGTACTAAATCGATCGTAACTTGAGATACAGAGATCCAAATGAGGCGGTTCTAGTTGCGTTGGAAAGCTAGCATCTGGGGCTTTGAAATGATATATAATTTGCTATAGTTGCCTTGATGTTAGGCAATGCGCACGTATTCATGACGTGTACACGTGGATGGTGCGTCAGAAAATCGACCCGTACGCGTGGGCGACACGTACGCGTGACGAAGCCACGTGCTGTACGTATCAGAAATTGCTAGGGGACGATTTCTGGGCTATTTTTGACCTAGTTTTCGGCCCAGAAAACACAGATTAGAGGCTGCAGAAGGGAGGTATCAAGGAGAACTTCTCATTATTCACATTTTAGGTTTTAGATGTAGTTTTCTCTAGAGAGAGGCTCTCCCCTCTCTCTAGGTTTTAGGGTTTTTAGCTTTAGTTCTTCTCAAATTCTGAATTCTATCTTATTTCAATTTAGCTTCTTTTCTACTTTTATTTGTTCTAGCATTCTAGTTTATTTATTTCCCTTATTGATTACTTTATGTTGCTAATTTAGTTTATGAACTCTCATGTTAGATCCAATTCCCTTTTAATGCAATTTGAGGTATTTCATGTTTATTGCTTGCTTCTTCATTTGTTGTTATTGAATCCTTGCTATTGGTTGTTTAGATTTAATATTCTCTTGTTAGTTTTCTATGCTTTTATTTTGTGCCTGCCAAGTGTTTGACAAAATGCTTGGTTGGATTCTAGATTAGACTTATCTCCTCTTGACTTTGGTTGAGTAATTGGTGACACTTGAGTTATCAAACTCCTTTGTTGGTTGATAATTGAAAGTTGCTAGTTGATTTGGATTCTACTAAAGCTAGTCTTTCCTTAGGAGTTGACTAGGACTTGAGGAATCAAATTGATTCATCCACTTGACTTTCCTTCATAATTAGAGGGTTAACTAAGTGGAAGCAATGAACAATTCTCATCACTATTGAGGACGATAATAAGAATAGGACTTCCAATTCTCATTCCTTGCCAAAAGCTCTTTTAATTGTAAGTTCATTTCCTTTGCCATTTACATTTCTTGTTTCATTATCCAAAAACCCCAAAATATACAACTTATAACCAATTATAAGAACATTTCCCTGCAATTTCTTTGAGAGACGACCTGAGGTTTGAATACTTCAGTTATTATTTTTAAGGGGTTTGTTACTTGTGACAACCAAATTTTTGTATAAAAGGATTATTGTTGGTTTAGGAACTATACTTTCAACGAGAATATATTTGTGAATTCTAGACCACACAAAAGTCTGTTCATCAAGCATGAAGCCCAAGAATTTGCCAGCTTCTACCGCAAAAGTGCACTTTGTGGGATTTAGTCTCATCCCGTGCTTTTCTATGGTGTCGAACACTTCGACGAGGTCGGGTAATAGTGCTTCTTCTCTTTGTGTCTTTATCAGCATGTCGTCTACGTAGACCTCCATCAGCTTTTCGATGTGGTTGGCAAAAACTTTGTTCATCAACCTCTGGTATGTAGCCTCTGCATTCTTAAGTCTGAATGGCATGACTACGTAGTAGTAGTTTGCCCTTGGGGTTAGGAACGAGGTTTTTTCTTGGTCGGATTGATACATCAGGATTTGGTTGTACTCCGAGTAGGCATCCATGAAGGAAAGGTACTTGTATCCCGATGAAGCATCGACTAGGGAGTCTATATTCAAGAGTGGATAGGGATCTTTTGAGCAGGCTTTGTTGAGGTCAGTGTAATCAGTACACATCCGCCACTTTCCATTTGACTTTTTGACCAATACGAAATTGGCTAGCCGTAATGGGTACTTAACCTTCCTTATGAACCCTGCCTCTAGTAAGGCCTGTACCTGTTCTTCCACAGCTTGTGATCTCTCTAGTCTGAGCTTTCTGCGCTTCTATTGTACTGGCCGAGATCCAGGGTATACTGCCAGTTTATGGCACATTAGGCCGGGATCAATGTCGGGCATGTCCACGGCCTTTCATGCGAATAGGTCAGAATTCTCTCTTAAGAACTTTGTCAGTAGCTCTTTTAGTTCTTCTTTAAAGTTTGCACCTATATTTGTTGTTTTTCCTTAGGAGTCTCCGATTTGGACCTCTTCTATCTTGCCTTCTGGTTGCGGACGGAGTTCTTCTCGAGCCTGGGCTCCTCCGAGTTCAATGGTATTGGATTCCTTCCCGCTGGGGTCGCCTTTTAAATTTAGGCTTTCGTTATAGCAGCGTCGCGCTAGCTTTTGGTCTCCTTTGATAGTGGCTATGCCTTCTGGGGTTGGAAACTTCATGCATAGGTGGGGGGGTGGAGACCACCGCGACAAGCTGATTTAGGGTCGTTCGTCCTATAAGGGCGTTGTATGCAGAGTTCACGTCAACCACAATGTAGTCTATGCTCAGTGTCTTGGACCGGGTTCCTTTTCCGAAGGTTCTATGTAGTGGGATATACCCTAGTGTCTAGATTGGGGCATCTCCTAATCCGAACAGGCTGTTGGGATACGCCCTGAGCTCCCTTTCTTGTAGTCCGAGCTTGTTAAAGGCGGATTTGAATAGGATGTTTGCGGAGCTTCCCTGATCCACTAGTGTTCGGTGGAGGTTGGCATTAGCTAATATGATGGTAACAACCACGGGGTCATCATGCCCCAGGATGATGCCTGCGGCATCTTCTTTAGTGAAGGTAATAGTGGGGAGGTCAGGTGACCTGTCCCTTTCCCCCAACATGGTATACCACTTTAAGATGTCTTTTGCGAGATGATTTGGAGATCCCTCCTCCTGCAAATCCTCCATTGATCATGTGAACATGCCTTTCAAGGGTGTAAGGGGGGCGTTCAGCTCGTCCACCCTCTTCGTCCCTTCTTCTCTTTTTTGGCTCATCTGCTTTGTTGGCTAGGAATCGATCTAGTCTCCCATCTTGGGCCAATTTTTCTATGACATTCTTCAGATCATAGCACTCGTTGGTAGGGTGCCCATAAATTTGGTGGTATTCGCAATACTCTGTCCAACTTCCTCCTTTCATGTGCATCGCACAAATTTTTTAGAAATTTAGTAAAATATTTATTATTTACCCAGTTTTATTGTTCACTAAAAAAGCTTTCATAAAAATATATTGCACAACTTCCTGTTATTATATTTCATATAAAATATTTTCTTTCAAATTAAGAAAATTCTCACCCCAATCCTCTTTCCATTTCTCTCTCTCTCTTTTTCTCTTTCGGTCCTTTCTTTATCTTTATTATTTATAAAGGATAAATATTGTTTTGGTCCCTAATATGGAGGGTCAGAATTGAAACTGTCTCCAACGTAATTTTTTATTCAGAATCATCCTTAACGTTTTCTCGTATTAAAATCGTCCCTTTTAATAAAATTTTTTATTTTGTTAATAAAAAAATTATAAAATTAAACAAAAAAAAAAAGAAAACACGCGAAGGGCAGGGGAGAAGGGAAAAGGGGAAGGGCGCGAGGGAGTGGGGGAAGGAAAAGGGGAAAGGGAGAGGGGGAAGGGGGAAGGGGAAGCGGGGAGGGAGGACGGCGCCGGCGAAGGGGGAGCTTTCTGCTTCTGCTTGAGCTTCAACTTCTGCTTCTGTGACTACTGCGTCGCCGGGAAGAGGAGCCCGACGCGAAGAGGGCGGCGCGCGAAGGAGAGAGGGATCTGAGGCTGAGCTGGGTTCCTACCACCGCCGATTTGCCCAGCCGCCGTCGCTCCATCGCCCACGAGCTGCCGGTAGTTCTGCTTCGGCTTCTGCATCTGCTTCTTCTTCTGCATCTGCTTCTTCTTCTTGCTTCTGCTTCTGCTCCTTGCTTTGGTCTCTGCTTTCTGCTTCTGCTTCTGCTTGAGCTTCTGCTTGAGTTTCTACTTCTGCTTCTTGTGCTTCTGTGACTGCTTCTGCTTCTACTTTTAATTCTGATTTAGATTTGTTGTTTTTTGATTTTATTGTTGTTGTATGTTGATTTGGTTGTTGAATTTATTGAATTTGTGTTGATTTCATTGATGTTGTTATTCTTGGTAGTAGAGGTGTTGGTGGAGGGTATTTTTGTCCGGAAAAAGTTAAAAGGACGATTTAATACGAAAAAAAACGTTAAGGATAATTCTAAATCAAAAATTACATTGGGGACAGTTTCGATTCTGACCCTCAACGTTAGGGACCAAAACACAATACTTATCTCTATTAATAATTAATTTAATAATTAAAATATATAACACAATATTTTTTAATTATAATTAAAATAAAATTTTTTCTCTAATTTAGAAATAGATTTTGACATTCTCAATTGATAACTAATAATTAATATCATTTTTATATTAAAATATATTACTCTCGATACAAAATACATGTATAACAAAATTTCATCAAATTAAATTGTAATGCTAATAACAACCTTAAAGTAGTATTATCTTCTCTTTCAATCCCCCCCCCCCCCCCCCCCCCCCCCCCAATTTTTTTTTTTACAAAAGTTTATGGATTGGAGTATTGGACAGCCTTAACTCAAAATATTACAACACTACACACTCACATACACAATATTAAGGCAAAGATCATCACCACTAGATTAAGGCCTTGTGTGCCCAAACAACCATCTCTCGCAAACAACACACTAGTCACTACAAGGCTCTTTTTAGCCCCAACCAATTAGGGGTATTGCTAGAGATCGACCCTGTTTCTTTTTTATTTGTCAGTTGATCGACACTGCTTCTGGGAGAGATTTTTGTACAATTATTTTTTACTATGCTCAGATTTTTATTTTGAGCTGAGAAAGTACAAATAAATGGGACTTAATCAACTCAGGTATTACCATTACTGAATGGAGCAACTCTAGTACAGACCTTTTCTCATATGCAAATCGCCCCAACTGAATAAGCCTTTTTTAAAGAATCTTAGTTGGGTAAATACCCATAAGAAAGAACATACATTTAAGAACCAAAAAGAAAAAAGAGAGAGAGAGAGAGAAAAGGCCTTTGTATGAGGAAACTGCTTTTGCTTTGATGATTTGATAAAAAAAAAACCGTCAAATCTTTCGTTTAAGAAAAAAATGATAAAAGCTGCAGATTATTTGAATCTCTGTGTTAATATATATAGTCAATGTCTCTAATATAATCAACGGTAAATTGTGGAGGTTAAAAATAACGTTTTTTATCGCCTATTTTTAATATAATTTCAATTTAGTGTCACAATAAAGGAGATGCAAAGGTATAGTGGTCAAATAAAAAGAAATTAAAGGTATAATTTTGATAAATTTCAAAGAATGTGGGTATAATTTATTCTATAATTAATCATTGATAGAAGTTGAAACCTTGAAATATTGTTTTGGATGATAAGCTCAAGCTAGCATTGTTGATTTATTGTTTCAGTAATATTTGAGAGACAATAAAAATAATTTAAATATTTTAAAATTACTTTATTTAGTACTTATTAATTACGGATATAATAAATATGTAATTTTAGAAATAATAAAAATATTATTGGGTACCGTGGGGAGCTCTCGACTATTAAGGATAATGACTCTCTTTTTATAAATTTCTCACTCTTTTTTATTTTCTTCAATCTGAGACTAATTTCATACACCTTACACTTAGAACATTAACATATATAATTATAGATAATATAACATAAAATTATAAATATTAAATTAAATAAGATAATTTTAGTTATTATTTTTCTAGCACCGTCATTATTTGTACTTGTTTAATTTTTATGTGATATAAATTTTTCAGAAAAAGAAAAAAAAAAGACTTATGTACATATATATACTATACAAAATATAGTTTGGAACTGATAACATCTAAATTTCATTTAAAACAATATATATAATTGAGATGAAACTTATGATGAAAATATTTGTAACAAATGAAATACTTTATCTGAAAGGTGCTGAAGATGAGTGTGCACCTCAGTCATCACGCCCTCCGACAAAAAGGTGAGAGGATGTCTTCATTCTTAAGCTGCTGCCTTTAAAGTTTATCTGCTTCCATTGTCTTAAAGAGAAATACTACTATTGCATAATAACAATATACTATCTCTGATAAAGTTATACAGTAAATTAGTAATAATAATTAAAAATGGGATTGGAGGTGTAGTAATTAATAATGTAATACAGTATCGTAAAAGACATCAAAGGTAATAATAATGATGGTGAAGCTGCAGCATAATATTTGTTGGAATTATAATCCATGGAGATGTTATAGAAAGTACAATAATTTTCTCAATACAGATTATTTTAAATATAACATTCACATTAGAAATATTTTTTTATATTTAAAAAAAAAACTACAATACGTAGTACAAGTAATTATATATGTGTACTAATAATGAATGTTGTATTGGAGTGTTTGGAAGCGAGTAAAGCATAATTGAGAGACATTCTGCGTGTCCAACAAAAACTATGCATAATGAATGCATTGGTGGAATTAGCAAAACAAAGAGCACAAAACCGCCGGGAACACGGAGATATGTCTAAGAAGCTAAGCTAATAAGCCATCATATTCATATATTGTACTCTCCTTCTTCTTCTATAATTCATGCATTGCATAATGCATACTAATAAACAATAATTGCATAAATCCATAGAGCACGCTACATTCTTCTAACGCATTTATTCCCCACCATCATACATACATATCGTATAGCATAATAATATTTGAGAACATATTCGTCCCGAAATAAAGACACACATTCATTTAACAAGATATATATATGCTTTAACGAATGAAAACTATTAATAATGCTAACTTATTTATCTACAGTATTTTTCTAATTGCGGTTCTCAATCAGAAAAAGATGGTATATGAACCAGGCCACTCCATATGGACATCTTATGTGTGCTATTTCCACTTTTGATGCAAAAATAATTGATAAAAGGTAAGAAAAATATAAAATTTATTTTTTATATCATAAAATAAAAATATACCCTTAATAGTATAAAAAATTATACAAATATAATCTCTCTTATTAACCTTCCACTAATTCTAACAAAAAGTTCAAAATATTTACATTGGCTAGAAATAATAACTTTATAATTTACTCATGTAATCACTATATCTTTTTTTAGTTGTCTAAGATATCTTTTAGTCCAACAGACTACTGATTAATCCATTACAAATTTAAATTTTATTTAAGAATTTAGTGTACTAATAAATTACTACATACACAAAGCATAATTTAAATCTCCAATACTTTTTTTTTGTCTTACACAACAAGCACCTACTCACACACACTACTACAACTACTACTAACATGAGTTCTGCTATAATTTTTTATTGAGGATTCAAACCTGGTACAACTACTAGGCCAGTAAAAACCAGTGAAATAGATGATACTACTATTTATCTAAGACTTTTGACGGACAAGAGAATTGACCATTCTAGTAATCATGATATCTTATTTTCATCAAAATGCACTATAAAAAAAGAGAGTTATTTTAACATTTTATTTTTTAATATCATAATTAAATATCAAAGTTAATATATATTTTTGACTAATATTATAAATGTCAAATTTTCTATGTTTTCTTGATAAATAATTTGACCGTAGAAAATTACTTCTCAATTTTGACACTAGTTTGTTTTCAATTTACTCCACTATTTTTCTTTTTTTCTGAGCTCTATAAATTTTGACATCACACTACTCTCAGTTTGGGATCATACTACTCATTCTTTATCTTTAAAATCTCAATTTATTCTTCAATTTTAAGATTGCATCTCATTCTTTGTTAAAATTTTTTGTTGAGAATATTTTATGGTCAATAAGTATCAAAATAAATAGTATTTTTGACGGTTAATAAATATCACAAAAAATATATTCTCAAATTTTTCTAACAAATTATTTTTGACAGCCAATATTTATCAAAATAAGATTTAAACTTTTTTTACAATTATTTATATGTTAAAAATATTATTTTGACAAAACTTTTATTAACATATTTTTATAATTAAAATAGTGTCAAAATTTGTTTTTTTGACAAATTTTAATTCTATTTTTACACGTATAACCCTAAAAAATAATCTACATTATTATAGTGATGGGCATAAACAATCCACTCCTTTCTCCGGCCCAAAGCCTTCTATTATTCCAAGCATCAGAGTAAAAATCACATAGGCTCTCATCAATCAAGGCCTTACTAAAATCGTAAGCGCCCCCCCCCCCCCCCCCCCCCCCCCCCCCCCCAAAACACAAAATAAAAGGCAAAAAATAGGAGAAGATTCCTTTGGTTGGGTGATTATCCATAATTTTATATCTATTCATCAATCACTCTTTTTCTTTCCCCCTCCATTAGTATCTATTAACTATTATTGTTATTACTATTTATAATTTGTGTAGCAGGGTAGTGCGTGCAAGGTTGAAAAGAGATACTAGTTGATTTGTAAAGGTAGCAATGAGAGGCAGCAATATATCATCATCACCCACCTTAAGACATTGACTATATATTGATGAGATAGTAGTAGATACTATTTTGACACATCCCCTGTGGCTTCTATTCTATGAACTATGATTCAATAATTCACTACTCACTAGTATAGTCTAGCACATGCATCATGCTGCACCTTAGTTTCTTTAATTAATTCTCCATCTCATCTCCTTTTTCCTTTTTCTTCCATTAAGCTCATGAATTGGGAATTGCTTTCTCCACACCCTGACCCAATTCTTTTCATCATCTTTCAATTTCTTCGACTTTTGGCCCCGCCAATTAATTGTCAATCCCATCCAACTTTATAACTAACTTGTTCTTTATATGTACCATCTCACCCACAATTCAACCTCTCTCTTTGACTTTTGACACCAAAATTTTTGAAAAAAATTTCACTCTCTCTGTCCAAGTGATCCATGACATTAACTTAATCATGTGCTATAGCTATTTCACTACTTCAGCCGAAAAATGCGAACTTCTTTTGGTCAATATTCAATAACTAATAACCAAACAAGACTTACATATTTTATGGTTTTAAAAAAAACTACTCATTATATTTATATCTGGTCCAGTTTGATGAACCTAACTATCTTATTAGGAATATTTAGTAGTCTTGATAACTAACTAAGCAAGTCATTGCACTTGGTAGGGTATATTAATTTTTCATTCAGTCAAGCATTCACCCATTTTCTGTCAAATTAAAGTTAGCTTTGGCATAACACTACAAGAGTTGTTAAAGTGAGAGTCACATTAAATTTATTCAAAGGTGTTAGAGGATATTAAAAGTATTCAATGGTGTTAGAGGATAAAATGAATATAATCATCTATAAAAGACTACTTTGACACTTATGTCAGTAATAATCCACGAGGTTTAAGGATTAGGATTTGATAACATATCTTAAACTTACGTTAAGGTTTTTTATTTGTAGTATTGGATCTCTCGAAATTTAATATTAATCTTATTCAAATATAAATCTAGTTAGCTACTTTTTTAAATAGATCAATATATCCCAAAAAATAACGCTATTGGGCCAATCATCGTATTAAACCCACCTGAAGAGCTAGTCCACAACGTTTATATATATATATATATATATATATATAAGGCACTAACCTTTTTCTTTTTCGATGGTTAATTCTTATGCGTAAATTATATATCTAGATAGGGGTGAGCACGGGTAGCGGGTACCCGATTACCTGTCCGAATTCGAACAGAATCAATTAAATTGGTTCTAAAATCAACGGGTAATCGGGTCCAGTCCGAATCAAACGGATGATCTTTATTAGTAATTGGTTTGGGTATCAGTTCTGAGGGTGCGGAACCCGAACTAACCCGCGAATCCGATCATATATTAATTAAATAAAAAAATAAAAAATATATGACTTTTTCAGACAAAAATTATTCGCTATTAATATGTTTTGATCTTAATGAGTTTAGTTTTTAATGTATTTGGTATTTAACATGTTTGAATTATTTCTATTGATGTTACATGTTTTTTGGTGACTATTGATGTTACATGTTTATTGTACTTGTTGAATTTTTAAGATAAAAATTTGGTTTTTTTTTATGAATTTCAAAGTCATTGAGTACCCAATTACCCGAACCGAATCAATCCGTTCTTAATCGGTTTGGTTTAATTTGAATACATATATTAAAAAACTCAAATCGAAACCAAACTAAACCAATTATATTTTGATCAATTCAGTTCTAATTTTACTATAAATCCGAACCAAACCGACCCGTGCTCACCCTTATATCTAGATCCCATAAGTTGCTATCCGAAAGGGACTAAGAAAACCCAAATTTGGAGACAAGCCCTTCCATTATTATAAGGATTCCTGCAAGGCTACAATAATCTCATCAAGATTTTTCTTAGTGCTAATCAACCCAATGTACTATAGACTTGTCCATTTCTTTAAACATCATTTTCACAACACCAGCTTGTTCTCACAAGCCACAATCAAATTCTATCTCCCTCAATTTCCTTTATCTTTAATTATTCCCTATTATCGTGTGACATGAATTTTAACCAAATGATATATCATGCATGGGTTGTAATTGTAAGTTGCACATGACAACCAAAATTGAAGGGCCATACCTTGTTTTTCTTATTGAATGATTTTGATGGGTAACTAGTAACATGCATCTCCCTATACTTTTGTATGACGACCCTTATAGATATATAGACAAGAAAGGCATTGGAGAAAGCAAATTAATTAAATTATTAATGTGTGATCGTCAATTTCATGCTACTATGCATGCTATTATTCTTCTTTAATGTAATAAGAAAAAAGCAATTGAAGTATGATATTGATATGACTTTCCGAAAAGAGTAGTGGGGCTAAAATTTTAAGAAAACTACTCATTCAAAAGGAAATAATAATTCAATTAGAAATAGTTCTCTCTTCCAGCATGTGGATATGAAGACATTAACATATGACTACGTGTGCTAAGTTCAAAACCAATTTTTTTAATCCTTTAAGGTCTAAGATTATGCTAATAGCTCTAAGTGTAAATAAAAATGTGTCTTGTATATTTTTATGTGCAATATTGTACTTGTATTTCGTTCAACCATATATTCTGTTATGCTTAATTGGAGTTATTAGATAATACTACTTAAATTGTGAAAGAAAAAGTGTAGAGAACCAAATTTTAGTTGGATTTTACTAGGTAGATAATGACTTTAATTTAATGAATAATATGAATAATTGATTCTAGAATTGGCTTAATAAAGTAAAAAAATACTCCACTCTCAAATTATCCCCTAAATTCTAATATTAAGATAACCATTCGCATACCTAATGAATTGAACATCTACTAATTATTAACTGTATATGAGTAAACCGAATCAAAGAAATAACCATCCAATTAAAAATAATGAACATAAACATATGCATATCTATTGAATTGAACATCCGACATATCCATTGTTCACATTGTTTAGTATTCTCATTGTCTACCTATACTTTTCTATTTTAGTTAATTAATATTAATTAATTTTTCCTTTTTAAATCTAAAAATTCTTATTTTTTGGAAGATTTTTATGGTTTAAGATTTATAATTTAACATTTAAGATTTATGTTTTAGAGTATAAAATTTAATATAAATAAAATAATTTTTTTAAACAATTAACTCATATTAATTGAAAAATGTTGATTTTGTAGTATTACTTATTGTAAAATAACATCTCTTTTAAAGAAAACATAATGTTTCCATATCAATGGAACATATATTTAATGTATATTTTAAAATTTTATATATTTATAAAACTTTTTTACAAATAAACAATTATATAAAGATTTTTAAAATGCGTATATATTAAATGTGTTTCAAAAAATTAAAAAAAAAAAGAAAAAACTTCTCTAAAGGAAGAGAAGCAATTAAGGTAGCTAATGAGTGAAAAAAAAAAAACGATATGAGTGGATTGTACGTGCATCAGAAGCACAAGAATGTGTTCCTTTGTGGAACTCAGCAGAGCAATAATATGACCCACTCTCAGACAAGAAATAATAGGGCTCCATCGTACCAATCAAATTTATGTATGTTTCGTGTGATATATGCTTTCAATTTGATCAAAAGCAACCCCAAAACTTACTTCAATGCTCATTCACATACACTGTTTGTTTTCACGTCTATAGCCAACGGCTCATTCATGTATCAATAAATTCATCACATGACAATAATATCTAAGATAATAGCAATAGAATAATAAAATACGACTTCATTAGATTATGAATAGTATCAATCCTTTAATTTGGTACCTATCTCTTTCAGATTATTATGGGATACTAAATTATAGGACTGTCAAATGGATTAACTCAGCCTATTTAAGTTTGATCTATTTTAATTTGTGAGTAAAATAGATTAATTTATTTAAATTTGTTTTATTATGGACTATAATTTTTTAGTTTATATCGTTTATGATCAGTCTAATAAATTAAATAAACTAATTCATTTACTCTTTTATTTTAGTTTTTAAAACATATTTCGACAAAAAATATTATTTTTTAGGTCACAAATTTTAAATAAAAAATGTTTTTTAGTTGTTGAGTCGAATATTTGAA
Source organism: Arachis stenosperma (assembly GCF_014773155.1). NCBI lineage: Eukaryota > Viridiplantae > Streptophyta > Magnoliopsida > Fabales > Fabaceae > Arachis > Arachis stenosperma. Next base: position 45,201,394 of record NC_080382.1, on the reverse strand, counting down.
TAAAAAAAATATTGGCTGAAAGTGTTAATTTTTTTTAAAAAATATCTAAAAAAAAAGGCCGCTCGTTCAATCTGTGGATTGGCTCATTCAATCTGTTATTTTTTTCGGGTTAATCGGATTCACTCAACCCATTTAATCCGAAATATAAACAAGTTTAATTTTAGAGACAAAATATATATGTTTAAATAAGTAAACGGTCTAGTCCCGATTAATTTAGTCCATTTTAACGATCCTACTAAATTACATTTAACTCTTAATAGCATGACCAAACTACATATGACAAATATCATAATAACATGAGTATAAATGCTTATAGATTAGATGAGAACTTTGGCCACAAGAGTGTGGAACTCTGAGATAAGAATAAAGAGATATAAATTTTTTTCATAGAGTCATAAAATTATATTTAATAGATAAGATATAGATACAAAGAGAAAAATAAAAGACACAATTTATTATTTTTTATTCTTATTAATTTTTGATAATTATATTTTTTATTATTATATTTTATTTCCTAAATTTTGTGTAAAAAAATGAGAGTAAGCTGAATTTTTTTAATTTGTTCTATCTTACATTTAATTTATTATTGTTAGTTTTATGAAATAATGTGATGTTGGTTTGGTATATTATGGACTTAAATTGTGTAGAGAGAGATTATAAAGGTTAGTGAGATTTGATGTGTTTTGTTAGTAGGTTACAATGACTACAACAATGACCTATTTATATATCTCACAAGTTAGTAAATTATAATCTCTAGATACTCCTAGCTCCTAGATATTACCTTAGATATATATATTAGATTTTTCTAGATATTATCCTAGATATTTATTAGGGTTGCATATGGATCAGATAATATCTAAAAATCTGCAGTATTTATCTGCATCTGATTCGCATTTTGTGAATATTATCCGTCCTTATTCTGATAGGGTCGGATAGCAAATATTACATTTATATTCGCGTATCCGATCCATAGATCCACGGATCCACGCATTTAATAAATAAATAACTGAATAATATAAATACCAAAGTTAGAAAATGAAAACCCCAACCCAATAACCCTAAATTTATACGCGCCGTTACTCTCCTCTCTCACATGGTCCTAGACTTGCCTCTCTTCTTCAATCAGGCTCAGAGATCTTACCTTTCTCAAAGCTCACTTCTGACGTCATCTATCACCACCACTCTCCTCTGTCACTGATGTTTCGCTCTCCTCTTCAATGTCACTCGCATTCCTCTTTTCCTCCGTTCCTTGCGCTCCTATCTGCCTCGTTCGTTGTGGTTCACCATGATTCTCTCTGCCTCATCCATCACCGTCGTGCTATTTTACTAAACCATGCCTTTGTTCTTGCCATTCTCTTTTCTTCCTCACCACCTTGCCTCTTCGTTGGTCGCTGCTCGCCTCCTAGCATTTGTTCGTCGCCATTGTCCATTGCTCTATTCGTTAGCCCTGTTAATCGCCACCATCATTATGCTTTTGGTTTCGTTCCAGTTGCGTATCTAGTTCACTTTTATAATTTTGCTTCACTTCTACAGTTCTAGATCTCCTTCCTTTGAGGATTTGGGAAGATAACTTTTTTAAAAAAAAATTAACTATCAATAAATTTTTTGTGTTCTATAGTTTCTTAGGTTATGTCTCTCTTCAGATAATTTTTTTTATGATTTAGATTTTATTATGGTCTAATTCTGGTTAAATTAGAAACCAGCTATTAGCCTTAGGGTTTGTTTTGTGGTGAAATTATTTTGATTTATATTTTGAATTTTCAAATTTTTAAAAAAGTTTTAACTAGATATATCTAACATTCGGTTTGATCCTGTCTGCAAATGTGCATATCAGATCGGATCCGAGCCTAAAAAATATAGATATTGTATCCAATTCGATGAAAATAATACGTATTAGATCGAATTTTTGCCTATATCCAATCTATGTGCAGCCTTAATATTTCAAGCACTTAAATTATTTATTTAAATTTTAGATTTCTCCATCATAAAATATGGATATTTACTTCTATCAAACAAGATCATGAGAATTCTAGAGAATTCCACAAATGTGTAGCATAATCAATATTCTTCCTTGATGTACATTTGTGTAACTCCAAGCGTCTCTCGAAATAGTTCAAACTTTACTATTGAAAGTTCCTTAGTGAAGAGGTCAGCCAGTTGCTCATCTATGTTACAATACCCAATCTTTATCTTTTTCTCTAATATAGCTTCTCGTATAAAATGATACTTGATAGCTATATGCTTAGTCCTACTATGATAGAATGGATAGTTTGTCATTGTTATTGCTAACTTGTTGTCACACAATATAATTGTTAGGTCTTGTTGCTCTATGTCTTCAAATAGTTTTCTTAGCCATATTGTTAGGCTAGTAGCATTTACAGCTGCAATATACTCGACTTCAGCAGATGATTGACCCATAGTATCTTATTTCTTTGATGCCCAAGAAAATACTCTAGATCCTAGAGTAAATGCATATCCAAAAGTGATTTTTATTTTGTCAATTAATCCTAATCATTATCGGTATATCCAAGTAGTTTTGGATTTTCAATAGATTTATAGTAAATGCCATATCCCTTTATGACTTGTAGATATCGTAAAATCCTTCTTGCATTTTCATAGTGATTCTAATTTAGCTTTTGAATGAATCTTGATAGTAGACTTGTTGCATACATAATGCCGACTCTTCAGTATTGTGAAGCATCTATCTCTCCAGATCCATTTTCTTTTTGTAGTTTTTTATTATGGACTAGAGGAGTAGATACTGCTTTACAATTATTCATTTTGAACCTTTATAGAAAATTTTGAGTATATTTCTTTTGCGAGATAAAAATTACCTCTTCCTTTTGGTTTACCTCAATGCCAAGAAAATAGTGCATCAATTCTAATTTAGTAATCTCAAATTCTGCTTTATTTCTTCTTTGAATTTTCTGATCATGGTCTCATTGTTTCATGTGTAGATAAGATCGTCCAAATACAAGAAAATTATAAGAGTGTTTGAATTACATTGCATCTTGATGTAAAGTGTAAGCTCACTTTTACTACTCCTGAATTCATGATCAATAAAACATTTGTCAATTCGGCTGTACCATGGTCGCAAAGCTTACTTGAGTCTATAGAGCCCTTTTGTTAGCCTTAGCTCCTTGTTTTCATGTCCTTCTACAATGAATCCTTGTGGTTGATCAACACATACTTCTTTCCCTCAATTCTCCATTTAGAAAGGTGGTGTGCGAATTTGTGACTCGCACAATTGAATCAGCAAGTGCACCGGGTCGTCCAAGTAATACCTCAGGTGAGTAAAGGTCTAATCCCACGAGGATTGCCGGATTGAGCAAGTTGTGGTTATCCTGCAGATCTTAGTCAAGCGAATTAGAAGGATAGTTGTTGTTTGTTGTAGGCGTATAGACAAGCAATAACAAAAGCAATAAATAATTAATGTAGAGACAGAAATGAGAAATCAGTTAAGGTTTCAGAGATGCTTCTTCTTCTGGATTAACACGTCATACTAACTACATCAACGATGAATGATTCCTTCAATGGCAAGGCTGTAAGTGATTAAGCTATTGGTCGTGGTAATTAATCTCTTTAGATCCAAACCAAACACCCGAACAAGCTAGATCAATTTGGGAGAGGGTGAAGTGCACGCAATTCAATCTCGTGATGATCCTACTCAAAACGCCACAGACAATGTCAAATCTTCCGGATCAGAGAATGACGTTCTATGATTCTAACCCTTAGAGCCACATGAACCTCAATTACCCCTAACTATTAAGGTTTTATGTCACATACCCCAATTAGCCTAAATAACTTGTTGGAACCCATGATGCATTCTCAAGTTGTAGCTCAATACTATCTGAGTCAGGACTCGTAAGGAGCTCATGTAGAATCAAAATTCATAAGGATGAAGAATGACAATGCATCATAGAATAGAATCAATCATAGATTGAAGTAGAAAAGTAATTGTATTAATCCATAGGAATCAGCAGAGCTCCTAACCTTAACCTAGGAGGTTTAGCCACTCATACTGTACAAGGAAAACAAAGTAATGTGTCTGTGCTTCTCTCCTCCTGGGAGGCATGGTCCTCAAGAAGAAGGAAGTCTCTTATTTATAATAAAAACTCTAAGACTAAACTTAAAAGATATTATTTTTAATTAAAAATTACAAAAGAAAAATAAAATAAGCTAAGAAGTGCTAAAATCTACTTTGGACCCACTTGGTGAGTGTTTGGGCTGATGCCTGACATCTAACCTGAATTCTGGGCATTCAACTTTGGTTCCTGCTCCCTGGCTGGCATTGAACGCCAGTTTGGGCGTTCAACTTGGGAGGATGTTCCTGTTTGGACGTTGAACGCCAGAAAAGGGGTAAGTTGGGCGTTCAACGCCCATTTTGAGAGCGCGTCAATTGGACCTCTGTAGCTCCAGAAATGCGTGTTCGAATGCACGGAGGTCAGGACTTGACAGCATCTGCTATCCTTTCTTTGCCTCTGAATCAGACTTTGTTAAAACTTGCAAATTTCAACAAAAATTACCTAAAATCATAAAAAATCCACAAAAACTCAAAGTAGCATCTAAAAAGTGATTTTTGCACAAAATTCTACTAAAATATAATAAAACTCAACAAAATATACTAAAAACACTGAGAAAATAATGCCTAAAAGTGTATAAAATATCTGCTCATCAAAAAGCAATTTTCACATCTAGTTGATAGATCTTCCATTGCTTTTGTGAAGCTAGTGCAATGAGCAGCCTTATTATATCTAGGAGAACTACAGATGCAGATGTCTCTGTGTAATCTATCTTAAGAATTTACACATATCCTTTAGCTACAAGCCTTGCCTTATGCTTCTGAACAGATCCATTCAGATTGAGTTCAGTCTTGTATACCTAGTTGACATCAACGACGTCTTTTTTCGATGGGTAATCTAGCAACTCCCATGTGTTATTCATCTCAATCATGTTGATTTATTCTTCCATCATATTTCTCCATTCTTCCTTTTTTTTTTTTGCTTCTTCAAAGCTTGTAGGCTCGATCTTGAAAAAAATGCATGTTTTGTATACATCTTGTAGATGTCTAGTTTTTTTTAGGAGAATCAGTGGTTACTTCTACTATTAAAGTAATTATGCTTGTGTTTTCACATTCTTATTCTTCTAGTTTTGTACGTAATTGTTATGATACTTCAATTGTTCTTTTCTTAATTTTTTTATTTTTCCAATTCCATGAAGCATTTTTGTTGAACTCCATGTCTTGACTGATTATGAGTTTCTTTCTTTGCAAATTATACACATGATATCCTTTTGATTATGTACTATCCCCAAGGAAGATTCATTTTTTTGTCTTCTTATCGAGCTTGCTTCTTTTCTATGTAGAAAAGTGGACATAGCATATGCATCCGAAGACTCTTAAATGCTTTGAAAAAGGTTTTTGTCCACTCTATACTTCTATTAGAGATTTATTTTTTATTGCCTTAGTGGGACATCAATTTAGTAAATATACTGCATCACAGTTTTATTTTTTCTTTCAGTTACTCCATTTTGCTCAGGAGCATATCCAATTGTGAGTTGATGCTCAACACCCAATTTTTTGCAAAATTTATTAAATTTTTTGGAACTATATTAAGTTCCTCTGTCACTATGAGGTACCTTGATACTACGACCACTTTGCTTTTCTACATGTTGCTTGAACTTCTTGAAGATGCCAAAAATCTTTGATCTTTTACATACAAAATATGCCCATGTCATCTTGGTATAATCATCGATGAAAAGAATGAAGTACTTATTGTTATGGAGTGATGGTGTCTTCATCAATCCATAAATGTCAGTGTGAACTAATTAAAGAATCTCCTTGGCTCGGCAAGCTCTTCCAAAAGGATATGGTTGACGATGTTACTTGCCAAGTAAGCATCCTTTACAAAGTTGATTAATCTCTGTCATGCTTGGTAGATCTCTCATTAATTGCTTTTGGTATAGCATCTTTAATCTATGAAAGTGAAAGTGGCCAAATCTTTGATGCTATACCCATGAATTATCTTCTTGTGCCTTTAATACAGTTTCTATGATATAACTCCATTTTAGTCGAAAGTTTCTTTTCTTATTTTTACTTTTGCTAGAAGGCTTTTTCGTTTTTCATTCACTTATGGTGCATGAGTCTTCTTCAAAGTGTAATATATAGCATTTCTCCATCATTTGCCCAATACTAAGTAGATTTTGTGCAAGTTTAGAAATTAACAGAATATCATAGATATTCTTAGTTCTTATCTTGGTGTATACGGTAATTATACCTTTTCCATTCGCCTGCATGATTGTTCTGTCTCTAAGTATGATGCCAAATTGAACAGATTTATTAATGTCACTAAATAGGCTTTGATTACCTGTCATGCGATTACTGCAACTACTATCAAGATGTCATATGTCATCTTTCTTTTTGCATTCTTCTTGTGATGATGCATATAAGAGACATTCTTCTCCTCTTTTTTTTTTTCAAAGAAGTTTAGCGGTAATTGATCTTCATCTTGCAGTCTTTCTTTATATGCCCGAACCTTTTGCAATTGCGATATTTTGGTTTCCAATGATGCCAACAATCCTTCTCTAGGTGATTGATTTTCGTGCATATGCCACATGGAGAATATTATTTTTTATATTCAATTTTATTTTCTATTTTCTAAAAGTATCTATCCTTCTAGAATATTTTTGTCTTTTTTCTCCTTTTTTTAGATTATGATACTTTATATTGAGCTTAAATTGAAATGTATTTTCTGTTGAATTTTCATTATCTTGACTTACTAGTCTTTATTCAAAAGTATGTAATGAGCTTATTAACTCTGTCAGTGTTAGATTTGATAAATTCTTAGTGTCTTCAATTATATAGACACTTCAATATCAATTTTGGATGACAAACTAAAGAGTAATTTTTCACTACTTTTTTATCTGACAAATTCTCTCCAAAAACTTTCATTTTAATTAGTTATTAAGCTCATTAATCTTGTAGAGTAACTTTTTGTTTTCTCAGAATCTTTCAATTTCATATTTGCGTATTACTTTCTTAGAGATTAAAGGATGATTGTGAGTACTTTTATGTCGCCTTTGACCTCTTACTCTATGTTTTCCCATATTTTCTTACAAAACAAATAACGTTGGATTTATCCGACGAAAATTCTGCGATAATATTTTTTTGAATTAAAAAGATAAATTTTATTTAATATTTTTTTATCATAATTGTAACATGTTTAAAATTACATAAAAATTAATAAAAATTAAATATGTCATCAAAATAAAAAATTACAATGTAATAAAGTAATCTCGAGAAAAAAAACTATACACTAATCAAAACACTACATCCTATGGGTCTTCGTAGTCATCGTTGTCCTCCTCCTCCTAAATGTCTCGCTGCTAGTCCCAATGTAACGACAGTACTGTGGGTGCTAGTGTCTGGGCTAGTGCAAGTGCAGATGAATGTGTCGCCTCCAGCACCACTGCCATCTGCACGCATCTGCTTGTAATAGATGTCCATCTTCAGTCGCATGCACTATGTGTGTTATAGCTCCTCTTTGAGCTCTTGCCACAGAGACTCTGACTCCATATCTTGAGCATTGTTGAGCATGACCAAAATGGTGCGTTTTATTGTTGAGCGTTACTGTCAAATTTTTTTGCCGGTAAATCTGACAATAACTTTGGTGCCATTAATTGCTTTTTTGCGCCAAAACTTACCATCAGATTTTGGGACAGAATGCCGAATCTGATGGTAACGTTTTAGCCAAACAAAATGTGATGACAATCCCACGTAAAATCTGATGATGAAAGTGCTAGTAACATCCCAATGAAAATTCGACGGTAAATTCGACGGTAATCGACGAAATTTTTGTAGTGTTAGCTGACGATATTCCTCTTATCCTTAAGAAAATTGTCTTCATCATAATTTGTTGGAAGAAACATAGAGTAATATAATTTCTTTGTTATTCTTCCTTTAATTTCTTCTTTTATGCAGTAGAAAGTGTTGCTTGATTCTTTAGAGCAGTGCACTCTTCGTAGACAGCATCCTACAAGTCTTATGCTTGTAGAAAAATTTTTATTTGAGAATGTCAGTTATCATGATTGTTTTTTGACAATATGGGTACATTATTTATACTCTTGATATATAGTCATTGTTATGAAAAAATTTATTTGAATAAGTTATATTGTGGTGGATAAGTATAATTGATAAGTTAAGAAAAAAAGATTCTACGCCAGTAAATGATCGAATGTAGCTCTGATGTTATTATTAGTTTTGTGAAATAGTTTGACGTTGGTTTAGTGTATTCTAGACTTAAATTGTGTAGTAAGAATACTAAAAATAGTTTTAATGAAAGAATCATTTGGATGTATGGTTTGAGAAATTTATTTGATAGTTATATTATTGATGTGTTAAAGAAAGAATATAAAGGCCAATAAAATCTTGATGTATTTTATTAGTTGATTATAATGAGTACTATAATGATCTATTTATAGGCCTCACAAGTTAGTACATCATAATTTCTATATATTGCTAAATCTTAAATATTAATTTAGATATATCTTAAAATTTTTTAGATATTATCTTAGATATTTTTAATATTTAAATTATTTATTTAATATTTTGATTTTCCATCATAATATTTAAATATTTATTTGTGTCAAACAAAATTTTTTTAAAAATTTTTATAAATATATAGAATATTAATAATTATTAAACAAAATATAAAAATATTAATTTTTATATTTATCCTTTTTAAGTCATATTCCGTATCTTATCTTATTCTATTTTAATTTTAAAATTAAATACAACAGTCTTTTGCATTTATGGGTGTACGTATACCTTAAATTTTCCCTTTGGGAGATGCCAAATAATTAGCGCTGAAAGTTGGTCAAGTTGAAAAATATATAGTATTGCATTCAATACGTTAGATATGTATATATTAATCCCAATGAATTAAATTAAAAATCAAAATTGATTTATCGTACCATTTTTGTGCTAAATTATCGACAACTTCATAAACTTAAAAAATTTATAAGATCTTAAAGCTAAGAAACGACAAAATCATACTATAAATGTAACGATCTACGCGTTAATTATATATAACTAGTGATCTCTTCTCGCATCTTCTGCTATGATAATCGCAATTTGAAACATGAGATAGTGAAAGAGAAGGAGAGGGCATGCATGGATGGGGCCTTAGCTTGAAGCATTTAAAAGGAACATGCATGCAATCACTACCACTATCAAACAAGTAATATTTCATGATTAAGATGTAAAGCACAAAAACACCCGCTACCCTATTTTTGTGTCACTAAAGGTCAACTTAAATGAACACCAGTTACTATAGATCTATTGATTACACCCAATTTATTAAAGACCCTTCCTTATAGCGAGGTTTTTCCCTACCTTTTGTCATCTTCGCATTATTTTGTCCCTCTACCACTGTGCCCTCATCACCTCAACAAAGCTAGTAGCAAAGGCAACCATTAATAATAACACAAGATAACTTTCTTTTTCTTTTGGGGGAAATTGTTTCTTGATTAGGAGTTACGTGTTAGAAAAACTGTGTATATGTCCAATAAATACTATTTTAAATTAGGGATAAGTATTGTTTTGGTCTTTAATGTTTAGGGTCGGAATCAAATTCGTTCCCAACGTTATTTTGTATTTGAAATCGTCCCCAACGTTTTAAAACGAAATTAAAATCGTCTTTTTTAATAAAATTTTTTTATAAATAACAAAAATGCCCATTTTTTTTACCAGTTCACTCTTCTTCTTCCATTATTAACAAAATGCAAAACTACAAATCCTTCTTCTTCCTTCTTCTTCCATTAACAAAATTTAAAATTACAAATTCTTAAATACAGTTAACAACAACAACAACAACAACAATTCCAAATCCTTAAAAAATTAGGGACTGTGATAAACATCAAATTCTTTAAATCCAACAACAACTACAGATTCAGAATAAAAAAAAAACAAAAAGAATGAAAAAACAACAGCATCAAGCAATTCATATCTTCTTCTTCTTCAAATTCTTCAAATCCAACAACAACAATCACAGATTCAGAATTAAAAAAAAAACAAAAAAGAATGAGAAAAGCAACATCATCAAATAATTCAGATCTTCTTCTTCTTCTTCAAATTCTTCAAATTCTTCAAATCCAACAACAACAATCACATATTCAGAATTAAAAACAAAAAACAAAAAAGAATGAAAAAAGCAACAGCATCAAGCAATTCAGATCTTCTTCTTCTTCAAATTCCTCAAATCCAACAACAACCACAGATTTAGAAAGGTTTGTGATGAATTTGAAAATTAGGTTTTGTGATGAATTTGAAAATTAGAGATTCTGATAAATAAGAACATGAATTAGGAACTTGAATCTTAACTTACCTATGATGGCAGTAACGGTGGAGCTAACTGGTGGTGGTGGTAGTAAATCTGGATAGCAAAGATTAGGGAGGGAAGAGAAAGGGAGGCGTGGCGGTGATGTTGGAAACGCGAGCAACACAACCACCACCACCACCACCACCTCCCCGACGACGACGAGAAACCAGAGGCGAGGACGAGGTCCAGGTGCGGTGAGGCAACGCAAGGCAAGGCAAGGGCAAGGCGCGGTGAAGCAAGGGCGAGGGGAAAGTCGAGGCGCGGCGAGGCGAGGTCGAGGGGGAGGGTGTCGGCGTCGGCGACTGAGAGACTTTTTTTCTCTCCTCTCTCTCTGAGTCTTTATTCGCTTCTCTCTCTCTTCTCTAAAGAATGAGACTGAGAAGAAATGAAGAACGAAGAAGCAAGGTTGCTTCTCTCTCTGTCTTGTGATATAAGGGTAAAATCGTCCAAACTCTCAAATAAAACGTTGGAGACGATTTTAAATCCAAAATAACATTGGGGACGAATTTGATTCCGACCCTAAACGTTAGGGACCAAAACAATACTTATCCCTTTAAATTATTATATATTATGATACGAGTTTAAAAGAATATTTTTGCTATTTTAAAACTGAAAAATAGAATAATAATTTCATCATCATGTCCAAAAATCTAATTACTAAAAGAATTATATTATACCAGCCTTAAAGATTAAGAAGACTAAGAATTTATCTTATGTGTAATTACATCGACTTGAGAAATAAAAAATATGAATTTTGTCAAGTTGTTTGGAGTGCAAGAAATTCTGAAGAGTTATCTAAAATTAAACCGCCTCTAACTCAGTTTATTAGATTTGGTTTACTTAAAAATTATTTTTCTTATTTTTTTTTTCAAATTTCAATTAGGATATTTTATATTTAAGTTTGATTTGTTGTTAGAATTTGTCTAAAGATTTAATTTGATTTTGAATTGTTTAGTAGTAATTTTAGGAGTTTAAAATTTAAATTAAATTTGATGCAATCTATCAAAATCAAATCTTATTTAAATCATTATCATATCTTAGATGTTTATAATTTAAATCAAATATAATCTAATATGTAAAGATCAAATCTAATTTAAATTAGTTATGATTAATTTTAGAAATATATCATGAATTTAATTTCAAATCTTATAGTTTTATTCTAAGGAGATTTGATCCACTTTTAGATTGGTTAATTAGAGGTCTACTTAAATAATTTTGTAAGACATTTTATAGAAGTCTTGATGAATAAATTTTATGTTTCACGATGAAACACATTTTTTTTATACATTCGAGTGAGGTAAGTGATGTAACGACCCAATTCCTAACACATCATGCTCCTACTAAAAGTAAGGTATTACTGACCTGTTTTTCTTTATTATCTATTTAATATTGAGCCTTTATATCGATGTTGCATTTCAGTTTTAAGAAAACTCCAGTAAAATTTTTGCTTTTATTCTTTAAAGTCATATATCAAAGGTCTCCAGGTATGTAATAATAATCACATAAATACTAATAATAATAAATATTACACAAGGGAAATCAAATGAAACTTAGATACAATATTTACCTCTCTGTATAAAATCTTAGGCAACAAGAGCGAGGAAACTCTATGAAGGCAATTGAGTTCATGAATTGTTGCTTGTCCTCAAGCAACCAAAACTAATATAAACTTAGGATGTTAATTTGCATGAGAGGTGAGTGCTCAATTAAGCTCTAAATAGTTTTGGCATCTAACTATCCTTTGAATCTGAGGGATGTAACTGTCATTTGAAATTAGAATCCGGATAATATTATGAATTCTCTAGCCTTTTTACTTCGAATTAATCCTTGAACACAACAACTTTTCTTTCATTCTCTTTTCTTTGGTGCTTTGCACCTTGAGCCTAGCCGTGACTTTAAATGCTTTGTCTCAAGTTTTAGTTGACACAAAAACACCACAAGCACTTAACTGAGAAATTCTCTTTGAGTTCTGATTTTTTTTTTAAATTACTTCCAAACAATGGTGCTCAAAGCCTTTGGCATACTCTGTTAAATGCACTTGATCTCGACTCTTAGTTCTCTGTCTCAAGGGTTGTTTGACACATTTACACCACAAGCATATGGCTAGGAACATAACTCTTTGAGCTTTTAATCATATTTGACCTTCCTAGCCATCGATATTCAAAGCCTTGGACCTTGCTTTTTTTTTCTTTATTTTCTTTTTGCTGTTTCTTTTACTTTAAGGATTAAGCTTTTGTTTAATTTAGAGAATTCATAATAGTTCTCTAAATTCCTGCTCCTTATGTATCAACATCCTTCAATCCAAATTCAAATATGCACTGTCATATCATGCATTCGAAGTCACAAATAACACTACCACATTTAAGTAAATAATACTACTTTTAAATATAAACTCAATTCTTTATGCAATACATCACTTCTTTTTTTTACATTTTGGATTCCAGCTCAGTGAGCGGTACATAAGACATCTTTTCAAATTAACTAAAATAAAAGGTAACTAAATGAAAATAAAACTTAAAAACTGAAAATACGTAATAGTAACAGAAGGAAATATTACGTAATAGTAACAGAAGGAAATAGGAAGTGAAAAAGGGACTAAACCACCTCAATTATCCTGGTGGCCATCTCATTCCTCAAGCTGTGCTCCTCCGTGAAGATGATTCGCCTTCCTTTGGTGCCATTAACGATAAGATAAATAGAGAGCGCACTCTACAACACCAAACTTGAAAGTTTTCTTGTTCCTAAGCAACGAAAAACTGTTCCTGTTTTGCACACTCTGCATTATCAAATCACACTTAAAAAGAAGGAAAACTATAAGAAATCAAAATAAACTAAATAAATTCAAAATAATCAAAAAATCTAAAGATATGGAATATTAGGTTGTTGGTGCGCAGAATCCCATACTTCCGCACAACTGAACCAGCAAGTGCACTGGGTCGTCCAAGTAATACCTGAGCGAGTCAGAGTCGATCCCACAAGGATTGAGATTTGAAGCAAGATATGGTTATCTTGCAGATCTTAGTCAAGTGAGTAGGAGATGTAGGTATGTTTGTTTAATTGCATAAAAGGAAATAAAAAGAAAAGGATACTCAAAACTCAGAAGTCATGTAAACTATGATAAGAGGATGGTTAAGGCTTGGAGATGCTTTGTCCTTCTGGACTAACTCTGGTCTTACTGTCTTCTTTAATTGTGAATGATTTCTTCTATGGCAGGCTATATGTGATTGACGTTGGTTTGAGCAGCCGCCAATACTCTTGCAGATCTGAACCCCAGGGTTAGTGTGGATCCAGTCTGATTGAAGGTGAAGCTCCTGTAGTTCATTCTCCTTGGTGATCCTACTTAAAATGCCACAGACAAGGTTAAATCTTTCGGATCAGAGGATGCTACGCCTTTGGGTTCTAGCCTATACCACAGAGGCCCTAATCTCCCCATACCTCAGCTGAACTGGTGTCTCGAGAAGTCCCCAACGAAGTCGTGGATTAGCCGTCTAAGAGATGTATAATCAAGCTGGTGGTTCATCATTTTCCGTTGAAAGACTTACTATAAACCCATGTAAAATGTGATAACTTTATGCCAGTTCAACGCATTCATATTGATGAAGAACGAAAATACATCTTAAAATAGTGAATCAAACACGGATTGAAGAGAAATAGTAATACTTTTGTTCATCCATAAAACTCAACAGAGCTCCTCCCCTCAACCTAGGAGGTTTAGAAACTCATTATGATAGAAAATACAATGATAAATTTGTAAAGTGTGCATCCTCCATAATGAGAGGTGTAAAAGTTCTTTAAATACAAAATTAATAACTAAAGATTACATAAGAAAGGGTAAAACAGTCTTTTAGTGCTAAAATCCACTTTTGGAGCCCACTTGGTGAGTGTTTGGGCTGAGCTTTGATGAGATCCACGTGCTAGGAGGCCTCTAGGGAGTTGCACGCTAACTAAGGGGTCCTCTTTGGGCATTTGGATGCTGGTCTCCTCCTTTGGGTGCCGGACACCTGGAGTGGGGTAGGAGGCTGGCGTTGGACGCCAGTTGTAGACCTTCAATTCTGATGCAAAGTATGAACTATTATACATTGCTGGAAAACTCTGAAAGTTAAATTTCCATAGCCATTGAGAATGCTTCATTTGGACTTCTGTACCTCTAGAAAAGCTCTTTCGAGTGCAAGGAGGTCAGATCCAGACAGCATCTTCAGTGCTTTCTCTGTCTCTGAATCAGACTTTTGCTCCAGCTCCTCAATTTCAGCCGGAAAATATCTGAAAGTTTACAAAAATACAAAAACTCATACTAGGATCCAAAAATGTGAATTTAACACTAAAACCTATGAAAACTTAATAAAAATTAAACAAAACATGCTGAAAACTATATGAAAATGATGCCAAAAAGCGTATAAAATATCTTCTCATCACAACACCAAACTTAAATTGTTGCTTGTCCCCAAGCAACTAAAAACACAGTAGGATAAAAAGAAGAGTAAGATACAATAAATCTCAGAGTTTCAAATGACGGTCAGTTTCAATTAGATGAGTGGGACTTAGTAGCTTTTTGCCTCTGAATAGTTTTGACATCTCACTATCCATTGAAACTCAGAATGGTTGGCATCTTTAGGAACTTAGAATCCAGATGATATTATTGATTCTCCTTGTTTAGTTCTTTTTTATTCTTGAACACAGTTTTCAGAGTCTTGGCCGTGACCCTAAGCACTTTGTTTTCCAATATTACTACCGGATACATAAATGCCACAGACACTTTAACTGGGTGAACCCTTTCAGATTGTGATTCAGCTTTGTTAGAATCTCCAGATAGAGGTGTCCATAGTTCTTAAGCACACTCTTAGGATCTTTGGATCCTTTTACCCTTGCCTTTTGGTTTAAAGGGTTACTGGATTTTTGCTCTTGCCTTTTGGTTTAAAGAGCTATTAGCTTTTTCTGCTTTTTATTTATTATTTTTTTCGCCATTTTTCTCTTTTTTTTTTCCGCATACATATATTATTTTTTTTCTTTTGCAACATGCTTTTTCTTTTTCTTTTTGCTGCTTTTTCTTGCTTCAAGAATCAATTTTTGGATTTTTCAGATTACCAATAATATTTTTCCTTTTTCATCATTCTTTCAAGAGCCAACATTCTTAAATTTTAACTTCAAATATGCACTGTTTATTCATACATTCAGAAAACTAAAGCAATGCCACCACATCAAAATAATTTAACTATTCTTATTATAAACTTGAAATTCATGTATCTCTCAATTCTTTTCAAATAAAATTTTCTTTTTAAGCAAGGTGAGAGATATATGGAACATTTTACAACTTTAAGACATAAATTAAAATGATCATGCAATAAGAACAAGAGAACAGATAATACAACATAACAAAAAACAGAAAAATAACAAAAGAAAAGGAGATAAAAGAGAACAAATCCACCTTTAATGGTGGCGGCTAGTACTCCTCCTTGAGGATCCAATGTAGTGCTTGATCTCTTCAATGCCACTCCTTTGTCTTTGTTGTTTTTCCCTCATAGCCCTTTAGTCTTCTCTAATTTCACTGAGGATGGTTGAATGCTCTTGATGCTCCAACCTCAATTGCTCCATCTTAGAGCTCAATTCTCCCATGGAAGTATGCCATTGATCCCAATAGCTTTGAGGAGGAAAATACATCCCTTGAGACATCTCAGGGTTCTCATGTTGAGGCGGTTGCATAAGCTCATGTGCATGCTCTCTAGTTTACACCATCCTCTTCTTAGTGATGGGCTTGTCCTCCTCAATGGAGATATCCCCCTCTATGACAATTCCAGCTGAATTGCATAGATGACAGATGAGGTGTTGGAATGTCAACCTTGCTTTGGTGGAAGGCTTCTCAGCTATCTTGTATAATTCTTGAGGGATCACCTCATGTACTCCCACCTTACTTCCAATCATGATGCAATGGATCATGATGACTCTTTCAATAGTCACTTCTGACCGGTTGCCAGTAGAGATGATTGAGCATTGGATGAATTCTAACCATCCTCTAGCTTTGGGCTTGAGGTCAAGCCTTCTTAGTTAAATGGGCTTGCCTTTGGAATCCCTTTTCCACTGTGCTTCTTCCACACAGATGTCTGAGAGCACTTAATCCAATCTTTGATTAAAGTTGACTCTTCTAGTGTAAAGATGTGGATCTCCTTGCATTAAAGACGAGTTGAACACCAATGTCACACTTTTCGGGTTGAAATCTAAGATTTTCCCTTGGACCATGGTGCTCCAATTCTTTGGATTTGGGTTCACATTAGTGTCATGGTTTTTAGTAACCTATGCATTAGCATAGAACTCTTGCACCATTAAAATCCCAACTTCTTGGATGGGATTGGTTAGGACTTCCTAACCTCTTCTCTGGATCTCTTTTCAGATTTCCAGATACTCATTCTTCTTAAGCCTGAAAGGGACCTTAAGGATCACCTTCTTCTCTGCCACTACTTCATAGAAGTGGTCTTGGTGGGATTTGGTGATGAATCTCTCCATCTCCCAAGATTCAGAGGTGGCGGCTACTACCTTTCCTTTCCTCTTTCTAGAGGATTCTCTAACCTTGGGTGCCATAAGTGGTAATGAAAAGCAAAAAATAACGCTTTTCCCACACCAAACCTAAAAGCATTTCTCGTCCTCGAGCAAAAATAAAGAAAAGAGAAGAATAAAGTAGTAGAAGAAGAAAATAGAAGGAGAAGGAGGGAGAAGGCAATTCGGCCAAAGGGGGTTTTGATGTGTATGAGAGGTGTGTGTATGAAGGGTTAGAATGAAGGGTATTTATAGAAGTGGGCTAAGGTAGGTTCGGTCATGGGTGGGGTAAATGGGAGGGAAATTTGATTTTGAAGTGGGTGGGGGTTGGTGGGAGTTATGATGGATTTTGGGAAGTGATATGGATGTGATTGGGCTAGGGTTTATAGGGAAGTGTGTGTGGGAAAGTGTGAAAGAAAGAAGGAAGAAGTGGAGTAGGTAAAGATGCTGTGGGACCCATTGATCTTTAGAGGCTAGGAAATTCAGATTCCTTGCCCTCTGCACTAGAGTTGAACACCCAGGTTCTGCTCCATAGCTGGCGTTTAATTCTAACAACACTCCATCCTAAGTGTTCTGTTTTCGCTGCTGAACGTTTCTGTCTCTGTTCTGACTGCTGCACATGATCTAAAAAAATAACTTAAAGAAAAACAAAATAAAAGAAAGTAGAATAATTAATTAAGGTTGGGTAGCCTCCCAAAAATCGCTTCTTTAACGTCATTAGCTTGACGGTTAGCTCCTTACAGAGATGGATATAGGCTCAAAATTTTACCCCTTACAGTGAACTTTCTTCCTGTCTTCGCATGAATGAGCTTCACATGCTCTAGAGATAGGATACGACTCACTGTATGTGGTATAACTGGTTTCTTGGTGAAGACAACTCTCATGCCAGGTGAGAGGCCTTCAGTTGGAACTTTCTTGTCCCTCCAGCCTTTAGGTACTTTTTTCTAAGTACTTTTGTTCTTTGAGCTTGTTGATGGCTGCCCAACAAAACTTAGAATTGATGTTTGGGGGCTCTGCAAAGTTTTCTACAGAAAGAGAGGGATGGATCACTAGGTGTTGCACCACTGTCTCTTTCTTATCAGAGGGAGAATTGGGATCGGACATCTTGAACAAGATGTAGTCCTCTCCTAGTTGGAAAACCATTTCTCCCTTTGCCACATTAATCATGGCTTTTGCAGTGGCTAGGAAAGGTCTTCTGAGAATGATAGAGTCATCCTCATCCTCTCCAATATCCAAGACTATGAAGTTTACAGGGATGTAGTGGTCTTCGACCTTTACCAAGACATCCTCTACTAAGCCATATGGCTTCTTTATTGACTTGTCTGCCATCTCTAATGAAATGTTTGCAACTTGTACCTCAAAGATTTCCAGCTTCTCCATTACAGAGTGTGGCACGAGGTTGATGTTCCACCCTAGGTCACACAGAGCCTTCTCAAAGGTCATGGTGCCTATGGTGCAAAGAATCAGAGAGCGTCCAGGATCTGGAAGCTTCTGAGGTAGCTTCTACTGAGCCAAAGCTTTGATTTCTTTGGAAAGCACTGGAGGATCTTCCTCCAAAGGCTTTGTACTAAATAGCTTGGCATTCAGCTTCATGAGAGCTCCTAGGTACCGAGCAACTTGCTCTTCTATAGTGTCATCATCCTCATCAGAAGATGAGTATTCGTCAGAACTTATGAATTGCAAAAGTGCATGCAAAAGAACCTCTATGGTCTCTATATGAGCCTTGGCTTCCTTTAGTTCTTGGATAGGGATTTCTTGAGTGGGTATTGAGCACTCAGAGGGTGTGCTTTTACTGGCGTTCAACGCCAGCTCTGATGGCTCTTTAAGTGTTGAATGCCCATGATGTATACCCTTACTGGCGTTAAACGCCAATTCCCTTACTATTTTGGGCATTGAACGCCCAGCAGGGATGTCCTGGCTGGTGTCCAACGCTAGCTTCCCTGCCTGTTGGGGCATTGAATGCCCAATGAGGGCTTTCTCACTAGCGTTCAGCGCCAGAGTTCCTGCTTGTTTGGGCATTGAACGCTCAGCCAGTGTTCCCTGGTTGGCGTTCAACGCTATCTTTGCTGCCAGGATGGGCATTGAACGCCTAGTGAGGGCTTCATCACTGGCGTTCAGCACCAGGCTCTTAAGCTATTTGGGCATTGAACGCCCAGTGAGATCTTCCTCACTTGCGTTCAATGCCTTCCCAGTCTCTCCAGATTCGACCTCAGCCTCAGTGGTGATGGCCTTGCACTTTTTTCTTGGGTTTAACTCAATGTTACTGGGAAGAGTGTCAGGAGGACCTTGTCTTAATTATGAAACTATGAGTAGTCTTAGAGAGACTGGAGAGTAGAATGGTTAAGTCAGAAAGGCTCTGCTTAGGGGTCTCCATATTCCCTTGAGAAGATGGGAATGGTTGCTTGTTGTTGAACCTATTCTGGTTCCTTCCACCTTGATTGTTATTGAAGCCTTGCTGAGGCTTCTGTTGATCCTTCCATGAAAGGTTAGGATGATTCCTCCATGAAGGATTATAGGTGTTTCCATAGGGTTCTCCCATGTAATTCACCTCCTCTATGGTGGGTTGATAAGGATGATAAGCTTCTACTTTAGAAGAAGCTTCCTGAGTACTGCCAGTTACAATTTGCATTCCAGTCAAATGCTGAGAGATCATATTGACCTGCTGGGTCAAGATCTTGTTCTGAGCTAATATAGCATTCAGAGTATCAACTTTAAGAACTCCTTTCTTTTGAGAGACCCCATTGTTCATAGAATTTCTTTCCGAAGTGTACATAAACTGGTTGTTTGTAACCATCTCAATGAGTTCTCTTACTTCTGTAGGCATTTTCTTCAAGTGGAGTGATCCACCTGTAGAGTTGTCCAATGATATTTTGGACATCTCAGACAGACCATCATAGAAAACTCCTATGATAGACCATTCTAAGAGCATGTCAGAAGAACATCTCCTAATCAGTTGCTTGTATCTTTCCCAAGCTTCATAGAGGGATTCACCTTCTCTTTGTCTGAAGGTTTGAACTTCCACTCTAATTTTACTCATCTTTTGAGGAAGAAAGAATTTAGCCAGAAAAGCATTGACCAGCTTCTCCCAAGAGTCTAGGCTCTCTTTTGGTTGAGAATCCAACCAAATCTTAGCTCTATCTCTTACAGCAAAGGGAAAGAGCATATGTTGGTAGACCTCAGGATTCACTCTATTGGTCTTAATAGTATCACAAATTTGCAAGAATTCAGCTAGGAACTGATGTGGATCTTCCACTAGAAGTCCATGGAACTTGCAATTTTGTTGCAGAAGAGAGAATAATTGAGGCTTAAGCTCAAAATTGTTAGCTCTAATGGCAGGTATATAGATACTTCTGCCATAAAAATCAGAGGTACGCATGGTGAAGTCACCAGAACCTTTTTTGCTTCTTCTTCATGTTCGGCCATGTCTTCAGCTTCGTGTTTAAAATTTTTTGAAAGGTTTCTTCTGGAGTGTTGTGCTTTAATTTGTTATAAGCTTCTCCTTAAAGTCCTTTCAGGTTCAGGATCAAGATTCAAGAGAGGTTCTTTATCCTTGTTCCTAGTCATAAATAAGAAAAGAAGAAACCAAGGAAAGAGAAGAATTAGAGCTCTATGTTCAAGAACAGAGGACTCCTTGTGAGATGTGAAGAAAGAAGAGGAAGAAGAATGAAGATAGAAGAAGGAAAAGAGGAATTCGAATAAATAGAAGTAGAGAGGAGAAGAATTAGAAGAAGAAAAGATAAATAAGAATTAAAATATTTTTGTTTTTGTTTCATTTATTTATGTAATTTGAAAATAAAGGTTATTGAATTAAAAGGATTTGAAAATTTAATTATGAATTTCGAAAAAGAAGAAAGAGAAATAGAGGATGGATTTTCGAAAATTAGGAGGGAGAAGAAATAATTAGGAAGTTTTGAAAAAGAAGAGAGAGAAGATAAGTAACTAATTAGGAAAGATTTGAAAACAAGATAAGATATAAGATTAGAAAAGATTTGAATTTAAAAAAATTGAAATTTGAAAATTAAATTTTTAATTTTGAAATTTGAAATTTGAAATTTTGAAATTTGAATTTGAATTTTTTTAATTTGAAACAAAATAAGATAAAGATTTGAAAAAGATTTGATTTTTGAAAAGGTTTGATTTTGAAATTTGAAATTTAAAAAAAAAGATAAGATAATATTTTTGAATTTTAAAGAAAGATAAAAAGATAAGATAAAACTTTGAAAAAGATATGATTTTTGAAAAGATTTGATTTTGAAAAGATTTTAATTTTGAGATTTAAAACTAAGATAAGATAAGATAATAATTTTGAAATTAAAATTTGAAAATTGCTGGTGATTTTCAAAATTAGTGCAAAGTTAAGGAAATATATTTTATTTTTTTGATTTTTTTAATTTAATGAAGAAAGAGAAAAACAACAAAAAGGCACCAAACTTAAAATTTTTAGATCTAAAACACCTACTATGTGAAAATTTTAAAGGAAAACACAAAGGGACACCAAACTTAAAAATTTTAAGATCAAAACAAAAAAGAAAATTAAGAACACTTTGAAAATCAAGAAGAACACCAAGAACAAAACTCAAAGAATTCAAAGAATACAAGAACATGCGAAAGACACCAAACTTAAAATTTTTGATAACCAAACACAAAATTTTTGAAAATGTAAAGAAAAGACACAAGAAGACACCAAACTTAAAGATTGACACAAGACTTAAACAAAAGACACTAATTTTAAAAATTTTTTGAAAGAAAGACTCAAAGAATTCAAAAATTTCAACAAGAACAAAAACAAAAGACTCAAACCAAAAACAAAGATTAAACAAAGAAATTTTTTTTTGAAAAAGTTTTTTAATTTTTCGAAAAAAAAGTAAAATAAAATAAAAGACTAACAAAATTAAAGACAATACCTAATCAAAGGAACAAGATAATGTGTCAGTTGTCCAAACTCGAACAATCCCCGGCAATGGCGCCAAAAACTTGGTGCGCAGAATCCCACACTTCCACACAACTGAACCAGCAAGTGCATTGGGTCGTCCAAGTAATACCTGAGTGAGTCAGGGTCGATCCCACGAGGATTGTGGTTTGAATCAATCTATGGTTATCTTGCAGATCTTTGTCAGGTGAGTAGGAGATGTAGGTATGTTTGTTTAATTGCATAAAAGAAAATAAAAAGAAAAGGGTACTCAGAACTCAGAAGTCGTGTAAACTCTGATAAGAGGAAGGTTAAAGCTTGAAGATGCTTTCTCCTTCTGGATTAACTCTGGTCTTACTGTCTTCTTCAATTGTGAATGATTTCTTCTACGACAGGCTATATGTGATTGACGCTGGTTTGAGCAGTCGTCAATACTCCTGCAGATCTGAACCCCAAGGTTAGTGCGGATCCAGTCTGATTGAAGGTGAAGCTCCTGCAATTCATTCTCCTTGGTGATTGGTGCACAAAAAATACACTCACACTATGTAATTCCGCATAACTAACCAGCAAGTGCATTGGGTCATCCAAGTAATACCTTACGTGAGTAAGGGTCGATCCCACGAAGATTGCCGACTTGAAGCAAGCTATGGTTATCTTATTATTCTTAGTCAGGATATCAATAGGGTTCTTTAGTTTTAATTGTAAAAAGTGAAAGAGCATGAAAGGAATATTTGTTACGCAGTAATGGAGAATGGGTTAGAGTTTGGAGATGCTTTGTCCTCTGAATTTAAGCTTTCCTATTGTCTTTTTCTTCATGCACGCAAGTCTCCTTCCATGACAAGCTGTATGTTGGTGGATCACCGTTGTCAATGGCTACTAGCCATCCTCTCAGTGAAAAGGGTCCATGTACATGGCTAATCATCTGTTGGTTCTCACTTGTGTTGGAATAGGATCCAGTGATCCTTTTGCGTCTGTCACTATGCCCAACGTTCGTGAGTTTGAAGCTCGTCACAGACATCCCTTCTCGGATCCTACTCAAAATACCACAGACAAGGTTTAGAATTTTCGGATCTCAGGAATGCTGCCAATTGATTCTAGCTTATACCACGAAGACTCTGGACTCATGAATTGAACGCTCTATTGTCAGGAGAGGTAGTCAAACTCGTGAACCGAAAACCCAAGAGATATACATTCAATCTAAGGTAGAACGGAAGTGGTTGTCAGGCACGTGTTCATAGGTTGAGAATGGTGATGAGTGTCACGGATCATCACATTCATCATGTTGAAGTGCGAATGAATATCTTAGAATAGAAACAAGCGAGAATGAATAGAAAACAGAAATACTTGCATTAATTCATCGAGATACTGCAGAGCTCCTCACCCCCAACCATGGGGTTTAGAGACTCATGCCGTCAAAGATACAAATTCAGATGTAAAATGTCATGAGGTACAAAATAGATCTCTAAAAGTAGTTTATATACTCAACTTGTAACCTAGGTTTACAGAAAATGAGTAAACTAAGATAGATAGTCCAGAAATTCACTTCTGGGGGCCACTTGGTGTGTGCTGGGACTGAGCATTGAAGCTTTCACGTGCATAGGCCATTCTTGGAGTTAAACGCCATTTTGTAACCTGTTTCTGGCATTTAACTCTGCTTTGCAACTTGTTTCTGGCGTTTGACGCCAGAATAGAGCAGAAAGCTGGCGTTAAACGCAAGTTTGTGTCATCTAAACTTGGGCAAAGTATGGAGTATTATATATTGCTGGAAAGCCCTGAATGTCTACTTTCCAACGCATTTGAGAGCGCGCCATTTGAATTTATGTAGCTCCAAAAATTCAACTTCGAGTGCAGGGAGGTCAGAATCCAACAGCAACAGCTGTCCTTTATCAGCCTCTGAACCAGATTTTTGCTTAGGTCCCTTAATTTCATCCAGAAAATGCCTAGAATCATAGAAAAACATAGAAACTCATAGTAAATATACTAAAAATTAGCTAGATCCTACTAAAAACTATATTAAAACACCCCCAAAAAACGTATAAAATATTCGCTCATCACAACACCAAACTTAAACTGTTGCTTATCCCCAAGCAACTAGACAAATAAAATAGGATAGCACGAAGATTAAAAGGCAATCTCAAAGTTTTACATGAAGCTCAATTCTAATTAGATGAGCGGGACTAGTAGCTTTTTGCTTCTGAACAGTTTTAGCATCTCACTTCATCCCTTGAAGTTTAGAATGATTGGCATCCATAGGAACTCAGAATTCAGATAGTGTTATTGATTCTCATAGTTTAGTATGTTGATTCTTGAACACAGCTACTTTATGAGTCTTGGCCGTGGCCCTAAGCATTTTGTCTTCCAATATTACCACCGGATACATAAATGCCACAGACACATAACTGGGTGAACCTTTTCAAATTGTGACTCAGCTTTGCTAAAGTCCCCAATTATAGGTGTCCAGAGTTCTTAAGCACACACTTTTGGATCACAACTTTAACAACTCAGTCTCAAACTTTTCACTTAGACCTGCATGCCATAAGCACATGGTTAGGGACAGCTGGGTTTAGCCGCTTAGGCCAGGATTTATTCTTTTAGGCCCTCCTATCCGTTGATGCTCAAAGACTTGGATCCTTTTTACCTTGCCTTTTGGTTTTAAGGGCTATTGGCTTTTGCTTTTTCTTTTTCTTTTTCTTTTTTTTTCTCTTCTTTTTCTCGCTTCAAGAATCAATTTTATGATTTTTCATATTATCAATAATATTTCTCTTTTTCATCATTCTTTCAAGAGCCAACAGTTTTAACATTCATAAACAACAAGATAAAAAATATGCACTGTTTAAGCATTCATTCAGAAGACAGAAAGTGTTGCCACCTCATATAAATAATTTGAATTTTTCTTATTAAGAACTAAAAAAGAATTGCCTCCTTATTCTAAAAATATATGCTATTTTATTCATGTTTAATGATGATGAGAAAAAATAAATTATAGCTTACTTGGAGATGATAAAAATAAAAATAAAAATACTAATTACTACTACTCATATGACTCCTAAGATAGATTTCTAATAGCATAAGTTATCACAGAATTAAGATTAGGACTCAACAACCTTTATTTTGGGAGATGGATGCTCCTTCAATTTGTGGGTTGTCTGGACCTTCAAGAGAAAGCTTCTGGCGCTTCAGCTCCTGTAGTTCACGCCCTTGCCTCTCTTGTTCCTTAAGCAGTTTGCAGATCATAAAATTTTGATTCTGATGTTCTTCCTTGAGTTGATTCATAGTTTCTTGCAGCTTGGTGACAGATGCTTCTAGGCGGGTCCAGTAGTCAATCTGAGGGATTTCTAGAAGGAACTTCTGCGCCCTCATTTTGATAGAGT
Organism: Arachis stenosperma; assembly: GCF_014773155.1. NCBI lineage: Eukaryota > Viridiplantae > Streptophyta > Magnoliopsida > Fabales > Fabaceae > Arachis > Arachis stenosperma. Next base: position 45,176,213 of record NC_080382.1, on the reverse strand, counting down.
TTTCTTGTACTTGTTGTCCCTCCATTAACTTCTTGGTGATTAGATGTTCGATTGGGATGAACTCATCTACTCCCATCTTCACCCCAGCCTCTTTGCATAGCAGAGAAATCAAATTTGCGTAAGCCAATTTGGCGTCCTTGGAGTTCTTATTTGCAATTGTGTAGAGCTCACAAGAAATCAGTTGATGAACTTCCACTTTGTTTCCTTGCATAATGCAATGGATCATCACTACTCTCTTGATAGTGACTTCGGAGCGGTTGCTGGTAGGTAGTGTGGAACGCCCAATGAAATCCAGCCAGCCTCTAGCAATTGGTTTGAGATCCCCTCTCTTGAGTTGATTTGGAACACCTTTTGTGCTGGTTGTCCACTTGGTTCCAGGGACGTATATGCCCTCTAGAATTTGGTCTAAGCGCTTATCATCACACACCATTCTCCTATTAAAGGATTCTAGATCATCTTGTAGTTGAGGCAGCTTGAAGGCCTCTCTTATTTTGTCAAGGTGAAAGTAAATTATCTTTCCTCTGACCATGGTTTGAAAGGTATAGAAAGCGGTTTCAGTCATTCTCTGCCTCTCTTTTGCCACAGATTTGAGTAGAATTCCTGCACCATGTTTCTACCCACTTGTGTCTTAGGATTAGCTAGGATATCCCAGCCTCTGTTTCGAATTTGCTCTTGGATCTCCGGATATTCGTCTTCTTTCAGATCAAATTTTACTTCTGAGATCACTGACCTTAGACCCATTATTTTATAGTAATGGTCCAAATGTTCCTTGGTTAAGAACCTCTCTTGATTCCAACGTGGTCTTGGATTATTCTCTTTCTTGCCTCTTGAATTGGTTTGTTTTCCTTTAGGAGCCATGATCTTAGTGAGTTTTAGCTCAATAATCACGCAAAACACACCAAATTTAGAGGTTTGCTTGTCCTCAAGCAAAAGAAAGGAAAAGAGAGGAGAAGAAGGAGAGCCAAATTCGAATTGTGGAGGAGAGGGGGTGGCCGAATGTTAATTTAAAAGGGAGGGGTGGGTTCGAAAATTTTTGAAAAAGATATGATAGAAGATATGATTTGTAAAAAGATAATTATGATATGCAAAAGATGTAATTGTAAAATAAGATAAGAGAGAGTTTTGAAAAAGATAAATCTAAATTTGAAAAGATCTTAAAAAGATATATGAATTTTGAAAAGATTTGAAGAGAAATTAAAAAGATATATGCATTTTGAAAAAGATTTGAAAAGAAGAAAAGATTTTTAGGATTAAGAGTTTTTTTTTTTGAAATTTGAAATTGAAAAGATGAGGATTTGAAATATGTTTATGCAAGAAATTATGGATGAAAACATAAAAATTAAAAAAAAATTGGGTTTGAAAACATAATTACCTCCCCTCCACATTCCTGGCGTTAAACGCCCAAACGTTGCTTGTTTTGGGTGTTTAACGCCCATTTGATGCTTGTTTTGGGCGTTTAACGCCCAGCCAGGTACCCTGGCTAGCATTAAATGCCAGAAAGTCTTTATCACTGGGCATTTTTCTAAACACCCAGGATGCTGTAGTTCTGGCGTTAAACACCCATAATGGCACCCATTCTGGCGTTTAATGCCCAGAAGTTGCTTGTTTTGGGCGTTTAACGCCCAGCCAGGTACCCTGGCTGGCGTTAAACGTCAGAAAGTGCCTCTTACTAGCATTTTCATGCCAGTGAGCTTCTTTTCTCTGCTCTGAATCCTTCTGTAACTCTGTGAACTCCTGTAAATGAGAATTAGTTCTGATGATAACTTATTAAACTTTGATAATTATTATTTAAATAACAAATAGACTACAGTAATGGCTGGGTTGCCTCCTAGCAAGCGCTTCTTTATTGTCTTTAGCTGGACCTTACTAAGCTTTAATCTAGTCTCAATTTTGAGCATTCTTTCTCAAAATTACTTTTAAGATAATGTTTGACTCTCTGTCCATTAACAATGAACTTTTTGTCAGAATCAATATCCTGAAGCTCTACATATCCATATGGTGACACGCCTATAATCACATATGGTCCTCTCCACCGAGATTTTAGTTTCCCAGGGAATAGCCTGAACCTAGAGTTAAATAGCAGAACCTTTTGTCCTGGCTCAAAGACTCTGGATGACAGGTTCTTATCATGCAATCTCTTTGCTTTTTCCTTGTAAATTTTGGCATTTTCAAAAGCATTGAGTCTAAATTCCTCTAGCTCATTCAGCTGGAGCAATCTTTTCTCTCCAGCTAATTTGACATCAAGGTTTAGGAATCTGGTTGCCCAGTATGCTTTATGCTCCAGTTCCACGGGTAGGTGACATGCCTTCCCATACACAAGCTAGTATGGAGAGGTTCCTATAGGAGTCTTGAATGCTGTTCTGTATGCCCATAGAGCATCATCCAAGCTCTTTGCCCAATCTTTTCTACGAGCAATTATAGTCCGTTCCAGGATTCTTTTTAGTTCTCTATTAGAGACTTCAGCTTGCCTATTGGTTTGTGGATGATATGGAGTTGCCACCTTGTGGCTAATTCCATATCGGACCATGGCAGTATAAAGCTGTTTATTGTAGAAATGAGTGCCTCCATCACTGATCTGTGCTCTAGGGATACCAAATCTACTAAAGATATGTTTCTAGAAGAACTTCAGTACTGTCTTAGTATCGTTAGTGGGTGTTGCAATTGCCTCCACCCATTTAGATACATAGTCTACTGCCACCAGAATGTAAGTGTTTGAGTATGATGGTGGAAAAGGACCCATGAAGTCAATACGCCATACATCAAACAACTCAATCTCTAGGATCCCTTGTTGAGGCATGGCGTAACCATGAGGCAGATTGCCAGCTTGCTGGCAGCTGTCATAGTTACGTACAAACTCTCGGGAGTCTCTATAAATTGTAGGCCAGTAGAAGCCACATTGGAGAACTTTGGTGGCTGTTCGCTCACCTCCGAAATGTCCTCCATATTGTGATCCATGGCAATGCCATAGGATCTTCTGCGCCTCTTCTCTAGGCACGCACCTACGGATTAGTCCGTCTGTGCATCTCTTGAAGAGATATGGTTCATCCCACAAATAGTACTTCGCATCAGAAAGCAGTTTTTTCTTTTGCTTCCTGCTGAACTCCTTGGGAATGAATCTTGCAGCTTTATAGTTTCGATGTCCGCAAACCATGGCACCTCTTGAATGGCAAAGAGTTTCTCATCCGGAAAGGTTTCAGAGATCTCAGTTAGGGGTAGAGACATCGCTTCTACTGGTTCTATCCAGGATAGGTGATCTGCTACTTGATTCTCTGTCCATTTTCTGTCTTTTATTTCTATATCAAACTCTTTCAGAAGTAACACCCATCTTATGAGCCTGGGTTTTGAATCCTGCTTTGTGAGTAGATATTTAAGAGCAGCATGGTCAGTGTACACAATCACTTTTGATCCTACCAAATAGGATTTGAACTTGTCAATGGCATAAACCACTGCAAGCAATTCCTTTTATGTGGTTGTGTAAATTTTATGCGCGTCATTTAGAACGTGGCTAGCATAGTAAATGACGTGCAGAAGCTTGTCATTCCTCTGTCCCAATACTGCACCAATAGCATGGTCACTAGCATCACACATTAGTTCAAATGGTAATGTCCAGTCCGGTGCAGAAATGACAGGCGTTGTGACCAGCTTAGCCTTCAGAGTTTCAAAGTCCTGCAAACACTTTGTGTCAAAGACAAATGGTGTGTCAGTAGCTAGCAGGTTACTCAGAGGTTTTGCGATTTTTGAAAAATCTTTTATAAACCTCCTGTAGAATCCTGCATGTCCCAGAAAACTTCTGATTGCCTTAACATTGGTGGGTGGTGATAATTTTTCGATTACTTCCACCTTAGCTTGATCCACCTTTATGCCTTTGTTCAAAATTTTGTGCCCGAGGACAATTCCTTCAGTCACCATAAAGTGACATTTCTCGCAGTTTAAAACCAGGTTGGTCTCTTGGCACCTCTTCAGAACAAGTGCTAGATGGTCAAGTCAGGAGCTGAATGAATCTCCAAATACTGAAAAGTCATCCATAAAGACTTTCAGAAAATTTTCCACCATATCAGAGAAAATAGAAGCATGCATCTCTGAAAGGTTGCTGGTGCATTACACAGACCAAATGGCATCCTTCTGTAGACAAATACTCCAGATGGACTTGTGAATGTTGTTTTCTCTTGATCTTGGGGATCTACTGCAATCTGGTTGTAGCCTAAGTAGCCATCCAGAAAGTAGTAATAGTCATGACCTGCTAGCCTTTCTAGCATTTGGTCTATGAAGGGTAAAGGAAAATGATCATTTCTGGTGGCTGTATTGAGTCTTGTGTTGTCAATACACATACGCCACCCTGTAACTATTCTTGTAGGAACCAGTTCATTTTTTTTTATTATGAACCACTATCATGCCTCCCTTTTTGGGTACAACTTGGACAGGGCTCACCCTTGGGCTATCAGAAATGGGATAAATAATCCCAGCCTCTAGTAATTTAGTGACCTCTTTCTGCACCACCTCCTTCATGGCTGGATTCAGCCGCCTTTGTGGTTGAACCACTGGTTTGGCATTATCCTCCAGTAGGATCTTATGCATACATCTGGCTATGCTAATGCCCCTGAGATTACTATTGGACCACCCAAGAGCTGTCTTGTGTGTCCTTAGCACCTGAATTAGTACTTTCTCTTCCTGTGGCTCTAAGGTAGAGCTTATGATTACAGGAAAAGTTTCACCTTCTCCCAGAAATGCATATTTTAGGGATGGTGGTAGTGGTTTGAGCTTGGGTTTAGGAGGTTTCTCCTCTTCCTGAGGAATTTTCAGAGGTTCTTGCATTTCCTCTGGTGCCTCCAGATCAGGCTGAACATCTTTAAAAATATTCTCTAGCTCTGATTCGAGACTCTTAGCCATATTGATCTCCTGTACCAGGGAATCAATAATATCAACACGCATGCAGTCTTTTGATGTGTCTGGTTGCTTCATTGCTTCAATAGCATTCAGCCTAAACTCACCTCATTGATTCTCAGGGTTACTTCCCCTTTTTGGATGTCAATGAGTGTTCGTCCAGTTGCTTGGAAAGGTCTTCATAGAATGAGAGTTGCACTCTTGTGCTACTCCATTTCCAGCACTACAAAATCAGTGGGAAAGGCGAATGGCCCAATTGTGACAATCATATCTTCAATCATGCCTGATGGGTATTTAATGGAGCCATCAGCAAGTTGAAGACATATCTTGGTTGGTTTGACCTGTTCAGTCAAGCCAAGCTTTCTGATAGTGGATGCAAGGATTAGATTGATACTTGCCCTAAGATCACATAGAGCTGTCTTGGTACAGGTTCCCTCTAATGTGCATGGTATCATAAAGCTTCCAGGATCCTTAAGCTTCTCTGGTGAGCTCTTTAAAATGATTGCACTGCATTTTTCAGTGAGAAAAACTTTTTCCGTTTCTCTCTAATCCTTCTTATGACTTAAGATCTCTTTCATGAACTTAGCATAAGAGGGTATTTGCTCAAGTGCCTCTGCAAACGAAATCTTGATTTCAAGAGTCCTGAGATAGTTTGCAAAGCGGGCAAATTGTTTATGCTGTTCCGCTTGGCAGAGTTTCTGAAGATAAGGTATTTTGGCTTTGTATTCTTCAACCTTGGTTGCTTCAGGTTTATTTCCTACAGAGGTAGGTTGAGAAGCCTTCTTGAGGGAGTTATTATTAGCACTTTCAAGTGTTTGACCCCTCATAGGCGTTTGAATGCCAGGATTGGGGTCTGGATTGGCATTTAACGCCAGATTCCCTCCCCTTTTTTGCATTTAAATGCCAGAACTGAACATGGTTTGGGTGTTTAACGCCAATTTTTCTCCCTTTTCTGGCGTTTGAACGCCAGAACTGAGCGTCCACTAGGCGTTTAACACCAGTTTTCTCCCTTTTCTGGTGTTTGAATGCCGGAATCATTCCTCTCTGGGCTCTTACTGTCCTCAGAGGGATTTTGGGTAGCAGTCTGCTCATCCTCTATTATTTTTTCATTTCTTAGCTTTCTGCTGCTTTGAGTTGAGGTATTCAATGTTTTTCCACTCCTTAATTGAACTGCTTAGCACTCTTCTGTTATCTGTTTTGATAACTGCTGTCTTGTTTGGTCAAGTTGTGCTTCTATGTTCCTGTTAGCATCCTTAGTATCTTGTAACATCTCTTTAAATTCTGCCAACTGTTCTGTCAGATAACATAAATGCTGATTGATTTCAGCAACTTGTTCCAGTGGACTAAGTTCAGTGGATACTGCCTTAGCCTCTTCTTTTATGGAAGACTCACTACTTAAATACAGATGCTGATTTCTGGCAACTGTATCAATGAGCTCTTGAGCCTCTTTAATTATTTTTCTCATGTGTATAGATCCACCAGCTGAGTGGTCTAGAAATATCTGAGCTTTTGCTGTAAGCCCGTAGTAGAAGATGTCTAACTGCACCCATTCTGAAAACATTTCAGAGGGGCATTTCCTTAGCATCTCTCTGTACCTCTCCCAAGCATTGTAAAGGGATTCATTATCTTCTTGTTTAAAGCCTTGGATGTCCAGCCTTAGCTGTGTCATCCTCTTGGGAGGAAAATATTGATTCAGAAATTTGTCTGACAACTGTTTTCATGTTCTTATGCTAGCTTTAGGTTGGTTATTTAACCACCTGTTAGCTTGGTCTTTTACAGCAAATGGAAATAGTAATAATCTGTAGACATCCTGATCTACTTCCTTATCATGTACTGTGTCAGCAATTTGTAAGAACTGTGCCAAAAACTCAGTTGGTTCTTCCTATGGAAGACCAAAATACTGGCAATTTTGCTGAACCATGATAATGAGCTGAGGATTCAACTCAAAACTACTGACTCCGATGGAGGGTATACAGATACTACTCCCATATGAAGCAGTAGTAGGGTTAGCATATGACCCCAGAGTCTTTCTGGACTGTTCATTTCCACTTAGGTCCATGATGGAGTAAGGGAGATGATGTAGATAAAAATTTTATTTTATATTTATTTCAAAATAATAAATTAAAAATAAAAAACTATAATAAATAAAAAAGATTTGAAAATATTTTATGAAGATTTTCGAAAAAGTGAGGAGAGAGAAAGTGGTTAGGATATTTTTGAAAAAGATATGATTTAAAAAAAACTTAAAAGGATATGATTTGAAAAATTTTGACCAAGTCAACCCAAGGGATTCAAAAATTATGAGCAATTAAAGGAAAATATATTTTTTTAATTTTTGAATTTTATTATGAAAGAGAAAAACACACGAAGGCATACCAAACTTAAAAATTTTTTTAGAAAACCGAAGTAAAATTTTCGAAAACTACAGAAAAATTAACAAGAAAACACCAAACTTAAAGTTTGGCACAAGATTTAATCAAAGAAAATTTATTTTTGAAAAAATTTTAAAAGGAATATACCCAATTACCAAGAACACAAGCACAACGCTCTAGCCAATTGAGCTATAAATTTAACGTGTTTTAAAGGAAAATAAAAACATGAAATTGACACCAAACTTAAGATATAAAACTAAACTCAAACAAAAGACTCCAAGAAAAATTAAAAACTAATAGAGAAAAATAATATTTTTCAAAGATTTTTAAAAAGGAATAATAAAAGATGCAATCCTAGTGACTCTAAACCAAAAAGACAAATTTTTCCTAATCTAAGTAACAAGATAAACCGTCAGTTGTTCAAACTCGAACAATCCCCGGCAACGGCGCCAAAAACTTGGTGCACAAAAATTACACTCACACTATGTAATTCCGCACAACTAACCAGCAAGTGTACTGGGTCGTCCAAGTAATACCTTACGTGAGTAACGGTCGATCCCACAGAGATTACCGGCTTGAAGCAAGCTATGGTTATCTTATTATTCTTAGTCAAGATATCAACATGGTTCTTTTGTTTTAATTGTAAAAAGTGAAAGAGCATGAAAGGAATATTTGTTATGCAGTAATGGAGAATGGGTTGGAGTTTGGAGATGCTTTGTCCTCTGAATTTTTGCTTTCCTACTGTCTTCTTCTTCATGCACGCAGGTCTCCTTCCATGGCAAGCTGTATGTTGGTGGATCACCGTTGTCAATGGCTACCAGCCGTCCTCTCAGTGAAAAGGGTCCATGTACATGGCTAATCATCTGTTGGTTCTCACTTGTGTTGGAATAGAATCCAGTGATCCTTTTGCGTCTGTCACTATGCCCAACATTCGTGAGTTTGAAGCTCGTCATAGACATCCCTTCCCAGATCCTACTCGGAATACCACAGACAAGGTTTAGACTCTCCGGATCTCAGGAATGCTGCCAATTGATTATAGCTTATACCACGAAGACTCTGGACTCACGAATTGAACGGTCTGTTGTCAGGAGAGGTAGTCAAACTCGTGAATCAAAAACCCAAGAGATATACATTCAATCTAAGGTAGAACGGAAGTGGTTGTCAGACACGCGTTCATAGGTTGAGAATGGTGATGAGTGTCACGGATCATCATATTCATCATGTTGAAGTGCGAATGAATATCTTAGAATAGAAACAAGCAAGATTGAATAGAAAACAGAAATACTTGCATTAATTCATCGAGACGCTGTAGAGCTCCTCACCCCCAACCATGGGGTTTAGAGACTCATGCCGTCAAAGATCCAAATTTAGATGTAAATGTGATTTTTGCATAAAAACTAATAAAAATATACTAAAAAGTAGCTAGATCCTACTAAAAACTATATTAAAACACCCCCAAAAAGCGTATAAAATATCCGCTCATCACAACACCAAACTTAAACTGTTGCTTGTCCCCAAGCAACTAGACAAATAAAATAGGATAGCAAGAAGATCAAGAGGCAATCTCAGAGTTTTACATGAAGCTCAATTCTAATTAGATGAGCGGGACTAGTAGCTTTTTGCTTCTGAACAGTTTTGGTATCTCACTTCATCCCTTGAAGTTTAGAATGATTAGCATCCATAGGAACTCAGAATTTAGATAGTGTTATTAATTCTCCTAGTTTAGTATGTTGATTCTTGAACACAGCTACTTTATGAGTCTTGGTTGTGGCCCTAAGCACTTTGTCTTCCAGTATTACCACCAGATACATAAATGCCACAGACACATAACTAGATGAACCTTTTCAGATTGTGACTCAACTTTGCTAAAGTCCCCAATTATAGGTGTCCAGAGTTCTTAAGCACACTCTTTTGGATCACGACTTTAACCACTCAGTCTCAAGCTTTTCACTTGGACCTACATGCCACAAGCACATGGTTAGTGACAGCTGGGTTCAGCCGCTTAGGCCAGAATTTATTCTTTTAGGCCCTCCTATCCATTGATGCTCAAAGCCTTGGATCCTTTTTACCCTTTCCTTTTGGTTTTAAGGGCTATTGGCTTTTGCTTTTTATTTTTCTTTTTCTTTTTTTCATTGCTTTTTCTTGCTTCAAGAATCAATTTTAGGATTTTTCAGATTATCAATAACATTTCTCTTTTTCATCATTCTTTCAAGAGCCAACAGTTTTAACATTCATAAACAGTAAGATAAAAAATACGCACTGTTTAAGCATTCATTCAGAAGACAGAAAGTGTTGCCACCACATATAAATAATTTGAATTTTTCTTATCAAGAACTATAAAAAAATTGCCTCCTTGTTCTAAAAATATCTGCTATTTTATTCATGTTTAATGATGATGAGAAAAATAAATTATAGCTTACTTGGAGATGATAAAAATAAAAATAAAAATACTAATTACAACTACTCATATGACTCCTAAGATAGATTTCTAATAGCAGAAGTTATCACAGAATTAAGATTAGGACTCAACAACCTTTATTTTGGGAGATGGACGCTCCTTCAATTTGTGGGTTGTCTAGACCTTCAAGAGAAAGCTTCTGGCGCTTCAGCTCCTGTTGTTCACACCCATGCTTCTCCTGTTCCTTAAGCAATTTGCAGATCATAAAATTTTGATTCTCCTATTCTTCCTTGAGTTGATTCATAGTTTCTTGCAGCTTGGTGACAGATGCTTCTAGGCGGGTCCAGTAGTCAATCTGAGAAATTTCTGGGAGGAACTCCTGCGCCCTCCTTTTGATAGAGTTTTCTTGTACTTGTTGTCCCTCCATTGACTTCTTGGTGATTGGATGTTCGACTGGGATGAACTCATCTACTCCCATCTTCACCCCAGCCTCTTTGCATAGTAGATAAATTAAATTTTGTGTAAGCCAATTTAGCGTCCTTGGAGTTCTTATTTGCAATTGTGTAGAGCTCACAAGAAATCAGTTGATAAACTTCCACTTCGTTTCCTTGCATAATGCAATGGATCATCACTGCTTTCTTGATAGTGACTTCGGAGCGGTTGCTGGTAGGTAGTGTGGAACGCCCAATGAAATCCAGCCAACCTCTAGCAATTGGTTTGAGATCCCCTCTCTTAAGTTGATTTGGAACACCTTTTGTGCTAGTTGTCCACTTGGTTCCAGGGATGCATATGTCCACTAGAATTTGGTCCAAGCACTTATCATCACACACTATTCTCCTATTAAAGGATTCTGGATCATCTTGTAGTTGTGGCAGCTTGAAGACCTCTCTTATTTTATCAAGGTGAAAGTAAATCATCTTCCCTCTGACCATGGTTCGAAAGATATAGAAAGTGGTTCCAGTCATTCTCTGCCTCTCTATTTGCCACAGATTTGAGTAGAATTCCTGCACCATATTTCTACCCACTTTTGTCTCAGGATTAGCTAGGATCTCCCAGCCTCTGTTTCGAATTTGCTCTTGGATCTCTGGATATTCATCTTCTTTCAGATCAGATTTTACTTCCGGGATCACTGACCTTAGACCCATTATTTTATAGTAATGGTCTGAATGTTCCTTGGTTAAGAACCTCTCTTGATTCCAAAGTGGTCTTGGATTATTCTCTTTCTTGCCTCTTGAAGTGGTTTATTTTCCTTTAGGAGCCATGATCTTAGTGAGTCTTAGCTCAGTGATCACGCAAAACACACCAAACTTAGAGGTTAGCTTGTCCTCAAGCAAAAGAAAGGAAAGGAGAGGAGAAGGAAGAGAGCCAAATTCAAATTATGGAGGAGAGGGGGTGGCCGAATGTTAATTTAAAAGGGAGGGGGTGGGTTCAAAAATTTTTGAAAAAGATATGATAGAAGATATGATTTGTAAAAAGATAATTATGATATGCAAAAGATGTAATTGTAAAATAAGATAAGAGAGAGATTTGAAAAAGATAAATCTAAATTTGAAAAGATCTTAAAAAGATATATGAATTTTGAAAAAGATTTGAAGAGAAATTAAAAAGATATATGCATTTTGAAAAAGATTTAAAAAGAAGAAAAGATTTTTAGGATTAAGAGTTTTTTTTTTTTTTTGGAAATTTGAAATTGAAAAGGTAAGGATTTGAAATATGTTTATGCAAGAAATTATGGATGAAAACATAAAAATTAAAAAAAATTGGGTTGGAAAACAAAATTACCTCCCCTCCACATTCCTGGTGTTAAACGCCCAAACGCTGCTTGTTTTAGGCGTTTAACGGCCATTTGATGCTTGTTTTGGGCGTTTAACGCCCAGCCAGATACCCTGGCTGGCGTTAAACGCCAGAAAGTCTTTATTACTGGGCGTTTTTCTAAATGCCCAGGATGCTGTAGTTCTGGCGTTAAACGCCCAGAATGGCACCCATTCTGGTGTTTAACGCCCAGAAGTTGCTTGTTTTGGGAATTTAACGCCCAGCCAGGTGGCTGGCGTTAAATGCCAGAAAGTGCCTCTTACTGGCGTTTTCATGCCAGTGAGCTTCTTTTCTCTGCTCTGAATCCTTCTGTAACTCTGTGAACTCCTGTAAATGAGAATTAGTTCTGATGATAACTTATTAAACTCCGATAATTATTATTTAAATAACAAATAGACCACAGTAATGGCTAGGTTGCCTCTCAGCAAGCGCTTCTTTATTGTCTTTAGCTGGACCTTACTGAGCTTTAATCTAGTCTCAGTTTTGAGCTTTCTTGCTCAAAATTGCTTTCAAGATAATGTTTGATTCTCTGTCCATTAACAATGAACTTTTTATCAAAATCAATATCCTAAAGCTCTACATATCCATATGGTGACATGCCTGTAATCACATATGGTTCTCTCCATTGGGATTTTAGTTTCCCAGGGAATAGCCTGAGCCTAGAGTTAAATAGTAGAAACTTTTGTCCTGGCTCAAAGACTCTGGATGACAGGTTCTTATCATGCCATCTCTTTGCTTTTTCCTTGTAAATTTTGGAATTTTCAAAAGCATTGAGTCTGAATTCCTCTAGCTCATTCAGCTGGAGCAATCTTTTCTTTCCAGCTAATTTGGCATCAAGGTTTAGGAATCTGGTTGCCCAGTATGCTTTATGCTCCAGTTCCACGGGCAGGTGACAGGCCTTTCCATACACAAACTGGCATGGAGAGGTTCCTATAGGAGTCTTGAATGCTGTTCTGTATGCCCATAGAGCATCATCCAAGCTCTTTGCCCAATCCTTTCTACGGGCAATTACAGTCCGTTCCAAGATTCTTTTTAGTTCTCTATTAGAAACTTCAGCTTGCCCATTGGTCTGTGGATGATATGGAGTTGCCACCTTGTGGATAATTCCATATCGGACCATGGCAGTATAAAGCTGTTTATTGCAGAAATAAGTGCCTCCATCACCGATCAATGCTCTAGGGACACCAAATATACTAAAGATATGTTTTTGGAGGAACTTTAGTACTGTCTTAGTATCGTTAGTGGGTGTTGCAATTGCCTCCACCCATTTAGATACATAGTCTACTGCCACCAGAATGTAAGTTTTTGAGTATGATGGTAGGAAAGGACCCATGAAGTCAATACCCCATACATCAAACAACTAAATCTCTAGGATCCCTTGTTGAGGCATGGCATAACCATGAGGCAGATTGCCAGCTCGCTGGCAGCTGTCACAGTTACGTACAAACTCTCAGGAGTCTCTATAGATTGTAAACCAGTAGAAGCCACATTGGAGGACTTTGGTGGCTGTTCGCTCATCTCCGAAATGTCCTCCATATTGTGATCCATGGCAATCCCATAGGATCTTATGCGCTTCTTTTCTAGGCACGCACCTACGGATTAGTCCGTCTGCCCATCTCTTGAAGAGATATGGTTCATCCCACAAGTAGTACTTCGCATTAGAAAGCAGTTTTTTCTTTTGCTACCTGCTGAACTCCTTGGGAATGAATCTTGCAGCTTTATAGTTTGCGATGTCTGCAAACCATGGCACCTCCTGAACGGCAAAGAGTTACTCATCCAGAAAGGTTTCAGAGATCTTAGTTAGGGGTAGAGACATCCTTTCTACTGGTTCTATCTGGGACAGGTGATCTGCTACTTGATTCTCTGTCCCTTTTCTGTTTCTTATTTCTATATCAAATTCTTGCAGAAGCAACACCCATCTTATGAGCCTGGGTTTTAAATCCTGCTTTGTAAGTAGATATTTAAGAGCAGCATGGTCTGTGTACACAATCACTTTTGATCCTACCAAATAGGATCTGAACTTGTCAATAGCATAAACCACAACAAGCAATTCCTTTTCTGTGGTTGTGTAATTTTTCTGCGCATCATTTAGAACACGGCTAGCATAGTAAATGACGTGCAGAAGCTTGTCATGCCTCTGTCACAATACTACACCAATAGCATGGTTACTGGCATCACACATTAGTTCAAATGGTAATGTTCAGTCCGGTGCAGAAATGACAGGCGCTGTGACCAGCTTAGCCTTCAGAGTTTCAAAGGCCTGCAAACACTCTGTGTTAAAGACAAATGGTGTGTCAACAGCTAGAGGTTACTCAGAGGTTTTGCGATTTTTGAAAAATCCTTTATAAACCTCCTGTAGAATCCTGCATGTCCCAGAAAATTTCTGATTGCCTTAACATTGGTGGGTGGTGGTAATTTTTCGATTACTTCGACATTAGCTTGATCCACCTCTATGCCTTTGTTCGAAATTTTGTGCCCAAGGACAATTCCTTCAGTCACCATAAAGTGACATTTCTCGCAGTTTAAAACCAGGTTGGTCTCTTGGCACCTTTTCAGAACAAGTGCTAGATGGTCAAGACAGGAGCTGAATGAATCTCCAAATACTGAGAAGTCGTCCATGAAGACTTCCAAAAATTTTTCCACCATATCAGAGAAAATAGAAAGCATGCATCTCTGAAAGGTTACTGGTGCATTACACAGACCAAATGGCATCCTTCTGTAGGCAAATACTCCAGATGGACATGTGAATGCTGTTTTCTCTTGATCATGGGGATCTATTGCAATCTGGTTGTAGCCTGAGTAGCCATCCAAAAAGCAGTAATAGTCATGACCTGCTAGCCTTTCTAGCATTTGGTCTATGAACGGTAAAGAAAAATGATCCTTTCTGGTGGCTGTATTGAGTCTTCTGTAATCAATACACATACACCACCCTGTAACTGTTCTTGTAGGAACCAGTTCATTTTTTTCATTATGAACCACTGTCATGCCTCGCTTTTTGGGTACAACTTGGACAGGGCTCACCTAGGGGCTATCAGAAATGGGATAAATAATCCCAGCCTCTAGTAATTTAGTGACCTCTTTCTGCACCACCTCCTTCATGGCTGGATTCAGACGCCTTTATGGTTGAACCACTAGTTTGGCATTATCCTCCAGTAGGATCTTGTGCATGCATCTGGCTGGGCTAATGCCCTTGAGATCACTAGTGGACCACCCAAGAGCTGTCTTGTGTGTCCTTAGCTCCTGAATTAGTGCTTTCTTTTCCTGTGGCTCTAAGGTAGAGCTTATAATTACAGGAAAAGTTTTACCTTCTCCCAGAAATGCATATTTTAGGGATGGTGGTAGTGGTTTGAGCTCGGGTTTAAGAGGTTTCTCCTCTTCCTGAGGAATTTTCAGAGGTTCTTGCATTTCCTCTGGTGCCTCCAGATTAGGCTGAACATCTTTAAAAATATTCTCTAGCTCTGATTCGAGACTCTCAGCCATATTGATCTCCTGTACCAGGGAATCAATAATAACAACATGCATGTAGTCTTTTGATGTGTCTGGGTGCTTCATTGCTTCAATAGCATTCAGCCTAAACTCATCCTCATTGACTCTCAGGGTTACTTCCCCTTTTTGGACGTCAATGAGGGTTCGTCCAATTGCTAGGAAAGGTCTTCCTAGAATGAGAGTTGCACTAGAGGACCCCCTAGCCAGCTTTCAATGCCCTAGAGGCCTCATAGCATGTGGATCTTATCAAAGCTCAGCCCAAACACTCACCAAGTGGGCTCCAGAAGTGGATTTTAGCACTAAAAAGACTGTTTTACCCTTACTAGTCATTAGTTTAGTATTTAAGGGATATTTTACATCATCTTCAGTGACTTTACACCATATTTTCATTTACCGCTTTGTATTTTTCCTATCAGAATGAATTTCTAAACCTCTTAAGTTGAGGGGAGGAGCCCTGCTGAGTCCTATGAACTAATAAAAGTATTACTGTTTCTCTTCGATCCATGTTTGACTTAATTCTAAGATGTATACTCGTTCTTCAATATGGTGAATAGGATAATCAGTGACAATCAGCTCTGTTCATCACACTAGGACCGCATGTCTGACAACCACCCGTGTCTATCTGGGTTCGTGTGAATACTTGGCTGGAAAGCACGAACCGCCAGCTTGATTATACATCTCTCATACGGCTAATCCATAACTTGGTTAGGGACTTCTAAAGACACCTGTTCAGCCAATTTTCGGGGAGATTAGGGTCTCTGTGGTAGAGGCTAGAATCCAAAGAAGCAACATTCTCTGATCCAGAAAATTCGACCTTGTTTGTGGCGTTTTGAGTAGGATCGCCAAGAGAATGAACTGCTAGAGCTTCACCCTCCGTCAGAGGAGAATGATGACCACGGGCAATGACGTTGATCACATATAGCCTGCCATAGAAGAGATCACTCACAAGCAAAGAAGACAGTAATACCTGAGTTAATTCAGAAAGACAAAGCAACTCCAATCTTTAACCATATTCCTATTACTGATTCCATTTAAATTCACAAAGTATTTTCTACCCTTTTCACCCTATACCCTTTTCTTTATTCCTTTTACTCTAATAACCTCTTGATTTTGCCTGACTAAGACCTACAAGATAACCATATCTTGCTTCAAACCACAATCCTCGTGGGATCGACCGTGACTCGCTCTATTTTTCAAAAAATTTAAAAACTTTTTCAAAAGAAAATATTTTTCTTTTCTTTGTTTAATTTTGTTCTTGGTTTGAGTCTTTGATAAACCACTATTTTATGGTTTATCTTGTGCTCATTTGAGTGGTTTTTATCAAGTCTTTTCTCAGTTATTCATATAATTTGCATGATTTTACAATTCATTCCTAATTTTGTGATGTAATTGGTAACAAGTTTCCTAAGCCTTTAAACTGTTAATTTTAATTATCTTTTATTACCATTCGATGTCGTGATCTGTGTGTTAAGTGTTTCCAGGCTTTATAGGGCAGGGATGACTTAGAGGATGGAAAAGAAACATGCAAAAGTGGAAGGAACGTGAAAAAAATGAAGTTTTGAGAGAAGCTGGCATCGAAGCGCACGTATGGACGACGCGCACGCATGTCTAGCGCAGAAGACGAGCGATGCGTACGCGTGACTTATGCATACGCGTGACAATGAATTTCGCCAAATGACGCGCACGCATGAGTGACGCGTACGCGTGACAGACGCCACGTGCAGAAAGTTGCAGAAAGCATTGGGGGTGATTTCTGGGCTCCTTTTGGCCCAATTCCTGGCCCGAAAAACACAGAATAGAAGCTGCAGATTGGGGGAATCAAAGGAACTTTTCATTCACACAATTTTAGGTTTTAGATGTAGTTTTCTAGAGAGGGAGAGACTCTCTCTCCTCTCTCTAGGTTTTAGGATTTAGGAATTTCTCTTAGTTTTAGGTTTATTTTTCCTCCAATTCCAGGTTCAATGATCCTTTAATTTAATGTTCTTCTACTTTTATTCTATCACTTTAGTTTATCTTCTTATCTTGTCAATTTATTAATGCAAAGAGTATTTTTCTATTTAATTTCTTTATTTGCTGATTATTTTCAATTAAGTTTAATTACCATGTCATTGGAGTAGGCCTCCAACTTGGAATTGGAGTTAGATTAATATTTGAGACCCTTGAGTTGGAATACTCAAGAGTTATTTGGTAATTGGAAGTTGTTGGCCAGCTTTCTAGTTACTACACTAACCCTTCCCAAGGGAGAGGTTTAGGATTTGTGAATAGAAGTTAACTCCCAACTTATTTGACCTTCCTTCATTTGTTGAGGGTTAACTAAGTAAGAACAACAACCTATTACTAATTAATCTTGGGAAATCCAACAATGATAGAACTTCAGATTAATCTTCTCCTAGTTAAGGGTTTTTATTTATTTTAATTACATAAAACCTCTTGTCAATTTTCATTGCTTCAATTTATAATCATTTATGTGCCCATTGCCCAAACTCCAAATTTCCCAGACAACTCATAACCAATAATAAATACACCTCCCTGCAATTCCTTGAGAGACGACCCGAGGTTTAAATACTTCGGTTATCAATTTTTTTAGGGGTTCGTACTTGTGACAACTAAGTTTTTGCAAGAATGGATTCCTTGTTAGTTTAGAAGCTATACTTTCAACGAGCATTTATTTGTAATATTCTAGACTACTGGTGCACGAAATTGTGATCACACTTTTCATAACCCCGCACAACTAACCAGCAAGTGCACTGGATCATCCAAGTAATACCTTACATGAGTAAGGGTCGATCCCATGGAGATTGAAGGCTTGAAGCAAGCTATGGTCATCTTGTAAATCTCAGTTAGGCGGATTCAAATGTTTATGAGGTATTGATAATTGAAAGATAGATAAGACGGAAAATAACATAGAGATACTTATGTAATTCATTGGTGGGAATTTCAGATAAGCGTTTGGAGATGCTTTGTTGCTTATGAACCTCTGCTTTCCTATTGTGTTCATCCAATCATGCATGCTCCCTTCCATGGCAAGCTATATGATCCTCTCAGTGAAAATAGTCTGGCTACGGTCTCTGTACGGCTAATCAACTGTTAGATTTCTCGTCTCAGATGAAAAATACCAGGCACAGCTACCGCAGGGCTAATCATCGATCAGTTCTCACTTGTGTTGAAATAAGATCCATTGATCCTTTTGCACACTGTCACAGCGCCCAACATTCGCGAGTTTGAAGCTCCTCACAGTCATCCCTTCTCAGATCCTACTCGGAATACCACAGACAAGGTTTAGACTTTTCGGATCTCAGGAATGCTGTCTATTGATTCTAGCCTATACCACGAAGATCCTAATCACGGGGTCGGATGCTCTGTTGTCAGGAGAGACGATGCAAATCCATGGATCAGAGACCCAACAGAGTATACTCCGGCTGGCGTCCAATGACTACGTTGAATATCATGTAGACCGCTTTGTGGTTGTCAGGCACGCGGATCTTGGCTAAGCGAGTACTGAAGATAGTGGGTGATTGTCACCGGTCACCCCTTCAGTCTGACTTAACTGAATTAAGTACGAGAGTATATCTTGGAGAAGAAGTAGGCGTGAATTGAAAGAAAAACAATAGTACTTGCATTAATTCATGAGGAACAGCAGAGCTCCTCACCTTAATCTATGAGGTGTAGAAATTCCACCGTTGAAAATACATAAGAACAAAAGGTCTAGGCATGGCCAAATAGCTAGCCTCCCAAATGGCATAAGAATTCGAAAACAGGGGAAGAAGACCTGATCAAAGGATCAAAAAGTCGTCCAAAGATATGAATACAATAGTAAAAGTGCTATTTATACTAAACTAGTAAATTAAGTTTACAGAAAATGAGTAACTAAGTACAGATAGTGCAGAAATCCACTTCTGGGGCCCACTTGGTGTGTGCTTGGGCTGAACATTGAAGCTTTCACGTGCATAGGCTCTTCTTGGTGTTAAACGCCAGCTTGGGTGCCAGTTTGGGCGTTTATCTCTATCTTTGGTGCCAGTTCTGGCGTTTTACGCCAAAAAAGGGTCTCTGGTAGGCGTTTGGACGCCAGTTTGGGCCATCAAATCTCAAGCAAAATATGGACTATTATACATTGCTGGAAAGCCCAAGATGTCTACTTTTCAACGAAATTGAGAGCTCACCAATTGGGATTCTGTAGCTCCAGTAATCCACTTCGAGTGCAAGAGGGTCAGAATCCAACAGCATCTGCAATCCTTTCTCAGCCTCTGAATCAGATTTTTGCTCAGGTCCCTCAATTTTAGCCAGAAAATACCTGAAATCACAGAAAAACATACAAACTCATAATAAAGTCCAGAAATGTGATTTTTGCATAAAAACGAATAAAAATATACTAAAAAGTAACTAAAACATACTAAAAACTACCTAAAAACAATGCCAAAATTATCCGCTCATCAACTACGCAAGAATCCATTCGTCAAAATGGTGCCGTTGCCTGGGAATTGCAAACGTGTTCCTTATTATTGGTTATTGTAAATATTTGCTTTTTGCTTGCTTGTTAGTTTTTGTTAGTTTTAGAATTTTGTTGATTATTTTTATTAGTTTTTGTTCTTGTTAGCTACTATGAATTCTCACCCCTTTGGCTATGAGTTTAGTTCAAATTATGTTGTAGGGAATGAAAGCTATAATGTGAATATGCATCAAGGTTAGGACAATCAAAGGTGGGAGGAGCCTCAAGGATTTGATCAACCCTCTTGGCAACAACCTCCTCCAATGCACTATGACTGACAACCATTCTATAATGCATACCAAGACAATAGTTATGGTGGACCTCATCGTGACAACCAACCTCCACCAAATTACTATGGTCAAGAGCCATTCCAAGGTGCGTACCAAGATGATAGATATAGTGGACCCTCTTGTAGTTACCAACAAGCACCACCATATGCCTATGAACCACCTCCTCAACATAGCTTTGAACCACCCTACTCACAAGCCCCTTTTCACCATTCACCTTCATATGATCTTAACCCATATCCCCCATACCAATTACCATATGAATCATACACAAAACCACCCCAATTTTAATCCAATTACTCCTAAGAACCACCACCTCCATATACACCATGTCCATATCCATCAACCCAAGAGCCTTATGATCCCAATTATGTTATCCAAGAAGAACAAGAGTCACAGGATCGTCTCAAGAACACACTGGATCAATATCAAGCAGCCGTTCATCAATTAGAGTAAGTGGTAAGCCAAAAAGCACACGAAGCTTCCATAGCCAAAGAATCTCAACTGGAGAACACGGAATTGAAGTGTGTTGCGCAACAAGTGGACAAGATGGAAAGTGTTGAACCGCCACATCCTTATTATGATGGACCACCCTCATATCATAAACCTTTCCTCCCAAATAATGAACCCTCTTATCCATCCCGATCTCCCATGGATGACACTACAAATGTTCTTCTTCCAGAGGAAAGAGAGATGCAAGGGACGACACAAGAGTTCCTGGAGAATATGCTAAATTTCACGGCCGCCTTGGGCGAGTTAATAAGTCGATTAGCCTTCCAACGGCTGGATACTCAAGGAACTCCCACAGCTACATATGAAGAATCTAATGAAGCGTGTAGCATGGAGGTGACACTAAAAACTCCAGTGGACAATGTGGGACGTGACTTTGTATTCGAACAAGTGGAGGAAGCCGTAATAGTTGAAGAGGAAGATGTGGTTGAAGACTTAGGAGATGCTGAACCCCCATGGGAATCTAAAGCTGTGGAATATTCCCCCAAGGAGTTTAAAATTGATGTTGAGGAGGGTAGTGCACAACCTCCAAGACATGTTCCATATGAAGAATTGGACGGAATAGATCAAGAAACAAGTTCCCTTGGTGAGGATGATCATGGAGCAAGTCTTCCTATTGATGAATCCTTCTCTACAATTGAACCCTCTCCCATGCCTTTGGTAAGAAATGAAGAAGAGATTGAATTGGAAGAAAGCTACCAAGAGGAAGCGGTTGCAGTTGAAAAGGCTTGCAAAGAGGTGGAAGAATCCAAAGAAGAGCACAAGGGAGTGGAGCATGTAAGCCCAGTGGAAACACCTCTCCCAAACCCATTACCATCCAATACAACATTCAAGTGGGTAAAATTCTTATCCTTAACCTTTACTTTCCCACTTGAATATGGTCTACTTGAGACGGATGGTCAACTTAGAGCTCTTTGTGGCGTTAAGAGTAAGAGAAGATGGTTAGTGGTAGGAGTTGTCACTCTAGGTTCATAATGATTGCACGCTCAAAGTTTGATATCAATGGTTGGCGTAGAACCAAAGTGAATGGGTCTAAGAGGATGTTTGGGTACTTAAATGAGAATTCCAAGGCTTAGCCATCCGGATGGAATCATGATGATCCACTTCAAGACGGGTGTAGAAACAAGATTTGGGATCCGGGCATACAAGAGGATCAACTTTGGGAGATCAAAGCTTGTGGAGAACTTTATCAAGGCTTGGTGAATTTATTTGGAGATGTTGAAGCTTATTGGAAGTCCAAGCGTTGGTGGTACTTTCAAGATGAGTTCAAGCACAGGCCACCATGACAAGGAGCTCACCAAAATGTCCAACTTAAGGACAATAACTAAAAGTGCTAGGTGGGAGACAACCCACCATGGTATGATCTTTCATTTCTATCCTTATTTTTATTTTATTTTATTCTATTTTTCTATTAGTATCCAGTCATCATGTCTGCATCAGCATCTGTATTCTGCATTCTGCATTTTGCATTAAAAGAAAGGGTGTTCGATGAGCAAGCGTTAATGATGCGTACGCGTCATGCGTGACTTCGCAACACCAAGGAAGTAACCCGGGAGTTACGCGGGAGTGGCGCAGGAAGCGTGCCTTGCGCACAAGAAAGCCCACGCATACGCATACTTCATGCGTGCGCATCCCTTGCAGTTTTGGCTAACCACGCGTACGCGTCCAGGACGCGCACGCGTGACAATGGAAATCGGCGTAAATGCGTATTTGAACAGAAAGTTGTGGTGGTCTGGCACTGGAACTGTGCTAGAGGCACACAACCATCGACGCGTACACGTCCTTAACGCGTGCGCGTCGATTTCATTTCATGGTCACTCATGCGTACGCATGCAGTACGCGCGTGCGTCGCGTGCACCGTCTAACCTAATCAGGGCCTGATTTCATATCATCCACCCGTCCAATCCTAATTCTTTTCAATCCTAATTATTTCTTCTTTCCTCTTTCTTTCTTCTTCCTTATTCTTTCTTCATATCTATTACTTTCTTCTTCCCTTTTTCATCTTCTACATCAGGTTTCTTTTCTTCCTCCCCTCTATTCTTTCATTCATTCATCTTTTAATTACTGCATTTAATTATTTTTCTTTCTTCTAAATTTTGTTTTAGCTTAATTATTTATGGTTTCTTTTTCTTCCTTTTTTCATGCTTTTTTATGTTGGTGTTGGAGCTTTATTTGGGTTCTACCTTATTGTAATTGAGCTTGTGAATATTATGAGGAGTGGTTTGACAATTGATATTTTAATTTGGCTCTCATATACATTTGGAGTATATTATTTTCATTCCTACTTTAACTTGCTCACCAAGTGTTTGTGAAAAAGCCTATGACATCTTAAACTCTATTTTGTTTTACTCCTCTTTTACTTGAAATGCCTCTTTTTCAAAACACTTGCATTCCACATGCAATTAGGATTATCATTCACAATTGTCATCATTACAAATACTCTTTTATTTGGCACATTTATTACTTGATGCTTGAGTTATGCTTCTCATGCCTTCGCTTGCATGCTTTTAAACCTCTTGCATCTAGTTGCTCTAATATGCCTTCATTGACTTCAATTGATGTCCTATTTGCATGTAGTCACAACCATGTATTTAAGACATTATCCTTTACCTTGGCAGTGATTATCACTTGAACCTTCCTCCTCCCGGTTCTAGCTATTTGAATTACATGTCCCTTTCCTTTCCCCCTCTTTCAGGCTGGCCACCAAGAAGGGTAAAGCGAAAGCCTCTACAAAGACACAGGCCAAGAGAAGAACAAAAAGAGCATCAACTGAGGAAGCACAACCTCTGCCCACCTGCACAGCCTTGCATGCACCGAGGACGGTGCAACCTTTAAGTGTGGGGAGGTCGATACCGACTTCTGCGGGTTAGTTAGCTCCTTCTTAACACCAATGTTTAATTTTTCTTTGTTAAATTAGTTGTTGCATTTGCATGTTTGATTGCATGTTTGTCTAATTTCGTGCATATTCTACCACTTCTTGGTTGAAGTGATGAACTCTTTTCCAAGAAATTATTTTATAGCTTTTCACTAATTTAAATCAAAATTTTTGTTAAACTTGTTTGAAAAAAATTTATTTTAGAACATGGTTTAGAGCTCGAACACACAAAACCCGTGAGATTTTGAGCCTAATCGATTGGTTGCATTTTATCAACCAATATTTTGTTTTGGTGTGTATTGTTCTCTCTATAATTGTGATCTTTGTGTTGCTTAATTCTATATTTCCATTGTTTGATGTATGCATGCACTTCCATGATTGAGGCCTTGTTTCACTGAGCTTACATACCCATATGGCCTTACCTTTCATTATCCTTTGTAAAACAAAGTTGAGCCTATTTTACCCATTTGTTCTTTACTTTAGCACATCATTAACTCTAAGCGGAAAACAATAATGTCCCTAATTTGAATCCTTGGTTAGTTTAGACTAGTGAGGGTGCTCATGATTTAAGTGTGGGGAAATTGAGTTTGCCAATATTTGGTTTGAGAATTGGGTGTTGTATATTCTTGTGAAAATGTGAAAAAAGAATGTTGAGGACATGTTATGCTTTCAATACCTTAATCATATGCATTGAAAAAAAATACAAAGAAAGAAAAAAGAGAAAAAGAAAAAAAAGAGCAAATAATATAAAGGGGACAAAATGCTCCAAAGTAAATGATGATAGCAATGCATATGTACTGTACTCAAAATCAGATGCATGAATATGTGAAAAACATAATTAATGGGTAGTTAGATTCTGCATTTTAATTACATGGATTGTCTTAAGTTAGGTGAAAAGTTTAGGTTAATTAGGGATTCAGATTTTAGTCCACTTGACCAAATACAATCCCACCTTGACCATAACCCTATTACAACCCTTAAAAGACCTCTTAATATGTGTATTTATGCATTAATTCTTTGTTGATTGGTAGAAGAAGAGAAAGCCTTAGAAAGAAATGTTAGTAGAAAATTGAGAGAATCGAACCTTAAACACTTGAGCGATTAGAGTGTATACACTTCCAGTGAGGGTTCGATGCTCGATTCTTTGTTCCCGGCTTTCATGAGCTATTTTCTTCCGCAAGTCTACTTGTACTACAATTTTATGATTTAAATTAGTGAAAGCCAGTTCATATTTGTTCTTAAAAGATTTATTTGCTTTTAACCAAGTAGGTAGAAACATTTTGCATGTAGTTCCATTCACACAGATAGTTTGCATTTCATAAATTCTACCATTTCTCTTCACTCTTACAGTTTCTCTTGAGCTTAGCATGAGGACATGCTAATGTTTAAGTGTGGGGAGATTGATAAACCACTATTTTATGGTTTATCTTGCGCTCATTTGAGTGGTTTTTATCAAGTCTTTGCTCACTTATTCATATAATTTGCATGATTTTACAATTCCTTCCTAATTCTGCGATGTAGCTGGAAACATGTTTCCTAAGTCTTTAAACTGTTAATTTTGATTATCTTTTATTACCATTCGATACCGTAATCTGTGTGTTAAGTGTTTCCAGGCTTTATAGGGCAGGGATGGCTTAGAAGATGGAAAGGAAACATGCAAAAGTTTTGAGAAGCTGGCAGTGAAGCGTATGCATGAACGATGCGCACGCGTTCCTAGCGAAGTAGACGAGCGACGCGTACGCGTGACTTACGCGTACGCGTGACTTACGCGTACGCGTGACAAGGAATTTGGCCAAATGATGTGCACGCGTGAGTGACGCGTACGCGTGACAGACGCCACGTGCAGAAAGTTGCAGAAAGCGCTGGGGGCGATTTTTGGGCTCCTTTTGGCCCAGTTCCAAGCCCAAAAAACACAGAATAGAAGCTGCAGAATGGGGGAATCAAAGGAAATTTTCATTCACACTATTTTAGATTTTAGATGTAGTTTTCTAAAGAGAGAGAGGCTCTCTCTCCTCTCTCTAGGTTTTAGGATTTAGGATTTCTTCTTAGTTTTAGGTTTATTTCTCCTCCAATTCCAAGTTCAATGTTCCTTTAATTTAATGTTCTTCTACTTTTATTCTATTACTTTAGTTTATCTTCTTATCTTGTCAATTTATTAATGCAAAGAGTATTTTTCTATTTAATTTCTTTATTTGCTGATTATTTTTAATTAAGTTTAATTACCATGTCAATGGAGTAGGCCTCCAACTTGGCGTTAGAGTTAGATTAATATTTGAGACCCTTGAGTTGGAATACTCAAGAGTTAATTGGTAATTTGAAGTTGTTGGCCAGCTTTCTAGTTACTACACTAACCCTTCCCAAGGGAGAGGATTAGGATTTGTGAATAGAAGTTGGCTCCCAACTTATTTGACCTTCCTTCATTCGTTGAGGGTTAACTAAGTAAGAACAACAACCTATTACTAATTAATCTTGGAAAATCCAACAAGGATAGAACTTCAGATTAATCTTCTCCTAGTCAAGGCTTTTTATTTATTTTAATTATATAAAACCTCTTGTTAATTTTCATTGCTTCAATTTATAATCATTTATGTGCCCATTGCCCAAACTCCAAATTTTCCAGAAAACTCATAACCAATAATAAATATACCTCCCTGTAATTTCTTGAGAGACGACCCGATGTTTAAATACTTCGGTTATCAATTTTATTAGGGGTTTGTACTTGTAACAACCAATTTTTTGCATGAATGGATTCCTTGTTGGTTTAAAAGCTATACTTTCAACGAGCGTTTATTTGTAAAATTCTAGACTACGCAAGAATCTGTTCATCAGTCTTACCAGTTCCAAAAAAAGCTTTTTCAAAATTTTTGTTTTCAAGAATCGTTAGCTTTCTTTAATAATCTTTGTTTTTGTTTGAGTCTTTTTTTTTGTTCTTATTGCAATTTTTGATTTTTTTGGAATCTTTCTTTCAAAAATTTTTCAAAAATAGTTTCTTTGGTTAAACCTTGTATCAAACCTTTAAGTTTGGTGTCTTCTTGTTGTTTTTCTTTTAATTTTTGAATATTTTTGTTTGGTTTTCTAAAAATTTTAAGTTTCGTGTCTTTTACATGTTCTTGTGTTCTTTGATTTTTTTTTAGTTTTGTTCTTCGTGTTCTTTTTAATCTTCAAAGTGTTCTTGTGTTTTCTTTTTATTTTGATCTAAAAAATTTTAAGTTTGGTGTCTTTTTGGTGTTTGTCTTTAAATTTTCAAAAATTAGTTCCTTTAGATCTAAAAATTTTAAGTTTTGTGTCTTTCTATTGTTTTCTCTCTCTTCATTAAATTAAAAAATACAAATATCTTTTCTATTTTTATTTTAACTTAATTTTCGATATTTTCATTAAAAATTCAGATTTTAATTTCAAAATTTTTATCTTATCTTATCTCCTTTCAAATTCAAATTTTAAAAATCCAATTTCAAAATTCAAAATTTAAAATTCAAATTTAAAATTTCAAATCTCAAAATTCAAAATTTAAATTTCAAAATTCAAATCTTAAAATCAAGTCTTCTTCAAAAATCAAAATTTCAAATCTTATCTTTTTCAAATCTTTTTAAAAAATCTTATCTTATCTTATTTCAAATTCAAAATTTAAAATTCCAATTTCAAAATTCAAAATTTAAAATTTAATTTTCAAATTTCAAATTTTAAATTAAAATCTTTTTAATTCTTCTCTTATCTTGTTGAGTTTTTCAAATATTTTTAAAATTAAATCTTTTAATCTTCTATCTTATCTTGTTTTCAATTCTTTCTTAATTAGTTACTTATCTTCTCTCTCTTCTTTTTCAAAACTTCCAAACTAATTTTTCTCTTTTTTAATTTTCGAAAATTCTCTTCTTCTTCTCTCTCTTCAAAATTAATTAACTAATTTTCAATTCTTTTTTTTATTAGTTAACCTTCATTTTTGAATTTAATAAATAAATAAAATAAAAATAATAAAATATTTTAATTCTTGTCTATCTTTTCTACTTCTATTTTCTCTTCTACTTCTTCTATCTTTATTCTTCTTTCTCTCCTTCTACCTTTCTTCATTATGAACCCAAATGGGAATGAAGAGTTCAAAAGAACTCTAGGGTCTTATACAAATGCTACTACTGACTTCTATGGAAGAAGTATTAGCATACCTCACATCAGGGCAAGTAATTTTGAACTAAATCCTTAACTCATTACTTTAGTGCAGCAGAACTGCCAGTACTCTAGGTTTCCACAAGAAGAACCTACTGAGTTTTTGGCAGACTTCTTAAAGATTGCTGACATAGTACACAATGAGGGAGTACACTAAGATGTCTACATATTATTACTCTTTTCTTTTACTGTAAAGGATCAAGCAAAGAGATGGTTAGATAACCTGCCCAGATCTAGCTTGAAAACTTGGAAATAATTAGTAGACAAGTTTTTAAATCAATACTTCCCACCAAAGAAGATGACCCAGCTGAGGCTGGACATCCAAGGCTTCAAACAAGGAGATAATGAATCTCTTTATGACGCCTAGAAGAATGCTAGAAAAATGTCCCACTAAAATATTTTCAGAATGGGTAAAGTTAGACATCTTCTACTATGGACTTTCAGACATGGCTAGAATGTCTTTGGACCACTCTGCTGGTGGTTCCATACACATGAGAAAGACCATTGAAGAGGCTCAAAAGCTTATTGAGACAGTTGCCATTAATCAACATCTGTACTCATCTGTTGAGACTTCTATGAAAGGAGAGGTTAAGGCAATATCTACTGAATCTAACCCTCCAGAACAGGATAGCCCATTGACTCAGTAACTGCACGCACTTGCCCAACAACAACTGGAACTGTAAGAGGCTTTGCGAGAAACTCAAGCTTCTAACAAGAATGTAGAAGCCCAGGTTTGTCAGACAAGCCAACAGTTATCTAAGCAGATAACAGACGAATGCCAAGCTATTCAACTGAGGAGTGGGAAATCCTTCAACACCCAACCTCAGTACAACAAGAAAGAAAAGCAAACAGAGGGACACCAAAATGATGTCCAAGACGTCTCTAAAGGCATTGAATCCCTAAAAAAGAATGCCAGTAACATTCAACACCAAGAAGGGGAATCTATCCCTGGAGTTAAATGCCCAACAGGGGGCAGTAGCCGTGGCGTTGAACGCCAGGAAGGGGGCAACAATATGGGCGTTGAACGCCCAGGCAAGGGAGGCCAGTCATTTACTGATAACAACCCTCATAAGCAAGCTAGTAACCCCCCTTCCAAGACACAAGGTACTCGGCCTTCATCAACCAAGATTGATGTGTACAAGGCCAAGTTACCATACCCTCAACGACTGTAGAAAGCAGAAAAGGATAGGCAATTTTCCAAATTCATAGATGCTTTTGAAAAGCTAGAGATCAAAATCCCCTTTGCAGAGGCGCTTGAACAAGTGTGTTCATGTGCTAAGTTCATGAAGGAAATACTGAATAACAAGAGGAATTGTAGGGAAGTAGAGATAGTAGCTCTCACTAAGGAGTGCAATGCAGTCATTCAGAGAAACCTTCCTCAGAAACTGCAGAGACACCTTAACACTCTTCTCAGAGACACATAAGTGAATTCAAGAGAAAATTGTCTAGCCCTCATTAGTACCAATGAGGCCGAACCTCAGAAGCATGCTACTGAGGGACTTAAGGCAATCACAAACCAGAAGAATCCTGAGAATTCCATTGAGCACGCCCCCACAGAGGAGAAGGAACCTCGAGTTGAATCTTCTATGGGTATGCAAGAGGAGCATGTGACTCTCACAGAGCATGCCCTTGTAGAGGCAAAAGAGCCTCAAGAGCTATCTTTCCTTGGCGTGCAGAAAGAACTGGCAGATGAGCAGTTGGCTCATTCCCCAACAGCCCTTAAGGAGTTGCAAGTCAATATCTCTTTTACAGAGGTATTTGAAAAGAAAGACCTAAGGAGAGATAAAATAGAGGTACTTATTGAGAAGTACAGTATCCTAATTCAGAATGAGCTGCCAAGGAAGATGCCAGATCCAGGGAGCTTTCAGATCCTACGGACTACAGGAAAGATAATTTTTGCAAAGTCCTGTATGATCTTAGCTTAAGTTTAAATCTGATACCTTCCACTAAGGCAGAAGCCGAATCTAGAGAGACTGGGAAGGCATTGAACGTCAGTGAGAAAGCCTTCACTGGGCGTTCAACACCCATAATGGCAGCAAGCCTGGCGCTGAACGCCAGTGAGGAAGCCTTTACTGGGCATTCAACGCCCATCCTGGCTGCAGAGCTGCATTGAACGCCAGCCAGGGAGCACTGGTTGGCGTTCAATGCTCAAACAGGCAGGAACTCTGGCGCTCAACGTCAGTGAGAAACCTCTCATTGGGCGTTCAACGCCCAACCAGACAGGGAAGCTAGCATTGAACGCCAACCAGGATACCCCTATTGGGCGTTCAATGCCCAAAAGGATAGAGGAACTAGTGTTTAATGATAGTAATGGTGCACAGCAAGGGCGTTCAATGCCTAAAGAGCTAACAAAGCTGGCATTGAATGCCAATCAAAGCACACCCTCTGAGTGCTCAACAACCACTCCAGAAATCCTTATCCAATAACCAAAGGAAGCCAAGGCTCACGTAAAGACCATTGAGGTTCCTTTGAATGCACTCCTGCAATGCATGAGTTCTGATGAATACTCATCCTCTTATGAGGATGAAGACACTAGGGAAGAGCAAGTTGCTTAGTACCTATGAGCTCTCATGAAGCTGAATGCCAAGTTATTTGGTACAAAGCCCTTGGAGGAAGAACATCCATTACTTTCCAAAGAACTCCATGCTTTGGTTCAACAAAAGCTACCTCAGAAGCTTCTAGATCCTGGATGCTTCCTGATTTCTTGCGCCATAGGCACTATGACATTTGAGAAGCCTCTGTGTGACCTAGGCTCAAGCATAAACCTCATGCCACTCTCTATAATGGAGAAGTTGGGAATCCAAGAGGCACAAGAAACAAGGATTACCTTGCATAAAGACTGGATGGTGTTCGAGGTTCTTGACCTTCCATTACCCCCTGACAAGGGAGGCACTATGATAAAGGATTTAGCATCCAAACCTCCTCCCTTGGGTGAAACCAATTCAATCCCTCTTAAGACAAAACGTAAGTTTGGTGTTGGATGTACACTATCCACAAAGGAGGAAAGCCCCAAAAAGAAGATACCTAGGGGCTGAAAAAACAAAAATATCCCTATTGAAGGATTTTCACCATGGAAAATGGTAATGTTCACTAATCTCATCATGGTATTCATCATGGAAGAGGGAAATGGTACTTAGGGACACCAGCATATTGCTGCAAGCCCAACCCTGCCTCATGCAATAAACAAGATCCTGTCTCTTGAGCGTCTTAAGCTAATCCATGAGAGCACAGGAAGGAAGCTTCCAGTAAAGAGGATGGATTTATTCCTCTATGACTATCTTCCTCCCTAAAAGGAGCTGTCCATCAAGCTAATTGTAAATCATGTTGCTTGTATGCGAAGTTTGTATTCGTAGGTTTTGATGAATGACAAACCAACAAACGACATGAAAGACAAACCAACAAACAACTTGAATGAACAAGCATGTTGAAAGATCAACCAACATTCAACATTGAGAAATGAAGAGTTGAAAGCAACACAACAACAACAAGAAACTCAAGTCCACAACATTTGAAGACAAGTATAGTGTCTTAGGACTTAGGTAACTTCTTGTTAAGAACCAATTGCTAAATCTCTCAACACACACTCACAAAATGTTTTGATGCACATCTTGCAATTCGATGCTAGCCAAATGGTTTAAAACTTGTTTTTCAAAAGTACAAAAGCATAGGAATTGACTCCAACAAGTTTGAGATCAATCCTAAGTATTTTAAAGTGATTTTAAGCCATTCTTTAAGGTTTGCATCGATGCACACTCATCTTGCATCGATGCAAAGCATGCGACGACTTGTTGAATCGATGCAAAGATGTTTGCATCGATGCAACCTAGCTGAAAATTCAAATTTCAGCTTCAAAGACACATTTGCATCGATGCAAAGTGTTATGCATCGATGCAAATAATTCAAAAACATAAAAAAACGGCTAGTTTTGACAAAAAGGCTCCATCCCATTAACTCCCCAACGTTTCTAAGGTTTGGGGAGTCTATAAATAGATGGATTGAAGCCTTATTTCAGTGATTTGATTTTTTGCAAACTATATTGTTCATATTCTTTCATTCTACACATTTTTTAAGGTGCTATAATACACAATTTGAGAGAGCAATATCAATTGGTTCAATAGTGCTAAACTTGTAATCATACACTCTTCTAGAGAGTACTCATTTCATCTCAACAATTCTTTGTGAATTGTTTTCTTGTACACTTTGTAAATTGGAGTGTGATCTCCAAGGTTGAGTCAAGAGTTATAAACACTATAGTCGGTGAGGATACCAAAGAGGTATACTAAGTACTCAAGGCAAATCTTAGAGAAGGTATCTCTAAGTGGAGTGGGTTAGTATACGAGTGGTGATCATATACCGTGAGGTGTTAGAAACTAAGGACTCGGATTGTAAAAGGTTTTGCACGAGCACCTTGAAGCTTGGCAATAGTGGAACTTCTCAATTGCGATTGAGAAAGAAAGTGGACGTAGGACAAGGATTGTGCCGAACCACTCTAAATAGCGTTTGCATCTCTCCAAACTCATCTCTTCAATATTATTGTCTTTTACCTTTGAGCAAATAAATTGTGATCGAAAAGTAGCTTCGTAAGTACTTAAGGAGTAGCTTAAGTCCGATTGGTGAAAAGCTTGATCAATTTATTTGAATTAGTGTCTATTGGAAAGTAAAAGCTCCTTATAAATGCTTAGCAATTGAGTTAAGCTCTTGGAAAAATACTAGTACAATAACACTTTTGTATATTGTCTTTAACTTTCTCAAAAAGATTCATTGTTGTTGCAATACTCAATTCACTCCCCCTCTTGAGTAATTGTGCATAGGTTCTACAAGTGGTATCAGAGCTTAACCCTTTGAAAGACTTAACCGTTTAAGGGAAAAGATCATGGCAAGCACAGGCTTTAACAACAACAACACTAGCGAAAGTAACTCAACCGCTAGACCTCCTCTTTTTAGCGGAACAAATTACTCTTATTGGAAAAATAAGATGAGAATTTGGATCCGTTCTCAAGATGTGAGAATTTGGAAAGTGATTGAGAATGGAAATCACATTCCAACAAAGACAACAAGCGCTAAAGAAGGAGAAGTCTCCGTCTCAAAGCAAGTACCGAAAGGAGAAGATGAATATAGTGACGATGATTGGAAGAAAGTGGCAATGAATGATAAAGCCATCAACTTCATTCATTGTGCACTTAACGATCATGATTATATGAAGATCTCTACATGTGAAACCGCTAAAGAGATTTGGGATAAACTCCAAATCACTTACGAAGGAACCGACCACGTTAAAGAATCAAAGGTATTTATGTTGGTTCATGAATGGGAAAATTTTAAAATGAAAGATGAAGAGAGCATTGAAGAAGCTCTTGAAAGACTCTCCAAGATCTTCAACAATCTAAGCATGCTTGGCACAAAATACAATGATAAACAAATTGTGACCAAGGTGCTTACAAGCCTTACACCAAAATGGAACTCCAAAGTGAACACCATTGTGGAAGGAAGGCTCTATGATCAACTTACATTTGATCAACTACGAGGTAATCTTCTCACCTATGAAATGACTATGCTAAATAGACAAAAAGGTGAAGAAAGCAAGAAGAAAAGTCTCGCTCTTAAAACAACATCACTGCAAGAAGAGAGTGATGATAATGAAGAAGAAGGAGATGAAGAATTTGCACTCTTATTAAAAAGATTCAATAAGTTTGCAATGAAGAAAAACTTCAAGAGCAAAACAAAGGTACCAAAATGCTATGAGTGTGGAGAAGTTGGACACATCAAACCCAATTGTCCAAAACTTCAAAAGGAGGACAAAAACAAGAAATTTAAGAAGAAGGAGAAAGCATACATATCATGGGAGAACGAGGATGAATCCGACTCCGATGACGACAAGGTTGCAAATCTTTGCTTAATGGCAAGCGAAGAAAAGGTTAGTGATGACAACTCCACTTCTTTTAATTTACAAGATGAATATGATGCCTTACTTGAGGTGTACACAAAACTTACCCAAGATTATTCTCTCCTAAAGAAAAAGAATATGGATCTTTTAAAACAAAATGAGATGTTGAAAAACGAGAATATCAATCTTGGAAAAGATAAGTGTAGCACAAGTAGTGATCCATACAAATCTTGTAAAATGCATGAAAATGAAATTACAAATCTTAAGAACACTTTAGCTAAGTTCAATGAATCTTCAAAGAACTTAGATAAAATGTTGAAAAACCAAAAGCATGTTCATAATAAGGAAGGTTTAGGTTTTGAAAAAGGAAAATTTAAAAATGCTAAAACTCCTATTAGGCAACCGCAAGCCCAAAAGGCAAGCATGCCTAAAAGGAATGAAGCCTTTAAACATCCTCCTCAACATGTTTCATTTAGAAATTATAATCACAATGCATATAGATCAAAAGATGTTGCATTTAGGAAACAACCTAGGCAACCATTTAGAAACATGCATAGGATGCATAATCCAAATGTCATATGTCATTATTGTAATAAAGTAGGTCATATAGCACCCGTATGCTTTACTAGAATTAAACATATAAACTTTTGTAGTCAAGATACGAGATGGGCACCTTATGGGCATTATGCTCATACTAACCATCAAGGACCCAAATTCACTTGGGTACCTAAATCCCAATTTTAATTATTTTGTAGGTACGTGTTGGAGCTAAGGATACAAATTGGTATGTTGATAGTGGATGCTCCAAACACATGACCGGCGATGAATCAAAGTTCACCGCAATAGAGCCTACAAACGGAGGAAACGTGATCTATGGAGACAACAACACCGGCAAAGTAATCGGCGTTGGAAAAGTTGGTAAAAATCCTTCTACCTCCATAGATAATGTTATACTTGTCAAAGGTCTCAAACATAATCTCCTTAGTGTTAGCCAACTTTGTGACAAAGGAAACTTAGTCACCTTTGATTCAAAATGTTGTTTGATAAAAAGGCAAGACACTAATGAAATTGTGCTAATTGGGCACCGTGTTGACAATGTATACATGATTAATCTAAATGAAGTTTCCTCAAATGATGTGAAATGCCTTGTTAGTAAAAATGATGAAACTTGGTTATGGCATCGTAGAGTAGCTCATGCTAACATGGACCATCTTAACAAGTTGGTCTCTAAAGAGTTAGTAATTGGCTTACCAAAGCTACGTTTTGAAAAAGACGTCCTTTGCGACGCATGTCAAAAGGGAAAACAAGTAAAGGCCTCTTTTAAATCCAAAAACATTGTTTCAACAACAAGGCCATTACAACTTTTGCACATGGATTTATTTGGTCCTTCTAGGACTATGAGCTTTGGTGGCAATTACTATGCTTTAGTTATTGTTGATGATTACTCTCGATTTACATGGACCTTGTTCTTAGCAAACAAGAGTGATGCATTTCGAGCATTCAAAAGATTAGCCAAAGTTATTCAAAATGAAAAGAATTTGCATATATCATCTATTAGAAGTGATCATGGTGGAGAATTTGAAAACAATCTTTTTGAAACTTTTTGTGAAGAAAATGGCATTGAGCATAATTTTTCCTCTCCTAGAACACCACAACAAAATGGTGTGGTTGAAAGGAAAAATCGTCATTTAGAAGAAATGGCGAGAACTATGCTCAATGAGGCTAATATTCCTAAGTACTTTTGGGCGGATGCGGTTAGTACCGCGTGTTATGTTATGAATAGGATTATCATTCAACCTATTCTTAAGAAAACACCGTACGAATTGTACAAAGGAAGAAAGCCAAATATTTCCCACCTTCATGTCTTTGGTTGTAAATGCTTTATTCTAAATAATGGAAAAGATAACTTAGGCAAATTTGATGCTAAGGCTGATGAAGGAATCTTCTTAGGCTACTCTTTAACTAGCAAAGCTTTTAGAGTATATAATAAACGCATCATGACTATGGAAGAAAGTATTCATGTCGCTTTTGATGAAACTAACCGTTGTTGTGCTAGAAAAGATTTTGATGAAAATGTAGAAAACTTCGATTCACTAAATTTGAATGGTGAAGACAAAGAAAAAGATTTAAATGAAGCCTCTACAAGCTCAACAAAGGATAGTGTTCAAGTTGAAGAAATTGAACCATCACAAGCACAAATAAATGCACTTCCAAAGGATTGGCGTACTTCAAAGGATCATCCTCTAGACAACGTCATTGGTGATGTTTCGAAAGGGGAAAAGAAGGAACTTTCGTTAGCCCAACCAAATATTGCAAGGAACTGCTCAAAAGATTTGGAATGGACAATGCTAAGGCAATGGACACACCAATGAGCACTACTTGCTACCTTGACAAAGATGAACAAGGTAAAAGCATAGATGTAAAGAAGTATAGAGGCATGATAGGATCATTACTTTATCTAACGGCAAGTAGGCCAGATATCATGTTTAGTGTATGCATGTGTGCGAGATACCAAGCTAATTCTAAGGAATCTCACTTAAGTGCGGTAAAAAGGATTATGAAGTATCTCATAGGAACATTAAATGTTGGATTGTGGTATCCGAAAGGATCCACTTGTGATTTGATTGGTTATTCCGATTCCGATTTTGCCGGTTGCAAATTGGATAGGAAAAGCACTAGCGGCACTTGTCACTTGCTAGGAAACTCTCTTGTTTCATGGCATAGTAAGAAACAAGTAAGTGTAGCCTTGTCTACCGCCGAAGCCGAGTATGTAGCCGCCGGTAGTTGTTGCGCCCAAATTTTATGGATGAAACAACAACTTATGGACTATGGACTCATGCTTGATCACATTCCTATCAAATGTGATAATACTAGTGCAATAAATTTAACCAAGAATCCGGTTCAACATTCAAGAACCAAGCATATTGAGATTAGACATCACTTCATAAGAGACCATGTTGAAAAGGGTGATGTGGTAATTGAATTTGTCGAAACTAGTAAACAACTAGCGGACATCTTCACTAAACCTTTATGTAAAGAAAGTTTTTTTAACATCCGAAATGAACTTGGTATCTTGGATTCTAATCTAATATGATTTGTTTGAATTCATTGTATTTATATTGCTATTTTTGTATCTCTTACTAACTTAAGCATTGGAGATATCCAATTAGCCATTGTTTTGTAGGTTTATGAGTTGATGAATGAGTGATTAATCTTGAGGTAGATTGAAGAATTTGAAGATTATAAACAATGGAGGATCAACAAATTGAAGTTTATAATGGTTTAAGTGAGTATATACATGATGGAACTCAAAGGATTGAAGAAAGAACCACCAAAGGATGAAAATTTGGTGATTTTGGGCAAAATGATGCATGTTGCATCGATGCAACCAAGCTTTGCATCGATGCAAAGCACACGACGTGCTATGTGCATCGATGCAAAGCCTATTGCATCGATGCAAACACGACCAAATTGTACAAAAACACGTGAATTTGGCATTTTTGAGCAACAAAACCCCACTTTTTCATCATCTTCAAACCTCACAACTCATATCCCCACATTCAAACCTCCATAACCTCCAAAACAAGCTCACATATAACTTCATACAACTCACAAAACTTTGATACCCACTACAAACAAATCACATATTTGAAGTCCCCACATTCTCCTCTACAAAACCCATAAAACAAAATCATCCACAATGCCTAGAATCAAGAGAACCATCAAGAAGTCAAAAGGCTCTTCAAGTGTGGTTCCACCTCCAAATGATCATC
This sequence comes from Arachis stenosperma, assembly GCF_014773155.1. NCBI lineage: Eukaryota > Viridiplantae > Streptophyta > Magnoliopsida > Fabales > Fabaceae > Arachis > Arachis stenosperma. The sequence continues at coordinate 45,139,291 of NC_080382.1, read as the reverse complement.
CTTTGGCAAGGTACTTTGCTTCTAATGAAGATCTTCAATTCTATGAGGCAAGGCTCGCCGGAAGAAAGGAAATTCCTCCGAGGTATTTGGATCCGACCCTTCTTGACATTCATAAGTTTGATACTCTTAAGGCTATTCTAGTTCATCAAGGCCTCATGGATTTTGTTCAAATTAAGAGTAAATATTATTCGGATTTAGTTGCCATAGCCTATAGTACACTCATGATTGAGATTGATGAGGAAGATGAATCAAATTTCACATTATTCTTCAAGATAGGAAGAAAGGATTATAGGCTAGATGGTGATGAGTTAGCCACCATTTGGGAGTTGCCAAATCAAGGTGACTTGTTTCAAGGTGGTAAAACCCCAATTGATGAATGGGGTTATTCAAAGGACAATGCCATGCATTTGTTCAACCTTGTACAAGGAGCTCACTCCAAAATTAGTTGCAATTCAATGAGTGCGGAACATAGAACTTTGTTATATCTAGTCACCTATGTATTGCAACCTAGAATATCCGGGCATGCGAATGTAAATGATGAAGATTTGATTGTCATGTGGGCTATGATAAATGGGATTAAGATTAATTGGCCATACTTTATAGTACAACATATGATTAGGCTCAAGATAAAGGATAGGAATGGTGGATTAGGATTCCTTTGCCTATGGTCTAAAGTCTTTGATTATGTTGGTATTGATGTATCAAATGAGATTGCCAAGGAAGTACCACCTCAATCTTGTATCAACACTCATCTTCTCAACAAAATGGAAAGAAGAAATGTTGATGAACAAGGTCCTCAAGAGCAAGCTCCTCCACAAGCACCTCAAGCTTAAGAACCACCCTCCTTGGTTGATGTAATGAGAGAATTACAATCCATCAACCAAAACATCCAAAGGATTGAAGTAGAGCATGGTAGGCAACTTGAAGCACTTAATCGTCGTGTGTCTCGTGTGGATCATCGCACGGGTCGCTTGGATCGTCGTATTGATGACTTATATGAGCATTTCGGCATCCACCTACCATATGAAGAGGATACTGATGATGATGAAGACCAAGATTGATTGTCTCCTCTTCATCAAGTCACTTTTTATTGCTTTATGCTCATTTGATTATATGAATTGTTAAACTAACTCCTAGTAAGCTAAGAATTTCTATTATGGTTTAAATACTTTGATATTTCCTTCATAAATAACTCAAAATAGGCTTGGTACCCCTATTTTAAGTTAATGTGCATGCCTTGATATATTTCATTTCTTTAGGGGGAATTATGCATGCTTATTATATATAAAAAGAAATCAAATTCTTTTTGAAAGGGGGAATATCTCATCCTTGAGATTAATAGAGAAATTGAACTTAAAAAAAAATTCATTGTTTTATGCATGCTTCTATGACACATTTCAAACTCACTTCTTTTTGATAATGTCAAAAGGGGAAAGAAAAGTTTGAGGATATTTGAAGTTTTGAACTTTTGAAAAAAGGAAGAAAAGTTTGAGGATATTTGAAGTTTTGAACTTTTGAAAAAGAAGAAGTTTGAGGATTTGAAAAGAAGAAATAAGTTTGCGAAACAATGATTTCAAAAAGACTTCCGCTAAGCAAAAACTTTGATATCTAAATCGTTTTCCTTGATAAACGCCCTTTAAAGGAACAAATGCACATATTTAGGGGGAACTCCTGCAAAATTTTTTTTTGTGAAGTCTTCTCCAAAGCTTTCTATAAAACAAAGTGCATTATTGTTGCTTTCAAAATCATTTATAAATGCATATCCTCAAAATTGGTTTGTCATTATCAAAAAGGGGGAAATTGTAAATCATGTTGCTTGTATGCGAAGTTTGTATTCGTAGGTTTTGATGAATGACAAACCAACAAACGACATGAAAGACAAACCAACAAACAACTTGAATGAACAAGCATGTTGAAAGATCAACCAACATTCAACATTGAGAAATGAAGAGTTGAAAGCAACACAACAACAACAAGAAACTCAAGTCCACAACATTTGAAGACAAGTATAGTGTCTTAGGACTTAGGTAACTTCTTGTTAAGAACCAATTGCTAAATCTCTCAACACACACTCACAAAATGTTTTGATGCACATCTTGCAATTCGATGCTAGCCAAATGGTTTAAAACTTGTTTTTCAAAAGTACAAAAGCATAGGAATTGACTCCAACAAGTTTGAGATCAATCCTAAGTATTTTAAAGTGATTTTAAGCCATTCTTTAAGGTTTGCATCGATGCACACTCATCTTGCATCGATGCAAAGCATGCGATGACTTGTTGAATCGATGCAAAGATGTTTGCATCGATGCAACCTAGCTGAAAATTCAAATTTCAGCTTCAAAGACACATTTGCATCGATGCAAAGTGTTATGCATCGATGCAAATAATTCAAAAACATAAAAAAACGGCTAGTTTTGACAAAAAGGCTCCATCCCATTAACTCCCCAACGTTTCTAAGGTTTGGGGAGTCTATAAATAGATGGATTGAAGCCTTATTTCAGTGATTTGATTTTTTGCAAACTATATTGTTCATATTCTTTCATTCTACACATTTTTTAAGGTGCTATAATACACAATTTGAGAGAGTAATATCAATTGGTTCAATAGTGCTAAACTTGTAATCATACACTCTTCTAGAGGGTACTCATTTCATCTCAACAATTCTTTGAGAATTGTTTTCTTGTACACTTTGTAAATTGGAGTGTGATCTCCAAGGTTGAGTCAAGAGTTATAAACACTATAGTCGGTGAGGATACCAAAGAGGTATACTAAGTACTCAAGGCAAATCTTAGAGAAGGTATCTCTAAGTGGAGTGGGTTAGTATACGAGTGGTGATCATATACCGTGAGGTGTTAGAAACTAAGGACTCGGATTGTAAAAGGTTTTGCACGAGCACCTTGAAGCTTGGCAATAGTGGAACTTCTCAATTGCGATTGAGAAAGAAAGTGGACGTAGGACAAGGATTGTGCCGAACCACTCTAAATAGCGTTTGCATCTCTCCAAACTCATCTCTTCAATATTATTGTCTTTTACCTTTGAGCAAATAAATTGTGATCGAAAAGTAGCTTCGTAAGTACTTAAGGAGTAGCTTAAGTTCGATTGGTGAAAAGCTTGATCAATTTATTTGAATTAGTGTCTATTGGAAAGTAAAAGCTCCTTATAAATGCTTAGCAATTGAGTTAAGCTCTTGGAAAAATACTAGTACAATAACACTTTTGTATATTGTCTTTAACTTTCTCAAAAAGATTAATTGTTGTTGCAATACTCAATTCACCCCCCCTCTTGAGTAATTGTGCATAGGTTCTACACTAATGACATTAAAGAAGTTGTTCATACCCTGGGTCGAGCTATCCGACTCGGGATGTTCTACTGACAAGTCGACCGACCTCTTCAGGTCAGGACAATCCGACCTCTTCTCAAAGAGCTTGGCCAAATCACCAGGAAAGCCCAAAAAGGGCCCAAATGGAGGACCACGCCCCAAATCCTAAGGCAGCCCAAGCCTACAGAGAGAAGGGCGGTTCCCTTGAAGATAAGATGACCTCACTTGAAGATAAGATAACTAACTTATCTTATATAAGAAGGTCACTCTACGCCATTATAAATACACTAGAGCACCCAGGTATAACTCATACTCTGATTCTACGAAAAACCTGCTTAATACCCTTGCTAACTTAAGCATCGGAGTCCCTTGTAGGTACCACCACCCTCCGGTGAAGAAGGATCAGCAACATTGCCAGTCCAACAAGTCGGACATGATAGCTCCGACCACCACGCACAAGTCAGACACATTATCTCCGATCAGTATAGAAGATCTCATCCGAGATCGACCTACAGTTTCAGGTAACCCTCGGAACATTGGCGCCGTTGCCGGGGAACCTGAAAGTCATCCCATCACCATGGCGGACGACCATGACAATAACCACGATTCGGATCTAGAAGACAGAACACCGCACAAAAACGTGGACACTACACCAATGGATATCCCGCAACCTAACGGAGACAAAAATTCACCAAACCCGGGAGCCCTTGAGACGCTTCAAGATCTTTTAAAACAACTTGAGGAAGAAGCCCAACATCAGCGAGAAGCCAGGAAAGACCTACAAAGGGAGATAAGGCGTCGCCGAAAATTGGAGGACAAACTCCTAAAACTCGAAGCCGATCTAAAAGCCAAAGCGACTCGATCTACTCACGAGGACAGCTCCCGCAAGGACCAAGATCCATTTACCAAGGAGATCATGAAGACCAAAATCCCAAAAGACTTTAAGCTCCCGGATATGGCATTATACGATGGCACGGCAGATCCCAGCCATCACCTCAATAATTTCAGGAGTCGAATGTACCTCACGGACGCCTCGGACGCAGTCCGTTGCAAAGCCTTCCCGACCACCTTAACAAAAACAGCGATTAAGTGGTTCGACAATCTACCCCCCAGGTCCATCTCAAGCTTCGACGACCTAACCAAAAAGTTTCTAGCCAGATTCTCTATCCAAAAAGGCAAAACCAAGCACGCCCCAAGTCTACTAGGAATCAAACAAGGAGATCGGGAAAGTCTTTGCAGCTACATGGAAAGATTCAACAAGACATGTCTAGACAAACAAAGTCTGCCCACAGAAGCGGCCATCATGGGCCTCATCAATGGCCTACAAGAAGGGCCTTTTAGCCAATCCATATCGAAAAAACATCCCGCATCTCTAAATGAGGTACAAGAATGACCAGAGAAGTATATCAACATGGAGGAAAACTCTCGACTAAGAGAGACCTCAAAATCCGGATTCTCCTACTCCTCCCGAGATAAGGACAAAGAATCTAAGAAAAAAGAAAATCGATATGGGGAAAAGATAAAAAATACCACAATTATACCCCTCTTCGAGTATCCCTTGTGGATGTCTACAGAGAAGTATGCCATACTGAAAAGATACCTCCAACTCGACCACTCAAAAGCAAAAAAGGAGGACGAACCGGGCAGAATATTGTGAATATCATCGAATCTATGGACATTCCACCAACGAATGTTTCGACCTAAAAAATATCATAGAAAAAGTGGTAAGAGAAGGATAATTAGATTGGTATTTAGCGATCCGAGTAGACGATCCCAGAAAAAGAAGAAGGGATGAAGATGTCGAACAGGCAGAACAACCACCTCATACACCCGAGAGACACATCCACATGATACACGAAGGATTTACGGGAGGCAGGATCTCCAAATCATCTCGCAAAAGATATCTTAAAGAAGATTATCATGTCGAGGGAAGAGAGCAAACACCCGACATCCCCACAATTACTTTTACCAAAGAGGACGCATCCGGCATCATCTCAGGATACGACGATCCTATGGTCATCACTATCGTATTGGCAAACGCAAATCTCCACCGTACACTGATAAACCAAGGAAGCTCCGCCGACATCTTATTCAAAACTGCCTTCGACAAACTCGGCCTAGAAGAAAAAGAACTCAGAGCATATCCGAACAGCCTATTCGGACTGGGAGACACCCCAGTTCAACCACTTGGATACATCTCACTACACACGACCATTGGAAAAGGAAACCAGTCAAGAACACTCAAGATAGATTACATCGTGGTCGACATAAGTTCAGCCTACAATGCCTTAATAGGTCGGACAACATTGAATCAGCTCGGAGCAGTAGTCTCGACTCTACATCTATGCATGAAATTTCCAGCTGTAGAAGGAATAGCTACAATAAAAGCAGACCAGAAGATGGCGCGCCGCTGCTACAATGAAAGTTTAAACCTCAGAGGCAGAGGATAAGAATTCAACACAATCGAACTCGGTGGAGCTCAGAGGCGGGAAGAACTCTGCCCACAACCTGAAGGTGAAGTAGAAAAAGTCCAGATCGGAGATATCCCGGACAAAACAACCAATATTGGTACAATCCTAAAAGGAGACATAAAAGAATCACTTGTATAGTTCTTACGAGATAACGTCGACCTCTTTGCATGGAAGGCTGCGGATATGCCAGGCATAGACCCCAAGTTAATGTGCCACAAGCTAGCAGTCTACCCAGGATCTTGGCCAGTACAATAGAAACGTAGAAAGCTCGGGCCAAAATGATCCCAAGCTGTGGAAGAGCAGGTACAAGCTCTACTGGAGGCAGGAATCATAAGAGAAGTCACGTACCCACTAAGGCTAGCTAACGTTGTCTTGGTGAAAAAATCAAATGGGAAGTGGCGGATGTGCACCGACTAGATTAATCTCAACAAAGCCTGCCCAAAAGATCTTTATCCACTCCCAAGTATCGACACTCTGGTAGATGCCTCCTCCGGATATAAATACCTCTCGTTTATGGACGCATATTCGGTATACAATCAAATCCCGATGTATCCACCCGACCAAGAAAAAACCTCATTCTTAACCCCAAAAGCAAACTATTGCTACATCGTCATGCCTTTTGGACTTAAAAATGCGGGAGCTACTTATCAGAGATTAATGAATAAGATCTTTATGGATCACATCGGAAAAATCATGAAATTATATGTGGACGACATGTTAATAAAGATACAAAGTGAAAAGATGCTGTTATCCGACCTCACCCAAGTATTCGACACTATAAGAAGGCATGGCATGCGACATAATCCTGCAAAATGCACCTTCGCAATAGAAGCTGGCAAATTCTTGGGTTTTATGCTCACACAAAGAGAAATCGAGGCAAATCTGGATAAATGCCGGGCCATACTCGACATGAAGAGCCCGACTTGTGTCAAAGAAGTACAACAACTCATTGGAAGGTTGGCAGCCTTGTCCAGATTTCTAGCTGGATCAGCAATAAGATCTCTCCCCTTCTATGCCGCTCTAAGGAAGGGAAAGAGGTTTGAATGGACAACGGAGTGCGAGCAGGCCTTCCAAGATTTCAAAAGATTCCTGGGACAGCCACCTATCCTAACTCGGCCACGGTAGGGAGAACCACTTATATTATATCTCGCAGTAGGAAATCGGGCAGTAGCCTCAGCACTAGTCCGTGTAGACGACAATGGGCAACAAGCTGTATACTTCATCAGCAAAGCATTACAAGGATCCGAGCTGAACTACCAAAAAATAGAAAAATTCGCCTGTGCTCTCATAATAACATCTCGACGGCTCCGTCCATATTTCCAAGCTCACAGCATTAGGGTTCGGACCAACCAACCCATAAAAGGGATTTTGCAAAAAACGGACTTAGCAGGTAGAATTTTGCAATGGGCAATCGAGTTGTCCGAATTCGACCTTCAATATGAAGCTCGGACAGCCATCAAATCGCAATATCTAGTCGACTTCATTGTAGAATTTATAGACACTCCAGAAATTCCTACAAAATGGAATCTTTATGTAGACGATTCCTCAAACAAAACTGGAAGTGGCGCAGGTGTCATCATAAAAAGCAACTAGGGAACCCAAATCGAACTTTCCCTCAAATTCGGGTTCCCTGCCTCAAACAACCAAGCTGAGTATGAGGTACTACTGGCTGGTTTGAAGCTGGCTAAGGAGGTTGGAGCTCAAAAGTTCATCATCTTCAGCGACTCACAGGTAGTCACTTCACAAATAGGAAGGAGCTACTAAGCCAAAGATCCCACCATGAAAAAATACCTGGACAAAGCTAGGAAATAGCTCGGACAACTCGGGGAATATGAGGCCTGCCACATACCCCGAGAACAGAACGCCCGAGCCGATGCACTCTCAAAACTAGCCAGCATCAAACCAGGGGGTAATAATAGAAGCCTCATCCAAGAAATGCTACAGAACCCGTCAATTTCGGAAGAAGAAAAAGTCTTAGCCATAACAGGTCAGGATCAAGGATGGATGACTCTCATAATTAGCTACCTCAAAATAGAAACACTCCCCATAGATGAAAAGGAGGCAAAGAGGTTAAAACGGGAAGCACAATACTACACTATCATAAATAATACCCTATACAAAAGAGGGATTTCAATACTGTTGTTAAAATGTGTGCCGACTTCCAATACAAAGGAAGTTTTAGAAGAAGTACACAGTGGCATCTATTGGCCAGATTCTATTGGCCGACTCTACAAAGAGAAACCACAGAATTCGTAAAGATATATCCACCATGCCAGAAACATGCCAACTTTCACATCGCCCCACCAAAGGAGCTTATCAGCGTAACCTCACCCTGGCCATTCGCAAAATGGGGACTCGACCTTCTCGGTCCTTTCCCTCAAGGATCTGGACAAGTCAAATTCCTCATCGTATGGATAGACTATTTCACAAAATGGATCGAGGCAGAACCCTTAGCTAACGCCACTTCTCAGAGAAGTCGAAAGTTTCTATATAGAAACATTGTCACAAGATTTGGGATTCCATACTCCATCATGACAGATAATGGCACCCAATTTACAGATGCAGACTTCAGAAAGTTGGTGGCCGATCTAAACATAAAACACCAATTCACTTCGGTAGAACATCCCCAGGCCAATGGACAAGCCGAAGCTGCCAACAAAGTCATATTGGCTAGGCTAAAATGGAGATTACAGGAGGCAAAGGGAGCTTGGGCCGACGAACTCCCACAAGTCCTATGGGCATACCGGACAACGCAACATTCCACTACAAAGGAATCACCCTTCCAATTAGCTTACGGAATGGAGGCAATGATCCTGGTGGAGGTCGAAGAAGGGTCGCCCAGAGTGATCCACTATAATGAAGAAGCCAACTCCCAACTTCAAGGAAGAGGCATTAAAATGTCGAATGGCTTCAAGATACAATCAAAAGGTAGTACCGCGAGTTTTGCCAAGAACGACCTCATTCTAATCTGAAATGATATCGGAACAACTCGACCCGGAGAAGGAAAGCTGGCGGCAAACTGGAAAGGACCCTACCGAGTTGTAGAGGTACTTGGAAAGGGCTACTACAGACTATCCAAACTCGAAGGGTGAGAGCTTCCAAGGTCATGGCACACCTGCAACCTAAGAAGGTACTACAGTTAGAGGTAATAAAGATCTTAGGATAAGGCGCACTCTTTTTCCTGAAAAGGTTTTTTAATGTGTTGCCAAGCCAAGATCTACAAATTGCCCGACTTAGAGGGATAAAACACCCACATGTATATATCTGCATTCTCTTTGAATAAAGTTTTAGATTTTCTACAAATACTCAAGACGCATTAATCTGAAACGCTAAAAATTCATTGCCCGATTATAAAGCTACAAGGTCAACAGAAAGTGAAAATCAAATTCACAGCTCGATCATGAAAAGGACCAAAATAGATGAAAATCAAATTCATCAAAAGGTCGACCAAATGGGGAACAAAACCCAATCTCTATAATATCGACAAAGATGAAAAAGTGACGAAAATAGAATAATGCAAGAAGTTATCGAAAGCAATCCATAGAAAGGACCTGATGAGGTCTTAATAAAATGAGTTGCTATAAATAACTTAAAAGACAGGCCGACTTAAAGAAGTCAGACCAGTCGCCGCAATAACCAAAGTTATAAAATGTCAATCACTGGAAAGAGGCCTGGCCAACCCTAAAAAAGAGGATTGCTAAAAATAACTTATAAGGGACCGACGTAAAGAAGTCGGCCCCAAAACCAAAAAGTTATAAAAAGTAATCCCTGAAAGAGACCTGACAAAGGTCCAAGAAAGAGAATTACTAAAAATAACTTAGAAGGGACCGACGTAAAGAAGTCGGCCCCAAAACCAAAAAGTTATAAAAAGTAATCCCTGAAAGAGACCTGACAAAGGTCCAAGAAAGAAGATTACTAAAAATAACTTAGAAGAGACCGCTTCATAGTTGTTTTCTTGGTCCCCACTACTACATATTCGATGATGTTTCCTAAGCTCCACACAGAATTCTGAATTAGCTAGAAATACATATAGCAACACAAGGGAGTCCAACAAGTCGGACATCCCCTCAGGAACCTTAGAAGACGCCTCGACAATATTTTTGCGAGAAGACATGGCCAACTAATCCTACAAACAAGAAAAGAAAATGGATTACTAACCACAAAACAGCTCGGGCCATATTAAAATAAATCAGACAATATGATCCAGAGCAATACAAATAGTAAAAGGAAAGCCCCAAGACACACACCAAGGTCTAGGGGCATCCTTTGGAGGCAGTGACACAGAGCGAAAGACTCAAGAAAACCTACAGAAGCTAAAATAACCAAACAAAAGACTCTAAGCAAAAAAGACGCAAATCAGAGCAAGATCACCAAGAAAACCATCGTTCTCTACAAAGCTATCACAACAGAGAAGAGACTTTCTTTCAATTAACACTCCGAAGAGAAAAATGGATTGTTAAAGCCGCCTTTCAACTACAATTTCAGTCTACAAAAACTACCAAGCAACAAAATATACTAAGGAAAAATCATCAAAGACACAACCTTTCCCAGAATCAAACAAGCCATTATCCCAACAAGCTACAAAATCTACAGAAGCAGTAGACAAACATGCAAAGCCTTAAAACCCCATCCATCAGTAGAAACACCAAAGTACACATAAGGTTGAAAGAAAGCCAGAAAAGTACATTGCAATGAACGAACAGGCACAGAAACACGAAAAAGTTCAAGCTTTCCGACAATGCGTTCAAACAAAATTTAAAATTTTCCAAGAAACAAAGGAGCAACAAAAAGTAAAGAAATGAGAAGCCAACCTGAAATAAGAAAGCTCTGAAGAAGTTGAAAGATGGAGGAACGAAATTGCCCTTCAAACAAAGCACCAACAATCACCAAACAGCGTCACGAGGAAAAATGCGAATGTGCAAAGTCTCAGGCAAAGCAGAAAGATAGAGAGAAAAGGGAGGGAGTTACAGATAAGAGAAAAAACCATTTTCTGTGTGCAAGTTCTAAATAAAAGAAGCAAGAGAAACGGGGCATTAAAAACAAATTAATGAAGGTATTAAACCCTCGCACATTTCCAAGACAAAAAAGGTTAAAAGCACGCACTTTTAAAAGCGAAGGAGAAGCGCTTCATGTTCAAAAGCTGCAGCAAAGTCGACAAAATACTCGAGTTCGACTTCACCATAAATGGATCGAAGTCCTAAAACTGAAGACTCGACCTCAAAACAAAAGACCGAGCTCGAGCAGGGGCACTATTCATACCCTGGGTCGAGCTATCCGACCCGAGATGTTCTACTGACAAGTCGACCGACCTCTTCAGGTCAGGACAATCCGACCTCTTCTTAAAGAGCTCGGCCAAATCACCAGGAAAGCCCAAAAAGGGCCTAAATGGAGGACCACGCCCCAAATCCTAAGGCAGCCCAAGCCTACAGAGAGAAGGGTGGTTCCCTTGAAGATAAGATGAGCTCACTTGAAGATAAAATAAAAGTTAAGATAAGATAACTAACTTATCTTATCTAAGAAGGTCACTCTACGCCATTATAAATACATTGGAGCACCCACGTATAACTCATACTCTGATTCAACGAAAAGCCTGCTTAATACCCTTGCTAACTTAAGCATCAGAGTCTCTTGCAGGTACCACCACCCTCCGGTAAAGAAGGATCAGCAGCATTGCCAGTCTAACAAGTCAGACACGACACCTCCGGCCACCATGCACAAGCCGGACACGTCATCTCTGATCAGTACAGAAGATCTCATCCAAGATCGACCTACAATTTCAAGTAACCCTCGGAACAGAAGCACTTGTTGGGAGGCAACCCAACCTTAATTAATTATTTCTATTAATTCCTTAGTTTTATTTTTCTTTAAAGTTCTTTTTAGGTTCATGATCATGTGAAGCATTCAAAGTAGAGGTAGAAATGTTCAGCAGTGAAAACATAACACTCTGGATGGGGTATTTTTGGAGTTAAACGCCAGCTAGGGAGTAGACCTTGGTCGTTCAACACCAGTGCAAAGGGTAGTGAATCTGAATTCCCTAGCCTCTCAGGACCAGTGGGTCCCACAGACTCCCCACCTATTGTATTTGCTCGAGGACAAGCAAAACTCTTAAGTTTGGTGTCGCAAAAGCTTTGCTTTTTGACTTCTACCACTCTTGCAAAGAGTCATGAGGGAAGAACAACAAAGGCAAAGAAGTGACATTGAAGATATCAAGCACCACATTGGATTCTCAAGGAAGAGTACTAGCTGCCACCATTAAATGTGGATTCATTCTCTTTATCTCATTTTCTTGTGTATTTTTTTCTGTTTTCTGTTATGTTGTATTATCTATTCTCTTGTTCTTATTGCATGATCATTTGAATTTATGTCTTAAGGCTATAAAATGTTCCATCTATCTCTCACCTTACTTAAAAAAAATTTATTTGAAAAGAATTGAGAGATACATGAATTTCAAGTATATAATAAGAGTAGTTTAATTATTTTGATATGGTAACATTGCTTTTGTTTTCTGAATGTAAGAAAAAATAGTGCATATTTGAAGTTAAAAATTTAGAATGTTGGCTCTTGAAAGAATGATGAAAAAGGAAAAGTATTACTGGTAATCTGAAAAATCTAAAAATTGATTCTTGAAGTAAGAAAAAGCAGCAAAAAGAAAAATCATGTTGCAAAAGAAAAAAAATATAATGCATGCGAAAAAGAAAGAAAAAATGGTGAAAAAATAAATAAAGAGAAAAATCCATTACTGCCCAAAAATGCAGGAAAAGGAGGGCAGATTGAAAAAGCCAATAACCCTTTAAACCAAAAGGTAAGGGTAAAAGGATCCAAGGCTTTGAGCTTCAATAGATAGGAGGGCCTACAAGGAAAAAAATCCTGGCCTAAGCGGCTCAACCAAGTTGTCCCTAACCATGTGCTTCTGGCGTGAAGGTGTCAAGTGAAAAGCTTGAGACAGAGCGATTAAAGTCGTGATCCAAAGTAAAAGGAGTGTGTTTAAGAAATTTGGACACCTCTATCTGGGGATTCTAGCAAAGTTGAATCACAATCCGAAAGGGTTCACCCAGTTAAAGTGTCTGTGGCATGTATGTATCCGGTGGTAATATTGGAAAACAAAGTGCTTAGGGTCATGGCCAAGACTCTAAAAGCTGTGTTGAAGAATAAAAAAGAACTGTACTAGGAGGGTCAATAATATCATCTGGATTCTAAGTTCCTAAAGATGCCAACCATAAGTTTCAATGGATAGTGAGTGCCAAAACTATTCAGAAGCAAAAAGCTACTAAGTCCCGCTCATCTGATTGAAATTGAGCTTCATTGAAAACTTTGAAATTTATTGTATCTAAATTTTCTTTTCTATCCTACTGTGTTTTTAGTTGCTTGGGGACAAGCAACAATTTATGTTTGGTGTTGTGATGAGCGGATATTTTATACGCTTTTAGGCATCATTTTCATATAGTTTTTACCATGTTTTGTTTAGTTTTAGTTAAGTTTTCATAGGTTTTAGTGTTAAATTCAAATTTTTGGATTCTACTTTGAGTTTATGTATTTTTTTTACAATTTCAGGTATTTTCTAGCTAAAATTGAGGAGCTAGAGCAAAAGTCTGATTCAGAGAGACAGAGAAAGCACTGTAGATGCTGTCCGGATCTGACCTCCTTGCACTCGGAAGAGCTTTTCTGGAGCTACAAAAGTCCAAATGGAGCATTCTCAACGGCTATGGAAAGCCGAATTTCCGAGTTTCCAGCAATGTTTAATAGTTCATACTTTGCTTCAGATTAGAAGGCCCAAAACTGGCATCTAACGCCAGCTTCCTGCCCCTTTCCAAGCGTCCAAACACCCAAAGAGGACCCCCTAGCCAGCGTTCAACATCCTAGAGGCCTCATAGCACGTGGATCTCATCAAAACTTAGCCCAAACACTCACCAAGTGGGCCCCAGAAGTGGATTTTAGCACAAAAAAGACTGTTTTACCCTTACTAGTCATTAGTTTAGTATTTAAGGGATATTTTACATCATCTGCAGCCACTTTACACCATATTTTCGTTTAACATTTTGTTTTTTTCCTATCAGTATGAGTTTCTAAACCTCCTAGGTTAAGGGGAGGAGCACTGCTGAGTCCTATGAACTAATAAAAGTATTATTGTTTCTCTTCGATTTGTGTTTGACTTAATTCTAAGATGTATACTCGTTGTTCAACATGGTGAATAGGTTGATCAGTGACAATCAGCTCTGTTCATCATACTAGGACCGCATGCCTGACAACCACCTGTGTCTACTTGGGTTCGTGTGAATACGTGGCTAGAAAGTACGAAACGCCAGCTTGATTATACATCTCACAGACGGCTAATCCACGACTTTGTTGGGGACTTTTCGAGACACCAGTTCAGCCAATTTCTGTGGAAATTAGGGTCTCTGTGGTAGAGGCTAGAATCCAAAGAAGCAGCATTCTCTGATCCGAACGATTCGACCTTGTCTATGGCGTTTTGAGTAGGATCGTCAAGAGAATGAATTGCTAGAGCTTCACCCTCCGTCAGATTAGATGACCACAGGCAATCGCATTTGATCTAAAGCAGAAGAGATTGATGACGACAGGCAATGTCGTTGATCACATACAGCCTGCCATAGAAGAGATCACTGAGAAGCAAAGAAGACAGTAATACCTGAGTTAATTCAGAAAGACAAAGCAACTCCAATCTTTAACCATATTCCTATTACTGATTCCATTTAAATTCACAAAGTATTTTCTACCCCTTTTACTTTATACCCTTTTCTTTATTCCTTTTACTTGATCAAACAGTCAAACCAATAACCTCTTGATTTTGCCTGACTAAGACCTACAAGATAACCATATATTGCTTCAAACCACAATCCTCGTGGGATCGACCATGACTCGCTCAGGTATTATTTTCTTCTTCTCTATTTTTCGAAAAATTTAAAAACTTTTTCAAAAGAAAATATTTTTCTTTTCTTTGTTTAATCTTTGTTCTTGGTTTGAGTCTTACCTGTTCCAAAAAAAGCTTTTTCAAAATTTTTGTTTTCAAGAATCCTTAGCTTTCTTTAATAATCTTTGTTTTTATTTGAGTCTTTGTTTTTGTTCTTATTGCAATTTTTATTTTTTGGAATCTTTCTTTCAAAAATTTTTCAAAAATAGTTTCTTTGGTTAAACCTTGTGTCAAATCTTTATGTTTGGTGTCTTCTTGTTGTTTTTCTTTTAATTTTCAAAAATTTGTGTTTGGTTTTCTAAAAATTTTAAGTTTCATGTCTTTTACATGTTCTTGTGTTCTTTGATTTTTTTGAGTTTTGTTCTTGGTGTTTTTTTTAATCTTCAAAGTGTTCTTGTGTTTTTTTTTTTATTTTGATCTTAAAAATTTTAAGTTTGGTGTCTTTTTGGTGTTTGTCTTTAAATTTTCAAAAGGATCTAAAAATAAGTTTTATGTCTTTTTATTGTTTTTCTCTCTCTTTATTAAATTCAAAAATAAAAAATATATTTTCTATTTTTATTTTAACTTAATTTTCGAAATTTTCATTAAAAATTCATATTTTAATTTCAAAATTTTTACCTTATCTTATCTCCTTTCAAATTCAAATTTAGAAAATCTAATTTCAAAATTCAAATTTAAAATTCAAATTTAAAATTTAAAATTTCAAAATTCAAAATTTAAATTTCAAAATTCAAATCTTAAAATCAAATCTTCTTCAAAAATCAAAATTTCAAATCTTATATTTTTCAAATCTTTTTAAAAAAATATTATCTTATCTTATTTCAAATTCAAATTTTAAAATTCAAATTTCAAAATTCAAAATTTAAAATTTAATTTTCAAATTTTAAATTTTAAATTCAAATCTTTTTAATTCTTCTCTTATCTTGTTGACTATTTCAAATATTCTTAAAATTAAATCTTTTAATCTTCTATCTTATCTTGTTTTCAATTCTTTCTTAATTAGTTACTTATCTTCTCTCTCTTCTTTTTCAAAACTTTTTAACTAATTCTTCTCTCTTTTAATTTTCGAAAATTCTCTTCTTCTTCTCTCTCTTTTGTTTTCAAAATTCATTAACTAATTTTCAATTCCCTTTTTTATTAATTAACCTTAATTTTTGAATTTAATAAATAAATAAAATAAAAATAATAAAATATTTTAATTCTTGTCTACCTTTTCTACTTCTATTTCCTCTTCTACTTTTTCTATCTTCATTCTTCTTTCTCTCCTTCTACCTTTCTTCATTACTCGATCAAACAGTTAAACCAATAACTTCTTGATTTTGCCTGACTAAGACCTGTAAGATAACCATAGCTTGCTTCAAACCACAATCCTCGTGGGATCAACATTGACTTGCTCATGTATTACTTGGATGACCCAGTGCACTTACTGGTACAGTTATACGATGTGTGGGGATTCGTGCACCACTAGCCTCTACTGCAGAGACCCTAATCTCCCCGTACCTCGGCTGAACTGGTGTCTCGAGAAGTCCCCAACAAAGTTGTGGATTAGCCGTCTAAGAGATGTATAATCAAGCTGGTGATTCATCATTGTCCGATGAAAGCCTCACTCTGAACCCATGTAGAATGTGATAACCTTATGCCAGTTCAACGTATTCATATTGATGAAGAACGAAAATACATTTTAGAATAGAGAATTAAACATAGATTGAAGAAAAATAATAATATTTTTATTAATTCATAAAACTCAACAGAGCTCCTCCCCTCAACCTAGGAGGTTTAGAAACTCATACTGATAGAAAATACAATGATAAATGTGTAAAGTGTGCGTCCTCCCTAATGAGAGGTGTAAAAGTTCTTTAAATACTAAACTAATAACTAAGATTACATAAGAAAGGGTAAAATAGTATTTTAGTGCTAAAATCCACATCTAGGGCCCACTTGTTGAGTGTTTGGGCTGAGCTTTGATGAGATCCACGTGCTAGGAGGCCTCTAGGGCATTGAACGCTGGCTAGGGTGTCCTCTTTGGGCATTTGGATGCTGGTCTCCTCCTTTGGGCGCTGAACGCCTGTTGTGGGGGCAGGAAGCTGGTGTTGGACGCCGTTTTGGGCCTTTAATTTTGAAGAAAAGTATAGACTATTATACATTTTTGGAAAGATTTGGATGTTAACTCTCCATAGTTGTTGAGAACGCTTCATTCGGATTTCTGTAGCTCCAAAAAAGCTCTTTCGAGTGAAAGGAGATCAGATCCAAACAACATCTGCAGTGCTTTCTCTGTTTCTGAATCAGACTTTTGCTCCAGCTCCTCAATTTCAGCCAGAAAATACCTGAAATTGTACAAAAATACAAAAACTCATAGTATAATCCAAAAATGTGAATTTAACACTAAAACCTATGAGAATTTAATAAAAATTAAACAAAACATGCTGAAAACTATATGAAAATGATGCCAAAAAGCGTATAAAATATCCGTTCATCGGTTGCCTCCCAACAAGCGCTTTTTTAATGTCACTAGCTTTATGGCTATTCTTAAATTTTCTTCCTCTTCTTCCAGTTGGTTAAAAGAAATGACTCTAAGGGAGGAGTGGAGGAAATTAGTGCCCTTGGATTTGAATTTCTCCTAACAAGCTTTCTTTCAATGTTATTAGCTTGATTCACCTTGCTTGTTGGGGGTAGGAGTTGGATTTCTTTTTGCTTACTTTCTCTTTTTCATGGATATTGTCTTTTGTTTCTTGGACACAATCCTCTTTTCAATTCTTTCCTTGATTGTCTTCACCACTCTGATTTTAGGATTTGGGTGTTGTGTGATGGGTAGAGTGTACCCTTCATCAAAAACTTTATAAATTGGTGGTTCAATGAACTCACTCTCTATTCTGCTCTCTACTTCATTGGAATGTAAATTCCCATAATTGTTTTCCTCCCTTATAACCTCCTTCTTTATTGGAGTTTCACTTGGTACAGGGGCCTCTTTTTCTTGTTCTTGCACTTCTAACTCTTCTTCTTTTTCAGGGCTTGAGTGTTGTGCAGTGTTTGGAAGGACCTTTTCATCAAGAATTTCTTGGATTAATGGTTCAATTAAATCAACCCCTATGTAGCTCTCTGATTCACTGGAGGATGGACTTCCTTAAATGATTCCCTCACATTCTTTTGTACGAATCTACATTGCTTCTCTTAGGAGGGAGTTTGCTTGTTCCTCTGCCCAACGCTTGGTAATCACCTCCATATGCCGCTCAATATTTTTGACACTCATTCTCATATCATGTATGTAACATTGTGTAGCATTCCTTAATTCTTTCATGGTAAGCTCTAATGCTGATAGTTCTTGATATGAATAAGGAGATGATGATTCTTGATATGAGTAAGGAGATGGTGGCTCTTGATGGACAGGATATGGGATATTGAAATCTCTTTACTCTTGACCTTGCCAACCAAAATCCGGGTAGTTCCTCTATCCACAATAATATGAATCACTCTTTGGGTGTGAGTAGTAACCCAAGTGATATCTCTTCATTATTTTTTTTCTTAGCACAAAATACCAAAAAGAATTAAACGCACCATGTGGTAAATAGAAAAGCAAAGAAGAAAGAACATAATTTTTTTTTGAAAAGAAAAAAATAAAGAACAATATAAAAAATTTTGAAAATAAATGAGAAGAGGTAAACTAATAATTTCTAAAGTTAAACAAAGAAAAATACTAGTGTTTCTAAAAATTAAGAAAATATTTTTACTAAAATAAAACTCAAAATTTTCGAAATTAAAATGTAAAACAAACATAAAAAACTAAAAACACATAATCTAAGAAATCAAACAACTAATAGTTGCCAATCACAGTCAATCTCTGGCAACGGCCCAAAAACTTAAAAGCGGATTTTGAGAATATCCACAACTGAACTGGCAAGTGCACCGGGTCATACCAAGTAATACCTCAGATCAGTGAGGGTCGATCCCACGAGGATTGATGGATCAAGCAACAATGATTGAGTGATTTACTTAGTCAAACAAGCAAAAAATGATGTTTTAAGAGTTCAATTGCATTAACAGTAAATTCAGAGAGTTAGAAAGCAAAAAGTGAATTGATGTGAAGAATATGAGAGAAAACAGTTAAGATTTTAGAGATGTTTATCTTTCGAATTTCTATCTTTTACCAACTATTTTAATCATGCAGGATCCAATTCATGGCAAACTATATTTGACTAAACCCTAACTTTTTAGTAATTAGTCTCCTCTAACCTAGTTAACTGCCAATTCCTTAGTCACTTAATTTCAATTAGAGGTTTAAGTCCAATTTTAGTTTATATACTACAAAAACCCTAATTACCCAAATATAAGAGGATTATATTTCATATATCCCGTTAAGTCCAGATAATTAGTGTTTAGGAGGAATTGTTTTCAAGCTATTGTTCAAGTAAATTACTTTTTCAAGATTTAACAAGAACACAATTAGAATAAGGGTTATTCTTTCGATCCACCCAAATCCTTAAGATGAAGAACGAAAACAAATCCTTGAAATTGAAATCAATACATAAATTGAAATAGAAGAGTAACAGTATTAATCCATAGAATAAACAGATCTCTTAACCTGAATAGTGGAGGTTTAGTTGCAATGGCTCGGAGAGAAAACTAAGGTTCTAAAAACTGTAAAGTGCAGAATGAGGTCCGTTAAAGAGAGAAGAGAACCCGAAGGGATGAATCTTTTCCCTTTTATATCAAATCCTAATTAATGTAAAATATATTTTCTAAAATTAAATAATATCTTTTCCTATTTGTGAATAAAATAAAGTTTAATAAAAAATACACTAAAGATCTCGTGCTAGCTTCCTTGGCGACGTTGGGACCACTCCTTTTCCTAGGGTTGGCGCCTAACTTGGGCTGAGTCAAGTTAGGCGCCACCCCATCCGTATGATTATGGTAGCTTCTTCTTCCCATGGCACCTAACTTGGAAAATTCCAAGTTAGGTGCTACTAAGGCGGTGCGGTTTGGAGGGCTTTCCTTCATCATGGCGTCTAACTTGGAGAATCCCAAGTTGGGCGCCAGCAAGGCAGTGATTCTAGAAAAAAAGTGTATACTATTATATATTGTTGGAAAGCTCTAGAAGTTAGATTTCCAATGCCACTAAAATTGCATCAATTAGACCTCTGTAGCTCAAGTTATTTTCATTGGAGTGCAAGGAGGTCAGGGTTGACTATATCATCCGCTTTCTTCCTTTTCTTCTACTCAAACCCTGTCAAATCCATCCGAATGCTACCTGAATAAACCAAATTGCACATGACTCAAAGTAGCATTCATAGTGGCTCAAAAATACTTAAATCTTGATTAAACTTACAAATTTGAATACAAATTCACTAGGAAAAGATAGGAAAGATGCTCATGCATTAGTTCAGAAAACATAATTAACTATCCGTCTGCAGCTTCACACTGATTCTTCAAGCCTGTAACACTGAAAGGAGTGGAAATTTTGGGGTGAGAACTAAACCACTCGTTATCAGTAGAGGTCGAGAATACCGTAAAAGTAAATAATAAATGCACTTAGCTCTCTTATCTTTCAAGAATAATCTCCTTTATTAAACCTTTAAAATTTTGAGTTCTTACTTTAAATGATTTAGCAGTTTTCTTTTAAATTACATTTCTTTAAAACAATTTTCAGTTATATTAATCAATCTTCAATCACCTCAGTTCACAATCATATTTATAAACCAACAAGCACAAGCAAGTTACACAATACAAACATACAAGCAATTCACGCCAGTCAAATAGCAGGAAATTTCATAGATAACATAACATAGCAATAGAAGGCACACCTAAGCAATTCATACAATGTCTATTCTTTGTTAGCACTTCTTTCATAAATTTGGCATACAATGGCATCTGTTCAAGTGCCTCTAAGAAAGGAATATTGATGATGAGTGTCTTGAATATTTCGAGGAATTTCGAGTATTGCTTATCCTCATTTTCTTTTTTGAACCTATGAGGGTATGGAAGGTTGGGGACATATGGCCTCACCCCTTTCTTCTTCTCTTGTAGTTGTGGTTCAAGGATGTTCTTGTCTCTCTTTGAGATTTGTGCCTTCTTGGTTGTCTGATCCTTTTCACTTTTCTCCTCTATCTCTTCTTGTGGAACTTCTCTGTTGTGTTTTTCCTGATTGATGGCTTCCTTCTTCATAGTCTTCTCACTTCCCATTGTGATTGCCTTGCACTCCTCCCACTTTGTAGCTTTTCCTTTGTTATTTGGGTGTTCTTCGGTGACATTAGGGAAGGTATCTGCTCTCTTCTCACCCATTTCTGAAATTTGCTTAGCCATTTGCCCCATGTGTCTCTTAAGGTTTCTGATTGAGGCCTCTTGGTTTTTGAATGCCAGGGCCTGATCTTTCCTTGTAGCTTCCTGATCTTGTCTTGCCATCTCTTGATTTTTCATGAATTTCTCCATCATTATCTCTAGACTTGAGATTCTTTGAGAGTCTGGATTTGGTTGTGGTTGTGTGAAATGAGATGGTTGTTGCTGGAAGTTATTTGAATTAATTGTGGGGGGTACTTTGTGGGTGGGATATGGATGTGGAAAAGTTATTCTGGTGGTTTTGTGAGTTGTTATGGGGTTGGTGGTATGTGTTTTGTGGGTTTTTGAATTGGTTAGTATTATTGGATGAATGGCTTTGGTTGTTTGTGTTACTAAGGTTGCTATAGTTGAAGTCCCTTTGCCCTTGATTCTGGTGCTCACCCCACCTTGAATTAGAATGAGTCTTCCAGGGTGTCTTGTGTGCATCACCATGAAAATTGTGTTGAAATGAACTTGAAGTGTTATTCATGCATTGCACCTGCTCAGGGCTTTGTTGCTCATAATTGAATGTCCCAAAACTTTCTTCAGATTGATTTCACCCATGTGAGGTTTGAGATTGGCTTTGTGTATTCACTGCAGCAAGTTGCAGTCTATCAATTCTCTTAGCCATTTGCTCAAATTGTTGCTGGATTTGCTGGTGCATCACCTTGTTTTGAGCTAGAATAGTGTCAACTCCTTCCAACTCCAGTCACCCTTTTTCTGGGCTGGGTGGCATTGTCTTTGATGAGCAAAGAAGTATTGATTGTTTGCCACCATCTCTATGAGGTTTTGGGCTTCATCTGCTGTCTTCATTAGCTGCAATGAGCCTCTTGCTGAATGATCTAATCTTTCTTAGCTTTCTGGGTCAACCCTTCATAGAAGTTTTGGAGTTTATCCCACTCACTAAACATTTCTAGGGGACATTTCCTGATTAAGGCCTTGTATCTCTCCGAGGCATCATACAGCGACTCTCCATCTATTTGAATGTTTGCACCTCTATTTTTAGCTTGATGACCCTCTGAGGTGGGTAGAACTTGGCTAGGAATTTGCTCACCAATTCATCCCAATTGTTGATGCTCTCTTTGGGAAAAGTTTCCAGCCATTGAGTAGCATTGCCCCTCAAAGAGAATAGGAACAGAAGTAATTTGTAAATGTCAAGATGAACCCCATTTATCTTGACCGTTTCACAAATCCTTAAGAAAATAGACAAATGTTAGTTGGGGTCTTCAAGAGGGCCACCTCCATAACCACAATTGTTCTACACCAAGGTGATTAGTTGAGGCTTCAACTTAAAGTCATTTTCCTGAACATTTGGGGTGAGGACGCTGCTCCCATAATGTCTAGGATTGGGGATAGTGTAAGAGGCCAACACCCTTCTTACAGGCTGGGTATTGTTGCTCACTCCCTTTTCACACACCTCAGCCTCCATGACTTGCAAAAAATCACAAACAAACCAAATGAAACATGGACATTCTAATGCTAGAATCTAGTTAATGGGTTAGGTGACACATTGTTAATGTTCTTAGTAAAAATAAAGAAAAACAAAGAAAAAGTGCTTAATCTAGACCACCACCTTACTTAATCGTTGTCAATCAAATTCAATCCCCAGCAACGGTGCCAAAAACTTGATGTGTGGAAAATGATCCAACACAAAACTCAGCGGCAAGTGTACCGGGTCGCATCAAGTAATAATAACTCACATGAGTGAGGTCGATCCCACAGGGATTGAAGGATTGAGCAATTTTAGTTTAGTGGTTGATTTAGTCAAGCAAACAAGAGTTGATTTGAGTGATTTGTATCTGACAGAAGCTAAATTGCATGAAATGTAAAGGGTGAGGGAAGAATTGTAGTAAATTAAAGAGCTAAGGAAGTAAAAGTGCTGAATCTTAAAGAACAAGTAAAGTAAATGACAAAACTTAGAGTGCAAGAAATGTAAATTGCTTGAATATTAAAGGGCTCAGGGAGCTGGGAGTCCAGAATTTAAACAAGGAAAAGTAAATTTCAATTAACAGAAGAATAAAAGATGACTTGAATTGAAACAGATCTCAGACAGAAAAGTAAAATTGCTTGAAGAAGCATATAGTAGATGAATTAAACAGAAAATGCAGATCTCAGGGGTCAAGAGACTAGAAAACAAGTCTAGATCTCACTGCCTTCCTTGATCCAATCAGAGAACAAATGCAGAAAAATTAAAGATGAAATTTAGTAGAGAAAAGTAGATCAAAACACAAATCCTTGAATTATGTAGTAAAATGAATAAAGAGATCTCAATGTGAGATTGAAACAGAATTTCTTCAATTCTGAACACCCAAGACTCAAGCAAAGTGTGAAGAAAAGAAAAAAAAAATAAACCCAGAGGAAGAGAACTCAATTCTCCTTCCCAATTCAAAGTTAAAGTTCAAAGAAAATGAAAATTCCAAATAAGAGTCAACTCCCAAAAATGAAAAAGTCTAAAAATGATCAAAAGAAAAGTAAAAAAAAAAGGTCCTCTCTAAATCTAACTAACATCTATTTATACACTTCCTATTTTTAGATTTCAGAATTTGGGGTGGGCTTTTTAATTTGGTAAAGAAATGAATTAATTTGGCAATTTAGTTGAATTTCCTAGCCCATGGGTGTTGTTCCCAGGGCTAGGCTCGGTTCTTTGCAAGAGCGGAGCTTTGGTGCTCTTTGCTTTGACAATGTTGCGCACATGCTGGGCTTTGACAAGGGGAGTAGCGCTCAGCTCTTGGCAAGAGCTGAGCTTCCTCCTTGTCCTTAATGAAGTTCCAAGTTCGAATTCTTGGTGAGGCAAATTGGTGCCAAATTTCCTTGGCCCAATTCCCTTTCAAAGTGGTGTAAGTAACGCTTAGTTAAAATCTCTTCACACAACGCTACTTGTTGTTTGAGTGAGGCTCCCACTTCGATTCCCAGTGAATACATTTTGTGGAGCCAATTTTCTTGATGCTTAGCAATATAACGTAGTGCTTAGTTAAGTAAAACAACTGAGCACCCTTGCCCTCATTGAAGTAGCGCCTTCTTTTTATCCCTCAGGGGCAAGGTTCAAGTCTTGGAGGTTGCATTTTGGCAAATTTTTTTTATGAAGCAATGCAAGTAGCGCTTCCTTCCATTCTCTTGGTGCAAGGTTCGAAACTTGCTAGCTTCATTCCTTGGAATTGTGCCTTGAATTTATTTTGGAGAAGCCCTGATAAAGCTCTTGGCAAGAGCGCAGCTTTGAAGTTTTGCCTTGTTTCCTTGTTAAATTGTGGCGCTCGGTTCACAAGGAGAGCGTAGCTTTTCCTTTGCTAGGCCTTGATCCCTTGAAGTAGCGCTCTTTATGAGAGCTCTAGGCTCTTGGTGAGAGCTTTAGGCTCTTGCCCCTTGTGTTGTGCCACGCTTTTCCCTTTTCCTTAGGCCATGCTTTACTTATTTCTTCGTTTTCTTCACCTACAAGTAATCAAAACCACCTATCAAAGTATCACAAATTTCACAAGGTTTAAAATTCATATAAAAACCAAATAATTTCAGCTTAAACCTCATGATTTTGTGTAAATGAGAGGGTGGTTGATTGATTCAACAAACTATGCAATTTCACTCCAAATTACTTACTTACAATGTGATGAGCGGATATTTTATACGCTTTTTGGGGGTAATTTCATGTAGATTTTAGTATGTTTTAATTAGTTTTTAATAGAAATTTATTAGTTTTTAAGCAAAAAATCATATTTCTGGACTTTACTATGAGTGTGTGTATTTTTCTGTGATTTCAGGTATTTTCTGGCTGAAATTGAGGAAGCTGAGCAGAAATCTGATTTAGGCTGAAAAAGGACTG
Organism: Arachis stenosperma; assembly: GCF_014773155.1. NCBI lineage: Eukaryota > Viridiplantae > Streptophyta > Magnoliopsida > Fabales > Fabaceae > Arachis > Arachis stenosperma. The sequence goes on along the minus strand of NC_080382.1, from coordinate 45,114,459 downwards.
CTGATGCTGTTAGATCCTGACCTCCCTGCACTCGAAATGGATTTTCTGGAGCTACAGGAGTCCAATTGGCGCGCTCTCAACGGCGTTGGAAAGTAGACATCCAGGGCTTTCCAGCAATATATAATAGTCCATACGTTGCGCAAGGATAGACGACGTAACTTGGCGTTGAACGCCAAGTTCATGCTGCTGTCTGGAGTTAAACGCCAGAAAAACGTCATAATCCGGAGTTGAACGCCCAAAACACGTCATAACCTGGAGTTTAACGCCAAGAAAGGCCTCTACTCGTGGATAGCTTTAATCTCAGCCCCAGCACACACCAAGTGGGCCCCAGAAGTGGATTTCTGCACCAATTATCTTAGTTTATTCATTTTCTGTAAACCTAGGTTACTAGTTTACTATTTAAACAACTTTTACAGACATTTCTTGTACCTCATGACATTTTCAGATCTGAATTACATACTTTTTGACGGCATGAGTCTCTAAACTCCATTGTTGGGGGTGAGGAGCTCTGCAGCGTCTCGATGATTTAATACAATTCCTTTGTTTTCCATTCAAACACGCTTGTTCTTATCTAAGATGTTTATTCGCGCTTAATTGTGAAGAAGGTGATGATCCGTGACACTCATCACCTTCCTCAATCCATGAATGTGTGCCTGACAACCACCTCCGTTCTACATCAGATTGAATGAATATCTCTTAGATTCCTTAATCAGAATCTTCGTGGTATAAGCCGGATTGATGGCGGCATTCATGAGAATCCGAAAAGTCTAAACCTTGTCTGTGGTATTCCGAGTAGGATTCCGGGATTGAATGACTGTGACGAGCTTCAAACTCCTGAAGGCTGGGCGTTAGTGACAGACGCAAAAGAATCAATGGATTCTATTCCAACCTGATTGAGAACCGACAGATGATTAGCCGTGCTGTGACAGAGCATAGGAACGTTTTCACTGAGAGGATGGGAGGTAGCCATTGACAACGGTGACACCCTACATAGAGCTTGCCATGGAAGGAACCTTGCGTGTGGGAAGAGGATTTCAAGGAAAAGTAGAAATTCAAAGGACAAAGCATCTCCAAAACTCCAACATGTTTCTCATTACTGCACAACAAGTAACACTGTTATTCTCTTTTATTTTTATAATCAAATCTGGTAATTTCACTTTTAATCCTATTGGCCTTCTGACTAAGATTAATAAAATAAACATTGATTGCTTCAAGCCAATAATCTCCGTGGGATCGACCCTTACTCACGTAAGGTATTACTTGGACGACCCAGTGCACTTGCTGGTTAGTTGTGCGAATCACAAATTCGTGCACCAAGTTTTTGGCGCCGTTGCCGGGGATTATTGAGTTTGGACAATTGAAGGCTTATTTTATTTCTTAGATTAGGAATAATTTATTTTTATTGTTATAGAGTCATTAAATCTTGATAGGATAGTCTCTTTTCAAAAAAAAAATTTCTTTTCAAAATTTATTATTTTTCTTTTAATTAATTGCTAATTTTCGTGAGTTTAGTGTCTTATTCTAAGTTTGGTGTCAATTGCATATCTCATATTTTTCTTTAAAATTTTCGACTTGTGTTCTTTGTTCTTCATTGATCTTCAAGTTGTTCTTACTTACTTTTCTTGTTTGATCTTTAATTTTTCTTGTTCTGAGTCTTTTCTTGTTTTTCTTGTGCTTTTTCAAAACATTAGTTTTCAAAAAAAAAAAAAATTTAATCTATCTATAAAAATTATACATATTCAAAACAAGTGTTATATTTATTCCCAATTGGCTAGAGTATTGGTTTATATTCTTGATAATTGGGTATACGCTTTGGAACCTTTTTCAAAAATAATTCTTCTTGATTTAATCTTGGGCCAAACTTTAAGTTTGGTGTTTTCTTGTTAGTCTTTCATAATTTTCGAAAATTTCATTAAAACTTTCAAAAATTTTAAGTTTGGTGTTCTTTCTTGTGTTCTTGGTGTTCTTGTGAATCTTCAAAGTGTTCTTGAGTTTTTCTTGTGTCTTGATCTTAAAATTTTTAAGTTTGGTGTTCCTTGGTGTTTTCCCTCCAAAAATTTTCGAAAATAAGGAACATTAGATCTAAAAATTTTAAATCTTGTGTCTTTTGTGTGTTTTTCTCTTTCATCATAAAATTCAAAATTCAAAAAAAAAATTTATTTTCTAACCAATTTTAAAACTACTTTTTCAAAATTTTTAATATAAAATCCAAATTTCAAGTTCAAATTTTTCGGAAAATTTTCACAAAGTATTTTCAAAATATTTTTTTTATATATTCCATTTTATTTATTCCACTGCTATAAAATAAATAATATCAACATACATATCATCACTCTTGTATCCCATTACAACAATAAGTATGAATGGACAAGACAAGAGGACTCTGGGGTCATATGCTAACCCCACTACTGCTTCATATGGGAGTAGTATCTGTATACCCTCCATTGGAGTTAGTAGCTTTGAGCTGAATCCTCAGCTCATTTTCATGGTGCAGCAAAACTGCCAGTATTCTGGTCTTCCACATGAAGAACCTACAGAGTTTCTGGCACAATTCTTGCAATTTGCTGACACAGTACATGATAAGGAAGTGGATCAGGATGTCTACAGATTACTACTGTTTCCATTTGCTGTAAAAGATCAAGCTAAGAGGTGGTTAAATAACCAGCCTAAGAACAGCATAAAAACATGGAAGCAGCTGTCAGAAAAATTCCTGAATCACTATTTCCCTCCAAAACGGATGACACAGCTAAGGCTAAGCATCCAAGGCTTCAAACAAGGAGATAATGAATCCCTTTATGATGCCTGGGAGAGATACAGAGAGATGCTAAGAAAATGTCCCTCTGAAATGTTTTCAGAATGGGTGCAATTAGACATCTTCTACTATGGGCTTACAGAAAAAGCTCAGATTTCTCTAGACCACTCAGCTGGTGGATCTATACACATGAGAAAAACAATTGAAGAGGCTCAAGAGCTTATTGATACAGTTGCCAGAAATCAACATTTATATCTAAGCAGTGAATCTTCCATGAAAGAAGAAGCTAAAACAGTAACTGCTGAACTCAGTCCGGTGGATCAGGCTAATGAATTTAATCAGCAATTAGACTTTCTAACTCAGCAGCTAGCCGAATTCAAGGAAATATTACAGGAAACAAGAATGGCCAACAGGAACATGGAAGTACAATTAAAGCAGACAGAAAAGCAACTGTCAAAACAAATAACAGAAGAATGCCAAGCAGTTCAATTAAGAAGTGGGAAAACATTAAATACCTCACTTCAAAGCAGCAGGAAACCAAGAAATGAATAGGTGGATACTCAAAATCCCTCTGAGGACAATCAGAGCCCAGAGAGGAATAAAGCCGGCGCTGAACGCCCAGACCATGCTCATTCCTGGCGTTCAACGCCAGAAACAAGCATGAATCCGGCGTTGAACGCCCAAAGGGAGCATGGTTCTGGCGTTCAAACGCCAGTAACAAACAAGGAAGTGGCGTCTAACGCCACTCCAGCTCCCACCATTGGCATTCAAATGCCAGTAGGGAATCAGTCGCATACAAGTGCTGATAACAATCCTTCTAGAAAGGCTGCCCAACCCACTTCTGTAGGTAACAAACCTGCAACAACTAAGGTTGAGGAATACAAAGCCAAAATGCCTTATCCTCAAAAACTCCGCCAAGCGGAACAGGATAAGCAATTTGCCCGCTTTGCAGACTATCTCAGGACTCTTGAAATAAAGATTCCGTTTGCAGAAGCACTTGAGCAAATACCCTCTTATGCTAAGTTCATGAAAGAGATCTTAAGTCATAAGAAGGATTGGAGGGAAACTGAAAAAGTTTACCTCACTGAAGAATGCAGTGCAGTCATTCTAAAAAGCTTACTTGAGAAGCTTAAAGATCCTGGGAGCTTTATGATACCATGCACATTAGAGGGCACTTGCACCAAGCAAGCTTTATGTGATCTTGGAGCAAGTATCAACCTAATACCTGCATCTACTATCAGAAAGCTTGGTTTAACTGAAGAAATCAAACCAACCAGGATCTGTCTTCAACTTGCTGATGGCTCCATTAAATACCCATCAGGCGTGATTGAGGACATGATTGTCAAGGTTGGGCCATTTGCCTTTCCTACTGACTTTGTGGTGCTGGAAATGGAGGAGCACAAGAGTGCAACTCTCATTCTAGGAAGACCTTTCCTAGCAACTGGCCGAACCCTCATTGATGTCCAAAAAGGGGAAGTAACCTTGAGTGTCAATGAGGAGGAGTTCAAGTTGAATGTTGTCAAAGCAATGCAACATCCAGACACCCCAAATGACTGCATGAGTGTTGATATTATTGAATCTTTGGTAAGAGAGGTCAATATGGCTGAGAGTCTCGAATCAGAGCTAGAGGACATCTTTAAAGACGTCCAGCCTGATCTGGAGGAGTCAGAGAAAATAGTAGAACCTCTGAAAATCCCTCAGGAAGAGGAGAAACCTCCTAAACCCGAGCTCAAACCATTACCACCATCCCTGAAATATGCATTCTTGGGAGAAGGTGACACTTTTCCTGTAATCATAAGCTCTACCTTAGAGCCACAGGAAAAGGAAGCACTAATTCAAGTGCTAAGGACACACAAGACAGCTCTTGGGTGGTCCATCAGTGATCTTAAGGGCATTAGCCCAGCCAGATGCATGCACAAGATCTTACTGGAGGATGACGCCAAGCCAGTGGTTCAACCACAAAGGCGGCCGAATCCAGCTATGAAAGAAGTGGTGCAGAAGGAGGTCACTAAATTACTAGAGGCTGGGATTATTTATCCTATTTCTGACAGCCCCTGGGTAAGCCCTGTCCAAGTTGTCCCTAAGAAGGGAGGCATGACAGTGGTTCATAATGAAAAAAATGAACTGGTTCCTACAAGAACAGTTACAGGGTGGCGTATGTGTATTGATTATAGAAGACTCAATACAGCCACCAGAAAGGATCATTTCCCCTTACCATTCATAGACCAAATGCTAGAAAGACTAGCAGGTCATGAATACTACTGCTTCTTGGATGGATATTCAGGTTATAATCAAATTGCAGTAGATCCCCAGGATCAGGAGAAAATGGCTTTCACATGCCCATCTGGAGTATTTGTATACAGAAGGATGCCATTTGGCCTGTGCAATGCACCTGCAACCTTTCAGAGGTGCATGCTCTCCATTTTCTCTGATATGGTGGAAAAATTTCTGGAAGTCTTCATGGATGACTTTTCAGTATTTGGAGACTCATTCAGCTCCTGCCTTAACCATTTAGCACTTGTTCTGAAAAGATGCCAAGAGACTAACCTGGTTTTAAACTGGGAAAAATGTCACTTTATGGTGACTGAAGGAATTGTCCTTGGGCACAAAATTTCGAACAAGGGAATAGAGGTGGATCAAGCTAAGGTAGAAGTAATTGAAAAATTACCACCACCTGCCAATGTTAAGGCAATCAGAAGCTTTCTGGGGCATGCAGGATTCTATAGGAGGTTTATAAAGGATTTTTCAAAAATCGCCAAACCTCTGAGCAACCTGCTAGCTGCTGACACGCCATTTATCCTTGATGAAGAGTGTCTGCAGGCATTTGAGACTCTGAAAGCTAAATTGGTTACAGCACCAATCATCTCTGCACCAGACTGGACTTTACCATTTGAGCTGATGTGTGATGCCAGTGACCATGCCATTGGTGCAGTGTTGGGACAAAGGCATGACAAGCTTCTGCACGTCATTTATTATGCTAGCCGTGTTCTAAATGACGCACAGAAGAACTACACAACCACAGAAAAAGAGCTACTTGTAGTGGTTTATGCCATTGACAAATTCAGATCCTATTTAGTAGGATCAAAAGTGATTGTGTACACTGATCATGCTGCTCTTAAATATCTACTCACAAAGCAGGATTCAAAACCCAGACTCATCAGATGGGTGTTGCTTCTGCAAGAGTTTGATATAGAAATAAGAGACAGAAAAGGGACAGAGAATCAAGTAGCAGATCACCTGTCCCGAATAGAACCAGTGGAAGGGGCGTCCCTCCCTCTCACTGAGATCTCTGAAACCTTTCCAGATGAGCAACTATTTGCCATCCAGGAAGTGCCATGGTTTGCAGACATTGCAAACTACAAGGCAGTGAGATTCATACCCAAAGAGTACAGTAGGGTGCAATCAAAGAAATTAATCACAGATGCAAAGTACTATCTTTGGGATGAACCATATCTCTTCAAGAGATGTGCAGACGGAGTAATCCGTAGATGTGTGCCTAAGGAAGAAGCGCAAAAGATTTTATGGCACTGCCATGGATCACAGTATGGAGGACATTTTGGAAGTGAGCGAACAGCCACAAGGGTCCTCCAAAGTGGCTTCTACTGGCCCACTCTCTATAAAGATTCCCGAGCATTTGTGCTTAATTGTGACAGTTGCCAAAGATCAGGCAACCTACCCCACAGTTATGCCATGCCTCAGCAAGGAATCTTGGAGATTGAGTTGTTTGATGTATGGGGCATTGACTTCATGGGACCTTTCCCACCATCATACTCAAACACTTATATTCTGGTGGCAGTGGATTATGTATCCAAATGGGTGGAGGCTATTGCAACACCCACAAATGACACTAAAACAGTGTTAAAATTCCTCCAGACACACATCTTCAGCAGATTTGGTATCCCTAGAGTGTTAATTAGTGATGGGGGCACTCATTTCTGCAATAAACAGCTTTATGCTGCTCTGGTTCGTTATGGAGTTAGTCACCGGGTAGCTACTCCATATCACCCACAGACTAATGGGCAAGCTGAAGTCTCAAATAGAGAACTCAAAAGAATCTTGGAACAGACTGTAATTAACCGTAGAAAGGATTGGGCAAGGAGCTTGGATGATGCTCTGTGGGCATACCGAACAGCATTCAAGACCCCTATAGGGACCTCTCCATACCAGCTTGTGTATGGAAAGGCATGTCACTTGCCAGTGGAACTGGAACATAAGGCCTACTGGGCAACCAGATTCCTAAACCTTGATGCCAAATTAGCTGGAGAAAAACGATTGCTCCAGTTAAATGAGCTAGAGGAATTTAGACTCAATGCTTTTGAGAATGCAAAAATTTACAAAGAGAAAGCAAAAAGATGGCATGATAAGAAATTGTCATCCAGAGTCTTTGAGCCGGGGCAGAAAGTTCTGCTATTTAATTCCAGGCTCAAATTATTCCCCGGAAAATTAAAATCCCGGTGGAGAGGTCCATATGTCATTACAAGTGTTTCCCCATATGGATACATAGAGCTTCAGGATAATGACTCTAACAAAAAGTTCATTGTTAATGGACAAAGAGTTAAACATTATCTTGAAGGTAATTTCGAGCAAGAATGCTCAAGACTGAGACTTAATTAAAGATCAGTAATAGTCCAGCTAATGACATTAAAGAAGCGCTTGCTGGGAGGCAACCCAGCCAATCACAAAATTTAATTTTATTCGTATTAATTAGTTAATTGATTTTTACAGGTATATGTCAAGGTATCTTCAAGGTAAAATAGCAAATGGATGGATTCACAGAGTTATAAGGAAAATTGGAAGCTCACTGGCGTGAAAAAGCCAGTAAGAAACATTTTTGGGCGTTGAACGCCCAAAAGGAGCACCCACTGGGCGTTCAACGCCAGTAAAGGTAGCTCTCTGGGCATTAAACGCCAGAAAGGAGCATCTTCTGGGCGTTAAACGCCAGAAAGAAGCACCTTCTGGGCGTTTAATGCCAGTTTGGCAGCATCCTAGGCATTTAGAAAAACGCCCAGTAACAAAGGACTTCCTGGCGTTCAACGCCAGAAAGATGCATAAACTGGGCGTTGAACGCCCAGGAGAAGCAACATTTGGGCGTTAAACGCCCAAACCATGAAGCAGTTGGGCGTTTAACGCCAGGATGGTGGGGAGAAGGTAAATTTCGTTTTTCTTCACAATTTTTCTAAACTTTTATGTTTCAATTCATGATTTCTTGCATAAACATATTTTAAATTATCACCCCTCAATCCAAATTAGTGTTCTAAAAAATCCTAATTTTTAAAATCCCTTTTTCAAAAATATCAAATGTATCTTAATTTATAAAACCAAATGGTTCTCCAATCCAAACCAACTCTTTTAAAAATTTGTTTTCAAAACTCAATTTTCTTTTTAAAAAAATCTTTTTCAAAATAAAAAATTTCAAATTTATCTTTTCAAATTATTATTCATATCTTTCTCTTTTAAAAATTATATCTTTTTCTTATCATATCCTTTAAAATCATATCTTCTATCTTAATTCTTTCTTATTTTTCGAAAAACTCCCACCCCCCCTCCCTATATATTATATTCGGCGCCCTCCTCATCACCACCATTCCATAATTGTTCTCCTTCTATCCCTCTTCTTTCTTCTCTTTTGTTTGAGGACAAGCAAAGCTCTAAGTTTGGTGTGTTTTACCCGTGATCACAAAAACTATTGTGTCTCTTGATCATGGCGCCTAAAGGGAAACAACCCAACCCAAGAGGCAAGAAAGAAAGCACTCCAAAGCCACTTTGGAATCAAGGGAAGTTCTTAACTAAAAAACATTCAGACCATTACTACAAGATAATGAGTCACAGATCAGTGATCCCGGAAGTCAGATTTGATCTGAAAGAAGATGAATATCCGGAGATCCAAATTCGAAACAGGAATTGGGAAATTCTGGCCAATCCTGAAACGAAAGTGGGGAAGAACATGGTTCAAGAATTTTATGCTAATCTATGGCAGACAGAAAGGCAAAGAATCATTGGAGCTGCTCTCTTCGACCATAAGACCTTAGTCAGAGGAAAGATCATTCATACCAATTCTGACAAGATCAGGGAGATATTCAAGATTCCTCAACTGAAAGATGACCCAGACTCCTTTAATAGGAGAATGATGAGGGTCAATAAAGGATTGGACAAGATCTTGGAAGATATATGCATCCCTGGAGCCAGGTGGACTACTAGCACGACTGGCATCCCAGTTCAACTCAAAAGGGAAAATCTGAAACCAGTAGCTAGAGGCTGGCTGGATTTCATTGGGCGTTCCATATTGCCCACCAGCAACCGTTCTGAAGTTACCATCAAAAGAGCTGTCATGATTCACTGCATCATGCTGGGAAAAGAAGTGGAAGTCCATCAGCTGATCTCATGTGAGCTATATAAAATAGCAAACAGGAATTCTAAGGACGCCAAATTGGCTTATCCAAGCCTAATTTCTATGCTTTGCAAAGATGCTGGAGTAAAGATGGGAATAACTGAATATATCCTAATTGAAAAGCCCATTACTGGAATATCAATGGTCAGACAACAGCAACAAGATGATTCAACCAAGAGGAGAGCACAAGAAGCCCTCCCAGAACTGCCCCAATTCGAATACTGGGAACATCTTGAAGCTTCTATTTCCAGATTGCAAGAAGCTATGGATCAAATAAAGGAAGAACAGAATAATCAAAGTAGCATGATTTGCAAACTGCTCAAGGAACAGGAGGAGCAAGGGCGTGATCTAAGGGAGCTGAAGCGCCAAAAATTAATCCATGAAAAAGCACCACACATATTAGAGGAACACCTACTCCCCGAAACAATAGGTTGCTGAGTTCCAATTTTTTCTTTTTCCTTTCCTTTTCCTGCTTTTAACTTAGTGATAGGATAATTATAGAAATTTACCTTAGGAGATATTTAGTTTGTCTATTTTGATTTTATTTCCAATTAAGCTATAATTTATTTTTCTCATCATCATCATGCATGAATAAAGTAGTAGATTTTTTTTAGAATAAAGAAGTAATTTATATTTTCGAGTTCTTAATAATAAAAACTATAATTAATTATGTGTGGTGGCAATACTTTTTGTTCTCTGAATGAATGCTTGAACAGTGCATAAATTGTACTTTGAATTTGATGAATATTGGCTCCTGAAAGGATGAGGAACACGAAAAATATTATTGATGATCTGAAAAATCATGAAATTGATTCTTGAAGCAAGAAAAAGCAGTTCAAAAAAAAAAGAAAAAAAAAGAAAAAAGAAGCCATGAGCACTAGCCAAGAGTAAAAAAGAGGGATCCAAGGCTTTGAGCATCAATGGATAGGAGGGCCCAAGGAAATAAAATCCAGGCCTAAGCGGCTAAACCAAGCTGTCCCTAACCATATGCTAGTGGCATGCAGGTCCAAGTTACAAGCTTGAGACTGAGTGGTTAAAGTCGTGATCCAAAGCAAAAGAGTGTGCTTAAGAGCTCTGGACACCACTAACTGGGGACTTTAGCAAAGCTAAGTCACAATCTGAAAAGATTCACCCAGTTATGTGTCTGTGGCATTTATGTATCTGGTGGTAATACTGGAAAACAAAGTGCTTAGGGCCACAGCCAAGACTCACAAAATAACTGTGTTCAAGAATCAACATACTACACTAGGAGAGTCAATAATACTATCTGAATTCTGAGTTCCTAAGGATGCCAATTATTCTAAAAATTTAAAGATACAGGGGGATGCCAAAACTATTCAGAAACAAAAAGCTACAAGTCCCGCTCATCTAATAAGAATATGAGCTTCATTTAAAACTCTAAAATATTATTACTTCTTAATTTCTGCTAAAGCCTATTTTATTTATCTAGTTGCTTGAGGACAAGCAACAGTTTAAGTTTGGTGTTGTGATGAGCGGATATTTTATACGCTTTTTGGGGGTAATTTCATGTAGATTTTAGTATGTTTTAATTAGTTTTTAATAGAAATTTATTAGTTTTTAAGCAAAAAATCATATTTCTGGACTTTACTATGAGTGTGTGTATTTTTCTGTGATTTCAGGTATTTTCTGGCTGAAATTGAGGAAGCTGAGCAGAAATCTGATTTAGGCTGAAAAAGGACTGCTGATGCTGTTGGATCCTGACCTCCCTGCACTCGAAATGGATTTTCTGGAGCTGCAGGAGTCCAATTGGCGCGCTCTTAATGGCGTTGGAAAGTAGACATCCAGGGCTTTCCAGCAATATATAATAGTCCATACTTTGCGCAAGGATAGACGACGTAACTTGGCGTTGAACGCCAAGTTCATGCTGCTGTCTGGAGTTAAACGCCAAAAAAACGTCATAATCCGGAGTTGAACGCCCAAAACACGTCATAACCTGGAGTTTAACGCCAAGAAAGGCCTCTACTCGTGGATAGCTTTAATCTCAGCCCCAGCACACACCAAGTGGGCCCCAGAAGTGGATTTCTGCACCAATTATCTTAGTTTATTCATTTTCTGTAAACCTAGGTTACTAGTTTACTATTTAAACAACTTTTACAGACATTTCTTGTACCTCATGACATTTTCAGATCTGAATTACATACTTTTTGACGGCATGAGTCTCTAAACTCCATTGTTGGGGGTGAGGAGCTCTGCAGCGTCTCGATGATTTAATACAATTCCTTTGTTTTCCATTCAAACACGCTTGTTCTTATCTAAGATGTTTATTCGCGCTTAATTGTGAAGAAGGTGATGATCCGTGACACTCATCACCTTCCTCAATCCATGAACGTGTGCCTGACAACCACCTCCGTTCTACATCAGATTGAATGAATATCTCTTAGATTCCTTAATCAGAATCTTCGTGGTATAAGCCGGATTGATGGCGGCATTCATGAGAATCCGGAAAGTCTAAACCTTGTCTGTGGTATTCCGAGTAGGATTCCGGGATTGAATGACTGTGACGAGCTTTAAACTCCTGAAGGCTGGGCGTTAGTGACAGACACAAAAGAATCAATGGATTCTATTCCAACCTGATTGAGAACCGACAGATGATTAGCCGTGCTGTGACAGAGCATAGGAACGTTTTCACTGAGAGGATGGGAGGTAGCCATTGACAACGGTGACACCCTACATAGAGCTTTCCATGGAAGGAACCTTGCGTGTGGGAAGAGGATTTCAAGGAAAAGTAGAAATTCAAAGGACAAAGCATCTCCAAAACTCCAACATGTTTCTCATTACTGCACAACAAGTAACACTGTTATTCTCTTTTATTTTTATAATCAAATCTGGTAATTTCACTTTTAATCCTATTGGCCTTCTGACTAAGATTAATAAAATAAACATTGATTGCTTCAAGCCAATAATCTCCGTGGGATCGACCCTTACTCACGTAAGGTATTACTTGGACGACCCAGTGCACTTGCTGGTTAGTTGTGCGAATCACAAATTCGTGCACCACAATGCAAGAAAGTGCATAAAACCTAATGAAACAAGTGAAAAATGCTTGCAAAGCTAGCATATGATGACTTGTCATCACAACACCAAACTTAAACCTTGCTTGTCCCCAAGCAAGCATCAAACAGAAGAGAAAATGGAATGAAACAGAGAAGTATGCATATCCTTATTTAGCAAAAAGTTGAACTTGGTCCATGGGGTTTTATGCAGACAATGATAGCTCATTTATTAAGTGCTGTTACATAAGATATGTTTCCTCAAAGGTTCACTAAGATTGCTGCTATAATGCTTCACTTTTGCTTGTTCCCTTGCTCATTTTTCTTTTCTTATTTTGCTTAAAGAGTTTATTATTCATTGAAGGCTTGGTGGCAAATGTTGCAACAGCCTTTGGCTTAGTTTTACTCAACATTCCTTCACCACAGACACATGGCTCACCTTTTCTTCCTAGGATCATTGATGCCCAGCATCTCTTTGGATTACTAAATATTTTGTAACTAGGTTTCTCTTAATGGTGGACTTTCAGTTGGCAATCCCAAACCAATTGATCTAAGTGGCCAAGTTTTGAAATACTCCTCAGAACTTACTTATCCAAGCATATCCTAGTACAAAAACACAACAGGCATGTGTCCTAGGGTCCAAGCTATTGGTGTCTAGCCTTATTGTTTGTTTCTTTTCCCATTCTCGGCTTTTCTCTTTCTTTTTCTTTTTGTTTTGCTTCATTCTCAAGGGAATTTCATTGATAAAAGACTTTATAGTAGCAAACTAATTCACACTTCAAAGAATCATGTTATTATGCAGCTTTTTGTTATATGAGCTATTCATTAAATCAAACAAGTACCACCATTGACTTTCATTCTAACTTTTGCAACATTTGATATTCACTTTCTAATTCAAACATTTTTTCTTTTATTCAAGCAGAAGGGAAACAAAACAAGATTCAAGATAATGAAGGATGATAATTATTATGCAGGTTACTCATTCTTGGTAGAATTTTCACTTACAAGTAAATGAACACTTTAGCAAGTCATATATGAATTCCCAATTTAAAGTACTTCTCAACAAAAAGGATTAAGTGCAGACACAACCTTTTGGGTTGCAGCTTTTTATTCTTCCTCCTGTTGTGTCCCTTTTGAGTCATAATGCAGACTGTCTCCAAATGTTGGCTTCTTTCCTGCATAATCTTCAAAAGTTGCTTGCTTATCAAGCCCTTTAAGAAATTGGTTAGTATGCATGAATTGAGTATGGCTTTTGAATTTATTTTGGTGTGTGAACACCAAACTTAATTCCTTGCCATTATTTCTTATGTATCCAATTAACCATATGTGAATTCTTTTGTCTTTGCTAAAGGTTATAAATCTAAAAACTAGAAAACAGACAATGGTTAAATGGTTTATCTGATTGCTTGGAGCTAGCAACCCTTTATGCAGAAAGTGAGAATGTGTTTTTAAATGAGATTTTGGTAGAACACTGACGTGGCGGAAATTGGCGAGTTAAGAAATTATTAATAGAAATACGTTGCAAGTACAGTCCTTAACCAGCCAAAAATCCGCTTATCAATTTAGAAGGATTGTCATAATATTGAAATTAAAATACTGGAGTATGAATCCCAGGTCGTCTCCCAACGAGTTGCAGAAAGATGTGCTATTTTATCAATCAGGTGTTTTCAAAAATGGTTAAGTTGATAAACAGGAAATTAATTTAGAAAATTTAATTAATTTTAAATAAAAGCCTTGTCTGAGAGTAGATTAGTTGGAAGCCCTATTCTTGTTGAAGTACTCTCAAGATTAATTAATAATTGGAAGTTGCTCTGCTTAGTTATCCCTTATTAGGTAAAGGAAAGTCAAGCAAGTTGGAAAGCTGTTTCTAGTCACAAGTCCTAATTCTCTCCCTTGGGAAGGACTAATGTCAATGATTAGAGGGTGATCCAACAATAAACCCAATTATAATTTCTCTCTTGAGTGATTCAACTCAAAGTTTCCTTTCAATCATCTCCCAATCAAGTTATGGAACTACTCACTCATCATAATTATAAACTTCACAGAATCAATGAGGAAAATAAAAGAAGACATAATAAATAATAATAAAAGGGATTAATTGAAAATAAAAATAGTCTATATTAATAACTTGTGAAAATAATCCAATGTCAACTCTGGAGGAATTAAGAATATGGAAGAATAAATGAAAAGTAAATAACAGAGTATAGTGACTAGTACTGGAGGTAGACTCTTCTCAAAAGTTAAAGCCAAAATATTCAAAATCCTAATTATGAATGTTCAAGTGAGTAAAAACCTAGGGGAGGAGTAAATTCAGATCTAAAAACTAAAAATTATGCGGAATGAATGTTGTTTTCTATCTTTGCATGTTCCCTGGCTCTAATCTGTGTTTCTGGGCCGAAAATTGAGTTGAAATCCAGCCCAGAAACTCTGCCAGCGACTTCTAAAATTCTGCAGATCGCGCACGTCATGCAACCGCGTCGTCCACGCGTTCGCGTCACTCAGCGTTTCTCGTACCACGCGTGCGCGTCGTCCACGCATTCGCGTCGTTCATGCGGCTTCCAATTCGCGCGGTTGCGTCAGGCACGCGAGCGCGTCATTGTTATTTCTTCCATTTCGCGCGGTCGCGTCAGCCATTTTTGTGTTCATTCCATTTTTGCATGCTTCATTTCCATCCTTTAAGCCATTCCTGCCCTGTAATTCCTGAAATCACTTAACACACATATCAAGGCATCTAATGGTAATAAGAGAGGATTAAATAAAAGAAAATAAAAGCCAAAGAAGCATATTTTCAAGCATAGAATATTTTTAGGAAGGAATTGTAATTACATGCAAATCTTATGAATAAGTGGGCAAAGACATGATAAAACCGCACAATTAAACACAATATGAATCATAAAATAGTGGTTTATCAACCTCCCCACACTTAAACATTAGCATGTCCTCATGCTAAGTTGAAGGAGATAAATATGAATGAGCAGGAACATGCAAGACTCATGTAATACAATGCAACCTATATGCATGCAACTATATGAGTTGGCCTACATGATTAAAAATAGATAAGTTCTCTAAGACAAAATATGGGGCAAATTTCACTAATTCAGAGCATATTGTAAAAGCAAATAAATTTGTAAGAAGATAGCTTGTGAAAGCAGGGAATACAGGACTGAGCATTGAACCCTTACTATTGGTGCATGTGCACTTTAATCATCTATAGCATATGGGGTAATCACTCTATCCTTCTCTAATCATGCTTTCAAAAAAATTTTGTTTTTCACTTAATTAATCAATAATTTTAAAATGCCAATGCAAACATCATGAGGTCTTTTCATGGTTGTAATGGGGCTAAGGTAAAGGTGAGGATACATATGTGGCTAAGTGAGCTTATATATTGAATTTTTAATTAACCAAAGCTCCTACCTAACATACATATACTCTATATAATTTCAACATTCATCTTAGCTACCCAGAATTCCCTTTTCACATTCCATATTCATGTATCAACCTTTATTTTAATTTTATCATATGTGCATTGATTATTAAATTCTAACTTATCATTGGGGTGATTTTGTCCCCTTATTCACTATTAAAGAAAATATTTTTTTATTTTATTTTTTTTATTTATATATATATATTTTTTTGTATAGCTTACCAATGCACATAGATTTGTAATTTCCTTTTATAGTTTCACATGAATAGGTACCCAAATTCCCTTTATTCTATTATGATATATTTTCTATTATCCTTTATTCCCACAATTTTCCCATACTCAATTAACACACAAATTCTATCTTAAGCTAACCAAAGATTCAATTGGGATTTTTAATTATTTTTCACTTAAGGCTAGTAATGTGGTACAATATAGAACGAATGGGATTAAAAACAACTCAAAGTGGTTAACAAAGGTAGTTAAAAAGGGTTGGCTTATTTGGGATATGTGAGTTAAACAAACAATGGCCTCAATCATATGCATGCACATAACACATTAATTTTGGACATATAGGATAAAACAAAATTCAGATTACAATCATAGAGAAGTAAACACATAAGAAAAAATGTTTATGGTTAAATAGTGTAACCATGTATTTAGGCTCAAGGTCTCACGGGTTGTGTGTTCTTTTTTTTTTTAGCTCAAAAATTCTGTTCCAATTTTAACTTCAAACAAATTTAACATAAATATTTTGATTTAAATTAGTGAAATCTTGAAAAATATATGGTTTTAAAAGAAACTTATTGTCTTTTCAATCAGGTAGAACATGCATGCAATTAACCTACTAATATGCAATCTATCCTATTCTAAAGAAGAAGAAATTGGTGTTAGGGGGAAAAGAATTACCTCCGAAAGTCAGGTACTGACCGACCTCCCCATACTTAAGGCTTTGCACCGTCCTCGGTGCTATCTGTCAGGAATAATGGTGGGCTGGTGGCAGTATCTCCACAGTCAGGACCATCATGGCTCCCTATGCTGGTAAAGGAAGTGGAGTCCGGAGTGCCTGGGTCCTCGTCAGGTCTGTGGTTGCATGTGAGTAGCTCCTTGAGGTAATTGAAACGGCGGTGGTTGCGGCGCTCTCGGAGCTTTGCTTTCTTGTCTTGTTGGTCCAACCGCTTCAGTATTTGATGCAGCAGCTGACTAGTAGATGGTGGAGGAACTGTAGCATCCTCTGTGGACTGGCTGGAAGTGGCAAGTGGTGGCCTGAGATATCTCCCGTTAGGGACGTACTGATCATCCCATGGAAGTATGGCTTTGGTGTCTCCACCTCTGTAGGAGACTCCGGCTGCTGAGACAAGATCAGAGACTAAGGTGGGGAAAGGTAGGTTGCCTGCAATTTGCACGTGTCCCATAGCATTCCGGATATGTCTCGATAAATTTAGAGGCTGGTCTGTGAGGATGCACCATAGTAGAACGGCCATGTCTGCGGTGAAGGAGGACTTATGAGTGCTCGGAAAGACGTAATGGGACATAATCTGTGCCCATACGTGAGCCTCTAAGGTAAGTGCGGAAGCCGAAATTCCCTTAGGACGGGAACGATGGTATCCGAAGATCCATTTGCTGCCAGATTGAGTGATAACTCTGATAACAGCGTCCCAGTCAAAGTTGTACGCCTGGCGCTTGAGTGCGGCTTCTTGAAAAGCATCTAATCCTTCCGGAGTAGGGGAAAGATCTAAGGCTCGCTGAATGGCCTCTTCTGTAATGGGGACTTGCTTCTGACGTATATAAACAGACTACAGGGTCGGCAGGTGGAAGTTGGAGTAGAACTCAACTACCCAAGAAAGATTGACCTGTCGTGGCTGTCTCTGTAGAAATCCTCAATGTCTTTGTGCAATTTGTGGTTCAACAAATTTGGCAATACGAGGCGGAAGGATAAGAAGGGGTTCATTGTTGTAATTCCAAGCTACCTGAATAGGAAACATCTGCTCACAGTAGCGATTTGGAAATCGTGCAGTGTCCTTTGTTGGGAAGGCTCTCTCCTTTTCATCAACCTTTATAATCCTTTTAATTCTTTTTGTTGAGGGCTTCACTGTGGTTGAAGAAGGCTCTGCCACTAATGCTCTTTTTGTTCCTTTCCTTGCTGTGGATTTGGTGGTAGCTTTCTCTTTGCCTTTCTTGGTGGCCATCCTGAAAGGAAACGAGGAAAGACATTAGCATTCAAGGGTTATAGCAAGAAAAAGAATAGGAAAGGTGGTAATCAATGCACATGTATGGATAATGATGTGAACACATGGTCATAACTACATGTTACAAATCAACAATGGAAATATAGCAAGTGCATGTGAGGAAAATTGAATGCAAGGTGTTTATTGGCATGCCGGCAAAGGGCACGAGTAGCATAGATCAAGCATTCAATGTCCAAATTAGATTACCAAGTCTCTCAAATTAATAATATGTTTGTAAAAACAATTATATTTAAGTAATAAAATAGAAAATAGGTTTGTGAAAAGCAGGCATTCAGAGTAGTAGATTTAAAGAAATCTAAAAATAGTGCAAAATGTCATATGGGCGTTTTCACAAACACATAGCATGCATGTTAAATAAGGTATGGAAAATATTAATTACAACATGCAAGTAACCCTATAAAAACAATAAATAATTGTTTAAACAAATCCCAAACAATCCATAAGCAACATATAAAAATAATGACCCAAATAAGAATTCCAACACCAATAGGAGGAATAGGAAAAGAAAAAGAAAACATGGTTAGGAAAAGTTGAAGAGAAAGAAAAAGAAAACATGATAAGAAAAAGAAGAATGAAAAAGTAAGGAGGGAAGAAGAGAGAAGAAAAACCTTGATAATGGTGGTGGAAGAGAGGGGGTGGAAGAGAGAAAGAGGGGAGGAAGAAGGAAAAGGGGAGAAAGAAATAAGATTGGGGGGAAGAAAAGATAAAACAGGCTGGCAGATTTGAATGAGTTGGGTGGCGCAAACGGCGCGGACACGTGGGGCATGCGGTCGTCTGGAAAGCCCTTAAGTGAGGTGACGTGGACGCATCGGTCACGCGGACGCGTGACGTGATTTGCGCTAGTGGCGCAAGGGCAGCTTCGCGCTCGCACAACTCTCTATTTAAATTGTGCTTTGCCAGAATTTGGGGTGACGCGATCACGTGGATGGCCAGAAGGAAATAACAGCGCGGACGCGTAGGGCACGCGTTCGCGTGGCAGGACTTGAGCGACTAGCACAAATGCAGCCCAAGTCCAGCTCAACTCTCGGCCATTCACCCTTGTTACGTCGAATTGCAGGGCCACGAGTTCACGAGGTCGACGCGAACGCGTGGGGGGGCCAATTTACAAATGATGCGGTTGCGTCATCCACGCGGTCGCGTGGATCAAATTGCGCCAAAGGCATGCCTCCAGCCACATTTCGGCACAACTCTCTGTCCAATCTTCTTTATTTCCAATGCTCATGCGACGCGGACGCGTCGGTGACGCTGGCACGTCGCGTGCAATTTCTCTCTTTTTTTATGCAAATGCAGTATGCAGATGAGGTGCAAGATATAGGCAGTAGTACGGAGAAGAGTTATAGATGAGGGAAGATAAGGAGAAGAAGAGGAACGATCATACCGTGGTGGGTTGTCTCCCACCTAGCACTTTGCTTTAACGTCCTTAAGTTGGACGCTTCATTAGCTCAATTTTCTGTTGCGAGTGGATCCTCCAAGAGGAAGATATCTAACTCCTTGTTTTTTGTCACCTTCTCACCATGGTAGAGCTTCAAACGATGTCCATTAGCCTTGATGAGTTCAGAGCTTGAAGGGTGACTTAGGTGAAAAACTCCGTATGGCTCAGCCTTCTCGACTCTATATGGACCTTCCCACCTTGATCGCAGCTTGCCTGGCATGAGCCTCAGTCTAGAGTTGTAAAGGAGGACTAAATCCCCAGGTTGGAACTCTTTCCTCTTGATGTGTTGATCATGTATAGCTTTCATTTTTTCCTTGTACAACCTTGAGTTCTCATAAGCTTCTAGGCGAAGGCTCTCCAATTCTTGCAGTTGCAACTTCCTTTCAGCTCCGGCTTTCTCAAATCCCATGTTGCATTCCTTTACTGCCCAAAAAGCTTTGTGCTCCACTTCAACTGGAAGATGACAGGCCTTTCCATAGACTAAGCGAAAAGGACTCATCCCAATGGGTGTCTTGTATGCTGTTCTGAATGCCCAGAGTGCATCTTGTAGCATGGTGCTCCAGTCTCTTCTATGAGGTTTGACTATCTTCTGCAATATGCGCTTTATCTCTCTGTTAGACACCTCGGCTTGCCCATTAGTCTAAGGATGATAGGCTGTTGCTACTTTATGAATGATCCCATGCTTCTTCAGTAATCCTGTTAGTCTCCTGTTACAAAAATGGGTGCCTTGATCGCTCACGATTGCTCGTGGTGATCCAAAGCGACAAATAATGTGGTTTCTAACAAAGGAAACAACAGTGTTAGCATCATCAGTATGGGTAGGAATTGCTTCCACTCATTTAGAAACATAATCTACAGCTAACAGTATAAAGGTGGCCATTAGAATTTGGAAATAGACCCATGAAGTCAATGCCCCAAACATAAAAAATTTCACAGAAAAGCATAATTTGTTGAGGCATTTCATCCCTCTAGGATATATTACCAAACCTTTGGCATGAGGGACAAGATTTACAAAATTCAGCAGTGTCTTTAAAAAGAGTAGGCCACCAGAATCCACAGTCTAAGATTTTTCTAGCTGTTCTTTGAGGGCCAAAATGTCCTCCACTCTCAGATGAGTGATAGGCCTCTAAAATGGACTGGAATTCTGATTGAGGCACACACCTTCTAATTACCTGGTCAGCGCCACATCTCCATAAATATAGGTCATCACATATATAATATTTAGACTCGCTTTTCAGCTTGTCTCTTTGGTGCTTAGTAAAGTTCGGAGGAAAAGTGCGGCTAACTAGATAATTAGCGACAGGTGCATACCAAGGGACTACCTCAGATACTGCTTGTAGGTTATCAAATGGAAAATTATCAGCTATAGGAGTGGAGTCATCTTTAATGTTCTCAAGGCGACTCAAGTGGTCTGCCACTAGATTTTGGTTACCACTCATATCCTTTATTTCTAAATCAAATTCTTGTAGTAGCAGTATCCAACGTATAAGCCTTGGTTTGGATTCCTTTTTAGCTAATAAATACTTCAGAGCTGTGTGGTCTGAATACACTACTACCTTAGCACCAAGTAAATAGGCTCGGAATTTATCCAAAGCAAAAACAATAGCAAGAAGCTCTTTCTCAGTAGTAGTGTAGTTAGACTGAGCAGTGTCTAAAGTCTTAGACGCATAAGCAATGACAAAAGGATCTTTACCTTCACGTTGAGCCAATGCTGCTCCTACTGCATGGTTGGAAGCATCGCACATGATTTCGAATGGCTGGCTCCAGTCAGGTCCTCTCACAATTGGAGCTTGAGTCAGGGCGGTCTTCAGCTTATCAAACGTGTGTTTGCAATCCTCGCTGAACTCGAACTCGATATCTTTTTGTAGTAACCTGGATAGGGGAAGTGCTACCTTACTAAAGTCCTTAATGAATCTTCCGTAAAAACCTACATGGCCAAGGAACGAACGGACTTCCCTCACAGAGGAGGGGTAAGGTAAACTAGAAATACCATCCACCTTTGCCGGATCTACAGAAATGCCAGTATTAGACACAACGTGTCCTAGTACAATTCCTTGTCTTACCATAAAATGACATTTTTCAAAATTCAATACAAGGTTTGTACTAACACATCTATCTAGTACTTTAGATAAACTATCCAAGCAAAGGCTAAAGGAATCACCATAAACGCTAAAATCATCCATAAAAACCTCTATACAGTCCTCAAGAAGGTCAGAGAAAAGACTCATCATGCACCTTTGGAAAGTAGCTGGTGCATTGCACAAGCCAAAGGGCATTCTCTTATAGGCATAAGTCCCAAAAGCACATGTAAAAGTAGTCTTTTCCTGATCTTCAGGGGCTATATGAATCTGGAAATAGCCTGTGTAACCATCTAAAAAGCAATAATGTCATTTACCTAACAGGCGATCCAGCATTTGATCAATGAATGAAAGAGGGTAGTGATCCTTACGAGTGGCTTGGTTGAGACGCCTATAATCAATCTAGACCCTCCAGACATTCTGTACTCTGGTTGCTATGAGCTCTCCATGCTCATTCTTCACTGTAGTAACTCCAGACTTCTTGGGCACCACTTGTACTGGGCTCACCCATTCACTGTCTGAGATGGGGTAGATAATATATGCCTCTAATAGTCTGGTCACTTTCTTCTTGACAACCTCTAAGATAGTGGGGTTCAGTCTTCTTTGGGGTTGACGAACTGGTCTTGCTCTTTCTTCTAAAAATATTCTGTGCTCACAAACTTGAAGGTCGATGCCTACTATGTCTGCCAAACTCCACCCAATTGCTTTCTTGTGCCTCCTCAGCACACTAAGTAACTGCTCTTCCTATTGAGAAGTGAGGTCCCGTGCAATGATAACTGGAAACTTCTGCTTGTCCTCAAGGTAAGCATATTTGAGGTGTAGAGGGAGAGGTTTCAATTCTAACTTCTGTTCATGGTCAGGCTCTGGATTGTCTGGAGCTGGTGGCAATGGTAGAGTACTTTCATTGTCCTCAGAATTCCCCACACTCGGACCTTGTCCTATGTACTTCTTTTCAAACTCCTCTTGGTGAACTTCAGCTACAGTTTCATCTATGATGTCACACTAGAGGATAGAATGATCTTCTGGAGGGTGCTTCATAACTCCATTCAGATTGAAGCTTACTACTCGGCCGTCTATTTCAAAAGAGTATGTTCCTGAAAAAGCATCTAATTTGAACTTCGAGGTCTTCAAGAAAGGTCTTCCGAGTAGGATTGATGATGGCTTCTCTGAGTCATTTTGGGGCATCTCTAGGATGTAAAAATCAATGGGAAAAGTGAGACCTTTAATACCCACTAATACATCTTCAGCAACTCCAGCCACTGTAATAATACTTTTATCTGCTAACACAAAACGAGCTACCGACCTTTTTAAGGGAGGGAGCCTCAAAACATCATATACAGACAAAGGCATTATACTAACACATGCTCCTAAATCACACATGCAGTCAGAAAATATCACACCTCCAATGGTACAGTTAACCATGCATGGGCCTGGGTCACTACATTTTTTAGGTATATTTCCCATTAAAGCAGATATAGAACTACCTAAAGGAATAGTTTCTAATTCATTAATTTTTTCTTTATGTATGCATAAATCCTTTAGAAACTTTGCGTATTTAGGTACCTGTTGAATAACATCAAAAGGGGAACAGTTACCTCAACCTTCTTGAATATTTCTACCATTTTGGGATCAGGTTCCAACTGCTTCCTGGGCTTCGTTGCAAGTTGTGGAAATGGAATAGGAATGGCGTTCTCTACAGTGTCTGTGCCCTTTGGTGCTTCTTCCTGTGATTTAGCGTCTTTTTCCTTAGTCATGTCCTGTATACCCTTTCCTTCCTCAACATCTTCTATTTCCACTACCTCTTCAGCTGAGGCGTGTTCAGGTGGGTTTGGCTCTTCCTGAATCCTCTCTTGCAATGTGGTTCTGGACCTTAGGGTGATGGCATTAATGCCACCCTTTGGATTGGGTAATGGTTGAGAGGGGAGTCCACCAGAGCTTGAGGACTGGTTGTTGGAGTTGTTCAGTGATCCAAACTGTGAGACAAGGGCTTGCAAAGTAGAATTCAAAACATTCAGAGTAGAAGTAAGGTTGTTTTCCATGGCCTGTTGTCTCTGATCAATAGATTGTAGTAACTCATAATTAGGAGATGAAGAGGGATAAGTGATCTGAGAGGTCTGCTGAGATGCTTGAGGCTGTCTTAGATGAGGTGCTCTGCGGCCTGATTCTGATTCTGCTGCCTGAAGTTGTTATTGTTATTCCACCTCTGATTTCCATTATTATCTCTGCCTCCTCTGTTATGATTGTGCCTCCAACCCTGGTTAGAATTATCTCTCCAGCCTTGGTTAGAGTTATCCTGCCATCCATGGTTATAGCTGCCACCTTGATTGTACCCTAGATTGGGGCGGTCATAGAAGTTATGAGTGGCTGCTACAGTGTGGTCTTCCGGTTGGAGTTGCGGACACTCATCAGTATAATTACTGTAATCTGCACAGATTCCGCTTACTCTTTATGGAACCAACTGCTGGCTGTGCTGTGGTGGAGAAGGCTGAACTTGCTGAGCCTATTATTGACTTAGCTACATTTACTTCAGCAAGTTAGTCATTTCACATAAGCTCTGAGCTATAACAGCAGTCTCTTTGCTAGTGGATACCTCTGCAACAGCTCTTGACCGACTTTGTTTCTGCCTGTGATTCCTGGTAGATTCAGCTAAGTCGCTGATCAATTGCCATGCTTCTTCCGTAGTCTTGTACTTTTTCATAGACCCATTGCTAGCACCTTCCAATGTGGTCCTATCTTGAGATTTCATGCCTTGTGTAAAGTAGCCGAGCAACACTATCTTGTCAATCATATGGTGGGGACATGCTTCTAGAAGATTATCGAAGCGTTCCAAGTATTCATAGAGAGTCTCAAATTCATCTTAAATGATCATGGACATGTCTTTCCTCAGTTTATCGGCAACCTCAGCTGGGAAGAATTTCTCCAAAAATTCTCTTCTAAGCGTATCCCAATTGGAAAATCAGGGGCTCCTTCCTCCTGGATAGTGACTCTCCTAGGTGCTGCCATGTCACCTGCACGTAAATCAACTGGATCAGTAGAGAGGGAGCTTGTTTCTTCCTTAGATGACGTTTCAGGTTTGTCCTCAGAGAGAACTAGCCGACGCCGAGCTTGCCTTATATGTGAAATAGTTCTTTCAATCTCAGGGTCAAATACTAGCAAGCTTGGATCAAGAAGTGAACGCGTCATTTAACGAAAGAAACGTACAGCTCATAGTAACAAAATAAAAAAATTGCAATTAAATAAATGCCAATCAATAAATTAGCACACTGTTGCAACTCCCCGGCAACGGCACCAAAAATTGACGTGGCGGAAATTGGCGAGTTAAGAAATTATTAATAGAAATACGTTGTAAGTACAGTCCTTAACCAGACAAAAATTCGCTTATCAATTTAGAAGGGTTGTCACAATATTGAAATTGAAATACTGGGAGTATGAATCCCAGGTCGTCTCCCAACGAATTGCAGAAAGATGTGCTATTTTATCAATCAGGTGTTTTAAAAAATGGTTGAGTTGATAAACAGGAAATTAATTTAGAGAATTTAATTAATTTTAAATAAAAGCCTTGACTAGGAGTAGATTAGTTGGAAGCCCTATTCTTGTTGAAGTACTCTCAAGATTAATTAATAATTGGAAGTTGCTCTGCTTAGTTATCCCTTACTAGGTAAAGGAAAGTCAAGCAAGTTGGAAAGTTGTTTCTAGTCATAAGTCCTAATCCTCTCCCTTGGGAAGGACTAGTGTCAATGATTAGAGGGTGATCCAACAATAAATCCAATTATAATTTCTCTCTTGAGTGATTCAACTCAAAGTTTCCTTTCAATCATCTCCCAATCAAGTTATGGAACTACTCACTCATCATAATTATAAACTTCACAGAATCAATGGGGAAAATAAAAGAAGACATAATAAATAATAATGAAAGAGATTAATTGAAAATAAAAATAGTCTATATTAATAACTTGTGAAAATAATCCAATGTCAACTCTGGAGGAATTAAGAATATGGAAGAATAAATGAAAAGTAAATAACAGACTATAGTGACTAGTACCAGAGGTAGACTCTTCTCAAAAGCTAAAGCCAAAATCTTTAAAATCCTAATTATGAATGTTCAAGTGAGTAAAAACCTAGGGGAGGAGTAAATTCAGATCTAAAAACTAAAAATTATGTGGAATGAATGTTGTTTTCTGTCTCTGCATGTTCCCTGGCTCTAATCTGTGTTTCTGGGCCAAAAACTGGGTTGAAATCCGGCCCAGAAACTTTGCCAACAACTTCTGAAATTCTACAGATCACGCACGTCACGCGTTCGCGTCACTCAGCGTTTCTCGTACCACGCGTGCGTGTCGTCCACGCATTCGCGTCTTTCATGCGGCTTCCAATTCGCGCAGTTGCGTCAGGCACGCGATCGCGTCAGGCACGCGATCGCGTCATTGTTATTTCTTCTATTTTACGCGGTCGCGTCAGCCATGCGACCGCGTGACTTCTTACTGGTTATCTCCTCAATTCTATGTGTTCCTTCCATTTTTGCATGCTTCCTTTCCATCCTTTAAGCCATTCCTGCCCTGTAATTCCTGAAATCACTTAACACACATATCAAAGCATCTAATGGTAATAAGAGAGGATTAAATAAAAGAAAATAAAAGCCAAAGAAGCATGTTTTCAATCATAGAATATTTTTAGGAAGGAATTGTAATTACATGCAAATCATATGAATAAGTGGGCAAAGACTTGATAAAACCACACAATTAAACACAATATGAATCATAAAATAGTGATTTATCAAACACCAAACTTAGCATCCTTCACTATCCCTTAAATTGTTTTGGTGTGCAACACTAAACTTAGCTCCTTGCAATATAGATAAAGCTAATTAACCTTTTTATTGAAATAGTTGGAAAAGAAAACTACCTCAGGTTGGGTTGCCTCCCAACAAGCGCTTCTTTATTGTCACTATCTTGACATCTTGTTCTTTGATCATGGAGGCTGAAAATCATAGTGTCTCAGTTTTTCTCCTTTTACTGTGAACTTCCTTCCGGTCTCCTCTTTGATGATCTCTAGGTGTTCAAGTGAAAGACCTGATTCACAGTGTAGTATTCAGACACTTGTGGAGACACCTTCGTTGGTTGGGTGTTTAACACCACTTTATCCCCTGGTGAAAAGCCTTCAGTAAGGATCTTCTTGTTTCTCCACCCTCTTGGCCTCTTCTTTTTTTCTTTCTCAGAAGATAATCCATCCCTTGGTGGTTCTTTATCTGGGGTGTTGAGGTTCTCATCTGGGGGTTTTGGATCTAAGTCCTTCTTGATTTCTTTGGTCTGTTGCACCATCTCTACTCCTTTCAAGCATGATTTTAGGAGTCTTGGAGTTAACTTATTGACTGCCTCCTTCAAGCTTTGATCTTTGGCCTTATCCTTCATACAATCTTCTTCTTGAGTGGGCTCATGCAGGGTTTTAAAACATGGAATGCTAGATACTCATCATGCACTCTCAGCAACAATTCCCCTTTTTTAACATCTATCAATGCTCTGCCCGTAGCTAGGAAAGGCCTCCCCATGATGATGGGAGTGTTAGGGTCCTCTTCTATATCTGAGATAACAAAGTCAGCAGGGAAAAAGAATTTTCCCACTTTTACCAACACATTCTTCACAACTCCCAATGCTTGCTTAGTGGATTTGTCAGCCATTTGGAGAACTATTCGTGTCGACTTCAGCTTAGAAATTTGAAGTTTCCTCATTAGAGACAAAGGCATCAAGTTTATGCTTGCACTGAAGTCACAGAATGACTTTTCAATTGTTATGTTTCCTATGGGGCAAGGTATGTAAAAACTCCCAGGATCATCTTTCTTCTCTGGCAACTCTCTTTGGAGAATAGCACTACATTCCTTTGTCATCTCAATAATTTGTCATTTTTAGAGACTTTTTCTTTGTTAGCACTTCTTTCATAAATTTGGCATACAATGGCATCTGTTCAAATGCCTCTAAGAAAGGAATATTGATGCTGAGTGTCTTGAATATGTCCAGGAATTTTGAGTATTGCTTATCCTCGTTTTCTTTTTTGAACCACTGAGAGTATGGAAGGTTGGGGACATATGGCCTCACCCATTTCTTCTTCTCTTGTAGTTGTGGTTCAAGGATGTTCTTGTCTCCCTTTGAGATTTGTGCCTTCTTGGTTGTCTGATCCTTTTCACTTTTCTCCTCTATCTCTTCTTGTGAAACTTCTCTGTTGTGTTTTTCCTGATTGATGGCTTCCTTCTTCATAGCCTTCTCACTTCCCATTGTGATTGCCTTGCACTCCTCCCACTTTATAGCTTTTCCTTTGTTATTTAGGTGTTCTTCAGTGACATTAGGGAAGGTATCTGCTCTCTTCTCACCCATTTCTGAAATTTGCTTAGCCATTTGCCCTATGTGTCTCTTAAGGTTTCTGATTGAGGCCTATTGGTTTTTGAATGCCAGGGCCTGATCTTTCCTTGTAGCTTCCTGATCTTGTCTTGCCATCTCTTGATTTTTCATGAGTTTCTCCATCATTATCTCTAGACTTGAGATTCTTTGAGAGTCTGGATTTGGTTGTGGTTGTGTGAAATGAGATGGTTGTTGCTGAAAGTTGTTTGAATTAATTGTGGGGGTACTTTGTGGGTGGGATGTGGATGTGGAAAAGTTATTCTGGTGGTTTTGTGAGTTGTTATGGGGTTGGTGGTATGTGTTTTGTGGGTTTTTGAATTGTTTAGTATTATTGGATGAATGGCTTTGGTTGTTTGTGTTGCTAAGGTTGCTATAGTTGAAGTTCCTTTGCCCTTGATTCTGGTGCTCACCCCACCTTGAATTAGAATGAGTCTTCCAGGGTGTCTTGTGTCCATCACCATGAAAATTGTGTTGAAATGAACTTGAAATGTTATTCATGCATTGCACCTGCTCAGGGCTTTGTTGCTCATAATTGAATGTCCCAAAACTTTCTTCAGATTGATTCCACCCATGTGAGGTTTGAGATTGGCTTTGTGTATTCACTGCTGCAACTCAAATTGTTGCTGGATTTGCTGGTGCATCACCTTGTTTTGAGCTAGAATAGTGTCCACTCCTTCCAACTCCAGTGCACCCTTTTTCTGGGCTGGGTGGCATTGTCTTTGATGAGCAAAGAAGTATTGATTGTTTGCCACCATCTCTATGAGGTTTTGGGCTTCATCTGCTGTCTTCATTAGCTGCAATGAGCCTCTTGCTGAATGATCTAATCTTTCTGAGCTTTCTGGGTCAACCCTTCATAGAAGTTTTGGAGTTTATCCCACTCACTAATCATTTCTAGGGGACATTTCCTGATTAAGGCCTTGTATCTCTCCCAGGCATCATACAGCGACTCTCCATCTATTTGAATGAATGTTTGCACCTCTGTTTTTAGCTTGATGACCCTCTGAGGTGGGTAGAACTTGGCTAGGAATTTGCTCACCAATTCATCCCAATTGTTGATGCTCTCTTTGGGAAAGGTTTCCAGCCATTGAGTAGCATTGCCCCTTAAAGAGAATGGGAACAGAAGTAATTTGTAAATGTCAGGATGAACCCCATTTGTCTTGACCGTTTCACAAATCCTTAAGAAAACAGACAAATGTTGGTTGGGGTCTTCAAGAGGGCCACCTCCATAAGCACAATTGTTCTGCACCAATGTGATTAGTTGATGCTTCAACCCAAAGTCATTTGCCTCAACATTTGGGGTGAGGATGCTGCTCCCATAATGTATGGGATTGGGGATAGTGTAAGAGGCCAACACCCTTATTGTAGGCTGGGTATTATTGCTCACTCCCTCTTCACGCACCTCAGCCTCCATGACTTGCAAAAAATCACAAACAAACCAAATGAAACATGTACATTCTAATGCTAGAATGTGGTTAGTGGGTTAGGTAACACAATGTGTCAAACAGTTAATGTGCTTAGTAAAACTAAAGAAAAACAAAGAAAAAGTGCTTATTCTAGACCACCACCCTACTTAATCATTGTCAATCAAATTCAATCCCCGGCAACGGCGCCAAAAACTTGATGTGTGGAAAACGATCCAACACAAAACTCACCAGTAAGTGTACTGGGTTGCATCAAGTAATAATAACTCACATGAGTAAGGTCGATCCCACAGGGATTGAAGGATTGAGCAATTTTAATTTAGTGGTTGATTTAGTCAAGCAAACAAGATTTGATTTGAGTGATTTGTATCTGACAGAAGCTAAATTGTATGAAATGTAAAGGGAGAAGGAAGAATTGCAGTAAATTAAAGAGCTAAGGAAGTAAAAGTGCTGAATCTTAAAGAATAAGTAAAGTAAATGATAGAAACTTAGAGTGTAAGAAATATAAATTGCTTGAATATTAAAGGGCTCAGGGAGCTGGGAGTGGAGAATTTAAACAAGGAAATGTAAATTGCAATTAACAGAAGAATAAAAGATGACTTAAATTGAAACAGATCTCAGACAGAAAAGTAAAATTGCCTGAAGAAGCATATAGTAGATAAATTAAACAGAAAATGTAGATCTCAGGGGTCAAGAGAGTAGAAAACAAGTCTAGATCTCACTGCCTTCCTTGATCCAATCAAAGAACAACTCTAGAAGAATTAAAGATGAAATTCAGTAGAGAAAAGTATATCAAAACACAAATCCTTGAATTATGTAGTAAAATGAACAAAGAGATCTCAAGGTGAGATTGAAACAGAATTTCTTCAATTCTCAACACCCAAGACTCAAGCAATGTGTGCAGAAAAGAAAAAAAGTAAACCCAGAGGAAGAGAACTCAATTCTCCTTCCCAATTCAAAGCTAAAGTTCAAAGAAAATGAAAATTCCAAATAAGAGTCAACTCCCAAAAATGAAAAAGTCTAAAAATGATCAAAAGAAAAGTAAAAAACAAAAAGGTCCTCTCTAAATCTAACTAAAATCTATTTATACACTTCCTATTTTTGGATTTTAGAATTTGGGGTGGGCTTTTTAATTTGGTGAAGAAATGAATTAATTTGGCAATTTAGTTGAATTTCCTAGCCCATGGGTGTTGCTCCCAGGGCTAGGCTCGGTTCCTTGCAAGAGCGGAGCTTTAGTGCTCTTTGCTTTGCAATGTTGCGCACATGCTGGGCTTTGACAAGGGGAGTAGTGATCAACTCTTGGCAAGAGCTGAGCTTCCTCCTTGTCCTTAATAAAGTTCCAAGTTCGAATCCTTGGTGAGGCAAATTGGTGTAAGTAGCGCCTAGTTAAAATCTCTTCACACAGCGCTACTTGTTGTTTGAGTAAGGCTCCCACTTTGATTCCCAATCAATGCATTTTGTGGAGCCAATTTTCTTTATGCTTAGCAATATAACGTAGCGCTTATTTAAGTAAAGCAACTGAGTGCCCTTGCCCTCATTGAAGTAGCGCCTTTTTGTTATCCCTCAGGTGCAAGGTTCAAGTCTTGGAGGTTGCATTTTGGCCAATTTCTTTTGTGAAACAATGCAAGTAACGCTTCCTTCCATTCTCTTGGTGCAAGGTTTGAAACTTGGTGGCTTCATTCCTTGGAATTGTGCCTTGAATTTATTTTGGAGAAGCCCGATAAAGCTCTTGGCAAGAGCATAGCTTTGAAGTTTTGCATTGTTTCCTTGTTAAATTGTGGCGCTCGATTCACAAGGAAAGCGTAGCTTTCCCTTTGCTTGGCCTTGATCCCTTGAAGTAGCACTCTTTGTGAGAGCTCTAGGCTCTTGGTGAGAGCTTTAGGCTCTTGCCCCTTGTGTTGTGCCACGCTTTTCCCTTTTCCTTAGGCCACGCTTTACTTATTTCTTCGTTTTCATCACCTACAAATAATCAAAATCACCTATCAAAGTATCACAAATTTCACAAGGTTTAAAATTCATATAAAAACCAAGTAATTTCAGCTTAAACCTCATGATTTTGTGTAAATGAGAGGATGGTTGATTGATTTAACAAACTATGCAATTTCACTCCAAATTACTTACTTACAATGCAAGAAAGTGCATAAAACCTAATGAAACAAGTGAAAAATGTAGAACCTATGCACAATTACTCAAGAGGGGGGTGAATTGAGTATTGCAACAACAATGAATCTTTTTGCGAAAGTTAAAGACAATATACAAAAGTGTTATTGTACTAGTATTTTTCCAAGAGCTTAACTCAATTGCTAAGCATTTATAAGGAGCTTTTACTTTCCAATAGACACCAAGTCAAATAAATTGATCAAGCTTTTCACCAATCGGACTTAAGCTATTCCTTAAGTACTTACGAAGCTACTTTTCGATCACAATTTATTTGCTCAAAGGTAAAAGACAATAATATTGAAGAGATGAGTTTGGAGAGATGCAAACGCTATTTAGAGTGGTTCGGCACAATCCTTGTCCTACGTCCACTTTCTTTCTCAATCGCTATTGAGAAGTTCCACTATTGCCAAGCTTCAAGGTGCTCGCGCAAAACCTTTTACAATCCGAGTCCTTAGTTTCTAACACCTCACGGTATATGATCACCACTCGTATACTAACCCACTCCACTTAGAGATACCTTCTCTAAGATTTGCCTTGAGTACTTAGTATACCTCTTTGGTATCCTCACCGACTATAGTGTTTATAACTCTTGACTCAACCTTGGAGATCACACTCCAATTTACAAAGTGTACAAGAAAATAATTCTCAAAGAATTGTTGAGACGAAATGAGTACTCTCTAGAAGAGTGTATGATTACAAGTTTAGCACTATTGAACCAATTGATATTGCTCTCTCAAATTGTGTATTATAACACCTTAAAAAAATGTGTAGAATGAAAGAATATGAACAAGATAGTTTGCAAATCCTCAAGTATGTGAAATAAGGCTTCAATCCATCTATTTATAGACTCCCCAAACCTTAGAAACGTTGGGGAGTTAATGGGATGGAGCCTTTTTGTCAAAACTAGCCGTTTTTTATGTTTTTGAATCATTTGCATCGATGCATAACACTTTGCATCGATGCAAATGTGTCTTTGAAGCTGAAATTTGAATTTTCAGCTAGGTTGCATCGATGCAAACATCTTTGCATCGATGCAACAAGTCGTCGCATGCTTTGCATCGATGCAAGATGAGTGTGCATCGATGCAAACCTTAAAGAATGGCTTAAAATCACTTCAAAATACTTAGGATTGATCTCAAACTTGTTGGAGTCAATTCCTATGCTTTTGTACCTTTGAAAACAAGTTTTAAACCATTTGGCTAGCATCGAATTGCAAGATGTGCATCAAAACATTTTGTGAGTGTGTGTTGAGAGATTTAGCAATTGGTTCTTAACAAGAAGTTACCTAAGTCCTAAGACACTATACTTGTCTTCAAATGTTGTGGACTTGAGTTTCTTGTTGTTGTTGTGTTGCTTTCAACTCTTTATTCCTCAACGTTGAATGTTGGTTGATCTTTCAACATGCTTGTTCATTCAAGTTGTTTGTTGGTTTGTCTTTCATGTCGTTTGTTGGTTTATCATTCATCAAAACCTACGAATACAAACTTCGCATACAAGCAACATGATTTACAAAAAATGCTTGCAAAGCTAGCATATGATGACTTGTCATCACCTACCTCAAGGAATCAAGCCCGCAGCGATTTTAATGCAGTAAACCCTTTTTTCATGTTAATTTGTAGCAGTGACATAAACCACAGAAATTCCTAAGTCACCACAACTGCATTATCCAAAACTACAGCAACCACAGCAACTTTAATCACGCATAACCACAATTCAACCCTAAGACATTAATGTCATGAAATCTCAATAAACATACAACGGAGTAGTAATAGCAAGGGTTTTCAAGCAGGAAAACTTACGCAACAAAAGAACGAAGCAGCAACGACCTCTGAACCAATTTAGCGACAGCTCTGGCAGCTACCTCCAGTGACGGCGGTGACCAGAAGCTCCAATGGTGGATTTCTGATGATCAGAGGCGCAGCAACGCGGCTGTAACAACAATCAATGACAACAATATTTCTGGAAGTTAAAGGAATGGAAATTAGAAGGAAGAACGCCCTTACAAGTGGCAGACTCCACGACGGCAGTGGCTAGAAGCATGGCGACGCAACTCGGTAACGAGCTCCGTCGGAGCTCCCTTTCTCTCTCTTCGAAATACCTCCCCATGCACACCATCACAGCAGCGATTCACAACCCCAAGAACGATGACGAAGCGGCCCCATGACAACGACGAAGATGAAGCTTTCTTCTCTGCATCTCTGGCTTGCACGTTGTATTCTCCCGCACGCGACAAATTTAGACCCCTCTCCACTCGGCGGCATGACGGTAGCGACGGCCTTCAAAAGAAACGGTGATGGCTTGGCATCTCCTTCCACCCTCTTCTCCCTTTCTTCTTCTCCTCCCTCGGTTCCCCCCTCTCTATTCTCCCGTTTCTCTCTTTTCCTTTCTTTCTTTCTTTTATTTCTATTGGAGGAATGGCGGCTAGGGTTTGGTGAGGGTGGGTGTTATGTGAGTGTGATTATGAGCATGTTTTAGGATTAGGTTAGAGTTTTGGGTAGTATAAAAATTTTAATAAAATAAAAGGGTAAAATAGTAATTGAAAACCAAATATAATTATTTTTGAGAATATTATTTATTATCAACTTACCAATTATTTTCAGAGAAATAGTCTAGTTTAAAAAATTAGAGATAATCAAATTAATTTTTTCTTCATTCGAAAAATAAAATTCAAAGTCTCAATATTCAAATTAAATCATATAAAATTCTCATTATTTTTCAATTACTAAAATTTTAAATTTTAAATAAGAAAATATCAATTATTATAAAAATTATGAGTTCTAATAAATTTTAAACTCAAAGTTTAATAACTTTAATTTAATTTCTTTTGGTGAAATAATTTTTCTGAATATAAAAGCATGATTACGTATAATAATTCGCAAATAACTCATTATTTAATTTTCAAAATCTCGGAATGTTATGAGTGATTTGCTTTACTTGTTGCATGAGAAAATTGAAGGATCTAGTCTAAGGTAACTCTTAGTATTTGTTCTTTCAGTTTTATCTCTTTTATCTAGGTTGTTAAATACAAGTTCTTTGAAGGTCTAGTAGGAAAAAATCCTTTTAGTGACCTATGTTTTTAAGAATAAATTTCTTAGAGTCTTGTAGAAAAATAGCTATCCAACTATCCTTTTATCTTAATTTATTTTGTTTCTGTTATATCCTTTTTCTTTGGGTTTTTTCTTACCAGCTGGTATCAATTTCAAGTAGTAAAAAACCCCTATTTATCTACGTATTCTAGGATATTCGTCTAATTTCTTTGTTAATCTTTTTTATGCAATTTTAGATTAGTGTAATATTCATAAAAAAATAAAAAAAATTCAAACAAAAAATAGCACAACAATTCAAAAAGAAAAAGAGATATTGCGATTAAAATTGTTTTTGAAAAGTGTAGTTAAAAAAAACACAAGAGAAAAGTGTCAAACAGTTTAAGAAAGTTGTTGATTTTAATTTTAAAGTACTAAAAGAAAATATATTCTAGTTTGTTATAATCAAGGTTCTGAAAACTGAATCGGTTATCGAACCGTTCTAGTTACTGGTTTATTGATTCATCGGTCCAACCGTAGTCTAACCAAAAAATTGTTTTATAATAATAAATAAATTATTAATAAACACCCTAAAACATAATTATAGCCTAATATGAACTTTAAAATATCTTTTAAATTCAAAGCACTGCATCAACCAAAATCTAATATAACCTTTAATCTCATCAATTATTAAAAATTTATCACTCATTAATCATTATATCACTATTGAACTCATGGTTACAAGAAATAGAAAAAAATTCATTAAATTAACCAAACCAATCATAAATATTCGATCATCTACAAATAAAAGCTTATACTTCAGCATAATTTTAATAAAGATTAGCAATATTTTTAGCATACAGTGTACTACTGATCGCAATTTTAAAATGATTTTAGCATAATTTTAACAAAGATTAATAAACTTTTCCAGAGACTAACAAAGATTATCAAGGTTTTAGGGTTTTTGCACAATTTTTTTCAGCATAACACAATAAAAAGCAACAAATCAGAGTACCACAAATCAGCAATAAGCAGAATTAAGTAGCACTAGCTTTAGCAAAATCTTAAACCAAAGAACAAAGAACTAATGTTCAAGAACCTTCAGCTACTTCATTTAATGTTTAACTTTGTTTCATGTTTATTGTGCTACCAGAACCAACAATGGAATGCTGCTGTAATAGTGCAAAACAACAATTGAAACCAGAACAATTGAAAGTAGGGACTGTAACAACGTGCTAATCATTAAAACAACAAACAGCAAACCAACAATCAAATAACAAGAACTATTGAAACTTTAAAATACAGCAAACCAATAAAATAAGAACTATAACAAATAAAGTTAAAACAACAATCAAATAAAATAATAACTGAATAATTAATACAAAAAAGAACAAGAAGAAGAAAAAGAAATCACCTTAGGCTGGTGCACGTTCTGAAATTTGAACAGAACAGGGAGAGGGAGCTGGAGCTTTGAAACGTGACGGTAATGGCTAAGCGTAGGCTGAACAACAGCGAAACTGAGGTTGAATAGAGGCTCCAACACGCGACAGAGAGGGCTGAACAGAGGGCTAAGCAACTCCAATTGGAAGACGAGGGCTGGAGCCCGGTAGAACAGAGGCTGAAGAGCGACAAAACCTCAGAAAGACAGCAGCAGATTCATGGTAAAACAGAGGCAGAAGCTTGGCTGAAAAGAGGTGGAAGCACGACGAGCAAGGGCAGAACAGATGCCTTGTGACGAATATGTAGCAGTAAGGACGACACGAGATGGAGGTCGGTGGTGACTGGATGTTGAAGAATGGCGACAAGATGGAGGCTGGCGGTGACTGGAGGTTGAAAAATGGCGACGAGATAGAGGGTTGCTTCCTTCAATTTTCGAGTTCTCACTTCTCATCTTTGTGTTCATGCATTGATTTCAAAGGCTAGAGAAAGAATGGGAAAAATTGTTCTGGTTTTTTTAAATTGCTGAAACGACATCGTTTGGATGATTTTCCAAAAGCCAGCCGGATCCCAGATAGGCAAACCGACTAATTTTCAGCTAGTTTAACAATTTTTTACCAGTTTTTAAATAGGCAGTTTTTTTCGATTATCCAAACCGCTGCCATCAATGTTTTTCACTCTAGGGTATCATTTGGGATTAGATTTTTTTATGGGTTCTCTTAAAAAGGTATCTCTCCTTATTTTGTTTTCTTTGTCACATAATTTGAGTTTTTTGTCAAATTAAAAATTTCTATCATTAAGATTATTATAGTTTGGTCTCTCTTTTTTCTTCATTTCTAAAGTGAAACTTATTTAAAGCAATCTAAAAGTGAAAAAAAAAAGATAAGAATCGTTAGCTCAAAAGAGAAAAAAGTCACAAATTGGATTCAATCACAAGTGCCTAATTTGAGTGAAACACGTAAGAAGAGTGTTGGGAGGTCTTTATTATCACTACAAGAAATTCGTCGGATATTGTCAGATTTACTGGTGAATTTACCAAAACAGCAGGTAATATGTTTACCGTCAGAATAAATCTGGTATAAACCTCACCGGTAATTGTTTACCAGTGAAATTTTTTGTCCACTGCTAATTAGCGTCGAAAAATTTTCGGGTAGTTCTTACCGTCGAATTTCCTCCCAATAAATTCAATGGTAATATATTATTATTATTGATAACTACCAGCAGAATTAACCGACAGAAAACTTAAATTTTAAATTTTTTAAAAATTTAGTTTACAAATTAATATATACTTTTAAATTTTTAAATGCAATAATTTCTAAACTAATAAATCAAAAAATACAACACTAATTAACTAAAAAAATGATTAACTCTGATAATAACAAACTTAGAAAATTAACAATAATAAACCATAAATCAGTAATTAACTCAAAAAATAAATAAATTAAGAGTAACTTAGACAATCAATAACAATCAACTAATTAACTTAAAAAGTAAGTATCTCAGATAATAATAAACTTAGAAAATTAAAAACGATAAATAATAAGTCGATAATTAACTCAGAAAATAAATAAATTAAGATTCACCCAAATAATTAATAATAATTAACTTTAACTAAAAAAATGGTTAACTAAAATAATAATAAACTTAGAAAATTAACAACAATGAATAATAAGTCAATAATTAACTCAGAAAATAAACAAGTTAAGATTAACTCAAACAATTAACAACAATCAACTAATTAACTCAGATAATAATAAATTTAGAAAATTAACAACAATAAATAATAAGTCAATAATTAACTCAAAAAATAAAAAAGTTAAGATTAACTCAGATAATTAACAACAATCATCTAATTAACTCAAAAACAATTAGCTAAGATAATCATAAACTAAGAAAATTAACAACAATAAGTCAATAATTAATTCAGAAAATAAACAAGATTAACTCAAACAATTAACAACAATCAACTAATAAACTTTGAAAATTAATAACAATAAACAATAGGGTTTTTTACTTAAATAAATGAAAGTGAAGCCAAATTTACTGGATTCCCTTAAAATAAATTTCGAAACATGTTTACCATATTTCTAATATT
Organism: Arachis stenosperma; assembly: GCF_014773155.1. Lineage (NCBI taxonomy): Eukaryota > Viridiplantae > Streptophyta > Magnoliopsida > Fabales > Fabaceae > Arachis > Arachis stenosperma. The sequence continues at coordinate 45,076,603 of NC_080382.1, read as the reverse complement.
ATATAAATCGTCCTAGGATAATAAGGATTATATAATATGTTAAACATGGCACCCTAGGACGATTTATACATGCATGACATAGTTCGAATTAGTCATAAATCGTGCCAAGGTATCCATGGTTACTAGTTGAGTATAAATTGTCCCACTCTGGATGGATGCACGTGATTTTGGGCTGAAAAACAAAGGTCTGCCATGATTAATGTGCTTTTCAAACCCCTAATAACCCTAGCACAATTTACTTTTTCTTTACTAAATCTAATAGGCCTGCCATGATTTACTTGCAACGTAGTAACTTTGAGGAGGCAAGAACGATTTTTGATGATAAAAACTCTATAAATAAATGAGTGTGGCTTCAACAAATCACATTAGAATTTTAGTGAGTTTAGGGAGAGATGGCTGAGAATATATTTTTTTTATTTCATCACTGAGGAAAGATTGATGAAAACACAAGTGAAGGTGTTATGTTCTCTAGTAAAAAGTAGATAAGTGTATTTGTAAATCCGTTAACCACTTTGATGAAATTACATAGTAGTATATTACAGAAGCCAGGAAAGTGTGGCAAAAAATGTGTGAAACAAGGTTATGCTAAGTTTGAAAAGTACGAGATGCTTAGAGATGACGACATGTGAGTTATATTCCACAGTTAAGCAAGATTTTTCGACTTGGGCACTATGGAGTTGTTTTCCAGAATGGTTGATGTAGAGGATAGCTCTGATGGATCCGCTCTGAATCTGTCAATTGGGGTCATAAAAGGGAGTTCCAGCATCATTCTAGCTGGGCAACTAGTGACTCACTTTATTTCAACCCGATCATTTGCGGCTGATTTGCCTGTTATAGCAGATGACTTGGATGATGGGTGTACCTTTGGACAACTCGCAGTTGCAATGGGAGCAGCACCTGTACTAGACAGTGCACCGGCATTCATGGAGGTAAGAGATAGAGATCCATTTGCAGAGGCTATAGGCAATGATGGGTCGGATTCAGAGCCACCAATTATTGGTGATGAAAGCGATGGCGAGGAAGATACCACACGTGCCGGGGGAGTACAAACCCATGCAAGCAGTCAGACACAGAAGTACCCTCGACATTTTTCAACTTTGGACCTTGATGCAATGAACCAGCCTGTATTTTCAAATCAACAGTACCCTACTATTCATGGAGACAGGCTTAGTATGATAGGCACGGACGAGTTTGAAATCAGGCAATGGTTCGAAACCAAAGAGGAAGCCATACTGACAGTCTAGAGTTATAATATTTGTCGCGGTGTAGAATATAAAGTGATTGAGTCTGACCAATTGAAGTATCATAGAAAGTGTGTGCAGTTCGAGAATAGATGTAACTGGATGATACGTGTGACTATGAGGCAGAGGAAAAGCTTCTAGAAAGTTAGAAAGTACAACGGACTGCACACATGTCTAGCAATTGAGATATCGACGGATCACAGGCAGCTCGATTATCATGTTATTTGTGCTTCAATTCTATCGTTCGTCATGGTGGATGTATTAGTCTCCATTTAGGTATTGTAGAATGCAGTGTTGTCAAAGTTTGGTTTCAAGCCTAGTGATGAGCGGATATTTTATACGCTTTTTGGCATCATTTTCATATAGTTTTTAGTGTGTTTTGTTTAGTTTTTATTAAATTTTTACAAGTTTTAGTGTTAAATTACATTTATGGATTCTAGTTTGAGTTTGTGTATTTTTGTACCATTTCAAGTATTTTCTGGCTGAAATTGAGGAGCTGGAGTAAAAGTCTGATTCAGAGACAGAGAAAGCATTATAGATGTTGTCCAAATCTGACCTCCTTGCACTTGGAAGAGCTTTTCTAGAGATACAGAAGTCCAAATGAAGAGTTCTTAACGGCTATGGAAATCTGACTTCCAGAGCTTTCCAACAATATATAATAGTTTGTACTTTTCTTCGAATTAGGGTATCTAGCGCTCATGGAGCTGAGCTCAACGTCCAAACATCCAGAGAGGACCCCTAGCCAGCGTTTCACGCTCTAGAGGCCTCATAGCACATGGATCTCATCAAGTCTCATCCCAAACACTCACCAAGTGGGCGCAGAAGTAAATTTTAGTACTAAAAAGATTATTTTACCCTTACTAGTCATTAGTTTAGTATTTAAGGGATTTGATTTATGTTGTTTGAACATCTTTGCCCATCATTCAACATATTTACGTTTTACATTGTATTTATCCTTTTAGTATGAGTTTCTAAACCTCCTAGGTTGAGGGGAGGAGCCCTGTTGAGTCCTATGAATTAATAAAAGTATTACTGTTTTTCTTCGATACGTGGCTGGAAAGCACAAACCGCCAGCTTGATTATACATCTCTCAGACGGCTAATCCATGACTTCATTGGAGACTTCTCGAGACACTAGTTCAGCTGATTTTAGGGGAGATTAGGATCTCTGTGGTAGAGGCTAGAATCCAAAGAAGAAGAATTCTTTGATCCGGAAGATTTGACCTTGTCTATGACAGTTTGAGTAGGATCTCCAAGAGAATAAACTGCTAGAGCTTCACCCTCCATCAGATTAGATGACCACAGACGATGGCGTTTGATCTGGAGCAGAGGAGATCAATGACCACGGGTAATGGCATTGATCACAAACAGCCTTCTATAGAAAAGATCACTCACAAGTAAAGAAGATAGTAATACCAGAGTTAATTCAGAAAGACATAGCAACCTCAATCCTTAACCAATTCCTTATCCCTATTTACATTCAAACTTATAAAGTATTTTCTACCCCTTTTGCTTTATACCCTTTTTACATGTCAACTCAGTTTAGATTTCACAAATACAATTCCATATCCAACAACTTCTGATTCGCCTGCCTAAGACTTGCAAGATAGCCACAACTTACTTCAAACCGCAATCCTCGTGGGATGGATTCTGAATCGCTCAGGTATTACTTGGACGACCCAATGCACTTGCTGGTACAGATGTACGAAGGTGTGGGGATTCGTGCACCACCCAACTATAGGAAGGTTTCGATGGCCAAGCAGAAGGCCATTGCTCATATATATAGAGATTGTGAGGAGTCGTACAACCACATGCCAAGGTGGATCATCAGGGTTCAGTTGTATATGTTGGGCAGTATAGCGGTGTTGCGTACGTCACCAGTAAGGGCAGGTAATATGGTGGATGGAACGAAGGTTTTCTTTCATCGATTATTTTAGATGTTTCCTCCGTGTGTTAAGGCATTCAAGTATTGCAAGCCACTAATTTTCATCGATGGTACTCATTTATATGGGAAGTACAGAGGTACTTTGCTAATGGTGATTGCACACGTTGGAAACAAAAACCTTTTTCCAGTAGCATTCGGGTTAGTCGAAGGCAAGAACACAAATTTGTGGAAGTTTTTTCTTAGTCACCTTCATCAGCATGTAACTCTCCAGCCCGGGATTTTAGTGATCTCTGATCGGCACAACGCCACCAAGGCTGCCCTACTTGCGGAAGACGATGGGTGGCTCCCGCCAACGGCATTCTGTGATTTCTATGCACGACGCATCACTGCCAACTTCGCTTTATTCTTCAATTCTAAGGATGCCCAGAAGATCCTCGTGAATGATGCATATGTGAAAACTGAGGAAGATCATTAGTATTGCATGGATATCTTGTGAAAGAAAGACACTGCCATGGTTTATTGGTGTGATAGGATTGGATTGGAGTTATGGACTCAATATCGGATGGAGGCCGTCGACATGGGCATATGACGACAAACATTTCTGAGTGTATTAATGCCATGCTGAAGGAAACATGTAACCTGCCAATGGTAGGGACGGCAACGGGTCCCCATGGGGGCGGGGACATACCCCTGCCCCCTGCCTCTATTATCAGTCCCCGTCCCCGCTCCATCCCCGCAACGGGCAACAGAGATTCTGTATCCGCCGGGGACTCGGATATCCACATATATCCACAGATTTAAAAAAAAAGAAAAAAAGAAAAAATTGAAAAAAATAGAAATTACAGAAATTGAAGGTAAATCACAGAGACAATGAGGCACATATATGAGATATAATCACAGAAATTCCAAATCAAATTAACAAATTCTTCAAGGTAAATCACAGAAATTACAGAAAATCACAAAAAATTATAGAACTTACAGAAATCACAGAAATTACAGAAAATCACACGAATCACAAATCTTACAGAAATCATAGAAATTAACAAATTTTTAAGTTAAATGGAAAACATAGGGGATGAAGAAGAACAACGCTCACTAAACGACAAAGAAAAAGAACGACGAAGGTGGTGACGCTCACTGAACGGCGACGGCGTGACCCTCACTGAATAGCGATGGCGCGACGCTCTTGCTGCTCACAGAACGGTGATGACGCGATGCTCCTACTACCACGAAGACAGCTACGATGCGACGCTTATGTAACCTTGCTGCAACGTCTCTAACGCGTGAAGATAACAACAACGGTGACGGGGTTTTAGGAGAGTGCGACGGTGAAGGGGTTTCGGGGGCCGGTGGCCGGCGGTGAGATTTGGAAAAAGAGAGGTGAAAATCTAAAGAGTAGAGAGGTTAGGGTTTCATCCCTTTCTTGTGACTGAAGAAAAGAAAGGAAGAATATAGGAGGCAAGGGTTACTGGTTTCAGAAAATATATATATATATATATATATATATATATATATATATATATATATATATATATGAAAGGCATTTTTGTCTTTTCCTATAACGGGGATTATACGGATCCCCACGGGTTGGGGACCTCTATCCCCGCTCCTGCCCCGCTTGTTAAGTCAACATATGGGCCTTTGGCCGAGCTCTTTGTGAGGAAAGGAAAGGAAGCCGAGTCGTAGCTCAGAGCTAGGCAAGAATTTTGTCAGACTTTTATGAAGGCTATTGAGAAGAATCTACATGCCTCTAGGAATATGCGGGTAGATCTATATGACATCGGGAACTCGGAGTTTGTTGTTAAGGAGCTTGCGCTGACCGGTGAAACAATTACAATGAGTAGCTGTCGGGTTTCTTTATCCGCGCGCAAATACGAATGTGGATACTTTCAAGCCCTCCATTATCCATGTCATCATGTGCTTGCCACATGCTCATTTTATAGACTGGACTGGAGGTCTTATGTTGATGATGTGTACCGCCTCATCACCGTATTCAACGTTTACAAGATGGGTTTCTCTCCGCCTATTCAAGATGAGTTATTGCCTGTATATGAGGGACCTCATGTGATTTCCCGATCCCGGCATGATGCGAGCTGCTGTTGGAAGACCTCGGAGTACCGGGATAAGGAATAATATGGATGAGACTGAGCCGGATCGACCAAAGAGATGCGAAATGTGTAGGCTCCTAGGTCATACTAGAAGAAACTATGCACAGCGCTCAAGTGCTTCCAGATTTCATAAAGGAAGCAACGCATAGCCGCCAGTGATTGATGCGTTAGGTTATTAGTATTTGTTATTGATTGTTTGTCTTTATGATGATATGTTTGCTTTAAGTTTACGCTAGGTCGCTATTATTGTTAATTTGGCCTAATTCTATGTTATTTTGTGTTTTGTTATTTTATGATATATTTGTTTTTGTGGGTTTATATCTATGTTGTGATGTCTCTTAGTTACTGGTAGTAATTACGCCTAATTCCACATTTTATTCTACTTGTGTTACACATAAGCTAAGATAACACAATGACATACCGAACAAATAGACAACAACATAGCATATGCGACTACCGTAACATAGCATACGAGACTACAATGCGAGATAAGCAACAAAGTAAGATACAATACCCTAAAGATAGATAAACTACAACAAAAGTCTAAAGATAGATAAGCTATAAAAAAGCCAGATAGATGTGATCCCAACAACTAACACATGTGTGATCCAGTGCCACACTTTGCCGGCTTGATGACGCATTTCCTCCTATGCGTGATCGGTGCAAAGTACAAACACATCTAGTGGCTGACTGATAGATGCAGATGCCTGATCTGACTGATAACCTTGTGGAAGTTATCTCTGTCCTCAATTGCAGATGTTGGTGTACCTCCTAACGCAAACACACCTACCTGATAACCGGTCAGCACTTCATTCAGATTGACATTCAGGTCCACTGCAGCTCCCTCAAACTCTGGCTTGTAATCCCCAGTTGGGCTACTAAACTAGGCAAAGCCTGCAAAAAGATCTAACCTAACATCGAAAACTTGCTCCATCTGGTTCAGGCTACTAAAGTCGGAAAAAAGGTCGATACATTGACCTGGAAGCCTCAACTCCCACCCTATAAATCCCCACCCAACCCAGAACTGTTAGGTCCGATTTCACTCCCACTTGGAACCCAAGCTCCTGGTGCGGAATTTCTAACCACAAACTAACCGGCAAGTGCACTGGGTCGTACCAAGTAATACCTCAGGTGAGTGAGGGTCGATTCCACGAGGATTGATGGACTAAGCAACAATGGTTAGTTAAACTACTTAGTTAGGCAAACAGAAAATAGTGTTTACAAGTTCAAAGGCATTAAACAATAACACAGAAAATTGGAAGACAGGTATGTAAATAAGTTGAAAACCAAATATGGGAAAACAGTTAAGGTTTCAGAGGTATCAATTTTCCTGATTGACTTTTCTTATTAACTATTTTAATCATGCAAGATTCAATTCATGGCAAACTATATGTGACTAGACCCTAATTCCTTAGACATTTCTAGTCTCCTCTAAAATTCATCAACCGCCAATTCCTTGGTCACTTAATTCCAATTAGAGGGTGAAGTTTAATTTCTAGTTTATATGCCACAAAAATTCTAATTACCCAAAAATAAGAGGATTATATGTCACGTATCCCGTTAAATCCAAATAATTAAAATTTAGGAGAATTTGTTTTCAAGCTGTTGTTCAAGTAAAGAGCTTTTTCAAGTTATATAAGAACTCAATTAGAAAAAGGATCATACTTCCATTCCACCCAAATTCATAAGATAAAGAACGAAAACAATTCTTGAAATATAAATCCAAACATGAATTAAAATAGAAAAATAATAGTATCAATCCATACAATAGACAGAAATCCTAACCTTAAAAGTGGAGGTTTAGTTGCTCATGGTTCAGAGAAGAAAATAAGGATTCAGGTAAACTGTAGAGTATGGAATGTAAATTGGCATCCCCTTAAAAAGGAAGTTTCTTTTCCTTTTTATATCTAATCCTAATAAATTTAAAATCTAGTTTCTAAAAACTAAAATAATATCTTTTCCTAATTTAAATAAAAAAATAAAGTTTTAAATCAGAATTAACTAAATAATAAGCAAGTCTTCAATTGATGGATGGGGACCACTTGCTTTGTAGGGTCCAATCTTAACTCAGAAAACAATTACTCAGATAATAATAAACTTTGAAAATTAATAACAATAAACAATAGGGTTTTTTACTTAAATAAATGAAAGTGAAGCCAAATTTACTGGATTCCCTTAAAATAAATTTCGAAACATGTTTACCATATTTCTAATATTATATAAATCGTCCTAGGATAATAAGGATTATATAATATGTTAAACATGGCACCCTAGGACGATTTATACATGCATGGCATAGTTCGAATTAGTCATAAATCGTGCCAAGGTATCCATGGTTACTAGTTGAGTATAAATCGTCCCACTCTGGATGGATGCATGTGATTTTTGGCTGAAAAACAAAGGTCTACCATGATTAATGTGCTTTTCAAACCCTAACAACCCTAGCACGATTTACTTTTTCTTTATTAAATCTAATAGGCCTGCCATGATTTACTTGCAACGTAGTAACTTTGAGGAGGCAAGAACGATTTTTAATGATAAAAACTCTATAAATAAATGAGTGTGGCTTCAACAAATCACACTAGATTTTTAGTGAGTTTAGGGAGAGATGGCTGAGAATATATTTTTTTTATTTCATCACTGAGGGAAGATTGATGAAAACACAAGTGAAGGTGTTATGTTCTCTAGTAAAAAGTAGATAAGTGTATTTGTAAATCCATTAACCACTTTGATGAAATTACATAGTAGTATATTACAGAAGCCAAACCTTGCCATCTCGACCATTTCAGCCACACAGACATCTCGACCGTTCTGGCCACACACAGTCATCCCCAATCCCATCGTTAACATCTCAATTCAATTACTCTAGACCTTCCTTTACTTCTAAGTAATCTTCCTTTCCATAGTTTAATCTCATCACTACACTTAAAACTAATCTTTAGGGGCTAAAAGAAAGAAAACAGAGGTTTAAAATCATGTTTAAAACAAAAAAATCACATTTGCGGAAAACAGGGGTCACGCGTATGCGTGAGTGCACGTTTGGACCAGGACGCGTACGCATTGCCCTTCTCGCGTATGCATGTGCACCAGGCAGGAACGACTGGTCATCCATGAGGGATTTTACGTATGCAAAAACCCCAAGTCATGCGTACGCGTGGCCGTACATTTTATAAAAAATTTGACTACATTTGAAAAGCTGCAGAATTTTAATTTTGGATCCCAAACTTTCGAGGCGCATAACTTCTTTGTTTTAAATTTTTTTTCTTCCGTTCTTTGAATGATGCAAACTCCACGGACCCAATTTTCATCTGAAACAAGTTTGAAATAATTTGGGGGTCCAGAAGCCGAGTTATGGCCCACTGAAGTTCAGCCAAAAACTAACTTTACATAAAAAGACTCAAACCTCAATTTTCATAAAACCCAAACTTAATTCCTACTTCCTTTACACATATCCAACACAACAATATACCAATTTAAATGCCAAAACCTCCATTTTCTTTAAAGCTCAACTTCAATTCAACTTACCATACCTATAACCATCAACACAACATATCTTTATCAATACCACATCAATCTTCACATCCTACCATTTCTTAATTCAACAATATCATGCATCAACCTCTCAAATACATTGACAAGATTCTCATTTTACCTATTCAACATATATACATACACACATATCATCATCAAATCATTATTCATCATTTAACCAACAAACACCTAATCCATATCACAATCCCTATCAAGGTTAATAAGCATTAAACATATTCATACATTCCAACCTATCCTATGGTCATCTAGCTTAAGCTTTCACAGAATATTATATATTAAATACGTGAAACCTAAACCATACCTTGGCCTCTTTCCTCGGATAACCCAAGAATTTCAAAGCTAGAGAGTGAACAACTGGAAAAAAAAGTGAGGCTTACCAGTAACTTGGTTATATGGGTATTGTAGAAAACTCCGAGACAAATGCATGGCCGCTAACGGCTTATCAATTAGAGTTCCGGATTGAAAGATATAAGCAATTGAAGATTGGAGGTGATTAGGTTTTCCTTCTCCTCTTCTCACCATAACTCCCCCCTCCTCCCCCCCTTTTGCCATGTCCAGCGTGTTTCCCTTTGAGGGAAGGGACAAGAGCTAAAGCAGTTTTCATTTAATGGGATTTGGGTTGGGCCATGGGCCTAATATGGGCCTAGTCCAACTGGTTCGACCCATTTGGCCCAATCTTGGGCCAAATTCTTTAAAATTAGTGTCAAAATTCCTATTTTAATTTTCTATAATCCATTAAGCTATAAAATTCTATTTTTTAATTGTTTATTAATAATTATTTTATTTACTAATTATTCACTAATTACTCGGGGCTTACACTAAACTCTCCCAAGTTGGGATAAAACCCTATCAACCTGATGCCACTCAATTGAGGCAAAGTAGATCAATGCAGTTGTCAACTTCCACAACACTGTGTGATCAGGCCTTAGAATATCAGGATGGACTACTTGGATAACCTCAAGATCGTTGTATGGCATCCAAATGAACTACAACACAGGAAGAACTCAAAATTAACCAACCAATACACATATCCGTTGCAAAGATTAGACCATAGACCAATACAGCTGTCACTTGTAACCGAAAACAAAAAGTGAAAAATGAGACTTACGTCATTTCCACTCAGCTTGTCTAATCTGCGTCAGGTTGCGATGACTAGGGGAACCTTCTCGTCTAATGACGGCAGGAACCTCCCTCACCTAGCAAATACATAATAGTGTACAATCAAACTTTGATAAAAATGAATATCATATGGTGCATGAAAAGAATGATACATGAAAAATACTAACTTCGATGAAAGCGGCCAGTGGATGGTGTCAAAACCTCTAGGCCTGAACATCGGAAAATGCCAAAAAATCCATGACTACAACAATGCCAGTGGGCCACTTAGGTTTTTCACATTCCGGTTAGCAACCCTGCAAAGACACCTGTACAACCAGGACAAAGTCACCGAACCCCAACTGTACTTGCCGAGCCCGTCAAGGTCCGTAACATACGGAAGCCACCGCAAATGAACCCTAGCACCAGAGTTGTCTGCGAAAAGTGCCGTAGACAACAACATCATAATGTAACCTCGTGCATAGATCTGTACCGTTACCTTCGATGCATTGGCAAGCTAGTCTCTGAACTTTTTCTGGAACCAGAAAAATAAAACCGTGAAATCTTCAACACAGTCATCTGGTGGAAGTTCACTGAATAACTCTCTAAACCACACCCAGGCTGGCTTCACCCCTCCATCAACTGCTCAAAATCGCTGAGACACCCGCTCACCTCATGTCTATCAATAAGGAGGCCAAACTGGTATGCCACATCCTGCAATGTTACCATACACTCCCCAACATCATATGGAATGTATGGGTCTCATGATGCCATTGCTCTACGAATGCACTAATCATCGGCTCCTCAAGCTTGAACCAATAATCATTCAACCTTGCAACATGTAGAAAATTAGCACGATCTAAGTAGGGAAGTATACGATCATGTATTACCATCCTTTGTTGCCTACGAATGCTCCTAACGCATCGAGTTGGCTGATAAAACATAAATTTTAAGGCAATGATTTAACTTGTCATTATACAAAAAAAAAACAAAAACAACTCAGTAAGTTCATCCAATAAGCTAACAAAATAAAAAAGGACAGGCCATATGTATTCATCAAAATATCACAAGTCTAACAGCACAAGAAAAAATTCATCACAACTCTAACATCATAGGCCCACAACATCTTAGCATCCTTTAAACCAACCAAAAATTTAAGGAATCACTAAACAACACAATCCACAAGATCCTAAATAAAAAAATGTTCTAACATGCATATTCAAACTATACTATATTCTTCAACATATTCTTCAAACTATACTAACTCAACTAAATTTGGATTCCGATAACTAACCTCTTCGTCGATAAATCCAGCAACATGCGTAATACCGTTCAGGCGATACATATCTCCTTGGTTTGCGACCATTCTCGCCATAAGACGGATTCTTCCACCTCCACCGCACCACTTACCACTATGTGCTTCACTTCGCCGGACAATGGCTGCTCTGCCCCACCCACTGCCGCACCGTCGTTGGTGAACGTCGCACGCCTCTGTTCACTGCCACCTCCTCCTCCGCTGCGGGCTGTCTTCCTCCCAAATGTTCTCTCCCAGAGCTTCCCTAGCAATTAAAATGGTGGCTCCTACTCCACCAATGTTAGTCACCGCAATTTGTTAAGGTTTCACTCAAGCACTAACTCGCTATAGCCTCTTTAGTGTAACTCTTTAACCATAAATTGTGACAAACCAATGAGGGTCTTCAAGTAGAAAGTAAATCACGCCAGGGTTCTTAGGGTTCGAAAATCATATTAATCGTGGCATACCTTTGTGTTTCAACCCAAAATCATGTGAATCCACCCAGGGTGGGACGATTTATATTCAACTAGTAACCATATGTATCCTGGCACGATTTATGGCTAATTTGAACTAGGCCATGCATGCATAAATCATCCTAGGAAGCCATGTTTAACATATTATATATCCCTTATCATCCTAGGACAATTTATATAATATTAGAAATTGGGTAAACACATTTTGAAATTTGTTTTAAGTGAATCCGGTAAATTTTACTTCAGTTTCATTTATTTAAGTAAAAAATCATAAACAACAAGTCAATAATTAAGTCAGAAAATAATTAATTTAGATAATAATAAACTTAGAAAATTAACAACAATAAACAATAAGTCAATAATTCACTAAGAAAATAAACAGGTTAGGATTAACTCACACAGTTAACAACAATCAACTAATTAACCCAAAAAATAATTAGCTCAGACAACACCATAACAGAAATTAGAATAGTGCAATGAGGGATCTTACACTTGCAGATTTATTCGGATGAGCAGAATATCCTTACTTACCTTTTGTGTCGCCAATGTTCTCACTTGAACTAATATCAAACTGCAAATTATCACAGAATTTGAAACAAAATCATAAAAATAGAATTAAAAATCAAAATAAAATTCAAAATCAGAATCATAAACAAAATTTTAAACATAGAATCATCAAAACAGAATTAAAAAGAAAACCTAAATCTAAACTAATACGTGAGATAAATCTGAAAAACAATTAAATCTCTATTACAAACATCTGAATTATAAATTTTCTAATACATAACAAATTAAAATTAAATAAATTAGAGTTTAAGGTTTAACTACTGTTCATACCCTGGGTCGAGCTGTTTGACCCGGGATGTTCTACAGACAAAGCGACCGACCTCTTCAGGTCAGGACAACCCAACCCCTTCTCAAAGAGCTCGGCCAAATCACAGGAAAGCCCAAACAAAGGGCCCAAATAGAGGAACACGTCCCAAATCCAAAGGCAGCCCAAGCCCATAGAGATAAAGACGATTCTCTTGAAGATAAGATAAAGATAAAATAAGATAACTAACTTATCTTATCTACGAAGGTCATTCTACGCTATTATAAATACACTGGAGCACCCAGGTATAACTCATACTCTGATTCTACTCAATACCTGCTTAATACCCTTGCTAACTTAAGCATCGAAGTCCCTTGCAGGTTGGTGCGCGAAATTGTGAACTATACTTTTTCACAACTCTCATAATCCCTGGTAATGGCTCCAAAAACTTGGTGCGCTCAATACCATGGCATTACACAACTTCGCACAACTAACCAGCAAGTGCACTGGGTCGTCCAAGTAATAAACCTTACGTGAGTAAGGGTCGATCCCACGGAGATTGTTAGTATTGAAGCAAGCTATGGTCATCTTGTAAATCTTAGTCAGGCAAACTCAGATATATATGGTGATGAACGAAAATAACATAAAAGATAAAGATAGTGATACTTATGTAACTCATTGGTAGGAACTTCAGATAAGCGCATGAAGATGCCTTCCCTTCCGTCTCTCTGCTTTCCTACTGTCTTCATCCAACCCTTCTTACTCCTTTCCATGGCAAGCTCGTATAGGGTCTCACTGTTGTCAGCAGCTACCTCCCATCCTCGCAGTGAAAGCTAATGCTCAATACTCTGTCACAGTACGGCCAATCACCGGTTCGGTTCCCTCCCCTACCGGAATAGAATAACTCTTTTGCGTCTGTCACTAACGCCCAGTAGGTTACAGGTTTGAAGCACGTCACAGTCATTCAGTCATTGAATCCTACTCAGAATACCACAGAAAAGGTTAGACCTTCCGGATTCTCTTGAATGCTGCCATCAGTTCTTGCCTATACCACGAAGACTCTGATCTCACAGAATGGCTGGCTCGTTTGTCAGGCGAGCACTCGGTTGTCAGGCGATCAACCATGCATCGTGCAATCAGGAATCCAAGAGATATTCACTAAGCCTCAGATGCTTGTAGAACAAGAATGGTTGTCAGTCACCTTGTTCATGGGTGAGAATGGTGATGGGCGTCAATCATCACCTTCATCATGTTGAAGAACAAGTGATATCTTGGTAAAAGAACAAGTGGAATTGAATGAAAGAACAATAGTAATTGCATTAATACTCGAGGTACAGCAGAGCTCCACACCTTAATCTATGGTGTGTAGAAACTCCACCGTTGAAAATACATAAGCATAAGGTCTAGGCATGGCCGAATGGCCAGCCTCCCAATGATCTAAGAACTAAAATGTCCAAAGATGATCTAGAGATCTAAAAGTGATCCCAAGATTTTTTATTTACAATAGTAAAAGGTCCTACTTATAAGAAACTAGTAGCCTAGGGTGTACAGAAATGAGTAAATGACATAAAAATCCTCTTCCGGGCCCACTTGGTGTGTGCTTGGGCTGAGCAATGAAGCAATTTCGTGTAGAGACTCTTCTTGGAGTTAAACGCCAGCTTTGGTGCCAGTTTGGGCGTTTAACTCCCATTTGGGTGCCAGTTCCAGCGTTTAACGCTGGGATTTCTTGAGGTGACTTTGAACGCCGGTTTGGGCCATCAAATCTTGGGCAAAGTATGGACTATTATATATTGCTGGAAAGCCCAGGATGTCTACTTTCCAACGCCGTTGAGAGCGCGCCAATTGGGCTTCTGTAGCTCCAGAAAATCCACTTCGAGTGCAGGGAGGTCAGAATCCAACAGCATCTGCAGTCCTTTTGAGTCTCAGAATCAGATTTTTGCTCAGGTCCCTCAATTTCAGCCAGAAAATACCTGAAATCACAGAAAAACACACAAACTCATAGTAAAGTCCAGAAAAGTGAATTTTAACTAAAAACTAATAAAAATATACTAAAAACTAACTAGATCATACTAAAAACATACTAAAAACAATGCCAAAAAGTATACAAATTATCCGCTCATCACAGGTACCCCCCACCCTCCGGGGACGAAGGATCAGCATCATCACCAAGTCCAACGAGTCGGACACAGTGACTCTGACCACGATCATCAGATTGGACTCCGCATCCCCGACCAGCATAGAAGATCTCGTCTGAGATCAACCTCTAGTTTCAGGTAACCCTCGGAACATTGGCGCCATTGCCGGGGAACCTGGAAGTCATCCCAGCACCATGGCGAACGACCATGACAACAATCACGGCTCAGATCTAGAGGATAGAACGCCGCACAAAAATACAGACACTACACCAAAAGACACTCCCCAAATCAACAATAAGGACTCCCCAAACGAGGAAGCCCTGGAGGCATTTCAAGACCGGTTAAAACAACTTGAGGAAGACGCTCTACATCAACGAGAGGCCGAGAAGGATCTACAAAGAGAAATAAGGCGACGCCAGGAATTGGGGAACAAACTCCTAAAACTTGAAGCCGATGTCAAGACTAAAGCCAGCCAATCCACTCCCGAAGATAGCACCCGCAAGGACCAAGATCCATTCACCAAAGAGATCATGAAGACAAAAATCCCAAAAGACTTTAAACTCCCAGACATGACCTTGTACGACGGCACTACAGATCCCAGCCATCATCTCAGCAACTTCAGAAGCAGAATGTACCTCACTGATGCCTCAGATGCAGTTCGTTGCAAAGCCTTTCCAACTACTTTAACAAAAACGGCAATTAAATGGTTCGATAACCTCCCTCTAAGATCCATCTCGAGTTTCAACGACATGGCCAAAAATTCCTGGCCAGATTCTCCATCCAAAAGGACAAAGCAAAACATGCGCCGAGCTTACTGGGAATCAGACAAGGAGAGCGAGAAACCCTGCGTAACTACATGGAGAGATTCAACAAAACATGCATGGATATACAAAACCTTTCAACAGAAGCTTCCATCATGGGTCTCATTAATGGCCTGCGAGAAGGGCCTTTTAGTCAATCCATATCAAAGAAGTACCCCACATCCCTGAACGAGGTACATGAGCGAGCGAAAAAATACATCAACATAGAGGAAAACTCCCGATTAGGAGAGACCTCAAAAGCAGGGTTCACCCCTCGGGATAAAGACAAAGATTCCAGAAAAAAGGAAGATCGACATGGAGAGAAAATAAAAAAATACCACAATTACACCCCTCTTCGGGTGTCTCTCGTGGATGTCTACAGAGAGGTTTGCAACACAGAAAATATACCACCAGCTCGACCACTCAAAGGCAAAAAAGGAGGAGGAAACCGAGCTGAATATTGTGAATACTATCGGATCCACAGGCACTCCACCAATGAGTGTTTTGACTTAAAAACGTCATAGAAAAGCTCGTACGAGAAGGAAAGCTAGATCGATACTTGGCCACCCATGAGGATGAACAAAGGAAAAGAAGAAGAGCAGAAGATGTCGGAACAACTACGCAATCATCCCGGATGCCAGAAAGACACGTCCACATGATACACAGCGGATTCACCGGGGGAGGAATCTCCAAATCATCCCGCAAAAGACATCTCAAAGACGTATATCACGTCGCAGAAAGGAAGGAAGCACCTGACTTCCCGGCAATCACTTTTACCAAGGAAGACGCATCCGGCATCGCGACAGGGCATGACGATCCCATGGTCATCACTATTATACTGGCAAATGCAAATCTTCATCTCACACTGATAGACCAGGGGAGCTCTGCCGATATCTTATTCAAAACCGCCTTCGACAAACTCGGCTTGGAAGAAAAAGAACTCAGAGCATATCCGGACAGCATGTTCGGGTTAGGTGATACCCCAGTTCAACCAATGGGATACATCCCGCTCTACACAACTTTTGGAAAAGGAAGTCAGTCAAGAACACTCAAAATAGATTACATCATTGTTGAAGTAAGCTCAGCCTACAATGCCCTAATAGGTCGGGCAACGTTAAATCAACTCGGCGCAATAGTCTCGACTTCGCATCTATGCATGAAATTCCCAACCGCAGAAGGAATAGCCACAGTAAAGGCAGATCAGAAAATGGAACGCCGCTGTTACAACGAAAGTCTAAACCTCAGAGGCAGGGGAGAAGAATTCCACACAATCAAGCTCGGTGGAGTTTGGAGGCAGGAGGAGCTCCGCCCACAACCTGAAGGAGAAATAGAGAAAATCCAAATCGGGAACACCCCGGACCAAACAACCAACATCGGCACACTCCTAAAAGGGGATATAAAAAAATCACTCATACTGTTCCTACGCAACAACGCCGACCTCTTTGCGTGAAAAGCCGCAGACATGCCATGCATAGATCCCAAACTAATGTGCCACAAGCTAGCAGTCTACCCAGGATCTCAGCCGGTACAACAAAGGCGCAAAAAGCTAGGACCAGAACGCTCTCAAGCAGTGGAAGAACAGGTACAAGCTCTATTGGAGGCAGGCTTCATAAGAGAAGTGAAATACCCGCTATGGCTTGCTAATGTGGTTTGGTAAAAAAGTTAAATGGGAAGTGGAGAATGTGCACCGACTATACCGATCTCAACAAAGCTTGCCCGAAAGATCCTTATCCACTCGCAAACATCGACGCACTAGTAGATGCCTCCTCTGTATACAAATACCTCTCCTTTATGGATGCATACTTGGGATATAACCAAATCCCAATGTACTCATCCGACCAAGAAAAAACCTCTTTCTTAACCCCAAAGGCAAATTACTGCTACATTGTTATGCCCTTCAGTCTCAAAAATGCGGGAGCCACTTACCAAAGATTAATGAACAAAGTTTTTTCGGATCACATCGGAAAGATCATGGAGGTCTACGTAGACAACATGCTAGTAAAGACGCAAAACGAAGAGATGTTATTATCCGACCTGACACAAGTATTCAACACCATAAGACGACACGGCATGCGATTCAATCCCACAAAATGTACCCTCGCAGTAGAAGCTGGTAAATTCTTGGGTTTTATGATCACACAGAGAGGAATCGAGGCAAACCTAGACAATTGTAGGGCCGTACTCGACATGAAATGCCCGACTTGTATCAAATAGGTACAACGACTCAACGGGCAGTTGGCAGCCTTGTCTAGATTCCTGGCGGGATCCACAATAAGATCTCTCCCCTTCTACGCCACTCTAAGGAAGGGAAAGTAGTTTAAATGGACAGTTGAATGTGAGCAAGCCTTCCGAGACTTCAAAAAATTTCTGGGACAGCCACCTATATTAAGTCGGCCACGAGAAGGAGAACCACTCATCTTGTACCTCGCAGTAGGAAATCGGGCAATAGCCTCAGCACTGGTCCGAGAAGACAACAGTGGGCAACAACCCATATACTTCATCAGCAAAGAGTTACAAGAGTCCGAGCAGAACTACCAGAAAATAGAAAAGTTTGCTTATGCTCTCATAATTACATCTCGATGACTTCGCCCATATTTCCAGTCTCACACCATTAAAATTCGGACCAACCAGCCCATAAAAGGAATCCTACAGAAAACAGACTTGGCAGGCAGAATCTTGCAATGGGCAGTCGAGTTGTCTGAATTCGACCTTCAATACGAAGCTCGAACGACCATCAAATCTCAATATCTAGCTGACTTTATTGCGAAATTCACGGACACACCAGAAATCCCCACAGAATAGAATCTATACGTGGATGGCTCCTCAAATAAAACAGGAAGTGGCACAGGCGTAATAATTGAAAGCGACCAGGGGACCCAGATCGAACTCTCCCTCAAATTTGGGTTCCCTGCCTCAAACAATCAAGCGGAATATGAGGCACTACTAGCTGGTTTGAAGCTGGCTAGAGAGGTTGGAGCTCAAAAACTTATCATCTTCAGCGACTCACAGGTAGTCACTTCACAAATAACAGGCAGCTACCAAGCCAAAGATCCCACTATGAAAAAATATCTGGACAAAATCAGGGAACAGCTCGGACAAGTCAGAGAGTATGAGATTCAACACATACCCCGAGAACAGAATGCCCGGGCCGATGCACTCTAAAAACTAGCCAGCACCAAACCAGGAGGCAACACTAGAAGCCTTATCCAAGAAATTCTACAGAAGCCATCAATCTCAGAAGAAGAAAAGGTCTTAGCCATAACAGATCGCGATCAGGGATGGATGACCCCCATAATTAATTACCTCACCACAAAGGCCCTCCCTACAGGTGAGAAAGAGGCAAAGAGGTTAAAACGGAAAGTATAATATTATACCATCATAAATAATACTTTATACAAAAAAGGGATTTCAACACCATTGCTAAAATGCATGCCGACTCCCAACACTAAGGATATCTTAGAAGAAGTACACAGTGGCATTTGTGGCAATCACCTCGGAGCGCAAGAACTCGCCAAAAAAGTACTACGGGCAGGATTCTATTGGCCAAACCTACAAAAAGAAGCCACAGAATTCGTAAAGACATGTTCGCCATGTCAAAAGCATGCCAACTTCCACACCGCTCCGCCAGAGGAACTCATCAGCGTAACCTCACCTTGGCCATTCACAAAATGGGGACTCGATCTCCTTGGACCTTTTCCTCAAGGATCAGGACAAGTCAAATTCCTCATAGTAGGAATATACTACTTCACAAAATGGATCGAGGCAGAACCCCTAGCCAATGCCACAGCTCAAAGAAGTCGGAAATTTCTGTATAGAAACATCGTCACAAGGTTAGAAGTTCCATACTTCATCACTACAGACAATGGTACCCAGTTCACAGACGCAGGCTTCAGAAAACTAGCGGCCGACCTGAATATAAAACAACAATTCACCTCTGTCGAGCACCCCCAAGCCGATGGGCAAGCCGAAGCTGCTAACAAAGTTATATTAGCAGGGATAAAATGGAGATTACAGGATGCAAAGGGAGCCTGGGTTGAGGAGCTCCCACAAGTCCTATGGACATATCGAACGACTCCACATTCCACGACAAAGGAGTCACCTTTCCGATTAGCTTACGGAATGGAGGCGATGATCCCAGTGGAGGTCGAGGAAGGATCATCCAGAGTAATCCATTATAGTGAAAAAGCCAATTCCCAACTCCAAAGAGAAGAGCTCGATTTACTTCCGGAAATCCGACAAAGAGCTCGGATAAGGGAAGAAGCGTTGAAACGATGAATGGCCTCCAGATACAACCAAAAAGTAATACAGCGGGCCTTTGTTGAAAATGACCTTATCCTAATCCAAAACGATATAGGAACAACTTGACCTGGAGAAGGAAAGCTAGCTGCAAACTGGAAAGGACCCTTCTGAGTCATAGAAGTCTTGGGAAAGGGCTACTACAAACTTTCCGAAATCGACGGGCGAGAGCTTCCTAGATCATGGAACGCCTGCAACCTAAGAAGGTACTATAGCTAGGGATGATAAAAGATCTTGGACAAGGCGCACTCTTTTTCCTGAAAAAGGTTTTTTAGCGAGGCGCCCCGCCAAGACCTACAAATCACCCGACTTAGGAAATTAATTCCTCATGTATATTTGCATTTTCCTTTAATAAAATTTGTTCAGATTCTCTACAAACGCTCAAGTCGTATTATTCTGAAAATATTCATCGCCCGATTATAAAGCTACAGATCGACAAAAAGTGAAAAACGAATTCACTGCGCGATCACGATAAAAACGAGGGCTAAAAACCCAAATTCTACAAAATTGGCAAAGATGAAAATAGAATAATGCAACAAGTTATAGAAAGCGATCCATAGAAAGGACCTGACGAGGACCTAATAAAATGGATTGCTATAAAATAACTTAAAGACTGGTCGGCACAAAAAGTCGGACCAGCCACAACAACCCAAGTTATAAGTAAAGCCCTGGAAAGAGGTCTGGCCAACCCTATAAAAGAGGATTACTATAACTTCGAAGAGCCCGACATGAGGAAGTCGGACTCCTACAAAAAAGTTACAAAAGATAATCCCTGAAAGAGACCTAAAACGAGGTCCAAAAAAGAGGATTATCAAGTAACTCGACAGGGCCCGATGTGACAAAGTCGGCCCGGAAAGAAAAAGTTACAAAAGATAATCCCTGAAAGAGACCTAAAATGAGGTCCAAAAAAGAGGATTATCAAGTAACTCGACAGGGCCCGACGTGACAAAGTTGGCCCGGAAAGAAAAAACTACAAAGGTAATCCCCAAAAAGAGACCTGAACAAAGTCCAAGAAAGAGGATTACCAAGCACACTCGACAGGATCCGACATGATGAAGTCAAGCCCAGGACATAGAAATTACAAACAAAATCAAACCAAAAAATCAAGATGATTATGTTGGACAAAATCTCAGCCTACTAAGGTACCAAGATAAGTGCAAGCAGACATGATATAAAAGCTACTAAGTTATGATAATAAACTCTAGAGGCCATCAAAGACCAACCCCGGAAGCTCGAGAACTACTTTGTTTTTCAAAATAAAGTTGCTAAACGGGCAACCAAAGGAAGTATCAAACAAGTCACCAAAACACCAGTTACAAAGATAAAGAGTTCAAAAGCCCACAAAACGGGCTATACACAAATATGATAGAGAAATCATAGAGGATCCAAAGGCTTCCCAGTAGCAGCATCTTGGGAAGAAGGAGGGCGAGTCTGGAGAGGCACCACTTCCACTGTTCCGTCGCCTCGATTCAAGATCTGACAATCAGGATCTGGCTCAACTACGATCGAGGGGGCTGAAAAAACTGGCATAGCAGAAGCTTTAAGAGAAGGTGCAGGAGGAGGTTCAATGTCATCATCGGGATCATCCGGGACAATCTTGCCATCCTTTACTACGTTATCAAGGCTAACGAGAGCCAAATCGGCATCAGGGGCAACAATCCAGAACTGCTCCACCAGATTCTCATAAGCAACAGTTACACTGCCTACAAGATGACCTTGGAGCTCGGCATAATCAGCTCGGGCAGACTCCAACTCCTCCCTAATACCCATTAGCTCCTTATAAGTGGCAACATAGCTATCCTTATGTTTTAGTGTCGTATCTTCGGCCAGTTGCGCAGCAGCCACCAGACCAACAGACCGGGCCTTCTCCCCCTTCAGCTCCTTTTCCAGCTCGGACACCTTCATCTCGAGCTCCTCCTTCAAACCCTTGATTCGGTCAAACTCTGACTTCGCCTCCTCCATAAAAGCCTTGGTAGCATGAATAGGAAGATCTTGAGCAGTTCGGTATAGAGCCGCTCCCATATGTGCCAACGTAATACCGCTCCGGGTAATATAATCCAAATGACGAAGAATGGATACATCGTCAGTAGGCATGACACCATAGGGAGCAATCTGTTGATCCACAAATCCAACTGCATCAAAGTCAGGAGCACCAAGATTAAATGGCTCGACAGTCCGAGGTCTTTTTGGAGGAGGAGCAATTGAAGGAGCAGAGGTACCAACTAAAGTTTGAGGCGGATCAACCAAATGAACCCGAGGGGTCGGGGTCATCCTCCTCGGCCCAGGAGAGCTCGGGATAGACGGATTCGACAAAGCCTAGGAGGACCCTTCCCCGACCACCTTGGCTGGGACGCTCTGAGCCGCGGTAGCTTTCCTCGCCTTCTTAAAGGCCTTCAGTGAGTCATTATTCTTCGACATCTCTGAAAAACAAAGAAAAATACAATTGACTTATGAATACCCAGAAAAGAAAGCAAGAAAACAAAGACAGGAGAGCACAGTCTATAAAATACCCAGCACAGCACCAATCAAGGACGGATCCCCCAGAAATTTCTTGGTCTCAAGATGAGGAGGTTCCCCCCAAATATCCTCCAAAGCAGCAACAAAGGCATGCTCGACCTCATCTAGCATCTCCCAGGTATACCTAGACACAACTACATTTCTCGGCCACTCTAAAGGAAAACGAGGCTCGTCATTCTCATCCAGGAAGAAAGGGCGAGCTCCTTCAACAGCTCGGATCTTGAAAAAATAATTCTTAAAATCGCGGAAAGACTCATCATACATGGAGAAGACTTTATGCCCCTGGGCCGACCTAAAAGAAATCCAAGAAGCTTTCTTTTTGGTAGTCCCAAGTTTGGTCAACACAAACAAATACAGAAAAAGAGTCAAAGAGGGCTTAATGCTGAATTCATGAGAAACCATTTGAAAAATCTTAATAAAACCCCAAGAATTCGGGTGAAGCTGAGATGGGGCCACGTTACAAGACCAAAACAACTCGGTCTCAAAGGAAGAAAAAGGAAGAGTAATATCCATCTGGCTAAAAAAGAAATCATATGCATAGAAGAAAGGACGCTCCCCCTAGGTCAAAGTAGGAAAGCAGACCCGGTCATCAAAGTCAGGTGCCACCAACTCATAATTGCATTCTTGATTCTCACTACTACATATCCGATGGTATTTTCTAAGTGCCGCACAGAACTCTGAATTAGCCAGAGATACACATAACAGCACAAGGGAGTCCAACCAGTCAGACATTCCCTCGGGAACTTTAGAAGGTGCCTCGACAATATTTTTGCGAGAAGACATGGTTAACTAGTCCTACAAGAAAAAAAGAAGATTGGATTACTCAAAAAACACCTCAGACACTAATTGAACAACTCGGGCATAAACGGAGGCAACTCACAAGACTAAAGCATATAGGTGACAGAAAAACCAGGAAAAGCAAGAAAAGGAAACCCCAAGACCCAACCCAAAAGGTTCCAAGGGCATCCTTTGGAGGCAGAAAGAAGATTCAAGGAGGCCAACAAAGCCTACATCTTTTCACATCCCAATAAAAGTCAAAAGAAAGTCATCAAAAACCATCATCTCTATTGAAGAGCAGTCATCAACCAGTATAACAAAATCATCAACGAAACAAACAAGTTATCAAAGGAGCAACCTTTTTCGAAACAGTAGTACAAAAAATCACCCAAAGCATACATAAGGACGAAAGAAAACCAGAAAACAGGCATCACAGCAATAAACCAAGCACATAAACAAGAAAAAGGTTCAAACCTTCCAAATGTACAAATTTAGAGTGTCATCAAAGAAATCAAAAACAAAGTAGCAGAAATAAAAAGGTGAAGAGAAAAGCAAAGCCAACCTGGAAGAAGGAAGAAAACTTTGAAAAGGAGCAGCAGAGATTCGACCACAAAGCGGAAGCACCAAGCGAATGCCAAAGCGTCACAAGAGAGAAAACGAGAAATACAGGACAGGAAACGGCGAAAAAGAAGGGAAGTTACTGGGAAAGGAAAATCGTCTCTTGGATACAAAATTTGAATAAAGGAAACCAAGAGAAACGGGGCATTAAAACCAATTAATAAGGGCATTAAATCCCTCGCACATTCCAAGGCTAGGGCACTAAACGAAGAAGCGCGCGCATTCAGAGGAAACGAAACAGAAACGTTCCGCATTCAAAAGAAGGAGAACTCTACAAAAAGAAATCGACAAAATGCTCGAGTTCGGCTTCACCAAAGAAGGATCGAAGTCCTAAAACTAAAGACTCGACCTCAAAGAGAAGACCGAACTCGAGCAGGGGCACTGTTCATACCCTGGGTCGAGCTGTTCGACCCGGGATGTTTTACAGACAAAGCGACCGACCTCTTCAGATCAGGACAACCCGACCCCTTCTAAAAGAGCTCGGCCAAATCACAGGAAAGCCTAGACAAAGGGCCCAAATAGAGGAACACGTCCCAAATCTAAAGGCAGCCCAAGCCCGTAGAGATAAAGGCAGTTCCCTTAAAGATAAGATAAAGATAAGATAAGATAACTAACTTATCTTATCTAAGAAGGTCATTCTATGCTATTATAAATACACTGGAGCACCCAGGTATAACTCATACTCTGATTCTACTCAATACCTGCTTAATACCCTTGCTAACTTAAGCATCGAAGTCCCTTGCAGGTACCCCCCACCCTCCGGGGGACGAAGGATCAGCATCATCACCAAGTCCAACGAGTCGGACACAGCAACTCCGACCACGATCATCAGATCGGACTCCGCATCCCCGACCAGCATAGAAGATCTCGTCCGAGATCGACCTCTAGTTTCAGGTAACCCTCGAAACAACTACCCAAAATAAATTAGATCTATTTCTATGTCATATAAAGTCTTTGTTGTAAAGAAATACCTAATCTAAGTAGATTAGTTATTCTGGTCTACTTTATGTTACTAACCATTCCCGAACCCAAAACCATGATTTTGTGAGCCAAATTATAACAAAGTCTTAATCATTGAGAAGAAGGCTCTTAAATTTAGTTAAAGGGTTGAAGTGATTCTGATACAGTGGTTTTAGTTTTTAAAACTTGCAGAGAGAGAGAGAGAGAGAGAGAGAGAGAGATAGAGAGAGAGAGAGAGAGAGAGAGAACAAAAGAAGAAAAATGGAAGCAACAAAGCAAAAAGGGTACTTCTTCTCCTTCATTTCCTTCTGAGCTTTTCGGTTCCAAAGAGTCTCAACCATCACCTTCTTTTGGGATTGTTGGCTCTATATTTTCTCGTTAGTCACCTAAGGTCAATGAATTTTCCTTCATTTTTTCTTTTTTATTCTTATTTATTTAATTCATTTTATTTCTATCTTTCTGCATTTCATGCTTAGGTTGATGATGATTTCTCTTATATCACAGATTTTCTTTTACTTTTGTATTTGCTCTTTGATTTTGTTTTTGTTGTTCCTGCAACATAGTTCCAAAGAACAAAGATAAGCATTTAATTTGTACATGAAGATGAATTGAATTCAGTTAGATTTTCCAAGTTCTTTGAATCATCATAACAAAGTTTTCATTGCATATATTTAGACTCATATTAATAAGCATCTCTTAGTGTTTTTTTCTTAATTTTATTTATTTATTTATTTGTGTTGAGTTAGGTCATATTAATAAGTTTTATTTTATTTAGTTACTATAATACATTTTTGAAGAATTACAAAGACCTTGCAAATACACAGAATTGGATTCAACCATTACTTTGTAAGCATTTATTCCTCCTAAGATGACATATTTTTCTTTGAACCAAATCAAATCTGCATTAATATCTATCTTTATCAAACAATTTGGATTTTGGATCTACTGTTGCTCTGTCATATTCAGAACAAATACTAGATGGGTGTTTATGGGTTTGGAACAAATTTTTTTACTAATTTAATGTTATGTAATTGAATATACTTATAAAACTATTTTACATTACATATTGAATTCATCTTATTTTGCCTGATAGATTAATTAGCATTATATATATTATGAAGAATGATTTTATTAATATATTGTATCTTTTCCTTATCTATTTATTAGAATGGAGAGAAAGCAAGGGATTAGGAGGGTGTAAATTAATCTTTATTTAAGAGCTTTAGCAGTGAATGGTACAACCGTTTTTTGACATAGTTTCTCACAAATTTCTTAATCCTTGAATTTATGTATAAATTTTGTTCAAATTTTAACTTGTTTTTCTTTAGTTAATCTTATTTGAGGTCCAAAAAGTGATAGACTATGCAAAATATCAACGAAAAGCATTTTTCAAATTTCAAATTTCTAACTTACGAATAAAATTTATGCAAAACTGAACTTACTTTAGTTGAGCTGCTGCCACAAATAGGGTTTTGATTTTTGAGATTTTTACATACTCACCCACTTTATTGCTAAGGCTTATTTACTTTTACCTCTTCTCTATCTGTCTATCTACGGCAGTCATCAACAGGTATCCATCAACCAACCCCACTTATTTATCTTAAACTCCTTCTAGCCATTGCGAAGGCCTTAAGGCAAGTAGCTGAAGGAAAAGCTTCTGCTCAAACTGAGGCCGCTGAATGGAAACAGAAATTTAAGTTGGAGAGGGTGCGGAATCTGCAGTTTAATTCGACAGGTTCTTATAATTAAATAATGCAAGTTTCACTTTCTGTGTACACATTTCCTGTTCTATAATAGTTGATATTGCGGAAGAAACAATAAACTTTTTTCATCTGCCTAAACAGCAAAATCAATTTTATTTGTTTACTTGAGTTAGTTTAATGTAAAACAGAATATTATATTGATATAAGGTTTTCTATATATATAGTTCTAAGTCAGAAGCTTGGATCACAAGAAAAATGGAACTCAAGCTTATGCATATATAAGCTAAGGCAGAGTATAAATAAGACTAGTTTATATTATATATTTATAATAATATATTCTCAATTTTATTCTTATCTAAAAGGGTTTTATTTTCCTAAAACACATATCAATTATTGATTCAAAATAGAAACACATTAATTATTGAGTATCTATCTGATTTGTAGGCTGTTGATTTTAGGAGCTCTCATCAAAACTTAAACGTAAACTTTATCCCGCGGGCCATAAAGGTACGTAGTATGGGCAGGAAGGAAGAAATAATCCCTGTATATATAATATGTAATAAAATTAATAATGAGTCATTCATCATTCCTGTTTTAGTGTCTTTAGTGTTTCTGGAGTTTGTCTTTAGTATAATGTCTAACTATCTTTTGCACTGAAAACATTGATATGGTTAAATATTGATAGGATGTTGTATGAGAGATGAAATGTTACTTGTGTTGGAACGGGCAATTGAAAAGGCCAAGAATAAAAAGCTGAAACAGAAGTGATGGAATGAAGCTTATGTTAGCTACTATGAGATGGTTAGAGAGTCAAGTAGTTCTAGTGCAGTTCCACTACCACCACCACCATCGCTACCCTCAATGTCTTCAGATGAGGACTAGGAATTATAGTTGATGATCACTACACTTTGTTTATGTTTTGAATTTTATTGACTTACTTGTTTATAGTACTTTTCTTTTAGTTTGATAATACGATGAATTTGTTTATTTTTTGAAATATCATAAATATTCGAATACAAATTAGATAAAAAAATTATATTAAATTTATATTTATTTTGTATCAAAACAAGTTATTTTGTAATTGGAAAAATAAAAAAAATCTATTTTACCTTACTAACGGATTTACAGACGAATTTTTTATCTGTAATCAGAGTGTAAGATGATTTTCCAAGGTTCAAATTACAGACGGAAAATCTGTCAGAAAATTCGTCTGTAATTACCGACAGAAAGTCCATCGAAAAATCCGTTTGTATTACCGACAAAAAATTCGTCGGAAAGTTAGTCGTCTTAGTGAAATGGATGGAGAATTTACAGAGAAAAAATTCGTCGGTAACTGGTAATAATCCGTTGGTAATTTTCCGACGGAAAAAAATTCGTCGGTAAATAATTTCCGACGAGGCTTTTACAGAAGGACAAAATCCGTTAGTAATTTCGTCGGAAACCAAAAATCCGTCTGTAATAAAGACTAAATCTATCTGTATTAATCCATTTTCTAGTTGTGATAGTTTTGAAATAAATTGAAAACGTTAAGGACAAAATTGAACGAATCAAAAACGTTAAGAATAAAATTGAATAAAATTAAACGTTAGAGATATTTTTAAAAAATTACAAATCTTAGAAACAAAATATATACTTTATCCAATATAAAAATAATTGCATAGAGCAATTTTATATAACATATAACCATTATTTCTTTCTTAATTATAACCAACCCTTTTCTTTCCACCTAAATCCCTTTTTTGTGTGCAACAATTCAACAATTTAATAGAAATCATCAACCGCAATAATTTATCAATTTCATAGAAATCATCAATCGCAATCATCAACAAAATAAATTTAACAGAAATTTCAAATTAAAAAATAATTCAACAATCATCAACTGTAATTTCAGATCCAAAATCAACAATAGAAATTAAAAAAATTAGAAAGAAAGAAATGATGTTTATATTCTTCAAAAATAAGAAAACAAACATAAAAAAAAAAGGAAGAACGAAACTCTTGCCATCGACAATAGAGACAGAGCAAGTGTACAGCATTGATAGGGGAGCAATGAAATCTTTGCCCAACGACGACGGAGCGGTTGAAACTCTAACGATGACGGCGCCGCAGAACATTACGTGACGGGAGAGGAACCAGAGCCTAAGCCCCGCGACGGCGAAGAGAAAGCCTGCGGATGCATAGGGAAGATGAGAGGAGCAGCAGAGGATTGGCCTAGCAACGACGGAGCGGCTGAACCCCGGCGACGGCCGCGATGGGGAACACCAGCGACGGTGGCGCGACAAGGATTGTTATTCCTGTGTACTTTTGTGTACTCCTATGTACCCTAGAAACGATGATAATGGTTACCATTGTTAACTTTCCAATATGATATATTTGAAGTAGATTATTTTTTAGAAATAGTTAGCTTTTTAATTTATAATTAAATTTTTTTTGTTAAATATGGTTTATTCCGGTGTACCTATGTATTTTTAGAGACGATAACAATGGTTGCCATTGTTAAATATGGTTTATTTTTTTTTAATTTATAATTAAAAAAAGTCCTTGAAGAAGCCATACTTGTTGTCCGTGTATTTTTGTATTCTCTTATTGATGTGCGGAAAACGATCCGACACAAAACTCACCGGCAAGTGCACCGGGTTGCATCAAGTAATAAAACTCACGGGAGTGAGGTCGATCCCACAAGGATTGAAGGATTGAGCAACTTTAGTTTAGTGGTTGATTTAGTCAAGCAAACAAGTGTTGATTGTGTGAAATTGTGTTGACAGGAATTAAATTGCAAAGAATGTAAAGGGGAGTGGGTGATTTGCAGGAAATTAAAGGGAACAAAAAGAAAAAGAGCTGAATCTTAAAGTGCAAGTAATGTAAATTGACTTGAAAAATAAAAGGGGAATGGGAATTGGATCTGCAGGAATTAAACAAGGAAAAGCAAAACTTAACAGAATGAAGAGTAATTGATGGAATTAGTTGAACCGGATCTCAAACTAAAAGGAAAATAAGCTGGTGTAGTAATTAAACAAGGAAATTAAAATGGAAACCAATAGATCTCAGGACCCAAGAGACTAGATAACTAAGTCTAGATCTCAATGCCTTCCTAGATCCAAATTCAAAGAGCAAATGCCAAATTAAAGAAGAGAGCAATGCAGAAATGTAAATCCAAGTTCAATTTCCAGAAGTTGCAGTAAGAAAAACAGAGAGATCTCAAGGTGAGATTGAGACAAAATTTCCTCAATTCTTCAACACCCAAGACTCAAGATAGTTGCAATTGAAATTGAAAACAAGAAAACTAAGAGGAGGAGAATTCAATTCTCCTTCCCAAGACTCAGAATCTCAAAATAGCTCAAAACCCAAAAGCTCTCTACTGTGAATACTCTGAAAATTCTCAAAGAAAACTCTTAAAAGAAAAGCTCTCCCTAAAACTTCAAATCCTAAACTATTTATACACTTTCTTCAAATGATCATTAAGCCTTGAATTGGGCCTTTAGTCTTGATGGAATTGGGTTGACAATAGTCTCTGTTGATTGCTCTTGGTGTTGGAAAGAAATCCACTTGTGAACCGGGCCATGAACCATTCACGTTTGAGTCAACATTTGAGGCAAACGTTGACTCAAACGTCCCTTGTGTGAGGCATTATGCAGATGCCCTTCTTGCTGTCATCCACGTTTGAGCCAACGTTTGAGGTCAAACGTGAGCTCAAACGTGGGTCTTCCCAGGCTCCCTTTTTGGCCAACGTTTGGCCCAACGTTTGAGGCAAACGTTGGCGCAAACGTGGCTCATCTAAACCATTAATCAGGGGTGCTCTTCCATGCTCTTTCTTGCCAAAATGTAGCCAAC
This sequence comes from Arachis stenosperma, assembly GCF_014773155.1. Classification (NCBI taxonomy): domain Eukaryota; kingdom Viridiplantae; phylum Streptophyta; class Magnoliopsida; order Fabales; family Fabaceae; genus Arachis; species Arachis stenosperma. Next base: position 45,046,508 of record NC_080382.1, on the reverse strand, counting down.
GTTTGACCTCACATTTGAGGCAAACGTTGGCTCAAACGTTGCTGTGCCCAGGAGCTCTATTTCTCTTCTTTTTGGCGCCAACGTTTGACCTCACGTTTGAGGCAAACGTTGGCTCCTTCCCCTGCTTCTTCTTCAGCCAACGTTTGCCTCAACGTTTGAGGCAAACGTTGGCGCAAACGTTGGCTCTTCCCAGGGTGTTCTTCATCTGCTTCTCACGTTTGAGTTAACGTTTGAGGCAAACGTTAGCTCAAACGTAAATCCCTTCTTTCCAAGCCCATTCTTGCAACCTTCTTCCAAGCTTTATTCCTCCTGTCATCAATCAACAATTGTATCAAAGCTATGCCATAATCATGAGAGTTATTCTTCTTCTTGTCATATGAGCATTATGGCACAAAAACTCATGAAAATGCATCAATTTATCCATGGTTGATTGAATCAAAGGAAACATGAATTTCAACCCAATTGGCTTACTTATGGCTTAAGAAAGTGCATAAAACCTATTGAAAACAAAGGAAAAAGACTAGTGAAACTAGGCTAAGATGACTTGTCATCACTTATATACTGTTTGTAGATCTATATACTATTTTTTAGACAATGATATGAATTAAAAGTGTGTGTTTCAAGAAACTTGAGTGGAGTTCGCTGGGGGTTAGACGAACTCTATAAAATTTATAGAGCTCGCCGAGGGTAAGGCAAACTTGCCAATTTTTATAGAGTTCGCCGGGGTCCGACGAACTTGCCCAAATGTAAAAAAAAAATTATATTTGAGAAATTAAAGTCTAAAAATCATGTTTGGAGAAATAATAATTTTTTTATTTTATTATTAAAAAAACCCTTTAATACTGATATATTACTAATATATAGAATTACTTTTTTTAAAATTATATTACTAATTTATTAATTTTATTTCAAATTTTACTAGTATTCTTATTTTTAATTACATAATTTTTGGGGTAAGTATGGTTTTGGTCCCTAAAGTTTAACGCCATAATCGAAACCATCCCTCATCTAATTTTCGTATTAAAATCGTCCTTAACATTTTTTTTTGCATTAAAATCGTCCTTTTTAATAAATTTTTTTATATTATTCCTAAACTACCCCTATTTTAATAAAAAAGATAAAATTAAAAAAATAAAAAAAAACGTGTTGTGGTGGGGAGGGGAAACGCATCGGGGAGGGGGGAGGAAAAGGGTAAGGGGAGGGGAGGGGAGGGGAGGGAAAGGGGAAAGGGGAAAGGGGAAGCCAGCCCCTCACCGCCACGCACAGCTTTCACCGTTGCGCCCAGCACCTCACCGCCAGGTCCAGCCCTCACCGTCGCGCCCAGCCCCTCACTGCCAGTTGCGCCCAGCCCTCACCGCCTCACCGCCCAGCCCTCATCTCTTCGGCGAACCCTCACCGTCGCGCCAGCCACCCACGCCAGAGGAGAGAGATCGGACAGAGAGAGACGCAAAGAGGGAGAAGGACTCGCGTTGCTGCTTCTTGCCGCCTAGCCACTGAGGGAAGCCAGCGCCACCGTCGCCGCTGCTCCTCGCCGCCTCGCCGCTTCAGCTTCTTGCGGTTATGGGTTCTAATGATGAGTTTGCCGGTGGTCCTGCTTGGCCTTCTGCATCTGCTTCTTTGTGCTTTGAATTTCTGATTTGGCTTTGTGCTTCTCTGTTGAATTTGTTGATTTGGCTGTGTTGATTTGTTGATTTGTTGCTTTCAGTTTCTGCATTCGTTAATTTGTGCTTGAATTTGTTGATTTTCTATTTCTGCTTCTCTGTGTGGAGGTGGAGGTGGAGGTGGGAGGTGGGGGTAGAGGTGGGGGGAAGGGAAGACGGGGAGGGGGAGGGGACGTGGGAGTGGGGGGAAGGGAACGGGGAGGGGGAGGGGACGCGGGGTGGGGATGGGGGTTGGGGAGGGGGAGCGGACGCGGGGGTGGGGGTGGAGGTTGGGGGAAGGGAAGACGGGGAGGGGAAAAGGGGGGAGGGAAACGGCAGCGGCGGCGTTGGTGGTGGTGTTGGTGCTGGTGCTGGTGCTGGTGGTGGTGTTGGTGGTGCTGTGGGTGGAGGCTGTGGCGGTGGTGTTGGTGTTGGTAGTGGTGGTGGTGGAGCATGTAATTGTGTTGGTAGTGGTGAGGGTAATTTTGTCCAAAAAAATAAAAAGGACGATTTTAATACGAAAAAAAACGTTAAGGACGATTTTAATACGAAAATTAGATGAGGGACGGTTTCGATTCTGGCGTTAAACATTAGGGACCAAAACCATACTTACCCCTAATTTTTTTTATAAGTTAAAAAATTACACTGAGAATTATTTATTTAATTTCATAATAAATAATATTTTAAATTTGAATGATTTATTAATTAATTTATATTTATTATACTATTTATTTAATAATTTATTAAAAAATTAATAAAATCAATATCATAAAAATAAAAAGTTAATATGAAAAAAATTATATAAAAAATCCTTTTGACACAAATAGGTCTTCGATAAATAAATATTTGATTAATTTAACGTCAAATCAACATCGTCTTGTCAAAACAAATAAAGATAAATAGATTCTTTGACAATTTAAATTTAGGAATAAATCTCTAGTCAATTTAGCAGTGATAATGTAACAACTAACATTCAAATGTGCTACTTAAGTAATTTTTGTTACAAGTTCACAACAAAAATAACGAAAGAATTGGATTAAAGAATAAAAACCGAATTAAACTTTTTTTTGTCAAAAAATATTTTGTTTTTTAAAATAATTGTCTAAGAGACTGGATTAAATACTTACTCGTTCTTGAAAGTAGGAACCCACAAAATAAAGCATGTGTGATGCAATTGGAAACCAAATCAAAAGCCTAATGACAAGCGAGTGGGGCCTTCATGGAGGAAACAATGATATAACATTATGCAAGATTGCGTACGATTTTGCATTAACAATTATTTTTTGGTGTGTGTGGGTTTGTATATATATGACCTTATTCGTATAGTACTTTTAATTTTTTTGACACGAAGCACTTCAAATCGTGACAATTAATGAAGGGAAATGAGTTGGTATTAATTAATAATAATGTGTTATGTGTGAATCTCTTTTATCCTACATACAGTAATAATGTAATATAATATTTAATTATTGTAACTACTACTTTATTTTGTGTGTGTGTGAAGTGGTAGTTACAACAAAGGTATAGAAGAGCATGGAAGGTTCAATATATTAGTGTAATCAAGATCCGATTTGAATCTCTCGTTTAAACCATCCTTTTTTCTCTCTGAGCCATATATATTATTTATAATGAAGCAGCTCATAACAAGCTGGAATATTCCCTGATTAGTTAGTTATTGGCTTGTTGCTTTCATTTTGGTGATTGTGAATATAAATTGCATTAAATTGTCTGCATTATGTATATATGGTAAAAAACACTTTATGTTGTGAGTATAAACTTGAATTAATTGACGAGCGAGCTACCAATTAAGAAGAGTGCTCCAACTCAGCCAGCTGATCTGATGAAAAGGCAAAAGCTGATTACATATTTACATTGAATAAACTTATTAGTTAATTATTAATTCGAAACTATCATATTATAGTGTTAAAAATTGATTAAAGTATATCACTTCAAAGGTAGAAATGGAATGGGTCTCTATGGAGTATCCTTCCCCTATTTCTATTTCTATTTAGTAAAATATCTTTTGTTTTTATTTTATTTTTGTTATGAATCTTCGTTTATTTTTCTTTGTGGAAGAGATGAAAATTCATGGATATCCAAAAATATTAAGTTTTAAATTTTTTAAAAAATAAAATTAACACAATCATTATAAAATTCAATACAATTTAAATTTAATATGTATATAATATACACATAAAATTTTTAACATATAAATTAAAATAAAACAAATTATAATTACTTACATAACTTATATATATAAAGATATTTACATAAATTTTCTTTTGAAAAGATTTCATAAGTCCTCTGAGGCAGTACCTCAATTTTCGATCCCGTCTTTATTTATTCATAGGATGAATTTTCGTTTTTGTGAAAATTTTACGAGTCTCTATTAGTATCTCCGTCGTAGATAATTTACGCGGATTTCTGTAGATGCAGATTCTTTTTATCATCCTATTAAAAGGGGATGATTATTATTATAATATTATTTATTAGACACCCTATGTATACTTTAGTTTGTATTCAAACCCCACTTTAATTTCTTGATATTATAAGGGTTTTAAAAAGTCAAATTTTTTTAAATAAATAAAATAAATATTTTATTTATCAAAACATACATTTTATAATTTTTTTACTAAAATGCATCATATGGCTTATCTCATTTAAGTGTAAATGAAATAAGATTGCACGTATCTTATTTACACTGTAAATAAGATAAGGCACGAAATGAGAGACGTGTATATTTCGTTTACAGTGTAAACGAGATATGTGAAATTTTATTTCGTTTACACTGTAAAAGAAATACATGAACACTTTTGACGTTTATAGTGTAAACGAGATACACTACGACAAATTTTTAACAACTATAAAAGGATGTGCAACCCTTTGTATTCTTCACAAACATTTATCTTCTTCTTCTCTACCATTTTTCTTCCAAAAAGTAAGCCAAAATGTCTAGTAGTAGTGGATATTTAGTTGTAAGTGTGTATCCCAATTGTCATATGAGAAATAGTGATACTGAGGTGATATTTGAGTGTGAGAATTTCATTTTGTTGCGTACCTGACGAGTAAGTTCTTTGTCAAAACTGAAGAGTCTGATATTGAGCAGCACCGGTGGTAGCGGCAGAAAAGAGATCGGATGTGTGGGGTATGGGTTGCTAGCACCAATGGGACACAGAGCTTTTCGGTTCATCTGTTTTGACTCCAAGAAGACGAGTATGTGCGCCTGATGTTTGACATCCATGGGAGAATCATGGCGGAACAAGTGATGAAGCTTTCTGTGGAGGTTGGTGATGTCAATGGCAGTGGATCTGGCCAGTCAGACTTTGTGAAGAATGACCAACCTCTCGCACCACCACCGCTACACGTTGTTTGTCCAGTGGAAGACATGGACGTCACGGTGAGGACTCCGACGGGAGTATGTTGCTGATAGCAACGAGAGCGATTCTTCTGAAGATGATGAGGATGAGGAGTTTGTACTAGAGACCCCAGTTGAGCCATCACGTCAGTATCTTCTGCCTTGCCCCGCACCCAATTCTGACCTTGTCATCTGTAATTATCATACATTGGATCTGGATGCGATGCAGGAGAAAAATCTATTTTCCAACACAAGTGAAGATGATTACAACTTAGACGGTGGCGTGAAGTTTTGGGTTGGCCACAGATTCAAAAGCAGAGATGCAGTAATGTAGGGTGTGAAGATTTACAGAATTCGCAAAAGTGCTGAGTACCAAGTCGTGGAGTCAGATCGATTAAAGTACCATGTGCATTGCCGACAATATGAAGCAGGCTGCCCTTGGAATCTTCGTGTTACTCTCTGAAAGAATCTCAGATATTGGTAAGGTCAAGTTTAACTTTGTTTTATATTATCATTTATCATTGTTATGCTTGTTGTACATATCAACCACGGTTGTCATATTTCGTTAGGGAGGTGCTTAAGGTGGGAAGATCGCACACGTATTTAGCACCCACCATGTCTCAGAACCGTCGACAGTTGGACAACAATCTCATCTGCCGTGTCATCCTGCCGTTGATACAATCCAGCCATCCGTTTGTATCTCTGTCCTACAAGGTGCAGTTAGGAAAAGCTATCACTCCAAATTTTCGTATAGAAAGGTCTGACTGGTGAAGCAAAAGGCAATTGTCTAGATATACGGTGATGAGGAGGAGTCATACAATAAGGTGTCGAGGTTTCTATAAGCACTATAGAGTTGTTGTCTCAGAATGAGGGTTGAGATCAATATTGTACCCTACTATGATGGGCACCTTGTGGTGCGTGATTACAGCATGTTTAATAAGAAATTTTGGGCCTTCCCTGCCTGTGTGGAGACTTTCAAGCATTGCAAGCAGTTTGTCTTTGTCGATGGCACGCATCTATATGGCAAATATGGTGGTGTTTTGTTTATTGCAGTGGCATAAGATGGTAACAGCAATATCCTTTCTGTAGTATTTGCAATTGTCGAGTTTGAGACCACGGAGTCCTGGTCTTTCTTTATTACTAATCTGAGGCGATACGTGACCCCATAGGAAGGCTTGTTAATTATTTCTAATAGATTCTAGGTGATTAAGGATGTGCAGAGAGCTAACGATAGTAGTTGGCAGCCACCTAGATCATTTCATGCTTACTGTGTCCGACACATGGGGGCGAACTTTATGTCTCGTTTCAAGTCTGTCAAGGGAAAGCAGTAACTCATAAATGCTGCTTACAGTCCAAGCAAGGCTAGATATGAGTGGTACATGGATGCACTTAGGGGATTGTCGCGGGATATGGAGAACTGGGCTGGCAGGTTCAACAAAGAGATTTGGCTACAACACTGCGACGGCAGTTGCCGATTTGGGCACATGACGATGAACTACTACGAGTGCATGAATATTGTGCTTAAGGGTACACGCTACCTACCAATTTTAGCCATCGTGCGATGCATGATAAACCACAATTTTATTGTTTATTTTGTATTGAAATGAGTGAATTTTATCAACTTAGGTTGCACTTATTCACTAAAATAGCATGGTTTTGTGATTTCTTCCTAAATTTCGCTTAAGAGTAAAAAATGCTTTTTTTAAGCTCTAAAAATGCTAAATTTAATTTACTTTAATTCCATTCAATACCTTAATGTGTTTGTTGAGTGATTTCAGGCTTACAAGCTAAGGATGGATTGAAGAAGTGAAGGAAAAGCATGCAAAAGTGAACAATTCATGAAGAAATGAAGTTTGGAGCATTTCATGGTCATACGTACACATGCCTTGCGTGTATGCATGCTTTGGGAATTCGCCATGTTGCGCGTACGCATGCATCATGCGTACGCATGATTGACTGCACGTGGTTCTCTTAAGAAAACACGTGGTTCTCATTTATGGAGTATTACAGGCCAAACTCAAGGAAGAGAAAGGGGGATCAATTAGGATAGATTTTTACCATGTTTTAGGTTAGATTTCTAGAGAGAGAAGCTCTTTCTTCTCTCTAGAATTATGGTCTTAGATTTAGGTTTCAATTATTGTTTTAATTTGGTTTTCTTCACAATTTATTGTTATTGCATCTTTATTCTCTTAGTTTTACTTGTTAATTTACTCTATTTTGTGCCTTTATGTTCATGAACTCTCTTGTTAATTTTGATTTTCTTTGATGCAATTTATGTTTTCATGATTATTGTGGCTTCTTTTAATTGTTGTTATTTTCTCTTGGATTTGGTAGCTTTAGGTTTTATTATTATATCAATTCTATCATACTTTACTTTTATGCCTTTCAAGTATTTGTGAAAATGTTTCTATTAGTTATAGAGTAGATTTTTACACTATTGGCTTGGAATTGAGTAATTGAGGTGCCCTTGATGTCATTAATGTCTGAATTAATTAATAATTTAGAGATTTTAATTAATATCATTTTCATTAATGAGTAAGACCTATAGATTGAGGTTGATTAAGCCTGGTTGACTTATCTCATAATTTGAGGTTAACTTATTGGGTTTGCTCTTATAATTGTCAAGTCGTGGTTAGTGACACAAGAGTCATTGATGTCCAATACTGATTAGTGATTTAGTTCTTGTTTTCATTGACGAGTAAGACTTATGGATTAAGATTGACTATGCCTATTTGACTTTCTCCCGATGTGGAGATGACAAAATAGGATTAACTTTAGACAATCGTCGTGTTTGTGGTCAATGACTTGATTAAGAAGTTTTGATTCTCAATCCTTGCTAGGAGTGCCCTTTAGCATTTATATTTCGTCAATTACCGGCTTTACTTTCCTGTTATTTAAATTCCTGCTTGTTTATCTGCAAACCCTTATACTCATAACCAATAATATGCACACCTCACTACAGTTCTTTTGAGAGATGGCCCGAGATCTAATACTCTTAGTATTTTTATTGGTTTGCACTTGTGAAAAACAAAATAAACTCTGATTGTGAGTCGTTTATTGGTTTGGGACTATGCTTGCAACAAAATTCTATTGAGGAAATTCCGCACCAACGTTTGACCCATCATTAATGCACCTACGAGAGGCTACAGTAGTTGTTCGTCAGGAAGTGATGGGAGGCACATGCACAGCTAGTGGCAGGTAATCAATTTTTCCAATGGCTAATTGCTGCCATTGAGAAGAATAGAGAAGGAATCTCAAAGATGCGCATCACTCACTACGACAAACGGGCTTCACAGTATTCCTAGATAAGAAGCTAGATCCTTTCGAGGGTTGGTCATAGTGGTCGTACCGTGTTCGCTTGACGAAGGGCACATGTGACTGTGGCCTTTTTCAGTCACTACATTTTCCACGTCGTCATGCGCTAGCTGTCTATACCACCTCGAGTGTCGAATGGGTTTCACACGTCTATCAGGTGCACATGCAGCAAGCTGTGTTTAAGGTGTTTGAGGCGGAGTTTCTCCCGATACTAGTCAAGAAGCTTTGGCCAGAGTGGTATGGGACACGACTTTGTCCTAATCCTGCCATGCGCAGGAAGTCTACTGGCAAACCTGTTTCAACTAGGTTTCGTAATGAGATGGATGAGGGCAAGCACCAAGAGAAGAGGTGTGGTCTTTGCAGGCAAACTGGTTATACTCGAAAAGGCTATCCAAACCAGTCCACGGATGAGGCTTAGTTTAGAGTCCCTACTTTGCATGTGTTAGTTGAGGTTGTTGTTTGTGTAGTTCATGTCACTGTTCACTTTGTTATATTCTTACTTAAAATATTTTGTACTAGAATTTTATGTGATTTAAGTCATCCATGTTGACGGCATTTATGTTATATTTGAATTCTAAAGCTTAAACTTCAACATATAACCACATTTATATAAAACATCTAAAGAAAAAAACCCAAACTAAATACCATAGATATAAAAAAAATAAAAACAGTGTACCAAAATACAAGTAAAATAATGTACCAAAATATAACATAAATAATGTTTCAAAATACATCAATAGTAACATGTGGAATAACAAAATACAACACCAATAACGATATCATCGGTGGTAATCACCCGGGTAATGCAGCCGATGTCCAGTGCCACATGGCGGAAGGTGTGCCTGTCACTGAGGTCTACTAGGACGTGGGTCCAGAAGAGGCTGTGGGTGACGAGAGGGATCCTATGGCTGGTGAGGCGAGTGTGATGGCAACAGATGATGTGGGACAATATAACTCTCCAAGTAGGTCAAACGCTGATACTAAGGCTGGTAAGGTGGAGGAACCGGTAGTGCATGTATCGGCTGGGATGCCATCATCAATAGGCCGTAGTCCACCAAAGGCGGTGTCACATACAGAGCACCGGGTCGAACATGTGTGCCGTATGCTCTGACAGAACCCAGAGAAATGTATGGAATCCAAAGAGTAGTGGGCATATGGGCAAATGAATGCTGCTGTGGCTGTCCCATGCTTTGCTCCCTACCTGTGCTGAACTACTCCGCGATGCACTACATGGTGGGCTGGTCGCTAGTATGAATATGGATGCCTCCTTGATCTCTATGTCATCGACCATCGATGCCTCCTGATGACTGCTGGAAGCCTGGAGGTCATGCCAACCATGGGGGCAACATCTCAATCGTCTTAAAATGCCTATGAGCCTGACCTTGAAGGCGGATGTGGTGGTAGAGGAGGAGAAAGAGGTGGTGGTGGTGGTGGAGGCAGTGAGTCATCCTGGTCATCTGGGATATCACCGTGATCCTCCTGTTGGTGATACTTAGACTTTTTCTCCGACTCCAAATCCAAGCACTCCCTGTGAGGCTTGACCCTGTCCCTCGGTACCCCTCCGCGCTCTCTGGCACCCTTCTCTCTCCTGGTAGGCCTTCGGGGGTTCTCCCGAACCTCCCTGGAATGCTGAGGATGATCAGGCACATCCTGGGGAAGGTGAAGAACGTCCCCCATCTGGCTGGCAGTAGGTTGGACGTCACTTGATAAGTCCAATAGCCTGGGGTCATCAAGAACATGCTGGGCGGATAGGTGTCTAACGCAGCAGGCCTTCTGGTACCAATCCCAATACTCTTGTATAGGCCGATAGTTTGTGAACGGCTGAATGGAGACTAATGTCCCTCCTCAAACCAATCCCTAAATTGATCATACCACTCCCAGAGCTTTGTAGGCCACCAGAAGTCCTCGCCCTGTCCTGTGGAGGTTAGAAACCTGTCGACCTTGACCGGGACCTCTGGCACTGGCTGCTCATTTCCAAACTACCGTTTCACCCGATCTTCATGGTGAAACTCAATGATATTAAGGCATACGAGGGAGACAACAGACATCCATGTCCCCCACTCTACCTCATCCTTCAACCACAACAGGCAAAGGTCCTGCAATACAAGGTCGTCATACGATGTCCACAAGAACTACAACGTAATATGTATGATAATCATCAGTAGCAGGTAGTAACACAGGATACTTAATTCAAAATTTGGTAACTGGACAAAAAAAAAAGCTCGCTTGCCTCATCTAACTGTAACTGATCCAACTTCAGACGCCATCAGAAGACTCTTTTCTCATGTTGGTTCTGACACTGCTGCACCATACCTGTCAACCTGTGGACACTCGCAAGAATAACAAAGACTCAATTTATTTCATATCATATCGAATTACATAAACGAAGATGAAGAAAACTATAAATCACATTTACCTCGCAGCCATGGGATACGTATAAATCTATCGTTGGGTGGATACCACTGAGGAAATCTTTGGTATATCCAAGAGACTAGCAGCCGAGTGCATCCTGCAATGTCTGTCCTGGCTCGATGTGCTGTAGAGCATAGAAAGTGGTACGTGCATACAAGCACCGCAGAACCTCAAGACAGAAAATGACACCTCTGAAAGTCATCACGGAATGGCAGCCAATAGAGATGGACCTGATTGTTTGACTTGTCAGTCATCAAGTAACCCCTAATCAACAATATAATGTAGCACCTCGTGTACTGTTGAAGGGTTTCTGGATCATCAGCAAAGGGCATCTACCAGAGTCGCTTCCGAAGCCATGTCAACTTAAAAAAGGAGAAAGACTTCTTCCTCTGCGCACCCTGCCGCTGAATTACAGGAGGCCTATTACCAAGTAGCCGCTCCACCAACTTCCAGATCTCAATCCCATACCATGTGTGGAAATCACAGAAGCACCTACCTACTGGCTCTCCATATGCTCATGACTCGAAGTAGTACGCAGCGTCCTGCAGGATGATGATGCACTCACCCCATGTTTGAAAAGAATACAATACTTGCCTGAGTTAAAATATATGTGAAGGTTGTAGAAGGCTTAGAAAAGGGGGGTTGAATCTATGACCTTCTTTTACTTTAATAAACTTAACCCTTTAAAACAAACTTGCAATCTGAATCTGTTTGAACTCAGCAGTGAAAAATTTATGACACAATTTTATTTTGTCTCATGAATATCAGAAAATGGAACAGAGCAGAGAAGAGAAAAGTTGACACCATCATATATCCTGATTCGGTTGCCTTGTACTATGCAACCTATGTCCAGTCTCCACCACAACAATGGTGGAATTTCCACTACAGCTAAAGTATTACATAAACCAATTCCACAGGATTGACACAATTCTTTTACACTCAAGTTCTAGCCTTACTTGACTTTGGCTATGTTAATACTTAACTCTTCACTCTTAGTGCTAACCCAACTAAGAAAGGGATACCTCACAGGTACAAGATACAAGAGATAGACTTACCTAAAGAAATCTGAAATAACTTCAGGCTTTTCTCTCAAGTGTATCACTCAGCCTCTTTCCACTCATTGGCTTTTACTTGAGCTCTCTCATTATGCCTTTTCACTCTAGAAATTACAGAAAGATAAACATTAAAAAGAAAATTACAATATGTAAAACATGAAGGAGATTGACTCTTCAACAACCTCTTTGCTATGTGATAAACTAGATTTGCTAGCCTCTGATTCAGTTCTTCATTCAGCAAAATGTTCCTTTGACTAGGAAACACTGTCCAATTAGATGAACTTCTTCAAAGAGCTCTTCTCAGAACATACACATCAAGAACATTGGTTATCTCTCCTTGGTTTCTGAATGGTGTGAGATCTTCTTTTGTATCTCCTTGCATGTTGCTGAGTTGCTCTCTCCTAGGTCAAATCTCGAGCTTTGTTCTTCACCAACCCACCATTTCACTTTTTCCCATTAATCCTCAAAATAGGAACTTTGGTTTTGACCTTCTCTTGTCGACCGAAAGCCACATATGAGTAGAAACAGACATCTTCAATGGTAAACCCAGATCTTGGCCATCGAAAAACAACTTGGTCTCCAAGACATAATTTTAAATGTAGATGCACAGTAGTGAAGAACAGAAATCATCTTTCCCATATATCTCATTTTGGATTGGCAGAGAATTGGGAAGAGGAGAAGAAAGCAATGCATGCAATAGGAAATGTATTACCTTTGACCTTTGCCTTAGCTTGATTTGGTTTGATTTTGCTGATTTGACCTCAACCTTTCTTTCCTAACCTTCTCTTTATTTCTTCTTCTTTGAATAGCTTAGGAACTAAGCACTCTCTTTCACTTCTGTGATTTCTGACTGAGACAGGAAAAAGTGAACATTGCTTTATGGTGGACAAAATTGTGATCATCAACAATGGCTCCAAGGACTTGGTGCTCTCAAACGTGAATCACACTTTGTCGCAACTCCGCACAACTAACCAGCAAGTGTACTGGGTCGTCCAAGTAATACCTTACGTGAGTAAGGGTCGATCCCACAGAGATTTTTGGTATGAAGCAAGCTATGGTCATCTTGTAAATCCCAGTCAGGCGAATTTAACTAATTTAAGAGATTATTGGTTTAAATAATGATAATAAAATAAACAGAAAATAAAGATAGAGTTACTCATGTAATTCAATGGTGGGAATTTCAGATAGGTGTATGGAGGTGCTGTGTTCCTTCTGAATCTCTGCTTTCCTACTGCTTCCTTCCAGTTTTTTATCACTCCTTTCTATGGCAAGCTGTATGTAGAGCATCACTGTTGTCAATGGCTACATCTCATCCTCTCAGTGAAAAAGGCCCAAATGCTCTGTCACGGCACAACTAATCATCTGTCGGTTCTCGATCATGTTGGAATAGAATCCCTTGATTCTTTTGCGTTTGTCATCACGCCCAGCAGTCGCGAGTTTGAAGCTCATCACAGTCATTCAATCCCAGAATCCTACTCGGAATACCACAGACAAGGTTTAGACTTTCTGGATTCTCATGAATGCCGCCATCAATTCTAGCTTATACCACAAAGACTCTGATCTCATGGAATGGAAGGCTCGGTTGTCAGGCGAGGGGCAACCATGCGTCGTGTATCAGGAATCCAAGAGATACGCACTCTAGCTTTCGCTTGTAGAACGGAAGTGGTTGTCAGGCACGCATTCATAAGGATGAATGATGATGAGTGTTGCGGATCATCACATCCATCAGGTTAAAGTACGAATGGTATCTTAGAACAGGAATGAATCGAATTGAATAGAAAATAGTAGTAATTGTATTAAAACTTGAGGTACAACAGAGCTCCACACCCTTAATCTATGGTGTGCAGAAACTCCACCGTTGAAAATACATAAGTGATGAAGGTCCAGGCATGGCCGAATGGCCAGCCCCCAAAACGTGACCACAGGATCAAAATACAATTCAGGATCCAAGATGTCTAATATGATAGTAAAAAGTCCTATTTATACTAGACTAGCTACTAGGGTTTACAGAAGTAAGTAATTGATGCATAAGTCCACTTCCGGAGCCCACTTGGTGTATGTTTGGGTTGAGCTTGATCTATCCACAAGCTGAGGCTTCTTTTGGAGTTAAAAGCCAAGTTGTAACGTGTTTTGGGCGTTCAACTCTGGTTCGTGACTTGTTTCTGGCGTTTGATTCCAGAATGCAGCATGAAACTGGCGTTGAGCGCCAATTTACATTGTCAAATCCCGAATAAAGTATGGACTATTATATATTGCTGAAAAGTTTTGGATGTCTACTTTCTAACGCCGTTGAGAGCGTGCCATTTGGAGTTCTGTAGCTCCAGAAACTTTATTTTGAGTGCAGGGAGGTCAGATTCCAACAACATCAGCAGTCCTTTGTCAGCCTCCTATCAGAGTTTTGCTCAGGTCCCCCAATTTCAGCCAGAAAATACCTGAAATTACAGAAAAATACACAAACTCATAGTAAAGTCCAGAAATGTGAATTTAGCATAAAAACTAACGAAAACATCCCTAAAAGTAACTAGATCATACTAAAAACTACCTAAAAACAATGCCAAAAAGCTTATAAATTATCCGCTCATCACTTTAGAAGCAAGATGGAGGGATTAGCTTGCTGAAATCAAATCGGGCTTGGGTTGGTTCTAATCAAGTTCAGCCCGTTTGATTTCTTTGGCTCAGCTAGTTTCATTACTTTGAATCCTTTTGGGCTGATTTATTTATATGTAGCTGATAATTGGAATTTATCGTCGATCTAGAATGTTCTCTAAATAGAAGAGTTCATTCGTTGTAAGTATAGTCTAGATCAATAACTAACTCCCAATCAAATTTAGATTTAAAAGGGTAATCACAATTAATACACAATTATAACTGAGAGTATTTAGACTCCCTGGTCATTTTTTCTAGGAATTACAATTAGATGATCAATTATTGGCTATGGGAGAATGGGAGTTTGATGGCATGAGACAAGGAATGTAAATAGCAAGGAATTAAAAGTCAAAGCAATAAAAGTCAAAGCAAGGAAAATTCAAATGCAAGAAACCTCTTGGCAAGTAATTGAGAGCTAAGGTTACCTATCCTAGCCATTGACCACAAACACATGATGATTATGAAGAGTTAATTCTACTTAGTCCACCTTACATCGAATATAAGTCAAGTAGGCATAGTTGATTTCAATCCCCAAGTCTGAGCCAACTCTATTAATGGGAGGCTTAGAGTCAAGGGAAACCAAATCAACTAATTACTCTAATGTATCAAACAAGAATTGACATCAATGACTCAAGGATTACCAAGTCATCAATTCCAAGCCAAGAGTGAGAAAAAACTAAGTAAAGACTAAGCCAAGCATTTTATCAAACACTTGGTGTGCATGAAAATAAAATAATATTAAATTGCATTAAAAATAAAATCTAACTACCAAAAGCAAGAAAATGAAAATAACAATTAAAGAAAGCAATAATAACATGGAAACATAAATTTGCTTTAATTGAAATTAAATTCAACAAAAGTGTTCATAACATGAAAGTGACAAAATAAAGGAAATAACAAAAGAAATAAAGAAGATCAAGATGAGGGAATATGAAAACATAAAGGAAACTACACTAAAACAAGAATTAAAGACTGAAATTAAAAGGAAATTAACTAAGAAAACCCTAATTCTAGAGAGAGAGGGGGAGCTTCTCTCTCTAGAAACTAAGAGAAAACATGTAAAAGCTAAACCTAATTGTCCCCCCTCTCACATGGAAAGAGGGACCCTTTGATATAGCAAGAATCAGCTTCAGAAAATCCTAAATTTGGGCCTTGGAAGCCCAGAAATCACCCTCAGTGATTTGCATTAAGTGAGTCACGCGCTGGGACTTGCGTACGCACATATGCTGATTTTCTTCTTGTGCGTACGCACATGATATTGTGCGCACTCACACATGGCTGAGTGGTTCTTGTGCGTATGCATAGTAGGCTATGCGTACGCATACACTAGTGTGTGCTTCTCCTTTGATTTCTTCATGTTTTTTTCCCAATTCCATGCTTTGCTTCCACTCTTATCAAGTCATTCCAACCTATTACACCTGAAATCACTCATCAAAATCATCAAGGCATTGAATGGGATAAAAGTGGGATAAAAGTGATTATATTAAGCACAAAATAGCATGTTTTCACAATTAAGCTCAATTTAGGGAGAAAACACAAAAGCATGCTATTTACATGAATAAATATAGGTTTATATGATGAAATCCACTCAAATCACTCCGAAATATTTCGTCAAATATGGATTCATCAATTCTCCCACACTTAAACAATAGCATGTCCTCATGCTAATCACAATCAAAGGAGAATGATCAAAGGGTAAGCAATTTATTCAATGCAACTATATACATGCAAGAAACTATGCTAAATGATTATATATATATATATATATATATATATATATATATATATATATACACACTATGATTTCCTATTGAGTTTGGCTAAAACAAACAAAAGAACTCCAATCAATTCAAAGTAAATCCTTACGGCTAAGGTAAGAAAATATAGCAATATGTCTAATGTCCAAAAATTTGATTTGAACTTTTCAAAAACTAACAAGCAACTTGCAAGAAGATACAGGATAAGAGATAGGAACATAAAATTGAGCAATTATACCCCTCATCGGATGTGTTTACACTCTAGTCGCTCAGTGTTTAGGGCTTAATTACTCAATGCTCCTTTAATCATGTTTCTCAAAGATTTGCAAGTCATCTAACAATCAACTAATATTTGATGCATGAATGCAAATATCATGAGGACTTTTGAGGGTTGTAATGGGGCTAGGGTAAGGTTAGGATTAATATGGTTAAGTGGGGTAATAGATTGGATCTTTGATTAGCTCAAGTATCCCACCTAATGCTATATCATCCTATATACATAACAAAACAACCTATATACCCATTTATCCTCTTTTTCTCATTCACTCATGCATCCTCTTTCCAATTCATATACATATGCATCCTTTATTTATATTTTTATTTTTATTTTTATTTTTATTTATTTTTTTTTAGAAACAAAGTATGTACACCAAAACTTTCTGTTATTATGAAAGAGAGATGCATATGTTTTAAGTAGTAGATGCATGAGTGTTTAGCCATTTTCCGAAATTTCACATTGAAAACCCAAAACACTTCCTACCAATGTTTCCCACAAATTCCCCCCACACTTAAGTAACACACACTTCTCAACCCAAGCTAATCAAAGATACAATTAATGGACATTCATGGTTTCTCGCTTAGGGCAAAAGATATGCTTAAAATTAGAACAAAGGGATATTAAAGCAAATCTAAGATCACAATCATAAAAGGAGCATAACACATAAGAACAAAGTGTGGTTAAAAATGTGCAACCACACAATTAAGGCTCAAATCTCACTTGGTATTTGTTCAAGCTCTTTTCTATGTTTCATAAAAAGATACTTCAAGAAAGTTCAAAACAAGTTTTCAAATCCAATCAATGGAACGCCCTAAAAGAGATTTCTTGAAAATTCTTTATTGTTTTAACCAAACTTATTTACTCTACCATGCAAATACAAATGCAAATATCTATCATAAATAAACTATAAACAAGCTAAGATATATACAAGAAAATCAAGCAAAGTATAATTCAATAAAATAATAAACAAATATTCACAAAAAAGCATAACTACTAAAAACTAGAAAAAAATAGTGCAAAGTGTTGAGATAAAGGAATTTACGCCCCAAATTTGCGGATTCTCCCCCACACTTAAACGTTGCACAGTCCTCCGAGCACGAACACGATCCGGGGAGAATGAAGCTCTAAGTTCCTCCACCTTCAGCTGGTGGATGCAGGGGCTCGGGTTGTATGGAGATTGCCAAGTCCAAAGCATTTATGGCATCTCCATCCTCGGCGTCTTTCTCCTCTCCCAGCTCTTTGCCTTTATGTCTCATCCTCAAAAAGAATGAATAAGGTATAATTAGGAATAATAGGGCAAGTAGCACAAAAAGGGTAAAGGAGGGAGCAAATACATTGTATGCTTAGAGCAAAAGGAAAACAAACAAATATTTAATTGAGGAAGTTTGTATAGTGGTGTGGCATCATAAAAATTAGCCATGTGTGTATTCCAATTATGCGCGCGGTTAGAACACACACCACGACCGGTTAAAAAGGCATCCACACAATCAAAAAGTAAGCATGAGTTCCTCAATTAAATGGCCTAAGATGCAAGTAATAGATGTGCATCAATTAAGGACAAGCAAATTTAGGTAACTACCACAACTAAAGTGAATTGAGTATTTGACATATTGGATATTGAAATTGTGCAAGTAAAAGCTCAAAATTAATAGAAAATGGCATAATTAACAATAACTAATTCAATGATGAAAGAGAATACTTATTTATCCTTAGGAATAATGAAATAATCACATGTATAAGGTGCTTGTTACAAAAAGTGACAAGTCTTGATAAGAATCAAGTCAAGTCGACTCAAAAAAATGCAAAGCATTAACAAGGAACAAATACCTTGTTATGTGATTATATCCGCTTAGAAACCATGATGAATAAGTAGTTCAATTCAATTCACTAAATTAAAAGTGCACAATTCATAATCAAGTTGCCAAATAAGGATATAGTTTAACACATATGGTCACGACAACATATGCATCAAACTCACAATTCAATTAGGCAATCACACAAGGACTTAATGCTCAGTGCACATATTCACCTGGAATGAAACCCAAAATCAAGCAAGAAGCAACCCAACAATCATCAAGCAAACACTTGCAACTTATTAACAAATAACTAACCCAAAACTAATATAGTTACTAAATGCAAAATGAAATGCAAACCAGACTAAGTAAAACAAGGATAGAAGACGGCAAAAGAAAGAGAAGAGAGGGGTGGAGGGGATGGAAGTATGTTAGGGCTTAATTCAAAGTGCAATAATAAAAAAATTGCCCAAAACAGCACCCGTGTGTACACACAGGTATGTGTGCGTACGCACACTAGGTGAAACAGGGGAGATGTGCGCTTGCACAAGGTGTGCAAACACTTTGAACAGAGGGGGGATTAAGAAGTGTGCATGCGCACGCTGATGAGCGGATAATTTATACGCTTTTTGGCATTATTTTTAGGTAGTTTTTAGTAGGATCTAGCTACTTTTAAGGATGTTTTCATTAGTTTTTATGCTAAATTCACATTTCTGGACTTTACTATGAGTTTGTGTGTTTTTTTGTAATTTCAAATATTTTCTGCCTGAAATTGAGGGACCTGAGCAAAACTCTGATAAGAAGGCTGACAAAGGACTGCTGATGCTATTGGATTCTGACCTACCTGCACTCGAAATGGATTTGCTGGAGCAACAGAACTTCAAATGGCGCGCTCTTAACGGCATTGGAAAGTAGACATCCAGAGCTTTCTATAAATATATAATAATTCATACTTTATTCGAGATTTGACGACGTAAACTGGCGCTCAACGCCAGCTCTATGTTGCATTCTGGAGTCAAACGCCAGAAACACGTCACAAACCAGAGTTGAACGCCAAAAATACGTTACAACTTGGCGTTCAACTACAAGATAAGACTCAGCTCGTGTAAAGATCAAGCTCAGCCCAAACATACACCAAGTGGGCCCCGGAAGTGGATTTATGCCTCAATTACTTACTTTTATAAACTCTAGTAGCTAGTTTAGTATAAATAGAACTTTTTACCTTTGTATTAGACGTCTTTGGATTGATATTTGATTGTATTATTCGGTCTTCTGACCATGTTTGGGGGCTAGCCATTCGGCCATGCCTGAACCTTCATCACTTATGTATTTTCAATGGTGGAGTTTCTACACACCATAGATTAAGGGTGTGGAGCTCTGCTGTACCTCAAGTTTCAATGCAATTACTACTATTTTCTATCCAATTCCGCTTGTTCTTATTCTAAGATATTCGTTGCACTTCAACATGATGAATGTGATGATCCGTGACACTCATCATCATTCTCACCTATGAACACATGACTGACAACCACTTCCGTTCTACCTTAGACCGGGCGCATATCTCTTGGATTCCTTAATCAGAATCTTCGTGGTATAAGCTAGAATTGATGGCGGCATTCATGGGAATCCGGAAAGTCTAACCTTATCTGTGGTATTTCGAGTAGGATTCCGGGATTGAATGACTGTGACGAGCTTCAAACTCGTGATTGTTGGGCGTGATGACAAACGCAAAAGAATCAAGGGATTCTATTCCAACATGATCGAGAACCGACAGATGATTAGCCGTGCTATGACAGAGCATTTGGACCATTTTCACTGAGAGGATGGGATGTAGCCATTGACAATGGTGATTCCCTACATACAGCTTTCCATGGAAAGGAGTAAGAAGGATTGAGGGAAGGCAGTAGGAAAGCAGAGATCCAACAGGGACAATTCATCTCCATACACTTATCCGAAATTCCCACCATTGAATTACATGAGTAACTCTATCTTTATTTTCTGCTTTATTTATTATTCAAAAACTCCATAACATTTATTATCCGCCTAACTGAGATTTACAAGATGACCATAGCTTGCTTCATACCAACAATCTCCGTGGGATCGACCCTTACTCACGTAAGGTATTACTTGGACGACCCAGTGCACTTGCTGGTTAGTTGTGCGGAGTTGTGACTAAGTGTGATTCACGTTTGAGAGCGCTACCAAGTTTTTTTGGCGCTATTGTTGATGATCACAATTTCGTGCACCAAGTTTTTGGCGCTGTTGCCGGAGATTGTTTGAATCACAATTACGTGCAACAACAGCGCCAAGTTTTTCTGATCCGGCAACAGCACCAAGTTTTTGGCGCCGTTGCCGTGGATTATTCGAGTTTGGACAACTGACGGTTCATCTTGTTACTTAGATTAGGTAATTTTCTTTTTATTTTCTTTTCAAAAAGTTTTCAAAAATATTTTTCAAAATTTCTCACCTGTTTTTAAAAATTTTCAGAGTTTTCAAAAATGAATCCTAAAGTTTCATATAACATGTTTTAGCTTGGCTAGCTATTAAGCCATGTATAACTCATAGGATTTCGATTGAGGACTATGAATTCATTACTTCCTTTTCCAAAATATGTTTTCGAAAAATTTAGTAAGAAAATACAAAAGAAATCATAAAATCATAAAAAACCAAAAATATTTTGTGTTTCTTGTTTGAGTCTTGAGTCAATTTTTAAGTTTGGTGTCAATTGCATGTTTTTAAAAATTTATGCATTATTTTTCGAAAATTCATGCATTCATGGTGTTCTTCATGATCTTCAAGTTGTTCTTGGTAAGTCTTCTTGTTTGATCTTGATGTTTTCTTATTTTGTGACTTTTATTGTTTTTCATATGCATTTTTGCATTCATAGTGTCCATGCATTAAAGATTTCTAAGTTTGGTGTCTTGCATGTTTTCTTTGCATAAAAATTTTTTCAAAAATATGTTCTTGATGTTCATCATGATCTTCAAAGTGTTCTTGGTGTTCATCTTGACATTCATAGTGTTTTTGCATGCATCATTGGTTTTGATCCAAAATTTTCATGTTTTGGGTCATATTTGTGTTTTTCTCTCTCATCATTAAAAATTCAAAAATCAAAAAAATATCTTTTCCTTTTTTCTCTCAAAATTTCGAAAATTTGGGTTGACTTAGTCAAAAATTTTTAAAATTAGTTGTTTCTTGTAAGTCAAGTCAAATTTTCAAATTTTAAAAATCTTATATTTTCAAAACTTTTTCAAAAATCAAATCTTTTTCATTTTTTATTTGATTTTCGAAATTTATTTTTTTAAATTATTTTTCAAAAAATATTTTTCTTAATTTTATCTTTATTTTCAAAAATTATGCTAACAATTAATATGATTGATTCAAAAATTTGAACTTTGCTACTTTCTTGTTAAGAAAGGTTCAATCTTTAAATTCTAGAATCATATCTTTTAGTTTCTTGTTAGTCAAGTAATTAATTTTAATTTTAAAAAATTAAATCTATCTTATCTTATCTTTTATATCATATCTTTTTCAAAATTTTATCTTTTTCAAAATTTGATTTTAAAATATCTTTTCTAACTTCTTATCTTCTCATCTTTTCAAATTTTATTTTCAAATCTTTTTCAACTAACAATTTGACTTTGTTTGTTTCTTATCTTTTTTTAAAACCACCTAACAACTTTTCTCTCTCTTATTTTAGAAAATACCTCCCTCTTTTTCAAAAATTCTTTTTAATTAATTAATTGTTTTAAATTTTAATTTTAATTTTATTTCTTATCTTAATTTTCGAAAATCATTTAACTCCTTTTCAAAATTTATTTTCGAAAATTTCACCCTCTCTCATCTTATTCTATTTATTTATTCATTTACTAACACCTCTCTTCACCTCTCTTCATCTCAAATCACTGCCCATACCTTTACCCTTTATTCAGACTATTCATTCTTCTTCACTCTTATTCCCTTTCTTCTTCTACTAACAATAAGGAACCTATTTATTGTGACATAGAGGATTCCTCTTCTTTTTCTGTTCTCTTCTCTTTCATATGAGCAGGAACAAAGAAAAAGGCATTCTTGTTGAAGCTGATCTAGAACCTGAAAGGACTCTGAAGAGAAAACTAAGAGAAGCTAAATTACAACAATCCAGAGACAACCTTGCTGAAATTTTCGAACAAGAAAAGGAGATGGCAGCCGAACCCAACAACAATAATACAAGGAGGATGCTTGGTGATTACACTATACCTACTTCCAAGTTTGATGGAAGAAGCATCTCAATTCCTGCCATTGGAGCCAACAATTTTGAGCTGAAACCTCAATTAGTTGCTCTAATACAACAGAACTGCAAGTTTCATGAACTTCAATCAGAAGATCCTTACCAGTTCTTAACTGAGTTCTTACAAATCTGTGAGACTGTAAAGACGAATGGAGTAGATCCTGAAGTCTACAGGCTCATGCTTTTTCCTTTTGCTGTAAGAGACAGAGCTAGAACATGGTTGGACTCTCAACCTAAAGATAGTCTGGACTCCTGGGATAAGCTGGTCATGGCCTTCTTGGGTAAGTTCTTTCCTCCTCAAAAGCTGAGCAAGCTTAGAGTGGATGTTCAGACCTTCAAACAAAAAGATGATGAATCTCTCTATGAAGCTTGGGAAAGATACAAGCAGATGACCAAAAGATGTCCTTCTGACATATTTTCAGAATGGACCATGATAGATATATTATATTATGGTCTATCTGAGTTCTCTAAGATGTCATTGGACCATTCTGCAGGTGGATCCATTCACCTAAAGAAAACGCCTGCAGAAGCTCCAGAACTTATTGACATGGTTACAAATAACCAGTTCATGTACACTTCTGTGAGGAATTTTGTGAATAATGGGACGCCTCAAAGGAAGGGAGTTCTTAAAATTGATGCTCTGAATGCCATATTGGCTCAGAACAAAGTGTTGACTCAACAAGTCAACATGATTTCTCAAAGTCTGAATGGATGGCAAAATGCATCCAATAGTACTAAAGAGGCATCTTCTGAAGAAGAAGCTTATGATCCTGAGAACCCTGCAATAGCAGAGGTAAATTACATGGGTGAACCTTATGGAAACACCTATAATTCATCATGGAGAAATCATCTAAATTTCTCATGGAAGGATCAACAAAAACCTCAACAAGGCTTTAATAATGGTAGAAGAAATAGGCTCAGCAATATCAAGCCTTATCTATCATCTTCTCAGCAACAGACAGAGAATTATGAACAGAATACCTCTAACTTAGCAAATTTAGTCTCTGATCTGTCTAAAGCCACTTTAAGTTTCATGAATGAAATAAGGTCCTCCATCAGAAATCTGGAAGCACAAGTGGGCCAGCTAAGTAAGAAAATCACTGAAACCCCTCCTAGTACTCTCCCAAGCAATACAAAAGAAAATCCAAAAAGAGAGTGCAAGGCCATTGATATAATCAATATGGCCGAACCTAGAGAGGAAGGAGAGGACGTGAATCCCAATGAGGAAGACCTCATGGGACGTCTCTCAAGCAAGAAGGAGTTCCCTATTGAGGACCCAAGGGAATCTGAGGCTCATATAGAAACCATAGAGATCCCATTAAACCTCCTTCTGCCATTCATGAGCTCTGAAGACTATTCTTCCTCTGAAGACGATGAAGATGTAACTGGAGAGCAAGTTGCTCAATATCTAGGAGCTATCATGAAGCTGAATGCCAAATTGTTTGGTAATGAGACTTGGGAAGGTGAACCTCCATTGCTCATTAGTGAACTTGATACATAGGTTCAGCAAACCTTACCTCAAAAGAGACAAGATCCTGGCAAATTCTTAATACCCTGTACCATAGGCATCATGACCTTTGAAAAGGCTCTGTGTGACCTGGGGTCAAGCATAAATCTTATGCCACTCTCTGTAATGGAGAAGCTGGGGATCATTGAGGTACAGTCTGCCTTATTCTCATTACAAATGGCAGACAAGTCAGTAAGACAAGCTTATGGATTGGTAGAGGATGTGTTGGTAAAGGTTGAAGGCCTTTACATCCCTGCTGATTTCATAATCTTAGACACTAGGAAGGAGAAGGATGAATGCATCATCCATGGAGGACCTTTCCTAGCCACAGCAGGAGCTGTGATTGATGTTAATAGAGGAGAATTAGTCCTTCAATTGAATGAGGACTACCTTGTGTTTAAGGCACACGGCCATTCCTCTATAACAATGGAGAGAAAGCATGAAAAGCTTTTCTCAGTACAGAGTCAAATAGAGCCCCCACAGTCAAACTCTAAGTTTGATGTTGGAAGGCCACAGCCAAACTCTAAGTTTGGTGTTAAAACCCCATATCCAAACTCTAAGTTTGGTGTTGGAAGTCTATAACATTGACCTGATCACCTGTTGACGATTGGATTTTTGACGGTTTAGAATTCACAAATGAATTCTCGTTGCAAGTATAGTTTCTAAACCAATCACTAATCCTTTCATACAAAAATTTGTTTGTCACAAGTAACAAACCCCTAAATTTATAAACCGAAGTATTTAGACCTCGGGTCGTTCTCCCTAGGAATTACAATAAAGTGTCTTGTTATTGGTTTGAGTTGTTTTGGGGTTTTGGATAAGATGCATGAAAGTAAATGGCAATGAAAATAAACTAACAACTATAAAAGGCTCTTGGCAAGGTATGAAAATTAGAAGTTCTATCCTAGTTATCCTCCTCAATTGTGATGAGAATTGTTCATTGCTACCACTTAGTTAACCCTTACTAAAGAAAGGAAAGTCAAGTGGATGAATTGACTTGAGCCACAAGTCCTAGCCAACTCCCAAGGAAAGACTAGCTTTAGTGCACTCCAAACCAATTAGCAATCTCTCCAATTACCAATCAACAAAGGGATTAGATAACTCAAGTGTCACTAATTACTCTACCTAGGCCAAGAGGAACAAAATCTATACTATATCTAGAAGAGGCATTTCAACAAACACATAAAAGGCAACAAAAGTAAACAACATAAATTGCAAGAATTAAAGAGAGATCTAACTACAAAGGCAAGAGATTAACAATGGAAAAGCAAAGAAGAACAATTATTATGAATTACCTCTTATTGAATTGAAAGAAAATGGAAGGAACAAAAGTAGATCTACAACAAAGTACAAGAACAACATAAAGGAAATTACAATAAAAGAGTAGAAGAAGATGAATCTAACAACAAAGAATTGAAAGGTAGAAGTAGAAGAAAGCAAAGATTAAAACCTAGATCTAAGAACTAATCCTAATCCTAATCCTAATTCTAGAGAGAAGTGAGAGCTTCTCTCTCTAGAAACTAACTCTAACCACTAAACTAAACTAATGGTAACTAACATGTAAAAGTGTGAAAAAAGTATATTGATTCCCCTTCAATCCTTGGCTTAAATAGCATCAGAAATGAGTTGGATTGGGCCCACAAGGCTTCTAAAATCGCTGGCCACATGTTGCTTTAAGTGAACTAGGTGGCAGCAACGGCGCGTGCGCGTACTTTGCGCGCGCGCGCCACCATACGTGTGGCAACTATGGCAAATGTTATATCGTTTCGAAGCCCCGGATGTTAGCTTTCTAACCCAACTGGAACCGCATCATTTGGACCTCTGTAGCTCAAGTTATGGTTGTTTAAGTGCGAAGAGGTCGGCTTGACAGCTTTCCGGTTCTTTCATTTCTTCATGAGTTCTCCAACTTTTCATGCTTCTTTCTTCATTCCCTTGATCCAATCTTTGCCTCCTAAACCTTAAATCACTTAACAAACATATCAAGGCATCTAATGGAATCAAGGAGAATTAGATTTAGCTATTTTAAGACCAAAAAAGCATGTTTTCACTCTTAAGCACAATTAAAGGAGAAGTTACAAAACCATGCTATTTCAATGGATAAATGTGGGTAAAAGGTTATAAAATCCCCTAAAATCAATACAAGACAAACCGTCAAAACGGGGTTTGTCACCTGTGTGGCTCCATGAGAGCCCACTATCAAGCTATTGACATTAAAGAAGCGCTTATTGGGAGGCAACCCAATTTTTATTTATCTAATTTTATTTTTTATTTTATTGTTCTTTTATGTTTTATTAGGTTCATGATCATGTGGAGTTAAAAAATAAATACAAAAATTAAAAACAGAATCAAAAATAGCAGAAGAAAAATCACACCCTGGAGGAAGGATTTACTGGCGTTTAAACGCCAGTAAGGAGCATCTGGCTGGCATTCAACGCTAGAACAGAGCATGGATCTGGCGTTGAACGCCAGAAACAAGCAACACTCTGGCGTTCAAACGCCAGGAAATCACCCTGAGGAGAGCTGGCGCTGAACACCAGAAACAAGCATGGAACTGGCGTTCAACGCCAGAAATATGCTGCACATGGGCGTTGAACGCCCAGAACATGCATCACTTCGGCGTTGAAAAGCCAGAATTGCATGCAAAGGCATTTTACATGCCTAATTGGCGCAGGGATGTAAATCCTTGACACCTCAGGATCTGTGGACCCCACAGGATCCCAACCTACCATATTCTCCCCTCTTCTCAACATTCATCCTCTCTTTCCAATAAACACTCTTCCCCAAAACCCTTCACCAATCACCTCAATCTCACTTCCCAATTACCCCTTCACCACTCACATCCATCCACTCTTCCCCAAAAACCCTACCTACCTTCAAAATTCAAATTTATTTCCCACCCAAACCCACCCTAAATGGCCGAACCTACTCCGTTTCCTCTCCCTATAACAACCCCTCCATTCTCCTTAATTTTCACACAACACAACCCCCTCTTCTACACCTTGGCCGAATACACCTCCCCTACTCTCCTCCATATTTTCTCTTCTTCTTCTTCTTTTCTTTCTTCTCTTGCTCGAGGGCGAGCAATATTTTAAGTTTGGTATGGTAAAAGCATAAGCTTTTTGTTTTTTCATTACCATTAATGGCACTTAAGGCCGGAGAAACCTCTAGAAAAGGAAAAGGGAAGACAAAAGCTTCCACCTCCGAGTCATGGGAGATGGAAAGATTCATCTCCAAAGCCCATCAAGACCACTTCTATGATGTTGTGGCCAAGAAGAAGGTGATCCCCGAGGTCCCTTTCAAGCTCAAGAAAATTGAGTATCCAGAGATCCGACATGAGATCCAAAGAAGAGGTTGGGAAGTTCTAACCAACCCCATCCAACAAGTTGGAATCTTAATGGTTCAAGAGTTCTATGCCAATGCATGGATCACTAGGAACCATGATCAAAGTAAGAACCCGAACCCAAAGAATTATCTTACAATGGTTCAGGGGAAATACTTAGATTTTAGTCTCGAAAATGTGAGGTTGGCATTCAACTTGCCCATGATGCAAGGAGATGCACGCCCCTACACTAGAAGGGTCAACTTTAATCAAAGGTTGGACCAAGTCCTTATGGACATATGTGTGGAAGGAGCTCAATGGAAAAGAAACTCCAAAGGCAAGCCGGTTCAACTAAGAAGACTGGACCTCAAGCCTGTGGCTAGAGGATGGTTGGAATTCATCCAACGCTCCATCATCCCTACTAGCAACTGATCCAAAGTTACTGTGGATCGGGCCATCATGATCCATAGCATCATGATTGGAGAGGAAGTAGAAATTCATGAAGTTATCTCCCTTGAATTCTACAAAATAGCCGATAAGCCCTCTACTTTGGCAAGGCTAGCTTTTCCTCATCTTATTTGCCATCTATGTTACTCAGCTGGAGTTATCATTGAAGGAGACATCCCTATTGAGGAGGACAAGCCCATCACTAAGAAAAGGATGGAGCAAACAAGAGAGCCCACTCATGGAACCCAAGAGACGCATGAGGAAGCTCATCACCAAGAAATCCCGGAGATGCCTCAAGGGATGCACTTTCCTCCCAACAACTATTGGGAACAACTCAACACTTCTCTTGAAGATTTGAGTTACAATATGGATCAATTAAGGGTGGAACATCAAGAGCACTCCATCATTCTCCATGAAAGTAGAGAAGATCAAAGAGCAATGAGGGAGAAGCAACAAAGGCAAGGAAGAGACATAGAAGAACTCAAGGAC
Organism: Arachis stenosperma; assembly: GCF_014773155.1. NCBI lineage: Eukaryota > Viridiplantae > Streptophyta > Magnoliopsida > Fabales > Fabaceae > Arachis > Arachis stenosperma. The sequence goes on along the minus strand of NC_080382.1, from coordinate 45,018,226 downwards.
ATCATTGGTTCTTTAAGAAGAAAGCGCCACCATCACTAAGGTGGATTCATTCCTTGTTCTTATTTTCCTGTTTTTTTCGGTTTTTATGCTTATTATGTCATCTATATTTGTGTCTCTGTTACATGATCATTAGTATTTATGTCTTAAGGCTATAAATAATTCCATGAATCCTTCACCTCTCTTAAATGAAAAATGTTTCTAATTCAAAAGAACAAGAAGTACATGAATTTCGAAATTATCCTTGAATTTAGTTTAATTATATTGATGTGGTGACAATACTTTTTGTTTTCTAAATGAATGCTTGAACAGTGCATATTTTTTATCTTGTTGTTTATGAATGTTAAAATTGTTGGCTCTTGAAAGAATGATGAACAAAGAGAATGTTATTGACAATCTAAAAAATCATGAAAATTGATTCTTGAAGCAAGAAAAAGCAGTGAATAGCAAAAGCTTGCGAAAAAAATTTAGAAAGAAAAAGAAAAAGCAAGCAAAAAAAGCCAATAGCCCTTAAAACCAAAAGGCAAGGGTAAAAAGGATCCAAGGCTTTGAGCATCAATGGATAGGAAGGCCCAAGGAAATAAAATCCAGACCTAAGCGGCTAAATCAAGCTGTCCCTAACCATATGCTTGTGGCATGCAGGTCCAAGTGAAAAGCTTGAGACTGAGTGGTTAAAGTCGTGATCCAAAGCAAAAAGAGTGTGCTTAAGAGCTCTGGACACCTCTAACTGGGGACTTTAGCAAAGCTAAGTCACAATCTGAAAAGGTTCACCCAATCATGTGTCTGTGGCATTTATGTATCCAGTGGTAATATTGGAAAACAAAGTGCTTAGGGCCACGGCCAAGACTCATAAAAGTAGCTATGTTCAAGAATCAACAAACTTAACTAGGAGAATCAATAGCACTATCTGAAATTCTAAGTCCCTAGAGATGCCAATCATTCTAAACTTCAAGGGAAAAAGTGAGATGCCAAAACTGTTCAGAAACAAAAAGCTACAAGTCCCGCTCATCTAATTAAAACTAATATTCATTGATATTTTGGGATTTATAGTATATTCTCTTCTTTTTATCCTAATTTATTTTCATTTGCTTGGGGACAAGCAACAATTTAAGTTTGGTGTTGTGATGAGCGGATAATTTATACGCTTTTTGGCATTGTTTTTAGGTAGTTTTTAGTAGGATCTAGCTACTTTTAGGGATGTTTTCATTAGTTTTTATGCTAAATTCACATTTCTAGACTTTACTATGAGTTTGTGTGTTTTTCTGTGATTTCAGGTATTTTCTGGCTGAAATTGAGGGACCTGAGCAAAACTCTGATAAGAAGGTTGACAAAGGACTGCTGATGTTATTGGATTCTGACCTCCCTGCACTCAAAATAGATTTTCTGGAGCTACAAAACTCCAAATAGCACGCTCTTAATGGCGTTGGAAAGTAGACATCCAGAGCGTTCCAGCAATATATAATAGTTCATACTTTATTCGAGATTTTACGACGTAAACAGGCGCTCAACGCCAGCTCTATGCTGCATTCTGGAGTCAAACGCTAGAAACACGTCACTAACCAGAGTTGAAGGCCAAAAACACGTTACAACTTGGCGTTCAACTCCAAGATAAGCCTTAACTCGTGTAAAGATCAAGCTAAGCCCAAATATACACCAAGTGGGCCCCGGAAGTGGATTTATGCATCAATTACTTACTTCTGTAAATCCTAGTAGCTAGTTTAGTATAAATAGAACTTTTTACCTTTTTATTAGACGTCTTTGGATTGGTCTTTGATTGTATTATTCGGTCTTCTGACCACGTTTGGGGGCTGGCCATTCGGCCATGCCTGAACCTTCATCACTTATGTATTTTCAACGGTGGAGTTTCTACACACCATAGATTAAGGGTGTGGAGCTCTGCTATACCTCAAGTTTCAATGCAATTACTATTATTTTCTATTCAATTCCGCTTGTTCTTATTCTAAGATATTCATTACACTTCAACATGATGAATGTGATGATCCGTGACACTCATCATCATTCTCACCTATGAACGCGTGACTGACAACCACTTCTATTCTACCTTAGACCGGACGCATATCTCTTGGATTCCTTAATCAGAATCTTCGTGGTACAAGCTAGAATTGATGGCGGCATTCATAGGAATCCGGATAGTCTAACCTTGTCTGTGGTATTCCGAGTAGGATTCCGGGATTGAATGACTGTGACGAGCTTCAAACTCTCGATTGTTGGGCGTGATGACAAACGCAAAAGAATCAAGGGATTCTATTCCAACATGATCGAGAACCGACAGATGATTAGCCGTGCTGTGACAGAGCATTTGGACCATTTTCACTGAGAGGATGGGATGTAGCCATTGACAACGGTGATGCCCTACAAACAGCTTGCCATGGAAAGGAGTAAGAAGGATTGAGGGAAGGCAGTAGGAAAGCAGAGATCCAACAGGGACAATTCATCTCCATACACTTATCCGAAATTCCCACCATTGAATTACATGAGTAACTCTATCTTTATTTTCTGCTTTATTTATTATTCGAAAACTCCATAACATTTATTATCCGCCTAACTGAGATTTACAAGATGACCATAGCTTGCTTCATACCAACAATCTCCGTGGGATCGACCCTTACTCACGTAAGGTATTACTTGGACGACCCAGTGCACTTGCTGGTTAGTTGTGCGGAGTTGTGACAAAGTGTGATTCACGTTTGAGAGCGCTACCAAGTTTTTTTGGCGCCATTGTTAATGATCACAATTTCGTGCACCACACGCATAGAAGATTCTTTTTTTTAGAGCAGGATCATGTGTACGCGCACACACAGGTCCATGCGCACGCACAAGAGCAAAAAAGGCTGGGGTTCACATGCACAGGCTGTGCCAACGCTCCCACCAAAGTGGTTGCAAGTTGGCATGCGGACGCACAAGCTTGTGTGCTCGCACAGGGTGTGCGAAAACAGGGGTGTGTGCGTACGCACAAGCAGGTGCGCACGTACAAGTCAAAGAAAAATAGGAGAGCGCCCACGTACAGGGTGTGCTGGTGCTGTGACCAGAGGGCATGCAAGAGAGTGTATTCGCACACAGGCTTATGTGCACGCACGGGTGCCCTGTTTTGCAAAAATTTTTCTTCACTTTCTAAGGTACTCAACCTTAGCTCAATCAAAATTTCAACCCCAAAACATTCAAAGACTCACAGTTTCATGACCCAAATGCAAATTAACCTATATAACTCAAAATTAAACTAATCCTAAGCTAATTAAGACAAGCAAACATGCAATAAACCAAAATTATAAACAAGAAAAGGGTAAGAACAATGTTACCATGGTGGGGTGTCTCCTACCTAGCACTTTGGTTTATTATCCTTAAGTTGGACTTATAGAGAGCTCTCATCAAGGAAATTTGTGCTTCTATTAGAGCTTCCAACAATGCTTGAATCTCCATGATCCCCAATTGATTGCACCAAGCTATGATGGAGTTCTCAACAAGCTACGAGCTCCCAAAATCAACCTTCTATACAAACAAAATAAAGAAAACCAACAAAAAGCAAGATATTCACATATTAATATATTCACAATAGCAGAAAATAAGCAAGCAACATATGCACAATCAACCAAAAATAAGCTATTTACATATTCACATATGCACAATAGCCAACAACAACACCATTGCAACTCCCCGGCAACGGCGCCAAAAATTTGATAATGGAAATTTATTGTCGATCTAGAATATTCTCTAAATAGAATAGTTCATTCATTGTAAGTATAGTCTAGATCAACAACTAACTCCCAATTAAATTTATATTCAAAAGGGTAATCACAATCAATACACAATTATAACCGAGTATTTAGACTCCCGGTCGTTTTCCCTAGGAGTTGCAATTAAATGATCAATTATTGGCTATGGGGAAATGGGGGTTTGATAGCATGAGACAAGGAATGTAAATAGCAAGGAATTAAATGAGCATGCAAGGAATTAAAAGTCAAGGCAATAAAAGTCAAAGCAAGGAAAATTCAAATGCAAGAAACCTCTTGGCAAGTAATTGAGAGCTAAGGTTACATATCCTAGCCATTGACCACAAACACATGATGATTATGAAGAGTTAATCCTACTTAGTCAACCTTACATCAAAGATAAGTCAAATAGGCATAGTTGATTCCAATCCCTAAGTCCTAGCCAACTCTATTAATGGGAGGCTTAGAGTCAAGGGAAACCAAATCAACTAACTACTCTAATGTATCAAATAAGAATGGACATCAATGACTCAAGGATCACCAAAGTCATCAATTCCAAGCCAAGAGTGAGGAAAAACTAAGTAAAGACTAAGCCAAGTATTTTATCAAACACTTGGTTTGCATGAAAATAAAATAATATTAAATTGCATTAAAAATAAAATCTAACCACCAAAAGCAAGAAAATGAAAATAACAACTAAAGAAAGCAATAATAACATGAAAACATAAATTTGTTTTAATTGAAATTAAATTCAACAAAAGTGTTCATAACATGAAAGTGACAAAATAAAGGAAATAACAAAAGAAATAAAGAAGATCAAGATAAGGAAACATGAAAACATAAAGGAAACTATACTAAAACAAGAATTAAAGACTGAAATTAAAAGGAAATTAACTAAGAAAACCCTAATTCTAGAGAGAGGGGGAGCTTCTCTCTCTAGAAACTAAGAGAAAACATGTAAAAGCTAAACCTAATTGCCCCCACCCTCCCTCTCACATGGAAAGAGGGCCCCTTTGATATAGCAAGAATCAGCTTCAGAAAGTCCCAAAATTGGGCCCTAAAGGCCCAGAAATCACCCCCAGAGATTTGCATTAAGTGAGTTACGCGCTGGGACTTGTGCGTACGCACACATGCTGATTTTCTTCTTGTGCGTGCGCACATGATGTTGTGCGCACGCACACGTGGCTGAGTGGTTCTTATGTGTATGCATAGTAGGTTGTGCATACGCACATGCCAGTGTATGCTTCTCCTTTGATTTCTTCATGTTTTCTCCCAATTCCATGCTTTGCTTCCACTCTTATCAAGCCATTCCAACCTATTACACTTGAAATCACTCATCAAACCATCAAGGTATTGAATGGGATAAAAGTGGGATAAAAGTGATTATATTAAGCACAAAATAGCATGTTTTCATAATTAAGCTCAATTTAGGGAGAAAACACAAAAGCATGCTATTTACATGAATAAATATGGGTTTATATGATGAAATCCATTCAAATCACTCCAAAATATAATAGCCCACCAGCTTTGTTTCTTATGTTCATCCAGTTTGGGCTGCTGTATTGATTTTTCGGCCTGCAATACTTAATCACAAATAATTAACATTAGTTAGATAATTGCCCAAAAATAATGTTTGTTATTATTAATTAATTTAGTTAATTTCTTAACTCAACAATCTCCCCCTTGATGACAAACATAATTAATCATTAACCAAAAGGAATTGAATTTGAATGAAGTTAAGAAACTTCCCTTTGATTTATATCATTTGCTTTTATGTTGCTCCCCCTTTCCTTTTTAGGAGTGACTCCCCCTAGATTTATGCTCTTCCTTTTTTGTTCCTGTTTACATTATACTTATAGAAAGTAAAATAAAGAGTTACACAACAATCAGCACCACAAATCTAGTCCAATGCTGAATATATCATGTCAGCAACAAAATAGGCCCCAAGTTTAACAAGGTCAAACTAGCAACATATGAAAGCAAGTTCCAATTCTCATGTCAATACATTCACTGTAGTAGCACAATTTGCAAATCAAATTTTTTATGCCCAAAAATATCAGCAGCAGTAATAAAAAAAATAGCAGCAGCAGCAATCAATCAAAATTCACAATTAAAATCACATACTCATGCTACTACTCCCCCTTTTGTCATCAAGGGTGGACAATAGGCAAAATTAAGTAAAATCTGCACCTTAAAATCTGCAAGAGAGTGTTAATGCACAGTCTAAATCATAAATTAATTCAAAGTAAATGCAGCAGTTGTTAAGGTATTACAGTCATCCGAAAAACCAAAGTAGTTCAAAAGTATCAAAAGAAACAGTTTTCATGAGAAAAAAATGAGCAGACAGCAGCAGCTTCATGAGACAGATCTAGGCATCTGAACCAGTTCCCTCCGAATCAGCTTTCTCTTTAGCATCAGTTGCAGGATCTTCATCATGTTGAAGATTATCAATGAACTTCATAAGTACAGCCACTCTATCCCTTGATTTTCGGAGGAAATTCTTATGCTTGCTTGCTGACGATTGGATTTTTGACGGTTTAGAATTTACAAATGAAATCTCGTCGAAGTATAGTCTCTAAACCAACAATAATCCTCTCATACAAAAATTTGTTTGTCACAAGTACAAACCCCTAAAATCTATAAACCGAAGTATTTAAACCTCGGGTCGTTCTCCCTAGGAATTACAATAAAGTGTCTTGTTATTGGTTGGAATTGTGTTTTGGGGTTTTGGATAAGAAGCATGAAAGCAAATGGCAATGAAAATAAACTAACAACTATAAAAGACTCTTGGCAAGGTATGAAAATTAGAAGTCCTATCCTAGTTATCCTTCTCAATTGTGATGAGAATTGTTCATTGCTACCACTTAGTTAACCCTTACTAAATGGAGGAAAGTCAAGTGGATGAATTGACTTGAGCCACAAGTCCTAGCCAACTCCCAAGGAAAGACTAGCTTTAGTGCACTCCAAACCAATTAGCAATCTCTCCAATTGTCAATCAACAAAGGAATTAGATAACTCAAGTGTCACTAATTACTCTACCTAGGCCAAGAGAAACAAAATCTACACTAAAATAATGAAATGATGGCCTCAATCATATAAATGCATGAATACACAAAATAATGGACATAAAGAATCAAACAAATCAAAGATTACAATCATAGGAAGAGAATAATACACACAAGAAGGAAAATAGGTGGTTATAAGATGTAACCACACCATTAGGCTCAAATCTCACTTGCTTGTGTTCTTAGCTCAAAACATGATCCATAATATATATAATTCAAGCAAGTTCTATGAAAAGTTTTTACTCAAATCAATTGAAGTTCCCTATAGATAGAAATCTTGAAAATTTTCATTATTTTGACTAAGCTTATTGTGTATATATATGCAATAAGAATCCTAAAAACCTAAAAATGAAATGCAAAAGTGTTGGGATTAGAAACTTGTCACCCAAAATCGTCGAGCGGTCGGACGACCTCCCCACACTTAAAAGTTTGCACCGTCCTCAGTGCACTCAAAGATGAGCAAGGGGGTACGACGACTCTTCGGATTGCTTCGTGTTCTTAGTCTTGCTTCCGTTATTGCTTGTGGTGCATTCATCATGAAAAACAAAAATATAACACCATAAGATGAGAAAACAAAAGCAAGGAAGCATACATTGTTGGAATGAGGTAAATCACTAGAATTGAGTGAGTGAATTAGTGTGACATTAAGAAATATTAGGTGTGTGAATTCTAAATTGCGCGGTTTAGAACACACATTAGCATAAAAAGCTATGTCACCAAAGAAGCATGCACTTTACTCATTCTAGCATGCTTGAGATGCTTTAAGTAAACTTGTAAGGTAAAACAAGCATTAAAGAAGAGTTACAAGCTCGAAGGCAATTCTCATCACTTGGTATTTTTCACATATGGATGCATATGATCATGAAATATAATGCATTAAGGTAAATGCACAACATCATCCATCAAGAGGTTGCCTAATCACAAAATAAGGCTCAAATCACATGGTGGCCAAATCATGTAATTCAAGAAGAGTTACAAGCTCGAAGGCAATTCTCATCACTTGGTATTTTTCAAAAGATAAGCATGAAAAACTCAAGACCAAGTAGCGAAATATAACATCAATCATAGGATCCAACAAAGATTATCTAAAAACATTAATGCTAAATTAGCATTTAGGCAATACTGGGGAAGCAATGCATAGTAAATAAAGTCAATAATCCAACACTTATAATGAAAAGAGAGAAAATAAAATGAAAACTAAACTGAGGCTAACTAATCAACTAACTAACTAACTAATTAACTAACTAACGAAAATAAATGGTTATTGTTCCGAGGGTTACCTGAAACGTGTAGCTCGGTCCTCTGGCAAGACCCGAGATGGGGGTTCCGTGACCCGAGCTTGATGCGCTGAGCGGCGGGTGGTGGTACCTGCAATGACACTCCGATGCTTAAGTTAGCACGGGTCCAAGCAGATATGTGTAGAATATAGAATGTCTGTTATACCTGGGTGCTCCAGTGTATTTATAGTAGTTGGCCGTGATCTTCCCTGGATAAGATATTCTTATCTTTATCTTATCTTTTGGGGGTTTTTTCCCTATCTTTGTGGAACCGCCTTTCCTAGGCCGTTTCGGCCTTTAGGTTTTTGGGCTTCGTTCCTTTTGATGGGCCTTCTTTAGCTTATTTGTCCGAGGTCCGACTTCAGGCGTGGGCCTTGGAACAAGGTCGGACCTGCTATGGACTTACCGAGTTTGGGGAGCTCGGTCAGGGTATGAACAGTGCCCCTGCCCGAGTTCGTCCTTTGAGAGGTCGAGCTCGGGCATAGTAGCTTTTTCAAAATTTGAAAATGGCCGTTTCAGCATTTATTGCTTTTTACCGTTTCTCCTCGATTTCCGTTCGGGCTCTGTGAAGGTCATTATTTATTTGCCCCTTTCCTCATTTTCTTCGTTTATTCTGTTTCCCTTTTCCGTTTTTCTGAGTTTTCGCCATCTCTCCTTCGAGCACCGCTCCTTCTTTTTCTTCTTCTCCGATTCTTTCTGTGCGTTTTTTCCGGGGTTTCTTCTGCGCCGCCTGTTTCTTGCTGTCGGAACTCGTCGTTCTCTTTCTTTCCAGGTTTGTTCTCGTCTCTTTTTCTTTTGTGTACGTATGCTTCTGTTCTTTTGTGTGGCTCTTTGTCTGTTTCTTTTTCTCTATGCCTGGGTTGCCCCGAAAAGAGGCGCCGCCATTGCTTTGTTGTTTGTACATGGGGGGGCTCTTTTTTGTTTTCTGGTATTTTGCTCCGGGTTTGCTGTATTTTCTTCTAAAAGATCTTTCTTTCTTGCTTTTGCTGAATGGGTTTTTGCTGCCTTTATGTGATTTTTGTTTTGCTGTTTGTACTCTTCTTTGTAGTCAAGATTTTTATGTCTCGAAAGGTTCTTCAAGCAATGTCGACCAAGATTCCGAGTGGTCTTGGTTGGGTAGATCCTGTTCCTCTAAAAGTCCCTTCTGTGGTAGATTCTGAGTATTTAGCTAGGTTTCGTAGGCAATGTAGTGTATGTGAAGATAGAGAGTCCGAGAGGGATTATGAGCTAGTAGCCCCGGATTCCGAGGAGAGAGTGTGCTTCCCGCCCTTAGATAGTTCCGAGAAGCTCTTCGTTTACGCTTATGATTGTTTTTTCTCTAAACTGAGCGTCCGACTTCCTTTTACCGACCTGGAGTCCGAGGTGTTGTGGTCTTGTAACCTTGCCCCTACGCAGCTCCATCCAAATTCTTGGGCCTTTTTAAAGCTGTTCCAACTTTTGTGTCAGTTTTTGGGTGTCTCTCCCTCTATTTCTCTTTTTTCCTATTTGTTTGTGTTGACGAAGCCGGGGTCGGGTGGAGGGAAGGTGTCCTGGGTCTCTTTTAGGGCTAACCAGGGAAGAAAGTTTTGTACCCTGTATGATGAGTCCTTTCACGATTTTAAGAACTTTTATTTCAAGGTCCGGGCTGTTGGAGACGTCCGACCTTTCTTTCTAGATGAGAGTGGGGAGCCTTCTTTTTCTCTTTGTTGGCAGGAGAATGTAGTGTCTGTTAAGTATACCTTTGAGAGTCTAGATGAGGTGGAGCAGGCTTTTGTGGGTGTGGTGAGCAGTTTATGGGGTCGGGCACCTCACTTGGACACGAAGAAAATGTTGGGAGATCCAAGCCTTCTCCGTTCCGAGTTAGGTAGTTCCCGACCTCTTCCGAAATTCATCTTTTTGTAGTATTTTTGTATTGCCTGTTTTTGGTGGAATTTCTGTTGTTGTAATCCTTTTCTCTATTTCTTTGCAGAGATGTCTTCTCAGGCGGATTCCATGAAATTCCTTCGTCGGACGAAGAAGTCGGTTGCTGCTCGGAATATCGAGGCCGGGCAGGATTCTGCCCGATCTTCTCCACAGAAGGCTACTGTGGGTGTTCAGACTCGGTCAAAGACTATTCCGACTCCTCAGTTCCGAGCTATAAGTCAGGATCCTCCGGCCTCTGGGACTGTTACTTCTTCTCCTCCTCCGTTCTCGGGTCCTCCTTCCAAGAAGCAGAAGACCTCTGCCGGTTTTAATGATAAGGACTTTGATGCTCTTGGTTGGATTGAGCAGCATATCCTTCCTCAGACCTTTATTTCTACTGATGATGTGTCTATGGAGCATCATTTTCAGTATATGGCGCGGAGCTGTGTCCGGATGGCTAGTCTTCATGCCGCTATTGCCCGGGAGTTCAAGAAATCTCCTCTTGGGGCGACTAGCTCCCGACTTGAGAAGGCTCAGTCCGAGCTTGATAAGATTAGTCAACTGAAGGCTGCCAGGATTACTGAGCTGGAGGCTTCTTTGGAGAAAGAGAAGGCTAGGGCTACCGCGGCTGTGGCGTCAGCGAAGACATCTGAGGAGATGGCGAAGGCGGCCACAGAGAATTATACTCGGCTATATGCCGAGCTTGTGGAGACGAAGGAGGAGTTGCAATCTGCGCAGGACAAGTTTTACGAGCTGGAAAGTCATGTGGCCAAGGGCATGGACGCTATGTTTGAAAATCTGAAGGCTCAGGTTCGGGTTCTTGCTCCCGACCTAGATCTGAGCTTGTTCAGTACGGATAACGTCGTTACGGAGGGAAAGATTGTTCCTGCTCCAAACGAGGATGAGGTTCCGGCGTCCGACCCCGAAGTTCCTGTTGAGAACCCGACTTCCTCTTTGGCCGGGGATGGATCTGGTGTGGGGTTTCAAACCCGGGTGACGTTGCCGTTGATGCAGTTCCGATTTCTATGTTTGCTCCGTAGCCTTCAGTTGATGCGGAGTCTGGAAAGGGCCTTGATCCTCTGTGACCTTGTATTTTTGGTATTTTGCCCGACCTGTGGCTCTTTTGTTTTTTGGATGGTTTCTGTGAACGCTTTGGACACCCTTTTTATTTTATTTAGCTACTTGTAGTAACTTTTTATGCGTTTTTTTTTTTTTTTTTTTTTTTGTTCTTTTTGTTTCCGCTTTGTGCTTTTTAGTTGTTTTCGGATAACAACTTTTTAGCTAGCGTTTTGACCTTTTGTTTTTCGCCTTTGTGCTTTTTAGTTGTTTTCGGATAACAACTTTTTAGCTAGCGTTTTGATTTCTTGTTTTCGCTTTTGTGCTTTTTAGTTGTTTTCGGATAACAACTTTTTAGCTAGCGTTTTGATTTCTTGTTTTCGCTTTTGTGCTTTTTAGTTGTTTTCGGATAACAACTTTTTAGCTAGCGTTTTGATTTCTTGTTTTCGCTTTTGTGCTTTTTAGTTGTTTTCGGATAACAACTTTTTAGCTAGCGTTTTGATTTCTTGTTTTCACTTTTGTGCTTTTTAGTTGTTTTCGGATAACAACTTTTTAGCTAGCGTTTTGATTTCTTGTTTTCGCTTTTGTGCTTTTTAGTTGTTTTCGGATAACAACTTTTTAGCTAGCGTTTTGATTTCTTGTTTTCGCTTTTGTGCTTTTTAGTTGTTTTCGGATAACAACTTTTTAGCTAGCATTTTGATTTCTTGTTTTCGCTTTTGTGCTTTTTAGTTGTTTTCGGATAACAACTTTTTAGCTAGCGTTTTCGAAATCTTGGTTTTCCGCCCCTTTAAGGCTTCTTTCTCTGGTCCGGGCTTTTCCTCGGGCCTCGGACGTTTCGAGTACCTCCTTTGTTGGGTCCGACCTTGTTGCCGGTCGGCCCTTTAAGTTATTTTTGTAATCTCTTTTTATTTGGCTTTTTGAGCCTTTCCAGAGTTACTTTATAACTTCTCACATTAATTTGAACCTCGTCGCTTTATCTTTGCCAACCTTGTGTGGTCTCTTGGCAAATGATTTTTTGCGTTTTGTCGAGCATAAATTAATGTGCCTTGGTGGGGTACTTTTTCAGGATTTATTTCGTCACGAGGAAGAACAAAAGAAAATAGAAAAATTTGATTAGTATTAAAAAGAAAGAATATTTACAGAGTGTTTACCCTTGACTAGGTCGGGTGCCTTACTTGACCGGGTGTCTCATTAAAAAACCCTTGTAGGGAAAAAGAGTACACCTCGGGTCAAATCTTTCTAGCTGTAGTACCGTCTTAGATTACAGGCGTGCCAGGCCCTGGGCAGCTCATTGCCTTCTAGGTCGGATATCCTGTAATAACCTGTTCCTAGGACTTCTGTCACTTTGTAGGGTCCTTTCCAATTTGCAGCTAGCTTTCCTTCTCCCGACTTTTGTGTTCCGATGTCATTTCGGATTAGAATCAGGTCATGAATGGAGAAGCTTCGCTTTATTACTTTCTGATTGTATCTGAGGGCCGTTCTCCGTTTTAGGGCTTCTTCTCGAATCCGAGCTCCTTCTCAGACCTCGGGAGGAGGTCGAGTTCTTCCCTTTGTGCCTGCGGGTTATCTTTTTCGTTGTAGAAGATGGTTCTAGGTGACCCTTCCTCTATTTCAATAGGAATCATTGCCTCCATTCCATAAGCTAGTCGGAATGGCGATTCTCCCGTTGTAGAGTGTGGGGTTGTCCGATATGCCCATAGCACCTGGGGGAGCTCTTCAGCCCATGCCCCTTTGGCTTCTTGGAGTCTTCGTTTTAACCCGGCCAAGATGACTTTATTTGCAGCTTCTGCTTGCCCATTGGCTTGTGGGTGCTCGACTGATGTGAATTGCTGTTTGATTTTTAGTTCGGTCACCAATTTCTGAAAACTTGTGTCCGTGAACTGTGTTCCATTGTCTGTTGTGATGGAGTAGGGGACTCCGAACCTTGTGACAATGTTCTTGTATAGGAATTTGCGGCTTTTCTGAGCCGTGATGGTGGCTAAAGGTTCAGCTTCGATCCACTTTGTGAAGTAGTCGACCCCTACTATGAGGTATTTGACTTGCCCCGGTCCTTGTGGGAACGGGCCGAGTAGGTCGAGTCCCCATTTTGCGAAGGGCCATGGCGCAGTGATGCTGATAAGGTCTTCGGGTGGTGCCTTGTGAAAATTGGCGTGTTTTTGGCAGGGGGGCATATTTTCACAAACTCTGTTGCGTCTCTTTGCAAGGTCGGCCAGTAGAACCCGGCTCTGACTACTTTTTTGGATAGTGCCCGAGCTCCGAGATGGTTCCCACACATGCCTTTGTGGACTTCTTCGAGGACGCTCTTTGTTTCTGAGGTCGGGACGCACCTAAGGAGGGGGTTTGAGAATCCTCTTCTGTATAATACATCGTGTATTAGTGTATAATTCTGGGCGTCTTTCGTAAGTCTTTTAGCTTCCTTTCTTTCGGCGGGGAGAGTTCCCGACTTCAGGTAGCTGAGTTTGGGGGTCATCCATCCTTGCTGTTGGTCGGATATATTTAGCGTTTCTTCCTCTCTTAGCACGGAGGGAGATCGTAAGGTTTCCTGGAGGAGACTTCTGTTGTTGCCTCCGGGCTTGGTGCTGGCAAGCTTTGAGAGGGCATCTGCCCGGGCATTTTGTTCCCGAGGTATGTGCTGGATCTGTATTTCTGAAAAGTGGCGTAATTGTGCCTGCGTTTGGTCCAGGTATTTCTTCATAGTTGGGTCTTTGGCCTGGTAGCTTCCATTTACTTGTGATGTGACGACCTGGGAGTCGCTGAAGATTGTGATTTTCTGGGCTCCGACCTTTTCGGCTAGTTTTAGTCCTGCTAGTAGGGCCTCGTATTCGGCTTGGTTGTTCGAAGCCTGGAACTCGAATTTTAGGGATAGTTCTATCCGCGTTCCTTGGTCGCTTTCGAGTATAACCCCGCTCCACTTCCTGTTTTGTTTGAGGACCCGTCGACATACAGGTTCCATGAGAGTGGGGTTCCAGGGGTCTCAGTGTATTCTGCGACGAAGTCGGCTAGATACTGAGATTTTATGGCAGTCCGGGCTTCGTAGTGGAGGTCGAACTCGGACAGTTCCACCGCCCATTGTAGGATTCGTCCTGCCAGGTCTGTTTTTTGTAGGATGTGTCTCATGGGTTGGTTTGTCCGGACTTTGATGGTGTGGGCCTGAAAGTAGGGACGGAGCCTCCGAGCTGTGAACACTAGGGCGTAGGCGAATTTTTCTATTTTCTGATAGTTTAACTCGGCCCCTTGTAGTGCCTTGCTTACAAAGTATACGGGATGTTGTCCTTGGTCATTTTCTCGTATTAATGCTGAAGCGACTGCTCGATGTCCGACCGAGAGGTATAGTACGAGCTCTTCCCCTTTTAAAGGTCGGGTTAGGACTGGTGGCTGTCCTAGGAATTCCTTGAATTCTTGAAAGGCTTTTTCGCACTCCGGGGTCCACGAGAAGGGTTTCCCTTTCTTTAGGAGTGAGTAGAGAGGTAGCGATTTTATTGCTGATCCTGCCAAGAATCTTGATAGGGCGGCCAGCCTTCCATTCAGTTGTTGTACTTCTTTGACACACGTCGGGCTCTTCATATTGAGTATTGCTTGGCATTTGTCCGGGTTTGCTTCGATGCCCCTTTGAGTCAGCATGAAGCCTAAGAACTTTCCGGCTTCTGCGGCGAAGGTGCACTTCGTCGGGTTAAGTCTCATGTTGTGTTTTCTGAGGGTGCCGAAGACACTGGTGAGGTCGGTCAGCAAGTTTCTGTCTTCTTGTGTCTTTACCAGCATGTCGTCGACGTACACCTCCAGTTGTAGTCCGATGTGCTCTGAGAATACTTTGTTCATTAGCCTCTGGTAGGTTGCCCCTGCGTTCTTTAGCCCGAAGGGCATTACTACGTAGCAGTAGTTTGCCCTTGGGGTTATGAACGAGGTCTTTTCTTGGTCAGGTCCATACATCGGGATTTGGTTGTATCCCGAGTATGCGTCCATGAAGGAGAGATATCTATAGCCTGAGGCTGTGTCTACTAAGGCGTCGATGCTTGGTAGCGGATATGGATCTTTGGGGCGGGCTTTGTTGAGATCCGTGTAGTCGACGCACATCCTCCATTTTCCATTGGGCTTTTTTACCAGGACCACGTTCGCGAGCCATAGGGGGTATTTTACTTCCCTAATGAACCCTGCATCTAGTAGTGTTTGTACTTGGTCTTCTATTGCTTGCATGCGTTCGGGCCCGAGCTTCCTGCGCCTTTGTCGGACAGGTCGGGATCCCGGGTATACTGATAACTTGTGGCACATCAGATCGGGGCTTATGCCTGGCATGTCGGAGGCTTTCCAGGCGAAGAGGTCAGGATTCTTCCTTAAGAGGTTTATGAGTTCCTCTTTTAGGCCTGCCTTGAGATTTGCCCCTATGTTTGTTATTTTTTCAGGTGTGCTCCCAATCTGGACTTTTTCGGTTTCTCCCTCTGGTTGTGGCCGAAGATCTTCTCGGGCTTGAACTCGTCCGAGTTCTATCGTGTTGATCTCTTTCCCTTTTAGGTTTAGGCTTTCGTTGTAGCATCGCCGTGCTAGTTTTTGGTCGCCCTTTAGGGTAGCGATTCCTTTTGTGGTAGGGAACTTCATACAGAGGTGTGGGGTCGAGACTATAGCTGCCAGTCTGTTTAAGGTTGGTCGCCCAATGAGGGCATTGTATGCTGAAGTGACGTCGACTACAATGTAGTCGATGCTTAATGTTTTAGATTGCTCGCCCCTTCCAAAGGTAGTGTGTAGCGAGATGTATCCTAAGGGATGGATCGGGGTGTCCCCTAGCCCAAATAGGTCGGTGGGATAGGCTTTTAGCTCTTTTTCTTCAAGTCCGAGCTTGTCGAAGGCCGCTTTGAACAGGATATCTGCTGAGCTTCCCTGGTCAATCAGGGTTCGATGTAAGTTGGCGTTTGCTAGAATAACGGTGATCACCATTGGATCGTCGTGCCCGGGTATTATCCCTTGAGCATCTTCTCGGGTAAATGAGATAGTGGGTAACTCGGGCAGGGGACTGTCTTCTCGGACATGATAGACTTCTTTGAGGTGTCTTTTTCGCGAGGATCTGGATGTTCCCCCGCCTGCGAAACCTCCATTTATCATGTGAACGTGTCTTTCAGGGGTTCGCGGGACTTGTTCGGCCCGACCTTCATTGTCTCCTCGTCTTCTCTTTCTGGTCTCTTCTCCTTTCTCTGCTATGTATCTGTCGAGCTTTCCTTCTCTGGCTAGCTTTTCTATAACATTCTTTAGGTCGTGGCAGTCGTTGGTAGAATGACCGTAGAGCTTGTGATATTCGCAGTATTCGGACCGATCTCTTCCTGCTCTCTTGTGTTTTAGAGGTCGGGGCGGTGGAATTTTTTCGGTGTGGCACACTTCTCTGTAGACGTCTACCAGGGAGACTCGGAGGGGGGTGTAGTTGTGATACTTCCGTGGTTTGTCCGAGCTGTTCTTCTTTCTTCTTCTGTTCCCGATCTCGATCTCGGAGTGGGTAGGTTGATTCCTTCCTAGAAGAGTCTCTTAGCTGGGAGGTTTCTTCCATGTTGATATATTTTTCTGCCCGCTCCTGCACCTCGTATAGGGAGGTCGGGTATCGTTTGGATAGGGATTGGCTAAACGGTCCCTCCTTTAGGCCGTTTGCTAGTCCCATGATGGCCGCTTCAGTGGGCAAGTGTTGTATGTCCAGGCAGGCTTTGTTGAATTGCTCCATGTATTCTCGGAGAGTTTCTTGGTTACCTTGTTTGATCCCGAGTAGACTGGGGGCATGTTTTGCCTTGTCCTTTTGAATGGAGAACCTCGTTAGGAATTTTTTGGTTAGATCTTCGAAGCTGGTTAGATCTTCAAAGCTGGTGGCAGTTTGTCGAACCACTTCATAGCTGACTTGGTGAGAGTGGTGGGGAAGGCTTTGCACCGAATCGCGTCGGAGGCGTCGACTAGGTACATTCTGCTTCTGAAGTTGCTGAGGTGGTGACTTGGATCGGTGGTGCCGTCGTAGAGATCCATATCGGGTGGTTTGAAGTTTCGCGGTACCTTCTCCCTCATGATCTCTTTTGTGAAGGGATCATGATTGCCTTCGGGGGTGGTGTCGCGTTCTGTTCGATCTTTCAGGTTGGCCTCTATTTTCCACAGTTTTTCTTCTAATTCTCTGCGCTTGCGAGCCTCCCTTCTCAAATCTTGTTCGGTTTCTTTTTGCCTCTTTAGGTCCTCTTCGAGTTGTTTCAGTCGGTTTTGTTGTGCCCGGACCGCTTCTAGAATTTTCGAGCTCCTTTCTCTTTCGGGATTTTGTGGTTCTTTGTTTGGGGGTGATGTCTTTGGGCGATCCTGTTTGTTTCCTCCTGGAGTGCGTGGTGATAGAGGGCTGTCCGGTCGTTCTCCGGTGTCAACTTCCTCCTCTTGTTCTGAAGCAGCATGGTCATTGTTGAGAGGATCGTCCGCCATGGTAAAGGGATGACTTCCAGGGTCCCCGGCAACGGCGCCAATGTTCCGAGGGTTACCTGAAACGTGTAGCTCGGTCCTCTGGCAAGACCCGAGATGGGGGTTCCGTGACCCGAGCTTGATGCGCTGAGCGGCGGGTGGTGGTACCTGCAATGACACTCCGATGCTTAAGTTAGCACGGGTCCAAGCAGATATGTGTAGAATATAGAATGTCTGTTATACCTGGGTGCTCCAGTGTATTTATAGTAGTTGGCCGTGATCTTCCCTGGATAAGATATTCTTATCTTTATCTTATCTTTTGGGGGTTTTTTCCCTATCTTTGTGGAACCGCCTTTCCTAGGCCGTTTCGGCCTTTAGGTTTTTGGGCTTCGTTCCTTTTGATGGGCCTTCTTTAGCTTATTTGTCCGAGGTCCGACCTCAGGCGTGGGTATGAACAGTTATCAATGGTGTTTGGAAGTTTTGGATGAGGGGTAGAAGAAGGGAAGAAGAGATGAGAAGGAAAGAAATGGAAAGAGGAGAAGAAAAGAAATGTGGTGAAGGAAGGAAATCTGCGCGTACGTGCGCATGCCGCGCGCGCGCAGATGGTTTATTTCGAGAGTGGCGCGTACGCGTCATGTGCGCATACGCGTGAATTGGTTTGTGCCTCAGGCCCAATTCCCGCATGGTGCAGGCCTAACTCTCGGGTCAAGGTATGGACAGTGGAACTTCTCAATCCACGCGTACGCATGTATGGCGCGCACGCGTGGATGGTCAAAAATGCTTGATGCACGCGTACGCACGCAGTGCGTGTACGCGTGGATGGTGCTCTGTTTTTCAAAAAATTTTTTCTATGTTTTTGCACCAATCTAAGCATTCTAAACCTCCAAACGGCTACCAAAATACCATTAAACCTTATTTGACATACTAAACTACCAATTAGACCCATTAAAACAATCAAAACAAGGATTTAAACTAATTCTACCAATATGTACAAAAAGAGAAAAATGAAAAGAAGTTACCATGGTGGGGTGTCTCCCACCTAGCACTTTTATTTATTGTCCTTAAGTTGGACTTATGGGGAGCTTCTCTCAAGGTGGCTTGTGCTTGTACTCATCTTGGAACTTCCACCAATGCTTGGACTTCCAATAAGCTTCGTTATTCAAGATTAATATCTCCAAGCTTTGACGGAGTTCTTCACAAACCATGGGCTCCCAATGTTGATCCCTATGTGTTCCCGGATCCCATATTTTGTCTTCACACCCATCTCCAAATTGATTATCATTAACCCATGTGGGTGGTGAGCAAGGTGAATTCTCAACAAAGTGACCAAACATCCTTCTAGACCTAAGCAATCTAGTTCTACACCA
This sequence comes from Arachis stenosperma, assembly GCF_014773155.1. Taxonomy (NCBI): domain Eukaryota; kingdom Viridiplantae; phylum Streptophyta; class Magnoliopsida; order Fabales; family Fabaceae; genus Arachis; species Arachis stenosperma. The sequence goes on along the minus strand of NC_080382.1, from coordinate 44,999,456 downwards.
ACTCTTACAATTAAGCTTTGAGTATGCAACCATGATGAACCTAGAATGATATTTCAAACCACTAACCATCTTCTTTTTACTCTTACAGCCACAAATATGTCTAAGTTGACCATCCGTCTCAAGCAAACCATATTCAAGGGGAATAATAAAGCTTAAGTATAAAAAATTTACCCACTTGAATGAAAAGATAGATGGTGGTGGCTTGGGGAGAGGTATCTCCAATGTGCTAGCGAGCTCTACTCCCTTGTATTCTTCCTTGTCAACTTCCACCTCTTCATAAAATTCTTCGTTTTCAATCCTTTGTTCATCATTTTCATCTAGCTCTTCTCCATCACTTAAATCATAAATTGGAGGACGAGAGAAATCTACCTCCACATCACTTTCAAATTTTTTGGGAGAAGGTTCTTTAAATTTAAAGGATTTTCCACCAAGAAAATTGGATGCATGATCTTCATCACCAAGGGAACTCAATTCTTGCTTCATTCCTTCCAAGTCTTCATTCAAAAATTGTTTTGGAGGTTGTGCACTTTCCTCCTCAACATCAAATTCAATCTTCTTGGAGGGGTTTTCTTCAATTCTAAGTCCCCAAGGGGGTTCCGCATCTCCTAAGTCTTCAACCACTTCTTCCTCTTCTTCAATGACCATAGGTTCCTCCAATTGTTCTAACACAAAGTAGCATTCCTCACTCTCCACCGGAGTTTCCAATCTCTCCTTCATGCTATGCTTTTCAATTGATTCTCCACATGTAACCATGGGAGTGCCTTGAGTACTCAAATATTGGGAGACTAAATTGCTTACTACCTTGGTCAAAGTAGCCATAAATTCTAGTGTCTCCCTTTGCATTTCTCCTTGCCCTTGAAGTATAAGGCTAAGGGTTTCATCCATTGAAGATTGGAGTGGATAGGAGGGTTCATTGTCTTGGAGAAGGGGTTCATTATAGGAAGGTGGTTCTTCTTGGTAAGGTGGTGGTATGTATTGAGGTGGTTCTTGGGAGTAGTAATCTTGGAATTGTGGTTCCATGTATGGCTCATATGGTTCAAAAGGTGGTTGGTGTAGTGGATATGAATCATGGTCATATGGAGGTGTTTGGTGAAAATAGGCTTGAGAGTGTGGTTGAGATTCATGTTGAGGATATGACTCATAGGCATATGGTGGTGGTTCTTGAAAGTCACAAGGAGATTCACCATAGCCATTGGATTGGTATGCATCATAGAATGACTCTTCTTCATAGTGCATTGGTGGAGGTTGTTGCCATGAAGATTGATCATATGCATATGGCTCCTCCCACCTTTGGTTATCCCATTCTTGATACACATCTTTATTATAGTCCTCATTTCCTACAACATAGTTGTAACTACACTCATAGCCAATATGAGAATTCATAGTGGAAAGAGAAAACAAAAATCAAAAGATAATAGAAAACAAGAGAAATAAAATTCTACAACTAGCAAATAAAGCAAAGAGCAAGATATTTACACTATTCACATATATACAATAACCAATAACATAACACCATTGCAATTCCCCGGCAGCGGCGCCATTTTGACGATTGGATTTTTGACGGTTTAGAATTTACAAATGAAATCTCGTCGAAGTATAGTCTCTAAACCAACAATAATCCTCTCATACAAAAATTTGTTTGTCACAAGTACAAACCCCTAAAATCTATAAACCGAAGTATTTAAACCTCGGGTCGTTCTCCCTAGGAATTACAATAAAGTGTCTTGTTATTGGTTGGAATTGTGTTTTGGGGTTTTGGATAAGAAGCATGAAAGCAAATGGCAATGAAAATAAACTAACAACTATAAAAGACTCTTGGCAAGGTATGAAAATTAGAAGTCCTATCCTAGTTATCCTTTTCAATTGTGATGAGAATTGTTCATTGCTACCACTTAGTTAACCCTTACTAAATGGAGGAAAGTCAAGTGGATGAATTGACTTGAGCCACAAGTCCTAGCCAACTCCCAAGGAAAGACTAGCTTTAGTGCACTCCAAACCAATTAGCAATCTCTCCAATTGTCAATCAACAAAGGAATTAGATAACTCAAGTGTCACTAATTACTCTACCTAGGCCAAGAGGAACAAAATCTACACTAAAACTAAAAGAGACATTTTAACAAACACATAAAGTGTAATAAAAGTAAACAACATAAATTGCAAGAATTAAAGAGAGATCTAACTACAAAGGCAAGAGATTAACAATGGAAAAGCAAAGAAGAACAATTATTATGAATTACCTCTTATTGAATTGAAAGAATGTAGAGGGAACAATACTAGATCTACAACAAAATGCAAGAACAATATAAAGGAAATTACAACAAAAGAATAGAAGAAGATGAATCTAACAAAAAAGAATTGAAATATAGAAGTAGAAGAAAGCAAAGATTAAAACCTAGATCTAAGAACTAATCCTAATCCTAATCCTAATTCTAGAGAGAAGATAGAGCTTCTCTCTCTAGAAACTAACTCTAACTACTAAAACTAAGCTAATGATCAAAAATATCTAAAGTATCTAAAAGTATGTTGATTCCCCTTCAATCCTTGACTTAAATAGCATCAGAAATGAGTTGGATTGGGCCCACAAGGCTTCTAAAATCGCTAGCCACGTGTTGCATTAAGTGAACCAGATGGCAGCAACGGCGCGTCCTCGTACTTTGCGCGTGCGCGCCCCCATACGTGTAGCAACTATGACAAATCTTATATCGTATCGAAGCCCCGGATGTTAGCTTTCTAACCCAACTAGAACCGCATCGTTTGGACCTCTGTAGCTCAAGTTATGGTCGTTTAAGTGCGAAGAGGTCGGCTTGACAGCTTTCCGGTTCTTTCATTTCTTTATGAGTTCTCCAACTTTTCATGCTTTCTTTCTTCATTCCCTTGGTCCAATCTTTGCCTCCTAAACCTTAAATCACTTAACAAACATATCAAGGCATCTAATTGAATCAAGGAGAATTAGATTTAGCTATTTTAAGACCTAAAAAGCATGTTTTCACTCTTAAGCACAATTAAAGGAGAAGTTATAAAACCATGCTATTTCAATGGATAAATGTGGGTAAAAGGTTATAAAATCCCCTAAAATCAATACCAGACAAACCGTCAAAACGGGGTTTGTCACTTGCTAACTTCCTTTGTTCTTTACTCATGGCAATCAAGTGATTAGATTGGGAGACAAACATCCGGATTATGTCTTTGACAACATTAAGCAGAGCAAATTTTTGTCCAGTGGATATGGAACTGCCCTCAGTGGAAGGAGGAGAAGATTCCTCAGGAATGAACTCATCATCTTCATCATCTAGAACCACTCTCTCAAATCGAGTAGGTCCTTTTTGCTGTTTCACTGCACCACCTCCCTTTAGATATGAATGTCTATTTTCATAATTCTCATTGGACAAATCAACACCAAAATACTCAAAAATACAAGTTAGAAATATTCCATAAGGAAGGGATTTGTCTTTCTCACTTCTAACAGAGTCAAACATGTATCTAACCATCAAATAAGCAAAAGAAATTTCTGTTTTAGTGACCAGGGCATACAACACAAGAGTGTTAGTATAGGATACCCTTTGATATGAACCACTTTGAGGAAGTATGATGTTGTTGACAATACGGTGTAACTGAGCACGTTCATATCCTAGGGCTTTGTGAGTGGGTGTAATGCCATCAATCAAGGAAAAATGTTCACAAATATGAGCCAAAGCATCATTGAAAAAAATACCAACTCCTTCATCCCACTTAACAGAAGTATAAGCACAAGGCCTAACATCAGTATACTTCAATGAATCACTGATTGTTTCATTATTTAAAACTATGTCTTGGCCCTTAACATAAGAGTGAACAATGCCCTCATGATATGTCATGTTTGCATAAAACTCTTTGACCAATAGAGGATAAACAGTCTTTTTTTATATCAAAAAGGTGATTCCAATCTAAAAAATCCAAATTTTCACCATATGGAAAACCTTTCTTTTTCAGGTTTGGCAAATCAGCAAGAAAAAAGGGACACATGGTACGGTACTTTATAACTCCTTCATAAAAGTCATTGTTCATGACAGACCTAAATCTATAAGGATTACAGTTGGACTGAGATGTCATGAAGTGGGATTTATGAGCAAAAGAATCAATGTCTGGTTCTCTAACAGATTTGAGAGGGAGACGAGGTTTACCTCTTTGTGAACGCAAGGGAATAAACCTTGTCTTAGGTTGAGTGGGCTCAGATGAGGGTTCGGTCGCGGCTGGCCGTTTCTCTTTTGAAGAACTTGGCTTCGACGACCCGGTTTGGATGGAGGTTCCTTCGGTGGTGGAGGTGTCGGCTTGGCTGAAGGAGGAAACCTAGAAAGCTTTTTAGTGTGAGCCATTGGATCACACCGAGGAGGTAAGGTAGGAGAAGAAGGAGAAGGAGTAAAAGTTTGGTCCTGAGAACGAGTAGAGGGTTTTGGTTTTGCATGAAGCTTGTGTATCTTTTCTCTAGGAGGCTTTTGTACAACAGTTTTCTTCCTCATTTGGGTGGTTTCTGGCGACGAAGAGAGAGAAGTAATAAAGGTAGTGGAGGAAACCGAAGAGTTTGAGGAGTTATGGAGGGAGAGAAGGAAGTGTTGGTAACCGTACCCAAAAGAAAGTTTCTCAAACCATGCAACTACATCACCTTTTGATTTAACTTGAAGGGACTTGACATCACAAAAAGAAGGATTTTATTTTATTTTTAAAATTAAAAGAGAATCAATTTAAAATCTAAAACATTTTTGGACATATGGACAAAAAGAAATAAACTAAAGTAAACAGGCCAACAAAATAAAACAAAAATATATCATTCATATTGGGCTCAGAGATGGTTGGATTTAAGGAAACATATTGGACCACTCATGATCTGATTTTTTAGGTTGGCTCAGATGACAATATGCTTGCAACACAGCCTGAGAACTCTGATTTAAAAGAATGTTCTTCACTTGCCCAGAATTGTCTCATACCTGTTTATGAGACAAAAACTCTAACAAACACATCAGAAATTTTCAAACAATGAATCATGGCCTAAAATCCCTAGACTAGTCCTAAGCATACAAAATCTCTCCTCAGCTAGTGGTTTTGTGAAAATATCTACTAATTGCTCCTCTGATTTAACAAATTGAATGCTAATATCCCTCTTTTGAACATGTTCTCTTATTAAGTAAAATTTCACTTCAATATGCTTAGTCCTAGAGTGCAAAACAGAATTTTTAGAAATATTAATGGCACTCATATTATCACAGAATAAGGAAATATTTTCAGCATTTAATTTGTAATCAGCAAGCTGTGTTTTTAACCATATAAGGTGAGAATAACAAAAAGAAGCAGCTATATACTCAGCCTCTACAGTGGATAAAGTCACTGTTGGCTGCTTCTTACTAGACCAAACATTTAGGGACTTTTCGAGAAAGAAACATAAGCCTGATGTGCTCCTTCTATCAACTCTATCACCGGCAAAATCTGCATCACAATAACCAACTATAGAAAAATCATCAATCTTAGGATACCAAAGACCAAAATTGGATGTGCCATGAATATATCTAATGATCCTCTTAACTGCAGAAAGATGAGACTCTTTTGGTTTAGATTGGAATCTTGAACACATTCCAATACTTTACACAATATCGGGTCTAGAGGAAGTTAAGTACATGAGAGAACCAATCATTCCTCTATACCTAGTCTCATCTACATCTTTCTCAGTTTCTCCCTTGTCTAATTTTGAATTAGGGTGCATGGGGGTTCCCATGGGTTTGGCATTATCTATACCAAATTTCTTAACTAGTTCCTTGGCATACTTTTCTTGATTAATGAAAATACCATTTTCAGTTTGTTTAATTTGTAGCCCAAGGAAAAAATTAAGTTCACCCATCATACTCATGTCAAATTCACCTGTCATGAGTTTTCCAAATTCAGTACATAGGGATTCATTGGCTGATCCAAAAATAATGTCATCAACATATATTTGGACTAGAATAAAAGAATCATTAGAATTCTTGATAAATAGAGTAGTGTCTGTGGTGGCTCTTTGAAAACCATTTTTCCAAAGAAAAGAGCTAAGTCTCTCATACCAAGCTCTAGGAGCTTGTCTCAAACCATAGAAAGCTTTTGATCATTTGAAACCATGGTTAGGAAGCTCTTTATTTTCAAAATCAGGTGGCTGCACCACATACACTTCTCTATCTATCACACCATTCAAAATGCACATTTCACATCCATTTGATATAATTTGAAACCACAAAAGGCAGCATAGGCTAACAGAAGTCTTATGGCTTCCATTCGGGCAACAGGGACAAAGGATTCATCAAAGTCTATTCCTTCTTCTTGGTCATATCCTTGTGTCACTAGCCTTGCTTTATTTCTTGCAATGCTACCATCCTCTCCTAGCTTGTTCTGAAATATCCACTTGGTGCCGGTCACTTTCTTTCCATTCGGCCTTGGAACCAACGTCCACACTTGGGCTGCTGTATTGATTTTTTGGCCTGCAATACTTAATCACAAATAATTAACATTAGTTAGATAATTGCCGAAAAATAATGTTTGTCATCATTAATTAATTTAGTTAATTTCTTAACTCAACAATATGGCACTAAGGTAGGCATGGCAACGGGTACCCACGGGGGCGGGGACATCCCCCCTCCTCCGCCTCCATATCGAGTCCCCGTCCCCGTTCCATCCCCGCAATGGTAACGGGAATCCCGTATCTGTCGGGGACCGGAGACTCTATGGATATTCGCAAATTTTCAAAAAATTAAAAAATCAGAAAAAAATGAAAAAACCATATCAAACATCGTGTTCCATGTCTCCAAAGACTTTAACAACGACAAAGACATTAACATGTTCATATTCTCCAAAGACATTTACAACAACAAATATTTAATATCAAACATATCCATAAAACAACCAAAATATCAAACATATCCAAAAATTACAGAGCATAATTCATCATATTGTAGAATTCTCAAGCCTTTTTTCAAGATGTAATGGTAGTGATGGTAGATTCAGATTTGTTTGAATCCTACACCAAAAAGAAGAATACAATTAAAAGTTAAAATCGTAAAATAAATCAAGAATATGTCAATAATATGAAAAGAAAAACAGTATTGTATATAATTTAGTAATTTTCTTACATCAACATTTGCTTCAATACTATTAATTGTGTAGCACTCAAATCCTATGTTAGCTGTGGTTCCAAGCTCATTCCAAAACCAATCTTGATTACACATTAAAGCCTCTAATGTATCTGGACGTAACCTACTATGATGTGGCGTAATAAATTGACCAACAGTACTAAATGAAGACTCAGAGGCAACTATAGATATAGGAATCACCAAAAAATCCCTAGCAATCACTTGCAAAGTGGAAAATTTCATGCCATTCGATTTCCACCATTTTAAGATATCAAAGTCATCTTCAGTTTGTGACACTAGTCTCTCTTCAAGATAATAATCCAACTCGCTTTTTGTATCAATAAATGCAGATTTCTCACTTACATGGGCAGCAAAGTCAGCTTGCCAAGATTCGTGACTAAACTTCTTCCCACTTGAATCTGAAGGCATTGGTGGTGGCAGTGGCATATTTAACTGAGCAGCTTGGTCTCTCTCTCTTCCCTTGGTTGCATATTCTAAAACTAAATCTTGTACTAACCTTTTCACTTGACCAGTTACAACACATGCCTTCGTCTCATCATGTATTTTACAAAAAAAGAAATTTAACAAATACATCTTGTACCTAAGATCCAAGAGAGTCCCAATAGCCATAACAGTATTGTTCATACCCTGGGTCGAGCTATCCGACCTGGGATGATTGAAGATGAAGCGACCGACCTCTTTAGGTCAGACTATCCGACCTCTTCTCAGAGAGGTCGGCCAAATCGACAAGGAGAGCCCAATAAAGGGCCCAAATGGAGGAACACGACCCAAATCCTAAGACGGCCTAAGCCTATAGAGATAAGGGCGGTTCCGCTGAAGATACGCTGACCTCAACTCTAAAGATAAAGATAAGATAAGATAACTAAACTCATCTTATCCAACAAAGGTCTCGTCTCAACACTATAAATACACTGGAGCACCCAGGTATAACTCATATTCTGATTCTACTCAATACCTGCTTAATACCCTTGCTAACTTAAGCATCGGAGTCCCTTGCAGGTACCCCCCACCCTCTGGGGATGAAGGATCAGCACCACCACCAAGTCCAACAAGTCGGACACACCAGCTCCAGCCGCTGTACACCTGCTGGACACGTCGGCTCCGACCAACACAGAAGATCTCGTCCGAGATCGACCTACAGTTTTAGGTAACCCACGAAACATTGGCGCCGTTGCCGGGGACCTGGAAGTCATCCCACCACCATGACGGACGACCATGACAACAACCACGACTCAGATTTGGAGGATCGAACACCGCACAAGAACACAGATGCTACGCTACAAGACACACCGGAAACTAATAGAAACAAAGGTTCACCAAATGCAGGGCCCATAGAAACACTTCTAGATCACTTAAAGCAGCTGGAAAAAGAAACCCAGCAACAGCGAGAAATCGGAAGGGATCTACAAAGGGAAATGCGGAGACGTCAGGAATTGGAAGAAAAGCTACAGCAATTGGAAGCCGATCTCAAATCAAAAGCTCCCCACACTAATCCAGAAGAAAATTCACACAAGGAGCAAGACCCCTTCACCAGAGAAATTATGAAAACCAAAATTTCGAAAGACTTCAAACTCCCAGATATGGCTCTATACGACGGCACCACGAATCCCAACCACCATCTCAGTAACTTCAGAAGCAGAATGTACCTCACTGATGCCCCAGATGCTGTTCGCTGTAAAGCCTTCCCAACAACTCTGACAAAAATAGCTATGCGGTGGTTCAACAACTTGCCACCCAAATCCATCTCAAGTTTCGATGACCAAGCTAAAAAATTCCTAGCAAGATTTTCCATTCAAAAGGATAAAGCTAAGCATGCCCCCAGCTTATTAGGAATCAAACAAGGAGATCGGGAGAGCCTTCACAACTACATGGAAAGGTTCAACAAAACATGCATGGACATACAAAGTTTACCCACAGAAGCCGCAATCATGGGACTCATCAACGGTCTGCGAGAGGGACCTTTCAGCCAATCTATATCAAAAAAGTACCCGACTACCCTCGACGAAGTACAGGAGAGAGCTGAAAAATACATCAACATGGAAGAAAACGCTCGTTTAGGGGAATCCTCGAAATCGGGAGCCTCCTACCGTGACAGAGACAAGGAATCCAAAAGGAAAGATGACAAACAAGGGGAGAAAATTAAGAAGTACCATAACTACACTCCTCTTAGGGCATCCTTGGTTGAAATATACAAAGAAGTCTGCTACACGGAAAAAATTCCCCCAGCACGGCCATTAAAAGGCAAAAAGGGAGGAGGAAACCGAAAGGAGTATTGTGAATATCATCGGGTCCGAGGACACTCCACCAACGAATGCTTTGACTTGAAAAACATCATTAAAAAATTAGTGAGAGAAGGAAAACTAGATCGATTCCTGGCTACCCGAGATGATGAGCAAAGAAAGAGACGGCGAGATGATGACGCCGAACGAATAGAACGATCACCTCGGACGCCAGAAAGACAAGTCCATATGATACATGGCGGCTTCGCAGCAAGAGGAATCTCCAAATCCTCCCGTAAGAGACACCTCAAAGAAGTATACCACGTCGAAGGAGAGGAAGGAGCACTCAACATACCAGCGATAACATTCACTAAAGAAGACGCGACCGGCATCATCACAGGACATGACGATCCCATGGTAATCACCATCATATTGGCAAACGCCAACCTGCATCGGACGCTGATAGATCAGGGGAGCTCTGCCGACATCTTATTCAAAACAGCCTTCGATAAACTCGGCTTAGAAGAGAAAGAGCTCAAAGCATATCCAAACAGCTTGTTCGGGCTGGGAGACACTCCGGTTCGACCACTAGGATACATATCACTACATACAACCTTTGGAAAAGGAGACCAATCCAGGATCCTCAAAATAGACTACATTATAGTGGACATAAGCTCGGCCTACAACGCTCTCATAGGCCAGACTACGCTCAATCAACTCGGCGCAGTAGTCTCAACCCCACACCTATGCGTAAAATTTCCAACTCCAAAAGGGATAGCTACGATAAAAGCAGATCAGAGGATGGTGCGTCGCTGCTACAACGAGAGCCTCAACCTTAGCGGCAAAGGAGAAGAGTTCCACACAATCAAACAAGGTGGAGTTCAACGACGAGAGGAACTCCGCCCTCAACCAGAAGGTGGAATAGAAAAAATTCAGATCGGGGATACCTCGGAAAAAACAACTAATATCAGCACAATCCTCAAAGGAGATCTAAAAGAGCTGCTAATACAATTCTTGCGAGAAAATGCCGACTTGTTTGCATGGAAAGCCGCGGACATGCCAGGCATAGACCCTCAATTGATGTGTCACAAGTTGGCAGTTTATCCCGGATCTCGACCGGTACAACAAAGACGAAGAAAGCTCGGGTCAGAACGATCCCAAGCTGTGGATGAGCAAGTGCAGGCACTGTTGGAAGCTGGATTTATAAGGGAAGTCAAATATCCACTATGGCTAGCCAACGTTGTTCTGGTGAAAAAATCAAATGGAAAGTGGCGAATGTGCACCGACTACACAGATCTCAACAAAGCTTGCCCAAAAGATCCATATCCACTCCCGAGTATTGACGCCCTGGTAGACGCCTCCTCTGGATATAAATATCTCTCATTTATGGATGCGTATTCAGGATACAACCAAATCCCCATGTACCCACCGGACCAAGAAAAGGCCTCGTTCTTAACACCAAAGGCGAACTACTGCTACATCATGATGCCTTTCGGCCTTAAGAACGCAGGAGCGACTTATCAAAGATTAATGAACAAAGTATTCTCAGATCACATCGGGAAAATCATGGAAGTTTATGTCGACGACATGCTAATCAAAACGAAAAGTGAACAGACACTGTTGACCGACCTGGCCCAAGTGTTCGATACCATCAGGAAGCATGATATGCGACTTAATCCAGCTAAATGCACCTTCGCGGTAGAAGCAGGCAAATTCTTAGGCTTCATGCTCACGCAAAGAGGAATTGAAGCAAATCCAGATAAATGCCAGGCCATACTGAACATGAAAAGCCCAACCTGCGTGAAAGAGGTATAGCAACTCAACGGGAGGTTGGCCGCCCTATCCCGATTCCTAGCAGGAGCTGCAATAAGATCTCTCCCCTTCTATGCTACTTTAAGAAAAGGAAAACAATTTGAATGGACTACAGAATGCGAACAAGCGTTCCAAGACTTTAAGAAGTTCTTAGGACAGCCACCTATCCTATCCCGACCTCAAGAAGGAAAACCACTCATACTATATCTTGCAGTTGGGGATAAAGCAGTAGCATCAGCGCTGGTCCGAGAAAGCGAAAACGGGCAACAACCCATTTACTTTATTAGCAAAGCGCTACAAGGATCCGAGCTGAACTATCAGAAAATAGAAAAATTTGCCTACACTCTCGTCTTAACATCTCGGCAACTCCGCCCCTACTTCCAGGCTCACACCATTAAAGTTCGAACTAATCAGCCTTTAAAAGGAATACTACAGAAAATAGATTTAGCGGGCAGAATCTTACAATAGGCAGTCAAGCTGTCGGAATTCGACCTCCAATATGAAGCTTGAACCGCAATCAAATCACAATACCTAGCCGATTTTATCGCTGAGTTCACAGATGCCCTAGAGGCCCCCATAGAGTGGAATCTATATGTGGATGGGTCTTCAAACAAAATGGGAAGTGGCGCAGGAGTAATAATAGAAAGCAACCAGGGAACCCAGGTCGAGCTCTCCCTCAAGTTCGGATTCCCGGTCTCAATCAACCAGGCAGAATACGAAGCATTGCTAGCTGGCCTGAAACTGGCTGGAGAAGTGGGAGCTCGAAAACTCAACATCTATAGTGATCCGCAAGTGATCACATCACAGATAACAGGGAGTTACCAAGCCAAAGATCCCGTCATGAAAAGATACCTGGGTAAAACCAAGCAACAGCTCGAACAATTGGAGGAATACAAGATCTGCCACATACCTCGTGAGCAAAATGCTCGAGCTGACGCACTCTCAAAGCTAGCCAGCACCAAACCAGGAGGCAATAATAGAAGCCTCATCCAGGAAATGCTACAGAATCCATCAATCTCGGAAGCAGAAAAAGTTCTAACCATAACGGGCCAGAACCAAGGCTGGATGATTCCCATAATCGACTACCTCAAGTCAGGGGCGCTCCCCACAGGAGAAAAGGAGGCTAAAAAGCTAAAAAGAGAGGCACAGTACTACACCATCATAAACAACACCCTGTATAAAAGAGGGATCTCAGTACCATTACTAAAATGCATACCTACTTCCCACACAAGGGAAGTATTAGAAGAGGTACACAGCGGCATGTGCGGTAATCATCTCGGAGCACAGGCTCTTGCCAAAAAGATACTCCGGGTAGGATTTTACTGGCCAACTTTACAAAAAGAATCTACAGAATTCGTAAAGACATGCCCACCATATCAGAAACATGCCAACTTCCATATTGCCCCACCAGAAGAACTTATCAGCGTGACCGCACCTTGGCCTTTTGCGAAGTGGGGACTCGACCTTCTCGGCCCCTTTTCCCAGGGATCGGGACAAGTTAAATTCCTCATAGTAGGGGTAGATTATTTCACAAAGTGGATCGAGGCAGAACCCTTAGCCAACGCCATTGCCCAGAGAAGCCGGAAGTTCTTATACAGAAACATTGTTACAAGATTCTGGGTCCCACATTCAATAACCACAGACAATGGCACCCAATTCACAAATGCGGGCTTCAGGAAACTAGTAGCCGACTTGAATATAAAGCATCAGTTTACCTCTGTCGAACACCCTCAAGCCAACGGACAGGCCGAAGCCGCCAATAAAGTCATATTGGCAGGGTTAAAACGAAGACTACAAAATGCAAAAGGAGCTTGGGCAGAGGAGCTTCCACAAGTCCTATGGGCATATCGAACAACGCCACATTCCACCACAAAGGAATCCCCATTCCGGTTAACATACGGAACGGAGGCAATGATTCCAGTAGAAATTGAGGAAGGATCGCACAGGGCAGTCCATTATAATGAGGGAGCAAACTCCCAACTTCAGAGGGAAGAACTCGATCTACTACCTAAGATCCAGGAAAGAGCTCGGATCAGGGAAGAAGCACTAAAACGACGAATGGCTTCCAGATACAACCAAAGGGTAATACCAAGGAGTTTTACTGAGAACGATCTCATCTTGATCCGAAATGATATAGGAACAACTCAACCCGGAGAAGGAAAGCTGGCAGCCAATTGGAAAGGACCATACCGGGTCATAAAAGTACTCGGGAAGGGCTACTACAGAGTGTCTGAACTTGACGGACGGGAGCTGCCAAGGTCATGGCACGCTTGCAACCTAAGAAGGTACTACAGTTAGAAACGGTAAAGGATCTCACCAGTGGATGCACTCTTTTTTCTGAAAAGGATTTTTAATGAGGCACCAGGTCGAGACCTATACCATACCCAACTTAAGAGGATGAAAAAATTCCCACATGTACATATTTGCATTTTTCCCTGAATAAAATTTATCTAGGTATTCTACAAGATTTCAAGACGCGTTATTCTGAAGTATTCATCGTCCGATTATAAAGCTACAGGTCGGCAAAAAGTGAAAAACAAATTCAATGCACGACCACGATAAAGACAAATCGTCCGATAAAGGTGAAAACGCGATTCACCCAAAGGACGAGCTCGATATGCCAACCACTTCCTACAAATCGGCAAAGATGAACACAGAATAATGTAAGAAGTTATCGAAAGCAATCTAGAAAAGAACCTGACGAGGTCTTACGGATAGCTAATATAATAACTTAATAAGGCTGGCCGACATCAAAAAATCGGGCCAAGCCAAACCAAGTTATCAGCGAATCCCTGAAAAGAGGTTTAGCCAACCCTATTAAAGAGGAATTGCTATAACCTAGAAGAGATCGACCTAACGAAGTTGGCCTCCTATAAAGATAAGTTACAAAAGTAATCCCTGAAAGAGACCTGACAAAGGTCCAAGAAAGAGGATTACAAAAATAATTTAGAAGAGATCGACCTAACGAAGTCGGTCTCCTACAAAGATAAGTTATCAAAGTAATCCCTGAAAGAGACCTAACAAAGGTCCAAGAAAGAGAATTACAAAAATAACTTAGAAGAGATCGACCTAACGAAGTCGGTCTCCTACAAAGATAAGTTATCAAAGTAATCCCTGAAAGAGACCTGACAAAGGTCCAAGAAAGAGGATTACAAAAATAACTTAGAAGAGATCGACCTAACGAAGTCGGTCCCCTACAAAGATAAGTTATAAAAGTAATCCCTGAAAGAGACCTAACAGAGGTCCAAGAAAGAGGATTACAAAAATAACTTAGAAGAGATCGACCTAACGAAGTCGGTCTCCTACAAAGATAAGCTATAAAAGTAATCCCTGAAAGAGACCTTACAGAGGTCCAAAAAGAGGATTATAAAAATAACTCACAAAGGGATATTACGCCAAAGAAAGCATAAATGCGAAGCTTCAAAAAGCCACCATAATCAACCTCAGAAAGCGGCTTTTTGTTTTTCAAAATAAAGTTACCAGGCAGGCAACTTAAAAATGTCAGACGAGAAAAATAAAGAGTTCAAAAAGCCCACACATTGGGCCATCTACACAAAAAAAGTTATAAAAAGTTTCCACAAAACGCCCACAAGTCGGGCCAACTACAAATCAACAGAAGTTTTCTCGGCAGCATCGGGAGCTTTCTCAGTGGCATCAGAATCAGGAGAAGGAGGGCGAGCTTGAATAGGCACAGCGTCAACAGTTCCATCATCTCGGTTCAGGATTTGGCAATCCGGATCACCTGTAACAGGAGAGACCGAGGAGGTTGACACTTTGAGAGAAGGAACTGGAGGAGGGTCAGCATCATCATCATCTTGGTCGTCAGGGACAATCTTGCCATCCCTCACCACATTGTCTAAACTAACAAAAGACAGGTCGGCATCAGGGGCAACAACGCAAAACTGCTCCATCAGATTCTCGGAGGCAGCAGTTACGTTACCCACAAGATGGGTCTGAAGCTCACCATAATCAGCCCGAGCAGTCTCCAACTCACTCCGAAGGCGCATGATTTCCCTATAAGCGGAGACATAGCTGTCCTTATGCTTCAGGGCCATGTCTTCAGCCAGCCTCAAAGAAGCAGCAAGGGCGATAGAACTAGCTTTTTCACCCTCCAGCTCCTTCTCCACCTTTTCCAACTTCACCTCCAACTCCTCCTTCAGACCCTTGATCCGATTAAACTCCGACTTGGCCTCCTCCATAAAAGATTTGGTGGCATGAATCGGAATCCCCTGAATTGTCCGAAAAATAGCCGAACTCATATAAGGCATCTTCACACTATTCTTGGCCATAAAATACAGGTGCTGAAGGAGAGACACATCGTCCATGGAAAGTCCACCATAGGGAGCAATTTGCTGATCAATAAATTCAACGGCATCAAAGTCGGGGGCATCCAGATTGAAAGGCTCAATGGTTTTTTGCTTTTTGCTAAGAGGGAGACCAGAAGCTGCAGTAGATGATTGGGGAGGATCAACTAGGCGGACCCGAGGAACAGGAATTACTTTCCTCGGTCCAGGGGAACTGGTGCGCGAAATTGTGAACAATACTTTTTCACAACTCTCATAATCCCCGGTCATGAACTCCAAAAACTTGGTAGCTCAATTCCATGGCATTACACAACTTCGCACAACTAACCAGCAAGTGCACTGGGTCGTCCAAGTAATACCTTACGTGAGTAAGGGTCGATCCCACGGAGATTGTTAGTATGAAGCAAGCTATGGTCATCTTGTAAATCTTAGTCAGGCAGACTCAAATGGATATGGTGATGAACGAAAATAACATAAAAGATAAAGATAGAGATACTTATGTAATTCATTGGTAGGAACTTCAGATAAGCGCATGAAGATGCCTTCCCTTCCGTCTCTCTGCTTTCCTACTGTCTTCATCCAATCCTTCTTCTTCCTTTCCATGGCAAGCTTGTGTAGGGTTTCACCGTTGTCAATGGCTACCTCCCATCCTCTCAGTGAAAACGATTGCATATGCTCTGTCACAGCACGCGGAATTCAGCTGTCGGTTCTCGGTCAGGCCGGAATAGAATCCATTGATTCTTTTGCGTCTGTCACTAACGCCCCGCCTGCTAGGAGTTTGAAGCGCGTCACAGTCATTCAATCATTGAATCCTACTCAGAATACCACAGACAAGGTTAGACCTTCCGGATTCTCTTGAATGCTGCCATCAATTCTCGCCTATACCACGAAGACTCTGATCTCACGGAATGGTTGGCTCGTTTGTCAGGCGAGCACTCGGTTGTCAGGCGATCAACCATGCATCGTGCAATCAGGAATCCAAGAGATATTCACTAGAGCCTTGGTTGCTTGTAGAACAAAAGTGGTTGTCAGTCACCTTGTTCATGAGTGAGAATGATGATGAGTGTCACGGATCATCACATTCATCAAGTTGAAGAACAAGTGATATCTTAGAACAAGAACAAGCAGAATTGAATGGAAGAACAATAGTAATTGCATTAATACTCGAGGTACAGCAGAGCTCCACACCTTAATCTATGGTGTGTAGAAACTCCACCGTTGAAAATACATAAGCATAAGGTCTAGGCATGGCCGTGAGGCCAGCCTCCCAATGATCTAAGAACTAGATGTCCAAAGATGATCAAAGGATCAAAAACAATCCAAAGATGAAAATACAATAGTAAAAGGTCCTACTTATAGAAAACTAGTAGCCTAGGGTGTACAGAGATGAGTAAATGACATAAAAATCCACTTCCGGGCCCACTTGGTGTGTGCTTGGGCTGAGCAATGAAGCAATTTCGTGTAGAGACTCTTCTTGGAGTTAAACGCCAGCTTTTATGCCAGTTTGGGCGTTTAACTCCCATTTGGGTGCCAGTTCCAGCGTTTAACGCTGGGATTCCTGAGGGTGACTTTGAACGCCGGTTTGGGCCATCAAATCTTGGGCAAAGTATGGACTATCATATATTGCTGGAAAGCCCAGGATGTCTACTTTCCAACGCCGTTGAGAGCGAGCCAATTGGGCTTCTGTAGCTCCAGAAAATCCACTTCGAGTGCAGGGAGGTCAGAATCCAACAGCATCTGCAGTCCTTTTCAGTCTCTGAATCAGATTTTTGCTCAGGTCCCTCAATTTCAGCCAGAAAATACCTGAAATCACAGAAAAACACACAAACTCATAGTAAAGTCCAGAAAAGTGATTTTTAACTAAAAACTAATAAAAATATAATAAAAACTAACTAAAAGATACTAAAAACATACTAAAAACAATGCCAAAAAGTGTATAAATTATCCGCTCATCAGGAACTCGGTACGGGAGGCTTCAAAGGAATCTGAGAAGATCCCTCTCCAGCCACCTTGGCCGAGATGTTCAGAGCAGCAGTGGCCTTCTTCGCCTTTTTAAAGGCCTTCAAAGAATCAGTATTTTTCGACATCTCTGCAAATATAGCAACAGCCAAGAGTTACAAATGTAATGTAGAGAAGGGAAAAACAAGTATAAAAGCAAAGCCAAACAAAATACCCAGAACAGTTCGAACCAAGGAAGGATCATTCAAGAATCTCTTCGTATCAAGATGAGGTGGTTTCCCCCAAAGATCCTCGAGGACAACCACAAAAGCACGCTCAACGTCATCTAGCATCTCCCAAGTGTAGCGAGATACTCGTACATCTTTCTGCCACTCTAGGGGGAAGGAGGGCTCGTCGTTTTCATCAAGAAAAAAGGGGCGGACCCCCTCAACAGCTTGAACTTCGAAAAAGTAGTTCTTAAAGTCCTTAAAAGACTCATCATACATAGCAAACACTTTGTGCCCCTGGGCGGACCGAAAAGAAACCCAAGAAGCTTTCTTTTTTGAGGAACCACCAGGCTTGGTGGAAACAAACAAATAAAGGAACAAAGTCTGGGAAGGAGATACATCTAGTTCACGGCAGAGAAGTTGAAAAATTTTAATAAAACCCCAGGAATTGGGGTGAAGCTGGGAAGGAGCAATATTACAAGACCACAGCAGGTCGGTCTCAAAGACGGTAAAAGGAAAAGAAACGTTCAACTGACTGAAAAAGTACTCGTAGGCATAAAAGAATGGACGCTCTCCCTCAACAGAAGTCAGAAAGCAAACCCTCTCGTCAGAGTCAGGGGCAACAAGCTCATAATCCTCCTCACGAGCGTTGTTACCACAAATCCTATGTCACTTCCTCAGTTCAGCACAAAACTCGGCATCCACAACAGAAACACACAACAAGACAAGGGAGTCCAGCCAGTCGGACATCCCCTCGGGAACTCTGGAAGACATTTCTACAATGTTATTGCGAGAAGACATAGGGCCAACTAATCCTACAAGGAAGAAAAGAAGACGGGGTTACTAAAAACATCTCGGAGAAGGTAGAAAGCAAACTTAAATATCATACAGACGAGGCATGCAGAAAAGGAAAACCTCAAGACTCAAACGAAAAGTCTTGGGGCATCCTTTGGAGGCAGCAACAACAAAGCAAGGTCCCTGGGAAAAACCTACACCCCAACGTTTCTCGAAAACAAGGAAACAAGGCCTAAAGCAACAAGCATTTCGTACAGCAAGATAAAAAACGAAAAGTCATTAAAGCAACTACCTTTCTACAGTCTACCAGCAAAAGCACTATCAATGTCAACAATGCCAAACAGAACAACACCAAAGATACAACCTTTCCCAGAATTAGGCAAAAAACACCATCAAAAGTACAAACAGGAAAGGCGATGACAAGCGAAATCTCTAAAAACATTAGGCAAAAAAGCGATCAGGCAGAAAAATAAAAGAAGCCCCAGAACACACGGCGATAAACAGGCACGACAAAATACAAAAAGATTCAAGTTTTTCAAACAAGCATGCAAGCAAAACCAAAACTTTATCATAAACCGAAGGTCAAAAAGCAAAAGAAGTACGGAAACGGAAAGTAGAAACCAAACCTGGAAAGTCCTGAAGAAAATGGAAAACTGGGGCAGGAGAACGTCTCTCGAAGGAAGCACCAACGGAGTACCAAAACGAAGCGGCGCAGAGAAAGAGTAAGGCAGAGCAGAGCAAACACAAAGGAAAAGTTAAAAACGGGAGAAGAGAGAAATGCGAAGAAGTTACGAAATGCGTGAAGAAGAAAAACCGTTTTCTGGGTTTTTCAAAATTAAAATTAAAGGGCCTAGGAGAAACGGGGCAATTAATGTTAAAATAAAGGCATTAAACCCTCGCACGTTTCCAAAGCGCCGATATAAAGGCGCGCGCTTTTAGAAGAAAACGTTCTACATTCAAAAACTTCTACAAGGGGAATCGACGAAATGCTTGAGTTCGGCCTCAAGAAGGACCGAAGTCTAAGGACTCGACCTCAGAAAAAAAGACCGAGCTCAAGCAGGGGCACTGTTCATACCCTGGGTCGAGCTATCCGACCTGGGATGATTGAAGATGAAGCGACCGACCTCTTCAGGTCAGACTATCCGACCTCTTCTCAGAGAGGTCGGCCAAATCGACAAAGAGAGCCCAATAAAGGGCCCAAATGGAGGAACACGACCCAAATCCTAAGACGACCTAAGCCTATAGAGATAAGGGCGGTTCCGCTGAAGATACGCTGACCTCAACCCTAAAGATAAAGATAAGATAAGATAACTAAACTTATCTTATCCAACAAAGGTCTCGTCTCAACACTATAAATACACTGGAGCACCCAGGTATAACTCATATTCTGATTCTACTCAATACCTGCTTAATACCCTTGCTAACTTAAACATCGGAGTCCCTTGCAGGTACCCCCCACCCTCCGGGGACGAAGGATCAGCACCACCACCAAGTCCAACAAGTCGGACACACCAGCTCCGGCCGCTGTACACCTGCCGGACACGTCGGCTCCGACCAACACAGAAGATCTCGTCCGAGATCGACCTACAGTTTCAGGTAACCCACGGAACAAGTATTAAGCACACCCCAATACTTTCCAAACTTAGCTATCATGCTAGTAGCCATCAATTCAATTTCCTCTTTTCCACAATGTTGCTACTCCATCAAAGCTAACTTAATCACACAAATTTTAGAAAAATAATAATTTGATGTAGGATAACTTGTTCTAGAAAATAATTCAGTCACATCATAAGACACCTTCAATCTTTGAAAAGTTTCATCCGCCATATCCCAGTCTTTATTACTAGGCAAAGATTTATATTGACTCTCATGCATTGACAATCTTCAAAAATATCTCTATACATAATTGCAACTTCAAGCATAAAAAAGGTTGAATTCTACTTAGTTTTCCAATCAAGACAAAGATTTTTTGTGTAGGGGTATTTTAAGTTGAGCACATGTTTCCTTAAATTTTTCTTCTCTCTTAGGTGTTGCTATCCAATAATGAAAACTATCCCTCACTCTTTCTATAGCATGTGAAATAAGTTGTAACCCATCCTTAACAATCAAATTTAATATATGCGCACAACATCACATGTGAAATAATTTACCACCGAATATGAAGTTTCTAGATGATATTTTAGTCAAAATATTATGAACCATAACATCATTAGTACTGCAATTATCAACAGTCAAGGTGGATACCTTCCTATCAAGATTTCAATCCATCAAACAATCTACAAGTACATCTGAAAGTACATCAGTGGTGTGGGGAGCAGGCACATATATAAATCTACAATGACAATTTAGTATAAAAAGAATATTAAAAGTATTGCAGTTATACATACTTCACAAATTAAGTCATAACAAAACTAAATATTCAATATTGTTGCCTCACAAGACGACTTTGCAATTTTCAAGAATCATCAATATAAAGGATTGTGATAGCCATATAACCTTTATTTTGGTTACTTGCTGTCCACATATCAGTGGTAATTGCAACTCGACTTTTATTCCTCTCAAGAATATTCATTGTCTTCGTCCTCTCATCATTGTAGAGCTTCAAGATGTCACTTTTCAAAGTGTTGCGAGTAATCACCTTAAATAGAGCTTGTAGAGCATTGCAAAATCTTCTAAAGCCAATGTGATCTACAATAGATAATGGATACTCATGCAAACAAACCATAACTGATAGCTCTTTCCTTGCACTTTCTTGGTCGAAGATATATGCACCAACCACAACTGTTTTTTCACTAGTTGTTGGAGTTGTCTTCATCATACATTGTCTTATATCTCTAGTGGTGCGGAGCTTGTAGCTTTTGAAGTGATCACGTAAGTGTAAAGTGCCTTGTTTTGGGTCACCAAGTAGCTTCGATTTGCAATAATTGCATTCAGCCTTTAATTTTCCCTTGATTTCCACAATCTTAAAGTGATTCCACACTTTGGAGGTTAACTTCCTCTTTCGAACACCACTTGTAGAGTTTGTCGTTCTTTCATTATTAGTTGTCGTATCCGTTGGGGGTTTTTGAGGTGGAGATTGAGGATTCTCTTGAGTAGTTTGAACATTAGTGGCTATAGGTTCTTCCGATAAAGTATTTTTCTCAAGAGTATTACTCAATGCATCCGAATAAGACATTCTATAAAATTACAGAACAACAAAACTATAATCACATGCACACAACAGACTAAGTCAGAAATATAAAGTATAATTAAATTAGAAATATGAATCAGAATCACATTAACCCAAGATTGAATCACAAATATAAATTATAATTTAATTAGAAATCAGAATCAGAATCTCGTTAACCTAACTCCAGATTAACCCAAAATTAACTCAGAAATATAAATCAAAAATCAGAATCACATCAACCTAACTTAGAAATATAAATTAGAAATCAGAATTAGAAATTCAGAAATCAAAATCATATCAACCTAACTCAGAAATATAAATTATAACTAAATTAGAAATCATAATTAGAATCTCATTAACCTAACTCCAGATTAAGCCAAAATTAACTCAGAAATATAAATCAGAATCAGAAATCAAAATCACATCAACCTAACTCAGAAATGTAAATTAGAAATCAGAATCACATCAACCTAACTCAGAAATCAGAATCACATCAACCTAACTCAAAAAGCTTACTTACCCGACGGAGAAGAGGGGTAGACCAGCGAAGACAAGCGATTTAGCGGACGAACAGTGAAGATGCGACGAGGAGAAGACACTTCTCTGCCGCGATGAGGAGAAGATGATGACCGACAATGACGCGACGAGGAGAAGATGACAACCGACGAGGAGAAGAAGACGAGGTGAGCGTGACGATGAGCTCGAGAGGTGCGGTGAGCGACTGAGCCACTCAGGGGGTGAGAGGTGGTGCTGAGGGACCGAGGGGGTGGGAGGTGGCAGTCGACGGTGTTCAGGAATTAAATGTTTCTCCACAGGGCGGGAACCTCTATGCTCTCCCCCGCCCCGTTTATTATACGGGATCCCGTCTTCCGTCCCTGTGGATAGAAATCAGCCCCATACCTATCTTCCGACGGATAAAACCCCGCAGGTACCCAATCCGCCGGAAATTTTTGCTATGACTACACTAAAGAAGATAATTATTAGTTCTAAACTGTAACGTGCATAAAATATATAAGTATTTATATACTCTTAAATTTTTTTATATAAGTAATTTCATAATAAATATATTTGATATTGTATAATTAAAAAAATTAGAGTTCGATAATTATTATTGACTTTTCAAAAAAGAATCATTTCAACATAGAATAAAATAAAAAAGAAGAAAAACCTTACACAAATCCATGCAAATCGAATAACAAAATAATTTTTTTTTTATGTGAAAGAACGTCTAACATATATAATTATTTATACACTTTTATTTATTAGTTTAAATTTTTATGATAAATGGACATATGAATTTCTTGATTTTACGTTGCTTATTGTCTTGTTTGCAATTATATGGAATATAGTTTTTTGTATAGTTATTATACAATTCAAAGAAAGTAAACCGAGATAACTGTAAGTTTCCTAGAAATATATAAATATATAAAGTATATATATCATTGTCACAAGGTTGTCCCTGCATGTCTGTTGGTAGGAATTTGGCAACAAAATCCAATCTTTGTGATAAGATTTGCCACTCACATACATACATATGCTTGGAAATTTGATATTATTTGCCATTATTAGGTCGCGCTGATCAAAGAAAGGGCTAATAATGAATTATTAAAGCCAAAAGTTGCCTCTGATTTGAGAGATAATGTTTAAATTAGTCGCTAAATTACCAAAAGGAGAGGTTTAGAAAGTCATGGTTTGGTAGTTGAGATTTTGGACAATATATTATATATATTCTCTCTATCTTGTGAAACGGGCAGGTTGTGGCATTGAACTTAAATTAGAATTTTTAAACATCTCTATTTAATTTGTCAACTCTCATGAAACTGTTGGATGCGAACTCACTTGATGCCAATATTTATATAATCATTTAAGTACTTTTGTCATCATAATATATTTATATATTACGCCAAGAACTAGGTTCATGTCACAATTTTAACCTCCTTGTTAAGTGTAACAATTATGTATTAGCTAGGTTGCTATGTATATATGAGAATGAGTTCATGATTTGTGTTAATTAGGGGTACTTATTAATTAGTTATTACGCTTACATATATGTGTGTTTAATCGTTAGTTCCTATATATAATTTTATTAACTTTTTTATTTATTAGGTCTTTATATTTTTAAAATTTGTAATTGAATTAAGATGAAAATTTATAACTAGATCTTTATATAGATGTAATTTTTCAGAAAAAAAAGTAATATTAAAATATTTTAATTTTAAATTATTTCATAATTAATCTTACATCAAATACAAAATCAAATATTTTAAAAGAAAATTGTATAAGAGTTAGAAAAACCCTAACTGAAGGGTTTTTTCTAATATAGAGGCTCTATCAGTGGTGGAACCAAGGAGACCTAAGGTGGCCATGTTCCTCCCTCTCCCACTCTATTTTTTTTTTAAAATTTATTTTTTATATAATATGTATATCATTGATTAATTATATGTTGATATATTATCATAAAAAAAATTATAGGCAAATAATTCAATATGTATAACATGTAGTGCAATATAACAATATCAAGTAGTGTTTAAAAAATTAAATTAAATAAAATAGTATAAGTGTATTATGTATGAATATGTAACAAATTTATAATAAATATAAGTTAAAAATAATTAACTAGTCTATTTCAAGATTAAAATGGTCCAAACATAATAAAAAATGTAATTTTTTTTAATAAATCTCATTCTTTCATATTTTTATAGGTTCTCCATGAAGAAAGATTTAAAATTTTCTATCTTTCTTTGATAATAGCAATAATTGAATGAACTTATTTAGTTATGAAGAATATGTAAATAAAATTTTGATAGTAGATAAAAGATGATTTTTGGTAGATTATTATATGATCGTATATATTAAAAAGGAAGATTGCTTCAAAATTTCATAAAGCATGGCAAACAAATTTAAACGTATTAAAATCTTAAAATATGTTGTTTAATATTGATTTTTATATAATGTAATAATTAATTTGACATATATATTATAAATTATATTTTATTATTTTTTATTATATTATATTTAATTTATTTAATTTGATCATGTTCTTATAAAATTTCTAATTCTACCATGGGCTCAACTACAATTTTTTAAACAATTAAAACCTAATTAAAAAATTAATAAAATTATAAAATTAACAAATTAATTAAACCTATATATCTTGTTCGTTTATATTCCATCTAATATTAGACAAATATATATAAATATATTCTAAATAATATTTATATTTGAATTTTATTACTATTTTTGGGTGAATAACCTGGATGTAAGTCGATCCTTAAGAGTCGATGCTGAGTTGTTGTCCTCAATACCGAGCCACAGGTTTCGAAGGTCCGAACTCTTCGTCCAGGGATATATCACGTCGTGGAGAATGTGAACAAAGGGGGAGTGTACCTGCGAAAGACACTCCGATGCTTAAGTTAGCATTGTGTATTCGATGTGTCTTCCGAGGTTAAAACATCATACCTTTATAGGTGAGGTAGAATAAATCGGTTATGCTTCCGTCGGTTATCCGTATTGAAAAGCAGTTACTATGGATGAGTAGGTTACAGTATCTGGTCAGACGTTTTTATTTTGGGTTATAATCCGTTGAGCCAAATTATAACGCGCACCGTCGAGTAATGGCACATAATGCCGAGTTCTGGCTTTTGATTTGTAACAGCCATATCATAGCCCTCAAGGTTGGCCTGGAAATGTATTTTAATGAAGCATGTTGAGATTTTGATGAGCCATAATTCGGCCATTGAGTTATCCCTAGAACTCCCAGTTCAAGATAGTTTCTTAAAATATTATTTAATTAAGATTGTGAATGGCAGTGGCTGGAGAGAGAAAAATTAATTGTTCATTAAGGAACGTGCTTGTTCCAATGTTCTGCGCTCCGTTTGATGTAACTGATGGGACGGTTGGGGTGGATTCCAAACAGTTTTGTTATAGTTAATTAAAAGCTTTTGGAATCCAAATGGTTGTGTTGGTTTGTATTATTGTTGTTTGTTATCAAAAATGTTTTTGAAGAAAGATGAGCAAAAGAGGTACATTGTTCTTTCTCTCTCTGGAATTTCATTTCTTCTTCTTCCTTTCTTGAGTCGGTTCGATGGGTTTTTGAGAAGGAGAAAAAAGGGGAAATCAATTGGTCATATGACTGGGTGAATGATTATGTCAGGAAGCATTCTTCGCTATTTCTAGATGAAGAAGATGTGAAGGAGATAGATAAGAATAAAGTTGTTAGACATGGTTCTAGGGTTCGTTTAGAGTTATTGCCATGTTTCCTTAGTGATCGTGTGTTTCATAGGGGTGAATGTTTTGAGTTTTTCTATATGTCAAGTCTAGAAAAGTTGAGGGTGAAGCTCTCCTTCATAGATTTAAAATGCCAGGTCTTGAAGCAATTGAACTGTGCCCCTTCACAACTCCATCCCAATGGTAAGGCTTTTCTGCGAAATTTTGAAGTATTAATGGAGTTTCTGGAGGAGGCTCCTTGTTCGGAATTATTTTTTACATTATTTCAAGTCAAGGGTGTCTGGAAGGGTGGCTGGGTGAACCTGAATAGTTTCCCGAGATTTGCTATCTTCAAACTCTATAAGTCCTCGTTTAAAGATTTTAAAGAAATGTTTTTGAAGGTTAGGAATGTTGAGGGTGATTTCCCTTTTTATTTGGACGAACATTTGGGGGGAAAATTTCCCTTGTGGTGGTGTTCCAAACCTCAGAATATTCTGGGGTCTGAAATCATTAGTCCAAGGAATAAATGTATTATTGAATATTTAGTAGAGTTTGTTGATCGAAAATAGTTGATTTCGGTGTTTAATTTGCTTCAGTGGAAAAAAAATATGGAAGCTGTTTTAGAATATTTGGGTGAGATTCTGAAATATAGCTTTGTAGGTTTTGAGTTGATATGTTACTAACTGTTTGTTTTGTTTTAGGAGGGAAGTATCATGGCGTATTTGCTGCTATCCTAAGTGCTCGGGTGAAAAGTAAGAACCTCGAAAAGGAAGGTTCGACCTCAAAGCCAGATAAAATGGTTGATGATGGTAAGGTTAATCAGCCTCAGCCGAAAAGGAAAAAGGTTATACTGAAGAAAAGAAAAACTGATATGGTGGACTTATTTGAGGGTTCTCAAGAAGATAGAGATGAGGTTCCTATTGAGGAGATACATGCATTTATGATTAATCAGAAGAGGTTCCATGATACTACCGACCAAAGTGACAGCTCGTCTGTTTGAGGGAAAGATTTTCCCTATATGGTTGTTGCTGACGAGGTTTGCCAATCGTCGGCAGATGTCTCATTGGCGAATGAGGTCGGTGACGTCGCCATTGGTCAATTTATGCAGGTATGTCTCTTTGTGATTTAGTTTGTTCCTGTTTTTTTTTCCCGTGTTTTTGCCAGGTTCTTGGGTTTTGGCTGGCTAGTTTGGTTCATAGCCAGGAGAATAAGCATAAGAAGCTTATTAGGCAGAAATAGGATCCGGGTTTGAAAGAAGAGTTGGCATTAAAAAAATACTGCTATAGTGGAGTTGGAGTCTAAATTATCTGATTAGGAGAAAGAGTTGAAGTTGATGAAAGAGAATTATGCCAAGGAGGTTGTAGATTTGAAGAAAAAGGAAGCCGACCTCTCTAGTATGAGTGCCCAAATGATTGAAGTGATTACAAAGTTAAAGAAATGGAGAAAAATAAACAGGCGAAAATATTAGATTCGTTTGTTGAGGGTTTTGAACGGGCTTCATTACAGGCAAAGTTTTTTGTTCTGGACTTTGATTTCTCTCCAATGGATTCAAAAAAGATCATCCGAGATAGAGCTATGGTGGATGATCATGGTGCAGTCGAAGAGGAAGACAAGAATGTGGAGTAATTTGTGTTGGTGAATTATGTTTGTTTAATTTGAAACTTGTTTTAGTCTTTTTGTGCTCTTTATAGAGCATTTTGACTTTTAAGCCATTTGGCTTCTGGACAAATGATGTTTGATGCGATTTGTTGCATGGTCTGCGTTATATTGATATTTGTTTGAGTAGATATTCGAATTGTTTGCCTGATAGAAGTAGGAATACGCTGATGGTATTAAGATTTGGTTGACTTTTAGTCAATACTTTGATTGATTGTAATATCTTTGAGAGATATAATTTGGTAGTATTATCGAGCATCGTTAGTTAGGTTGTGCTCCAAAATCCGATGATGTCCTTTATGAACTATAAGTCGGCAATATATAGTACTAGGTGCAATTTGTATGTAAAGTGATTTGAGCAATATAAATTGGATTGGGTGCAATTTGTATGTAACACCCTAATTACCCTAATTTCCTTGCCTTCTCGGTTTTCTGAAGAACCAAGTCATACGTTTGGAATGATCGGGGGTAAATCTTGGCGTTGTGGCGCCAAGCTATGATATGTTGTGCTGCTCGATGCCGGAGAGTTGTGATATCCCTGATTTCTTCAAGTGTTTTGAGGTCTATCTGTCGAGCTTCATGTTGGTTGTCTATTTGAGTTCTGATTGATGATTGAGATACCTCTAAGGGTATCATAGCTTCATATCCGTATACCAACCGAAAGGGTGTTTCTTTTGTTGTTGAGTGGATTATGGTGTTGTATCCCCAGACTACTTCAGTATTAATTCGGCCCATAGTCCTTTTTCATCATCAAGTTTCTTTCGTGAAGCATGTAAGATAACTTTGTTGGTGGCTTCTGCTAAGCCGTTTATTTATGGATGCTCTACCAATGAGAAGTGATGTTTGATTTTAAGATTCTGCAAAAAAAGGTAAACTTGTGATCGGCGAACTAGCGACCATTATCAATGATAATGTGCCGAGGTATGTGATGAGTAGGATTTACGACGGTTCAGAAATTAGATAAAACAATTCCTTCGTTGATAGCATAGTCCAAACCGACAATCAATCCTCTCGATCAAAGTTTGATTTTTAAATACAAATATAACCGAGAGTAATTAAACCTCGGGTCTCTTCCCTAGGAACTAGTGCCTAGAGCGCACAATTTTGGTTGTGGAAAGTAAAGGGTGTTTTCAATAAAGAAGCAAACAATAAAGAGATAAAAGAATGATACAAAATTGCAGTTAATAAATTAATAAAGGAATAAAAGAACTATGTATGTAATATAGACAAGTAAGGCTTTAAAGTGATGGAAATGTGGTTCAAAACATAAATAGAAGCTTGACTTGGGGTGAGTTATAGAATCCCTTCCTTGCCATAACCACAACTATGATAATTATGATGGATTAATCTCACTTAGTCTACCCTTAACATCGAAGAGTAAGTCAAGTGAGCATAATTGTTATTAATCCACAAATCCTAGCTAACTTACTAATGACCTTAGTAAGTTACTAGCGTTAGTGGAAACAATAACAACTAACAACCCAAGAACTATCACTAAATGTTGGACGTTATAACTCTAGTAATCCATAAACTCATTTTCCCAAGCCAAAGAGTGGAAATCTACCTCATAATCAAAATTAACATTTCATCGAACATATGGTAGGCATATTCACAAAGCATGGCAAAATCGGGAAAATGATAAAAACTATGAACATCCAAAGAACAAAATCAACAAAAGCAACTCAACAAATATAAAATAATCACTAAACATCAAATTCATCAATTAAAACTCAAAAATGCAAAAGCATATATGTATTGATAAAGGAAATTAAAATAGGAGCAAGTGTAGAACAACTAATGTAATAAAAGAGGAAATTAAGAAATACTTACAATAGAATTAAGCTAGGATCCAATATCAAAACTTGAAGCTATAAAATTCTACAAACCCTAATTAAATCCTAAGGAAAATTGAGAGAAAACCAAACCTAAAACTACCCTAAAACTATCCTAAGTGTGTTGTATATTCTATTCTATTGTATTATGAATGGTAGTGTGTGGTGTTGTTTGCCCCTTCATATATGCTTCAGCACCTTCAGAAATGGGTCAAAAAGCCCCTCAAATTGCGAGTCACGTGCCTTTTAATGAAGTCACGCGCTGGTACTTGTGCATACGCACAGGTGTGTGCGTACGCACACTTGCTGAATTTTCTCCTGTGCGTATGCACAGAAGTTCTGCATGAGCACAGGTACTGATTTTGACCCTTGTGTGTAGGCACAAAAAGTGTGCATGGGCATACTCTGAAATGCTTTTCTCCTTTATTTTCTTCATGTTTTCTCCCAATTGCATTCTTCTCTTCCACTCTTATCAAGCCATTTCTACCTATTACACCTGAATGGAATTAAAGTGGAATAAAATTGATTAAATTAAGCACAAAATAGCATGTTTTCACAATTAGGCACAATTTAGAGAGAAAACACAAAAGCATGCTATTTAGGTAAATAAATGTGGGTTTATATGATCAAATCCTCTCAAATCAATCCAAAATTTATCGTCAAATATGGATTCATCAGTATGTCAAATCTACAGATAATGCTCTTCCATACAAAGGATATCATTTGTTTCGATGTTATTTTGGCTAGGGGTTGAGCCTCTATCCATTTTGAAAAGTAGTCAATTACAACTATTAAAAATTTTACCTGCCCCTTTGCTAAAGGAAATGAGCCAAGGATATCGAGCCCCTATTGATTGAAAGGCCAACTTATCTCAGAGCTATAAAGGTCCTCGGCCAGAAGGTATGTGATTGGGTTGTGCTTCTGGCAATTGTCACAATGTTTTATTTTGTTGTTACAATCTTGTTGCAAAGTTATCCAAAAGAAGCCAGCCCATAGTATTTTGGATGATAAGCTTCATGCTCCATCATGAGTACCACATATACCTTCATGTGCTTCGAAAAGTGTAAGCTCGGCCTCTGACCTGGACAGACACTTAAGAAGTGAACGAGAAAAGCCTCGTCTATATAGAGAATTGTTATATATGGTAAAGAAAGATGCCTGCCGGCGAAATCGCCGAGCATTAGTAATTTTGTCTGGAATTAATCCAGTCTGGAGAAATTCTATATAAGGTGTACGCCAATCTTCTTCCTGTGCAGCACTTAGAATTTTAGTTAGTTTTATGCTCGGATCATGTAGCTCAGATTGATATAAAGTAGGAGTTGGTGCTTGTGTGCTAGCGAGCTTATATAAGATATTAGCTCGGCTATTGTGCTCACGAGGTATATGAAGAATTTCAATTTTTGAGAAATTAGAAGTGATGTTTTTAACAATATCCAAATATTTTGCCAATAGAGGGTCTTTCAATTGAAAGAAATCATTTACCTGTTGGACGACTAACAAAGAGTCACAGTATACCTTTAAATCCAAAATTTTTAGTTCAGCTGCAAGCCTTAGGCCTGCAATTAGAGCTTCATATTCTGTTTGATTGTTGCTCGCCTTGAAGGAGAGGTGTAGAGATTGTTCTAGGACTATGCCATTTCTATCTTCAAATAAGACTCCGGCCCCACAGCCTTGGGGGTTGGATGCCCCATCGACATATAAAGCCCACTGTGATGGGTTGTTCTCAGAGCTTGGTATTGTGAATTTGGTAATGAAATCGGCAATAAACTGAGATTTTATTGGACCTCGACTTTGGTATTTGATGTCAAACTCTGAGAGTTCTTCAGACCAATTTACCAGTCATCCAGCCATCTCTGGTTTTTGTAGCACTTGTCTTAATGGCTGATCAGTTCGGATGTGGACGACGTGGCTTCGAAAATAAAGTCATAGATGTCGAGCTGAGAAGACTAAAGCCAAAGCTAGTTTTTCAATCTTTGGATGGCAAAACTTGGCATTCTGTAAAGATTTGCTAATGAAGTAAATCGGCTATTGTTGCTTGTTCCTTTCTGTAACAAGAACAGAACTGATTGCCCAGTCAGTGACAGATAAATATAAATAAAGCTCTTCTCTTTGAAGGGGCTTTTGTAAAATGGGGGGTTTTGCAAGAATGTTTTTTATGCTAGTAAAAGCATCTTCACATTCATTAGTCCAAGTAAAGTTGTTTTTCTTTTTTAGGGTTTGAAAAAAACAAAATGATGTAGATGCTAAACATGGCAGAAATCTAGATAATGCAGCAAGTCTCCCTATTAATCATCGGACTTTTTTATTGTTTGTGGGCTTGCCATGTCCAATATAGTTTGGTCTCAGAATTGGCTTCGATTCCTTGGTTAGTAAGCATGAAGCCGAGAAATTTTCCTCCTTATACTCCGAAGGCGCACTTCTTTGGGTTAAGTCGCATATTATATTGCCGTAGTTGGTTGAAGATCTCTAAGAGGTCGTTGAGGTGGCTGTGGCCGAGATTTGTTTTGGCCACCATGTCATCAACGTAAACTTCTAGGTTCTTGCCAATTTGATCAGCGAATACCTTGTCCATAAGTCGTTGGTATGTTGCCCATGCATTCTTAAGTCCGAACGGGATAACTTTATATCAGTAATTTCCATATTCGGTGATAAATGTTGTTTTATTTCGATCAGATGGGTGGATTAGAATCTGGTAGGCATCCATGAAGCTTAATGTTTGGTAACCGAAAGCATTATCTACTAAACAGTCAATAGAAGGTAATGGATATGAATCTTTTGGGTATGCTTTGTTGAGATCGGTGAAATCAACACACATGCACCATTTACCGTTATGTTTTTTTACCATGACGACGTTTTCCAGCCATGTTGTGAAGCAAATTTCTTGTATGAAGCCAGAATTGATCAATTTTCTGGTTTCCTCTAAGGATGCCTGATTCTTTTCGAGATCGAGGTTTCGCTTCTTCCGAGCTATGGATCGGAAAGATGGATTTAGTGCCAACTTGTGTCAAATCACTGATGGTCTAATTCCGAGAATGTTAGCAGGAGTCCAAGCAAAGAGATCAGCATGTTGTTGTAGAAACTTTTGAAATGAAACTTTCTCTTCCGAGCTAAGCGTGGTTCCTACATAAGTGAATTTGTTAGGATCATTTTTAAGATAAATCTTTTGTAAATCTTCTGTTGGGGTTAGTCTTTCGAAAGCATCGGCCCTTGGGTCAAGATCGGCAAGGGCTGGGAGCTCGTTAGAGTTGCAGATGATATTTACACGCGGACCCACAGTTCGGTTGAGTTTTTTCAAGCTGATGTTATAACACTGGCAAGCTTCACGACTGTAACTGTGAATAGTTGCAATGAGGTCGTCCTGCACAGGAAACTTAACGCAAAGATGAATTGTAGATACTATAGCGCCGAACCAATTTAAAAAAGGTCAGCCGAGGATTAAATCATATGGGCTAAAACAGTCGACAATTAAATATTGAATATATGAAGTTTTTGATAATGGATGCTTACCCAATGTGGTCTGTAACCACACAAATCCCATTACTGAGACTCTTTCCCCTGAAAAATGACTAAATCTCTAATAGAAGGTTGAAGAATGTTGTTGCATAACTTTATTTTCTGAAGTGTAGAGTAGAAAAGAATGTCGCCACTACTTCCTAGATCCAATAGTACTTTTCGTACCAAAAGGTCCCCTAGTTGAATGGTAACGACGACAGGGTCATCTAAGTTTGTGGTATCGGTGTTGAAATCAGAGGCATGGAATGTCATTTGAGAAAAATGTGACGATGATTGGTTGTTGCTGAGGTTTCCCTCTACCGATAGCATAGCTCAGTATGAACGCTTCCTTATCGAGTTTGTAGCTCCTCCTCCTGCAAAACCTCCCGAAATAGAGTTACTAATACCTCGAGGTTGATCGGGGTGATTTGAGGTTGCCCTTTCTTTGTCATGGGAGTGTTGTCCTGCTGAGGAATTGTCAGCATGAAATGGGGTACGCCTTTGTATGTGGCCACTGATACACTTGACCAAGGGGTCTTTGCTGAGCTAGTCACTCTAGGAGGTCCTTGGCGATGTCACACTCGTCAGTAGTATGTCCATGCTTTTGATGAAAAGTGCAATATTTGAATTTGTCGACATTTTTTGCATCCTGATGGGTTCCAGCTTTTCGCGGAGGCTTGATTAGCTTGGAGTTGAGAATTTCTTGGATGATATCGTCCCTCTTTGTATTGAACTGAGTGTATGACTCATAACAAGGGGTTAGCTTGAAATTTTTCTTACTGTCCCGAATTTTGTCCTCGTCTTTGTACTGGGGTTTGTCCACCTTCCAAGCTTGTCAAAGTTCCTCTGTAAGAATCGAAATTTTTCACATAAAACCATTTTAATAAAATAATTTTAGTACCCAGAATAGATTCAAAATTCAGAAGTTTTAATTTTAAAATATAAAGGTGAAATTCAATTTCAATGAATTTTTCTGAGTTGGAAAATGTATCTTTTTTGAAAAGATTTTTTGTAAAAATGTGTACTGGCGCTTAAGCTAACAGTACCAGCTCTAGTCCGTCCAGTACCGCGTATTTTAGAAAATAAAATTTTAAAAAATTGATTTATTTTTTGAAAGGATAAAAATAATTTAGAATTGAAAACCTGGTACTAATCTTAAAGGTTTTGGCCCAAAGTGGGCTAAACGGACCAAAAATGCTAACAGGTTGGACTGGGCCCAAACCGAGCCCAAGGCCCAACTTATATAAACTCATTAATGAGCATTTCAGCTCATTTGATGCAAAAAGAGAGAGAGAGGCGCGGTTTGGGAGAAGAGAGGAGAAGGGGTGGTGTTACTTTTCACATCTACATTCCGGGTGCCATAACTTGAGCTACGAAACTCCGATTGACGAGCTGTTTACGGCCACACGAAGCTCTTGTCAAGTTCTTCATTTATATTTAAGAAAATCGGGTAAGAAATTGTGTCTCAATCTCCAGTTTCCAGCCCTAGATTTTTGCATTTTTAGGGTTATGGTTTTGTGTAGATTTTGTGGTTTTGCTTGTTTAGGTGATCTCTAGTTGTAGGTAATTATTGGATTTTATCCCTAATCTCGTTGGGTAAGGTAAGGTTTCACCAAACCCTTATGTTTAGTTGTTTTGTGTATCTTAGGTTTTGATTTTGGTATATATATGATGTTAGTTGAGCTTTGGTGGCTTGTTGATGAGTTGAAAGCTTGTTGGATTCTAATCTTAGTGCGGTGTGCCTTTTTGGGGAGCGGTCAAGGTATGGTTTCGGTCTTCTCTATGTAGTATGTAATATACATGGACACTTAGACTAGTGGACCATAGGATAGGATTGAAATTAGATGTTAATGAATATGATGTATGATGACTTTGAGTATATGTAGCATGATGATGGATTATTGACATTGTGTTGAGATAGGTGTTGAATGACTATTATGATAATGATGGGTGGTAAGTGATGGATTTATGTATGCGAAATTATTGATGTGTAATATTGTTGTGAAAATGTTCTTGGTGAATAAGGAGAATTATGAGTATTTATGATGGTTTTGGATGTTGTTGAATGATGATTATGATGTGTGATGATATATGTTGATGATGATTATTGGTATTTAATGATTATAAAGGTTGATGATGAATGTGTGAATTATTGTTGTTGATGAGGGTTTGTTGATATGGTTGATGATTGATGATGAATATTGATGTTGTTGGTAATTTGAAGGTGAGTATTGAGTTTGTTGATAAATGATGTGGGTTATGAAATTAGGATGATGATAAATTGATGTTTGGATTGATGAGTGTTGAAGGAGTTGATAAATTGAGATATTAAATGTTAGATGTGGTATAGTTGAATAATGATGGAAATGGTGAGTAGTCATATTGATGTTAATAAGGTAAATGGAAATTTGGAAAATGTGAATTAGGTTGGAGTTAGACTTGTTGAATGGTTTAGCAGGTTGTGTGATTGAGAAAATGGTTGAAGCAATGTTTAGTATGAACTTTGGGTTGCTTTTGGTATGGTTGAAAAGTGATTGAGTTGGTTTTTGGACTGAGAGTTGGTTAAATTTGAGTTTTTAGTGTTTTTGGTAAAAACTGATTTTTGGTGAACATTGACGGAGCATAACTTGAGCCTCAATTTTCAAAATTTGTTAGAACTTGCTTTAAATTAAATTTCATTGAAAACTCTTTAAATTGATATAAAGTTTGTAAAAATTAGAATTTTGTCGAGGAAGTTATGATCATTCAAAGTTTGGTGTCAAAATCTGAAATTCTGCAGAATTGCAGAATTTTGTGATTTCTGGTATGTGCGCACGCACATAACCAGTGAAGTTTTACAACCTATGTGCATGCACAGCCCTATGCGCACGCACACGTTGGAAGGTGCACTCTGTGGAGGGCGTTCGCACGCCTTGTGTGAATGAACAGAGTTGAAATTTTTACTACCTGTGCGTATGCACATGCCCTGTTTTTCAACTAAAACTTTGTTTTTAAACTATTTCACCTTCCCAACAAGCTTGTATACTTCTGTGACACCTAATTAAGACTCTTGGGCTTATTTTCAGGCATTAAAACATGGGAAAGGTCGTAGAAGGTTTGATTTGGTATTATTTTGAAAAGTAGAGAACGGAAGTTTAGGTTTCTGGTGTGTTGAGGATGGGTTTGGTGGAGTGCGAAAGAAGAATGGTATATGAATTGAGAAATTGACAAACTAGTGAGTTCGGAATGGAAAGTTGTGAATTGATGATGGTTATGGTGAGCGAAAACTTGGAAATGAATGATTATGGTTGATAAAATGAGTGTGAGTGGAAGGGTGCTATGAGTAGTGGCCTCTGATATTGAATATGTGATTATTGTGCTCCGTCATAGGAGCTATGGCAGTCTCCCGCCTACGTTCGGATGTGAGGCTTGAAGCTGGGCTTCTCACTCATGTTTATCGCTCAAGAGGAGGGTGGTAGGGCATTCTCCCTCGTATTGTTTTTCCCTTTGAATAGAGAAGGTGGTGGGGCACTCATCCCTCAGAATTTTTCCTCCTGAGCATGTGTTTTCTCTCTGGTTGCAAGGTGGTAAGGCACTATCCCTCGGAATCATGCGGCATCCAGAGGAAGGTGGTAGGGCACTCTCCCTCGGAACGTTTCCCTCTGAAAGGAGAAGGTGGTAGGGCACTTATCCCTTGGAATTATTCCTACTGAGTTTACACAACAGAGAAACTAATCCGGGAGTTGCCGTCCGGATTTTGTGACGGGTTTGGCACTATAACCGACATGTGATATAACAACCAATAGGACAGACATTCATCATATGCATCTTCTATATTCTTGCTTGGTTTGTTTACCTAAGCTTGCCTAATTGTATAACATGTCTACTTGCTTTTTGAATTATTTGTTATATATATGAATACTATCTGTGCTTTTCTTGCTTGCATTTATCTGTGTTTGTTTGGTGCTGAGGAGGTTAGGTAGACAGCGACGATGGGATCGTACGGAGGGTAGGTTGGTGAAGGTGTGGGACAGCGGTGACTAATTTTAGATAGAAATTCCCTAAGTTTAGATACCTTTATTTATTGGTTACGGTTTAAGTTATTTATTTCGTTTAAGCTTGAATATTTTTTTGGTATGAAGCTCTAGGATTGCCTCTGGCGTCCCGGGGTCTTACATCTTACGTTACTGGTTACTGTTACCATATTGAGAACCTCCGGTTTTCATTCTATACGTTGTTGCTATTTTTCAAATGCAGGTCGCAACCCACCTCAGTGAGTTGCTTGAAGGTAGTAGAACGGAGGATCTTATTCTATTTTGTTTTCATTTTGGTTATTTTGGATTTGTACTCTCACTTTCTTCCAGAGGCTTACTTTGAGAGAAAAACTTCTATAAGCCATTTTAAATCTTTAGATTTCTGTATTGTCTGTATATGGCTAGCCGGCTTAAACTCAGCGAGCCGTGGCTAGATTCTTATTCTATTATACTCTTATATTTTATTATATTATATCTATATCTTATGCGTTAAGTTGGTAGCTTTGTGAGTACGTTTTGTGCTTTTTAAATCCTTTTTTTGAGTTTATTTTTGTCATCGGGCTTCTAGAAATATTATTCCTTCTTTATATATTTATGAATGAACCTTAGAATTGTCGTAACCATTGATTAATCTTTGCTTTACGGCATGAGGTAAAGCTTAGGGTAATTAGGGTGTTATGTCCTCAATATCCATTTGTCCTTTTACTTTTTCGCGAACTTGGCCAGGGTCTTTGGCTTGGCTATTGCAATTGTTTCTTGGAATTTTCCTAGTTGGAGTCCACTCTTGATGGCGTGCAAATGCACCTCGGGATGGAGATCTGGTATGCTCATGGCGACTTTTGTAAAACAAGTCATGTAGTCCTTTAAACTTTCATTCTGACCTTGTTTGATTGTGTTCAGGTAGTTCGAGTCATGTAAGTAGATTGCAAATCCAGCAAAGTGATTCTCAAAAAGCTTTGATAGATCCCTGAAATGTGAGAGAGAATCTGCAGGCAAAGAACAAAACCAATCAAGTGCAGGGCCGTCTAAATAAGATGGAAAACAACAACATAAGACGGAATCGGAAGCACCGTTTACGATCATTATGGATCTGAAATTTTTGAGGTATTTCTTTGGATCTCCTAACCCATCGTAGGGGGTTAAGGTCAGTGGCAAAGTGAATTTTCTTGGTAGCTCAAAATTCATAACTTCGGTTGTGAATGGCCCTGCAGAGTTATCGGGCTCGGTATCCTCGTTTTCTGGTTGAGCGTCCTCGTTTTGCAGAGGCCGAGCTTCTTTGTTCCGTGGAGGCCAAGTTTCTTCAACTCAAATAGTTTCAGAAATGTGCATCGGATCAGATTGGTGCTCTTCCTCCTCTGGTTGTTCATGACGATCATTATTGTTTTCAATCCAAGCATTCGCTAATTTGGCAATCTGATTTGCCATTCTTAGATTTTCTTCTGTCATATGTTGGTTTGCCCCCATCATACGTTGGTTGGCTTGTTCTAGCTCAGTTACCATCCGAAGAAGTTCGGATGGTGTAGGTGGAGGCGCATCAGCCATGGATGCGCGTGACCGTATTGAGGCCAATAAATAGGAAAGATTTTTATGTTCTCGACCCCACGATGGGCGCCAATTGTTCTTGGGTGAATAACTGATGCATGAAAACTTGTCTCTCAACAAATTTCCTTTCGGAAAGTATACCGAATTGTCGTCAAGTAAAAACTCACAATAGAGTGAGGTTGAATCCCACAAGGATTGATTAGTCAAGCAACTTTAGTTGGAAGAGTATGCTAGTTGAGCTAAACAGAATTTAGTTTGGGAACTTGCAGAAATTTAAATGACGGGAAAGTAAATAGCAGAATCTAAAGTGCAGAATCTTAAATGAGAATTTGGGGTAATGAGCATGAAAATAAATGACAGAAAATAAAGAAAATGGGTAAGATCAGAAATAGGGAATTCATTGGACTCAGAAGATGTTGTATTCTCCGGATCAAAGTCATTTTCATCTCTTCGTCAATCAAAGCATCTATTGATCTCCTTGGTAATCTTAAGTGATTGAGTTCCAATTCCTTGGCAACCCAATCTTTCTAAGCTTGAATGATGGTGTTTTTGTGGAAAAACGAATTTCCAACACACATATCCAACCGGCAAGTATACCGGGTCGCATCAAGTAGTAATAACTCACAAGAGTGAGGTCGATCCCACAGGGATTGATGGATCAAGCAACTTTAGTGGGTGATTAGTTTAGTCAAGCTAACATTGAAGTGAATTGTGTGAAGTTGATCAACAGAAAGTAAATTGCAGGAATGATAAAGTTGCAGAATCTAAATGGGCAGAAAACTTAAAGAGCAAGAAAGTAAAATAGCTGAAACTTAAATTGCAAGAAAAGTAAATTGCATCAAATGTAAATGGGGCTGGGGTGCTGGAAATTAAAAAGAGAGCAGTAAAGCAAAGCGTAGAACAATTACAGGGAGATTAAATTGCTTGGAAGTAAATTGGAAGTAATAGGAACAGAAAGGTAAAAATGCAGATGAGATAAAAGCAACAGATGTAAACAGCAAGGCAAAATTTCTTGAAGAAGCAACACAGAATGTAACTTAGCTCAATTGTGAAATTTAAAGAGACAAGATCTCAGGGAATCAAAGAGACTAGAAAACAAGTCTAGATCTCACTCCCTTCCTTAATTCAACAGCAAACAGATTGAAGAAGAAATAGAGATGGAAGCAGTAAAGAGAGCCTTGATTTAAATCAAAATTCCTTGAATTATGCAGAAGAACAAAGCATGGATTTCAGATCAAAGATTGGAACAGAATTCCTCCAACCTCAATCTAAAATTTCAAAACAAGAGAAAGACTAAAGACAGAGCTCTCTAATGGAGCAAGCCTTTTCTATTTCTAATCGAGCTCCCCTTTACAAAGATGGAAATGATGCCTTATATAGGCTTTACAAAATAAAATGAAATTGAAATGAAAAACAAATTAAATGAAAATCCTAGTTCTAGCTTGTTCTTGTGCCTTTGAGTCATGTTGAGTGGGCTTTTGCTTGCTTTGGTTTTGAGGGAGAATGGGTCTTGGATGGCCTTGATTCAATTTGGTGAGGAATTGAATTTATATGAAATTGAACTTTTGGCCCATGATTATTTGCTCCCAGGAGGCTGCCCTGCCCTTGTGGAGGGCAGGGCAGGATTTGGTGTGTGCGGCCTTGGTGCGGGCGTGGTGCGCTGCATGATGCTTGTGCGTGCGAGCTTGGTGTGTGAAGATGCTGCCCTGCCCTTGTGGAGGGCAGGGCAATGTTGCCTTGCATGTGTGTCTTGCGCACTCACTTCCTTGGACCGTATCATGATGCGCTCCTCACTCCCCTTAGGTGCTTAGTTCGAAACTTGGTGAAAGCACTTGAGGAGCAATTTTTTCTTGATTTTCCATGAAGAGCACGACATTGCCCTGCTCTCCAAGAGGGCAGGGCAGAAAATTGAGCGCCACTTTGTTTTGGAGTGAGGCTCCAGCTTCGAGCCTTGATGGAAGCATTTTTGTTTATTTTCGCTTGTTTTTTGCCCTTAAAGATGTCTCTCGTTTCTGCCTCAATTGTACGCCAAATATGGATTACTATATATCGTTGGAAAGCTCTGAATGTCAGCTTTCCAACGCAACTAGAAGCACATCAATCGGACGTCTGTAGCTCAAGTTATAGCCCTTTGAAAGAGGCATGGTCATGCTGTGAGCGCCCAGATTTTACCTTAGCGAAAATTTGCTTCCAACCTCACTTTGCATCACGATATTGCCCTGCTCTTGGCAAGGGCAGGGCAGTGTGCGTGCTGGTTGCTTTCTTCTTTGATTTTGTCATGGGCCACGCTTTTAAAAGCGTGGCCTAAAGCTCCAAAGTGTACCCCAACTTCAAAGTGTGTCCCAAAGCTCTTTTTTTCTCCTTTTTTTGTGCTTCTTTGCTTCTTTTTCTTCTTATTTCCTACAAGATTTATAAAATTAAAAGATCAAGGAAATCTATCATTTAAGTACAAAAGCATTCAATATTTAAGCACAAATCATCAATTTATTGTATGAAAAGCATAGAAAAATAGGTATATGATGACTTGTCATCACAACACCAAACTTAAACCTTGCTTGTCCCCAAGCAAGAAAAGAATCATGCAATAAAGATTGACAATCCAAGGTAAGAAGAATAGCAACTCAATGTTCATGGTAAGCTAGTTTTCTAAGCATGCTTCAATCACAAAAGAAATGTAAATGATTGATGCTTCTATCTAGCTCAATTTATGAAATCTTTTTCTTATAATTCTTCCTTGAAACAAGCTTTTGAATTTTTTTTTTTAGCTTCTCCTTTTGGGTGCTTTGCCCCATGAGTTGATAACAAAGCTACGACTTCTAAATGCTTTGTTTTCAAGTATTACCACTTGATACATAAGCACCACAAGCATTTAATTAGAGGACTTCATTAAGCTCATCATTTTTTTCTTTTCTTGACTCTCTAATCATTGATGCTCAGAACCTTGAGCTTTGAGGGAGTGCTTTTGCACTTGAGCCTAGCCTTGACTTCTAAGTGTTTTGTTTTCAAGCATTTGGCTTGATACATAAACACCACAAGCACTTAACAAATAAATTGCCATTGGTACTCAGAGCCTTCAGCTTTCTCATTCTATCCCTTTTTCTTTTCTTGCTTTAATTGTATTTGCTTCTTCAAGGTTTTCATGATTTCAAAAGATTTCACAAAATGTACTAGATGAAAAACTTCAATTAAATAAAATCCAATGCAATTGAGCAACAATCAATCATACTAGCTTTCCAATACTTGTATGCACATGCTAAATTCTTCTTTAATTCCTTGTTTGTTTATGATCATGATGCTTTTTTGCTTTTGGATTCACAAAACTCAAGTTGGTAGTCATAATGTCACAACAACATGTTTCAAATCAAATTCAAGCTATGCTTAGTCATACCACACATGCCTAAAGAGAATATAAAGACAATCATGCAATTTAGAGTGCTGGAAATAAATTAG
Organism: Arachis stenosperma; assembly: GCF_014773155.1. Lineage (NCBI taxonomy): Eukaryota > Viridiplantae > Streptophyta > Magnoliopsida > Fabales > Fabaceae > Arachis > Arachis stenosperma. Next base: position 44,957,656 of record NC_080382.1, on the reverse strand, counting down.
AAGAAAAGGAACTCTACAACCTTGTAGTTCATCTTCATTATTGTTGTCCTTTTTCCTCTATTCTTCCTCTTTCCCTTGCCAAACTCAAAATGCTTGCTCATCCTCAAGCAACAATTAGAACAATGGCTATGGGGCTAAGATAGATCATGAATGTCTTACATAATGAAATGTTAGCGTTACATGTGTTGCAAGCAAGCAAAAATGAAAAATAACAATCAAGGCACAAGAGACAGCGACATTTTGATTGCAAGCATAAGAAGGTGAGCACAATACATTGCATAAAAGATAAGTGGCACACCAAACTTAGTGTGACACTTTCACTTGGAATTAATGCAAGTATCTAGTAAAGATTGGAAGCAAATTTTTATTGCATAGCAACACCAAACTTAGAATGCAATCATATGTCAATTTTATTTAAAACAAAACTAAATGAAACTGTTGTATGTTAAAGACAATCACCAAGCCAATAATCTGTCATGAATAAAGCTCTCTTGGTAAAGTATTAACAAACACAGTAAATAAGCAAACTAAAATGAAAGCAAACAGAAAAATGACTAAAGAAAGTAGAATGAAAAAGTGTCAAATTAAAAGAAAAAAATAAAACTGCAGAGGCATTATGATTATGCAGACAAGTAGTGTTGCTTGAATGAATTGCATAGAAAAATAAGTGGCACACCAAACTTAGAATCTTGGTGTGTCACTTTCATTTTTGATTTGATGCAATCATCCAAAAAGATTGAAAACAATTTTGTTGCAAGGCAACACCAAACTTAGAATGTAACCATATGCCCATTTATTGAATTTAAACAAAGTAAAGAACAAAAACAAAGCAGAGAAGAAATTATACCTACGGTTGGGTTACCTCCCAACAAGTGCTCTTTTAGTGTCATTAGCTTGACATGTTGTTCTTCACTTTCTTCCTCTTCTTCCAATTAGTTAAGAGGAATGACTTCATGGGGGGAGAAGTTTCAGCTTTTGTCCCCTTTCTTGGTTTCCTCTCAGCAAGCTTTCTTTTTAAATTGGCTTGGTTGAGCTTGTTTGCTGACTTAGGGACAGAATTGGTGCTCTTGTTAGTTGCCTTCACTTCTTTGTTGTTAAGACATGGTTGCTGTGTGATTTTTGGAGTTTGATCTTCATCTAGAGCCTTTTGAATTGGTGGTTCCATGACCACTTCCTTCATGTGATTTTCTGCTTTACTTGAGTTTGACTTCTCTTGAGTGTCTTCCTCCCTTTCTCCTTCATGATTTTCCATTAATGCCTCTAGGAGGGAATCTTTATGTTTCATTGTCACCTCAAGTGGCTCTTGTGAATGTAAAAGTTCAGGATCCAATGCCTCCTCCACCTCATTTTTCATTAAAATTTTGCTTGACACATAGGCTTCTCCATCTTGCCTTTCCACTTTCTTCGTTGCACTCAACAATTGAGCTACGTGCACTTCCATGTTTGTGAAGAAGTTCTCTTTCCTTTTCCAGAATATCTGTGCCTCCCTCTCATATTTTTCAAACATGGTCTCAAGCTTTGAGAGGCTTTGGTTCAAGGAAGTTTGTGTGGGTGGTGAATTTTGATAGAGGCTTTCTGTTGAAGCATGGTCAAGTGATGATATCTTTGGATGAATATCATATGGAGCATTAGAATTTCCTTTCCAGCCACCAGTAGAATCATGACTAGCATCATTTTGTGGTGGAAGAAAATATCCCATATGGTTTTCTTGCTCATCTTGTGGTTCTGAAGCAAATCTCCATGAATTGGAGTGCTCAGAATGTGTATTCTCTTGGTGATAGTCCCAGCCACCATTATAGATTGGTGATGGTGGGTAATATCCCATAAAATTTGTTTGATCATAAGATGAGTTGAACTCCATTTGAATTTTGTAAAACACAACACCAAGGGAGATTGAAATTCATATCTCAAAGATGAATTTCTTAGTGAGGCAATAACTCAAACACCTTGGTTTCAACTTAGAACAGAGAACAAAAATAAAGAAAATGCTTGATCTAGACTTCTCACCCACTTAATCATTGTTGATCTAATCAATCCCCGGCAACGGCGCCAAAAACTTGATGGTGTTTTTGTGAAAAAATGAATTTCCAACACACATATCCAACCGGCAAGTATACCGGGTCGCATCAAGTAGTAATAACTCACAAGAGTGAGGTCGATCCCACAGGGATTGATGGATCAAGCAACTTTAGTGGGTGATTAGTTTAGTCAAGCTAACATTGAAGTGAATTGTGTGAAGTTGATCAACAGAAAGTAAATTGCAGGAATGATAAAGTTGCAGAATCTAAATGGGCAGAAAACTTAAAGAGCAAGAAAGTAAAATAGCTGAAACTTAAATTGCAAGAAAAGTAAATTGCATCAAATGTAAATGGGGCTGGGGTGCTGGAAATTAAAAAGAGAGCAGTAAAGCAAAGCGTAGAACAATTACAGGGAGATTAAATTGCTTGGAAGTAAATTGGAAGTAATAGGAACAGAAAGGTAAAAATGCAGATGAGATAAAAGCAACAGATGTAAACAGCAAGGCAAAATTTCTTGAAGAAGCAACACAGAATGTAACTTAGCTCAATTGTGAAATTTAAAGAGACAAGATCTCAGGGAATCAAAGAGACTAGAAAACAAGTCTAGATCTCACTCCCTTCCTTAATTCAACAGCAAACAGATTGAAGAAGAAATAGAGATGGAAGCAGTAAAGAGAGCCTTGATTTAAATCAAAATTCCTTGAATTATGCAGAAGAACAAAGCATGGATTTCAGATCAAAGATTGGAACAGAATTCCTCCAACCTCAATCCAAAATTTCAAAGCAAGAGAAAGACTAAAGACAGAGCTCTCTAATGGAGCAAGCCTTTTCTATTTCTAATCGAGCTCCCCTTTACAAAGATGGAAATGATGCCTTATATAGGCTTTACAAAATAAAATGAAATTGAAATGAAAAACAAATTAAATGAAAATCCTAGTTCTAGCTTGTTCTTGTGCCTTTGAGTCATGTTGAGTGGGCTTTTGCTTGCTTTGGTTTTGAGGGAGAATGGGTCTTGGATGGCCTTGATTCAATTTGGTGAGGAATTGAATTTATATGAAATTGAACTTTTGGCCCATGATTATTTGCTCCCAGGAGGCTGCCCTGCCCTTGTGGAGGGCAGGGCAGGATTTGGTGTGTGCGGCCTTGGTGCGGGCGTGGTGCGCTGCATGATGCTTGTGCGTGCGAGCTTGGTGTGTGAAGATGCTGCCCTGCCCTTGTGGAGGGCAGGGCAATGTTGCCTTGCATGTGTGTCTTGCGCACTCACTTCCTTGGACCGTATCATGATGCGCTCCTCACTCCCCTTAGGTGCTTAGTTCGAAACTTGGTGAAAGCACTTGAGGAGCAATTTTTTCTTGATTTTCCATGAAGAGCACGACATTGCCCTGCTCTCCAAGAGGGCAGGGCAGAAAATTGAGCGCCACTTTGTTTTGGAGTGAGGCTCCAGCTTCGAGCCTTGATGGAAGCATTTTTGTTTATTTTCGCTTGTTTTTTGCCCTTAAAGATGTCTCTCGTTTCTGCCTCAATTGTACGCCAAATATGGATTACTATATATCGTTGGAAAGCTCTGAATGTCAGCTTTCCAACGCAACTAGAAGCACATCAATCGGACGTCTGTAGCTCAAGTTATAGCCCTTTGAAGGAGGCATGGTCATGCTGTGAGCGCCCAGATTTTACCTTAGCAAAAATTTGCTTCCAACCTCACTTTGCATCACGATATTGCCCTGCTCTTGGCAAGGGCAGGGCAGTGTGCGTGCTGGTTGCTTTCTTCTTTGATTTTGTCATGGGCCACGCTTTTAAAAGCGTGGCCTAAAGCTCCAAAGTGTACCCCAACTTCAAAGTGTGTCCCAAAGCTCTTTTTTTCTCCTTTTTTTGTGCTTCTTTGCTTCTTTTTCTTCTTATTTCCTACAAGATTTATAAAATTAAAAGATCAAGGAAATCTATCATTTAAGTACAAAAGCATTCAATATTTAAGCACAAATCATCAATTTATTGTATGAAAAACATAGAAAAATAGGTATATGATGACTTGTCATCATTGAACAATTGCCCAATTCCTTGATTTAATTGCTCATGGGAAGAGATGAAGTATGGTCACTGATTATACCATATGTATTTCCAAATCAAAGTGTTGGGAGGATTACATGTCACTATATCCGCCCAGACCCCAATTTGGTCCAACATGAGAAAGCATTTCTAGCATGATCTCCTCATCCCTTTTTCAAGGCTCAAAGGAGATCCAATTATGGAGAGTTTCTTTTCCAAGACAACTAACCAATTGAATTAAGATCGAAAGCTTTCTAGTAAATCAAAATAGAAGAAATAAGAAGAGGAATAAAAACTATAATTGATCCATCAAATTACAACAGAGCTCCCTAACCCAATGAAAGGGGTTTAGTTGTATATAGTGACGTTAGGATTTTTGCTAGTAAAGAATTTTATAAAAATAGTCGCGTTGTAGATATAGTTTCTAAACCAACAAAAATCCTTTCGTGCAAACGTTTTGGTTGTCACAAGTAACAAACCCCTAAATAAATTGATAACCGAAGTATTTAAACCTCGGGTCGTCTTCTCAAGGAATTGCAGGGAGGTATGTTCTTATTATTGGCTATGAAAAAGGTAAAATTGGGGTTTTGAGAATGAGGAATAAATATGGCAAATAATTTAAATGAATATTAAAATAAATAAATACTGTAAAGCAAACCCTTTGGCAGAGTAGGAGAAATCGGAAGTCCAGACTGAGTTATTCTTATCAATAATAATGAAAGTTGAATCTTAATTCCACTTAGTCAACCTTTGCTAAAGCAAAGGAAAGTCAAGGGATTAATTAGTTGACCTTCGAATCTTATTTATTTCCTAAGAAAAGGTTGGGATTATTGAAGTTCAGTTCAATTAGCAAAGATAACAGTTATCAATTATGTTGAGCTAAAATAACTCCTAAGTTACTGATTTCTCAACCAAGACCAAAAGGAAAAGAAATTAAATCTGTTAGAATAAAAATTGTCTTCAGATTGGGAATAATCAATGGCATAAATAAAGAAAGCAATATTAAACTGAAATACCTCAAATAGCATTAAATAAGAAAATTATAACATGAATGTAGCATAAGCCAAATAGGCAACATAACTAATACAAGCAAGCATTAATGGTATCTGAAAATAAGAACATTGAACCTGGGATCGAGAGTTACTCCTAAAACTAAGAGAAGTCCTAAATCCTAAATCCTAAAGAGAGAGAGGAGAGAACCTCTCTCAAAACTAGATCTAAATCATGGAAAGTGACTAAAAAAATGCGAGCTCACTAAACGGATGCATTCCCACACCTCATAACCTCTGGTCTATGCCTTCTGGACTTGGATTTGGGCCAAAAAGGGCTTCAGAATCCGCTATGAGCGTTTTCTGCAATTTCTGGTGCGTGACCTCTGTCATGCGTCCGCGTGGGTCACGCGATTGCGTCGATTGGGATTTTCTTTGTCGCGCGGTCGCGTCAGTCATGCGGCCGCGTCATAGGTGTTCTTCTTTAGGCGCGCAATCGCGTCAGTCATGCGGCCGCGTCGCTGATTCTTCGCTCTTGGCACGCGGTCGCGTCATCCATACGGTCGCGTGGATGCCAGTTTCTCCAAAAACTCTGTTTTACGCTTTCCTTCCATTTTTGTATGTTCCCTTTTCCATCCTTTAAGTCATTCCTGCCTTAGAAGATCTGAAACTACTCAACACACTAATCATGGCATCGAATGGAAATAAAGGTAATTAAAATAATTAATTCTAAAGCATAGAAAACATGTTTTTCACATACATCACATAATAAGGAAGGGAAAGTAAAACCATGCAATTAATAGGAATAAGTGGGTGAAGGATTGAATAAATCACTCAGATTAAGCACAAAATATATCATAAAATATGGGTTTATCAACCTCCCCACACTTAAGTAATAGCATGTCCTCATGCTATGTCCAAGGTAAAAAGTAAGGTTTGAAGTGGTTGAATGCCATGCAATGCAATTCTAATCTAAATGTAATTAACTAAATGCATGATGCAATTCTAATTTTATTCACTCATATATAAAGCTCATATGTAATTAAATCAATTCACATTCTAAAGGAATCATATATATATAGCCAACCTTAGATAATGATAAAGCACTTTTACAGTTGAGATGGGAGAGAAAAACATTTTATAAACTTGCAAGACAATTAGTAATTTAAGCAGAGATATATGTTAATGAGTTAGTGAACCCTTACTGGATTTTGTGTTTACTCTCTAGTCACTCAGTGTTTATTGGGTTAATCACTCTATTCTTCTTTTTATCCTTACTTTCTATAACTTTGTTTTTCATCTAACCAATCAACAATTATAAAATATAGACATACAAAAAATCATGAGATCTTTAATTAAGGTTGTAATGAGGCCAAGGTAAAGGTAAGGGTATATGTATAAGACTAAGTGAGCTAATAAGTGAATCCTTAATTAGTCTAAGATCTCACCTAACATACATAATTTCTAAAGTAAATCTTCTTTACCTATTTTCTCACATTTTTTTCACTTTTTATGTCACATGCTCATATTTTGTTCTTATACCATGTGCATTTGCTTTAATTTGCACTTTTTTTTAATGCGCATGGTAATTAATTATTTTAATTTTACATGAGCATGCTTCCCAAAATGTCTTTATTCTTTTCAACTTTTCTACCTTTGTTTCTATCATCCATGTTCCCAAAAAGTTTCCCCACACTTAAACAATTACACTATTTCTATCTTAAGCTAACCAAGGATTCAACTTGGGATTTTTTAATTTGTTTTTCTGCTTAAGATTAGTAATGTGGTTATAAAACAAAAGGGATTAAAAGGCTCAAGGGGGTTAACAAGGGTGATGTAAAAGGTAGGCTTTATTTGGGATAAGTGAGTTAAAATCAAACAATGCCTCAATCACTCTCTTGGTATGTACCTATATTCTATAATCGGACATGTAGATTAAAACAAAGCAAAGAACACCAGAATAAAAAAGAAGGGTGGAACACACAGGAATAAGATATTATGGTTTAAATGTAACCATACAATTAAGCTCAAAACTCACAGGTTGTATGTTCTCAAACTCATAAATCATATATCACTCATGTATGTCATGGAAGTTTAGTTAAAAATTCCCATTATTCTCAATGTAAAATATATTAGATGGCTAAAGTTTTAGTGTTCTTCCTTGATGAAATGTTGTTAACTTAACTACATGATGTAATACTTTATATACAAAGTGTGTGGATTGTTTTGATCTTGTTTAAATTTCCTAGTCTACTCCTTTTATTTTGATCAAATTAAACTATTATATGCCAAAAGGGTAAACTATACTAATTAATCAACCTACTTTATAGCTAATAAGTTAGAACTGCAAACTAAACTAAATGGCTAAAATATGAACTACAGTGCAAAATGCAGAAATAGAGTAAAAATACATGAAAGTAGCAATGTATAAGTACTCAGAAAATAAAAATAAAATTGAAGAGAAAAATACAGAAAAATAGCCAAAATAAAAAAAAAAGGTTTTGTAGTGGTTCACCAAAATAGTATGCCAGAGATGGTGACCTCCCCACACTTAAAATAAAGCATCGTCCTCGATGCACAGTCAAACTGGGTGTGAAGGGGTGTCATCACTGGTAAGGTGGATAACTGGAGTTTCTATGGTGGTGGTCTGAGGATCTGTCTGCTACAGAGGAGGGGCTGACTGGATTAGGATCTCAGGATCTGCAGCCTCAATCTGATGTGGAACCTCTGCCTGGGGAGCAGCCTGCTCTGTGCCTGCCTGCGGATGGGTCTCCTCCTGGGAATGAGTCTCCCCCTTTTCTCATCTGCCTCCTCCTCTGATGGCTCTGATGGTGTATTGCTGGACTTCTCCTGGGATCTTCAGAGTCCTCTCCAGATATAGGTTCCTGGATGTTGCAAACACCGGATACTTCAGCTCACAGTACCGGTTTGCAAATTTCACTGGATCATTGGCAGGGAGCAGCTGGTCAGCTTTCTCCTGTTGGATAAAGTTCTTCTCCCTCCAAGAGGAGTCATGCATCAGATCGATGATGGACATGGAGGATTCTCCTCTTTTACGCTTGCCAGTAGTAGCCTTGCCTTTTCCTTTCCTCTGGGAGGCAGACATCCTGAAAAATGGAAATCCAGGATATATAAAAATAGGAAAGCAAATAGGCATATAGTCAAAGAAAACACAAAGTGGCAAGGGAGAAATAAAATAAGGAAAATGAGTTTATTAAATGTGCATTAAGGATTGTATAGGAGTGAAAAGTTCAAAAGGAAAAATTCACAATCCAAAATGTAATTGAATTCATGTTAAATAGAAAAATTATCATTATGCCATGGTTAGAAGGTTAAAAGAAAGTGAAAAGCTAGAGAAATGTTTCAAAAGGTTAGTTTGGTTAGTGTTGAAAAAGAGTTCAGGAAATTAGAATTAGTAAGTCAGTAGGATAAAAATTGGGTTAAGGTAAGTGACATAATGAAAATTCCAAGTAACAAGTATTCACAGCTAGGAACTATAAGTAACTCATAACCAAACGAGGAAAACAGGTTGATGCTGATTCAAGTAGATATAAAGGAATTAAAAATTGAAATAAAACATCACAGATGCAGTTTATGAACCAGGAAATCAAAAAAGGATAATGAAGCTTGCCTTGGCATTCATGAAATGGTTTGGGTAAAGCAGAGGAAAACAGAGTTCAAAATGCCAAACCAAAACATGAATGAGAACGTTTTACAAAAATTTGGGCAGCATTTTGGCTAAAATTAGATATTCCCGGAAAATAAACAACAATCAAATAGTTCATATGAATTAAAATTAAAGCTTGCAATTACATATAAGGAATATAATCATGAAAATGCAGTGTAAAGAGCAACATAAAATAAGAATTTGCAGCATATGAACTAACATCAGAGCAGCAGCAGGATTGCAAAAACATAAAGCAATAAACACAAATGGTGCAAGTAAACAGACCTAAATCCACTAACCACAGCCTAAGCTACCTAACAACCTAAAAATCCACTACAACATGCATATCTATCTATCCTAATGATGAACAGAAATAGAAAAAAAAATTTAAAATAACTGTGAAGGATAGAAAGGCGGCGTTCGTCGGAACCTGGTAGGCGTAAGAAGTAGAATGGGGCAAAAAAGCGGCTGGGTGATGGTTGCGGCGGCGTCCGGTGCGATGGAGGGGGGTGGTTCGGCGGTTCAGGCAGTGGCAGGGTAGGGGGAATAAGGGAGGAAGGGAGGTGGTGCTGGTGGGACGCGGCGAGTGGTGGCGGCGGTGGGTGGTGGTGATTGCGGAGGGGGCAGGGGCGGTGGAGGAAGAAGAAGAGGGAAGAAGAGGAAGAATGGGGGAGGGGGTGGTGCGGCGGCGGGGTCTGAGTGGTTGACGGTGACGGTGGTGGCTGGTGGTGGTGGTTGGTTGGTGGAGAGGAAGAGAGGGGGGAAAGGGTTTCGGGAGGGGGCGCGACTGATAGGGTTCGCGTGACAGGGGGTTATAATTCAAATCCACGCGATCGCGTGCAGCACGCGGTCGCGTGGCTGGGGTGAAATGGGGTTGACGCGATCGCGGGTTGACGCGATCGCTTGGATTTCGCGATCGCGTGGAACGGATAGAAGAGGGGGTGACGCGATCGCATGAGGCATGCGATCGCGTCGCTTGAAATTGTGCTAAACGCACGATTCCAGTGTCATGTCAGCGCAACTCTCTGTCTCCTTTTGGGGGTGGTGTGCAATCCGCGTGACGCAATCGCGTCGCTCACGCTGTCGCGTGGGATTAGTGTATGTGCATGTGACGCGATCGCGTCAGGAACGCGATCGCGTGGGTCTTTTGTGCGAAACGCACAATGGCCGCATGATTCCAGCCCAACTTTCTGGGCGTTGGATCTTTACGCCGATTTCCAAGTCACGCGACCGCGTGGATGACGCGGACGCTTGGAAGGTGTTCTGTCGCAACTGATGCGATCGCATGATCGATGCGGTCGCGTCGCACGCAACTTTTTTTTATGCAGAATAAGATGCAAATGCAGATGCCATGAATGTTATGCAAAATTCCAGGTTCAATCAAAACTCAAGAACAAACAAAATAGACAAAAGTGAAAACTGAAAAAGGGACGATCATACCATGATGGGTTGTCTTCCACCTAGCAATTTTAGTTAAAGTCCTTAAGTTGGACATTGGATGAGCTTCCTATTATGGTGGCTTATCTTTGAATTCGTCCAGAAATCTCCACCAGTGTTTGGAATGCCAGCATCCTCCGGGGTCCCAAACAAAGTACGTAAGGCCCTTGTGTGAGTTCAACAGGCTTGTAGGCTCTCGGAGTATTGAATGTCAGAATAGACTCCAAGATCCCAAACTTTTCTTCTACACCCGTCTTTGTCTTGATCTATATTGGTCCAGTCGGGTGATAAGTAATCCAAATTCTCACTGCAGTGACCAAACGGCTTCCGAGATCCTTTAAATTGAGCTTGACACCAATTCTTGCACTTCAAGTTGGAGTGCGAACCCTTATTGAATCTTGCATACCAGCGCTGAGTGCGAGTCATATCCCTTTTCCTCTTAAAACCGCAGAGAGCTCTAAGCTGGCCATCTGTTTCAAGTAAACCATATTCAAGTGGAAAAGTAAAGATAAAAGGAAAAGGTGTTACCCACTTGTAGTTTGTAATTGGTGGTAATGGACGTGGGATAGGTGTTTCCAATGGTTTTGTAAGTTTTACTCCCTTATAATCTTCTGTGAATTCTTCCACTTCAACCATATCTTGATCAGAGTCTTCAATTTCTCCCTCATCATCGCTCAAGTCATATATTGGAGGTTGAGAAAAATCTAACTTAGCATCATCTTCATATTCATTCGGGGAAGATTCTTCTATCTCAAAGAATTCACTTGCGGATGCAAGTTCGTCACTAAGAGAACAGGACTCGCGATCATCATCATCAAGGAAGCCTGCGTCCTGGGTTATTCCGTTCAGTTCTTCATAAGATATTTGCAATGGAGGCGGTGCAAAATCCTCCTCAGCATCAATTGTAACATCCTTGACGGAATTCTCCATAACTCTGGATTCAGGTGGCGGTTCGGCGTCTCCTAAATCTTCAACCAACTCTTCTTTTTCTGCAATGACAGCTTCCTCTACTTGTTCTAGTACGAAGTTATGCTCTATGCTGTTCACTGGAGCTTCTAGCGTCTTCTTTGTACTGCGTTCTTCATTGGATTCTCCACATAAAGCCATGGGAGTCTGTTGAGGGGCTGAACGTCTGGAAGATAATTGATTTATTGCTTGCTCCAGTTGATGAAGGGTTGCAGTAAGTTGCTTTATTGATTCTTCAAGGCGAACCTGTGATTCTGGCTTTGATGGATATGGGTATGGTGTATGGGGGAGTGGTGGTTCTTGGGAGTAATTGGATTGGTGTTGGGGTGGATAAGGATCGTATGGTGGCGAATGGTGAAAAGAAGCTTGTGAGTGTGGTGGTTCGAGGTTATGTTGAGAGGATGGTCTATAGGCACGGGGTGGGACTTGTTGGTAGTTACAAGGTTGTCCACCATATCTTTCAGCTGGGTATGCATTGTAGAATGGTCGTTGTCCATGATATCTTGGAGGGTGTTGTTGCCTAAAGGGTTGATTAGATCCTCTTGGCTCCATCCATCCTTGATTGGTCTGACCTTGATGCATATTTTTGCTGTGATTTCTATTTCCTTCAACAAAGTTAGAACCAAACTCAAAGCGAGAGGGGTGAGAATTCATAATAGTTATCAGAAATAAAGAGGAAGAAGGAGAAACAAATAAACAAGTAAAAGAAAAAAAATTTGAAAAATATTTACAATAACCAATAATAAGGCACTCGTTTGTAATTCCCCGGCAACGGTGCCATTTTGACGTTAGGATTTTTGCTAGTAAAGAATTTTATAAAAATAGTCGCGTTGTAGATATAGTTTCTAAACCAACAAAAATCCTTTCGTGCAAACGTTTTGGTTGTCACAAGTAACAAACCCTAAATAAATGGATAACCGAAGTATTTAAACCTCGGGTCGTCTTCTCAAGGAATTGCAGGGAGGTATGTTCTTATTATTGGCTATGAAAAAGGTAAAATTGGGGTTTTGAGAATGAGGAATAAATATGGCAAATAATTTAAATGACAATTAAAATAAATAAATACTGTAAAGCAAACCCTTTGGCAGAGTAGGAGAAATTGGAAGTCCAGACTGAGTTATTCTTATCAATAATAATGAAAGTTGAATCTTAATTCCACTTAGTCAACCTTTGCTAAAGCAAAGGAAAGTCAATGGATTAATTAGTTGATCTTCGAATCCTATTTATTTCCTAAGAAAAGGTTGGGATTATTGAAGTTCAGTTTAATTAGCAAAGATAACAGTTATCAATTATGTTGAGCTAAAATAACTCCTGAGTTACTGATTTCTCAACCAAGACCAAAAGAAAAAGATATTAAATCTGTTGGAATAAAAATTGTCTTCAGATTGGGAATAATCAATGGCATAAATAAAGAAAGCAATATTAAACTGAAATACCTCAAATAGCATTAAATAAGAAAATCATAACATGAATGTAGCATAAGCCAAATAGGCAACATAACTAATACAAGCAAGCATTATTGGTATCTGAAAATAAGAGATAATTATAAAGTAAAAGAACATTGAACCTGGGATCGAGAGTTACTCCTAAAACTAAGAGAAGTCTTAAATCCTAAATCCTAAAGAGAGAGAGGAGAGAACCTCTCTCAAAACTAGATCTAAATCATGGAAACGACTAAAAAAATGCGAGCTCACTGAATGGATGCATTCCTACACCTCATAACCTCTGGTCTATGTCTTCTGGACTTGGATTTAGGCCAAAAAGGGCTTCAGAATCCGCTCTGAGCATTTTCTGTAATTTCTGGTGCGTGGCCTCTGTCACGCGTCCGCGTGGGTCACGCGGTCGCGTCGATTGGAGTTTTCTTTGTCGCGCGGTCGCGTCAGTCATGCGGCCGCGTCATAGGTGTTCTTCTTTAGGCGCGCGATTGATGAGCGGATATTTTATACGCTTTTTGGGGGTAATTTCATGTAGATTTTAGTATGTTTTAATTAGTTTTTAGTAAAATATTATTAGTTTTTAGGCAAAAATCATATTTCTGGACTTTACTATGAGTTTGTGTATTTTTCTGTGATTTCAGGTATTTTCTGGCTGAAATTGAGGGAGCTGAGCAAAAATCTGAGTTAGGCTGAAAAAGGACTGCTGATGATGTTGGATCCTGAAACAGGTTACAACCTGGCGTTGAACGCCCAAAACAGCCCCAGGCACGTGAGAAGCTTAAGCCTCAGCCCCAGCACACACCAAGTGGGCCCCAGAAGTGGATTTCTGCACTATCTATCATAGTTTACTCATTTTCTGTAAACCTAGGTTACTAGTTTACTATTTAAACTACTTTTAGAGATTTACTTTGCACCTCATGACATTTTAGATCTGGAATTTGTACCTTTTGGCAGTATGAGTCTCAAAACCCCATTGTTGGGGCTGAGGAGCTCTGCAGCGTCTCGATGAATTAATACAATTACCTTTGTTTTCCATTCAAACACGCCTGTTCCTATCTAAGATGTTCATTCGCGCTTAAACATGAAGAAGGTGATGAGCCATGACACTCATCACCTTCCTCAGATCCATGAACGTGTGCCTGACAACCACCTCCGTTCTACATCAGATTGAATGAGCTTCTCTTAGATTCCTTAATCAGAATCTTCGTGGTATAAGCTAGAATTGATGGCGGCCACTCTTGAGGATCCGGAAGGTCTAAACGTTGTCTGTGGTATTCTGAGTAGGATTCAAGGATTGAATGGCTGTGACAAGCTTCAAGCTCGCGATTGCTGGGCGTGATGACAAACGCAAAAGGATCAATGGATCCTATTCCAACATGATCGAGAACCAACAGCTGATTAGCCGTGCTGTGACAGAGCATCTGGACCATTTTCACTGAGAGGATGGGAGGTAGCCACTGACAATGGTGACACCCTACATACAGCTTGCCATGGAAGGAGCCTTGCGTGTGGAAAAGGATTTCAAGGAAGAGTTGAAGTTCAGAGGACAAAGCATCTCCAAAACCCCAACATATTCTTCATTAATAAAGTAACAATTAGTTATTCCAAACACTTTTACTTCTTACAATTAAATCCAAATAACCTTATTGATATCCTGACTAAGATTAATAAAATAAACATAGATTGCTTCAAACCAATAATCTCCGTGGGATCGACCCTTACTCACGTAAGGTATTACTTGGACGACCCAGTGCACTTGCTGGTTAGTTGTACGGATTGCAAATTCGTGCACCAAGTTTTTGGCGCCGTTGCCGGGAATTATTCGAGTTTGAACAACTAAAGGTTTATTTTATTTCTTAGATTAGGAATAATTTATTTTTGTTACTACAGAGTCATTAAATTCTGATAGGATAATTTCTTTTCAAAAAATTTTTCAAAAATATTATTTTTCTTTATCAATTTTTTTATTTCTTTTCGTGAGTTTAGTGTCTTGTTCAAAGTTTGGTGTTAATTGCATATTTTATATTTTTCTTTAAATTTTTGAATTTGTGTTCTTTGTTCTTCATTGATCTTCAAGTTGTTCTTGTTTATTTTTCTTGTTTGATCCTGAGTTTTTCTTGTTTTGTGTCTTTTCTTGTTTTTCTTGTGCTTTTTCAAAACATTAACTTTCAAAAATTATACTTTTATCCATAAAAATAATACATCTTTAAAATACGTTACATTTTTAGCTCAGTTGGTTATAGCGTTGGCTTATGTTCTTGGCAATTGGGCATCTTTTTTTTAAAATCTTTTTTAAAAATAATTTTTCTTAATTTAATCTTGTGCCAAACTTTAAGTTTAGTGTTTTCTTGTTGATCTTTCTTTAATTTTTGAAAATTTATCTTGGTTTTCTAAAAATTTTAAGTTGGTGTTCTTTCTTTTGTTCTTGTGAATCTTCAAGGTGTTCTTGAGTCTTTCTTGTGTTTTGATCTTAAAATATTTAAGTTTGGTGTTCCTTGGTGTTTTCCCTCCAAAATTTTCGAAAATAAGGAGCATTAGATCTAAAAATTTTAAGTCTTATGTCTTTTGTGTGTTTTTTTCTCTTTCATCATAAAATTCAAAATTAAAAAAAAATAAATATCTTTTCTAACTAATTTTAAACTATATTTTCGAAATTTTTATATAAAAATTCAGATTTCCATTTCAAAATTTTTCAATTCTTATTTTTTTATTATATATTTTATTATCTTTTTCAAAAAATTTTATCCTAACCACTTTCTCCTTTTCCTCAAATTTTTCGAAAATCTTCAAAAAAAATATTTTCATTTTTTTATTTTATTTCGTTTTTACTTGTTCTATTTTTACTTTATTTTATAAAATAAATTTTTATAAAATAAATAATATCAACATCCATACCATCTCCTTTATTCCATCATGGAACTAAGTGGAAATGAACAGTCCAGGAGGACTCTGGGGTCATATGCTAACCCCACTACTGCTTCATATGGGAGTAGTATCTGTATACCCTCCATTGGAGTTAGTAGCTTTGAGTTGAATCCTCAGCTCATTATCATGGTGCAGCAAAGCTGCCAGTATTCCGGTCTTCCACAGGAAGAACCTACAGAGTTTCAGGCACAATTTTTGCAAATTGCTGACACAGTACATGATAAGGAAGTAGATCAGGATGTCTACAGATTATTACTGTTTCCATTTGCTGTAAAAGATCAAGCTAAGAGGTGGTTAAATAACCAACCTAAGAACAGCATAAAGACATGGAAACAACTGTCAAAAAAAATTCCTGAATCACTATTTCCCTCCAAAACGGATGACACAGCTAAGGCTAAGCATCCAAGGCTTCAAACAAGGAGATAATGAATCCCTTTATGATGCCTGGGAGAGATACAGAGAGATGCTAAGAAAATGCCCCTCTGAGATGTTTTCAGAATGGGTGCATGATGAGCGGATAATTTGTACGCTTTTTGGCATTATTTTTAGTATGTTTTTAGTATCTTTTAGTTAGTTTTTAGTATATTTTTATTAGTTTTTAATCAAAATTCACTTTTCTGGACTTTACTATGAGTTTGTGTGTTTTTCTGTGATTTCAGGTATTTTCTGACTGAAATTGAGGGTCCTGAGCAAAAATCTGATCCAGAGACTAAAAAGGACTGCAGATGCTGTTGGATTCTGACCTTCCTGCACTCGAAGTGGATTTTCTGGAGCTACAGAAGCCCAATTGGCGCGCTCTCAACGGCATTGGAAAGTAGACATCCTGGGCTTTCCAGCAATATATAATAGTCCATACTTTGCCCAAGATTTGATGGCCCAAACCGGCGCTCAAAGTCACCTACTGAAATTCCAGCGTTAAACGCCGGAACTGGCATAAAATTTGGAGTTAAACGCCCAAACTGGCATGAAAGCTGGCGTTTAACTCCAGAAAAGGTCTCTACACGAAATTCCTTCATTGCTCAGCCCAAGCACACACCAAGTGGGCCCGGAAGTGGATTTTTCTGTCATTTACTCATTTCTGTAAACCTTAGGACACTAGTTTACTACTTATAGGATCTTTTGACATTGTATCCGCACCTTATGACCTCATAGCACTTTTTACACGTTTCTTGTATACTTCCACAGCATGAGTCTCTAAACCCCATGGTTGGGGGTGAGGAGCTCTGCTGTGTCTTGATGGATTAATGCAATTACTACTGTTTCTTATTCAATCATGCTTGCTTCCATTCTAAGATAACACTTGTTCTTAATCCGGATGAATGTGATGATCTGTGACAATCATCATCATTCTCAACTATGAACGTGTGCCTGACAACCACCTCTGTTCTATCTTAGATTGAGTAGTTATCTCTTGGGTTCTTTAATCGGAATCTTCGTGGTATAAGCTAGAACTGATGGCGGCATTCAAGAGAATCCGGAAGGTCTAAACCTTGTCTGTGGTATTCTGAGTAGGATTCAATGACTGGATGACTGTGACGTGCTTCAAACTCCTGAGGGCGGGGCGTTAGTGACAGACGCAAAAGAATCACTGGATTCTATTCCGGCCTGATTGAGAACCGACAGATGATTAGCCTATGCTGTGACAGAGCATCAGGGACGTATTTTCACTGAGAGGATGGGAGGTAGCCACTGACAATGGTGAAACCCTACATACAGCTTGCCATGGAAGGAGCCTTGCGTGTTTGATGAAGAAGACAGTAGGAAAGCAGAGATTCGGAAGATGGAGCATCTCCAAGCCCCAACCTATTTTCCATTACTGCAAAACAAGTACCTTTTTCATGTTCTTTTGCTTTTTACAATCAATCCTGATAATTTCTGATATCCTGACTAAGATTTACAAGATAACCATAGCTTGCTTCAAGCCGACAATCTCCGTGGGATCGACCCTTGCTCACGCAAGGTATTACTTGGACGACCCAGTGCACTTGCTGGTTAGTTGTGCGGGATTGCAAAAGTGTTATTGCAATTTCGTGCACCAAGTTTTTGGCGCCGTTGCCGGGGATTGTTCGAGTTTGGACAACTGACGGCTTATCTTGTTGCTTAGATTAGGACTGTTTTATTTTTGTTGGTTTAGAGTCTTTTAGTTGAGTCTAGTTTCATATTCTAAGTTTGGTGTCAATTGCATGCTTTTATTTTTCTTTTAAAATTTTCGTTTTTGCATGTTCTTAGTCCCTTTTTGATTCATAAAAATTCTAAGTTTGGTGTCCTCTTTGTGTTTTTCTCTCAAAATTTTCGAAAATTTAGTGTTTGATTTTCTAAAAATTTTAAGTTTGGTGTCTTTTTGTGTTTTTCTCTTTCCTCTTTTTAAGAATCAAATCTTTTTCATAAAAATTTTTCAATCATATCTTTTTAATTGCTGTTTTCAAAATCTTTTTTTTACTAATTGATTCAGTTCTCAAATTTGCTTTGATCTCATTTTCCCTTTGATTTTCGAATTTTTTTATTTTATTTTCCTTTTGTTTTATTTTATTTTATTTTATTTTTTTCGGTTATTTCAAAAAAAAATAAAAATAAACAAAATTTATCTCTTTGCAATTATTCTCATTTCCCTTTTGTCCATTATGGACTTAAGTGGAATTAATCAGTCCAAGAGGACTCTGGGGTCTTATGCTAACCCCATTACAGCTGCATATGGGAGTAGCATCTGTATACCTCCCATCAAAGCAAGCAGCTTTGAGCTAAATCCTCAACTCATTATCATAGTGCAGCAAAATTGCCAGTATTCCGGTCTTCCACAGGAAGAACCTACTGAGTTTCTGGCACAGTTCTTACAAATTGCTGACACAGTACATGATAAAGAGGTAGATCAGGATGTCTACAGACTATTACTGTTTCCATTTGCTGTAAAAGATCAAGCTAAAAGGTGGTTAAATAACCAACCTACAGCAAGCATAAAGACATGGAAACAGTTAACAGACAAATTCCTGAATCATTTTTACCCTCCAAAGAGGATGACACAGCTAAGGCTGGACATCCAAGGCTTTAAACAAGAGGATAATGAATCCCTTTACAATGCCTGGGAGAGGTATAGAGGTATGCTAAGGAAATGTCCCTCTGAAATGTTTTCAGAGTGGGTCCAGTTAGATATTTTCTACTATGGGCTTACAGAAAAAGCTCAGATGTCTTTAGACCACTCAGCTGGTGGATCTATACACATGAGGAAGACAATTGAAGAAGCTCAAGAGCTTATAGACACTGTTGCTAGAAACCAATATTTGTACTCTAGCAATGAGTTCTCTCTAGAAGAGGAAGTCATGACAGTAGTCACTGATCCTAATCCTCAAGAACAGATGAATGAGCTTAATCAACAATTGCTCCTGATGACAGAACAGTTAGCAGAATTTAAAGAGATGCTCCATGAAACTAAAGTTGCTAATAAGAGCATAGAACTACAGTTGAATCAAGCAAAACAGCAAATATCTAAACAAATAACAGAGGAGTGTCAAGCAGTTCAATTGAGGAGTGGGAAGACCCTGAATAACACTGCTCAAAAGGGTAAAAAGCCAAACAAGGAACAAGTGACAGAGGACAACCAAACTACTGTTCAAAATCCCTCTGAGGACAGTAAGAGCCCAGAGAGGAATATTGGCGTTCAAACGCCAGAAAGGGAAGGAAAGCTGGCGTTAAACGCCCATTCCTTGCCCAGTTCTGGCGTTCAAACGCCAGAAAAGGGGAAAAAGTTGGCGTTAAACGCCCATTTTCCACCCATTCCTGGCGTCCAAACGCCAAGGGAAAATCAGACACCTGAGAGTGCTGACAGTAATCCCTCTAACAAGGCTTCTTCAACCACTTCTGTAAGGAATAAACCTGCAGCATCTAAGGTTGAAGAATATCAAGCCAAGATGCCTTATCCTCAGAAACTCCGCAAAGCGAAACAGGATAAGCAATTTGCCCGCTTTGCAGACTATTTAAGGACTCTTGAAATAAAGATCCCGTTTGCAGAGGCACTTGAGCAAATACCTTCTTATGCTAAGTTCATGAAGGAAATCTTAAGTCATAAGAAGGATTGGAGGGAAACTGAAAAAGTGTTTCTCACTGAAGAATGCAGTGCAGTCATTCTGAAAAGCTTACCAGAAAAGCTTCAAGATCCTGGAAGCTTTATGATACCATGCACATTAGAAGGTGTTTGCACCAAGACAGCTCTATGTGATCTTGGAGCAAGCATCAATCTAATACCTGCATCCACTATCAGAAAGCTTGGGTTGGCTGGAGAAGTCAAACCAACCAGGATATGCCTCCAACTTGCTGATGGCTCCATTAAACACCCATCAGGCATAATAGAGGACATGATTGTCAAGGTTGGGCCATTTGCCTTTCCAACTGACTTTGTGGTGCTGGAAATGGAGGAGCACAAAAGTGCAACTCTCATTCTAGGAAGACCTTTCCTAGCAACTGGACGAACTCTCATTGATGTACACAAAGGGGAAGTGACCCTGAGAGTCAATGAGGATGAGTTCAAGTTGAATGCTGTGAAAGCTATGCAGCATCCAGACACACCAGAGGACTGCATGGACGCTGACATTATTGACTCTCTGGTAGAAGAGATCAATACGGCTGAAAGCCTAGAATCCGAGCTTGAGGACATCTTCAAAGATGCTCAAACTGATCAGGAAGAGCCAGAGGAGGCAAAGGAATTTTCGAAAATTCCTCAGGAGGAAGATAAGCCTCCTAAGCCTGAACTCAAACCACTACCATCATCCCTGAAATATGCATTTCTGGGAGAGGGTGACACTTTTCCTGTGATTATAAGCTCAGCTTTAAATCCACAGGAAGAGGAAGCACTGATTAAAGTGCTAAGGACACACAAGACAGCTCTTGGGTGGTCCATAAGTGATCTCAAGGGTATTAGCCCAGCTAGATGCATGCACAAAATCCTGTTGGAGGATAATGCCAAACCAGTGGTTCAACCACAGAGGAGGCTAAATCCTGCCATGAAGGAGGTGGTGCAGAAAGAGGTCACTAAATTACTAGAGGCTGGGATTATTTATCCCATTTCTGATAGCCCCTGGGTGAGCCCTGTCCAAGTTGTTCCCAAAAAGGGAGGCATGACAGTGGTTCATAATGAAAAGAATGAACTGGTTCCTACAAGGATAGTCACAGGATGGCGCATGTGTATTGATTACAGAAGACTCAATACAGCCACCAGAAAGGATCATTTTCCTTTACCATTCATAGACCAAATGCTAGAAAGACTAGCTGGCCATGATTATTACTGCTTTTTGGATGGCTATTCAGGCTACAACCAAATTGCAGTAGATCCCCAGGACCAAGAAAAGACAGCATTCACTTGCCCTTCTGGCGTGTTTGCCTACAGAAGGATGCCTTTTGGTCTGTGCAATGCACCTGCAACCTTTCAAAGGTGCATGCTCTCTATCTTCTCAGATATGGTAGAGAAATTCCTAAAAGTCTTCATGGATGACTTTTCAGTATATGGAGACTCATTTAGCTCCTGTCTTAACCACCTATCACTTGTCCTGAAAAGATGCCAAGAGACTAACCTGGTTTTAAACTGGGAGAAATGTCACTTTATGGTGACTGAAGGAATTGTCCTTGGGCACAAAATTTCAAGCAGGGGAATAGAGGTGGATAAGGCAAAGGTAGAGGTAATTGAAAAATTACCACCACCTGCCAATGTTAAAGCAATCAGAAGCTTTCTGGGGCATGCAGGATTCTACAGAAGGTTTATTAAGGATTTTTCGAAAATTGCTAAACCTCTGAGTAACCTGTTAGCTGCTGACACGCCATTTGTGTTTGACACACAGTGTCTGCAGGCATTTGAGACCCTGAAAGCTAAGCTGGTCACAGCACCAGTCATCTCTGCACCAGATTGGGCATTACCATTTGAATTAATGTGTGATGCCAGTGATCATGCCATTGGTGCAGTGTTGGGACAAAGGCATAATAAACTTCTGCATGTCATTTATTATGCTAGCCGTGTTCTAAATGATGCACAGAAGAATTACACAACCACAGAAAAAGAATTACTTGCAGTGGTCTATGCCATTGACAAGTTTAGATCCTACTTAGTGGGATCAAAGGTGATTGTGTACACTGACCATGCTGCTCTTAAATACTTACTCACAAAGCAGGATTCAAAACCCAGGCTTATAAGATGGGTGTTGCTTCTGCAAGAGTTTGATATAGAAATAAGAGACAGAAAAGGGACAGAGAACCAAGTGGCTGATCATCTGTCCCGGATAGAACCAGTAGCTGGGACGTCCCTCCCTTCTACTGAGATCTCTGAGACTTTCCCAGATGAGCAACTCTTTGCCATCCAGGAAGCTCCATGGTTTGCAGATATGGCAAATTATAAAGCTGTGAGGTTCATACCCAAGGAGTACAGCAATGTGCAGAGAAAGAAACTAATTTCAGATGCCAAGTACTACCTTTGGGATGAACCATATCTCTTTAAGAGATATGCTGACGGAGTGATCCGCAGATGTGTACCCAGAGGAGAAGCACAAAGGATCCTATGGCACTGCCATGGATCACATTATGGAGGACATTTTGGAAGTGAGCGAACAGCCACTAAAGTTCTCCAGTGCGGCTTCTACTGGCCTACTCTCTATAAAGATTCCCGAGAGTTTGTGCGTAACTGTGACAGTTGCCAAAGAGCTGGTAACCTGCCTCACGGATATGCCATGCCTCAACAAGGGATATTAGAGATAGAATTGTTTGATGTATGGGGAATTGACTTCATGGGGCCATTCCCACCATCATACTCAAACACTTACATTCTGGTGGCAGTGGACTATGTATCTAAGTGGGTAGAAGCAATTGCTACACCCACTAATGATACCAAGACTGTACTGAAATTCCTCCAGAAGAACATTTTCAGCAGATTTGGTGTTCCCAGAGTACTAATCAGTGATGGGGGCTCTCATTTCTGCAACAAACAGCTATACTCTGCTATGGTTAGATATGGAATTAGCCATAAAGTGGCAACTGCATATCATCCACAGACTAATGGGCAAGCTGAAGTCTCTAACAGAGAGCTAAAAAGAATCCTGGAACGGACTGTAATGGCCCGAAGAAAGGATTGGGGAAAGAGCTTGGATGATGCTCTGTGGGCATACAGAACAGCATTCAAGACTCCTATAGGAACCTCTCCATACCAATTGGTGTATGGGAAGGCCTGTCATTTGCCTGTGGAACTGGAACATAAAGCCTACTGGGCTACCAGATTCCTAAACATGGATGCACAGTTAGCTGGTGAGAAAAGACTGCTCCAGCTAAATGAGCTAGAGGAGTTCAGACTCAATGCCTTTGAAAATGCAAAAATTTATAAGGAAAAGGCAAAGAAGTAGCATGACAAGAGATTGTCAACCAGAGTCTTTGAGCCAGGACAAAAAGTTCTGCTCTTCAACTCCAGGCTCAAATTGTTTCCAGGAAAACTCAAGTCCCGGTGGAGGGGTCCGTATGTGATTACAGGAGTGTCACCATATGGATATGTTGAGCTTCAGGATATTGATTCTGACAAGAAGTTCATTGTTAATGGACAGAGAATCAAGCACTATCTTGAAGGAAATTTGAGCAGGAATGCTCAAAACTGAGACTTGAGTGATTCTCAGTGAAAGTCCAGCTAAAGACAGTAAAGAAGCGCTTGCTGGGAGGCAACCCAGTCATTAGAAAGTTGTATGAATTGTTCTTACAGAGGCAAGTATCAAAAATGAAGGAATTCACAGAGTTACAGAAGGATTCAGCTCAAAAGCAGAGAAAATGAGCTTACTGGCGAAAAAACGCCAGTAAGGGGCATTTTGGGCGTTAAACGCCAGAATGGGCACCATTCTGGGCGTTTAACGCCAGTAATGGTACCATTTTGGGCGTTAAACGCCAGAATGGGCACCATTCTGGGCGTTTAACGCCAGGTGTGCAGCATCCTGGGCGTTTTGGAAAAACGCCCAGTGATAAAGGATTTCTGGCGTTTAACGCCAGCCAGGGCACCTGGCTGGGCGTTAAACGCCCAAAAGGGGTAGCAAATGGGCGTTAAACGCCAGAATGGGTGCCATTCTGGGCGTTTAACGCCAGAAAGGTGGGGGGACCACATTTTTGTTTTCAACTCAATTTTTTTCAAACTTTCCTCTTTTTAACCATACTCTTCTACATAAATGCACTTCAACCTTTCATCATTCACTTTCAAATCTTCACAAATCAAAACCATCCTTCAAATCTATTTCAAATTAATCCCAAATCTTCTTCAAAAACTCACCCTTTTCTCAATTTCTTTCCATATCTTTTCAAATCTCTCTCTCTTTTTTTCGAAAACTCCCCTCCCAACCTTTTAAATACACGTTTGGCTCCCTAATTCCACCACACCATTCGAATTTCCTCTTCCTCCCCCTCTCTTCTCTCTTTTATTTTGCTTGAGGACAAGCAAACCTCTAAGTTTGGTGTGCTTTTCCGTGATCACTAAGCCAAGATTCATCAATATCATGGCTCCTAAGGGAAAACAAACCAATTTAAGAGGCAAGAAAGAGAATAATCCAAAGAATCTTTGGAATGAAGAGAAGTTCTTAACCAAAGAACATGAAGACCATTATCACAAAATAATGGGTCTAAGGTCAGTGATCCCGGAAGTTAAATTTGATCTGAAAGAAGATGAATATCCGGGGATCCAAGAGCAAATTCGAAACAGAGGATGGGAAGTTCTAACCAATCCTGAGACAAAGGTTGGAAGGAACATGGTTCAGGAATTCTACTCAAATCTGTGGCTAACAGATAAGCAGAGAATGACTGGAACTGCTTACCATACCCATAGAACCATGGTCAGAGGGAAAGTTATATACTTTCATCTGGACAAAATAAGAGAAATATTCAAGTTGCCTCAACTGCAAGATGATCCTGATTCCTTTAATAGGAGGATGGTGAGAGTAGATAAGGGGTTGGATCAAGTTCTAGAGGACATATGCCTCCCTGGAACTAAGTGGATAACCAATTCTAAGGGTGTCCTAAACCAACTCAAGAGGGGAGACCTCAAACCAATTGCAAGAGGTTGGCTAGACTTTATTGGGCGTTCCATATTGCCCACTAGCAACCGTTCTGAGGTCACCATCAAGAGAGCAGTGATGATTCATTGCATTATGCTTGGAAAAGAGGTGGAGGTCCATCATGTGATTGCTTGTGAGATCTACACAATTGCAAATAAGAATTCCACTGAAGCCAAATTGGCCTATCCAAGCTTGATTTCCTTGCTCTGTAAAGAGGCTGGGGTGAAGATGGGAGTAGATGAGTTCATACCCATTGAACACCCAATCACCAAGAAGTCAATGGAAGGACAAGTGCAAGACAACTCCATTAAGAGGAGGGCGTAGGAATTCCTCCCTGAATTCCCAAGAATTGACTACTGGTCCAGCCTAGAAGCATCTATCACCAAGTTGCAAGAGACTATGGGGCAACTGAAGGAAGAACAGCAGAATCAGAACTGCATGCTCTGCAAATTGCTGAAGGAACAAGAGAAGCAGGGGCGTGAAATTCAAGAGATGAAACGCCAAAAGTTCTCCTCTCAAGCTGAGGGAGCATCCACTTCTCAAAATCAAGGTTGTTGAGTCCTAACTCTGTGAAAACCTCTATCATTAGGAGCCTATTTTTTTCGTTTTTCTTGTTTTGTTTTCTATTTTTATTTTTAGTCTCATCTTATATCTATATTTGAGTCTTGTTCTTAGTTCATAATAAAAAAAAAATTTATGCCTTAAAGCTATGAATATACTATGAATCCATCACCTCTCTTAAAAGAAAAATGCTTTAATCACAAAAGAACAAGAAGTACAGGATTTCGAAATTTATCTCTGAAACTAGTTGAATTAGCTTGATGTGGTGACAATACTTTTTGTTTTCTGAATGAATGCTTGAACAGTGCATATGTCTTTTGAATTTGTTGCTTTGAGAATGTTAAAATTGTTGGCTCTTGAAAGAATGAGGAGAAAGAGAACTGTTATTGAGGATCTGAAAAATCATCAAATTGATTCTTGAAGCAAGAAAAAGCAGTGAAAAAAAAAATTTCGAAAAAAAAGAAAAAGAAAAAAAAAGAGAAGAAAAGAAAAAGAAAAGGGATAAAGTTGTGATCCAAGGCAAAAGAGTGTGCTTAAGAACCCTGGACACCTCTAATTGGGGACTTTAGCAAAGCTGAGTCACAATCTAAAAAGGTTCACCCAATTATGTGTCTGTGGCATGTATGTATCCGGTGGTAATACTGGAAGACAGAATGCTTTGGGCCACAGCCAAGACTCATACACTGGCTATGTTCAAAAATCAATATACTTAACTAGGAGAATCAATAACACTATCTGAGTTCTGAGTTCTTATAGATGCTAATCATTCTGAACTTCAAAGGATAGAGTGAGATGCCAAAACTGTTCGGAGGCAAAAAGCTACTAGTCCCGCTCATCTAATTGGAGCTATGTTTCTTTGATATTTTGGAGTCTATAGTATATTCTCTTCTTTTTATCCTATTTTGATTTTCAGTTGCTTGGGGACAAGCAACAATTTAAGTTTGGTGTTGTGATGAGCGGATAATTTGTACGCTTTTTGGCATTATTTTTAGTATGTTTTTAGTATCTTTTAGTTAGTTTTTAGTATATTTTTATTAGTTTTTAATCAAAATTCACTTTTCTGGACTTTACTATGAGTTTGTGTGTTTTTCTGTGATTTCAGGTATTTTCTGACTGAAATTGAGGGTCCTGAGCAAAAATCTGATCCAGAGACTAAAAAGGACTGCAGATGCTGTTGGATTCTGACCTCCCTGCACTCGAAGTGGATTTTCTGGAGCTACAGAAGCCCAATTGGCGCGCTCTCAACGGCATTGGAAAGTAGACATCCTGGGCTTTCCAGCAATATAATAGTCCATACTTGCCCAAGATTTGATGGCCCAAACCGGCGCTCAAAGTCACCTACTGAAATTCCAGCGTTAACGCCGGAACTGGCATAAAATTTGGAGTTAAACGCCCAAACTGGCATGAAAGCTGGCGTTTAACTCCAGAAAAGGTCTCTACACGAAATTCCTTCATTGCTCAGCCCAAGCACACACCAAGTGGGCCCGGAAGTGGATTTTTCTGTCATTTACTCATTTCTGTAAACCTTAGGACACTAGTTTACTACTTATAGGATCTTTTGACATTGTATCCGCACCTTATGACCTCATAGCACTTTTTACACGTTTCTTGTATACTTCCACAGCATGAGTCTCTAAACCCCATGGTTGGGGGTGAGGAGCTCTGCTGTGTCTTGATGGATTAATGCAATTACTACTGTTTCTTATTCAATCATGCTTGCTTCCATTCTAAGATAACACTTGTTCTTAATCCGGATGAATGTGATGATCCGTGACAATCATCATCATTCTCAACTATGAACGTGTGCCTGACAACCACCTCTGTTCTATCTTAGATTGAGTAGTTATCTCTTGGGTTCTTTAATCGGAATCTTCGTGGTATAAGCTAGAACTGATGGCGGCATTCAAGAGAATCCGGAAGGTCTAAACCTTGTCTGTGGTATTCTGAGTAGGATTCAATGACTGGATGACTGTGACGTGCTTCAAACTCCTGAGGGCGGGGCGTTAGTGACAGACGCAAAAGAATCACTGGATTCTATTCCGGCCTGATTGAGAACCGACAGATGATTAGCCTATGCTGTGACAAAGCATCAGGGACGTATTTTCACTGAGAGGATGGGAGGTAGCCACTGACAATGGTGAAACCCTACATACAGCTTGCCATGGAAGGAGCCTTGCGTGTTTGATGAAGAAGACAGTAGGAAAGCAGAGATTCGGAAGATGGAGCATCTCCAAGCCCCAACCTATTTTCCATTACTGCAAAACAAGTACCTTTTTCATGTTCTTTTGCTTTTTACAATCAATCCTGATAATTTCTGATATCCTGACTAAGATTTACAAGATAACCATAGCTTGCTTCAAGCCGACAATCTCCGTGGGATCGACCCTTGCTCACGCAAGGTATTATTTGGACGACCCAGTGCACTTGCTGGTTAGTTGTGCGGGATTGCAAAAGTGTTATTGCAATTTCGTGCACCAGTGCAATTAGACATCTTCTACTATGGGCTTACAAAAAAAGCTCAGATTTCTCTAGATCACTCAGCTGGTGGATCTATACATATGAGAAAAACAATTGAAGAAGCCCAAGAACTCATTGATACAGTTGCCAGAAATCAGCATCTGTACCTAAGCAGTGAATCTTCCATGAAAGAAGAAGCTAAAACAGTAACTGCTAAACTCAATCATGTAGATCAGGCTAATGAATTCAATCAGTAATTAGACTTTCTAACCCAGCAGCTAGCCAAATTCAAGGAAATACTACAAGAAACAAGAATGGCTAACAGGAATATGAAAGTACAGTTAAAGCAAACAGAAAAGCAACTGTCAAAACAAATAGCAGAAGAATGCCAAGCAGTGCAATTAAGAAGTGGGAAAACATTAAATACCTCACTTCAAAGTAGCAGGAAGCCAAGAAATGAACAAATGGCTACTCAAAATCCCTCTGAGGACAATCAGAGCCCAGAGAGGAATAATGCTGGCGCTGAACGCCCAGATCATGCTCATTCCTGGCGTTCAACGCCAGAAACAAGCATGAATCCGGAGTTGAACGCCCAAAGGGAGCTCAGTTCTGGCGTTCAGACGCCAGTAACAAATAAGGAGTTGGCGTCTAACACCACTCCAGCTTCCAGCCCTGGCATTCAAATGCCAGTGGGGGATCAGTCACATACAAGTGCTGATAACAACCCTTCTAAAAAGGCTTCCCAACCCACTTCTGTAAGTAATAAATCTGCAGCAACTAAGGTTGAGGAATATAAAGCAAAAATGCCTTATCTTCAAAAACTCTGCCAAGCAGAACAGGATAAGCAATTTGCCCGCTTTGCAGACTATCTCAGGACTCTTGAAATAAAGATTCCGTTTGCAGAAGCACTTGAGCAAATACCCTCTTATGCTAAGTTCATGAAAGAGATCTTAAGTCATAAGAAGGATTGGAGAGAAACTGAAAAAGTTTACCTCACTGAAGAATGCAGTGCAGTCATTCTGAAAAGCTTACCTGAAAAACTTAAAGACCCAGGGAGCTTTATGATACCATGCACATTAGAGGGTAATTGTACCAAGCAAGCTCTATGTGATCTTGGGGCAAGTATCAACCTAATACCTGCATCTATTATCACAAAGCTTGGTTTGACTGAAGAAGTCAAACCAACCCGGATATGTCTTCAACTTGCTGATGGCTCCATTAACCATCAGGCGTGATTGAAGACATGATTGTCAAGGTTGGGCCATTTGCTTTTCCCACTGACTTTGTGGTGCTGGAAATGGAGGAGCACAAGAGTGCAACTCTCATTCTAGGAAGACCTTTCCTAGCAACTGGCCGAACCCTCATTGACGTCCAAAAAGGGGAAGTAACCCTGAGAGTCAATGAGGAGGAGTTCAAGTTGAATGTTGTCAAAGCCATGCAACATCCAGACACCCCAAATGACTGCATGAGTGTTGATATTATTGACTCTCTGGTAAGAGAGATCAATATGACTGAGAGTCTCGAATCAGAGCTAAAGGACATCTTTAAAGATGTTCAGCCTGATCTGGAGGAATCAGAGAGAATAATAGAACCTCTAAAAATCCCTCAGGAAGAGGAGAAACCTCCTAAACCCGAGCTCAAACCATTACCACCATCCTTGAAATATGCATTTCTGGGGGAAGGTGATACCTTTCCTGTAATCATAAGCTCTACCTTAGAGTCACAGGAAGAGGAAGCACTAATTCAAGTGCTAAGGACACACAAGACAGCTCTTGGGTGGTCCATCAGTGATCTTAAGGGAATTAGCCCAGCTAGATGCATGCACAAGATCCTATTGGAGTGTGACGCCAAGCCAGTGGTCCAACCACAAAGGCGGCTGAATCCAGCCATGAAGGAAGTGGTGCAGAAGGAGGTCACTAAATTACTAGAGGCTGGGATTATTTATCCTATTTCTGACAGCCCCTGGGTAAGCCCTGTCCAAGTCGTCCCTAAGAAGGGAGGCATGACAGTGGTTCATAATGAAAAAAATGAACTGGTTCCTACAAGAACAGTTACAGGATGGCGTATGTGCATTGATTATAGAAGGCTCAATACAGCCACCAGAAAAGATCATTTTCCTTTACCATTCATAGACCAGATGCTAGAAAGACTAGCAGGTCATGAATACTACTGCTTCCTGGATGGATATTCAGGTTATAATCAAATTGCAGTAGATCCCCAGGATCAGGAGAAAACAGCATTCACATGCCCATCTGGAGTATTTGCATACAGAAGGATGCCATTTGGCCTGTGCAATGCACCTGCAACCTTTCAGAGGTGCATGCTCTCAATTTTCTCTGATATGGTGGAAAAATTTCTGGAAGTCTTCATGGATAACTTTTCAGTATTTGGAGACTCATTCAGCTCCTGTCTTGACCATCTAGCACTTGTTCTAAAGAGATGCCAACAGACTAACCTGGTTTTAAATTGGGAAAAATATCACTTTATGGTGACTGAAGGAATTGTCCTTGGGCACAAAATTTTGAACAAGGGAATAGAGGTGGATCAAGCTAAGGAAGAGGTAATTGAAAAATTACCACCACCTGCCAATGTTAAGGCAATTAGAAGCTTTCTGGGGCATGCAGGATTCTATAGGAGGTTTATAAAGGATTTTTCAAAAATCGCCAAACCTCTGAGCAACCTGTTAGCTACTGACACGCCATTTGTCTTTGATAAGGAGTGTCTGCAGGCATTTGAGACTCTGAAAGCTAAATTGGTCATAGCACCAATCATCTCTGCACCAAACTGGACATTGCCATTTGAACTAATGTGTGATGCCAGTGACCATACCATTGGTGCAGTGTTGGGACAAAGGCATGACAAGCTTCTGCACATCATTTACTATGCCAGCCGTGTTCTAAATGACGCACAGAAGAACTATACAACCACAGAAAAAGAGCTACTTGCAGTGGTTTACGCCATTGACAAATTTAGATCCTATTTAGTAGGATCAAAAGTGATAGTGTACACTGATCATGCTGCTCTCAAATATCTACTCACAAAGCAGGATTCAAAACCCAGACTTATAAGATGGGTGTTGCTTCTGCAAAAGTTTGATATAGAAATAAGAGACAAAAAAGGGACAGAGAATCAGGTAGCAGATCACCTGTCCCGAATAGAACCAGTAGAAGGGGCGTCCCTCCCTCTTACTGAGATCTCTGAAACCTTTCCGGATAAGCAACTCTTTGCCATCCAGGAAGTGTCATGGTTTGCTGATATTGCAAACTACAAGGCAATGAGGTTCATACCCAAAGAGTACAGTAGGCAGCAATCAAAGAAATTGATCACAGATGCAAAGTACTATCTTTGGGATGAACCATATCTCTTCAAGAGATGTGCAGACGGAGTAATCCGTAGATGTGTACCTAAAGAAGAAGCGCAGAAGATCCTATGGCACTGCCATGGATCACAGTATGGAGGACATTTTGGAAGTGAGCGAACAGCCACAAGAGTCCTCCAATGTGGCTTCTACTGGCCTACTCTCTATAAAGATTCCCGAGTGTTTGTACTTAATTGTGACAGTTGCCAAAGATCTGGCAATCTGCCTCACAGTTATGCCATGCCTCAACAAGAAATCTTGGAGATTGAGTTGTTTGATGTATGGGGTATTGACTTCATGGGACCTTTTCCACCATCATACTCAAACACTTATATTCTAGTGGCAGTGGATTATGTATCCAAATGGGTGAAAGCTATTGCAACACCCACTAATGACACTAAAACAGTGTTAAAATTCCTCCAGAAACACATCTTCAGCAGATTTGGTACCCCTAGAGTATTAATCAGTGATGGGGGCACTCATTTCTGCAATAAACAGCTTTATTCTACTTTGGTTCGTTATGGAGTTAGCCACAGGGTGGCCACTCCATATCATCCAAAGACTAATGGGCAAGCTGAAGTCTCAAATAGAGAAATCAAAAGAATCCTGGAACGGACTGTAATTAACCGTAGAAGGGATTGGGCAAGAAGCTTGGATGATGCTCTGTGGGCATACAGAACAGCATTCAAGACCCCTATAGGGACCTCTCCATACCAGCTTGTGTATGGAAAGGCATGTCACTTGCCAGTGGAACTGGAACACAAGGCCTACTGGGCAACCAGATTCCAGAACCTTGATGCCAAGTTAGCTGGAGAAAAACGATTGCTCCAGTTGAATGAGCTTGAGGAATTTAGACTCAATGCTTTCGAGAATGCAAAAATTTACAAAGAGAAAGCAAAGAGATGGCATGATAAGAAATTTTCATCCAGAGTCTTTGAGCCGGGGCAGAAAGTTCTGCTATTTAATTCTAGGCTCAAATTATTCCCCGGAAAATTAAAATCCCGGTGGAGAGGTCCATATGTGATTACAAGTGTATCACCATATGGATACGTAGAACTTCAGGATAATGACTCTAACAAAAAGTTCATTGTTAATGGACAGAGAGTTAAACATTATCTTGAAAGCAATTATGAGCAAGAATGCTCAAAACTGAGACTTGATTAAAGCTCAGTAATAGTCCAGCTAACGACATTAAAGAAGCGCTTGCTGGGAGGCAACCCAGCCATTCACAAAATTTAATTTTATTCGTTTTGGTTAATTAATTGATTTTTACAGGTATATGTCAAAGTATCTTCAAAAGGTAAAATAGCAATTGATTGAATTCACAGAGTTACAGGGGAATTTGGAAGCTCACTGGCGTGAAAAAGCCAGTAAGAAATGTTTTGGGAGGTGAACGCCCAAAAGAAGCATCCACTGGGCGTTCAACGCCAGTAAGGATAGCCATCCCGGCGTTGAACGCCAGAAAGGAGCATCTTCTGGGCGTTGAACGCTAGAAAGAAGCTCCTTCTGGGCGTTTAACACCAGAATTACAGCATCCTGGGCGTTTGACAAAGGACTTCCTGGCGTTCAACGCCAGATAGAAGCAACAGCTGGGCGTTGAACGCCCAGGAGAAGCAGCAATTGGGCGTTAAACGCCCAAAACATGCAGCATTTGGGCGTTTAACGCCAAAATGGTGGGGAGGAGGTAAAATTCGTTTTTCTTCACAAATTTTCTAATTTTTATGTTTCAATTCATGATTTCTTGCATAAACATGTTTCAAAATATCATCCTTCAATTCCAAAAATTTTAATCCTAATTTCTAAAAACCCTAATTTCTAAAATCCCTTTTTCAAAAATATCAAATGTATCTTAATTCATAAACACAAATCTTTTTCCAATCCAAATCTTTTTCAAATCTTTTTCAACTCATCATATCTTTTGGATTTCAAAATTGCCTCTCCCTCTATTCCTCTCCTATCCTTTATTTTGCTTGAGGACAAGCAAACCTCTAAGTTTGGTGTGATTTGCCATGATCACTGAGCTAAAACTCATCAAGATCATGGCACCTAAGGGAACAGGAAGAGCAAGGGTGTAACTTAAAGGTACTGAAGCATCAGAACTTATCTCTTGAAGGACCAAGCACCCCACAGACTAGAGGAACATCCACTTCCCAAAATACAGGTTGTTAAGTTCTAATTTTAAGTTTTAACTCTGTGATAGTATTATTATAGAAATTTACCTTAGAAGTTATATAGGAGTAGTAGTAATTAGCATGTCTATTTTGGTTTTATTTCCAATTAAGTTATAATTTATTTTTCTCATCATCATCAAACATGAATAAAATAGTAAATTTTTAGAATAAAGAGGCAATTGAATTTTTTTCGAGTTCTTAATAAGGAAAATTCTAATTATTTATATGTGGTGGCAATACTTTTTGTCTTCTGAATGAATGCTTGAACAGTGCATATTTTGGATATTGAATTTTATGAATGTTAAAATTGTTGGCTCCTGAAAGAATGATGAACAAGAGAAATGTTATTGATGATCTGAAAAATCATGAAATTGATTCTTGAAGCAAGAAAAAGCAGTGAAAAAAAAACAAAAAGCAAAAAAAAAAGCCAATAGCCCTTAAAACCAAAAGGCAAAGGTAAAAAGGATCTAAGGCTTTGAGCATTAATGGATAGGAGGGCCCAAGGAAATAAAATCCAGGCCTAAGCAGCTAAATCAAGTTGTCCCTAACCATGTGCTTGTGTCATGAAGGTCCAAGTGAAAAGCTTGAGACTGAGTGGTTAAAGTCGTGATCCAAAGCAAAAAGTGTGCGCTTAAGAGCTCTGGACACCTCTAACTGGGGACTCTAGCAAAGCTGAGTCACAATCTGAAAAGGGTTCACCCAGTCATGTGTCTGTGGCATTTGTGTATCCGGTGGTAATACTGGAAAACAAAGTGCTTAGGGCCACGACCAAGACTCATAAAAGTAGTTGTGTTCAAGAATCAACATACTTAACTAGGAAAATCAATAATACTATCTGAATTCTGAGTTCCTATGGATGCCTGATGACAAGTCATCATATACCCATTTTTCAAGCTAATTTCACTTGTTTTGTTAGCATTTATGCACTTTCTTGCATCCTAAGTAAGTGATTTGGAGTGAAAATGCATAACTTCTATAAATCAAGCAACCACTATGAAATTAATGATAAATCATGAGGTTTAAGCTAATTTTAATTGCATTTTAATTGATTTATAAGCCTCTTGAATTTAGTGATACTTTGAGTGGTTGTTTTGGTTTATTTTAGGTGAAGAAAAGAAAAGAAAATGAAAAGCGTGGCCTAAGAAGCGTGGCCTAAGAAGCGTGACACAAGAAAAGGAAAGCGTGGCCAAAGAGAAGAGAAGCGTGCCGCAACTCACAGTGGAAGCAACCTTGCCCTCCACAAGGGCAGACTGCCCTCTAGGAGGGCAGCATCAAGTGACCAAACAAAGAAAAGGCAACCTTGCCCTGCCCACTCCAAGGGCAGAGCACAAAATGGTGCCTTGGAGCAAGGAGAAGCAAACTCTGCCCTGCCCTTGTGGAGAGCAGGATCGGGCTCCATGAGGAAGAAAATCAAGGAGAAAATATCAACTATGCATGCTACAAGGTTCGAACAAAGAACCATGAGGAAGCCAAGCCTTGAGACCCACTACCGTGCCAGGAAGCCAAAAAAATAAAATAGCGTGTTTGCACTCTCCCAGGATCGAACCCAAGACGTGAAGGAAGGACCCTGCCCTGCCCTTGGCGCAGGCAGGGCAGCAATTGAACTAGGCGCACCAACTTTGCTTCCTGGCGCACCAAGAACGCTTCCTGGCGCACCAAGAACGCTCCCTGGCGCACCAAAACCATTCCTGCCCTGCCCTTGGCGCGGGCAGGGCAGCGTCCCACGCACCAACGTGCATCGCGCGCATGCGCGCGTTCCTCATCTGGCAGCACCAAGCGCACGCATGCCTCACGTTCTGGCGCACCAACCTTCCCGCCCTGCCCTTGGCGCGGGCAGGGCAGCCTCTGGCGCACCAACCTCGTGCCAAACGCGCACCACGCAGCACCAAGACGCATCATGGCCGCACCAACTCCAAGCACCAAGCATCAATTTTCTGCCCTGCCCTCCACAAGGGCAGGGCAGCCTCCTGGGAGTGGATTTCATGGGCCGGAAATTCAAATTAAATTCCCATTTTAATTCATTTCTTCACCAATTCAAAAGCCCATCCAAACCCCATTATCCAAGAATAGAAAGTGTATAAATAGTAGTTAGTTTGATGTAATTAGGACCTTGATGCTCACTTTTGAATTTTTACTTTTACCTTGGCTTTTGAATTTTCACTTTCACATTCCTTTGGAGCTTTGACTCTCTTGGAATTGTTCTTGAGAGAATTGGCCGAGACTTCAGAGGATCAAGGGAGAATTGATTGATCTCCTTCCTCAATTCCCTTGGGCAATTCTACTCTTCTGTTTTCTGAGTTGTGGATGTGTGAAATTGGGGAAATTCTGTCCCAATTCCCATTCTAGCTCTGTTTAAAGTTGTTTTCTGCATAATTCACTTTGAATTCTGTTCTTCTATTGCTTCTTCTTTCATTTTCTGTCAATTGCTTAGTAACTTCAGATCTGGGAAGGAAATTGGGTTTTAGGCTCTGCTACCTAAGCCCTTGGGATCCTGAGATCACTTTTGGTTCTTCTGTGAACCTTTACTGCACTTTAATTTCCTTGCTGTTTAAATTTCTGTTTGCTTCCAATTCAATTTCTGCTACCTTCATTACTGCAATTTACTTTTTCTTCGTTTAGATCCTGCAATCCCATTCCTCAATTCCCTTTTACATTCAAGCAATTTACATTACTTGCCATTTAAGTTACTGCAATTTACCTTTCTTGCACTTTAAGTTTCAGTTATTTAGTTTCTTGTTCTTTAAGATTCTGCAATTTTTTTTCTTGCTCTCCAATTTACTGCCCATTTCCCTTTCCCCCTTTACATTTACTGTCATTTACTTTCTGTTAAACACAAATCACTCAACCAACACTTGATTTGCTTGACTAAACCACCACTAAGCTAAAATTGCTCAATCCTTCAATCCCTGTGGGATCGACCTCACTCTTGTGAGTTATTATTACTTGATGCGACCCGGTACACTTGCCGGTGAGTTTTGTGTTGGATCGTTTTCCACACATCAATGCCAATCATTCTGAATTTCAAAGGATAAAGTAAGATGCCAAAACTGTTTGGAAGCAAAAAGCTACTAGCCCCGCTCATCTAATTAGAATCTGAGCTTCACTTAAAACTCTGAGATATTATTGCTTCTTGATTTCTTTTTATTCTCTTTTATTCATCTAGTTGCTTGGGGACAAGCAACAGTTTAAGTTTGGTGTTGTGATGAGCGGATATTTTATACGCTTTTTGGGGGTAATTTCATGTAGATTTTAGTATGTTTTAATTAGTTTTTAGTAAAATATTATTAGTTTTTAGGCAAAAATCATATTTCTAGACTTTACAATGAGTTTGTGTATTTTTCTGTGATTTCAGATATTTTCTGGCTGAAATTGAGGAAGCTGAGCAAAAATCTGAGTTAGAAAGTAGACATTCAGAGCTTTCCAGCAATATATAATAGTTCATACTTTGCACGAAGATAGATGACGTAAACTGGCGTTCAACGCCAGTATCATGCTGCTGTCTGGCGTCCAGCGCCAGAAACAGGTTACAAGCTGGAGTTCAACGCCAGAAACAGGTTACAACCTGGCGTTGAACGCCAAAAACAGCCCCAGGCACGTGAGAAGCTTAAGCCTCAGCCCCAGCACACACCAAGTGGGCCCCAGAAGTGGATTTCTGCACTATCTATCATAGTTTACTCATTTTCTGTAAACCTAGGTTACTAGTTTACTATTTAAACTACTTTTAGAGATTTACTTTGCACCTCATGACATTTTAGATCTGGAATTTGTACCTTTTGGCAGTATGAGTCTCTAAACCCCATTGTTGGGGGTGAGGAGCTCTGCAGCGTCTCGATGAATTAATACAATTACCTTTGTTTTCCATTCAAACACGCCTGTTCCTATCTAAGATGTTCATTCGCGCTTAAACATGAAGAAGGTGATGAGCCATGACACTCATCACCTTCCTCAGATCCATGAACATGTGCCTGACAACCACCTCCGTTCTACATCAGATTGAATGAGCTTTTCTTAGATTCCTTAATCAGAATCTTCATGGTATAAGCTAGAATTGATGGCGGCCACTCTTGAGGATCCGGAAGGTCTAAACCTTGTCTGTGGTATTCCGAGTAGGATTCACGGATTGAATGGCTGTGACGAGCTTCAAACTCGCAATTGCTGGGCATGATGACAAACGCAAAAGGATCAATGGATCCTATTCCAACATGATCGAGAACCAACAGTTGATTAGCCGTGCTGTGACAGAGCATCTGGACCATTTTCACTGAGAGGATGGGAGGTAGCCACTGACAATGGTGATACCCTACATACAGCTTGCCATGGAAGGAGCCTTGCGTGTGGAAAAGGATTTCAATGAAGAGTTGAAGTTCAGAGGACAAAGCATCTCCAAAACCCCAACATATTCTTCATTAATAAAGTAACAATTACTTATTCCAAACACTTTTACTTCTTACAATTAAATCCAAATAACCTTATTGACATCCTGACTAAGATTAACAAAATAAACATAGATTGCTTCAAACCAATAATCTCCGTGGGATCGACCCTTACTCACGTAAGGTATTACTTGGAAGACCC
Organism: Arachis stenosperma; assembly: GCF_014773155.1. Classification (NCBI taxonomy): domain Eukaryota; kingdom Viridiplantae; phylum Streptophyta; class Magnoliopsida; order Fabales; family Fabaceae; genus Arachis; species Arachis stenosperma. The sequence goes on along the minus strand of NC_080382.1, from coordinate 44,920,006 downwards.
AGCGCACTTGCTGGTTAGTTGTACGGATTGCAAATTCGTGCACCAGCGATCGTGTCAGTCATGCGGCCGCGTCGCTGCTTCTTCGCTCTTGGCACGCGGTCGCGTCATCCATGCGGTCGCGTGGATGCCAGTTTCTCCAAAAACTTCGTTTTACGCTTTCCTTCCATTTTTGTATGTTCCCTTTTCCATCCTTTAAGTCATTCCTACCTTAGAAGATCTAAAACTACTCAACACACTAATCATGGTATCGAATGGAAATAAAGGTAATTAAAATAATTAATTCTAAAGCATAGAAAACATGTTTTTCACATACATCACATAATAAGGAAGAGAAAGTAAAACCATGCAATTAATAGGAATAAGTGGGTGAAGGATTGAATAAATCACTCAGATTAAGCACAAAATATATCATAAAATATTTGTTTATCATAGAGCTCTAGAAATCCAAAATGGCAGAAAAGAAGAATCCATGCTAAAAGTACAGAAAAGCAAATATACAGAGAGTAGTTATCAAAAGTGCCAAGCTTCTCTATAGTTCAAAACTACTCCTATATATACTACTCCTCTTGATCTTCTAGTGAGTTCTTCAAGTCTTGGATGTGGGCTCTGGATCTTGAGTTGAAGCAGTTCTAATCTTTAGTGGGCCTAGCTTGCAGAGAAGTATGAATTAGGCATGGGCGTTAGTGAGATTAACGTTAAGTGACATTGTGGGTTCGAGAACGTTAGTGGCAATCACTTTTTCCACTAACGTCCCACCCTCAAATACCTCACGTTGACTCCAACGTTAGTGGCACTAACGTGACCACTAACGTTGCCTTCTAAATCTTTGCTAACGTTATTGGGACTCACTTTTCCCAATAACGTTGGCTTATACCCCTTTCGCAAGCGTTATTGGGACTCACCTTTCCCAATAATGTTGCTATGTGCCTTTTATCCCTACGTTAGAGTTCACGTTAGTGTAACTAACGTGGCTCTTACCGTGGATATGCTTCACCTTCGAGAGCGTTAGTGACACTTACCTTTGTCACTAACGCTCCAAATGCCTCTATTCTCCACGTTAGAGTTCACGTTAACTAAGTTAACGTGGCTCTTAACGTGGTAGTCATGCCATCTTCCAACGTTAGTGACAAAGGTGAGTGTCACTAACGTTGGCTCATCAATCCTCAACTCCACGTTAACTCTCACGTTAGTGGTCTTAACGTGACCACTAACGTGGGCAATGCTAGTTGATCCAACGTTAGTGACAAAGGTGAGTGTCACTAACGTTGGCGTTGTTCTTCTCTTCTACGTTAGAGTTCACGTTAACTTAGTTAACGTGACTCTTAACGTAGCTCATTGCCAAGTCTTGGAACGTTAGTGGTGTTCACGTTTACCACTAACGTTGGAGTAGAACGTTAGTGGTGTTCACGTTTCCCACTAACGTTGGAGTTCTCTTTTGTCTCCACGTTAACTACCACGTTAACTAAGTTAACGTGGCAATTAACGTGAGCTATTGATGGCTTCACTGGCGTTATTGGTGATCACTTTTCTCATTAATGTTGCAAGCTATTTGCCATTCCACGTTAGTGTTCACGTTAACTAGATTAACGTGAGTACTAATGTGGTTCTTCCTTGCTTCCTTTGTCCTGAAATCAAGCAAATAAAGTGCATCAAAGCTCTAGCCAAAGTCATGAGATTATGCATCATCAATTTATCATGCAATTCTAGCAAAATCCTCATGAAATCATATGAAATTCACAATAGTTGCTTGACTCAAGGCGTAAATGTATTTTCATCCAAAACTTGCCTTATTCACTAAAAAAATACATGAAACTACCCTAAAACAGTAAAGAAAGGGTCAGTGAAACTGGTCTAGATGCCCTGGCATCACAACACCAAACTTAAAGCTTGCTTGTCCCTAAGCAAGTACTGAAGCATAGGAAGAATGAAATGAAAGAACAAGAAGATAATATAGAAGTAAAATTCCTGGTTTATGGGGTTTCATGCATAGCAACTTAGGTTCTTTCCTTTTTAGGTTTCAAGCCTTTATCAATTCCTTAGTCACTTTCTTGATTGCATCCTTTGAGATCCTTTCTTGTTGATCCTTCCTTCTTTTTCAAAGTTTATTACCTTCTTCTTTTGGCTAAGTGCTCTGTAAGAGGGCGACTCTTTATGATAAGCTTTCAGCCAACACTCCCGAACCAGTTGGTTCAAGGTGTTAGGTGTTAAGACACCCCTAAAGACTTACTCCCTCAAGTCTCTTTCCCTCATACATACACACCACAGGCACATGGTTTGTTATTTTTCTTTCTTGAGACCTTGGTGTCCAGCACCTCTTTGGGTTACTAAGTGCTCTGTAGCAAAGGTTACTCTTGATATTGGACTTTCAGCTGATAATCCCGAATTAGTTAATCCAAGTTACCAACTGATAAGGCACCCCTAAAAGCTTATTCATCCAAGTATATCCCTTGCATATAAACACCACAGACACATGCCTAAATTTTGAAACCCTTGGTGCCTAGCATTGTTTCTTATTGTGTTTCTTTCTTTTTCACTTTTCTTATTGCGATCTTAGTGTTGAGTTTGTCTCATAAGATGTGTTTCAAGCATAGGACTTGGGATGGATAGTTGCTTTCTTTCCTTGTGGTGGACGAAATTGTGATCACTTGTTATTTGTTTATAAAGGATGTATACTCTTATGGCACTGTTTATTTTTTTCACAACTCCGTTCAACTAACCAGCAAGTGTACTGGGTCGTCCAAGTAATAAACCTTACGTGAGTAAGGGTCGAATCCACAGAGATTGTTGGTATGAAGCAAGCTATGGTCACCTTGCAAATCTCAGTTAGGCGGATTAAATATTGATTTATGGGTTTCGAAAATATAAAAAGAAATAAATAATAAAAAGGATAGAAATACTTATGTAGATTCATTGGTAGGAATTTCAGATAAGCGGAATGGAGATGCTGTAGAGCTCTCGGACGCCTGCTCTCCTATTCCTCCTACTCAATCCTTCTTACTCCTTTCCATGGCAAGCTTTGTATAGGGGTTCATCATCAACTGTGGCTACTTTCATCCTCACGGGAAAATATCCTATGCGGCTGTCACTCGCACAGCTAACCAGTCTGGAGGCATCACCCATGGTTGATGGCTACATCCCATCCTCGCAGTGAAAGCTAATGCTCACGCACTCTGTCACAGTACGGCCAATCACCGGTTGGTTCCCTCCCCTACTGGAATAGAATCCATTGATTCTTTTGCGTTGTCACTACGCCCAGCAGGTTACAGGTTTGAAGCACGTCACAGTCATTCATTACCGGAATCCTACTCGGACACCACAGACAAGGTTGGACTTTCCGGATCCTCATAAATGCCGCCATCTCTCTAGCTTATACCACGAAGATTCTATTGGGGAATCTAAGAGATACACATTCAAGCTTGTGTTGCATGTAGAACGGAAGTGGTTGTCAATCACGCGCGTTCATCAGTGAGAATGATGATGAGGGTTATTTACTCATCACATTCATCATGTTCTTGGGTACGAATGAATATCTTGGAATAAGAATAAAAGAGGAATTGAATGAAAGAAAGTAGAACTTCATTAATCTTTGAGGTACAGCAGAGCTCCACACCCTTAATCTATGGTGTGCAGAAACTCCACCGTTGAAAATACATAAGCAAAGGGTTCAGGCATGGCCGAATGGCCAGCCCCCTAAAACGTGATCAATGATCTCCTAAGATGAAGAATAAAACAAAACTGAGACCAAAGATGTCTAATACAATAGATAAGTGTCCTATATATACTAGACTAGCTACTAGGGTTTACATGAGTAAGTAATTGATGCATAAATCCACTTCCGGGGCCCACTTGGTGTGTGCTTGGGCTGAGCTTGATCAATCCACGAGCTAAGGCAATTCTTGGCGTTGAACTTTGAGTTATGACGTGTTTTGGGCGTTCAACTCCGGATCATGACGTTTTTCTGGCGTTTTACTCCAGACAGCAGCATGAACTTGGCGTTTAACGCCAAGTTACGTCGTCATTCTTCGAATAAAGCATGGACTATTATATAATGCTGGAAAGCCCTGGATGTCTACTTTCCAACGCCGTTGAGAGCGCGCCAATTGGAGTTCTGTAGCTCCAGAAAATCCATTTCGAGTGCAGGGAGGTCAGAATCCAACAGCATCAGCAGTCCTTTTGTCAGCCTTTTTCAGAGTTTTGCTCAAATCCCTCAATTTCAGTCAAAATTTACCTGAAATCACAGAAAAACACACAAACTCATAGTAAAGTCCAGAAATGTGAATTTAACATAAAAACTAAGGAAAACATCCCTAAAAGTAGCTTGAACTTACTAAAAACTATATAAAAACAATGCCAAAAAGCGTATAAATTATCCGCTCATCACAACACCAAACTTAAATTGTTGCTTGTCCCCAAGCAACTGAAAATCAAATAGGATAAAAAGAAGAGAATATACTATAAATTCAGAAATATCAATGAATATTAATTATAATTAAATGAGCGGGACTTGTAGCTTTTTGCTTCTGAACAGGTTTGGCATCTCACTTTTTCCTTTGAAGTTCAGAATGATTGGCTTCTCTAGGAACTTAGAATTTCGGATAGTGTTATTGACTTTCCTAGTTTAAGCATGTTGATTCTTGAACACAGCTACTTATGAGTCTTGGCTGTGGCCCTAAGCACTTTGTCTTCCAGTATTACCACCGGATACACAAATGCCACAGACACATAACTGGGTGAACCTTTTCAGATTGTGACTTAGCTTTGCTAGAGTCCCCAGTTAGTGGTGTCCAGAGCTCTTAAGCACACTCTTTAGCTTTGGATCACGACTTTAACCACTCAGTCTCAAGCTTTTTACTTGGACCTTCATGACACAAGCACATGGTTAGGGACAGCTTGATTTAGCCGCTTAGGCCTGGATTTTAATTCCTTGGGCCCTCCTATCCATTGATGCTCAAAGCCTTGGATCCTTTTTACCCTTGCCTTTTGGTTTTAAGGGCTATTGGCTTTTTCTACTGCTCCTTCTTTTTCTATATACTCTTTTTAGCTCCATTTTTTTTTCGAATGCTTCTTCTTTTTCACTGCTTTTTCTTGCTTCAAGAATCAATTTCATGATGTTTTTCAGATCATCAATAACATTTCTCTTTGTTCTTCATTCTTTCAAGAGCCAACAATTTTAACACTCATCAACAACAAGATCCAAAGACATATGCACTGTTCATTCATTCATTCAGAAAACAAAAAGCATTGTCACCACATCAATATAATTAAACTAAATTCAATAATAATTTCAAAAATTATGTACTTCTTGTTCTTTTGAATTAAAACATTTTTCTTTTAAGAGAGGTGAAGGACTAATGGATTTTATTTCATAGCTTTAAGGCATGGTTTACACACTAATGATCATGAAAGAAAGACACAAAACATAGATAAACATAATAATTAAAAACCGAAAACAGAAAGAAATAAAGAACAAGGAATGAATCCACCTTTTAGTGGCGTCTTCTTCTTGAAGGACCCATGATGTTCTTCAACTCTTCTATGTCCCTTCCTTGCCTTTGTTGCTCCTCCCTCATTGCTCTTTGATCTTCTCTTATTTCTTGGAGAATGATGGAGTGCTCATGATGTTCCACCCTTAATTGCTCCACATTATGGCTCAAATCTTCTAAGGAGGTGTTAAGTTGCTCCCAATAGTTGTTGGGAGGAAAGTGCATTCCTTTAGGCATTTGTTGATGATACACTTCCTCATGTTCTTCTTGGAGGCCGTGAGGAGCTTCCCTTGTTTGCTCCATCTTTTTCTTGGTGATGGGCTTGTCTTCTTCAATGGAGACATCTCCTTCTATGATAACTCCAGCTGAGTAACATAGATGGCATATAAGGTGAGGGAAGGCTAGCCGTGCCATGTATGAAGGCTTGTCAGCTATTTTGTAGAGTTCATTGGAAATGACTTCATGAACTTCCACCTCCTCTCCAATCATGATGCTATGAACCATGATGGCCCGATCCACAGTAACTTCAGATCGGTTGCTTGTAGGGATGATGGATCTTTGAATGAACTCCAACCATCCTCTAGCTACAGGCTTGAGGTCCAGTCTTCTTAGTTGGACTGGCTTGCCTTTGGAGTCTACTCTCCATTGGGCGCCTTCCACACATATGTCCCTAAGGACTTGGTCCAACCTTTGGTTAAAGTTGACCCTTCTTGTGTAGGGGCGTTCATCACCTTGCATCATGGGTAAGTGAAACGCCAACCTCACATTTTCCGGACTAAAATCCAAGTATTTCCCCCTAACCATTGTGAGATAATTCTTTGGGCTTGGGTTCATACTTTGGTCATGGTTCCTAGTGATCCATGCATTAGCATAGAACTCTTGAACCATCAATAATCCGACTTGTTGCATGGGGTTGGCTAGGACTTCCCAACCTCTTCTTTGGATTTCATGTCGGATTTCCGGATACTCATTCTTCTTGAGCTTGAAAGGGACCTCAGGGATCACTTTCTTCTTTGCCACAACATCATAGAAGTGGTCTTGATGGCTCTTGGAGATGAATCTCTCCTTCTCCCATGACTCGGAGGAAGAAGCTTTTGCTTTCCCTTTTCCTTTTCTTGAGGAAACTCCGGTCTTAGGTGCCATTGATGGTGAATGAAAATCAAAAAGCTTAGGCTTTTTACCACACCAAACTTAAAATTTGCTCGTCCTCGAGCAAGAAAAGAAAAGAAGAGTAGGAGAAGAAGAAGAAAATATGGTAGAGAGGGAGAAGAGAGGGTTCGGCTATGTGGGAGAATGTGGGTTTGTGTTGTGTGAAAATGTAAAAGAAAAGAAGGGTATTTATAGGGAGGGGGGAGGGTATAGGTTCGGCCAATTTGGGTGGGAATGGGTGGGAAATTAAATTTGAATTTTATGGAGGTAGGTGGGGTGTATGGGGAAGAGGAGGTTGATGTGAATGGTGAATGGGGTAATTGGGAGGAGGAATTGAGGTGATTGATGAAGAAGATGTTGGGAATTGTGACATGGGGAATCACATCACAAAAACTAGGATTGGGAAGTAAGGTGGGAATATGTTAGGTGGGGATCCTGTGGGGTCCACAGATCCTGAAGTGGGGATCCTGTGGGGTCCACAGATCCTGAGGTAAAAACAAATACCATTCCTTCACCCTATAGGCATGTAACATGCCTTCATGCATCATTCTGGCGTTCAAACGCCCATTGGTGCATGTTCTGGGCGTTAAACGCCCATGTGATGCTTGTTTCTGGCGTTGAACGCCAGTTTCAAGCTTGTTTCTGGCGTTCAGCGCCAGATTGTCCTCTGTGTGCGCATCCTGGCGTTAAACGCCAGGATGTAGCTTGTTTTGGGCGTTCAGCGCCAGAAAGATGCTCTGTTCTGGCATTGAACGCCAGCCAGATGCTCCTTCTGGGCGTTGAACGCCAGCCCGTGCGTCCTCCAGGGTGAAAAATTTTTTCTTCTTTTTGACTCTGTTTTTAATTTTTTTGATTTTTTCGTGACTCCTCATGATCATGTACCTAATTAAACACAAAAATAAACAATAAACAAAATAAAATAAAATTAGATAAATAAAATTGGGTTGCCTCCCAACAAGCGCTTCTTTAATGTCAATAGCTTGACAGTGGCTCTCATGGAGCCACATGGTGATCAGGTCAATTTAGTGTGTAGTCCCAACACCAAACTTAGAGTTTGGATATGGGGTTTGAACACCAAACTTAGAGTTTGGTTGTGGCCTCACAACACCAAACTTAGAGTTTGACTGTGTGGGCTCTTCTTGACTCTGAACTGAGAGAAGCTCTTCATGCTTACTCTCTTTTGTCACAGAGGGATGGCCATGTGCCTTAAACACAAGGTAGTCCCCATTCAATTGAAGGACTAACTCACCTCTGTTGACATCTATCACAGCTCCTGCTGTGGCTAGGAAAGGTCTTCCTAGGATGATGCATTCATCATCTTCCTTCCTAGTGTCTAGGATTATGAAATCAGTGGGGATGTAAAGGCCTTCAACCCTTACTAGCACGTCCTCCACTATTCCATAAGCTTGTCTTATGGACTTATCTGCCAATTGTAATGAGAACAAGGCAGGTTGTACCTCAATGATCCCCAGCTTCTCCATTACAGAGAGTGGCATAAGATTTATCCCTGACCCCAGATCACATAGAGCTTTTTCAAAGCTCATGGTGCCAATGGTACAAGGTATTGAGAACTTGCCAGGATCTTGTTTCTTTTGAGGTAGAGTCTTCTGAATCCAAGTATCTAGTTCACTAATGAGCAAGGGAGGTTCACTTTCCCCGGTCTCATTACCAAACAGCTTGGCATTCAGCTTCATGATAGCTCCTAAGTATTGAGCAACTTGCTCTCCAGTCACATCTTCATTCTCTTCAGAGGATGAATATTCTTCAGAGCTCATGAATGGCAGAAGGAGATTTAAAGGAATCTCTATGGTCTCTAGATGAGCCTCAGATTCCTCAGGATCCTTAATAGGAAACTCCTTCTTGCTTGAGGAACGTCCCAGGAGGTCTTCTTCCCTAGGATTTTCGTCCTCCTCCTCCCTTGTGCATTCGGCCACTTTGATTAAATCAATGACCTTGCACTCTCCTTTTGGATTTTCTTCTGTATTACTTGGGAGAGTACTGGGAGGAGTGTCAATGACTTTCTTACTCAGCTGGCCCACTTGTGCCTCCAGATTTCTAATGGAGGATCTTGTTTCATTCATGAAACTGAAAGTGGCCTTTGACAGATCAGAGACTATATTGACTAAATTAGAATTGTTTTGTTCAGAATTCTCTGTCTGTTGCTGAGAAGATGATGGATATGGCTTACTATTATTCAGCCTGTTGCGTCCACCATTGTTAAAACCTTGTTGAGGTTTTTGTTGATCCTTCCATGAGAAATTTGGGTGATTTCTCCATGATGAGTTATAGGTGTTTCCATAAGGTTCACCTAAGTAATTAACCTCTGCCATGGCAGGGTTTTCAGGATCATAAGCTTCTTCAGAAGCTGCCTCTCTAGTACTGTTGGATGCATGTTGCAATCCATTCAGATTTTGAGAGATCATGTTGACCTGTTGAGTCAACACTTTGTTCTGAGCCAATATGGCATTCAGAGCATCAATTTCAAGAACTCCTTTCTTCTGAGGTATCCCATTGTTCACGGAATTCCTCTCAGAGGTGTACATAAACTGGTTGTTTGCAACCATGTCAATGAGTTCTTGAGCCTCTTCAGGCGTTTTCTTCAGGTGAATAGATCCACCTGCAGAATGGTCCAATGACATTTTCGAAAATTCAGAGAGACCATAATAGAATATATCTAATATGGTCCATTCTGAAAACATGTCAGATGGACATCTCTTGGTCAGCTGCTTGTATCTTTCCCAAGCTTCATAGAGGGATTCACCATCTTTTTGTTTGAAGGTTTGAACATCCACTCTCAGCTTGCTCAGCTTTTGAGGAGGAAAGAACTTATCTAAGAATGCAGTGACAAGCTTATCCCATGAGTCCAGGCTATCCTTGGGTTGTGAATCCAACCATACTCTAGCTCTGTCTCTTACAGCAAAAGGGAAAAGCAAGAGTCTGTAGACTTCAGGATTAACTCCATTTGTCTTTACAGTGTCACAGATCTGCAAGAACTCAGTTAAAAACTGGTAAGGATCTTCAGATGGAAGTCCATAAAACTTGCAGTTTTGTTGCATTAAAGCAACTAGTTGAGGCTTAAGCTCAAAGTTATTGGCTCCAATGGCAGGAATGGAGATGCTTCTTCCATCAAACTTGGACGTTGGCTTTGTGAAGTCTCCAAGCATTCTTCTTGCATTATTATTATTTTCTTCTGCCATCTCTTTCTCTTGTTCGAAAATTTCTAGAAGGTCTCTTCTGGATTGTTGTAATTTAGCTTCTTTTAATTTTCTCTTCAGAGTCCTTTCAGGTTCTGGATCAATTTCAACAAGAGTGCCTTTATCCTTGTTCCTGCTCATATGAAAGAGAAGAAAACAAGAAAAGAAGAGGAATCCTCTATGTCACAGTATAGAGATTCCTTTATGTTAGTAGAAAAAGAAAGAGGTAGAAGAATGAAGAAGGAGGTTCGGTTTTTAGATGAAGAGAGGTGAAGAGAAGTGTTAGTAATTAAATAATTAAATAGAAGAAGAAAAGAGAAGAGAGAATTCGAAATTAATTTTGAAAAAGAGGTTAGTAATTTTCGAAAATTAGAAATAAAATGTAATTAAAATTAAAACATGAAACAATTAATTAATTAAAAAGAATTTTTGAAAAAGAGAGAGATATTTTCAAAAATTAGAGAGGGAAAAGTAGTTAGGTGGTTTTGAAAAAGATAAGAAACAAACAAAAAGTTAGTTAGTTGATTGAAAAAGATTTGAAGTCAATTTTTGAAAAAGATAAGAAGATAAGCAGTTAGATAAGATATTTTGAAATCAAATTTTGAAAAAGATAAAGTTTTTGAAAAAGATAAGATAAAAAAGATAAAGAGATTTTTAAGAAAAAGATATTTTGAAAAAGATTTAATTTTTAAAATTACTTAACTAACAAGAAACTACAAGATAAGATTTTAGAACTTAAAGATTGAACCTTTCTTAACAAGAAAGTAACAAACTTCAAATTTTTGAACCAATCACATTACTTGTTAGTTAATTTTCGAAAATATCAAATAAAGATAAGAAAAAGATTTTGAAAATAATTTGAAAAAGATTTTTGAAATTTTCGAAAATTATAAAGAAAATTGAAAAAGATATGATTTTTGAAAAAGATTTTGAAAAGATAAGATTTTTAAAATTGAAATTTTGACTTGACTTGTAAGAAATAACTAATTTTGAAAATTTTTGACCAAGTCAATCCCAAAATTTCGAAATTTTGGAGGGAAATAAGGAAAAGATATTTTTGATTTTTAAATTTTTAAAGAAAAACACAAAAATGACCCAAAACATGAAAATTTTGGATCAAGACACAAGATGCATGCAAGAACACTATGAATGTCAAGATGAACACCAAGAACACTTTGAAGATCATGATGAACATCAAGAACATAAATTTGAAAAATTTTTGATGCAAAGAAAATATGCAAGACACCAAACTTAGAAATTTTTAATGCATGGAAAGTATGAATGCAAAAATGCACATGAAAAACAACAAACAACACAAAACAAAAAATCATCAAGATCAAACAAGAAGACTTGTCAAGAACAACTTGAAGATCATGAAGAACACTATGAATGCATGGGATTTTCGAAAAATGCAAGAAAAATTTTTAAAAGCATGCAATTGACATCAAACTTAAAAAATTGACTCAAGACTCAAACAAGAAACACAAAATATTTTTGATTTTTATGATTTTCTAATTTTTTTGTATTTTTATTAATTATTTTCGAAAATAAAAGCTGGAAAAACGAAAAAAATAAAAGAAAAATTTTGAAAAAGATTTTTGAAAAGAAAATTACCTAATCTGAGCAACAAGATGAACCGTCAGTTGTCCATACTCGAACAATCCCCGGCAACGGCGCCAAAAACTTGGTGGACGAAATTGTGATCACTTGTTATTTGTTTATAAAGGATGTATACTCTTATGGCACTGTTTATTTTCTTCACAACTCCGTTCAACTAACCAGCAAGTGTACTGGATCGTCCAAGTAATAAACCTTACGTGAGTAAGGGTCGAATCCACAGAGATTGTTGGTATGAAGCAAGCTATGGTCACCTTGCAAATCTCAGTTAGGCGGATTAAATATTGATTTATGGGTTTCGAAAATATAAAAAGAAATAAATAATAAAAAGGATAGAAATACTTATGTAGATTCATTGGTAGGAATTTCAGATAAGCGAAATGGAGATGCTGTAGAGCTCTCGGACGCCTGCTCTCCTATTCCTCCTACTCAATCCTTCTTACTCCTTTCCATGGCAAGCTTTGTATAGGGGTTCATCATCAACTGTGGCTACTTTCATCCTCACGGGGAAATATCCTATGCGGCTGTCACTCGCACAGCTAACCAGTCTGGAGGCATCACCCATGGTTGATGGCTACATCCCATCCTCGCAGTGAAAGCTAATGCTCACGCACTCTGTCACAGTACGGCCAATCACCGGTTGGTTCCCTCCCCTACTGGAATAGAATCCATTAATTCTTTTGCGTTGTCACTACGCCCAGCAGGTTACAGGTTTGAAGCACGTCACAGTCATTCATTACCGGAATCCTACTCGGACACCACAGACAAGGTTGGACTTTCCGGATCCTCATAAATGCCGCCATCTCTCTAGCTTATACCACGAAGATTCTGTTGGGGAATCTAAGAGATACACATTCAAGCTTGTGTTGCATGTAGAACAGAAGTGGTTGTCAATCACGCGCGTTCATCAGTGAGAATGATGATGAGGGTTATTTACTCATCACATTCATCATGTTCTTGGGTACGAATGAATATCTTGGAATAAGAATAAAAGAGGAATTGAATAAAAGAAAGTAGAACTTCATTAATCTTTGAGGTACAGCAGAGCTCCACACCCTTAATCTATGGTGTGCAGAAACTCCACCGTTGAAAATACATAAGCAAAGGGTTCAGGCATGGCCGAATGGCCAGCCCCCTAAAACGTGATCAATGATCTCCTAAGATGAAGAATAAAACAAAACTGAGACCAAAGATGTCTAATACAATAGATAAGTGTCCTATATATACTAGACTAGCTACTAGGGTTTACATGAGTAAGTAATTGATGCATAAATCCACTTCCGGGGCCCACTTGGTGTGTGCTTGGGCTGAGCTTGATCAATCCACGAGCTAAGACAATTCTTGGCGTTGAACTTTGAGTTATGACGTGTTTTGGGCGTTCAACTCCGGATCATGACGTTTTTCTGGCGTTTTACTCCAGACAGCAGCATGAACTTGGCGTTTAACGCCAAGTTACGTCGTCATTCTTCGAATAAAGCATGGACTATTATATATTGCTGGAAAGCTCTGGATGTCTACTTTCCAACGCCGTTGAGAGCGCGCCAATTGGAGTTCTGTAGCTCCAGAAAATCCATTTCGAGTGCAGGGAGGTCAGAATCCAACAGCATCAGCAGTCCTTTTGTCAGCCTTTTTCAGAGTTTTGCTCAAATCCCTCAATTTCAGTCAGAATTTACCTGAAATCACAGAAAAACACACAAACTCATAGTAAAGTCCAGAAATGTGAATTTAACATAAAAACTAAGGAAAACATCCCTAAAAGTAGCTTGAACTTACTAAAAACTATATAAAAACAATGCCAAAAAGCGTATAAATTATCCGCTCATCACCTTGTTTGGTGAACTAACTTAGCTTACTAATCATCCTACCACAAACATTCAGAATTCACTTCACAAAATAACTCCACTCTTGTTCTTTTCATAACATTTTCTTTTTGATTAACTTAAAGGACAAGCATACAAGTAAGAAAGATGAAAGTGATCACCAGGGACATTAAGCTCAATAACCATTAATCTAAACAATGAAACTTAAATGCAAAATTGAAAATCCTAAGCTACCATGGAAACATGTTCTATTTCATACATGATTTTCCTTATTTAAAGCTTGAAAAGGTAGAGACAAAAAGGAACTCCACCACCTTTTACTCATGAGGTTGATCATGTCCTTTTGCTTCCTTGTCTTTCTCTTGACTACTTGACTCCCCCGCTCCTTTGCTCTTCCCAATTAATTTCTTCCAAAAGCCAGCGTCTTCCATTTTCTTTTTCAGTGTTTTCTTTTGTTGTTTCACCTTCACCTCCTCTTGCTCTGTTAAGTCCTTGCGATCTGCCTCATAATTTGGGATGGTAGGGTGCAAGTTATGCATATGCCCAGTCATATAGTTTAACTTATCCTGAGTGTTTATGCTAAATTCTTCTCGATGCAGCTGCCTTCTTTCGTTGAGCACACTGAATTCATTGAAGGCTTTCATTTGAACTTTCTGACGTTGGTTGAGTTCTTGGAGGAGTTTTTCTTGCCTTTCTTGCCTTTCAAACACTTGACTGATGGCTTGAGTGAGCTGAGAGTAATGCTCTTGTTGTTGCTCTATTAGCTATTTCTGCCATTCCCTTTGTTGATTCATCTAATTTGATAGCATTTCCTCCTGACGATCCATTCTCTGAGATTGAAAATGCAACTGTTGTTCTTGTCTTTTCATGTATATTCTTGATAAATCGTCAATGGCTCCTCGAATGTGACCCAAATTTATGTTGGTTGGATCATAGTACCCTTCTTGATGATATTCTGTTGATTGGGGTTCTTCTTGGAAAGGTTCTTCTTCCGGTTCTTCTCCTGATGTCGTCTTCCTTAGATGGGGTCTTTTATGCTGTTGAGCTGGTGTCACATGAGTTATGCGTTGAAGTGTAAGTGACCTCCCGAGACTTACCCAAATTGGATTACTGTCTCTGAAGACTACCTTGGCTTTCATGCATAATCTAAAGATGGTGCAGGGGTACCAAAGTCTAGCACCTGAATTACTCTTCTCTGCTGACTCTTGAATTCCCTCAGCTATGATTTTGTGCACATTGATGCCTCCACCCTTTATTAAGCAATGTACCATAGTAGCTCTAGCGATGTTGACCTCAGAATTATTTGCAGCTGGGAGGATAGATCGTCTCACAAGCTCAAACCATCCCTTGGCTTCCGGGATGAGGTCTCCTCTCCTGATGAATCGGGGCCTCTTATCTGAATACCTTTCCCAGTCAGATCTCACAATACATATGTCACCTACAATTTCTTCCAGTTCATCATTGTCGGGGCCATTGTTTATTCTTTCTTGATAACCGAGCTCAACAAAACGTGGTGATTTCAGTTGGAGAGCCCTTGTTATGGCATTGGGGCTGAAATTCACCTCTGTTCCTCTTACGTAGCTCTTGAAGGTAGGGGCCCTGGTCTTGTCTTCCTAACCACATTTGCATAGAATTCCTTGATGAAGGTTGCATTAATCCTTGTTTCCGGATTGGTGAGCTTTTGCCAACCCCTTTGCTCAATCTTCTCTCGAATTTGTGGACATTCATCTTCGTTGAACTGGAATGTTAACTCAGGCAGTAACTTTTTGTTCTTTATTCGTTCAAACTCGATCTCATGGAAGGCTGTTTTGAGTCTCACTCCATCGAAGGGGATGATCTCCAATGGTTCTTTCCTCTTTTGCCTCTTGGAGCTTGATGATGCCAAAAGTGAAAATTGGTTTGTGAAGGTGGTGAAGGATATGAGTTTAAAGATAGAGTTCGGTTGGTTTGAGGCAGAATGTGTCTTAAAGGAATGTATTTTGGGAGAAGGAAGAGAAGTGAGTTGGATGAATATTTGAGAAGGGCTAGAGTGGTGAGGGTTCCTTATATAGGCCGGTGGTGATAGTTGAATGGTGTAGATCAATGGCACGGCTTTGATAGTGGACGGTTGGGGTTTGGTACAAGGTGATCACAAGGATCATCATATCTATGAACTGATTGCTTCGGTTTCCAAGATGACCCTTTCTCATCCTTTCATGACAACATTTTCCAAGGGAGTCTCCTTGAAGACAAGTGTATAACCCCCTTAACTGAAGTGGCCGAACCTCCTTCCATTGGTTGTTTGACGTTAAGATTTTTGCTAGTAAAGAATTTATGAAAATATTCGCGTTGTAGATATAGCTTCTAAACTAACAGAAATCCCTTCGTACAAAAGTTTTGGTTGTCACAAGTAACAAACCCCTTTAAAATTGATAATCGAGTATTTAAACCTCGGGTCGTCTTCTCAAGGAATTGCAGGGAGGTATGTTCTTATTATTGGCTATGAAAAAGGTAAAATTGGGGTTTCTAGAATTTGGGCAATGGGCACAAGTATATTTTCAAAGCAATAAAAATAAATAAATAACTGTAAAATAAACTCTTGGCAAGGTATAAGAACTGGAAGTCCTATCCTTATCAATTGTGATGAGAATTGGATTTTAATCCCACTTAGTTAACCTTTACTAAACAAAGGAAGGTCAAGTGGACTAATTAATTTGATACCTAAATTCCTAGTCTTTCCTTTGGAAAGGCTAAAGTTATTGAAACTCAAATTAATTAGCAACTCTCAATTTCAACCACTGCTTTAATTGACAGCTCAAGCGTCACCAATTACTCAACCAAAGCCAAAAGGGTAACAGGAAAATCCAAATTATTTATATAAATAAAAGACAGCAATCATCAATCTGAAATATCTCAAATAACATTAATTAAGAAAATCAATCTAAACATGGAACATTGAAAAATAAATAAATACAATGAACCTGGGATTGAGAGTTACTCCTAAAACTAAGAGAAGTCCTGAATCCTAAATCCTAAAGAGAGAGAGAGGAGAGAACCCCTCTCAAAACTAGATCTAAATCATGGAAAGTGACAGAAAATTGCGAGACTCTCCCAATGGATGCATTCTTCCACTTCATAACCTCTGGTCTATGACTTCTGGGGTTGGATTTGGGCCAAAAAGGCTTCAGAATCCGCTATGAGCGTTTTCTGCAATTTCTGGTGCGTGGCCTCTGTCACGCGTCCGCGTGGGTCACGCGGTCGCGTCATTTGGAGTTCTCCTTGTCACGCGGTCGCGTCCGTGTCGTATGCGATTTGCTCAAGTCGCGCGGTTGCGTCAGTCATACGGCCGCGTCGTTGCCTCTTGCTTCTGGCACGCGATCGCGTCGTCCATGCAATCGCGTGGATGCCAATTCCTTCAGAAACTCCATTTTGCGCTTTTCTTCCATTTTTGCATGTTTCCTTTTCCATTCTTTAAGCCATTCCTGCCTTAGAAGATCTGAAACTACTCAACACACTAATCATGGCATCGAATGGAATTAAAGGTGATTAAAATAGTTAATTTAAAAGCATAGGAAACATGTTTTTCACATACATCACATAATAAGGAAGGAGAAGTAAAACTATACAATTAATATGAATAAGTGGGTGAAGGATTGAATAAATCACTTAGATTAAGCATAAAATATATCATAAAATATGGGTTTATCAACCTCCCCACACTTAAGTAATAGCATGTCCTCATGCTATGTCCAAGGTAAAAAGTAAGGTTTTGAAGTGGTTGAATGCCATGCAATGCAATTCTAATCTAAATGTAACTAACTAAATGCATGATGCAATTCTAATTTTATTCATCTCATATATAAAGCTTACATGTAGTTAAATCAATTCACATTCTCAAGGATTCATATATATATAGCCAACTTTAGATAGTGATAAAGCACTTTTACAATTGAGATGAAAAAAAAAATTTATAAACTCGCAAGACAATTAGTAATTTAAACAGAGATATATGTTAATGAGTTAGTGAACCCTCACTGGATTTTGTGTTTACTCTCTAATCACTCAGTGTTTATTGGGTTAATCACTCTATTCTTGTTTTTATCCTTACTTTCTATAACTTTGTTTTTCATCTAACCAATCAACAATCATAAAATATAGACATACCAAAAATCATGAGGTCTTTTATTAAGGTTGTAATGGGGCCAAGGTAAAGGTAAGGGTATATGTATAAGGCTAAGTGAGCTAATGAGTGAATCCTTAATTAGTCTAAGATCTCACCTAACATACATACTCAGTAAAACAAAACTTCTTTACCTATTTTCCCATATTTTCCCACTTGTTGTTACATGCCCATATTTTGTTCTTATACCATGTGCATTTGCTTTAATTTTGCAAAAAATTTTTTAATGCACATGGTAATTAATTATTTTAATTCCACATGAGCATGTTTCCCAAAAATTCTTAATTTCTTTTCAATTTTTCTACCCTTGTTTATGTCATCCATGTTCCCATAAAGTTTCCCCACACTTAATTAATTACACAACTTTCTATCTTAAGCTAACCAAGGATTCAACTTGGGATTTTAAATTTGTTTTTCTGCTTAAGGCTAGTAATGTGGTTATAGAACAAGAGGGGATTAAAAGGTTCAAAGGGCTAACAAGGATGGCATAAAAGGTAGGCTTTATTTGGGATAGTGAGTTAAAATCAAACAAGGCCTCAATCACTCTCTTGGTATGTATCTATATTCTATAACTTGACATATAGATTAAAACAAATCAAAGAACACCAGAATAGAAAAGAAGAGCGGAACACACAGGAATAAAATATTATGGTTTAAATGTAACCATACAATTAAGCTCAAAACTCACAGGCTGTATGTTTTCCAACTCATAAATCATATATCACTCATGTATGTCATGGAGGTTTAGTTAAAATTTCTCATTATTCTCATAAAAAAATTGTTTTAGGTGGCTTTTAAGGTTTTAGTGTTTCTCCTTGATGAAATGCTGTTAACTAACTAACATGTAATGCTATATATACAAGGTGTGGATTGTTTATAACTTTGTTAAAGTCTCTAGCTTACTTTCTTTTTATATTATTCAA
The DNA here is from genome assembly GCF_014773155.1 of Arachis stenosperma. Classification (NCBI taxonomy): domain Eukaryota; kingdom Viridiplantae; phylum Streptophyta; class Magnoliopsida; order Fabales; family Fabaceae; genus Arachis; species Arachis stenosperma. The sequence continues at coordinate 44,901,661 of NC_080382.1, read as the reverse complement.
TTTAAACTAGGTTATCTTTATGCTAAAAAGGGTAAGCTATACTAATTTATCCACTAATAAGTCAGAATTGCAAACTAAACTAAATAACTGAAATATGAACTAAAGATGGAAAATGCAGAGATAGAGTAGAAATACATAAAAGTAGCAATGTATAAGTACTCAAAAAATAACAATAAAAAGAAAAATATAGAAAAATATCCAGGATAAAAGAAAAAGAGATGTAGTGGTTCACCAAAATAAAACGCCAGAGATAGCGACCTCCCCACACTTAAAGTGAAGCATCGTCCCTGATGCTCAGTCAAGCCAGGTGTGAAGGGGTGTCATCACTGATAGGGATGGTAGCTGGAGGCTCTGTGGTGGTGGTGGGTTGAGGGTCTGGCTGCTGTAGAGGAGGTGCGGACTAGATCGGGATCTCAAGATCTGCGGCCTCAATCTGATGTGGAACCTCTGCCTGGGGAGTAGCCTGCTCTGTGCCTGCCTGCGGATGGGTCTCCTCCTGGTGCTCATCTGCCTCCTCCTCTGATGGCTCTGATGGTGAGTCAGGCTCGGAGGGGATGTCACTGCCCTATCGGATCATCAGCTTCAAATGCTCATAGCGGCGCCGGTTACGGCGCTCCATCTGATCAAGCTGTCGAAATAAGCGGTGCACGAGGTGGTAGACGGGCTCTGAAGCAGGTGGGGGTGCAGTGGTGGCAGCAGGGGCAGCTGTGGATGAAGAGGGTCGAGCAGACGGTGGGGCTGTCTCATCAGTAGCAGTGAAAGGTGGTGGTCTGTAGCCCAAAGCCAGGAAGTTTCTACTGTGAAAAATGATCTTCCTGCAGTCCGCAGCCGGTGGTCTCTCATCGGCATCCTCCCAAGGCACGTCAGCTCGACGGCCTAGCTGTGTAACCAGATAAGGAAAGGGAAGAGTGCCTCGGACGTGGACCCTGGCCATATAATGCCGGATAAAGCGTGGCAAGTACAGGTCCTTACCCTCCATCACACACCATAGGAGGGTGATCATAGCAGCTGGAATCTCTGTCTCATGAGTACTCGGCATCACATAATTACTCAGGATCTGATGCCATAACCGAGCCTCATCATTTAGGTACGCCCTCTTGATTCCCTTGGGCAAGGTGGTGTCCTGACCCATCTCCTAAGGAACAGTCGGGTCCAGGGCTATCCTTGCCTTGACAGCATCCCAATCAAACCTCAAGAAACGCATGTCCTCCTCAGCCTCTTTGAAACCATCAGGCTGATCGGACTTAGGTGGGAGCTGTAGGATGTCCTCTATGGCCTCTTCAGTGACCAGAATCTACTTGCCCCTTAGGTGTACTGCATCTAGGGAAGTCAAGAAGTAGTTGCAGTAGAATTCTCTTACCCAAGATGCATTAACCTCAGCCAAATTTCTCTCTAGAAAGAACCAGCCTCTTTGTTTGATTTGCTCAGTGGTGTATAGCTGGAGTTCTCCTGGGATCTTCAGAGTCCTCTCCAGGTACAGGTTCCTAGAGGTTGCAAACACCGGGTACTTCAGCTCACAATACCGGTTTGCAAATTTTATTGGATCATTTGCAGGGAGCAGCTGGTCAGCTTTTTCCTGCTGTGTAAAGTTCTTCTCCCAGCATGAAGAATCATGCATTAAGTCAATGATGGACTGGGAGGAATCTCCTCTTTTGCGCTTGTCAGTAGCCTTGCCTTTTCCTTTTCTCTGTGAGGTAGACATCCTAAAAAACAGAAAACCAGGAAATATAAAAATAGGAAAACAAATTGGCAATTAAACAAAGAAAACTCAAAGCGGCAAAGGAGAGTAGAATGAGGTAAATGAGTTAGGTAAATGTGCATTAAGGATTGTATAGCAGTTTAAAAGTCTGAAAGGAATAATTTACAATCCAAAATGTATTAGAATTCAAGTTAAATAGAAAAATTGTCATTATGCCATGGTTAAAAAGTTAGAGGAAAGTGAAAAGTCAGAAAAGAGATTATAAAAAGTTAGTATGGTTAGAATTTGAAAAAGAAGTTAGGAAATTAAAATTAGTGAGTCAGTAAAATGTGGGTAAAGTGGCATAAAGAAAATATTCCATGTAACAAGGATTCACAGGTAGGAATAGAAGTAACTCAGAACCAAACAAGGAAAACAATTGGATGCTGATTCAAAGAGATATAAAGAAGAATTGGAATCAGAGCATCACGGATGCAGTTTATAAACCAGGAAATCAAAGAGGATAATAAAGCATGCCCTGGCATTCATGAAATGGTTCGGGTAAAGCAGAGTAAAACAGAGTTCAAAATGCCAAACCAAAACATGAATGAAAATATTTTATAGAAATTTGGGCAGCATTCCGGCTAAATATGGATTATCCCAGAAAATAAACAGCAATCAAAGCAGTTCATATTAATTAAAAAGTCAAGCTGCAGGTACATATATATAATATAAACATGAAAAGTCAATGTAAAGAGCAACAATATACAAGAAATACAGCATATGAACAAGATTACAGTAACAGCAGATTTGCAAATATGATCAAACAGACGCAAGAATGGTGCAAATAAACAGACCTAGATCCACTAACCACATCCTAGGCTACCTAACAACCTAAAATCCACTACAACATGCATATCTAACTAGCCTAAACATGAACATAAACGGAAAAATTAAGAAAAACTACGAATGGAGAAAAGGGTTTGCGTGTTGCGGAACCTGGTAGGCGAAGAAGGAGAGTGGGGCAGAGAGGTGGCTAGGGGTAGGTGAAGGGGTGGTGTTGCTGGTTGAAGGGCGGTTGCGGTGGGGCGATGGCGGCGGCGTGCGGTGGCGCAGAGGTGAGCAGTGGCGGAGGAGGATGGGAAAAGAAGAAAGAAGAAGAAAGAAGGGAGGAGGAGAGAGGGGGGTAGACGGCGGCGGTGTCTGGGTGGTCAGCGGCTTCTGGGTGGTGGTTAGGTGGTGTCAATGGTGGCTGGGTGGCGGTGGAGGATAGAGGAAGGAGAGAGGGGCAAGAGGGTGGAGGGGTGGGCGCGCGATTGATAGGGTTCGCGTGGCTGGGGGGTTATATTTTGAAACTCACGCGGCCGCATGGGGCACGCGGTCGGTGGTAGGGGTGAAAAATGGGAGGGCGCGATCACATGGGAGGGGTATGAGAGGGGTGGACGCGATCGCGTGGGTCGCGCGATCGCGTCGCTGGAATTTGTGCTAGACGCACGATTCCAGCGTCGTTTCAGCGCAACTCTCTGTCTCCTTCTAGGGTGTTGTGCAGTCTATACGACGCGGTCGTGTCGCTCACGCGGTCGCGTGGAGTTGGTTATGTACATGTGACGCGATCGCGTCAGGGACGCGATCGCGTGGGTCTTTTGCGCGAAAAGCACAAGGGCAGCACGATTCCAGCCCAACTTTCTGGACGTTGGGGTTATACACCGATCTCCAGGGCACGCGATCGCGTGAGTGACGCGGACGCGTGGGGGTGTTTTATCGCAATTGACGCGGTCGCATGATTGATGTGGTCGCGTCGCACGCCTTTTTTTTTCAGATATGTAATTATGCAGTATGCAGAATGCAAAATGATATGAATGTTATGAGTAATTCCAGGTTCAATGAAAAATAAAATAAAACTTGAAAACAACTAAAACTAAATAAAAAATGAAAAATGAACGATCATACCATGGTGGGTTGTCTCCCACCTAGCACTTTTGATTAAAGTCCTTATGTTGGACGTTGGTCGAGCTTCCTATTATGGCGGCTTGTGTTTAAATTCATCCAGAAATCTCCATCAATGCTTGGAATGCCAATAGCCTCCGGGGTCCCAAACTAGGCATGTGAAGCTTCTGAGCAGCTTCAAACAGATTTTCAGGCTCCCGGGGTGATGAATATCAGAATATTTTCCAGGATCCCAAACTTTGGTTCCAAATCCACTTTCGTTTTGATCTATACTTTTCCATCTGGGCGGTTTGGAAATTAGATTCTCACCACGGTGACCAAACGTTCTCCGTGATCCACTCAATTGAGCATGATACCAATCCTTGCACTTCGAGTTGAAGCGTGGAACCTTATTGAACCTTGTGCACCGGCTCTGAGTATGAGCCATTACCCTTTTACTCTTAAAGCCACAGAGAGCTCTAACCTGACCATCTGTTTCAAGCAAACCATATTCAAGTGGAATATTGAAGATAAAAGACAAGGATTTTACCCACTTGTAGTTTGTGGTGGGCGGTAACGGCCTTGGGATAGGTGTTTCCAGTGGTTCTGTAAGTTCTACTCCCTTATAATCTTCTGTGAATTCTTCCACTTCAACCATCTCTTGATCAGAATCTTCAATTTCTCCCTCATCATCGCTCAAGTCATATTTTGGAGGTTGAGAAAGATCTACCTTAGCATCATCTTCATATTCACTCGGGGAAGATTCTTCTGTCTCAAAGAAATCAGTTGTGGATGCAAGTTCACCGCTAAAAGAATAGGACTCGTGATCATCATCATCAAGGAAACCTGTGTCCTGGGTTATTCCGTTCAGTTCTTCATAAGATATTTGCAGTGGAGGTGGTGCAAAATCCTCCTCAGCATCAATTGTAACATCCTTGACGGAGTTCTCCATAACAACCGACTCTTCTTCTTTTGCAATGATAGCTTTTTCTACTTGTTCTAGTACGAAGTTATGCTCTATGCTGTTCACTGGAGCTTCCAGCGTCTCCTTTGTACTGCGTTCTTCATTGGATTCTCTACATAAAGCCATGGCGGTCTGTTGAGGGGTTGAGCATCTGGAAGATAATTGTTTCAACTTCTCCACTATTGCTTGCTCCAGTTGATGAAGGAGTGCAGTACATTGTTTCATTGATTCTTCGAGGCTAACCTGTGATTCTGACTTTGATGGATATGGGTAATATGTATGGCGGAGTGGTGGTTCTTGGGAGTAATTGGATTGGTATTGGGGCGGATAAGGATCGTATGGTGGCGAATGGCGAAAAGAAGCTTGTGAGTGTGGTGGTTCGAGGTCATGTTGAGAGGATGGTCTATAGGCACGGGGTGGGGCCTGTTGGTAGTTACAAGGTTGTCCACCATATCTTTCAGCTGGGTATGCATTGTAGAATGATCGTTGTCCATGATATCTTGGAGGGTGTTGTTGCCTAAAGGGTTGATTAGATCCTCTTGACTGCATCCATCCTTGATTGGTCTGACCTTGATGCATATTCCTGCTGTGGTTTCTATTTCCTTCAACAAAGTTAGAACTAAACTCAAAGCGAGAGGGGTGAGAATTCATAATAGCTATCAGAAATAAGGGGGAAAAAGAGAAAACAAATAAACAAGTAAAAGAAAAATATTTTTTTTTGAAAAATATTTACAATAACCAATAATAAGGCACACGTTTGCAATTCCCCGGCAACGGCACCATTTTTGACGTTAAGATTTTTGCTAGTAAAGAATTTATGAAAATATTCGCGTTGTAGACATAGCTTCTAAACTAACAGAAATCCCTTCGTACAAAAGTTTTGGTTGTCACAAGTAACAAACCCCTTTAAAATTGATAACCGAGTATTTAAACCTCGGGTCGTCTTCTCAAGGAATTGCAGGGAGGTATGTTCTTATTATTGGCTATGAAAAAGGTAAAATTGGGGTTTCTAGAATTTGGGCAATGGGCACAAGTATATTTTCAAAGCAATAAAAATAAATAAATAACTGTAAAATAAACTCTTGGCAAGGTATAAGAACTGGAAGTCCTATCCTTATCAATTGTGATGAGAATTGGATTTTAATCCCACTTAGTTAACATTTACTAAACAAAGGAAGGTCAAGTGGATTAATTAATTTGATACCTAAAGTCCTAGTCTTTCCTTTGGAAAGGCTAGAGTTATTGGAACTCAAATTAATTAGCATCTCCCAATGTCAACCACTGCTTTAATTGACAGCTCAAGCGTCACCAATTACTCAACCAAAGCCAAAAGGGTAACAAGAAAATCCAAATTATTTATATAAATAAAAGACAGCAATCATCAATCTGAAATATCTCAAATAACATTAATTAAGAAAATCAATCTAAATATGGAACATTGAAAAATAAATAAATACAAAGAACCTGGGATTGTGAGTTACTCCTAAAACTAAGAGAAATCATGAATCCTAAATCCTAAAGAGAGAGAGAGAGAGGAGAGAACCTCTCTCAAAACTAGATCTAAATCATGGAAAGTGACAGAAAATTGCGAGACTCTCCCAATGGATGCATTCCTCTACTTCATAACCTCTGTTCTATGACTTCTGGGCTTGGATTTGGGCCAAAAAGGCTTCAGAATCTGCTATGAGCATTTTCTGCAATTTCTGGTGCGTGGCCTCTGTCACGCGTCCGCGTGGTTCACGCGGTCGCGTCATTCGGAGTTCTCCTTGTCAGCGGTCGCGTCGGTCACGCGTCCGCGTCGTATGCGATTTGCTCAATTCGCGCGGTTGCGTCAGTCATGCGGCCACGTCATTGCCTCTTCGCTTCTGGCACACGATCGCGTCGTCCAAGCGATCGCGTGGATGCCAGTTCCTTCAGAAACTCCATTTTGCGCTTTCCTTCCATTTTTGCATGTTTCCTTTTCCATTCTTTAAGTCATTCCTGCCTTAGAAGATCTGAAACTACTCAACACACTAATCACGGCGTCGAATGGAATTAAAGGTGATTAAAATAATTAATTTAAAAGCATAGGAAACATGTTTTTCACATACATCACATAATAAGGAAGGAGAAGTAAAACCATACAATTAATATGAATAAGTGGGTGAAGGATTGAATAAATCACTCAGATTAAGCATAAAATATATCGTAAAATATGGGTTTATCATTGTTCCATCAATCTACTCCAATCCCCTCTTTTCATTTCCTATATAAGGCATGTTCGGTTGCTCGGATACCGGACGGTTCGGGAGGAATAGGGAACGCTTTGGTCACGATCGTGCTTGGGTCTGGTCTGCCGGGCTGCCGAGCTCTCGTTGTGGAAGGAGGGGGTGTCACCTGCAAAGAAACTCCGACGCTCTAGTCAGTTAGTGCGCAGGTGAGAAAGTGGGTAAATAGGGTATGTAAAGTACCTCCAGGGAAGGGTAAGTCCTTCCCTATTTATACCGTGTCAGAGGTGGGCCCTAAGTGGACAGGCCCATTTTCCTCGAAGCTTCCTCAACTATGTTGAGAGAATGGCGACGACGCGTGTCCAGGCACTGTGGCGAGCGCTGAGGACTCGACCGCTCGGGTCGGGTTCTCGATGGGTCGGGCCAACCCGTTCATGGTTTGGGCCGGACCGTGACAGTGCCCCCGCGCGCCGGTAATCAACCGCGCGGGCTGTTGGTGGCGAGTTGCTTCTGTCTTCGTAGTCGCTAGGTCAGTCGTCCGTGTGGGGTACGCACTACTCACATGCGTGCCCGTTCGTAATTCGGGGCATTCATTCGTCGCCTCGTTTCTCGTGCGGGGCATTGAATGCTCATAAAGAGTGGAAAAACCCATGTGTAAAGACTATTTTGCCCCCTGGCCTTTCGCGCTTCCCTACGGCAGTTTTAAATAGTTTCACATACTCTTCTTCAATTATTGTTTCTCCTACCCATTTTCGCCTCTCTTTTTCTGGCATTCCCCATCGTCCAAGGGCTCTACTCAGCATTCTCGCGTGTTTCGCTTCTTGCCAAATTTCCTCACTAATCCAGGTAATTTCCTTCTTCCTTCTGCCTTGATGGTTTTCTGCATGCTTGTTATAGGTGTCTGTTGCTTTTTTTATTTCCGTGGGTAGCAGCTTTTTGTTTTGAATATGGTATGCCAAGGGGGTTACCATACTGGACTTGGTTTTAACTAGTTTCCCTTCTAGCTATGCTTAGTTTGAGTCGTTGGACAGGTGGTATGTGGGTTTTTCCGGGCTCCCGGCCTCATGGACTAATCGAGTGGTGCCCCCACTGTAGGTATGCCTCGTGTTGTCAGCCGGGCTTTCACTTTCGCTCCGGGTTACGACCCGTATGCCTGGGTTGTTTCCGACCTCAGAGACTCCCCCAACCAGATGGGTGAGGAGGAACTCACGGAATTCCGTCAGGCGGAGTACCTATGTGGGGGTACCGACGAGGAGGCTAATTACGACGTGTATGTTCCTGCTCCTCACGAGCGGTTGTATGAGATAAACTTCAACGCCCCCCGGGTTGCCGACTGGATCTAGTTTTACAAGGCCATGTTCACCCAAGTAGGGGTCCGCATCTCTTTTTCTCCCTTCCAGATGAGCCTTCTTAAGCCGGATCTCAGTAGCGCCATCGCAATTGCATCCGAACAGTTGGGCTTCAATCCGCTGCTTCAAGATGGTGTGCGAGGACTTGGAGCTCCCGATCTCTGTCGACATCTTCCTATACTTCTTTAGTCTTACAAACCCTTCGAAGGAAGGGAAACATAAAAAGGGGTTCATGTCCTTCCGGTCTGCCCAAGGTCGGAGGATTTTTGGCTTGTTTGAGGACTTTTATCATGGGTTCAAGGACAAGTATTTCAAAGTTCGGCCGGTTAAGGGTCGTCACCCCTTTTGGTTGTCATTGGAAAGGGAGCGCCTCATCCCGACGTACTGGAGTTTCGGGGCGGGGTTCAATCCCTTCATCAAGGTTACCTACAAAGGGATGTCGGCTGTGGACCGCAAGGTAGCCGACATACTGTCGGCCATTTTTTGGGAGGAATAACGTGAATCCCCACCTTCTAATGGGTAGCCGCGAGGCCGCCTGAGATTATATCCGTGAGTTGTCTTTGTCGTGTCGTCGTTTCCGTGATTGTTTATTCTTGCCATTGTACTAATTGCTAACTTGTTTATTCCTTGTTTGTAGTGGGACTTTCTGCCGAAGTGATCGGCATGGAGAACTTGTTTCAAACTTTCCTTCAGGAGGATGACGCCGAAGAGGCCAGGGGACAATCGGCGACGGTCCTTGAAGTCGAGGCGACCCAGACGACACTCACACCTCCCGACGTTCCCGTGATCACGAGTGTTACCACTCCGACGTCCGCGCCCCCAATTCCACCGGAAGTGGTCGTTCCAGGACACTCGTCTTCTTCACGTAGGGAGGAGGAGGAGGAGCTGTCTGTTATTCCCACCCCCAAGAGACAGAGGTCGTAGTCTAGTCCCGAGGGGGCCCTTACGGTTATGGAAAGGAACTTTGATGCTGGAGCATTCATAGATGCTCAGCTGCTCCCTGGCACGGAGGAGCATTTCCATGGTACCGACCTCTCTGGGCAGGCACGATGGATGTACCGTACCTTCCTTCGCGGCGCGGCCATAGCCCGGAAGGCTGAGTTCGAGCTATCGGGTATGGCCTCGCTTCGTCGGAAGCTTGAGTCCTCGGTCGCCGCTAACAACAAGTATAAAACTCAAGTTGAAACACTCCAAGGGCAGCTAGTCGAGGCGGGGAATAAGCTGGAGGCCGCCGAGAAAAAGACTGCATCGGCCTAGGAGAAGTTGAAGGCTGCCGATGCGTCTGTGTCTCGTCTGACGGAGCAAGAGATGACCCTGAAGAGTCAGTTGAGTGCCACGCAAAGTTGGATGGCCACTTTGGAAAAAGAAAGGAACGACGCGGTTGCGGCTGCTAAGACTGCTCAGGACGAGGCCGACGTGTTCAAGAAAAGGCATAAGGAGGTCAAGGAGTAGGGCAAGAATGCGATTTTCATGACTGAGGAGGCCCTCAAAGCTCAAGTGAAGATTATTGCTCCTGATTTCGATGTGTCGGCAATTGGCGTCTTCAAAACCATCAAGGATGGGAAGGTTGTCGACATGCCGAAGAAATGATATTTGTAATTTTGAACTTTTTTGTTGAACCGTTGTTTGGATTGAAACTTTTTACGCCCGTTAGTGGGTTTGCCGATTTGTTTGCGCACATGTTTGATTTGCTTTTTATTTCGATGTGCGTTGGTTTGCTCGCGTTTGTCGTTAAGTCGGCACTTATTTGTGGTCGCGTTTTTTTTTCGTTATGGCCGTTTATTATGTCTTTGGCCTAGGGGGCTCCCGGGGTGATCAGCCCCGAGACCGTGTATCCTTGTTTGTACGGTGGTCGCTTAAGAGAAAGTAAACATGAAATAACAAAAGTATAGACAAGCATAACGAAAGTATAGACAAGCATAGCAATCAAAGCAAATCTTATCACTGTAACAAAGGTATTGAGGTGTTGTTGCAAAGTAAGTGACTTAGGAGTAAAACCTTCTTAAGTTATCTGCGTTCCATGTCCTCGGGATCTCTTTGCCATTGAGTTTTTCCAGCTTGTATGCGCCCTTGCCGATCACCTCTTTGACTCCGTAGGGTCCTTCCCAGTTTGCCGCCAGTTTGCCCTCTCCCGGAGTCGGCAGGCCGACGTCGTTGCGCCTTAGGACGAGGTCGTTTGCCTCAAACTCTCTTTTGAGTGCTTTGGCGTTGTAGCGCAGGGCCATTCTTTGCTTTAGCGCTGTTTCAGCTATGTGGGCCATCTCCCTGGCTTCATCTATCAGATCCTTCTCTACAGCTTCCTCTACTCTCTTCAGAAGTAGTCGTGGGCTCGGCTCCCCGATTTCCACGGGTATTACCGCATCTAGCCCATACGTTAGTCGAAAGGGGATTTTCTTAGTGGAAGATTGCTCGGTTGTACGGTAGGACCAGAGGACCGAGGCGAGCTCGTCGGCCCAAGCACCCTTCTTATTGTCCAGCCGCTTCTTGAGTCCCAGCAGGATGATCTTGTTTGCGGACTTGACCTGCCCGTTTGTTTGGGGATGTTCTACCGAGGAGAACCTCTGTTTTATGCCCAGGCCGGTGAGGAATTCTGCGAATTTCTTGTCGGTGAACTGTGTTCCGTTGTCCGAGATGACGGTTTCCGGGATACCGAACCTTGTTATCACCTGTCTCCACATGAATTTCCTGCAATTGGACGAGGTTATGCTGGCCAGCGGCTCGGCCTCTATCCATTTGGTGTAGTAGTCAATAGCGACTATAAGGTACTTGACTTGTCCGGGGCCAACTGGGAAGGGTCCTAAGAGGTCAACTCCCCATTGTGAGAATGGCTGGGAGGAAGTTAGCAAGCTAAGCTCGGAGGCCGGTGCTCTGTGGAAGTTGGCATTTTCTTGGCATTTGACACACTTCCTAACGAATTCTTTGGAGTCAGCCATCATTGACGGCCAATAGTATCTGGCTCGGATTAATTTTCTTGCTAGGGCTTTGCCTCCTATATGATGACCGCAGCACCCTTCATGGACTTTCCTGAGGACGTAATCCGTCTGGTCGGGGTGCAAGCATTTCAGCAGGGGGTGGTTGAATCCTTTCCTGAACAATTGTCCCTAGATGACCGCGTACCTGGATGCTTCCCTTCTCAGTTTCTTAGCATCCTTTTCGTTGTCGGAAAGTCTGCCGTTTTCTAAGAAGTCAGTGATGGGGTCCAACCACGAGGGGCTTAGCTTCAAGAGGTGCAGGGTGACTACCGGTTCTTTTATCATTCCCTAGATTAGAGATCGGTTGCCTTCTCCCGGTTTTGTGCTAGCCAATTTCGATAGAAGGTCTGCTCGTGTATTCCTTTCTCTCAGAACGTGGTGGATCGTGACTTCCTCAAACTTTCGGCTCAAAACCTTGACTTTTTCCAAGTACTTTTATAATAGCGAGTCCCTGGCTTGGTAGCTCCCGTTTATTTGGGAGGTGACAACCTGTGAATCGCTGCATATCTCCAACCTTGTTGCTCCGACCTCCGCTGCTAGGGTTAAGTCTCCTATAAGGGCTTCATATTCCGCCTGATTGTTCGAAACGGGGAATTCGAACTTGATCGACTATTCGTACACGACCCCGACCGGGCTCTCTAGGATGATCCCGGCGCCCCCGGACGTTTGGTTGGAGGCCCCGTCCACATGGAGCCTCCACCGTGTGCCCATTTCTTCGGTTAGTTCTCCCGTCACTTCTACCAGGAAATCCGCCATCGCTTGCGCCTTGATTGCTTGTCGAGGCTCGTACCGTATGTCGTATTGGGAGAGTTCGATGGACCATGTCATCATCCTTCCGGCCAAATCCGGTTTCTAGAGTACTTGCCGGATTCCTTGGTCCGTCCTTACGACAATCTGGTGACCTTGGAAGTACTGTTTTAGTCTCCTCGAGGTGGTCAAGAGTGCTAGAGCTAGCTTTTCCAGTTTGCTGTACCTTAGTTCTGCCCCTTGTAGGGCTCTGCTCACGAAATAGACTGGCTGTTGAGCCCGTCCTTCCTCTCGTACTAGAACCGCGGCCAGGGCTTCCCCTGTTATGGCGAGGTATAGGTATAGCGGCTCTCCGTCCTTTGGCTTTCCGAGCACAGGGGGTGCCGCCAGGATCTCCTTGAAGTGTCTAAAGGCTTCCTTGCATGCGGGCGTCCACTCGAACGCTATCCCTTTCTTCATGAGGTTAAAAAGGGGTAGGGCCTTTGTTGCCGATGCTTCGAGAAATCGGGATAACGAGGTCAGCCGTCCTGCCAACCTTTGGACGTCTTTGATGCAACCTGGGCTCTTCATCTGGAGTATCGCTTGGCATTTCTCCGGGTTAGCTTCTTCCCCTCTTTGGGTTATCATGAATCCTAGGAACTTTCCAGCTTCCATAGCGAAGGCACATTTGAGGGGATTGAGTCTCATGCCATATTGTCGGAGAGAGGTGAATACATTTGCCAGGTCATTCAGGAGGTCATCAGGTCGCGTTGTCATCGCGAGGATGTCGTCCACATAGACCTCTACAGTCTTGCCTATGAGGTCGTGGAATATCTTGTTCATCAGCCTCTGGTATGTTGTTCCTGCGTTTTTCAGCCCGAAGGGCATCACCTTATAACAGAAGGTTCCTTCTGGCGTTATAAACGCCGTCTTGTCCTCGTCAAGACGGTGCATCGGTATCTGGTTGTAGCCGGAGTAGGCGTCCATGAAGCTCAAATAGCGGTAGCCTGCCGCAGCGTCGACAAGTGCATCTATGTTGGGGAGGGGAAAACAATCTTTTGGGCATGCCTTGTTAAGGTCGGAGTAGTCTACGCACATTCTCCACTTGCCGCTGTGCTTTTTTACTACAACTACATTCGAAAGCCATGTCGAGTAGTCTAGTTCTCGTATGAAACCTGCTTCTTGGAGGCTGGCCGTCTGCCTGGCCACCTCCTCTGCCCTCTCCCGCGACATCTTTCGCCTCTGTTGGGCTACCGGGCGCGCATCCGACTTCACGGCCAGGTGATGCGACATAATTTCGGGGTCTATGCCCGGCATGTCGGCCGGTGTCCAGGCAAACAGATCCCCATTGACCCTGATCATTTCTACCAAGGGCTCCTTCAATTCATGTGGGAGGTTCCTGTTGACGAACGTGAACTTTTCCTCCGTGTCGCCGACCCTGAACCTTTCCAGGTCCCCTTCTGGTTCCGGTCTGGGCTTGTCGTCTACCCTGGCGTCTAGGTCAGCTAGGAACACCCCCGACGCTTCCTTAGCTTTCTTCCTTAAAGACAGGCTGGCATTGTCGCAAGCGACCGCCGCTTCCAGATCTCCCATTATGGATCCTACGGACCCATCGTCGGTAACAAACTTCATGACTAGAAGCTTTGTGTTGATTATCGCTTCAACATCATTGATCGTCTTTCTCCCTAAGATGATGTTGTAGGCTGTGAAATCTCGAAGAACCATGAATTCGGCCATTGCCGATCTCCGGCCCCGTGCCTGTCCCACAGAGATCGGCAGAGATATTACTCCGTCTGGCTTGATGAAGTGGTCACCTAACCCGATGACCCCGTGTTGTTGCGATGATAGGTCGGCGTCCCTTAATCCTAGAGCGTCGAACACATTGCGAAACATGATGTTCGAGTCTGCCCCCGTGTCAACAAGGATCCGTTTGACGAGGCCTGTTCCCACCCTGGCCGTGATGACCATAGGTGGGTTTTCGGGTGCCTCGTCAAACCATTGGTCTTCGGGGCCAAAGGAGACGCATGGGGGTCTCTTAGAACTTCGCATTGGGGCGGAGGAGACCGCCAGGATTCTGGCGTCTTTCTTGTGAGCTGACCTAGACCTCGGCGCGGAGTTTTTGGCGGTTACTACGTTTAACACCGTGAGGCCGTGGTCTTTGTCTTCTGGCTCTTGTCGCCGCTTTGCCACTCGGGTCTTGGCCTCTTCGCTGTCTTGGTCGCGTTGCCGTCTCTTCGGCTCCCGTATGAGATGGGAGAATTCAGAGAGTTTGCCATCTCTTATTGCTTGCTCTAATGCATCCCTCATGTCGAAGCAGTCTTGTATTTGGTGTCCGTAGCCCTTGTGGTAGTCGCAGTAGAGGCTCTTGTTCACCCCCCGTTCGATCCTTGAGTGGTCGGGGCTTCGACAAGATCCCTCTCTCGGCTATTTGCTGGTAAACTTCCACAATGGGAAGAGTGAGTGGAGTGTAGTTGGTGAACTTCCAGATCCGGGGAAATGATCTGTGTGCCTTGGTCGGCCCTCCCTCCTTGGCTTGTTCTTTGTGTCTCTCCCCGTTACCCTGTTGCCTAGGTTGATTGTAGCCGGAGTGCCGTTTATTGGCGGCCACGACCTGGCTGACTTCCTCGTCATTTATGTATTCCTTAGCCACCGTTTGGATCTCGTGCATCATCCAGACCGGTTTCGTGGTAAGGTGTTTTCGAAAGTCCTCGTTCAGGGGGCCGTTCGTTAGGCAAAGGCTGGCCACCGAGTCGGTTAGGCCGTCAATTTCCAAGCATTCGTCGTTAAAGCAATCTAGGTATTTTCTGGTCGGCTCCCCGGGTCTTTGGGTAATCCCCAGCAGGTTGATCGGGTGTTTCGCATTTGCTATCCGCATTGTGAACTGAGCCAAGAAGGCACGGCTGATGTCCGAAAATCCGTAGATGGACCCCTGAGGGAGGCCGTTAAACCATCGGATTGCGGGTCCGGCTAGGGTGACCGGGAAGGCCCGGCACCTCACCTCGTCCCCTACTCCCTCCAGATTCATTCTAGCCTCAAAAGCTGTGAGGTGTTCCAGAGGGTCTTGAGTTCCATCGTACCTCATGTCCGTCGGTTTGTCGAAGTGCTTTGGCAACCGGACTTCGAGGATGGATCGATGGAATGGGGTGGCGCCCATTATCACGGGTCGTCGTGTCCTCTCAGACCTCTCTTCCTTGTCTTCGCGACCTCGCCCCGTGTAGCACGTTTCCTTGCCTCGGGAGTAGATGATTGTGTCGTTTTGTCTTCTCGGGATGGGTGACTCTTCGCGAGTGCTCTCCGCTTCCGTTCGGGATGCGGAGGCGCGTCGTAGACGACTTCGGTAGGAGTCTCTCTCTTGGTTTTCATAAAATGGGGAGTAGCTTGGATCAGCGGTTCGTCGGTCGTGTTCCTGGTCGGCCAGCTGCCGTTCCAGGTTCTGGACCCTGTGGCGTAGCTCCTGCATTATTATGGCGCTGTCGCCGCCAGTTCCCCCGAAGGGTCGCGTCCTTGTGTGTGGTTCAGTGCGTTGTTGGGGGGACCTTCGCCGTCCTCTTAGCGAGGCGACGGAGGCTGCCCCTTCTGCTCTGGCTCCCCGGCCTTGGTCTCCGGGGCCAGGCACGACGTCCATTTAGGCGGTCCCCACAGACGGCGCCAATGTTCGGTTGCTCGGATACCGGACGGTTCGGGTGGAATAGGGAACGCTTTGGTCACGATCGTGCTTAGATCTGGTCTGCCGGGCTGCCGAGCTCTCGTTGTGGAAGGAGGGGGTGTCACCTGCAAAGACACTCCGACGCTCTAGTCAGTTAGTGCGCAGGTGAGAAAGTGGGTAAATAGGGTATGTAACATACCTCCAGGGAAGGGTAAGTCCTTCCCTATTTATACCGTGTCAGAGGTGGGCCCTAAGTGGACAGGCCCACTTTCCTCGAAGTTTCCTCAACTGTGTTGAGAGAATGGCGAGGACGCGTGTCCAGGCACTGTGGCGAGCGTTGAGGACTCGACCGCTCAGGTCGGGTTCTCGATGGGTCGGGCCAACCCGTTCGTGGTTTGGGCCGGACCGTGACAAGATAAAAGGAATACAAAAAGTTAATTGAAATTTTGGTGGGAAGATTTAAAATATGAACTAGCTATATATATATATATATATATATATATATATATATATATATATATATATATATTACTATCGCTATGATCTTCATGAAGACAAAACAATTGACTTCTTAATGCTCATATATGCACATTGGTGACACCAAACTTAGTTTGTAATCATGTGGTGTTTAAGGGTTTAATCAAGACTCTTAGCCCAAAATGACATAAGTTGTGTTCATGCCATCTTGATGTGCCTTGAACACCAAACTTGTTGTTCACTATATGTTGCATATAAGAGTTCTGTTAAATGTTTCTCAAAGTTGTTTTGAAATTCATGATCTTACTTTATTAACTAACACTAAAGAATTTAAAAGAGGGGATAAGAATCATGGGTTGCCTCCCATGAAGTGCTTCTTTAACGTCATTAGCTTGACGGTTGATCCTTGTCAAGGTGGCTGATAATGCTTGAAGTCTTCTCCTCTTGCAGTGAACCTATGTCCATTGGCTTTGTTGATAAGCTCCATATGCTCTAAGGATAGGATTTTGTTGATGGTGTACTGATGAGCGGATAATTTATACGCTTTTTGGCATTGTTTTTAGGTAGTTTTTAATATAATCTAGTTACTTTTAGGGATATTTTCATTAGTTTTTAAGCTAAATTCACATTTCTGGACTTTGTGTTTTTCTGTGATTTCAAGTATTTTCTGGCTGAAATTGAGGGACCTGAGCAAAACTCTGATAGGAGGCTGACAAAGGACTGCTGATGCTGTTGGAATCTCCCTGCACTCGAAATGGATTTTCTGGAGCTACAGAACTCCAAATGGCGCGCTCTCAACGGCGTTAGAAAGTAGACATCCAGAGCTTTCCAGCAATATATAATAGTTCATACTTTATTCGTAATTAGACGACGTAAACTGGCGCTCAACGCCAGTTCCATGTTACTGTCTGGAGTCAAACGCCAGAAACATGTCACGAACCGGAGTTGAACGCCCAAAACACGTTACAACTTGGCGTTCAACTCCAAGAGAAGCCTCAGCTCGTGGAAAGATCAAGCTCAGCCCAAACATACACAAAGTGGGCCCTCGAAGTGAATTTATGCATCAATTACTTACTCCTGTAAACCCTAGTAGCTAGTCTAGTATAAATAGGATAGTTTTCTATTGTATTAGACATCTGGGGACGATTAGTTCTCAGATCATGGGGGCTGGCCATTCGGCCATGCTTGGACCTTTCACTTATGTGTTTTCAATGGTGGAGTTTCTACACACCATAGATTAAGGGTGTGGAGCTCTGCTGTACCTCAAGTTTTAATGCAATTACTATTATTTTCTATCCAATTCGATTTATTCCTATTCTAAGATATTCGTTGCACTTCAACTTGATGAATGTGATGATCCATGACACTCATCATCTTTCTCACCTATGAACGCGCGTGACTGACAACCACTTTCGTTCTACCTTAGACCAGGCGCATATCTCTTGGATTCCTTAATCAGAATCTTTGTGGTATAAGCTAGAATTGATGGCGGCATTCATGGGAATCCGAAAAGTCTAACCTTATCTGTGGTATTCCGAGTAGGATTCCGGGATTGAATGACTGTGACGAGCTTCAAACTCCTAAAGGCTGGGCGTTAATGACAGACGCAAAAGAATCACTGGATTCTACTCCAACCTGATTGAGAACCGACAAATGATTAGTCGTGCTGTGACAGAGCATTTGGACCTTTTTCACTGAGAGGATGGGATGTAGCCATTGACAACGGTGATGCCCTACATACAACTTGCCATGGAAAGAAGTAAGAAGGATTGGATGAAAGCAGTAGGAAAGCAGAGATTCAACAAGAACACATCATCTCCCAACGCTTATCTGAAATTCCCACCATTGGATTACATGAGTAACTTTATCTTTATTTCCTGTCTATTTTATTTATCTTCTAAATATCTAATCCAATTACATTTGAATTCGCCTGACTGGGATTTACAAGATGACCATAGCTTGCTTCATACCAACAATCTCTGTGGGATCGACCCTTACTCACGTAAGGTATTACTTGGACGACCCAGTACACTTGCTGGTTAGTTGTGCGGAGTTGTGACAAAGTGAGATTCACATTTGAGAGCACCAAATCTTTGGAGCCATTGTTGATGATCACAATTTCGTCCACCATATACACTGGACGCAGCTGAGATGGAATAGTAGGGAGGTGAGGTGGTATAGATGGAAAGTATGTAGAGACCACTTCATCACCTGGCGAGAAATCTTCTGTAGGAATTTTCTTATTTTTCCATCCACTTGGGACTTTTTTTCTTGTGTCCGTGGATACCAGCTTGTTCTTTGTGATTTCCCTTTTGAGAAGAGTTTTGTTGTCTTTTTCATGTGATTTTTGTGGGTTTGGTTCCTTTTGGATTACACTTGGCTGTTGCTCCTTCTGATTACATTGGTTGTTGACCATAGGAGTCCTTATGTGTGGTGCTTGTGCTTCCTTGTTTGGCTCCTTCATCAGCTCATTGTCATCATGGTCTACATCTTGTGAGAGGTTGAAAACATTGAAAGTGAGCTGCTCGTCATGTATTCTCAGCACTAACTCTCCTCGCTCTACATCTATGAGTGCTATAGCTGTGGCTAGGAATAGCCTTCCCAGAATGATGGGGTAGATAGGGTTCTCATCCATTTCCAGGACAACAAAGTCTGTGGGAAAATAGTAGCTCCCAACCTTCACCAGGACATTTTCAACTACTCCTATTGCCAGTTTTTTAGTTTTGTCAGCCAATCTGATAATTACATTAGTAGGAATTAGTTCATTGATTTGGAGCTTCTTCATGAGGGAGAGGGGCATTAAGTTGATGCTTGCTCCCAAGTCACAAAGCCCTTTGTCAATCTTTGTTTTGCCTATAGCACAAGGAATGTGGAAACTTCCTGGATCCTTCTTCTTTGTGGGTGGCCCTGGTTGAATGAGAGCACTGCAATTTCTGTTCATCTTTATTGTCTGTCCACCCTTCAATGGACTTTTTCTGGCTAGTAGCTCCTTTATATACTTGATGTAGAAAGGCATTTGCTGGAGGGCCTTAATGAATGGTATATTTACATCAAGAGATGCAAACATATCGAGGAACCTTGAATACATTCTACTCCATTCATACTCCTCTCATCACTTGTGGTTATCATCTTACATTCCTCCCACCTTACTTTCTTTGTTTCTCCCCTTGGATTCTTCTCTGTGTCACTGGGAATTTGTTGAGATAGATACCCTACTTGGGACTCCAATCTCTTGATGTTTTCTCCTTGGTTTTCGATATTGGCTCGCACTTCTTCCTTAAACACCTTATTGTCTTGGACTTCTCTGCATAAGTTTTCAAGTAGAGCCTCAATCTTTGAGAGTCTATCATCTGTTAGAGATGGTGGGTTGAGATTAGGTGGTTGAGAAGGTTGGTTAGGTGGGTGTTGATAGGATCTTTGTGAGGTGTGTTGGTAAGTTGCATTATTGTTGGAGTTGAGGTTTTGGCGTCTCTGATCTTGACCTTAGTCTTGTTGATTTCCCCACCCAAAGTTGGGGTAATTTCTCCATCCAGAGTTGTAAGTTTTGGAGTATGGATCATGGATTTGTCTAGGTGAGTTTCCAACATAGTTGGCTTGCTCCCAGTCACCTTCTTCCCCTGTATTCACTCCTCCTTGAGCTGGTGATGAAGTGATGGCTGCTGCAACTTGGTTTTCCTTCACCTTCTTAGTAAGATCTGCTAGCTGCTTGGTGATCATCTTATTTTGAGCTAGCAATGCATCCATGTGGTTCAGCTCCATTACTCCTCTAGTGTTACTTCTTTCGGAGGCATAGAAGTAGTCATTTTCAGCAACTATTTCAATGACATCTATGGCTTCTTCAATGGTTTTTTTCTTGTTTAGAGAGCCTCCTGATGAATGATCTACAGCCTTCTTTGACTCATAGGAAAAACCTTCATAGAAAATGTGAAGTTGAACCCATTCATTGAACATATCTGGTGGGCATCTTCTTGTTAAGTCCTTGAACCTCTCCCATGCTTCATAGAGAGTCTCACCATCTTGTTGCCTGAAAGTCTGCACTTCAGCTCTCAGCCTATTGATTCTTTGATGAGGATAGAATCGGGCCAAAAATTTATTCACCACATCTTCCCAATTTGTTAAGCTCTCCTTTGGGAAGGATTCAAGCCATTTGGATGCCTTGTCCCTGAGTGAAAAAGGGAACAATAACAGCCTATAGACATCCAGGTGGACTCCATTAGACTTTACAGTGTCACAAATTCTCAGGAAGGTGGTTAGGTGTTGATTGAGGTCTTCTTGAGCACTTCCTCCAAATGAACAATTGTTCTGAACAAGGATAATGAGCTGGGGTTTTAGTTCAAAGTTGTTGGCATGTATGGTGGGCTTCTGAATGCTACTTCCACAGTTTCCTGGATTAGGATTAATGTAGGAGCCTAGGACTCTCCTTTCTTGTCCAGCACGGTTTGCAGGGCCTTCTCTAGCATGGTTGTGAGCTTCTTCTTCATGACTGTTTTCCAAATTCTCTTCCATGTTGGGTTCAAAGTACTCTTCTTCTTCCTCAGCACCAACAATTCCTTTCCCTCTTGCTTCCCTTCTTAGTCTCCAGAGGGTCCTTTCAGGTTCTGAATCGAAGGAAGTTGAAGCTCCCTCTCTTCTCCCTGTCATACAACTAACAAAACACATAACAAGAGATAAAATAAAGAGACTATTCTTGTTAGAGTAATTGTTAGTGTGAGTGATGCAAATTATCAAACAGTTAGTAGGTTAGTGAGAAGAATTGTAATTAACAAAAAAAAAGAAAGAAAAACAAAGAGGGTGAAGGGGATGAGGAAGAAACTAAACAAACTGAAGGAAATTGATTGAATCAAATAAACAAACAAAGAAAAAGAAAAATGCTCAATCTAGTGAACTTCCAACTTAATCATTGTTGATTCAAAATCAATCCCCGGCAACGGCGCCATAAACTTGATGCATGAAAACTTGTCTCTCAACAAATTTCCCTTTGGTAAGTATACCGAATTGTCATCAAGTAAAAACTCACAATAGAGTGAGGTCGAATCCCACAAGGATTGATTGGTCAAGCAACTTTAGTTGGAAGAGTATGCTAGTTGAGCTAAACAGAATTTAGTTTGGGAACTTGCAGAAATTTAAATGACGGGAAAGTAAATAGCAGAAATTAAAGTGCAGAATCTTAAATGGGAATTTGGGGTAATGGGCATGAAAATAAATGACAGAAAATAAAGAGAATGGGTAAGATCAGAAATGGGGAATTCATTGGGCTCAGGAGATGTTGTATTCTCCGGATCAAAGTCATTTTCATATCTTCCTCAATCAAAGCATCTATTGATCTCCTTGGCAATCTTAAGTGATTGAGTTCCAATTCCTTGGCAACCCAATCTCTCTAAGCTTGAACAATTACCCAATTTCTTGATTTAATTGCTCATGGGAAGAGATGAAGTATGGTCACTGATTATACCACATGTATTTCCAAATCAAAGTGTTGGGAGGATTACATGTCACTATATCTGCCCAAACCCCAATTTGGTCCAACATGAGAAAGTATTTCTAGCATGATCTCCTCATCCCTTTTCCAAGGCTCAGAGGAGATCCAATTATGGAGATTTTCTTTTCCAAGACAAATAACCAATTGAATTAAGATCGAAAGCTTTCTAGTAAATCAAAAGAGAAGAAAGAAGAAGAGGAATGAAAACTATAATTGATCCATCAAATTACAACAAAGCTCCCTAACCCAATGAAAGGGGTTTAGTTGTTCATAGCTCTAGAAATAAAAAATGGCAGAAAAGAAGAATCCATGCTAAAAGTACAGAAAAGCAAATATACAGAGAGTAGTTCTCAAAAGTGCCAAGCTTCTCTATAGTTCAAAACTACTCCTATATATACTACTCCTCTTGATCTTCTAGTGAGTTCTTCAGGTCTGGATGTGGGCTCTGGATCTTGAGTTGAAGCAGTTCTAATCTTTAGTGGGCCCAGCTTGCAGAGAAGTATGAATTAGGTATGGGCGTTAGTGAGATTAACGTTAAGTGACATTGTGGGTTCGAGAACGTTAGTGGCAATCACTTTTTCCACTAACGTCCCACCTTCAAATACCTTACGTTAACTCCAACGTTAGTGGCACTAACGTGACCACTAACGTTGCCTTCTAAATCTTTGCTAACGTTATTGGGACTCACTTTTTCCAATAACGTTGGCTTATACCCCTTTCGCAAGCGTTATTGGGACTCACCTTTTTCAATAATGTTGCTATGTGCCTTTTGTCCCTACGTTAGAGTTCACGTTAGTGTAACTAACGTGGCTCTTAACGTGGGTATGCTTCACCTTCGAGAGCGTAAGTGACACTTACCTTTGTCACTAACGCTCCAAGTGCCTCTATTCTCCACGTTAGAGCTCACGTTAACTAAGTTAACGTGGCTCTTAATGTAGTAGTCATGCCATCTTCCAACGTTAGTGACAAAGGTGAGTGTCACTAACGTTGGCTCATCAATCCTCAACTCCACGTTAACTCTCACGTTAGTGGTCTTAACGTGACCACTAACGTGGGCAATGCTAGTTGATCCAACGTTAGTGACAAAGGTGAGTGTCACTAACGTTGGCGTTGTTCTTCTCTTCTACGTTAGAGTTCACGTTAACTTAGTTAACGTGACTCTTAACGTAGCTCATTGCCAAGTCTTGGAACGTTAGTGGTGTTCACGTTTACCACTAACGTTGGAGTAGAACGTTAGTGGTGTTCACGTTTCCCACTAACATTGGAGTTCTCTTTTGTCTCCACGTTAACTACCACGTTAAATAAGTTAACGTGGCAATTAACGTGAGCTATTGATGGCTTCAAAGGCGTTATTGGTGATCACTTTTCTCATTAACGTTGCAAGCTATTTGCCATTCTACGTTAGTGTTCACGTTAACTAGATTAACGTGAGTACTAACGTGGTTCTTCCTTACTACCTTTGTCCTGAAATCAAGCAAATAAAGTGCATCAAAACTCTAGCCAAAGTCATGAGATTATGCATCATCAATTTATCATGCAATTCTAGCAAAATCCTCATGAAATCATATGAAATTCACAATAGTTGCTTGACTCAAGGTGTAAGTGTATTTTCATCCAAAACTTGCCTTATTCACTAAGAAAATGCATGAAACTACCTAAAACAGTAAAGAAAAGGTCAGTAAAACTGGCCTAGATGCCCTGATATCAATAACCTGGATGTAAGTCGGTTCCTGAGAGTCGATGCCGTGTTATTGTCCTTAACGCCAAGCCACAGGTTTCGAAGGTCCGAGCTCTTCGTCCAGGGATATATCATGTCGTGGAGAATGTGAATAAAGAGGGGTATACCTGCAAAAGGCACTCCAATACTTAAGTTAGTATTGTGTATTCGATGTGTCTTCCGAAGATAAAATATCACACCTTTATAGGTGAGGTAGAAGAAGTCGGTTATGCTTTCATCGGTTATCTGTATTAAAAAACAGTTATTATAGATAAGCAAGTTACAGTATCTGATCGAACGTTTTTATTCTGGGTTATAATCCGTTGAGCCGAATTATAACGCGCCGCCAAATAATGGCGCATAATGCCTAGTTATGACTTTTGATTTATAACAACCATATCAATTGCTAACAGATAAAACTTAGTCAATGTAAAACGTCTTATACTTATATTTAATATTGCACAAAATTATAATATATATATATATATTTACATTAAACAAAATTAAAAATTATACTTTATTCTCTCTTTTTTTAATAATTGGGAGGATGTATTCTCAATTAAGACTACAAATAATTGCATCTAAGCATATTATTATGCCCTTTCAAACATTATTATCTCTTAATTGGTAAGTAGTGTAGGCTTCCACACTGCTCAAGAAATGGGAAAGCTCTGTTTTAAAGTTGGCTTTCTCAACACTCCTCTTATTATTTATTAATACTATCCATCAATCTGATTAAATTATTATAATTATATTATATTTATATATATTAACCTCTACAGACATGGCTCCTACTTTTTCATAGTCCTCGGACAATATATATAAGGGATATTTGTTTTTCCTTTTAATTAGTTATTTTTATTTGGTTAAAACAAAAATAGCTAGTAGGTGGTATGGTATCCAAACACAAAGATACCAACACACTAGAATATAATTCCATGTCTAATTGTCTGTTGTATACGTTCCATATATATAAAATTCAATTTTCGGTAGTTCTGCTGTTTCAAAAACTTTCAGTAAGTATGAAGAAATTATTAAAAAAAAATTGTGGGTTTTAATATTTTTAAAAGTTATAATTTTTAAAACTAATTAAATTATTAATTATTAACTTAAGTTCTTAAAGTGTTGTGTACAACTTTTCAGTCATTGTAAGCATATTATTTCTATTA
This sequence comes from Arachis stenosperma, assembly GCF_014773155.1. Classification (NCBI taxonomy): domain Eukaryota; kingdom Viridiplantae; phylum Streptophyta; class Magnoliopsida; order Fabales; family Fabaceae; genus Arachis; species Arachis stenosperma. The sequence goes on along the minus strand of NC_080382.1, from coordinate 44,877,351 downwards.
AAAAATACAGAAAATTAATTTTTAATTAATCAATATTAACTAATTTTAGACTTTAGTATTTATAATTTACGTTGTAGAACTAAAAGTTTATGATTAAAAGTCTAAAATTTAAGATAAATAAAATAATTTTAAAATGATTTATTAATATTGACTGAAAAAAATTAATTTTCTAGCATTAAAATAATTTGTTAAAATAATGTGCGAGTATTCACCACATTCACACATATTAAGAAGAGTTCTATATTTTACTCTTGGAAGTTAAACTCTGGTACAGTTTGATGAGAAATTAAATCTACAAAACTTTTTCATCTATGCCAAGTCTCAACCGCAGCGTTACTCTATTTCTATTATTTCTATTTGCTTTTGTACACTAGAGAAGGCCGAAAAAATGGCGTAATAAAATTATAAAAAAAAGGTGGGTCCAAGCACCATGCATGAGCACTACTGTGACAAATTCAGTTGTTATTAGGAAAGCAATGGAAACCAAATCAAAACCATCTTGTGGTAGAAGTTGCACTTGCATATGCAACCCATGAAATCAGCACACTACTTAATAATTAAGATCACATGGCCTCTTTTCATGTTTTTTTAATATACAAACAAAATTATGCACAGCTAACACAAGAAAGACAATGGAGTGACATAATTGTTGTTTCAAAATCATCACTTTTTGTTAGATAAGTATTTGAGTGGATACTTGAGTGTTATTTGTTGTATTTGATATTAGGGTAATTGAACTTTTTAATCTTTTAACCCAAGATCACAAACAATGGTGAGGCTATTATTATGATGCATAATTTTCCCCTCTCATCAATGAGAGACGCACTATTTGTTTTTCTCTTTTTGAACTTTTTTAACTCAATGTCTTTCTCTTGGCTTATTCTAACTTATGAATTAAAAAATAAAAAATATAATTGTCAGTTATTATATATTGTGAAACTTAATTTTTTAATTGCTCTTTCTTTATGAAAGTTTGATCACCGACCCCTTTTTCTTTACAGCCTATTTAACAAGCCAAATGAAAAGGTTGTTTGACCTTTTAACCTTTCTTTATTTGATTATTTATTTCTACTTATTTAAATGGCAGGGACGATTATATTCACCTCTAATCAACCTACTATTGGTTTGCGTGTGTATATATATATATATATATATACACACACAGTTTATTATAAATCTCAAGACAATTAAAAAATAAAAGCCTTTAGATAATTTATAAGTGTAAAATATTTTTATTTTATATGTTAATTTTTAAAATCAAATTAATCTTATTTAATTTCAATTCTAATATATTTATCAGAATATATATGATATTTAGAGTAAAATCAAATTGATAACTAAGCTTAATTAAGAACCAACTTGGGTTGGTCGAGTGGTTAGCTCACTCGTCAGTTTAAGCAAGTGTCGGGAGTTCGAACCCCGTCTTGTGCATGCAGCAACTCATTAGCCAGCAGAAAACCCTTAAATAGAGCTCAGATCCGCGACGGATTAGTCATTAATCTGTCGGATTAGAAAATACCGATTGGGTAAACAAAAAAAAAACTAAGCTTAATTAGGATCAACCAAATCAAACAAGAACTAAGGATATAATTTTCTTTTTGAATCCAAACTGTTAGGAACTTAGAATGATATATATAAAACAAGTTCTTCCAACAAATTAAATTAAATTACAAGCAAAAGAGTCATTGAGTTGCTTGAATGATATGCACGGTAAATGTATATTATATATATCTTTTTAATTAATCATTGGATGAATAGCTAGTATTAGTATTACATCTTTTCATTCAATACTTTCAGTGATCTTTTGCCAAAATTTCAACAAATATTCTCTAAAACAGTATGTATCCATGTAGCATCTCTGATGTATCTGACTCTCTCCATACATGACATAAATATAAAATATAAATGTAGGACTGGTTAATTTTCCTGAAAAGAATAAAACAAATTACCAAGTAAAATAAATAAAAAAAAAACCAAAGTATGGTATAAATATAGTCCAGAATTTGTTGTGTGTTGTGTTGTGACAGATCCATTTATATATGCATGCAGTAGTGCATGAAGTTGGCAACAACTGGTTAAATGCTCAAACAAGTGTGTGTCAGACGTTACTTTTTTCCATTTCCATTTTAAAGTTTTTCCACATTTGACTTTCATGCATTATGTACGATTTATTTCTTCCCCCGTTAATTAAGGCCAGCGGTGGTTAGCTTCCTTCACTTCACCAATCACTCCTTCCCTCTATAATAACCTAAGACGCCAATCACCAACTACCTTTTTTTAAGCTTATTAACACTTCAAATACAACTTTCATATAGCGTTAATAGAATTCAAAAACATTAATATTAGTTGTTTGAATATTTATAATAATAAATATTACTAATTTAACATGTATAATTTATAATTATTTAATTACTCTATAAATCTTAATTTAAAAAAATATATACATATGTTAATATACAAGTTCTATCATTTTATACATTCAGTTTATCTAAGGATGTATTTGGTGAACGCGTTTAAAGAGAAAAAGTGTGTTTAGACGTTTTGAAAGCTTCAATTTTTGGTTTGGTAAACTTTTTGGTTCATAAACGCAGAAGCAAAACCACGTGCGTTTTCAAGAAGCAACAATTTTAAACTTCTGCGTTTCACCAACGGGTTTTTAGCCATCAATACTCAATCTTTATTTATCTTTTACCAACTTTATCCTTTATACATGCTATTATATTATTTATATTATTTTTATTTATATGAACTATCATTTTCTATTATTTACTATTTTTTATTAATTATTTATTTAATATTATACACTTTTATAATTATAATTTTTTGTATTATTTTTATTTTTTTTATAATATAATTTATTGATCTTATTAAAAAAGTAAATTAAACAAAAAATTAATTGTAAATAATAATAATAAAAGATTATAGCATACTAAAAAAAATACTAAAAGTACTAAAAATATATTATATAAAAAAATCATAAATTTTTTTTTTGATTTATTTGAATTACTACTAAGGTAAATATTTAATTTTTTTTTATTATTCTTAGTACTCTCTAAAATTTATATTTTGTTAATTTTAATTAAAAGTATATTTTATCAATTTTTATATATTATTTTTATTTTAGTGTATAAATATTAATTTTATTATAGAATTAATTAATAAGATCTATTTAAATATCTAAATTAAAATGATAAAATAATATACAAAAATTATTTAAATTGATGTCTATTTTAGTAATTTTGTATCTAAAAGTGATTTTGAGTAGTGTAATTTAAACAATATTTATTTTACTATAATCCATTTTGATATAAATATTGCCAAATATAAATTACTTAACACAAACTTACTTTTTATCAAAATCAAGTTTGTAAAATCAATTTTATTCAAACTCCAGTTTATAAATTGTAATCTAAACACACACTAAGTAAGCTGTCAAACAGATTAATCTAACCCGTTTAGGCTTGACCCATCTAAATTTGCACATATTTCCTCATTTACAGTTTTTTTTTTTTTTGAAAAAAGATTTGGACAAAATAAAAGTCACTTTAAGTTATAAACCTTAAACGAACAAAATTTTTTTAGTTGATAAGTTTGAGTTTTTGAGTTGGATGAGAAAAAATACCGATTAAAAATACTAATATTTTTAGAAATACAAAATAAAATTAAATAAATGGCTCATTTAACTCGTTTTTTTTTATTAATCAAACTCATCCTCTTTAATTCATATGTGTCGTTTTATTATCTTAAATTTAAAAAAAAAATCATAACAGTGTATCAAAATTTTTTAGACTAAAAAATTGCGTTTAATTCTTGTTATAAAAAAACGAAGTAAAGTATTGTTTTTGTCCCTAACGTTTGGGATAAGTCTTAAAGTTGTCCTTAACGTTTCAATCGTTCTATTTAAGTCCTTAACGTTTCAAATTTGATTCAATATTGTTCTGCCGTTAGGGATCCGTTAACAGAATTGACGGCAGAATAAAATTGAGACGATTTTGAAACGTTAGGAACTTAAATAGGATGAAAACTTTGGGACAAAAACAATACATAAAAATAAATTTTAATTTAATTTTATCTTTCAATAATATCAATTTTTTACTGTACATAGTATTCAATTATTTTTTAATTACATCTAAATAAATTACACTTAATCACATTACTTTCATTCTAAATAAATTTATTTTTTTATAATTTTAAAGAATTTTGATATATTAGAGACAAAAGGTATAATTTATATTTTATTATATATATTATTTTTTTCTTTTCCACAAGTTTATATACTAGTCATTCTACAAACATTTCATTATAACTAAAAATCTTTAAGAGTAAAATTATAAAAAAAATTAATTTATTTAGAATGAAAATAATATGATTAAGTGTAATTTACCTAGATGTGATTAAAAAATAATTGAATATACATAGTAAAAATTTGATATTATTGAAGGATAAAATTAAAATTTATTTCTATGTATTGTTTTTGTCCTCAAAGTTTTTGTCCTATTTAAGTCTCCAACGTTTTAAAATCGTCTTAATTTTGTTCCGCCATCAATTCTGCTAATGGATCCCTAACGGTAGAACAACATTGAGTTAATTTTAAAACATTAGGGACTTAAATAGAATAATTGAAACGTTAGGGATCATTTTAAGACTTATCATAAATGTTGGAGACAAAAACGATACTTTACTCTAAAAACCATATAGTAAATATAGAAAGAAAAGAAGCCAGTTCACCCAACCCAAAATAAGAGTTCTTATGTGGAAAGGGGTGACTTGTTCATTCAACTTAACTACTAATCAAATTATTAAGAAGAAATAGATCAACAATAATTTTCATTACATAGCACGGCTGCACTGAATCATGCATTTAGATGATGTAGTCATAAAACATATATATATATATATATATATATATATATATATATATATATATATATATATATTGGTTAGCTTTTTGTGAGCTTATTATAAAATTTTCTGGAAGGTACACAACTACACATAAACTTACCCTGTAAGCCAATTAAGTATTTTGTCGTTCGTATAATTATAAGAGCGTGCCTTTAAATTAGTCCTCTCATCTGTGAGGAATAATTGAAATGTGTTATTAGACAAAAACTTTTTTAATTAAATAATTTAATTATAAAATTAGTCTTTAATTTTTTATTTTATGAAATATATCATTTTTACATTAAATTTTGTTAAAAAGTAAAAGAAAAATCAATTATTTTTGTTATTTAATATAAATATAATAATTTTTAATCATTTTTAAAATTTTTAGATCAATTTTTCTATATAAACAAACAATTTAATGCGGAGATTGATTTATCTAAAGAAATAAAGATTTAAAAATTAGTTTGATAATTAAAATTTATTAAGAATTAAAATATTTGATTAAAAATTTCTTAGGATTAATTTAGGATATTATTGTTATTATTATTGTCGTGGCGGCTTGTTTCGTATCACAGATGCCAGTAATATGACAATAATACCACTCTTAAAACACAAGACCATTTCGCGAAAAACATACATAAAGAGATTATCACATGGTTTGTTAGAGATGACTTAGAGTATAGTCATAGATGTCATTTTTCTTAACCCTAATATTGAGTTTTAGGTGGTATAGAAAAATTTGTTATATAAATTATAAAATGGCATACTTTCTTCAAATAGCATACTTTTTTCGTATTTATTTAGAGGTTATGAATTCGAGTCTTATTTCTAATTTTAGAAAAAAAAATATAGGTAGACAATGAAAATATTAAACAATGTGAACAATAGATATATTAAATGTTTATTTCAGTAGATGTGCAGATGATTATTCTAATATTAAAATTTAAGTGGGTAATTTAGAGATGTAATATATTTTAATTTGATTAGTGATTATTCATGTTATTCAAAAAAATTATTAATTACTTAACATAACCCCAAAAAAAATGATTAGTATTTAATGAAAATAAGTACCATTTTACTTGGTGATAACAGAATTAATAATTAATAAATAAACTGCAATTGCCGTGTTTTACGAATCAAGGTCTGTGCTTTTTTTTTTCCCAGAGGGACATGCCATTGCCAGAACATAACATTGTCTCATGCTGATGACTGTACGGCAACCGTAAAAACGGGAAAAGCAAACACATTCAACCTATACCCATATGCTTTCTTATCTTTAGATTATTTTTAAAGGAATTCATATTACTATTATATTTTAATCACCTTATATATATGATTGATATTTAGTTATTTTTATTTCATATTGGTAGATACACATTCTTTTATAATTCTGTTACTATTATTGAATGAGATTTATGGAATATATCAAATATATAGGATTTTAGACTTTCCATTAACAAAGAAAATATTATAGATGAGCTATATATCTTGTATTGATGAGTAAAATTATGATATCTGATATGTTTATATATATAAGGCAGTGACACTCTTATATAAATAAAAATGTTAGGGTGCCAATATTTTTTATTGATATTAATTAATATTTTTTATAAATATTTTATTTTTATATTATTAGAATTTAAAATTTAAGATTTAGTATAAGAGTATCTTTAGTTTTTAAGTATTAATAAAAATAATAAATTTTGTTAGTTATGTAATGTTGTGTTTTAAATATTTTTATTTTAAATATTAATTCTATGAAGAAAGTAATAAATTTTGATATAATAATAATAATAGTGCTACAATTAAAAAACAAAAAAGCACCAAAAGCTAGAAGGAATTGAAGAGTGTCAGAAGTTGACACACATTATTGTATTGTTTTGTTTTGTTTTGAAGCTAAAAAAGGTGCTGACTTTACTGTTGTTGTTTATTTAATTAAACCAACCAAGAGCGGGAAGTAAGACACTGCAGTGTTACAATGTCTGATGAAGTACACTTCAATTTAAAATGTTTCAATTTAAACCAATTATCATCATTGCTCTTAATAATATTTTATTTTGGTAATTCAAACCCTGATCCCTAATTAGAGAAGCTTGCCCCCTAAACAAGAATTTTACTTTCTGTCTTTATCACTAAAAAAAGAATCAAAATTATGAGGAATCCCCAGATTCTGACCATTTTTTTTTTATCGTACTTTGGTGTCTTCAGCTTCGGTACATGAGATTCCTAAAATGTTCTACAAGGTTTTAATGTTACTGAAACATATAGATATATGGATTCACCAAAGAAAAAAGGAAAATACTTATATATATGGGTGTTGGTCTAGCTAGCTAGGGACATAGGTAGAAATGATAATGAATAGAATAAGGTAGGGTTTAGATTCAATCCTAATTCTATTCGCAAGTTGAATTTTTTATATATATTCAATTATATTCTATCTGCAGGTTGAGAATATTCTAACTCTAACTCTACTTATTCTTAACCTGTGGATACCCGACTCGATTTACGAGTTATCCAAAATATGCAACATTATTATATAACTTGATGATAATTTAAAATAGAATTTATTTTTATGTATAAAAACATATTTAAATTATCAATTAATAATCTTCTTTTAATTGCTAAGAATCTTTTACATTTAGTGAGAAGTCTTTGGTTCAACATCCACTTGAAATTTTATATAAGTATATAACATATACATCTATAGAATACGAATTGGTTAGGTAGGATTGAAACTCAACCCGCACCCTACCTGACTCGCACGATACATTATCTGCTACGGATTGGATTAACAACTCTACCCAACCGAATTAGGTCCAATTGAGTACTCTTGAAGATAGGGTACATATTGCCACTCCTAGGCATATGCTGATTTTAATCAAATAAATTTATTAGTCTAAATTGCTTCTTAAGAACATAAGATTGAAAAAAAAGAGTAATAACTAATCACATAATTTTTTGGTGACTAATAACTAATTACATATAGTAATGTTTGTTAACTTCTTTTCGTCATATTTTACCGTTTATATACAATTAAAGCAAAATTGAGAATATGATGAAAATATTTTTTTTTGAAAAAGAAGGGTTTTTTTATAGAAAATGGCTAATTTTTTATATGAAAACATATTTTTATACAAGTATATACATATATAGGGTGTGGATTGGTCGAGTAGGGTTGAAACTCAATTCACACCCTAAGCGACCTACATGAGAATCCTACCCGCACTCTACTCTACCCATTGCGAATCGAATTGGCAATTCTATGAGTCAAATTGGATACCTGCAAATAGGATGCATGATGCCATCCTTAGATATATGCTGATTTTAATCAAATAAATTTATTAGTTCAAATTGCTTCTTAAGACCATAAAATTGAAAAAAAAAGTAATAACTAATCACATTTTTTTCGTTACTAATAACTAATCACAATACAGTAATATTTGTTAACTTTTTTTCCGTCATCTTTTACTGTTTATATAAAATTAAAGCAAAATTGATAATATAGTAAAAATATTTTTTTTGAAAAGAAAGAGGGCTCTGGTATAAAAAAGTGACTAATTTTTTTATATAAAAAAATATTAATTTTTTGTTGAAAATGAAATCATTTGGTGTAATTATAGGTAGGTGAATTTTACAGGTAGAGAATCAACACATAGGGTGCGTTTTGGACACGTGTCATCATTCTGACAATATACAAGATGTACGTTGAACACGTGCCAACATTTTAGTCAACACATAAAATGTATGTTGTACATGTTTTCTATACATCTATAATACTGTAATATACTTCAAATATCAATATTCAACCAAAACACTACTTTCATCTCCATATTAAAAATAATTCCTAATAAGTACTTTTATTTTTTTTTTTTCATTTTTTAAGAGTACTAGTATGAATAAAAGTAAGAGTACGAGTGATTCAGAAAAAGGAGATAATAAAGACAAAATCCTGGTTTGGGATTAGTACATTAAAACATCTTTTATTTTTTTCTATTTTTAAAATTTTAAGAGTAATATAATATCTTTATTGTCAGAATGTCAGGCTTCAGGTTGCGTTATTCTAATAGGGCAGATATTACGATGACTTTTATATATATATAATAATAAAATAATAATTAAATGTGTTCTTTATGTGTGATTATTTGATTGTCTATTTGATTGCTTGTGTCTGTGACTTGTTGGTTTGAATTATAGTAAAGTGTAGTGGCTTGTAATTAATTATATGTTGGGCCGGATGCCGTGATTGATTTATGTTTGAGGTTTAGTAAAGTATGAAAAATCAATCTGGTTCAGGATAGACTTAATAAACCTATGCTTGGAACATATTGATCATTCATACAATTTAAGTAACTTTTACGATTTTTTTTTATTGAAACATGAATTTGGATTTTAGATAAGTAATGGTTGATTTTTCGAAAAGGTTTATAAGACAAGCAATGATCACTGTAATTGAAAACAACCTTCTTTTATATATTCTCTTAAATTCTAAACTTTTTTTGTGAGATCGTGTAATTAGGTTCTTACTCTCTACAGACTTTTCTTTTCAAAAAATGGACGAGAAAGCTTATGACGTGATTTCTGCGCTTTATAGTTGTATTGTCATAGATGTCTTTTTCTTTGAATTGTTATTGAGATTTATATTTTTGTAAAGAGGGATAGGAGTCATGATTGTAACGATGATTAATGTTTGTAAGTTACTTATTTAAAAGATTCTTGTATGTGAGTGTGTGTGTGTGAAGTTTTGTGATTGATATTTATATATGCATACATGTAAAACAAAAGAAAAAGTATTACTGGTTTTTAAAGAAAAATAGCGATATAGTTTCGAGTTAAAAGCTTCTATTTTATTATTATATATGTATGGAAGTCATCATAATATCCACTCTATCAGAATAACGTAACCGAAAGCGTGACATTTTGATAGTAAAAATGTTATAAGTAATATTTTAAATTAGACACTTTAATTTTAACAAATTTTAATTATTAATTAGTTTTTAAATTTTAATTTCAATTAATAGATAAATTAGTCTTAACTTTTAACATCAAATAGTTCTTCTACATAGAAAACTAATATGAAAATTTTAAAATTTTATATATCTTTATTAAATACAGATAATGATTGATTTAGTTAAAATTAATATTTTTACCTATAATAACATTATAGGAATATAAATATTTTAAAATTACGTTAATTTTGTCTTAACATTGATTATGACACAAAAGATTTATAAAATCAAACAATTTTTATAAAAAGTTTGTAGGGGACAAAAGTCTACGTCGGTTAAGAAGAACAGAATTTTTGTAGATAAAAAACTCAAATAATAAAATTTTTAGTTATTATTTTTTAATGTAAAAGAGTTTAATTTTTTACTAGTAATTAATTTTAACATTCGTTATCTAAAATTTGAAAAAATTTAATATGCATACTTTTACATTTGATTAGGTGTTAAATCTGGTGACACATTTTGATTTGTCAAATTATTAATATAGAATATTTTGATTGTTAAATTTGTAATTAATAATTGATAATGATATATAAGAGAAATAGGGTGGACGAGGAAACGAGAGAGATAGAGAAAAGGAGAGGGAGGATGGGAGAATTCTTTGACTTTGTAGGAAAAGATTTGATTTCAATTGTAATGAGAGAGTGACATATGACACATTTTAGTTGTAAAATTAGTAATATATAACAGAATAATAGATTAGTCATTGACAATAATATATATGAAAGATAGAGTGAAGGAAAGAACTCTTTAATTTTGGAAGAAAAGATTTGATTTTAATTGCAATCAGAGAATGCCATTGTAGCACATTTTGGTTGTAAAATTAGTAAGTAATTAATAATTGATAATGATATATAAGAGAGATAAAGCAGGTGAAGGAAGGAGAAAAAGGAGGAGAAAACTCTTTAATTTTGGAGAAAAAGATTTGATTTTAATTGCAATGAGAGAATAACATGTGGTATATTTTAGTTGTAAAATTAGTATAAGGTATAATAAAATAATAGATTAGTCATTGATAATGATATATAAGAGAGATAGAGTGGGTGAAGGAATGAGGTGTTGAGGTAGATGCGGGGTGACTGCTGAAAAATGTATTCTGACAACCTCAGGTACATCTAGAATAAACCATGGTACCAACTCTGGTAATCGGTAGACGGGTTAAAGTCGGCGATTAGTTATAGATGCCTCTTTCACAATCGACTGTTGCGGCGGTTTTCCTATTGATGTATCCATTCGTCATGTATCCCGCTTTAGTCATGGCACTGTATCCTGAAAAATGTAGCAATGCTGATCAACTGGGATGAATTGTATAAGCATAGGGGAGACTATGTAAACCCGCACTGATGAACCACTCAGTCCGCCGAATGCCATTCGACACACTCGAATGAAAGCAATGGTCCTACCATGTCACACACATCAAGATGTACATGTAGTTCAGCAGGTATGATGATGCCGATGTACGGCCGCCAGACAAACGGTAAAATATTGCATGGGCCATTAGAATATTAATATCATAATTATTCTTATAAATTAATACTCATATTGACCTCATCCATGTTGTCTATGTCGTGTCTAATAGACGCTGCGCTCCTCGACATCCACACTCTGGTTTGTGGATGATGACTCCACCTGGAATACACAACATTATAACAAAGTTTAAATTACATATTGTTAGTTAAACATAAATAAAATACAAGTCAAGTTTCAATAAATTATGTATTGTTACATGCGTGCAACCGATATATTAGCCGGTAAGTTTCGATCTGCTCAAAATTTTAGAGTAGTGGTAGATACTTCGCATGGACAAATGTTGACGACTTATCTGCGAAGAGGGTGGTTTCCAGCAGACAGAATATGTGATACCTAATGTATCGTTGAACAAACTCCAAAGTGTCTAAAGGTTGTGTATCTCTGATATGACGAACCCATGCCAGCTTTTTGTAACTTTTAGATGAACTACTCACAACAGGTTTGCTGCTGAAAATCGCCAAACTTTGGTTGACCAAGAAGTCCTGACTGTTATCGGTCCAACCGGTCAAAACCTCTCCATCAATCATTAGGCCAAATATGTGTAACATATCCTCGAGTGTCACTATAACCTCACCGACTGATTATACAAAAGAATGAGTTTTCGACCTCCACCTTTTCATAAGAACAAATAGCAACGCGGAATGCCCTTTAATCTCTCCAACTCTCGAGTTATGGTTGAATTCCGTTGTTCGTAAGGCTTGGTCAACTGTCGAATGCCATATCTCTGGCGAATAAAGTTTACGGGATAAAAAATTCCTGTTAACCTGATATAGTTTAACCGAAATACCAAAAAGGAATAATTATATTTATTTTTATTTTATTCATTAATTTAAATAAATACCAAAAAGAATAAAGTAATAACTTGCTACAACAGAAAATAAAATAAATAATAATTACACAAAATTCAAAATTTTTATTATTCATATTTATATTATTTATTAGTTTCAGTAATTACATCATTTTAGTAATTACAAGATAAAATGAAATAAAATTAATATTAAAATACAAAATAAAACAGAAATTATATATTATTCGAAAGCAAAATATATTTTTATAATTACATTGATTATTAATTTTAATAAATACCAACCAGAATAAAATAATAGTGTTTAACAGAAAATAAAATAAATAAAAATTACATAAAATTTGAATTTTTATGTATTCATATTTAAATTATTTATCAATTTTAATAATTAAATTTAAAATAACATAATAACATTAACACAAAAATAAAATATAATATCTAAAATTATACATACTAACAAAAAAAATAGAATAATATTATTTTTAAAAAATCACAAATTTTTATTAATTATATTATTCATTCATATTAATAGAAATAATAGTACGACTAAACTAATATAAATTAAATAAATAGTAATAAATTATTAAACTAATGTTAACCAAATAAACACTAATAATTAACTGAAAATAATAAACTTACATAATTAGAAAGTTCCAAATAATTGATAATATGATCTTTTGCAGACGTATAATCAACTACCATGTTAAACGTATTAATTTCACTCTCGACTAAAACTAACTTACTCACTCTCAGCTACAACACAAAACCTACCTCGCTACACAATTATAAAACTGAATCTTGCCTCGATCCTCTTTAAAATTAAGCCGCCACATGAGTGAAATGAACTCAAACAAAGCATCAACCTCCCTTTTTATACACACCAAATGTTAATGAAGTCTTTTCCCGGAACAAGCCTTGTCTCCCTGCATGGAGACACTGAGCAAGACTGGTCAACACGCACCCTGCGTGCTGTTGGGGTGACGACACGTGTTCCCATGCCTGGGGACACTGAACAAGGCTCTTCGGGAATCTACGACGAATTTCTGCAAAAGGCAACACACCCTGCGTGTTGTCTTAGAGCTGTCACGTGGCGAATCTTTACTGGAATCTTTAGAAAAGTTACCTCGAAAATTGCACAAAATTCCTACAAAAGATACCACGCACTCTGCGTGTTTGACTAAGAGATGACATGTGACGAATCTCTGTTAAAAATTTCTTACAAAATTATTTTGAATTTCTGCATAAAATAACACGTATGGTACATGTTGTATCAAAATTTTTGAGACATCCATATTTTTGCAAAGCACCCCAAACACTAATATCAACAAAAATACCACTTTTTTTTATATATCTAAAATAATTTCTGTCAAAATATAAATAATAAAAAATATTAGAATATTAATAAAATTTATTGTTTTTGACAATCACTTTTAATCATTAATTTAAAATTTTTAGTCTAATAATTTAATAACATACTAATTAAATTAGTCTATGCTTTTAAATATTAATAGTTAATTATCCATAAAAACAATAATGATGATTAATGAAGGTGGGGTTTCTGTTTGTTTGTATTATGACTCTTGATCTTCAAGTTTCACTTTTCACACAGTGGTTTTCTTTTCTGTCAGGTTGAAAATCCAAACACACACAGTTACACACTCTCTCTCTCCATGCTTTCAAGTTTGAATCTTTGCCATTGTAAGTGTCTATGTTGAGTTGAGTGAGGACCACGGATGTGTCACTTTCGCTGTTTTATTTTACAGAATAAGCAAACCCACTTGCCACTTTTCACTCTCACCATCTTTCATTCTCAAGCCATTAAGTAAATGGCAATGGAGAGAGTCCGAGAGAGGCATACATAAAAGGAACTGTGATGGGAATTCGTGCATAAAAGAAAGAGAAAGGAGTGTGAGAATTTTAATAATTAAAGAAATGTCACAAGATTCTTGTTTGGAGGCAGCAAATACAACACTCGAGCAGTGGAAATGGACCGAAATGCAAGGCCTTGAGCTTCTTCCTGATGCTCCCATTTCCCACCATTATAATAATAAACCCAACAACACAAAACTCCTCACACACCAAATGGAAACTACTACTACTACTACTGAACCAAACAAAGATGATGATGCTCCTTCGTCTGCTACTTCTTCTTCTGGTAACGGTAGTAGTGACAGCAACAAGAACAACAAGAAGAATGAGAGTGTTCCCTCTGTTGGGTTCAGTGAGCTTTTCAGATTTGCTGATGGGTTGGATTATGTTCTAATGTCCATTGGAAGCGTTGGAGCAATCGTGCACGGTTGTTCCTTGCCACTCTTCCTTCGCTTCTTCGCTGATCTTGTCAACTCTTTTGGTTCCAATGCCAACAACTTGGACAAGATGACTCAGGAAGTCGTCAAGGTACCAACAAAGGACTTGACTTGCTTTCAAACTTCAATTCTTTCGTCTCAATGTGTGTGTGTTTTTTGCAGTATGCATTTTACTTTCTGGTAGTTGGTGCTGCTATATGGGCATCTTCATGGGCAGGTGATTTTCTTGTTTCTTCCTTTCTATGCCATTTCGGAGTTTTGATTCTTTTTGTGCTGCAGAGATATCTTGTTGGATGTGGAGTGGGGAGAGGCAATCAACAAGGATGAGGATCAAGTACCTTGAAGCTGCTCTCAGCCAAGACATTCAGTTTTTCGACACGGATGTTCGAACCTCCGATGTTGTAATTGCCATCAACACTGATGCCGTCATGGTCCAAGATGCCATCAGCGAGAAGGTCCATTCAATTTCTCTCTTTGATTGGATTAGTTTAGTGTCTAATTCTGTTTTTTTTTTTTTTTCTTGTGCAGTTGGGAAACTTCATTCATTACATGGCCACATTTGTGTCTGGTTTTGTTGTTGGTTTCACTGCAGTCTGGCAATTGGCACTTGTGACCCTTGCTGTGGTCCCTATGATCGCAGTCATTGGCGCCATTCACACCACCACATTGGCCAAGCTCTCTGGCAAAACCCAGCAAGCTCTTTCTGAAGCTGGCAACATTGTGGAACAGGTAACACTCCTTGCAATTGTTGACCAAGTTTTCTCAAGTGTGGAGTTTTTGTAGCACTCATGTTGAGCTGAACCTGCAGACAGTTGTGCAAATTCGAGTGGTACTGGCCTTCGTCGGGGAGTCTCGAGCATTGCAGGCATACTCTTCGGCATTGAAGGTTGCCCAGAAGCTTGGCTACAAAACTGGTTTTGCAAAGGGAATGGGATTGGGTGCCACTTACTTTGTTGTTTTCTGTTGTTATGCACTTCTTCTTTGGTATGGAGGCTATCTGGTTCGCCACCACGCCACCAATGGAGGGCTTGCCATTGCCACCATGTTTGCTGTTATGATTGGTGGAATGTCAGTATTTCTTTCATCCTTCTTTTTATTTTTTCAAAACAAAGCTTAGGGAGAAAACTCAAATTGTTTAACACTTCTGAATTTGATCATATACAGAGGTCTAGGCCAGTCTGCGCCGAGCATGGCTGCATTTACAAAGGCCAGAGTTGCTGCTGCAAAGATTTTTCGCATAATCGATCACAAACCGCGGATAGATAAGAACAGTGAATCTGGTTTGGAGCTTGAGACAGTAAGTGGACTTTTAGAGCTAAAGAATGTGAACTTTTCATACCCGTCAAGGCCAGATGTTCCGATCCTCAACGACTTCTCGTTGAGTGTGCCTGCTGGCAAGACAATAGCCTTGGTAGGTAGCAGTGGCTCTGGAAAGAGCACTGTGGTTTCCCTCATTGAAAGATTTTATGACCCAACTTCAGGTATGCATTAAACTTTGTTGCCTTATAAGTTTGAAAGTTGAATTTGTTGGTTATATTGTTCATCAACTATGTGCAGGACAAGTTTTTCTGGATGGCCATGACATTAAAACATTGAAGCTTAGATGGTTGAGGCAGCAGATAGGGCTAGTGAGCCAAGAGCCTGCGTTGTTCGCAACCACGATTAGAGAAAATATACTATTGGGAAGGCCTGATGCCAACCAGGTTGAGATCGAAGAAGCAGCCAGGGTAGCTAATGCTCATTCCTTCATCATCAAACTTTCTGAAGGTTACGAAACCCAGGTAATTGGGAATATCTTTGCAAGACTCTTAGAAAATTATAATTTCTTAAGCATTATTCAATAAAGTAAAAAATTCTTTTGTAATGGCAGGTTGGAGAGAGAGGGATGCAACTCTCAGGAGGACAAAAACAGAGAATAGCAATTGCAAGGGCTATGCTTAAAAACCCAGCAATTCTCCTCCTGGATGAGGCAACAAGTGCATTGGATTCTGAATCAGAGAAACTGGTGCAAGAAGCCCTGGACCGGTTCATGATTGGTAGAACAACTCTTGTAATCGCGCATCGCCTCTCGACTATACGCAAAGCCGACCTTGTAGCTGTACTTCAGCAAGGAAATGTGTCTGAAATTGGAACTCATGATGAGCTCTTTTCCAAAGGAGAAAATGGAGTCTATGCAAAGCTCATAAAGATGCAAGAAATGGCTCATGAAACTGCCATGAACAATGCCAGAAAGAGTAGTGCACGGTAACCTCATTGTTCATTAAAAAACTATTAGATACCCTAAAGATATATCATGTGATGATGAGTTTTCATTTGCAGGCCTTCAAGTGCAAGAAACTCGGTAAGCTCACCCATAATTGCTCGGAATTCTTCTTACGGCCGGTCACCATACTCTCGCAGGCTGTCTGATTTCTCCACCTCAGATTTCAGTCTGTCGCTCGATGCATCACATCCGAATTACAGGCTCGAAAAGCTTGCCTTCAAAGAGCAAGCAAGTTCCTTCTGGCGACTAGCGAAGATGAACTCTCCTGAGTGGCTATACGCTTTGATTGGCTCTATAGGCTCCATTGTTTGTGGATCACTTAGTGCTTTTTTTGCTTATGTTCTCAGTGCTGTCCTCAGTGTGTATTACCATCCGAATCACAAGCACATGATCACACAAATTGATAAGTACTGCTACTTGTTGATTGGCCTTTCATCAGCTGCACTTATCTTCAACACATTGCAACATTCCTTCTGGGATATTGTTGGTGAAAATCTAACAAAACGAGTGAGGGAGAAAATGCTGACGGCAGTGCTAAAAAATGAGATGGCTTGGTTTGATCAGGAGGAAAACGAGAGTGCACGGATCGCTGCTAGGCTTGCTCTTGATGCCAACAATGTTAGATCAGCCATTGGAGATCGAATTTCGGTGATAGTTCAGAACACTGCGCTCATGCTAGTTGCGTGTACTGCAGGGTTCGTCCTGCAGTGGCGTCTTGCCCTTGTCCTCATCGCCGTCTTTCCTCTTGTTGTTGCGGCCACTGTGTTGCAGGTTCGATCTTCTTTCGTTCCTTTACTGTATGTTTCCATAGCAGCTAATTTCAGCTAACATTATAGCAAGTTGCCAAATAAACGCAATATGAGCTTTTGTTGAGTTTAGATTTCAAATGTTTCTTGTAATTGAGGTTTGGATGTTCTTGTTGGCTCCCAAGACTTTATCAATTTTAAGTTTTCATTTGTATTAATCATTTTTATCTTTGAGTTTTGTACAGAAAATGTTCATGACTGGTTTCTCTGGTGATCTGGAAGCTTCTCATGGCAAGGCCACACAGTTAGCAGGAGAAGCTATAGCCAATGTAAGAACCGTTGCAGCCTTCAATTCAGAAACCAAAATTGTTGGGCTTTTCGCTTCGAATCTCGAAATTCCACTACAACGGTGCTTTTGGAAGGGACAAATTTCTGGAAGCGGATATGGGATAGCACAGTTTGCTCTTTATGCTTCCTATGCACTTGGTCTCTGGTATGCTTCTTGGCTTGTGAAGCACGGAATCTCTGATTTCTCCAAAACCATTCGAGTGTTCATGGTCCTCATGGTCTCTGCTAATGGAGCTGCCGAAACTTTGACATTGGCTCCTGATTTCATCAAGGGAGGCCGAGCTATGAGGTCAGTCTTTGATCTCCTTGACCGGAGAACCGAAATTGAGCCGGATGATCCAGATGCCACCCCTGTTCCTGATCGTCTTCGAGGCGAAGTTGAACTTAAGCATGTGGACTTCTCTTACCCAACGCGGCCCGATATGGCTGTTTTTCGCGACCTCAGCCTTCGTGCGAGGGCGGGTAAAACTCTGGCCCTTGTGGGACCTAGTGGCTGCGGCAAGAGCTCAGTCCTTGCACTTATACAGAGATTCTATGATCCATGTTCTGGTAGAGTCATGATTGATGGAAAGGACATAAGGAGATACAATCTCAAGTCTCTAAGAAGACACATTGCTGTGGTACCTCAGGAGCCATGCTTGTTTGCGACAAGTATTTATGAAAACATTGCCTATGGACATGACGCGGCCTCTGAAGCGGAGATAGTGGAGGCTGCGACTCTTGCCAATGCTCACAAGTTCATATCTTCTCTTCCAGATGGATACAAAACATTTGTTGGGGAGAGAGGAGTTCAACTTTCTGGGGGACAAAAGCAAAGAATAGCAGTTGCTCGGGCTTTTGTGAGGAAGGCTGAGCTTATGCTTCTTGACGAAGCAACTAGTGCGCTCGACGCTGAATCCGAGAGGTCGGTTCAGGAGGCTCTAGACCGTGCCTGCTCGGGGAAAACAACCATCGTTGTTGCACACAGGCTATCAACCATCAGAAATGCCAACCTGATTGCTGTGATTGATGATGGCAAAGTAGCTGAACAAGGCTCGCATTCGCACTTGTTGAAGAATCATCCTGATGGGGTTTATGCGCGCATGATTCAATTACAAAGATTCACACATACCCAAGTCATTGAGATGGCGTCCGGTTCAAGTTCTTCAACAAGGCCAAAAGATGTCGAAAGACAAGGTTAGACATTAACGGCTACAAACAGAGTATATGTCATCATAAACCACATTATAATTACTTCCATTTTTGTTTTGACCTTAGTGTAGTTTTGTGTATCCACGAATGTATCTTCTTGTCTTTGTGAATCTTACTACGGAAATGACAAAGACAGATTACGATTGAAATGGTTGAATTCATGGTAGCCATCTTCGCTTCTTCTTACTTTCCAACAATGTGCTTATAGTCATCATCCACGCTGAATTACTTCAAAATAAGAGTGTATTTATTGACATGATGCAAAATATAAAGAAGGTCTTATTTGTAATATATAGTTAGGTGTATTAGTATGAACTATGTTTATCAGAACATGAAGTGCAGTTAACAAAGTGAAAAAATGGTTCTTTATTAAAGTTTCTATCACTTTCCAACACTAATGGTACATTAATAGGTAACGGTGGCTGTAAATACAACACTTGGGACTCTAGCACTTTAGCTTGTTGACTATTTCAGAAACATCACAATCAGATATTCATCAAGGTATATGATACCCCTCATGGCAACTCAAAAGGCTTATATATGGTCCTAGCCCCAATGGGTTGCAGGTGCTTATGAAGGGGCATGTAGGGGACAAACAATAATGTTGCAAGTTAGAAAAGAAAAAGGTCACATGATGGGGGCACCAAAACGTGCATGACTTTGAACTAGAAAACAACTAGAAGAAATTGAAGAATGATCTAAATGTGGGAGAGTATGTACACAAAGCGTGAGGGGGGAAAAAGGGTAGGGTATATGGGTAAATGACTGAAAAGGGGTATGTGCATGATGCCTAAGTAGGTGCTATGGGTAAATGGGGACCAAGAATTGGTCATAATGTTGAAAAACAAAATAAAAATAAAGGGTATGAAACATCAACATATGCTGTTTGAATGGAAGTGGCTCCTACCTCCTAATGCTAGTCCTTGGTGGGGATAACATATATAGGTCATGGACTCTTTTATGTTATTGATGTGAATTTTGTTAGAGCACAAATTTCGGGACATCAACATTACTATATAACCCTTGATGATAATAGTTCAATGATCAAAGATATTATACGCACATTTCGTTTCAAGCCAGCAAAATAGACAACACTTGTTATGATAAAAAATGAAAACACCTGATGAGAGTGGTCATTATTGATATCTTCTTTTGTGGATTCTCAATCTGATAATATCAGATACAAACTTGAAATGCAAGCGATATTTTGTGGAGCACTCGGCCTTCGCATTATCATTGTTATCCATTAGGTGAGTTGACATGATCAGCATCTTTGTGCCTGTGTTGTGAACTTCTCATGTGTCATCATGTTTAGTAAATTATTACCTTTTTTTTTTGGTGGGGTGGGGGGAGCGGGGTTTAGGAGGGGAGGAGGGATCTTGCCATCTTGGTATAACGAGATTTTAAAATTTTGGTGTAAAAAACATGGAGGAGTAATAATTTTGAGTAAACTACTATTTTTACTCATAAAAGTTAAAAACGTTGACATATCTACGTATAAAAGACGAAAGTTATCATTTGTACTCATAAAAAATGGCTTTTGCAAGCAAAATTATCCAAATGCTAAAAAATTAAATAAAATTTTTAAATTACCCTTCTCTCCACTACTGCTACCATCGTCTCTCCCCCCCCCCCCCCTCTCTCACTCTCTCAATGTTCTCAACTATTTCAATCCCAAACTCTACCACCACTTTCCTCTCCAACTACCACCACTACTTTTCTCTCCAACTACCACCATCACTGCTGCTATTACCATCACTACCACTGCCATCACCACCCTTCCTCCTTCCTCCACCTCTTCGACTTTGATATCAACCGCAGGCTCTTCCCCCTCACCTTCCACCTCTTCCAAAACTCCAACCCCGTCTCCAGTGCAAGAAGACCCATCACCCTTCTTATCCACCTCATCACCATTCGCATTCACATTCCCATTATCACTTACTGAGTTCTGTAAGAAAATACTCAAGAAAGCCTTCAAAGAAATTTCATTGACAACCCTCTCTTCTTCTTCACATTGCAGATTTGAAATTCACCACCTTATTTTTCCTGGACAATCAAATAAACACCTTTCGTGCCCTAACAGGAAGCAATGCTCAAGATCTTTTGCAGCTTTCTGAATACCCACTTCCAGAGGGGATAGCGATTCCTTCACAACCTAAATGAAATTGAAGAAGGACTCAATTGGGTCATTCCCAAATACCATTTTTCGATCAACCCTTGAAAAAGTCATAGCCTTTGAATGTGTGTGTAGAAAAAGCCCAATCTGATTCTCTAAAACCCAATCCGAATCATCGAATGGTGGAAGCAAAGATGCGTAATGCAGAAGCCTTTTCACGTGCTTTATGGATTATGTTAGGGTGTTGAATTCCAAGACTAAACAGTTAAGCTTGACGATGATGGCAGATGACGAGGATGATGAAATTTACGGTAGTGACGGTTTACCCATCCCAACAGATCGCTCACGCTGCTCGCTAAACTTGCGTTAGATGATTATGCTGGTGATGATGGTGCTAGTGCTCTTGAGTCGCGACCAACACTAATGGGAGAGTGTGCGGCGAAGGGGTTAGGGTGACAGTTGAAGAGGAGGGTGAGACGGTGGTACTGAGCGGCGATGTGGTTGATGTTGGGATTAGTTCGTTAAGAACAAAGAGAAAGAGAAAGAGGGGGAGGAAGGAGAGGATGGTAGTAGTGGTGGAGAGAAAGGTAGTTTAGAAATTTTATTTAATTTTTTAGGGTTTGGATAATTTTATTTACAAAATTCATTTTTTATGGGTACAAATAATAATTTTCGTGTTCTATAAATAGATATCAACGTATTCAACTTTTATGGATAGAAATGATAATTTACACTTTTTATAATCAGATTTTCACTGTGTTTCATTTGTTTAATCTTGTAAAGTGTGCTCTTATGCTATACAATCTTAAGTGGAGCTAAAAAAATAAGTGAATAATATTTGTATAGTATACGATTAATTGAGATAAAAAAATATTAGTTTTCGTCATTTTTTATTTGGAAAATAATGATCTCTTTTTTGAATATTTTTTGGACGTGGATGAATTTTTGTTTCTTTGTTAAGGGAAAAAAGTGATTCCCTTTTTGCCAAGAAAAGAACGGTTCAATAGTCAAAAGCTAAAAATATGTCTAAGCCCAATGAAGTTGGGTTATGAGGCGGGAAGGGGCATGATACCAGATTTTGACGCAAGCCGAAATAAAATTAGGGTAAGGTTTTCAACTTTCAAATCCAACTGAGAATGTGAGATCGATAAAGATACTTGCAACTTTGCAAGGTTTATACTTATTCCATGTTATTGCTTCGGCTGGATAAGCCCATTTCTATTTCTAGTACTGGTACAGTAATACCAGGCTATTTCTCCATTTTTTTTAACTAGTATTATCAAGTGTAATATCTAATTATATCTTCTTTTTCTTTTTCTTCGTTATCGTCATCACCAACAACACTAACATTTTGCTAGTATCTTTATTGGTTTGCTTTATTTTAATGCCATTAAATAATTTTGGTTCATTTCTTAATTTATTTGAGGTTCATTTGGATCTAGAAATGAATTCGATGTATTTTTGTTGATGATTGAATCTTTTAGATTACTTGTTCAAATTTAAACTAATTTTGATTCATTTGTGAATTAATTGAGGTTCACTTGCTGCTGTTAGTAAGTATCGACCAAATTTTTTACTCTTTAAGTAATTTCGGTTCATTTTAGTTTAATTGTGGTTCATTTGGATTCAGAAATGAATTTGATGTGTATTTGTTGATGATTGAGTCTTTTTTACTAGTTTGTTCAAATCTAAACTAATTTTGATTTTTTTTGTGTTAATTGAGGTTCACTTGATACTGTTGATAAGTATTGACCAAATTTTTTAGCAAAGAAGAATAAAATTATTCATGATCACTTTATTCAATTGCGAGATTCTATTTCATTTCATTCAATTTGTCTTGAAAGTCATCCCAACCTTTGGGACCAATTGTTCATCGACAAGACACCTAGATTGCAAATGAACCGAAATATTATTATAACAACACCATTGTGTAATAACAAATGAACCGAAAATTGAATCTTCTATAAACTTAGAAACTCCTATAATTTCGGTGCATTTCTAAGTTAATTGTGTCGCAATCACTATATAATTTCGATGCTTGGTCTCGTTGTCCTGCATAATTCAAATCCTTTCTTTTTCCTCCTCCTCATCTTCCACTTCGTCATCTTTTTTTTTTCATTTTTTTATCTCTATCTTATCCTTATTTCATTTTCTCAAAATTCTTCTTGATGTAATCTATTGAGAAGAATAAAACCAAAAAAAAAAGAAGAAAACATCAAACAAAAAAAGAAGAATAAATTACTGCAATAACATGTAAAAGAAGAGGAGAAAAAGAAACAAAAACAAAACTTAGCAACATCACCAATAAAAGAAGAAGAAGGAGATGCACGAAGAACAAACACAAAGTGAAGTTCATTTGCGTTAGTAAAGCAAGATGTATACATGCTATGTATAATAAAAATAGTTTTTGTTGGGTTTAAACTAACTTGGTTAGACTTGATTGCAAAAAATGATTGGATGTGTAGCAACTTTTTTTTAAGGGAAGCATGAAAAAACATAGGAAAGAAGACGCGATGAGAGAGATCACATTTAAAAATATTATGAAAATCCATTCCTGCTGAAATCATCGTCCTACCTTTTTCATAATTGAAAGTCTGAAGTAATCTAAATAAGAAAGAAAGTAATCGATGGATGCTTCAACCATCTCTTTCTAAGAATTCTTATGTTTTTCTTTTCTTCGATAAGTCTTCTATTATTAGATTTTAGCTAAGATAGAAGTATATTCTTTCGGTAAGCAAATAATCTCTCTAATAAGAGATTGAATTTAAAATTTCATGCAAATCATTTGGCATTAAACGAACATGTTCTACACCAACTTTTTTACTGGTCTAGTTGGAAAAGGTGAAAACTCGCATGTAATTGTCTTTATATGAAGTTGACATTTAAAATATGATAAATGATTTAATAAATTTGATTAAATTATTATTTAACAATTTTCAACTATTAACTTCACATGAAGATAACTGCACTTAAATTTGTTTTCACTTCTGGAGAATTTTGGTTAGCATGATTTCTAATTTGGCCTTATTGACTATGTAGTGAAGAAAGACCAAATGCAACCGCTCATGGCTGAAGGATTGGCTGTGCTCGGATTGAAACCAAAAGCGGTTACTTTGCTTGCTGGTGAAACAACTATTTAACCTAAAACAAAACAAAAACAACAAACAACGAACAACTCACGTTGGGAACACAATGCTGTCAGTGTCTAAAGACGAGTAGCATTGGCCTCGGCTACCCAATATTTATAAAACAGTATACAAACAATATCTATATCTTCCATCCTAATATACAATAAAATATATAAAAACCAAACAAATACTTCAACAACTGTGACAAACAATATCTTCCTCTCCAATATACAACTATATAAACCCAATATCTATAGATAGACAAGTCCAAGGAAAGCAACACAAAGGGAAATGATATAACACAACTCCTAAAAGGGTTAGAGAAATGTGCTATTTTGTCAGCTTATCCTAAAGTAGAGAAATATGATCTGTTCCACATTCAATGCAGAGGAATCTGAAAGTCAAAGTACAACGTAAACATTGATACATGAAGAAAAAGAGAAAGGAGTAGATAAAAAAAATCAGTGAGTGCAAGTGTAAGTTGGAAAATAAGATGTAATTGATGTGCAAAGTCAGAATTTAAGAACCCTTCTACAACATAATATCACAAAAAAAAAAAAATAATTCCCTGTCTCACTCTTCGATGCAACAAGTGTAAAGACAGTAAATCTGCATTCCGAAGCTCTTCTTTTCAAAGAGCAAAGCACATGACAGCATAAGTGACTCTAATTAGACACGAAGAACATACTTCCTGACGTGTACCCGCTGCACACGGAACCAAGATCACCACAAAATCCGCCCTCAAATCCCGGAAGCACAACAACCATAACAGAAGCCGTCGAATAAGCCAGCTTGTGAGTCAGTATTATCTCCCAACCGTTAGCCACAGTAACGGAACCCATTACCCAAGCCTAATCACACCTCTACACAAGCCAAAAGTATCGGAAACAGACACATCACACGTCTATAAAACCAACCTGAACAACCCATGAAAGGACAGGTTACACAACTCACTCTAGTTTTGTTACTCTCATCTCTCATAACTTGTATACTTACTTGAGCGTCGGAGTCCCTTTTGCAGGTGCTCCCGCCGCCGTGTTTCCAAGGACCGATGCTTATTCTTGATTTAGCCCCTGGACAACGTATAGCTCCGCCTGAGTCTCGAGTGATCTCTTGGGGGCTTCACACCTCGGCCCAAGCATAACGAAACATTTGGCGCCCACCGTGGGGCCGAAAGTTACATTAACCCCACTCTTTTTTACCACATTGCACTTTGTGTTTTCTTTCTACGCAAGATATCTCAATTTCCACACATGGCCGACAATGGAGTTCATCAACCTACCCAGGCCGAACTTATGGCCCAGATGGCTGAACTGCAGGCGGAAGTGAAAAGACTTGCCGAATTATCCACTCAAAACAACGCTGGCAAGCATGAGGACAATGGATGCAAAGGAAAAGGCAGTGCAGACCTATTGAGTGTCGACCCACCGAAGGAGAAACTGACCTTAGACAACCCGTTCTCCGAGGAGATTACCAATTACCAGATGCCAAAACACTTCACACTACCTTCCTCACTCGAGCCATATAAGGGGATTGGTGACCCCCGGGCTCATATTAAAAAATTTCAATCTATGATGTTCTTTAATGGCCCTAACAATGAACCTGTTCTTTGCAGAGCTTTCCCTATTTACCTCGATGGCGCAGCTCTCCTTTGGTTTTCAAAACTACCTGAAGGATCAATCTCTTCTTTCAAGGAGTTGGCAAAATCTTTCATAGACTACTTTGCTGCAGCACGGATTTACGTACACGGATCGGATTATCTCGGCACCATCCGCCAAGGTCCCCAAGAAAGCTTAAAAGACTATTTGACCAGATTCGCAGATGCAACAATGGAGATACCCGATCTAGATCCCGCCGTCCATCTGCATGACTTAAAAGTCGGCCTCAAGCCTGAAAAATTCAGAGAAACAATTGTAGTCACAAAACCGAAGACCTTAGAAGAATTCCGAGAACGTGCGGCCAGGCAAATGCAGATTGAAGAACTCCGTGAGGCTGAAGAGGCAGAAAGAAGGCAGCCCAGAAGAGAGGAAAGCCGAGCGATGAGGTCGACCGATAGAAAACACCCTAGGAAACCGTTTAAGCTTACTCCAAAGTTCGACAATTATACCGGGTTCAACACCAAAAGAGAGAAGATAATTAAAGAAATACTCAACGCTAAAATCATAAAACCACCATTGAGGGCAGGGAACTACCAAGACCAGCGATTTGTCGACCGAAGCAAACATTGCACCTTCCACCAGAAATACGGACACACAACCGACGAGTGCGTAATAGCTAAAGATCTGCTAGAGAGATTAGCTCGGCAAGGACTCCTAGATAAATATATCGAAGGTAGAAGACATAAAGACAATAGCAGAGACCGAGATGAACGCCAACAGACCTCGGGGAACAAAGAAGAATATAAGTGGCCACACAACGCACCACCAAAGGCCATCATAAATTGCATATTCGGAGGATTCTCCGGGGGAGGGGAAACAACCTTAGCACGAAAACGAAGTTACCGAGCAATGCTGGCAAGGAACAACACCACAAAATAACAAATACAAACCTGACCTCCGAATCACCTTCAGCCAGAGTGACATCAGCTCGGCAGCACCGAACTTAGACGACCCAGTGGTAATATCTATTCAAACAAGCGAGTTATTGGTAAGAAAAGTCCTTCTAGACCCAGGTAGTAGTGCAGATGTAATTTTCTATTCTACCTTTCTGAAAATGAAATTATCCGAAAAACTTGTGCAACCCTCATTCGGAGAGCTAGTAGGGTTCTCCGGAGAAAGAGTCCCTATCAAGGGATACATATGGCTAAAGACAACTCTAGGAGAGAACTCATATTCAAAAACTATTGATATACAATACCTAATAGTTGACTGCCCTAGTCCTTACAACATTATCCTCGGAAGACCTGCCCTGAACATGTTCAGGGTAGTAGTATCCATTTACTATCTGTGTGTTAAGTTTCAGGCACAGGACGGAAATATAGTCACACTCCACTCAGACCGACAACAAGCGCGACAATGTTACAATGCAAGTCTAAAATGATCGGCCCCGGAGAAAGAACGCCAACAAGAGGTCAGAAACATTCACAACACACATGAAGTATTGTCCCTCGCAAAGCTCGATCCAAGGGAAAAAACCCAAGAGAGACCTCAGCCAGTGGATAAACTCCAGAAAGTCTCATTGACAGCAAAGCCAGGTCAGGTCACATACATCGGCCAGACACTACAAGGAGAGGAAAGATCAGAACTCATAAAAGTACTACAAGGGAATGCCGATTTATTTGCATGGACCCCAGCAGACATGCCTGGCATAAATCCCAATATCATATGTCACAAGCTCGCCACAAATAGCTCGGCCCGACCTATAGCTCAAAAGAAACGGAACCTGGGAACAGAGAAATCAAAGGCGGCCTTACAAGAAACAAAAAAACTTCTCAGTGCAAACTTCATTGATAAACTCGTAGACAATGCATCAGGTTTTAAAAGCTTGAGTTTCATGGACGCATACTCTGGTTATAACCAGATACTTATGCATCCAGAAGACCAAAGCAAAACAGCATTTATAACTGAACATAGAAATTTTTGTTATAGAGTAATGCCATTTGGTCTAGAATGCAGGAGCAACCTACCAACGACTGATGGACAAGGTTTTCCATCACCAAATAGGTCGGAACATGGAAATCTATGTCGACGATATGGTCGCCAAAACCACCCAGGGAAGGTCACACTGCGACGACCTCCAAGAGATATTTGAACAGATACGAGCATACAAGATGAGACTCAACCCAGAGAAATGTGCCTTTGGGGTACAGGGAGGCAAATTCCTCGGATTCATGCTAACTTCACGAGGAATCAAAGCGAACCCTGAAAATGCGAAGCAATACTTAACATGAAGAGCCCTTAGACAATAAAAGAGGTACAACAATTGGCAGGAAGGATAGCAGCACTATCTCGGTTCCTACCATCAGCGTCAAGCCGATCATATCACTTCTTCCAAACGATAACAAAGAATAACAAGTTTCAATGGACAGAGGAATGCGAGAAGGCATTTGCCGAGCTCAAAGCCATCTTGTCATCACCACCAGTGCTGCAAAGACCAGAAGTCGGTAAACCTTTATACTTATATTTATCTGTTTCTAACCATTCTATAAGCTCGGCTCTAGTCATCGAGACAGGGAAGACGCAGCAACCAGTATACTTCATCAGTAAAGTCATGCAGCCAATGGAACAAAGATATCCGAAGATAGAACAGCTAGCTTTAACACTTGTAACAATGGCAAGAAGGCTCAGACACTATTTCCAGAGCCATACAATCATAGTTCGTACAAACCAAACGCTGAGACAAATACTAACAACACCAGAACTAGCCAGACGACTAACCAAATGGTCCATCGAGCTCTCAGAATTCGATATCCAGTTTCAACCAAGGTCGGCACTAAAAGCACAGACTCTCGCCGACTTCATTTCAGAACTAACCTCGGACGAACACAACATATTCTGGGAACTACACGTCGACGGAGCTTTCAGCCGAAGAGGAAGCGGAGCGGGAATAATCCTGAAAAAAGGGGACAACGTCGTGGCCTAGCAATCCCTTCAGTTCTATTTCCCAGCAAGCAACAACCAGGCCGAATATGAGGCCCTTATAGCTGGACTTAAGCTCGCCTTAAACCTCCAGGTACAAAGCTTGACAACATACTGTGATTCCCTCTTGGTGGTTCAACAAATCCGAGGAGAATACCAGGTAAAAGATCCCTTGCTAGAGCGATATTGGCTCATAGCGAAGGATCTCATTTCAAAATTCAACTCATTCGTCATCTTACATGTGCATAGAGAAAAGAATATTAGAGCTGACATATTATCAAAACTTGCCGCCACTAGGGCGGACACACAAACATCGGCATTATCACAACTTACATTTAAAAAACCCAGCATAGAATTACTATCTATAACAAGCATTAACCACCTCCAGGACTGGAGAACACCTTTTCTTGAGTACATCAACACAGGTACCATTCCCAGAAACGAGCTCTACCCGCAACACTTCAGACGAAAGGCAAGCCTTTATACAAACATAGCGGGAGAACTGTACAGGCGCGGTATCTCGCAACCATTACTAAGATGTCTAAACACCGAGGAGGCAGTCGAGGTTATGGACGAAGTTCACGAGGGCGTATGTGGAAACCACATCAGAGGGCGAGCTCTCGCTGCAAAGATCGTCCGAACAGGATATTACTGGCCGACCATGAAAAGAGATTGCATAACAAAAGTCAAAACATGCGACAAATGCAAAAAGCATGCCGCCATCTCCACGAAGCCTGCCGAAGTACTACACAGCATGGAGGTAAGCTGGCCTTTCTACAGGTGGGGGCTCGATATCCTCAGCCCATTCCCAATAGCGCCAGGTCAGGTAAAGTTTCTTTTAGTATCAATAGACTATTTCTCGAAATGGATAGAAGCACAGCCATTAGCAAGAATAACAGCCAAAAAGGTACGATCTTTCATATGGAAACAAATTATATGCCGATTTGGAATTCCGAGGGAAATAATATCAGACAATGGTAGACAATTCACAGATAATAAGCTCGGCTCATTTCTAAAGAACTTTAATATTCAACATCGATTTAGCTCGGTCGAACACCCACAAACCAATGGGCAAGCCGAGGTTGCTAACCGAGTTATATTGCAGGCAATGAAGAAAAAACTCAATAATGCGAAGGGAGAATGGGCAGACCTCATCCCAGAAATATTATGGAGCTACAACACAACCATACAAACCACCACAGGTGAAACACTTTTCAAATTAGTCTATGGATCAGAAGCGCTGATTCCGGTTGAAGTCGGCATCCCAACATTAAGAACCGAGCTATATGACGAGCAACACAACCTGAAGGCAAGAAGCACCGAGCTTGATCTAACCGAAGAAGACAGAGAGATCGCCGCCATCAAACAAAAGGATAAAAAACAACTAGCCGAGAGAAATCACAACAAAGGTGTACACCCGAGAACATTCACTGAGGGCGACCTCGTACTTAGATGAACAGAAGAAGCCAGACGACCCCCAACACATGGCAAGCTCGCCGCAAATTGGGAGGGCCATTTCCAAATAACAAAAGTACTCGGAATGGGGGCTTACCAACTTCAAACATTACAGGGCAACACATTACCAAGAAACTGGAATATCTCTTCATTAAAAGTGTATAGATCATAATTTGTACATTCTAGCGAATGAAGGTACTCTTTTTTCCCCCTTAGAGCTTTTTTCCCAAAAGAAGGGTTTTGCCTAAGGAGGGTTTTAATGAGGCCGGACGCTCAAGACATTCAAACAAATGAGTATGACTCCCTTTTTCAAAACAATTCCAAATTTCAAACTAACAAAGATGAAACCAACAGAGCATACGATTACAAAGTCATTAAAATAATACTGCCGAACCTCGGCCAAAACAAAGCATCATTCAAAACATACAACAAACTGAAAATAACATAATTTCAAAAGACCAAACATCGATCTACGAAACCAAACTTAGTCAAAACAAAGTCTATCAAACATCAAATTAAACCTAAGGGGGAGGGGCATTCTCGCCATGCTCCTCTACAGTCCCATCTACAACTAGTTTGCCACCAACCACTATCTTGGTCATGTCAAGCTGATCCCTATCAAACTCCGGAGCCAGTAAAGCAATTTGGCTCACAGCACGCTCAAAGCCGTAAGAGAACATCTCCATTCCATTCTCCCCCAATTCATGGACTCGGGTTGTAAGTTCACCTTTAGCAACATCATTTTCCTTTACCTCGGCCTGCAATAGACGAATCTGATCCCTCAAGCAAACCACATCCTCCTCGGATTCCTTTGCCCTAGCAACAGCACTAATAGCAACATCATCTTTCTCTTTCAATGATTTCTCCAATTCAGCGATTCTCGTTTTATACGACTTCTCCAAATCAACAACTTTGTCCACCACCTCCTGCTGCTCGGCGCCAATGAGTTCGGTGGCACGACCAACGCACATCAGACGAGAAGCGACGATCTACAAAGATTACAAAAATCATAAGGAAGCAATGATAAATAAAGAGAAATCAGACAAGAATAAAACAAACCTGAACGAACTTCCCGAGCGCCTCCACGCCAACTCGACGAGTCATAAGCATGTCCCCAGGATACTGGGACGCCCTCTCAGAAAGTTCAGCAAAGTTGAATTGATCACTCCACATGGAATTAGAACTGGCCCCCGGAATAAAGCCATGAAGCTTTTTCTGCATATCAAAAGCGACTTTTCCACCACCAACAGCCTCTTGATCACCCTCCGATATGACTTCCAACGACTTGTCAGATTCATTCCTCTTTCTCTTAAAGGAAGAAGTCGGCAGAACGACAGATTGAGTAACTTGCTCACCATCATCTTTTCGAGTACCTGAGCCGCCAGAACCCTTATCTTGTTTCTTCTTCAAAAATGATTGAAGCTGAGAAGGATCCGGGAGAGGAACTCGCCCACCTATAAAATAAACCCAACATCAGAAGATACCAACAAAACACAAAAACAGCAGGTACAAACAAAACCAATACCTATATAAGCTTTCAAACCTTCAACATCACCAGAATCACATAAAGACAACAATTCAGAAATAGATAAACACTCCCCGGTAGCAAAACTCTCAACTCAAAAGTCTAAAAATGAGTTTTCTTCTTCACTTTGCTCAGCAGCCTCAAGAATCTGGCACGGCTCAGAACACCAGTAAAGGGAAAACCTCTCAATAAGTTCATCATCTAAATAGAAGAGATACTCAGACTCAACGGACCGCACCTTGACAAAAAGAGACTTAAAGTTTTTAAAGAAGATTTATAAAGAAGGAAGAGGGAATGACCGGGAAAACTGCTAAGGCAGACCCATAAACCCTTGCGAACACCCTTCGATTGGAACAAAGAAAAGAACACCGACAATGAACAGGAGAATGAAAGAAAATCCATCAAACATTGAAAGGCGCGAAGAAACGCCCAGGAATTAGGATGCAACTGCGAAGGTGCACAGTTAAGCTGAGTAAGAACGTCACATTCAAAAGAAGAAAATGGAAACCTCACACCAAGTTCGATCAGACAGGGGGTATACATGTAAAAATACCCCCAATCGCCTCTCCTCTCACAAACCCTATCACTACCCGAACAAGGAAGAAGTTCAACCGGACACCAAAACCACTTCGCACGAAACTCCAACCCCTCAAATCAGACAGAGAATCAACACTGATGAACGAAGAGGAACGAGTCCTCACGTCATCATGGACCCAATGATAAGGATCATCTTCTTTAACCTCAACCACTTTCAACTTCTCCTTTCCTTTCTCTCCCACCATGAGTAAATGACAAGCAACAGTGAAAGAATAAGAGGAAAAGTACTAACCTTTCGAGGACATAGTGGAAGTTAAACAGTAAGAAGGTGAAGCAACAAAATGTGAGTTTCGAAAAAAAGGATGACTATTATTGCAAGCCCACTATCTTAGTGGGAAACTTAAACTTATGACCACTAAAAAACATGGAAAACCCAAACGGAAGAGGAGCGCATTAAAAATGACACGTTCTACGAAGACACGACCAGACAATCTTCAAAAATTCTTTTCAAAATCCTTCAAAGCCCAACAAAAATACCCACGTGCAGGGAAGGTCAACTTCAATTCTCTTAAGCTCGTCCACCATAGTCAAACAACACCGGCCGAGCTTGGGGGCTATGACGTGTACCCGCTGCGCACGGAACCGAGATCACCACAAAATCCGCCCTCAAATCCTAGAAGCACAATAACCATAACAGAAGCCGTCAAATAAGCTAGCTTGTGAGTCAGCATTATCTCCCAACCGTTAGCCACAGTAACGGAACCCACTACCCAAGCCTAATCACACCTCTACACAAGCCAAAAGTATCGGAAACAGACGCATCACACGTCTATAAAACCAACCTGAACAACCCATGAAAGGACAGGTTACACAACTCACTCTAGTTTTGTTACTCTCGTCTCTCATAACTTGTATACTTACTTGAGCGTCGGAGTCCCTTTTGCAAGTGCTCACGCCGCCGTGTTTCCAAGGACCGAGGCTTATTCTTGATTCAGCCCCTGGACAACGTATAACTCCGCCCGAGTCTCGAGTTATCTCTTGGGGGCTTCACACCTCGGCCCAAGCAGAACAGAACACTTCCTATATGGCTCCAAAGTATCCATCACTTATGCTATACTTGAAAAGAAAAAAAAAAGAAAAGAGAACCCTACACATATGACCTATCTTAAAGACTAAGACACTGTAAAGCCTCAATACTCATGCAACTGTGACAAAATGTCAAGTGTGCCACTAATATTTCGACCTCAATGGCAGAAGCCAAAAGGGCAGAATCCATGGAAAGAGTGAAGTACCAACCCGGACCCTGTCCATTTTTAAGAATGACAATGCGACCCCTCAAAATAAAATCGATCCACTTCGGTCCCTGTCTCTGATTCTGTCACACAATGCGGTCCCTGTGGGTATTTTTCCGTCAACCCCGAATGAAAAATGCTGACGTGTCAGGTTCAGAAATAGACAAGGGTCTAATTGTCTCTAAATTTAAATTGGTTAGGAATTTATTTGTCCTTATCATTTTTTAAATAATATTTTTTTAGATTATTTTTTTATTTATTATATTAATATTCTTTTTCCAATAAATTATTAAATATATGGTATAATAAGTACAAACTAATTAATAAATTATTCAAATTTAAAAATATCATTTATTATGAAACTAAATAAATCATTCTCAAATATAATTTTTAAATATATAAATAATAAACATTAAAATTCAATTAATACATTAATAATAATAATAACCATATGATATACTATTAGTATTATGATCTAGATAATTTTTCACAATAAAGTGAAAACTAATGAACACATTACTTGATATATAGTAAAATATTTTTGAGTAATAAAAAATTTAATTTTTTATCTCTTTAAACTAAATTAATAATTCTATTTGATATCTTTATACTAAAATACACTATGAGAAAACTACTAATACTAAATGAAATAATTAAAATATAATTAATATATGATGGAGACCATTTATAAACTCAATAAATTTAAAGTATCAATAATATTATTAATCTATTAATAATACATATGATCATAAGGTTATAGATTGATTTATCAATATAAGAATAATATAGATTAATTAAAATTTTAAGTATATTAAAATTCAATTAAAGAGATAAAAAATAGAATTATTTCAATTAGTATTTAATTATTTCATTAAAGGTTATATAGTTTAATTATTTCATTTAGTATTAGTAGCTTGCTCATAGTATATTTTAGTACAAAGATACCAAATAGAATTATTAATTTAGTTTAAAGAGATAAAAAATTAAATTTGTTATTACTCAAAAATATTTTACTATATATCAAGTAATGTGTTCATTACTTTTCAATTTATTGTGAAAAATTATCTAGATCATAATACTAATAATATATCATAGGGTTATTATTATTAATGTATTAACTGAATTTTAATGTTTATTATTTATGTATTTAAAAATTATATTTGAGAATAATTTATTTAGTTTCATAAAAAATGATATTTTTAAATTTGAATAATTTATTAATTAATTTGTACTTATTATACCATATATTTAATAATTTATTGGAAAAAGAATATTAATATAATAAATAAAAAAATAATCTAAAAAAATATTGTTTAAAAAATTATAAGGACAAATAAACCCCTAACCAATTTAAATTTAGAGACAATTAGACCCCTGTCCATTTCTAAACCTGACACGTCAGCATTTTCCGTTTAAAGTTGACGAAAAAATACCCACAGAAACCGCGTTGTGTGACTGAATCAGGGGACAGAGATCGAAGTGGATCGATTTTATTTTGAGGGATCACATAGTCATTCTTAAAACTGGACAGGGGCCGAATTGGTACTTCACTCCCATAGAAATGTACATTCCCCCTCTCAACTTGCACGAAACAATTAATTCATTGGGAAAATGACACTAAAGCAAAGTGCACATATTGTCAAATTTGAAGACATTTATTTTGATAAATCCTAAGAACTACAACCTGTTACAGGACAAATACAGGCTATCTGAGTCCGACATTATAATATTTTATTTCTATATGTTGATTCTCCAACACTGGTCATTCATCAATATATTCTGCTTCAGGTAATTTCTAAAATACCAGAGAGCATAAACTTGCAAAAGTTTGGGATTAACATACGGCAGGTTCAACTAGAAGAAGAGAAAATCATATTGTCTTAAACAATCACCCCAGACTCTAAGGTTGAAAAACAACAACAGGATATACTTTAGGGATCTCAAGGAAAAGGGTTACATAAACTATAATTAACAATAAAAAAGCTCTGTGCTATAATCAACTGTATTTTCTTCCTACTATTAAATTCTACCTCATCAGAGATGCTAGCGTCAAGTAATTGTTGAACTTTAATGCAAACCCTCTTCTCTTTATCATATCCATCACTTTGGAACACCTGTTTCACTTTGGTGACAAGGGTTCATCTCCATGTTTCCACTACATTCCCACTTCCTATTCTTGACTCTTGATCTTGCAAAGTGATTTGTTTTAGCAAGAGAATAATAAATTATTGAAAAAGAAAAAAACCGTAAGAGAGAACATATATATAGGAGATAAAATATATATATATATATATATATATATATATATATATATATATATATCCCTTGGTGGAAAAAATGAAGATAAATAGCAGTAATGCATAAATGCATCAATATAAGGTACAACTTCAAAATCTCGGGAAATGCAGGAATCAGTTTGTAGCTTTTCAGACATTGGTACTACTTCATGAACTTGGGAAATTTCAAACTTAAGAATACTCCTATAGATTCACATTACATAGTGGAACTACGTACCAATGATCAAGCTCTACCCAATTGGTCGGGGTTGGACCAATAAAGTAAATTTGAGCAGGATCATTTAGAGCGCCAGCATATTAACGCATGGAAGTCTGTTATATTTTGCTTGTGGTTAATCTGTTTGAGACAAATCTGCAAAGAATCAAATTAACTAAGTTTTATATGACTAATTATACTCCTGATCACAAGAGGAACAGAAAACACGCATAAAAACAGAGAGGAACATGTGAGAACACTATGTTAGGCAGTACCTAAGCATTAGTATAGTCACTAAAAACGACTGGATGATTCTGTTGGCATTTATCTAATACTTGCCCACAATATAACACAGTTACGTAAAGTAAATAGAACACACACAGTTAATACTCTGATGAAGATTATGCACACTAAAAATCATCATGTCGGCAGTGAAAGACAAGTCCAGCTATCAATTAGCTATGTCACAACCTTGTTGGTTTCTTGACGAACGTGTCTCATAGCAGGAAGAGAACTCCTCTTAAGAGTTCACTCAAGATACTACATTCTTCCACTTAAACCAAATGCATGTCCTGATGTTGGCCCCCTGTATTTTCTTCCTATTTAAATGGTGTAAGCTCTAACACAAATCAAACCCACTTGATCATCTGCCTTCAACAAGTCACTTACCCATCTACAATTGCCTCAAGCCCCGAAGCATCCTTCTCTTTAGGCTCAATAATCATTTCCAACTCCCAAGTACAACCCCTAAACAATGAGAAACCTATTCTTTGACGAGCCAGATGGTGGGCTTCCAGAATATGCTCCAAGTAGTGCACTATGTGTAGCAATCAATACGAATCCCAGTGACAATTCCACTGTTGAAACTAGGAGTCATATTGTGCTCAATTATGTCAATCATGCTATTTATTGAAAGAGTAGGCATATTTTGATTGTCAAAGTGCTGAGGAAGAAAAATTACAATAAGTACAATTTGGATGCCATGAAGCATAGCCTTGAGAGAAGCAAAAGGTATCCAATTATAATGAGAAGGAGGTAACCTGCATCTTATTTAGTAAACCTTGAACAGATTCAAACTTTTCCATATGTAGCATTTAATTTTATCCACAAAAATTTAGCATCTTTTAGAAAACCTTAAACAAGGGTGCTCTTTCAAAGAGTCATTATTTTAATTCAACTTCTGTGCAACAAAATACATCATTTTCAAAATTAATGATGTGGAGATATAACCATGGCAGATATCAATAAATAATAAATCACAACTAACTGACAAAGTAAAGGATCACAGAAGTTCGATGTTTTTGCAAGAACTAGGAAGGAGTAATACTGAGATACATTACTGTTGGTAATTATTAAAAGACTAAGGTGAATTACCTGGCCAAAACAACTCACTTTCTGCTTCCAGGTATACAAGCTTTCCATTGGAGCAGTATGTGGGCTTTCATGGCCAGCTGAGAGGTTCATACTTCAAGTTCTTGATGATTCAACAAATGAAGTCTTAAGGGTGCCTAATTAATCAACTGCACATTCATTGCTGATCCCAAGTTTATGTGTTAAAGTTGACCTTAACAATATTTAGAATCATGCAGGAATCAGTTGAAATAGAATATAAAAGGGGATACAGAAAGGTAATCATGTCAAGTATGAAACAAGGAGAAATCGGAATGGCTACAAGGCAGGTGCTCTAAAAGAGGGTTTCGATACAAAACATGGTGAGAATTGTGAGTTTGTAGCAATATTTGATGCAGATTTCCAACCAGATGCAGATTTTCATTGGAATAGAATTCCTTATCTTCTTGAGAATCCAAAGTTGGGATTGGTTCAAGCCAGATGGGAATTTGGTCGGTAATTACAACATCCACATTGTTAAGCTGTCATGCCAAATCAGTAAAGCATCTGCATTCTTGGAGATTGCAGTAAATCAGAAATTCTTTAACTTTTTCTTTTTTACTATGCATGCACAGTAAACTCAGAAGAATGTATGATGACACAGCTTCAAGAGATGTCACTTGACTATACGTACTCATTCTTTGGGTTCAATGGCGAGTTAAGAAGCTCAATGGACCAAATTCAGAGAATCGCCTTAGCATATCACTTTGAGCTTCTGATTTGTTCAAACTTCCTCTGTAACAAATAGGGACAGGAGTTTGGCAGATACAAGCAATAATAGATGCCGGGGGATGGAAAGACCGAACTACAGTGGAAAAATATGGATCCAGCAGTTAGGGCAAGCCTTAAGGGCTGGGAATTCCTCTTTGTGGGTGATGTAAAAGTGAGCTATTTATTTCTAATCTGATTCATTGATAATTTAATACTATATCATGTTTTCGGCTTTTTGCTGCTTCCTAGGTAAAAAATGAACTACCAAATACATTTAATGCATACCGATATCAGCAGCACAGTGGTCATCTGGTCCAGCTTCTCTTTAAGAAAATGAGCAAGGAAATCCTTCTTTGCAAGGTACTCAAGGGTTAAATTGTTATATCAAGAGCTAGGAAGACTTCAATTTCTCATATATAAATTATAAAATCATATACTGATTGGAACAATATGTATCATTCAGAGGGTATCACTTTTGAAGAGACTTCATCTTATCTATGCTTTCTTCTTTGTGAGGAAGATCAT
Organism: Arachis stenosperma; assembly: GCF_014773155.1. Taxonomy (NCBI): domain Eukaryota; kingdom Viridiplantae; phylum Streptophyta; class Magnoliopsida; order Fabales; family Fabaceae; genus Arachis; species Arachis stenosperma. Next base: position 44,838,527 of record NC_080382.1, on the reverse strand, counting down.
CGCACACTGGTCACATTCTTCTTTTACTGCATAGTTATACTATCCTGTGTGTTAATTCCAGAAGTCAGTCTCAAAAAGCAGATTGACATATATATCCAAGCAACCATTACAATTCTAAATGCACTTTCCACCCCAAGCCCCAAGGTAATTGATTTCTGACAGAAGTGTAGAACTTTGTGTGCTCAGTTATCTTAATTATTCTCCATTCAAATAACTATGGGACAGATCCATACATCTGCTAGTATCCTGGATTCTCTTCGAGAATGTCATGTCACACCATCGAACTAAAGCAACAATTACAGGACTCTTAAAAGTGAACCGTGTCAATGAATGGGTTAGCTTGAAAATGCCCTGAAACAAACGAACAATACAAGACCATCAAGTGATTCACACTTTCCATTCCGAATAATAGAAAGGTACCGGCTGTCTTGCAGTTAGTTTATCACTTTATCTAAAAGCAATCTATTCAACCGGCACAACAAATAGCCATTGAGCAATCTACAATTATCCACCGGAAAATTTAATTGAAGCATGAAAAATAAACCTAAAACTTAAGGAGAAAGAGCAACAGGAACACAACCATATTCTTTTTTTTATTATTTTTCTTTTCTTGTGGTACAATTTTGTACTTAAAAGAAAATGTAATACATAACGTTAGAATGTAAAGTAAAGAATGCAGTGACAATATCTGATGATTACTCCATAGTCCATATATTACTAACTCATGAGATTCATAACGATGGCCCTTATTTTAACCAACAGGATCAACCCACTGGCGATCATAATGGGGATGTATATGCTTCACTGTGCAATCTATGACCTGCTATTTGGACATGATCATTTCTTCGTATATTTGCTGTTGCAGGCAGGGGCTTTCTTTAACAATGGGATTTGGGCAAGTGGAAAAATTTGTCCGCAACTAAAGCTAGGAATAAAGATATTAAACCACCAGAGCATCAATCAGTATTATAGTTTTTCAAACTAGTGACGTCATGTCATCCATAAGCATAGAACTTATGAGAGTAGCTGTCATTACCTACCAAGTAGAACCAATCCTCATTGTACAAGAGGCACTTTATACTTATGCATACCAACCAGAATAAAGTGCATGTAATATGCACCAGTAATATAAAGCATAAATTACTCTACTGTATGTTCAATATCATAATTTTTTTTTTTTGAAATAAAAAGCTCAACACAACAAGGTGAAGCATCAACATCTCAACAGAAAAGTATTAAACAGATAAAATAAATTAATTCTTAATTATCTTCGACAAAAGCTATCAACAACCCAAAAGATCAAATATCACTCCACTCTTTGTAACTCTTAATCGACCTGTTAAATACTCCTGCAACACTTGATTCTTGATTCCTGAAATTCTGCCATTCCTTTTCAACCAAGTGCTCCAAATGATAACAATGAAATCAAACTCACCAATATTCTATTAATTTGACTGCACGATTGACCCTGAACCATGTAAACTTACGGTCATTCAACTCTATATCCACCAGTTTGATAATGCTGTTAACACACTAGCGCCTTTTCTTTCTTCCAACTGCACAACCTCATTGAAGACACCCATGTAGCAAAGAGGAACTTGACATATTTCCGATAAAAAAATTTAACTCTTCCCACAAAGCAAGCTTCTCTTCCCTTGTATGTGCACCATACACCAAGCAAACAGCACAAATAAAAATTATTGTTTGTCAATTCTCCTTCTATACACAATCATCTCTCCCCTTTGTAACAATTACTCAACCTAAACATCATAACATTCCACATTATTAATAAACCTCCAGAAGCACCTTCCGATCCCACAAATTTCAAACTCACCGCATCATTACCCCAAAATTGCACTATATCAAACTTAGAAATCACCTCCTTTGTCTCTATCAATCCTAACATATTCGCATTATTTTTATGCTTAAATTTTTTACCATTTTTCACTTTCCAACACTCCCTAAACTCCTCATATTCCACGAACTAAAATCATTTAAAAACTTTACTATACACCTTATTTCGGTTTTTGGAGCGGCACCTTCTTGCTTTCTCTTTTTGTTTTGCTTGCCTTCTTTTTGTGCCAATACTTCATTCTGAGCTTGGAGAATAGTCATAATGTCCTCATCCTCGTCATATAAAACAGTTCCTAATTCGACAGCTAGATCCCAAGCAACCCTATTTTCAGCCATATCTTTATCCCAACTTCTTCTATGTTCATCTTGATTAGTTTTACCATCTGCATCCTGCTCTGAGTCCTCCGAATCTTCCAAGCTCCTTACATCCCCTCAACAAGTAAAGTAGCAAACACCGTCTTGTTTCCCTTCTAAACCCAGAGCTTAGGCTCATGACCATCAGGGACAGAGATAAGTGTTATCACACCAAAGCATTAAAAGAAAAGAAAATAAAAGAAACATAAATCTGAAATTTTGTCAAATTACTGGATGGTCAAGTTCTAGCACTGCATAAAAAAACATCATACCATCAACTTCTCAGAAGAGAGAACAAAGATAAACATTTCAGACAACATGGAAAAGGGGAATCAAGATAAATATGACTACAGTGGACTATTTTCAAATTTCAAAGAGTACTAATTCAAGATAAAAGAAAAATAAATAATAATGGCACTCTACTCATATCATCCACTCATTCACAGCTGCATCTCCTCAAAAAATGCAAACATATTAAGCAGAATAGCAGAAACGTAAGCAGCTTTGCTCAAACGCACATCACAACATCTTTAATTCTTTAGTACTTAGTATTTAGTTAAGATCAAAACATTTAGTACTCTGAAATAAAAAACGCATGCAGAAGAATTCACCAAAACTATCATAAAAAACTAAACCCAGCTGTATACTTTTGTCATATTTGATGGATATTGAAGATTCATTCATTCAACTGCATAAAGTTTACATATTCTTTGCCCAAGATTTTCTTCCCCACCGCAAATAAAAGATGCCTGCTATACCCCTAACCACGTCAATATCATCATAATTACATGGATCACTTTTATTGAATAAAAACGCATTCTTGAGGTAAAGGAGTATTGATTTACTAACAATGAACATCTAAGGTAAGGATAGTATGATAACTTTAAGTTGAAAGGATCTGTAAAACAAATCATCTAAATCAAGATTTCATATGAATATTCGCTTTTGATCTATTCTTGATATGGCCTTGGATACATCTGCAATATGGGTACTCTAAAAAAAAAGATAAGGAATAATCTATACTACTTTTTCAATATATAAACAAATAAAATGTGTGTATTCAAGTTTGTTTATGATTAAATGTGTGTGTCCATGTGTAGAGACAGGGAGGTCTGGTACATCCATACAGGTGAAGAACTTGATTCAATAAAATGTAAATATGAACAGAAATAAATGCTTTTGGAAATGAAGGAACAAAGGATAACAGCATCAACAGAGTCGGGCATTTATGCATATACATACATAAACAAGTACTAAAGTTAGACTAGGGTAAAAATTAAAGGTAAAAGATACTAGCACTAACGAGACCAAAATACATAACCAAAAAAATTAAAAAGAATAAAATTCTGATTTATATCAGTTCATCCAGCTTAACCTCGTACTGTTCACCAGTAGCAAGAATTTTGACACCAACCACACCCCTTTGCCACTCAGAGCTCCCCACTAATACAAGCCGCTGAGCATTATTTCGGGCAGCTCGCTTAAAAACCCTAGAATGTGAATGAGGAATTATATATCATATCAGAAGACATTATAACATGCAAGTGCACTTTAACAAGGAAAGAAGAAAAATTTAAGCACGAATTTTTACCACTTAAGAGGTTTGCTTTCCAAAACTAAGTCAACACTCTGTCCCTTTTTTCTGAGAACATGAGCAACCATAGCAGCAGCACCTTGAAGATCTTCATCCAAGGCACATACAATGTAATCCATTTGTAAGCTGAGATCCGGTAGCAGACCCTTTTCTCTAAGTAACTGTTTAAAGAGCAAGGAGGACAAGGGTATCTGTTAAAAGAAGAAGGAAAAAACAGAACTGACGCCAAAATCAACGAGACCAATTCACATCAGAGAATAGCATTAAGTAACAAAGAAAATCAGCATAGCTGAGAAAGTAAGATGTCAGTTCCCTATAATATATTGGGGAACTATAACATTGCTTGATCCATACAGAAAATCTCACCTAGAGGGATAAGGCTTATCGGTTGCTGTATTAGAGTGCCCCTATAAATTTACTGCACATGGGATGGTGTTGACTACATAAACTGAAGCATCTTAATAGATGCACACTACCTTTAACTAGGGATAAAGCCTATTACAGAATGGGAACTAAAAATGGTCGGGAAAAAGTGATGACAATATAATGTACTCTAAACAAAGTATGTTCTTTCCCTTAATTTATCTTTAATCAAAGTAAAAGAAGTAAATCTTCAACTGATGCATAGTTTATTTATTATGGGCCAATTATACAAAATTATGGATCAATAAAGAGAGATGTAACCCTCAAAGTTTAAGGGAACATTTTGCCGCAAAGCTGTAAGACTTTTAATATTGTGCAGAATTAGATGTTAGATGGTGAAAAGCCATCAAGAAAATAAACTTATTGCGGCAGAGATAAGAATGTTGTGTTGAATGAGTAAACAACTAGACAAGGATGCATTGGAGGGTAAGTTAGTAGGGTTAGCATCAACTGTAGAGATGATGGTGAAATTCCCATCTGAGATGGTTTAGTCATCTGTGGAAAACCCGTAGAAACCCAAATAAAAAGAATAGATCAAACAGAGGGTAGCTCAGTTGTTAGGGAAGAAAGACCCAAAATTCTTCAAGTGAAACCGTTGAAAAAGACAGAGTTTCATGGTTTGTTTACAGAAATGGTTTACCATAGGACATGGTGTCCCATGATCCATATAACCAACCCTACATGGTAAACCAAGACTAGGCTGTTGTTGAATATAGGAAGAGATGCAGGACAAACTTTAAAACACTTAAGAACAGCATGAATAGCGAATTGCACAAAGCTTTTCAAAAAGAACTACGGTCAGTCTAAGGAAGAGAAAGGAAATCACTCAAATTTTAAGAGAACAATTTCCAGTCAAAATAAGAAGGAAAGTAACAATATCCAGCAAAATCTGTCCGATATAAGCTGCAAAAGCATGAATTTAGTTGAAAAATTATACATGAGTAACCGTTTTTAAATACATGATCCTCTTTGCTCCTTTTTTTTTTATGTAATCCTCTTTGCTCTAAAAACCTATAGGATTTCGCAAGAATCGCCAAAGAATCTCAGTACAAACCCAGTTAACTGCAAGTTGTACAACTTGGAATCAGAAACAGAATATTATTGGAGTCAAAGCTTATAAAATCATTATATCACATCAAAAGATGTGGCTTTCTAAAGAACTATAGGTAATAAATTGCATAGTTTCTCATGATTTGCTTCATGCACCTAGTCCTAAATGTAAAATAAAGTGTCAAAGACGAAGGCAGCAAGTAATTCATAAAAATGCAAAACATCATGATTTTCCCATTTTTCCTACTACTTAAAAGTTAGACTTACTTCCACTACAACTGCATCACCAAATCCAAAACCACAGGCAGGAATGTCATCAGCACCAAAAGTTGAGAACAAATGATCATAACGACCACCACCGCAAATAGCTCGCAGCTTTCCTTCTCGATCAAAACCCTACTGAAGAAATTAATCGTTTAAACAATGGAAGATAAAACAGCCAATATGTGCCTTGGCTATAAACAAACATATTAACATAATATTTAGAACCAATACAATAATGTATCAACAAGACTATCACTTCCTATTAATGTGTAACCTTAGAAACACAACTGATATGCTATGGCACAACTGTATCATGAAACATATAACGGGGAGCCAGGGACAAATGTAACTTCATTGCAGCAATATATAGCTAGTAAACCTATGGTGTGCCTTCAAACATTAGAAACCTAACTGTTTCATTTTCCATGTTCTTTTTTCTACTTTTCAATATAAAATGAAGAAATCATCAAAAAGAAAACATAGAGGGCAACGATAGGATTCTGCGTTTGCATTTTATCTTGTTGGATATCATGATGATATCACATTATCACTAAGGATCTTACATGCTACAGTGACTTGCTCCAAGAATTTGCACATATTATGCTCTTTGCCTCCATGCCACATGAGTATAAATGAATTTAAAATTATCTCAGGAAGAACTGAAAAGAATTCTTTTAATGTCTAAGTTTAAGCCAATGAGAAAAATATTTAAACCAAGAAAATGGTTTTAATCGCATTCCAGCCATTATTTGCCAAACTGTATATAATATGCCATTATACATGAATAGTATATATTTCAAAACACAAGTCATACTTTCATCAATATCCGAATTAATCTTCAACATAGTTGTCACAGAACTAGGTCTTTATCTAAGAGAGAAAGCATTTATTTATGCAAGGGAGAAGCGATATACATACAGGAAATTAGACCAAGAAGGTCACTGAATAAAATTAACCATATGTATTGCGGACATTAAACATCTGATTAGTATTAACTATTAGCCATGAAAAATTCTAACCTCGAATACAATGCCAGTGTAGTAAGCAAGGCCTCGAACAACTGATGCATCAAATTGAATCCATTCAGAGTAACCAAATTTTTCAGCAAGTGAAAACAACTGTTTCAGGTCAGCAATTGCTTCCCCACTGCTTCCAAGCTTCTCTGAGCACAGCCAAATTTAGGTTTCATATCAGTGAACCTTTTGGATCCATAGATAGGCTTCAAGAAAAAGAAACCAATGAAATACATTCTCCAAGAACAAAAACTTTTTTGAATTAAGCATATGCCATAAGCTAGAAAATGAATCATTGTGCTTCCAAATGATATATTGAACATATAATTTCATTGACTAGAAACATATAATTTCCAGGAAATTTCACAAACTATTAAAAAGTGTTAGAACAAATTAACTGTAGAAGTTGAACCTTCTAACCCTGTCAATGACTTTACAGAAAGGACTTGCAAAAGCTTCTGGACAGCCTCTTGTGATACACCAGCAGCCATCAACTCTTTCTTTACCTCATCAACTGGAATTTTCTCGATCTATAAAAAATAAAAAGCAGTGAATTTATTTCAAATTATAAACAAGTTGGCAAGGCAAAATGCCAGAATATGAAACTTCTGTCACCCCAAAGACAGGTGAATTAGAAGTAGATAAAAGCATATGGATCAGAGAGAGATAGAAGAGCAGAGCAGAGGATGCAGACACGATCAGAAGCCTAGACACAAAATTCCCAATTGATGACACTTTAAGCATCACAATATAATAAATTCAACATTCAAGGGAATCCAAGAATGTTATTATGAATGACTTCATTCAAATCTTATTTACAACTTTGGAATGATATTGGGGGAGTGGTATATTAATTTACACCCACACATGCATATATATGCTAAGTTACATTATTTGCTTTTTTCTCTCTTTCTCTTCTCATGGTTTTATTGTCAGGATGAATATCTTTAAATTAGTCTGTTTGTGACTCTCATGATAGATGGCCTATAATAGAGTGAGCCATTGTGCTTCTTGAGACTAGGAGTTAAAAGATAAATCATGTCGCAACTCTTTGATAGAGGCAATCAGCACAGGCATAGCTTTTCTTACTTTACATTCTGAAAACATAGTTTATGCAACACAGGTTGCCGAAACAAAAAAATTGACTGGTGGGCCACCTAGAAGATAGAAGTAAATAAATGAATAAATAAATAAAAAGAAGATAAAAATAAGGCATTGCTGTAGATTTGGTAATGTTGGTGTTGACTTAAGCCATTGGAATCATCATTTGCATATTGAACTTATTCTTAGATAAGGGTGAATCATAAGCATCCCCATATCATTATTCCAACTAATATAACATTATGTTGCTTGACATTTACAAAGTATAACAAAGACAAGCCATTATATCTTCAACCACCATCAATTGAAAAAATAAAATCATGCAAAAATAGCAAAGAGTTGTACAACTCACTTTGTCAATAATGACGCAGACCTTGCCAAATAAACTTTCAGGTATGGAATAACACTTCAATACTTCCTGTAGAACCTGGAAAGCATGGAAATAAAGAACAGTGTAAGACGACCGCGAAACTGAGACAACACCTAGAATCACATGAATATGTAAGAACATAAGAACCAAAAACTTCTTATTGAAGACTGCAACTACCTACAAATCTGTAAGATATTAAAGAAGAAGTGCAGCACAAGTAGAAATACGAAAGGAAAAATAGGTAGATCATCAATATATGGGAAAAGTAAAACTTTGAACCTTTCGGCTGGAAACTTTAAACCCAACATCGGATTCTTTAATTCCTATTCGCTTGAATAAAGTGACGATAGACGATATAAGCTCTGCTTCAGCCTACAATATATATTAAAAAAAAAGCTGACAAAAAAGCATATTAAAACTATCACAATTCAATGCATTCAACAATATTGTCAGCACAGTAATTCAAAAGTATAAGGTACACAAATGAGAACCAAGCATGAACATTCACCAAGCCATGTCTAATAGACAATATAAATAACCAAGAAAACAAAAAGCTCATGACTTTATTACAAGGAACATTCAGACAGTTTCATTATATGATGAAATAGTTCCTGCTGAATCAGACTGAGTTCCATGCTCAAGTGTGTGTAACATTTAGCACATACCATAACACCAGGAACACCAATGATGTCCATATTCCACTGGTAATGCTCACGACGGCGCCCCCTTGTCATTCTCTCATACCGCCAACATTGTCCAACAGTGAACCACTTCAATGGCAGTGGTACAGACTTGCTGGGAAGAAAAAACACTAACATAAGGATGAGAATTTGACATCCACATGCAAAATCCACTATAGCTATACCGGTCAAATTAACATATCAAAATTAAAATTTACCCTTTCTGTATCACCAGCCTTGCCAAAGAAGGAGTAAGTTCTGGCCTCAGTGCAACACGACGATTACCCCGGTCTTCGAAACAATAAAGCTGCACAAACGAAAATGTATAGATTACATTTTCATATTCCTCCAAAACTCGTCGTTGCACTTTCCTTCTCTTCTATTTTAATTTGTAATTTATGATTTCCTATTTCCTAACCACACTACAAGCATGCTGCTTCAGTGCAATTTCCGTCAAAGTACAATCCAGAGCACCATACGGAGACACTGACACATACCTAAAGCAAAAGAGTTACCTGGTCCTTAATCTCCTCCCCTGCTTTCCTAGTGAACAATGCCTCATTCTCAAGCACAGGAAAATCAACCTCCTCAAATCCATATAAACGCGAAACCTAATCCATCCAAATAGATAAATTCCATAATCTGAAGCTAAACACTAGAACCAAATCGAATCATAAACAGGCATATGCATAAAGTAGTATTGAAGCTTTTCAAGTAAATTCAAGTGAAAAATCAAATAAAACCTCTTTGAAATTGTTGAAGAGCCAGTTGCGCAAGCGCATTTCCTCGGGCGGGAAATCACGCGTCCCCTTGGGAGGGTTCACGTCGATCCTCTGCACCTCTCCAGCGACTATAGGACCGGGAGATAAAGCTCCAGACCTTCCGCCACCGCCGCTCTGAGACTCGGTCTCCGCCGCCGGCGAGAGTGAAGAGTGGACTCTGGCGGCGGTGAACTTGATTCCATTGAAGGAGAGCGGTGAAGTAGAGAGCTGGTAGGTGAAGGAACGGAAGAGAGGGTTGAAGTAGGAGTTGAAGCGTGGCTGAAGGATGAGGTACGAGCACGAAAATGGAGTTGCAGGCATGGTTGCTGGCTTCTTGGCGGAAGAGACAGCACACACATACTTTCCTGGTTTCCTACATAGGCGGATAACGGTTTAGTGGGCTTCTTGGGCCCTCATGTAATTTGCGCCGAATCTTCCAAAATCAGTAAATTAGGCCCAATTTGGGCCTCAAATGGCATTGTCAGAAAGAAAAGTAGAAACCAAAATCAAAACCAAAAAAAAATCTGACCAAAAAAAGAAAGAACAAAAATTCAATACCAAAAATAGAAAGGAAAGAAATAAAAAAAAAGGAACAAACCTAGAGTATAAAAAATATTATGAGAAACCAACTTGGGTCGGTCGAGTGGTCAGCTCACTCGTCCGCTTAAGTAAGTGTTGGGAGTTCGAACCCCGCCTTGTGCATACAGCAACCTATTGGCCAGCGGCAGACCCTTAAATGGAGTTCAGATCCGCGACGGATTAGTCCTTAACCTATCGGGTTGGGGGATACCGTTTGGTAAACCAAAAAATATATATATTATGAGAAATATTAAGGGGTGAACACTTTTTATTAAGAGTTTAATTTTGATCGACTGAAAGCGGAAAATTTTTTACATCGTCATCCAATTGTATCCGTTCTTTTGAACCATCATTCATGTTATGCGGTTAATGAAAAAAGTAGCTATTTTTACGTAATCGAATGCACATGTATAATTACTTTAGACGGACAATGCATAAAAATTAAATTTTTTTATTAATATTAGACAACATTTTTAGCCAATATTATTTCAATACTATTAAGATTTATGCTTTCGAATTTAGTATTTAAAGTATAAAATGTTGGCTAGAAATAATAAAGGAAAAGTCTAGGGGGCCAGCAGTTTTATTGAATTTTGGCCAGCATGTAACCAGCAGAGGAAGATGAGCCATTGGATGAAATTTCACACCAATCACACACCATCAAATCATCATTGATGGCTAGTTGATGGCTAACAATCACAAAAATTGCTGGCCCCCTAGCATTGCTCAATAATAAATTTTGATAGACATGTAGTATTGTTTCAAAAAATAAAAAAAGATTAAAAAAATAAAAAATAAAACAAAAATACTTATTCCCTTATCATTTTCTGCATTGTTATCAATAACCAAAGAGATTAATTTCACTTTATTTCTAAACAAAACTCAATTTTATAAACCCTAAACCATAATTAGTGAAAAATAACTCTAATTACTAAAATACAAAATTTGTTTCTCATACTATTTCAATTGATCAAACTCGCATTTAGTTGAGGCAACAATATCTTTCAAACAAACAAGCAAGTTCATTTGGATAGAACATGGAAGCACATGGTAGTGCTACATCTGGTTTGGATAGGTGAATACACCATCCAAGGAAATAGGAAAAGGGTGGAGAAAAACAGTGATGACTACAACCATTTTAGAAACAGAAAAACAACCACACAGGGATTATATCTATTTCTATTAGCATCAGTTATTAGCAGTTACAATCTTGAATCTTATACAGACTTACTTCCAGCACAACATGAGCTGCATGGTGGCACAGAAACCTGCCACCTTCTGACAAGTGTCAACCAATCACAATCTGTTTTCGATTATTCAATTATTTGTCTATAAGTCTCTTTAGACAAACTGTAACTACCTCTTTTAATGAGGATTTTTTTTTTTTGGCTAAAATTCGAAATAAAAATTTTATCGAATAAAACGAAGCATGAATAGCTACTAAATATATTGGTAAATTAGTAAAAAACTATGATGCATTGATACTGACACGGACACGAAATACGACACGACACAGAATACGCCGACACGCGAATTTTAAAATTTTATATGACACAGGGACACGCATACATATAAAATATAAAGTATTTTTTAGATAAACTATAATGATATTTTAATATTTTATTGATATTAAAATATAAATTAATTTTTTAAATTATTTTTAATGTCTTATTTTAATTATATCAAGTATTTAAATTTTTTTTAATAAATAATAATATATACTATATCTAAAATTATTTCAAAAATATATATTAAGAATAAAATCGGACACACTGACACGTGATGGTATTTAGGTGTGTCCAAATGTGTCCGGAGAAAAATTTTTTATTTTTTATTGAGATACGGTTTGGACACAACAGACACGCGTATCAGAAAAGTGTCGGTGAATATTGTGTTCGAAATGTATCCGACACGCAAACACGACAATTCAACAAGGTATCCGTGTTTCATAGGTAAAAAAGAAGAATGCATTACAGGTTAACATCGGAATTTATTAGTTACTTTATCTCGGTACCAATTTTATCATTTTAATAAAATTCTCATGTGATTTTCATACCCAAATTTAACTTCATAATACTCAAAAGACACAACTATTGAAACAACTTGTATACATTCTATTACGAATTTATTTTTAATATATTGTCAATTATAAAAATAATATATATAGTTACGTAATAAAAATTATTATTATTCATATTTACATGGAGTAAACTCTTTTGTTATTAATTAAATATAAAGGACCAAAGGCAAGGCAAGGCATGCATCATGGCACACATAGGAATGGATGTGACGCATCTAGACTACAAAGACAAAGAAATTGACCCATGTTACACATTTTTTGTTGGATGCAAAAAGCATAGAATCCGATAGAAAACAGCCTTGTGTTTTCAACACGGTTTTGCTCTTAGTGTCGTTTGGTCCATTACCATTTTACAAATTACAATACAAATTTAATGCATATTCTTATTAATGTGAAACTACCCAAATCGTCCCTGAGATTCCAATTGCACCAATTACATCCCTGAGATTGAAAAAAATGCACCATAGTAGTCCCTGACCCATTTTTCATTAACGACGTGATGACATGGCATGATGACGTGGACTGTAAGTGACACGTGTCACTTCATGATTTGGCCACGTGTAATGGTAGGATGATGTGGTGACCAGTGACACGTGTCATGCTGACGTGGATAGTTGTGCCACGTGTCACAATGTTATTTGGCCACGTGTCCAGTTGTGCCACGTGTCGCAACAGTATTCGTCCACGTGTCATCCATTATGCCATCGTTGTATATGCACCAAATTAGTCCCTCACTTTGCATTAAGTGACTCATTTTAGTCCCTGAAATTGAATGTCGTGCACCAAACTAGTCCCTTCACCAATTTTTTCTCATTTTTTTAATTTAAAATTTTAATATCTTGGATACACTAATTTCAATTCTATTTTTTCATATATCGTTTAAATACAAGTGCTTCTATAAAAAAATTTAAGATTTTAATTTTAATTATATAATTTTTTTAATAATTTAATATTGGTAAATTTTGTAATATATAAGTATGTTATTATAAAAAAATAATTATATGATTGATTAGACACATTTTTTTCATAAAAAACATGTGTTTTTAACAAGAAATTAATAATTAAAATAAATATTTTTTTCTTATGAAATACACATTTTCGTTATGTATAAATGAGCTAGATTGAAAGCACTTCAACCACCCTCACTACCACTTTTGATTTCTGCAGTCTAGACGAAAGAGGTCGGAGATGATAATGAAGGAAGCTTGAAAGGCCTTCACGTCAACTCCAAGACGGCGGCTATTAGAGGTATCCGCAAGAAAAAAAAATATTTTATAAAAGTATTGAAAGAGGTTGGAGATGGTAATGAAGGTGCTTGAAAAGCCTTCACGTTAACTCCAAGTCGGCGAATAGGGTATTCGCAAGAGAAAAAATATTTTATAAAAACACTTTTATTTGAAGAACTTGTGAAAAAATAGAATTGAAATTAATGCATTCAAAAATATTGAGAATTTTGAATTTATAGAAAAAAATGAGAAAAAATTGGTGAAGGGACTAGTTTGGTGCACGACATTCAATTTCAGGGACTAAAATGAGTCACTTAATGCAAAGTGAGGGACTAATTTGGTGCATATACAACGATGGCATAATTGATGACACGTGGACGAATACTGTTGCGACACGTGGCACAATTGGACACGTGGCCAAATAACATTGTGACACGTGGCACAACTATCCACGTCAACATGCCACGTGTCACTGGTCACCACATCATCCTACCATTACACGTGGTCAAATCATGAAGTGACACGTGTCACTTACAGTCCACGTCATCATGCCATGTCATCATGTCGTTAATGGAAAATGGGTCAGGGACTACTATGGTTCATTTTTTTCAATCTCAGGGACGTAATTGGTGCAATTGAAATCTCAAGGACGATTTCAGTGCAAAACGCCAATCTCAGGGACCATTTTGGGGTTTAACTCACCCAACACTTATGCTGCTAACCCCCTGTTGGTTGTCTTTCTGGACAAATTTTACTTGTATGTCATGGTCATCCATCATCTCATGTGCGACACCACTAGTAGTCTTGTTTATTTGGTTTTGTTCCTCCCAAATGGGTCTTTCTTATGCTTTGTAGTTTTATTCTTGTAAGTTTTCAGATGCAGACAATTTTTCATCAACTTATATTATTATTATTATTATTATTATTATTATTATTATTATTACTTGAAATTATAAGGTGTTCATTAATAATTCAGATGAAGATCTTTTATTAATATGTAGGTATTGCACTTACCATATTTTTAAAAAAACAATGAAGAAAAATTGTTACACTATAAATACTTGAGAATGGATCTTTTTAATTTTTTTTTTCAATTGTTTTGTCAAATATAATTTTTTATTATTTAACATCTTCTCTCACATATTTTTTGTCCCACTTAAAGAATGTATGATAAAAAATCAAACTATAAAATAACAATTGAGAGAAAAAAATTTAAAAAGTCCATTTTCAAAACATTCTTCCTACTAATGGAATTAGTATCATGTAATAGTGGGTCAATGAAAAACAATATCTTAAGATGGGAGTTTCATAAGAGATTTTAAGTTTTTTCACAGTTAATACCAATCTATATTTTTAGGGAAAAAAATGTTTTCAACCCATAATTGGTCAACAAATAATAACAAAACAAAAAAAAATGTTAATTAATCTATTTGCATAAAAAAATTGGATTCTCATACCAATGTTTTGTGTTAATGATGTCCATAAAAAATTTAAGAGTAAATATCCTCTTAAACCATTGTAACTGTTAGATAAAAAGATGGAGATTAAAGAAGTGAAACTATACTTAATAATTTTGTGATAAAATTATAGTGTGAACAAATAAGATTGAGCGAGTCATTTTCTTGATCATCATAAATTAGATAGAAAGTGATACAGAATGTAATTGAGAGTAAAATAAAAAAAGTCAAAGAAAGGGACTCATTTATTCCAATTTAATTTCCTAATACAAAAGTTAAAAGAATTATTTTACCTCTTCTGACTTAATGCAAGTTTTTCAAAGAAACTCAGAAATTTTCATTTATCAAAATTGATTCAGAAAGAGTATCAAGAAATTTTTAAATAGGCTCCTCACAGATCAACCTAAGAATAAGTTAAATCTTTTTAGATATCTAATTTGAATTTAAATTTCTAAAGATAATTTAATTTAAATCAGATTTGATCTTTATTAGATTAGATTAGGTTTGATTTAAATTTAAACTTTTTAAAAATACTACTAAACAAATCATAACTAAATCAAATCTTCTAATAAATTCTAATAATTAAACAACTAAACATAGACTAAAAAATTCTCCTGAACACGTATTAAAAGATAAAATAATTTTTTTTCTAGGTAATTTCAATTTATCCCAAATTATAGTATATACAAATAAGGTAGAGTGATTCTTTTGTATTTAATTTTAATTTATTTTTTATTTATCTATTATTTTTTTATTATTTAGTATAAGATCTCAAGTTTTTAGATTCTGTGTTTATTTTTTTTATATCCTAACAGAAAAAAATTATTGTTACATCTTCATCATTCTTGCGCTACGTTTATTGATGAGCGGATAATTTATACGCTTTTTGGCATTGTTTTTAGGTAGTTTTTAGTAAGTTCAAGCTACTTTTAGGGATGTTTTCATTAGTTTTTATGTTAAATTAACATTTCTGGACTTTACTATGAGTTTGTGTGTTTTTCTGTGATTTCAGGTAATTTCTGGCTGAAATTGAGGGACTTGAGCAAAACTCTGATAGGAGGCTGACAAAGGACTGCTGATGCTGTTAGAATCTGACCTCCCTGCACTCGAAATGGATTTTTTGGAGCTACAGAACTCCAAATGGCGCGCTCTCAACGGCGTTGGAAAGTAGACATCCAGAGTTTTCCAGCAATATATAATAGTCCATACTTTATTTGGGAATTGATGACGTAAATTGGCGCTCAACGCCAATTACATGTTGTTGTCTGGAGTTAAACGCCAGAAACACGTCACGACCCGGAGTTGAACGCCCAAAACATGTTATAACTTGGCATTCAACTCCAAGAGAAGCCTCAACTCGTGGATAGATCAAGCTCAGCACAAACATATACCAAGTGGGCCCCGGAAGTGGATTTATGCATCAATTACTTACTCATGTAAACCCGAGTAGCTAGTCTAGTATAAATAGGATAAGTTACTATTGTATTAGACATCTTTGGTCTCAGTTTTGTTTTATTCTTCATCTTAAGAGGCTATTGATCACGTTTTAGGGGGCTGGCCATTCGGCCATGCCTGAACCTTTCAGTTATGTATTTTCAACGGTGGAGTTTCTGCACACCATAGATTAAGGGTGTGGAGCTCTGCTGTACCTCAAGTTTCAATACAATTACCATTACTTTCTATTCAATTCTCTTTTATTCTTATTCCAAGATATACGTTGCACTTCAACTTGATGAATGTGATGATCCGTGACACTCATCATCATTCTCACCTATGAACGCGCGTGACTGACAACCACTTCCATTCTACCTTAGGCCGGGCGCATATCTCTTAGATTCTCTAACAGAATCTTCGTGGTATAAGCTAGATAGATGGCAGCATTCATGGGAATCCGGAAAGTCTAACCTTGTCTGTGGTATTCCGAGTAGGATTCCGGTATTGAATGACTGTGATGAGCTTCAAACTCCTGAAGGCTGGGCGTTAGTGACAGACGCAAAAGAATCAAGGGATTCTATTCCAACCTGATTGAGAACCGACAGATGATTAGCCGTGCTGTGACAGAGCATTTGGACCATTTTCACTGAGAGGATGGGATGTAGCCATCGACAAGGGTGATGCCTCCAGACGATTAGCCATGCAGTGACAGCGCATAGGACCATTTTCCCGAGAGGATGAAAAGTAGCCATTGACGACGGTGATGCCCTACATGCAGCTTGCCATGGAAAGGAGTAAGAAGGATTGGATGAATGTAACAAGAAAGTAGAAATACAAGAGGAGCACAGCATCTCCATACGCCTATCTGAAATTCCCACTATTGATTTACCTGAGTATTTCTATCCTATTTTATTTTCTGTTTATTATTAATTTTCGAACCTATCATGAATAAATTTAATCTGCCTAACTGAGATTTACAAGGTGACCATAGCTTGCTTCATACCAACAATCTCTGTGGGATCGACCCTTACTCACGTAAGGTATTACTTGGATGACCCAGTACACTTGCTGGTTAAGTTGAACGGAGTTGTGTCCACACATAGCCAATAGCCATTAAATAAATCTCATGCAAATACAAAGAGGGTCACAATTTCGTCCACCAAGTTTTTGGCGCCGTTGCCGGGGATTGTTCGAGTATGGACAACTGACGGTTCATCTTGTTGCTCAGATTAGGTAATTTTCTTTTCAAAAAGTTTTCAAAAAAATTTTTTTTTATTTTTGTTTTTCTAAAGAATATTTTCGAAAAAAATAAAAGAAAATACAAAAAAATCATAAAATCATAAAAAACCAAAAATATTTTGTGTTCTTGTTTGAGTCTTGAGTCAATTTTTAAGTTTGGTGTCAATTGCATGTTTTAAAAATTTTACTTGCATTTTTCGAAAATTCCATGCATTCATAGTGTTCTTCATGATCTTCAAGTTGTTCTTGACAAGTCTTCTTGTTTGATCTTGATGTTTTCTTGTTTTGTGTTGTTTGTTGTTTTTCATGTGCATTTTTCGTTTGTTAGAGTCCATGCATTAAAGATTTCTAAGTTTGGTGTCTTGCATGTTTTCTTTGCATCAAAATTTTTTCAAAAATATGTTCTTGATGTTCATCATGATCTTCAAAGTGTTCTTGGTGTTCATCTTGACATTCATAGTGTTCTTGCTTGCATCATGTGTTTTGATCCAAAATTTTTATGTTTTGGGTCATGTTTGTGTTTTTCTCTCTCATAATTAAAAATTTAAAAATAAAAAAATATCTTTTCCTTATTTCCCTCCAAAATTTCGAAACTTTGGGTTGACTTAGTCAAAAATTTTTAAAATTAGTTATTTCTTACAAGTCAAGTCAAATTTTCAATTTTAAAAATCTTATATTTTCAAAATCTTTTTCAAAAATTATATCTTTTTCATTTTTTTCTATTTTTCGAAAATTTCAAAAATCTTTTTCAAAATATTTTCAAAATATTTTTCTTATCTTTATATCATATTTTCGAAAATTCACTAACAATTAATGTGATTGATTCAAAAATTTGAAGTTTGTTACTTTCTTGTTAAGAAAGGTTCAAACTTTAAGTTCTAGAATCTTATCTTGTAGTTTCTTGTTAGTGAAGTAAGTAATTTTAAATTTAAAAATTAAAATCTTTTTTATCTTTTTATCTTATCTTTTATCTTATCTTTTTATCTTATCTTTTTATCTTTTTCAAAAATTTGATTTCAAAAAGATCTTATCTATCTTCTTATCATCTTATCTTTTCAAATTTGATTTTTAATATCTTTTTCAACTAACTATTTGACTTTTTGTTTGTTTCTTATCTTTCTCAAAACCACCTAACTACTTTTCTCTCTCTAATTTTCGAAAATATCTCATCCCTTTTTCAAAAATTCTTTTTAATTGTTTTAAATTTTAATTTTAATCTTATCTTATCTCTAATTTTCGAAAATTACTAACCCCTTTTTAAAATTATTTTTGAATTTTCTATCTCTTCCCTCTTATTCTATTTAATTATTTAATTACTAACACTTCTCTTCACCTCTCTTCATCTAAAAATCCGAACCCATTCTTCTTCACTCTTCTCCCCTTTCTTCTTCTACTAACATAAAGGAATCTCTATACTGTGATATAGAGGATTCCTCTTCTTTTCTTGTTTTCTTCTCTTTCATATGAGCAGGAACAAGAAAAAAGGCACTCTTGTTGAAATTGATCCCGAACCTGAAAGGACTCTGAAGAGGAAACTAAGAGAAGCTAAATTACAACAATCTAAAGGTAACCTTTCAGAAACATTAGAACAAGAGAAGGAGATGGCAGCCGAACCCACCAACAATAATGCAAGGAGAATACTTGGTGACTTCACAAAACCAACGTCCAAATTTGATGGAAGAAGCATCTCCAGTCCTGCCATTGGAGCCAATAATTTTGAGCTTAAGCCTCAACTAGTTGCTTTAATGCAACAGAACTGCAAGTTTTATGGACTTTCATCTGAAGATCCCTACCAGTTTTTAACTGAGTTCTTGCAGATTTGTGAGACTGTAAAGACGAATGGAGTAGATCCTGAAGTCTACAGGCTCATGCTTTTCCCTTTTGCTGTAAGAGACAGAGCTAGAATATGGTTGGATTCACAACCTAAGGATGGCCTGGACTCCTGGGATAAGCTGGTCACGGCCTTCTTGGATAAATTCTTTCCTCCTCAAAAGCTAAGCAAGATGAGAGTGGATGTTCAGACCTTCAAACAAAAAGATGGTGAATCCCTCTATGAAGCTTGGGAAAGATACAAGCAGCTGACCAAAAGGTGTCCATCTGACATGTTTTCAGAATGGACCATATTAGATATATTCTATTATGGTCTATCTGAATTTTCAAAAATGTCATTGGACCATTCTGCAGGTGGATCCATTCACCTAAAGAAAACGCCTGCAGAAGCTCAAGAACTAATTGACATGGTTGCAAATAACCAATTCATGTACACTTCTGAGAGGAATTCCGTGAACAATGGGACACCTCAGAGGAAGGGAGTTCTTGAAATTGATGCTCTGAATGCCATATTGGCTCAGAACAAAGTGTTGACTCAGCAAGTCAACATGATCTCTCAAAGTCTGAATGGATGGCAAAATGCATCCAACAGTACTAAAGAGGCAGCTTCTGAAGAAGCTTATGATCCTGAGAACCCTGCAATAGCAGGGCAAATTACATGGGTGAACCTTATGGAAACACCTATAATTCATCATGGAGAAATCATCCCAATTTCTCATGGAAGGATCAACAAAAGCCTCAACAAGGCTTTAACAATGGTGGACGCAATAGGCTGAGCAATAGCAAGCCTTTTCCATCATCTTCTCAGCAACAGACAGAGAATTCTGAACAAAACACTTCTAATTTAGCCAATCTAGTTTCTGATCTGTCAAATGCCACTTTCAGTTTCATGAGTGAAATAAGATCCTCCATCAGAAATCTGGAGGCACAAGTGGGCCAGCTGAGTAAGAAAGTCATTGAAACTCCTCCCAGTATTCTCCCAAGCAATACAGAAGAGAATCCAAAAGGAGAGTGCAAGGCCATTGATGTAATCAATATGGCCGAATGCACAAGGGAGGAGGAGGACGAAAATCCTAGTGAGGAAGACCTCCTGGGACGTCTCTCAAGCAAGAAGGAGTTTCCTATTAAGGATCCAAAGGAATCTGAGGCTCATATAGAGACCATAGAGATTCCATTAAATCTCCTTCTGCCATTCATGAGCTCTGAAGACTATTCTTCCTCTGAAGAGGATGAAGATATGACTGGAGAGCAAGTTGCTCAATATTTAGGAGCTATCATGAAGCTGAATGCCAAGTTGTTTGGTAATGAGACTTGGAAAAGTGAACCTCCCTTGCTCATTAGTAACTAGATACCTGGATTCAGCAAATTTTACCTCAAAAGAGACAAGATCCTGGCAAGTTCTTAATACCCTGTACCATAGGCACCATGACCTTTGAAAAAGCTCTATGTGATCTGGGGTCAGGGATAAATTTTATGCCACTCTCTGTAATGGAGAAGTTGGGGATCATTGAGGTACAACCTGCCTTGTTCTCATTACAATTGGCAAACAAGTCATTAAGACAAGCTTATGGAGTTGTAGAGGACGTGTTAGTAAAGGTTGAAGGCCTTTACATCCCTGCTGATTTCATAATCTTAGACACTAGGAAGGAAGAGGATGAGTGTATCATCCTTGGAAGACCTTTCCTAGCCACAGCAGGAGCTGTGATAGATGTCAACAGAGGTGAATTAGTCCTTCAATTGAATGGAGACTACCTTGTGTTTAAGGCACATGGCCATCCCTTTGTGACAAAAGAGAGTGAGCACAAAGAGCTTCTCTCAGTTCAGAGTCAAGAAGAGCCCCCACAGTCAAACTCTAAGTTTGGTGTTGGGAGGCCACAACCAAACACTAAGTTTGGTGTTAAGACCCCATATCCAAACTCTAAGTTTGGTGTTGGGACTATACAACATTGACCTGATCACCTTGTGGCTCCATGAGAGCCCACCGTCAAGCTAATGACATTAAAAGAGCGCTTGTTGGGAGGCAACCCAATTTTTATTTTTCTAATTTTTATTTTATTTTATTGTTATTTTGTGTTTTATTAGGTACATGATCATGAGGAGTCACGAAAAAAAATATAAAAATTAAAAACAGAATCAAAAACAGCAGAAGAAAAATCACACCCTGGATGGAGGACAGACTGTCGTTCAACGCCAGTGAGGAGCATCTGGCTGGTGTTCAACGCCAGAACAGAGCATGAATCTGGCACTGAACGCCAGAAACAAGCAATATCCTGGCGTTTGAACGCCAGGAATGTGCCTTGAGGAAAGCTGGCGCTGAACGCCAGTAACAAGCATGAAACTGGCGTTCAACGCCAGAAACATGCTGCACATGGGCGTTGAACGCCTAGAGTGTGCATCATCTCGGCGTTTAAACGCCAGAATGGTGTGCAGAGGCATTTTACATGCCTAATTGGTGCAGGGATGTAAATCCTTGACACCTCAGGATCTGTAGACCCCACAGGATCATCTCAAGATCTGTGAACCCCACAAGATCCCCACCTACCTCACCCTCTCTCTCCATTCATGGTCATCCCTTCTGTTTTTCATTCACCACCTACATCTATCTACTCTTCCCCATACACCCCACCTACCTTTAAAATTCAAATTCTCTTTCCCACCCAATCCCACCCATATAGCCGAATACACATATCTCTCAATCTCCTCTATATCTTCTTCTTATTCTTCATCTTTTCTTTCTTCTCTTGCTCGAGGGCGAGCAATTTTCTAAGTTTGGTGTGGTAAAAGCATAGCTTTTTGTTTTTCCATAACCATTAATGGCACCTAAGGCCAGAGACATCCAAAAAAAAAAGAAGAAGAGAAAAAAGGGAAGACAAAAGCTTCCACCTCTGAGTCATGGGAGATGGAGAGATTCATCTCAAGGGTCCATAGCTTAGTAGAAGAGCATTTGACTGCACATCAAGAGAGCATGAGAAATTCCCTCTTCAAGAAATCCCTGAGATACCTTAGGGGATACATGTTCCTCCACATAATTATTGGAAGCAACTAAGGATAGGAACACCAAAATCACTAGGGATCATGCAACAGAAGCAAAGAAGAGACATAAAGGAGCTCAAAAAGCACCATTGGACCTTTAAGATGGCACCACCCTCACTTAGGTGGACTCATTCCTTGTTCTTATTTTCTCTGCTTTTTCGGTTTTTATGCTTCATGTCTATCTATGTTTTGTGTCTCTACTTCATGATCATTAGTATATAGTAACTATGTCTTAAAGCTATGACTAAATTCTATAAATCCTTCACCTTTCTTAAATGAAAAATGTTTTTAATTTAAAAGAACAAGAAGTACATGAATTTCGAATTTATCCTTGAATTTAGTTTAATTATATTGATGTGGTGACAATACTTTTTGTTTTCTGAATGAATGCTTAAACAGTGCATATTTTTTTTGATCTTGTTGTTTATGAATGTTAAAATTGTTGGCTCTTGAAAGAATGATGAACAAAGAGAAATGTTATTGATAATCTGAAAAATCATGAAATTGATTCTTGAAGCAAGAAAAAGCAGTGAAAAAGAAAGCTTGCAAAAAAAAAGAGAGAAATGGCGAAAAAAATAATAGAAAGAAAAAGAAAAAGCAAGCAGAAAAAGCCAATAGCCCTTAAAACCAAAAGACAAGGGTAAAAAGGATCCAAGGCTTTGAGCATCAATGGATAGGAGGGCCCAAGAAAATAAAATCCAGGCCTAAGCGGCTAAATCAAGCTGTCCCTAACCATGTGCTTGTGGCATGCAGGTCCAAGTGAAAAGCTTGAGACTGAGTGGTTAAAGTCGTGATCCAAAGCAAAAGAGTGTGCTTAAGAACTCTGGACACCTCTAATTGGGGACTTGAGCAAAGCTAAGTCACAATCTGAAAAGGTTCACCCAGTTATGTGTCTGTGGCATTTATGTATCCGGTGGTAATACTGGAAAACAAAGTGCTTAGGGCCACGACCAAGACTCATAAATAGCTGTGTTCAAGAATCAACATACTTAATTAGGAAAGTCAATAACACTATCCGAAATTCTAAGTTCCTAGAGAAGCCAATCATTCTAAACTTCAAAGGAAAAAGTGGGATGCCAAAACTGTTCAGAAGCAAAAAGCTACAAGTCCCGCTCATCGAATTAGAATTAATATTCATTGATATTTTGAAATTTATAGTATATTCTCTTCTTTTTATCCTACTTGATTTTCAGTTGCTTGGGGACAAGCAACAATTTAAGTTTGGTGTTGTGATGAGCGGATAATTTATACGCTTTTTGGCATTGTTTTTAGGTAGTTTTTAGTAAGTTTAAGCTACTTTTAGGGATGTTTTCATTAGTTTTTATGTTAAATTCACATTTTTAGACTTTACTATGAATTTGTATGTTTTTCTATGATTTCAGGTAATTTCTGGCTGAAATTGAGGGACTTGAGCAAAACTCTGATAGGAGGCTGACAAAGGACTGCTGATGCTGTTGGAATCTGACCTCCCTGCACTCGAAATGAATTTTCTGGAGCTACAGAACTTCAAATTGCGCGCTCTCAATGGCGTTAGAAAGTAGACATCCAGAGCTTTCCAGCAATATATAATAGTCCATACTTTATTCGGGAATTGACGACGTAAATTGGCGCTCAACGCCAATTACATGTTGCTGTCTGGAGTTAAACGCCAGAAACACGTCACGACCTGGAGTTGAACACCCAAAACACGTCATAACTTGGCGTTCAACTCCAAGAGAAGCCTCAACTCGTGGATAGATTAAGCTCAGCCCAAACATACACCAAGTGGGCCCCGGAAGTGGATTTATGCATCAATTACTTACTCATGTAAACCCGAGCAGCTAGTCTAGTATAAATAGGATAAGTTACTATTGTATTAGACATCTTTGGTCTCAGTTTTGTTTTATTCTTCATCTTAAGAGGCTATTGATCACGTTTTAGGGGGCTGGCCATTCGGCCATGTCTGAACCTTTCAGTTATGTATTTTCAACGGTGGAGTTTCTGCACACCATAGATTAAGGGTGTGGAGCTCTGCTGTACCTCAAGTTTCAATACAATTACCATTACTTTCTATTCAATTCTCTTTTATTCTTATTCCAAGATATGCGTTGCACTTCAACTTGATGAATGTGATGATCCGTGACACTCATCATCATTCTCACCTATGAACGCGCGTGATTGACAACCACTTCCGTTCTACCTTAGGCCGGGCGCATATCTCTTAGATTCCCCAACAGAATCTTTATGGTATAAGCTAGATAGATGGCGGCATTCATGGGAATCCGGAAAGTCTAACCTTGTCTGTGGTATTCCGAGTAGGATTCTGGTATTGAATGACTGTGATGAGCTTCAAACTCCTGAAGGCTGGGCGTTAGTGACAGACGCAAAAGAATCAAGGGATTCTATTCCAACCTGATTGAGAACCGACAGATAATTAGCCGTGCTGTGACAGAGCATTTGGACCATTTTCACTGAGAGGATGGGATGTAGCCATCGACAAGGGTGATGCCTCCAGACGATTAGCCATGCAGTGACAGCGCATAGGACCATTTTCCCGAGAGGATGAAAAGTAGCCATTGACGACGGTGATGCCCTACATACAGCTTGCCATGGAAAGGAGTAAGAAGGATTGGATGAATGTAATAAGAAAGTAGAAATACAAGAGGAGCACAGCATCTCCATATGCCTATCTGAAATTCCCACTATTGATTTACCTGAGTATTTCTATCCTATTTTATTTTCTATTTATTATTAATTTTCGAACCTATCATGAATAAATTTAATCTGCCTAACTGAGATTTACAAGGTGACCATAGCTTGCTTCATACCAACAATCTCTGTGGGATCGACCCTTACTCACGTAAGGTATTACTTGGATGACCCAGTACACTTGTTGGTTAAGTTGAATGGAGTTGTGTCCACACATAGCCAATAGCCATTAAATAAATCTCATGCAAATACAAAGAGGGTCACAATTTCGTCTACCATTTATATTCTTGAAAAAAAGAAGAAAAAAGGTTGTATAATCTAAAAAAAGAGAAAAAAAGAAATTATCTTTTTTTTTATTTGTATTTATCTTTTTTTTTTTATACTATCTTTTTCAACCACAAAATTTAAGAATGAATATTTTTTAAAGAAGGGAGAGTGATACATACTTTAGAGATGTTCATGATATGATAAGTGCAAGTATTATTTAATGATTATTAGTTTATATTATTAAGTATTAGAATATTTTATTTAATTTTATACATTTTGATTTTATTTAGTTAGCACAATAGACTTTTATGTTATTAGGTATAGGTTTTTTATTTTTAACCTAATATGAGGTGTATAAATACCTCTTAAAGTATTGTAGCAGTCAAACATAAATAAGAGATATGAAAATACACTTTTTGGTTTCATGTTAAAACTATAGTGTAGGCAAGTCAGGTTGAGTAAGTCTCTCTCTTATTGCATCGAGAAGGTAGAGCAATTTTTTTTGTTTAATTTTAATTTATTCCAAATTATTATGTGTACAAATTAGGTTGAGTAAATCCATTTCTTATTGTATCAAGAAATTGGATAAAGGGTAAAGTGATTTCTTTTGTATTTAATTTTAGTCTATTCTTTTAGTTTTCTATTTTCAATTTCAATCTTTGTCTTCTTGATTATCTTTCGCTTCTTTATCACATTGTGTCATTACCTTTGTTATGCTGCCTCTCTTCTTCCTCCTTCCACCCATCCTTCCAAATTTGTGTCGTTGCATCTCTTTCTTTGTCGCGCCACTTCTTCTTCTTTCTCTTTGTTGTCATTGACGTTGCCTCTTCTTCTTCCTCTCTGTCGCCATTGCTATCGTATCTTTGTCTTTATTGACGTCACCACCTCCTCCTTTTCTTTGCCTCTGTTTCTGTCTTCCTCCATTTCCATCTTTGCTTCCCTTTTACTATGCATCTCTCTTAATCATCTTTTTTGATTTTCACTTTATAAAAAAAATCTATTTTTCATTTTTATTAATCTTTATTTTTTTAAAATTGTTAAATTTGTTGTTGACTTTACGAAAATTTTCTATCGTATGAATTATTAGTTTGTAGTTATTAATTGTAAGTTGACAGTGGTAGATGAAAAATCTAATGAGATGATCGTGAGGGTAGATGATGATGGTATTATAGATATTTTAATATTTTATGTGCATTATGTATCTATCTTACTAAACATAGCAGATAACACATGTATTTTATTTATGTTTGTCTTTAATGTTTACGTCTTTATGTCTA
Source organism: Arachis stenosperma (assembly GCF_014773155.1). NCBI lineage: Eukaryota > Viridiplantae > Streptophyta > Magnoliopsida > Fabales > Fabaceae > Arachis > Arachis stenosperma. The sequence goes on along the minus strand of NC_080382.1, from coordinate 44,811,953 downwards.
TATCTTAAAGTATATGGTAAAAGCAAAATTAAATGAAGTGTTAGGTAGTGTTTGGTATGGGATACTGGGATTGAAATTAGGAGACTGTGACTTAATATTGTGCTTAGTAGATAGAGATTGAAACTAAAATTTTAGTCTCGGGACATAAAATTTTAGTCTCTTCAGTACCTTTAAAAAGAAGGAACACATGGGACAAAAATTTTTAGGAATAGGAATTGAAACTTTAATAACATTTCATTCCTAAAATATCCTCACTATATTTTTCATTTTTTAAGTTTATCCCTCTACACAAATCACAGGACAGATTAATTTGTTCTCTGAAGATCATTCTTCTTCATCATTATCATGATAAAACAACGAAAAATTTATTTTTCATCACCACCATTATGAAAAAATAATAAAACACAATACACAGACCAATTTATTTTTTAACAGAGACATAGGAAGATACACAGAAAAAGAACCATCAGCAAAATGATGGTGAGATGCAATTGCAGTAAGGCACGGCCTTCGACATTTTTTGACGACATGATTGAAAAGAGTTGGGGACATGGTAGCGCACTTTTCTTGACAGAAACATCTTCTACGCCGACTTGGACAGTGCTGCCGGTGGAGAGTTGAACGGAAGTTAAACACACTATTTATGCGCAGTTTGAGTTGAGGGTTAAGGAGAAAGGGGTGGATAAAAATTGAAATACATATGAGACACGACACAGCAGTTTGTCGGAGAGAGAGAGAGAGAGGAAGAGAGAGAGAGAGAGAGAGGAGGGTGGCAGGTAGAAAAAAAGGAAAGGGAAAAGGTAGGGTTTTGATTTAATTAAGGGCATTTCAGTACTTTTATTTATTTAAGTCTCCACCTTTATATTAAACTAAACAAGATACTGAGACATAACTCAATTTTGTACAATTTATACTAAACACAATAAAAAAATTAATTTAGTCTTTATTTCTTAGTCTCGGTCTCCCTTTTAAATGCTACCTTAATGTCTAGTAGTATATGATAAGAAAAAATGAAGTATAAGAAACACAGCAGAAACACTAAAAAAGATAAGAAATTTCCTATTAGACCTCTAAAAAACTTGTTCCTAGCAACTTAGGTCATCGAAAAGATTTTTTTACTAGACCTTCAAAATATCTGTCCTTGACAACCTAGATCATAGGGATAAAATTGAAAGAACTAACACTAAGAATTACCTTAGATTGGATTCTTCAATTTCTTCATGTAACAAACAAAACAAATCACCCACCTCATTTGAATACACAAAGAAAAACGTGCATAAAACAACTAAAAATTTTTATTTATCAAAAATCGCATAAAATGTCTTACAGATTTGCTTAAATAGACCCCTAACTGAAATCTTTTTAGAATAAAACAATAAAATATGAAATTAAATAAAGGATATGGTTCCAAAATTAACTATAACTATTTTAAATCATATTTGATCTTATTAGATAAGATCAAATTCGATTTAAATTTAAACACCTAAAGATATAATAACAAATTTTAATCAGATTTAATTTTATTATATTAGATCAACTTCAATTTAAATTTAAAGCCTAAAAATACTACAAAATAAATTAAAATCAAATAAATTTTTTTGACAAATCTAACAACAAATTAAATTAATTCTAATTAAATAAATTCAAAGTTTATGCCTTTCAAGTCAACGTCATTATTTTTTAGATAAACTCTTAGTTTTTAGATATCTAAGACTCATATAATGTAATTATTCTAATATTCTTGAATATGATAAAGTGATCATTTTGTACTTTATTTCTAAAGTAACAAAAATATCCTTTTAAGCACATTTCAGTATACGTCTACTATTTGTTTACTTAGACACAAATTTATATGTTTAGTAAATATGTAGATTTATTATTATTTTTATTACATTTTTGTCTATTCATTTTTTTAAAATTTTAAAAATAATTTTACTAAATATAATTATTATAATTTTTTTATTTAAAATTATTTTTAATTATTTCAAATTAGTAAACCTAATTGTTATAACTTTAGAATATTATTTTTTAAAATTCATGAATAAACTATTTTTAAAAGTATAGATTTTACCAAATCCATATCCTAAGTCAAAATAATCCAAATTATAAACCTTGTATAATCATACCATCGTCTAGCTATATATACATACTATATCTACTATGGTTCTAAACAAATGTCTAAGGACATTAATTAAGGTAATTAATAAAAAAAGATTTATGAGAAAATAAATAATTGAAGTTTTCGATGTACTTATATTGTATTATTAATAAGAAAAAATGATCATAAGTAATAACCTAAAACAATGTCCTATGCATATTTGTTAACAATTTTATTTATATATATGGGTGGATCCCCAACTCAAGGGAAACCTACGACTCAAACCAAAAAAAATAATAATAATAAAAAGAAAAAAGTGGCTTTAAGCCACAATAAGGGTCAAGGGAGAGAGAGAGTCAGTGTCTATTTTTGAAAGAAAGAAAAAAAAAAAACCGTAAGAGAGAGGAGAGAGTTTCGACGAGAAGAAAAGAAGAAAAGAAAAAAAAATGACAGTGCTATTTTGATCTCATTGACCTGGTAAATTTATTCTATTTTTTATAAAATTTTATTACGTTGTTTTTAGTGTAGAGATGAGCATTGGGATATAACTTGTTACTTGTATTATATTCTCTTTTATCTGATTTGAGATACCCACTTTTGTGGAGAATTTATGTTGATTCTATCAGTTTTGATGATGTATTTTATTGATTATTAAGATGTCTTAATACTACTAGAAAGACTGATTATATACCTAATATTTTGATAGTGGGAGATTTTACTAGACTAGGTTCCGTAGATTTTTTATCCCACTTTTGGAGTTTTTCCTACGATAAAATTTTCGGTGTTTGATTATTTAATTTCTGCCATTATATTTACTGTTTGGAGTATTTTTGGAGTTTTCTATTTAACTGCACAGGTTGTAGAAAAATTATTTTTGATACTTCTGCTGTTAGATATGTTCTTGTCTGAACCTTGATTTTTTTCTAACAAAGTGGTATTCAGAGATTTGATTTTTTAGTTCTGTGCTAATTAAATAGAGAAAAATACTCATGAGCCAAATATGGTCAAATTGAATTTTAAAAATTATTCGATTTGGAAGACATTCATGGAAGATATGTTGTACAATAAGGACTTGTATGATCCTGTGGAGGGGGATAAATCCAAAGGTACTAAATCTGATGCTGAATAGAAGAAGTTGAATCAGAAGGCAGTTACTTTGATTAGAAAATGGCTTGATATCAGTGTGTATCCATATGTTGACACTAAAACTAATGTCGAAAAGATGTGAAAAAAATTGAAGGAGTTATATGAGAGGAAGAACGTGCAAAACAAAGCATTCTTAATTAGGAAGCTAGTTAATATGAAATATATTGAAGGTAAATTAATGCCAGAACACTTGAGCATTTTTTAGGAGACGGTGAACCAACTAAAAAAATAGTGAAATTACTTTAATTTTTGAGTTGCAAGTCTTGTTGTTGCTGAGTTCTTTGCTTGATAGTTGAAAAGTTTTGGTTGTGATATTGACTAACTCAGCTCCAAAGGGAAAGTTGACGTTAGCAATGTTAAAGAGAGCATGTTGAATGAAGAAGTCAGAAGAAAAGAGCGGGGTTTGCTTAATGTCCCCTCCCAGTCAGAAGCACTTATTTCAGAGTCACGAGAGAGAAGGCAAAGTAGAAAATCTCATAGTTCTAATAGGTTAGAGAGTCAAAGCAAGTCAAGAGGAAAGTACAAGTCAAGAAAGGAGTTCATTTAGCACCATTGTGGCAAGTTGAGGCATATCAATAGGTATTGTAGGTTCTTAAAAAGAGAACAATCAAGGGGAAGAAATGAAGACAAAGGTAAAGAAAGTGATAAAGAAACCGCTGCTATTGTTTATGAAGATGTTCTTATCACCTGTGATGAAAATTTATATTAATCATGTCTATGATGATTCCACTTGAATTATGGACTCTGGTGCCTCATGTCATGTCACTCTGAGGCGTAAATTTTTTACTTCTTATATTGTTGAAAATTTTGACAATATCAAATTAGAATATAAAAGAGTGTGTGATATCATTGGTATGAGTGATGTGTGGCTTGAAACTAACATAGTAAGCAAGTTGTAGTTGAAGAATGTTAGGCATGTGCCAGATATGCGGTTCAATCTGATTTCAGTTAAAGCACTGGATCAAGAGGGGTATTGTGCATCTTTTGGTTGCAAAAAATGCAAGATTACTAAAAGGGCTCTCATTGTTGCTAAAGAAGATAATAGTCTCACTATTCTTTACTAGTTGCAAGCAAAGTTGTGTAAAAAAGAGGTGCATGTAGCTGATGATTCCTCTTTTGATTTGTGGCATATGCGTCTTGGTCACTTAAGCGAGAAAGGAGTAAGCGTCTTAGCCAAGAAGCACTCACTTCCCATGAAAGGTACAACTTTAAATACTTGTACTCATTGTTTTGTTGAAAAGCATACTAGAGTATCATTTCATAGTTCTGGACCTCATAGGAGATCACATGTTCTAGCTTTAGTTCACATTGATGTTTGCATTATGGATGCTAAGACACTAGGCGGTGCATCATACTTTGTTACTTTTATTGATGATTATTGATGCGGTGATTTAACACACACAGACTAACCGGCAAGTGCACTGGGTCGTACCAAGTAATACCTTACGTGAGTAAGGATCGATCCCACGAGGATTGATGGATTAAGCAACAATAGTATTTGATAGGCTTAGTTAGACAAACAGAAAAGAGTGTTTTGGTATTCAAAGAGCATTAAACAGTAAATTAAGAATATTAAAGATAGGCAGATAAATAAGTTGGGAATAAAATATTGAGAATAGAGTTAAGGCTTCAGAGTTATCTATTTTCCAGATTGATTTTTATTACTAACTAATTTAATCATGTAAGATTTAATTTCATGGCAAACTATATGTGACTAGACCCTAATTCCTTAGACCTTCCTAGTATCCTCTAAAATTCATCAACTGCCAATTTCTTGGTCAATTAATTCCAATTAGAAGGTGATGATCAAATTTCAGTTTATATGCCACAAAAATTCTAATTATCCAAAAATAAGGGGATTGTATGTCACGTATCCCGTTAAATACAAACAATTAGAAATTTAGGATAATATGTTTTCAAACTATTGTTCAAGTAAAGAGCTTTTTCCAAGTTTTACAAGAACTCAATTAGAACATGGGTCATACTTCCGTTCCATCCAAATTCATAAAATAAAGAACGAAAATAATTATTGAAATATAAATCAAAACATGGATTAAATTAGAAAGATCAAACGAATGAATCCATACAAATAGACAGAGCTTCTAACCTTAACAATGGAGGATTAGTTGCTCATGATTGAGAGGAAAAATAAGGATTCAGATAAAAATGTACAGTCTTCCATCTGATGGCATCAGATCCCTTTTTATAACTAATCCTAATAAATTTTAAATCTAATCATCTAAAATTAAAAATAATATCTTTTCCTAAGAATAAGATTTGAATTTAAATTTGAATTAATTAACAAGTCTTCAGCTGATGGGTGGGGACCACTTGTTTGTCCATTCTGCAGCTTCTAATCTGTGTTTTCTGGGCTAGAAACTGGGTCAAAACGCGGCCCAAAATCCACGCCAGTGATTTCTGTAAATTCTGCAGATCGCGCATGTCACGCGTACGCGTCAGTCACGTGTACGCGTCGGTGGTCTTCTTCGCAAATCACGCGGACGCGTCACTGAGCAGATCTTTAATTCACGCGTGCGTGTCAGTCACGCGCACGCGTCGCCATGGATACCTCCAATTCACGCGCATGTGTCAGGCACGCGTGTGCGTCACTCCTCATAGCCATCTCCTTTGATTCTTGTGCTGCAGAAACTCCATCAAATCCAGTCGAATGCTACCTAAAATAGACAGTATTGTGCAAAACTCAAAATAGCATCCATAGTGGCTAAAATATAATTTATTCTTTATTAAACTCAACAATTTAAGTGCAAATTCACTAGGAAAAGATAGAAAAGATGTTCACGCATCACAACACCAAACTTGAACTGTTGCTTGTCCTCAAGCAACCAAAACTAGCATAGGCTTAAGATGTGAATTTGCATGAGAATGAGAGTTCGATTAAGCTCATGTCTCTTTTTATAGTGGGGTTTATAACTGTAATCCTAAATAGGTTTGGCATCTCACTCTCCTTTGAATCAGGAGGATGTCATTGTCATTCGGAATTAGAATCCGGATAATATTATGAATTCTCTGATCTTTACATTTCAGTTTAATCCTTGAACACATCAAAATTTACTTTAATTTATTTTTCTTTGGTGCTTTGCACCTTGAGCCTAGCCGTGACTTTAAATGGTTTGTCTCAAGGATTACTTGACACAGAAACACCACAAGCACTTAACTGGGGGACTCTCTTTGAGTCCTGATTTTTCTTTCAGTTACTCCCAGACAGTGGTACTCAAAGCCTTTGGCATACTCTGTTAAACGCACTTGGTCTCGACTCCAAGTGTTCTGTCTCAAGGATTACTTGACACAATCACACCACAAGCATATGTCTAGGGAAACAACTCTTTGAGCTCTTAATCATGTCTGACCTCCTTAGTCATTGATGCTCAGAGCCTTGGACATTGCTTTTATTATTTATTTATTTATTTATTTATTTTTTCTTTTGCTGTTTCTTTTGCTTCAAGGATTAAATTTTTTGTTTATTTCAGAGAAGTCATAATAATTCTCTAAATTTCTGTTCCTTATACATCAACATCCCTTGATTCAAATTCAAATATGCACTGTTCATATCATGCATTCATAATTACAATTAATACCACCACATTTAAGTAAATAAGACTACTCTTAAAATTAACTCAATTTCTCATGCAATACATCACTTCTGTATTTTTTTTTTGAATTCAAGCTCAGTGGGTAATACATGAGACATCTTTTTAAAATTAAAACAATTAAGAGAAAACTAAACTAGACCTAGGATTCTCACTAATAAAGGATCATGCAACAGACAAAGCAGAATAGCAAAAAACTGGAACATAACATAGAAAAAGAGGGGAGGAATAAAAAATGAAAGGAACTCAACCACCTTAGTTATCCTAGCGGTCGCTTTATTCTTCAAGTTGTGCTCCTCCATGAAGATGATTCGCCTCCCTTAGTTATCCTAGCGGTCGCTTTATTCTTCAGGTTGTGCTCCTCCGTGAAGATGATTCGCCTCCCTTTTGTGCCAGAAAACCCATAAGCGAAGCATCAACACCAAACTTAAAGGTTTGCTTGTCCTCAAGCAAAGAAGAACTGAAAATAAAAACAAATAGTGAGAGGAAAGAAGAATATAAAGATAAAAGAACAAGAGAGAATTAGGATGGGGAAATAGAGGAAGAAACGGGAAAACTGTGCGGCGAACAAGTGTAGTTGTGCAGCGAAGGCGACGCGTTCGCGTGCAGCACACGTACGCGTGAGTCGCGAATTTTCTTAATGACGCGTTAGCATCAGGCACGCGTTCGCGTGCCATGGGTTTTGTGCAATTTGCGCGAAGTTAGCCGCGCGCATGCACAACTCTCTGTTCGCGGGTCTTGGGAACCAATATCCTCAGATGACGCGTGCGCGTGGAGGTCCATTTTTGCAAATGACACGCTCGCGTGGGGTACGCATACGCACAATAAATTTTGTGCCTCTAGCACACTTCCAGACCCAAGCCAGCATAACTCTCTGCCCAAACACTCCTTTACGTTGATTTTGCAGGTCACGCGTACGCGTCAATGACGCGCACGCGTGGATGGCGATAAGAGCAAACGACGCGCACGCGTGGGGTACGCGTACGCGCGGTCATGTTTGTGCACCAAGCATGGGTCCAGCGCCACTCCCGCGCAACTCTCTGTTCAAATTTATTTTTCATGCACACACATATGACGCGTACGCGTTAGCGACGCTTGCGTGTCATGTGTTTTTTTTTAGCTTGAGGTGTTCGGTTCCTGGAATAACATAGCTGCATGATCAGAAAATTTGTAAGAACTCAATAAAAATAAAATATATAAGAAAACTACTACTACGAAAAATAAAAATAGCTAAGGATACGAAATTATCGGGTTGCCTCCCGACAAGCGCTTCTTTATCGTCACTAGCTTGACGGTCAACTCCTCTAAGGAAGAGGATCATAGGGGCTTAGCTCTTCACCCTTTACTTTGAACTTCTTTCCTGTGTCTCCATAACGTAGCTCAATATGCTCCAGAGAGAGGATTCTGATTACTGTATAAACCCATGCTAGATTGCTTGTCAACACTACCTTCATTCCTGGGAAGAAACCTTCAGTGGGGATCTTTTTGCTTCTCCATCATCTGGGTACTTTCTTCTTTTTGGAAACTTCCTCCTTGGTAGATGATGCATTCCCAACACCAAACTTAGGTTTGATGTTAGGAGAAATTTTATTGATTGTTGCCAAGGGAGGTTTGAGCTGCAGATTCTGCTGTGTATCATCAGGGGGTTTTTGAAGGGTTGGATCAATAAGCTCAATCTGCATGCACCTCTCTTCTTCACCTGTTGAATATATATCTTTGAAGACATGAAAGACCAGTTGCTCATTATGCACTCTAAGCACTAATTCACCCACTTCTACATCAATCAGAGCTCTTCCAGTGGCTAGGAATGGTCTTCCTAGAATTATAGAGGCATTCTCATCCTCCCCTGTGTCAAGAATCACAAAGTCTGCTGGGAGGAAGAACTTACCCACTTTGACTAGGATATTCTCCACTAATCCGTATGCAGGTTTCATAGATTTATCTGCCATCTGCATTGCTATCTTTGTGGGTTGTGCCTCTTGGATTTGCAGCTTCTTCATCACAGATAAGGGCATTAGATTTATGCTTGCCCCCAGATCACATAGGGCTTTCTCAAAGGTTGTGCTCCCAATGGTGCATGGAATTTGAAAGCTCCCTGGATCTGGCATCTTCCTTGGAAAGTTATTCTGAATGACAGCACAACATTCCTTAGTCAGGATTACTGTCTCATCTCCCTTTAAACGATTTTTCTTTGACAACAGCTCCTTCATGAACTTGACATAGATAGGCATTTGCTCCAAAACCTCAGCAAAAGGAATATTGATTTGTAATTTTCTGAAGATTTCCAAGAACTTTGAAAACTGCTTGTCCTTGGTCTCCTTTTGAAGTCTCTGAGGATACGGCATCTTAGGGTTGTACTCAGGAGCCTTTTGCAGTGTAGGATAAGTGTCAAGAGAGTCTGGGAATGGATTGTCTACACGCTTTGGAGGGGCGTGCTCTACTTCTTCCTTTTTTTCCTCTGGAGCATCTTTTTCAACTAACTCTTCATTGACCTTGGTCTCAGAGCCAGCTACTTTACCACTTCTTAATTGAATAACCTTGCAATCTTCTCCTGGGTTCACCACTGTATCACCTTGAAATGTACTTGTAGACCTCTCAAGTATTTGCTTGCTCAGTTGGCCCACTAGCACCTCTAAGTTTCTAATGGAGGCTCTGGTTTCCTGCATAACTTGTGCTTCCGTACTTGCCACTTGTCCACTTATCACGGTGATAGCCTTGCATTCCTCTCTTGGATTTGGAATTGTGTTACCCTGAAGGATATTGGTGGTTCTCTGATCAATTTCAGTGACTTTTGTGGCTAATTGACCCATTTAAATCTCCAGGTTCTTGATGGATGCTCTGGTTTCCTGTCTAAAACCTGTCAATATTGCTTCCAAATCATTGTTCTGTTGGAAACCGCCCTGAGAACTGTTGTTAAAGTTCTGAGGTCTCTGAGGTTGATCCCTCCATCCAAAATTTGGGTGATTTCTCTATCCCTGATTGTATGTCTTAGAATATGGATCATTGTTGGGATTCCTAGGAGCACTCCCCATGTAATTCACCTGTTCATAAGAGGGTTGAGCATAATCATAATTATCATTTTGCATAAAGTTACCTACCATGTCATAGGAGACTTCCTGTGGTGGATTTTGGGTGATGATAGCTGAGACTTACATGCCACCCATCTGTTGAGTAAGTAGATTTATTTGCTGAGACATCAGCTTGTTCTGAGCAAGAATAACATTAAGAGTTTCCACTTCCATGACACCCTTCTTCTGAGGACCCTCAGAGTTCATAGGATTCCTGTTAGATGAGTATAAATATTGGTTGCTAGCAACCAATTCAATAAGCTCAATAGTCTCCTCCGGTGTCTTCTTCTTGTGCAATGAACCTCCTGCAGAATTATCTAAGCACATCTTGGACATTTCACCCAAGCCTTCATAAAAGATGTCTAGTTGAGTCCATTTGGAGAACATGTCCGGAGGGCATTGCCTAGTCAGTAGCTTGTATCTCTCCCAAGTTTCATACAGAGTCTCACCATCCTTCTGCCTGAAGGTCTGAACCTCCATCCTAAGCTTAGTCAGCTTCTTTGGTGGGAAAAATTTTGTGAGAAACTCAGTAACCACCTTGTTCCAAGTGTCCAAACTCTGCTTGGGTTGGGAATCTAGCCATAGCTTTGCTCCATCCCTCAGAGAAAATGGGAAGAGCATGAGTTTGTACACATCTGGGTTTACTCCATTTGTCTTCACAGTATCACAAATTTGCAGAAAACTAGAAATAAATTGATTTGGGTCTTCGTGGGGAAGACCATAATATGTTACACCAGGGTGACTAGTTGTGGCTTCAACTCAAAGTTGTTCGCAGCTATAGGAGGTACCACAATGCTTTTTCCATACAGATCTGCTGTAGGAGCGGAGAAAGAGCCGAGTACTCTTCTTTGTTGTTCATTCCCATTCGGATTTGCCACATTGGCATTATCAGTATTATTTGGATCCATAGTAGATTCTGCAGCCTTGTAAAGTCTTGCTTGTTGTAAACACCGCCTGAAAGTCCTTTCAGGTTCAGGATCAAAGTCTAAGAGATGTTCTTTGTCTCTGTTCCTGCGCATAAACAAACAGAAAACAAGAAAGGATGGGAATCTCCACGTCAGAGTGTAGAGAATTCCCAATGAGGTAACCTGTGTAAAAAAAAAAATACTAAATAAAATAAATAAATAATTAGAAAAAAAATAATAAATAGGTAACACCAAACTTAATTTCAGAAATTAAGAAAAATATTGGTGCTATTTATTTATTTAATTTTTTTTCGAAATTTTTTTTCGAAACTAATAAAATAAAATTTAAATAAAATTAAAATTAAAACGCCTAATCTAAGCAATTAAACAACTGATAGTTGTTAATCACTATCAATCCCCGGCAACGGCGCCAAAAACTTGATACGGTGATTTAAGACACACAGACTAACCGGCATGTGCACCGGGTCGTACCAAGTAATACCTTACGTGAGTAAGGGTTGATCCCACGAGGATTGATGGATTAAGCAACAATAGTATTTGATAGGCTTAGTTAGACAAATAGAAAAGAGTGTTTTGGTATTCAAAGAGCATTAAACAGTAAATTAAGAATATTAAAGATAGGCAGATAAATAAGTTGGGAATAAAATATTGAGAAAACAGTTAAGGCTTCAGAGTTATCTATTTTCCAGATTGATTTTTATTACTAACTAATTTAATCATATAAGATTTAATTTCATGGCAAACTATATGTGACTAGACCCTAATTCCTTAGACCTTCCTAGTCTCCTCTAAAATTCATCAACTGCCAATTCCTTGGTCAATTAATTCCAATTAGAAGGTGATGATAAAATTCCAGTTTATATGCCACCAAAATCCTAATTATCCAAAAATAAGGGGATTATATGTCACGTATCCTGTTAAATACAAACAATTAGAAATTTAGAATAATATGTTTTCAAGCTGTTATTCAAGTAAAGAGCTTTTCCAAGTTATACAAGAACTCAATTAGAACATGGGTCATACTTCCGTTCCATCCAAATTCATAAAATAAAGAACAAAAATAATTATTGAAATATAAATAAAAACATGGATTAAATTAGAAAGATCAAACGAATCAATCCATACAAATAGACAGAGCTCCTAACCTTAACAATGGACGATTAGTTGCTCATGATTGAGAGGGAAAATAAGGATTCAAATAAAAATGTATAGTCTTCTATCTGATGGCATCAGATCCCTTTTTATAACTAATCCTAATAAATTTTAAATCTAATTATATAAAATTAAAAATAATATCTTTTCCTAAAAATAAGATTTGAATTTAAATTCGAATTAATTAACAAGTCTTCAGCTGATGGGTGGGGACCACTTGTTTGTCCATTCTGCAGCTTTTAATATGTATTTTCTGGGCTGGAAACTGGGTTAAAACGCGGCCCAAAATCAACGCCAGCGATTTCTGTAAATTCTGCAGATCGCGCATGTCACGCGTACGCGTCAGTTACGCGTACGCGTCGGTGGTCTTCTTCGCAAATCCTGCGGACGCGTCGGTCACGTGGACGCGTCGCTGAGCAGATCTTCAATTCACGCGTACGCGTCAGTCACGCGCACGCGTCGCCATGGATACCTCCAATTCACGCGTCGCTCCTCACAGCCATCTCCTTTGATTCATATGCTGCAGAAACTCCATCAAATCCAGCCGAATGCTACCTAAAATAGATAGTATTGCGAAAAACTCAAACTAGCATCCATAGTGGCTAAAATCTAATTAATTCTTTATTAAATTCAACAATTTAAGTGCAAATTCACTAGGAAAAGATAGAAAAGATGCTCATGCATCAATTATTCTCGAAAAGTGCGGGCTTTTGTTTTGAAATCTAAAGACCAGGTGCTCAGTATCTTCAAGCACTTTCATGCAAGTGTTGAAAGAGAAAAAGGAAGAAAATTGAAATGTGTTCGAGCAGATAATGGTGGTGAATACAGAAGTCTGATAAACCCCTATTTTATGGTTTATCTTGTGTTTAATTGAGTGGTTTTTATCAAGTCTTTACCCACTTATTCATATGATTAGCATGATATTACAATTCCTTCCAAAAGTTGTTCTATGGTTGAAAACTTGCCTCCTAGAGATCTTTTTATTGTCTATCTTAATCATCTCTTATTACCATTTGATGCCTTGATATGTGTGTAGAGTGATTTCAGGGATTACAGGGCAGGAATGACTCAGATGATGGAAAGGAAGCATGCAAAAGTGGAAGGAATAAAAAAATTGAAGGAAATGCAAAGCTGTCAGCCCTGACCTCTTCGCAATCAAACGGTCATAACTTGAGCTACAGAGGTCCAAATAATGCGGTCCCAGTTGCGTTGAAAAGCTAATGTTCAGAGCTTCGATTTGATATATAATTTGCCATAGTGGTCGTATAGCAAGGCGATGCGAACGCATGCTCTACGCGGACACGTCGCAGTGACAAAAATCAGCGTGGCAGATTTCGTTCCCAAACGATTTCTGGGCTGTTTTTGACCCAGTGTTCGGCCCAGAAGACACAGATTAGAGGCTATAAAGTGGGGAGTCCATCCATTCAGAAGATATACCACATTCACAATTCACTTTTGATAATTTAGATGTAGTTTTTAGAGAGAGAGGTTCTCTCCTCTCTCTTAGGATTAGGATTAGGATTTCTATTTCTTCATCACAGGTTCAATGTTACTTTAATTTATATTTCTCTTCCATTCTTAGATACTCTAATGCTTTTACTTGATTTATGTAGCCAAATTGGCTTATGAACTTTTCATGTTAGGATTTTCTTAACTAATGCAATTTGAGGTATTTTTAGATATATGTTTCTGATTTAGCTTTCTACATTCTTGACTTTGGTTGATTAATTGGTAACTCTTGAGTTGTCAAACTCATCGTGATTGATAATTGATATCTTTGCTGATTGATTTAAATTCCTATAATCCTAGTCTTTCCTCAGGAGTTGACTAGGACTTTAGGCGTTAAATTGATTTATCCACTTGACTTACCTTCATAGTTAGAGGTTGACTTAGTGGGAGCAAAAATATAACTCTCATCACCATTGATAAGGATAACTAGGATAGAACTTCCGATTAATCTTCTCCTAGTCAAGGCTTTTTATTGTTATTATTTTATTTTCTCTGCAATTCACTCTTCTTATTTCTTAATCCAAAACCCCAATTTACACAAACTCATAACCAATAATAAGAACACCTCCCTGCAATTTCTTGAGAAGACGACCCGAGGTTTAAATACTTCCGTTATCAAAATACTTACAACACGATTATATTCTTTTGAATTTCTTTACCGAGGAAAACCTGATTGTCAAAATGGCGCCGTTGCTGGGGAATTGCAAATGTGTGTCTTATTATTGGTTATTGTAAATATTTTTTTAAAAAAATTTTCAGATTTTTATTTTAAAATTTTTGTCCTATCTTATCTTAGTTTTAAATTTCAAAATTCAATTTTTTTTTTCAAAAATCATATCTTTTTCAAAATCTTATCTTATCTTTTTCAAAATCTTATCTTATCCTTTTTTCAAAAATCATATCTTTTCAAAATCTTATCTTAGTTTTTTTTCAATAATCATATCTTTTTCAAAACATTTTCTTTTTATTAGTTTTTGTTTTTATTTTCTCTTACTATTATGAACTCTCACCCCTTTAGCTATGAGTCTGGTTATAATTATGTTGCAGGAAGAGGAGATTATAATGACAACATGCACCATGGTTGGAACAATCAAAGATGGGAGGAGCCACAAGGATTTGATCAACCTTCATGGCAACAACCACCTCCAATGGACTATCAACAACTGTTCTGTGATGCATATTAAGGCAATGGCTATGGTGAGCATTTTTTTGATTATCAACAACCACCACCATATGCTTATGAACCCCCTCCTCAACATGACTTTGGACCACCATACTCACAAGCCCCTTTCCACCATTCACCTCCATATAACCCTCAACCACCATACCAACCACCTTATGAGCCATATGAACCATATATAGAACCACCCCAATTCCAACCCAATTACTCCCAAAAACCACCACCTCAATATTCACCATCTCCATATCCATCAATCCAAGAGCACTATGATCCTACTTATGATAGCCGAGCGCAACAAGAATCAAGGGATCATCTCAAGAAAACAGTGGAAAAACTTCATGCAACCCTTCGCCAACTGGATCAAGCGATAAAACGATTATCTTCCCGACGTTCGGACTTTCAAGGAACCCCATGGCTTCATATGGAGAATCTACTGAAGAACGTGGCATGAAAGAGAAGTTAGAAACTTCGGTGGACAGTGAGCAGCACGATTTTGTATTAGAACAATTGGAAGAAGCTACGCCTGCCATTGAAGAGGAAGAAGTGGTTGAAGACTTTGGAGATGCAGAACCTCCATGGGAAACTCAAGTCGTAGAGCCTCCTTCTAAGACGTTTGCAATTGATGTTGAGGAGGGTGTACAACCTCCAAAGCATATCATGGTTGAAGACTTTGAAGGGGATGATCAAGAGATGGATTCAATCATTAATGAATTCTTATCTACATTTGAATCCTCTCCCATTGGACTTGACATGGAAATTAAAGAAGAAGAAGGACAACCTCCCATGCTCTTGGTGAACAATGAAGAAGAGATTAAATTGGAAGAAAGCTACCAAGAGGAAGAGGTTGAGATTGAAGAAGCTTGCAAAGAGGTGGAAATTGTCAAGGAAGAACTCAAGGGAATGGAGCTGGAAATCACTTCGCCAAAGTTGTTGGAGACCTCTCCCCCACAGCCATCACCATCCATCCCTTCATTCAAGTGGGTAAATCTCTCATCTCTAAGATTAATTAGCTCACTTGAATATGCTTTACTTGAGATAGATGGTCAACTTAGAGCTCTTTGTGGCTTTAAGAATAATAGAGAGATGGTTAGTGATTGGCAACACAAGCCTAGGTTCATTATGATTGGTAGCTCGAGGTCTACATGCAAAGGTTGGTATAGAGCTCGATTGCATGGGTCTAGGAAGTTGTTTGGAAGCTGTAGTAAGAATTTCAATTGTGTGCCACCCGGATGGAATCATGATGATCTACACAAAGACGGGTGCAAAAGCAAAGTTTGGGACCCCGGAATTCATTCCAACAATCAACACTCTTGAGGCCTTGTCACTTGCTTCAACTTGCTTGAAGGCTTTCTGCGCCTAGTTTGGGATCTCAGAGGCTACTGGAATTCCAAACATTGGTGGAGATTTTTGGATGAATTCAAGCACAAGCCACCATAACAGGGAACTCACCAAATGTCCAACTTAAGGACTCTAACTAAAAGTGCTGGGTGGGAGACAACCCACCATGGTATGATCGTTCCTTTTTTTTTCAATTTTATTTAGTTTTGTTTGTCTTTGAGTTTTATTTTATTTTATTGAACCTGGAATTATTCATAACATCTGCATCAGCATCTGCATTCTGCATTTTGCATGAAAAAAAGAAAAGAAAGCACACGACGCGACAGCATCGCTGACTCGTCCGCGTTGCAGGTGCAATAGGAAGAAAAGAAAAGTGAACAGAGAGTCACACGAAAGCGTGGCTGGAGGCGTGCCTTAGGCACAAATATGCCGACGCGACTGCGTGCACCACGCGTCCGCGTCATGTGCAAAATAGCCTCCAACGCGTCCGCGTCCTCCACGCGAACGCGTGGCTCTGTGAAATTGACGTAAATAGGTGTATGGTACTAAGTTGGGCTGGAATGGGGCTGGACTTGTGTCGTTTTTAAAAAATGGCCATCCACGCGATCGCGTCA
This sequence comes from Arachis stenosperma, assembly GCF_014773155.1. Lineage (NCBI taxonomy): Eukaryota > Viridiplantae > Streptophyta > Magnoliopsida > Fabales > Fabaceae > Arachis > Arachis stenosperma. The sequence continues at coordinate 44,795,314 of NC_080382.1, read as the reverse complement.
ACCACGCGAACGCGTCACCCAGATTTTTGGCAAAAGGAGTTTGAAACAGAGAGTTGCGCGAACGCGAGGCTGCACTCGCGCCAATCGCACAAATCAGGCCACGCGATCACGTGACCCACGCTTCCACATCACCTGACCTTATTGCGCACCACGCGACCGCGTCATGCACGCGTCCGCGTCGCCTGCGCTGCACCACTTATCTAAATCAGCGCCAATTATCTTCTCTTTAAGTGTGGGGAGGTCGATACCAATCTCCATGGGTTAGTTAGTTTCTTCTCGACACCAATGTTTTATTCTATTTAGTACATTGTTACATTTGCATGTTGCATTGCATGTTTGTTTGATTTTATGCATTTAGCTACTACTTGGTTGAAAAATAATAAATTTCTTTCTAGGACACTATTTTTGAAAAATTTCACTAATTTAAATTTAAAAAAATTAAAATTTTCTATATGTTAAATTTGTTTGAAGTTGTATTTGGAACATGATTTTTGAGCCAAAGAACACACAACCTGTGAGATTTTGAACCTATTTATATGGTTACATTATTTAACCATAAATATTTTATTCTTGTGTGTTTTCTTCTCTATGATTGCAATCTTTACTTTGTTTCAGTCTATATGTCCATTATTTAGTGTATTTACATGCTTGCATATTATTGAGACCATTACTTGTTTTAGCTCACTTCTCCCAAATAAGCCTACCCTTTTATGTAACCCTTGTTAGCCACTTTGAACTTTTTAACCCCTTTCTATTTCATAACCACATTACTAGCCTTAAGCAGAAAAATAAAATAAAAATCCCAAGTTGAATCCCTGGTTAGCTTAAGATAGATATTGTGTATAATTTAAGTGTGGAGAATTTTATGGGAACATGGGATGATAGGAAAAAGTACGGAATTAAATTGAATAAGTTATTTGAAAATTTGGGAAGCATGCTCATGTGAAATCAAAATAATTAAATTACCATGTGCATTGATAAAAAATTATTATTATTAAGTAATTAAATAAGGGGATATAAATAAATAAATAAATAAATAAATAAATAAATAAATATTACCCCAAATGCAAAATAAAAAGAATAAATGCACAGGGGATAAAATTCAAATATAAGTTTGATACATGAGGATGTAATACAAAAGTGGGAAAAATTTGGGTAGCTAGGTAAAGCATTTTAAATTATATAAAGTATGTATATGTTAGGTAAGATCTTAGACTAATCAAGGATTCACTTTGTTAGCTCACTTAGCCTTATATATATATATATATATATATATATATATATATATATATATATATATATATATATATATATCCTTACCTTTACCTCAGTCCCATTACAACCCTGAAAAGACCTCATGATGTTTGCATTGGTATGCTAAATATTTGTTGATTGGTTAGATAAAGAACAAGGTTGAGAAAGCATGACTAGGAAAGAGTAGAGTGATTGACCCTAGACACTTGAGAGTTAGAGTGATATACACTACCAGTAAGGGTTCAGTGCTTGATTCTATGTTCCCTGCTTTCATGAGCTATCTTCTTACAAGTTTACTTGTTTTCACTGTATAATTTGGATTAGTGGAATTTGGTTTGTATTTGTCTTGGAGAACTTATTTATTTTTAACCAAGTAGGTAGAAGCATTTCACATTTAGTTGCATTCATATAGATAGGTTGCATTTCATACATTTTACCATTCCTCTTCACTCCTTTATAGCTTCTCTTGAGCTTAGCATGAGGACATGCTAATGTTTAAGAGTGGGGAGATTGATAAACCACTATTTTATGGTTTATCTTGTGTTTAATTGAGTGGTTTTTATCAAGTCTTTACCCACTTATTCATATGATTAGCATGGTATTACAATTCCTTCCAAAAGTTGTTCTATGGTTGAAAACTTGCCTCCTAGAGATCTTTTTATTGTCTATCTTAATCATCTCTTATTACCATTCGATGCCTTGATATGTGTTTTAAGTGATTTCGGGGATTACAGGACAGGAATGGCTCAGATGATGGAAAGGAAGCATGCAAAAGTGGAAGGAATAAAAGAAATTGAAGGAACTACAAAGTTGTCAGTCCTGACCTCTTCGCACTCAAATGGTCATAACTTGAGCTGTAGAGGTCCAAATGATGCAGTTTTAGTTGCATTGGAAAGCTAACATCTGGGGCTTCGATTTGATATATAATATGCCATAGTGGTCATACAGCTAGGCGATGCGAACACGTGCTCCACGCGGACGCATCACAGTTATGAAAATCAGCGTGGCAAATTTTGTCCCCAAACGATTTCTGGGCTGTTTCTGACCCAGTTTTCAGCCCAGAAGACACAGATTAGAGGCTATAAAGTGGGGGAGTCCATCCATTCAGAAGATATACCACATTCACAATTCACTTTTGATAATTTAGATGTAGTTTTTAGAGAGAGAGGTTCTCTCCTCTCTCTTAGGATTAGGATTAGGATTTCTATTTCTTCATCACAGGTTCAATGTTACTTTAATTTATATTTCTTTTCCATTCTTAGATACTCTAATGCTTTTACTTGATTTATGTTGCCAAATTGGCTTATGAACTTTTTATGTTAGGATTTTCTTAATTAATGCAATTTGAGGTATTTTTAGATATATGATTCTGATTTAGCTTTCTACATTCTTGGCTTTGGTTGATTAATTGGTAACTCTTGAGTTGTCAAACTCATCGTGATTGATAATTGATATCTTTGCTGATTGATTTAGATTCCTATAACTCTAGTCTTTCCTCAGGAGTTGACTAGGACTTTAGGCGTTAAATTGATTTATCCACTTGACTTACCTTCATAGTTAGAGGTTGACTTAGTGGGAGCAAAAATATAACTCTCATCACCATTGATAAGGATAACTAGGATAGAACTTCCGATTAATATTCTCCTAGTCAAGGCTTTTTATTGTTATTATTTTATTTTCACTGCAATTCACTCTTCTTATTTCTTAATCCAAAACCCCAATTTACACAAACTCATAACCAATAATAAGAACACCTCCCTGCAATTTCTTGAGAAGACGACCCGAGGTTTAAATACTTCGGTTATCAATTTATTTAGGGGTTTGTTACTTGTGACAACCAAACATTTGTACGAAAGGATTTTCTGTTGGTTTAGAAGCTATACTTACAATGCGATTATATTTGTGCAATTCTTTACCATCAATTAATCCGTTCGTCAGAGTCCGTTTGAAAAGTATTGTAAAGGATATGAGATCAAGTTTGCAAATACGGTTCCTAAGACTTCTCAAGATAATGGAGTTGCAGAGAGAATGAATCGCACTATCAATGATAGATTCAAGTGTATGCTCTCTCATACGAAGTTGACTAAATCCTTTTAGGGTAAAGCGATGAGAACTGTAGTAGATATGATCAACCTTTCTCTTTTAGTTCCACTAAATGGTGATATTTGAAAGAAAGTTTGGAGAAGAAAAGATGTCTCTTATAGTCACTTGCGAGTGTTCGGCTGCAGGGCTTTTGTTCATATTCCAAGAGATGAAAGGTCCAAACTTAATGGAAAGTCAAAGCAGTGTATCTTCATGGGTTATGATCATGAAGACTTTGATTACAAATTATGGGATACGATGAGCAAGAAAATAATTAGAAGTCGAGATGTAATTTTTTCTTAAGGCCAAACTATTGAAGATCTTGAGAAAATAGATAAGCCAACAATAACTGTTAGACGTTCTACTGATGATGAACCTGGTCCTTTCACTAGACCTCCTGTTGATGGGAGAGATGCATAAGTTGATAATAACGATGCTAATTTGCATGATGAACCTACACCTCAACTTGAGGTACCAGATGCAGAAGTTTCACCTAAATCACCAATTGAGCCTGAATTGAGAAGATCTACTAGAGAGCGTCATCTTTCTCAAAGATACTCTCCTCATGAGTATGTGATGAACACTGAGACTGGAGAGCCAGAGAGATATCAAGAAGCTATGTCTGATGAGCATAAGGAAGATTGGTTGAAGGCCATGTAAAAAAAAATCCTTGCATGAGAATCATACGTTTGAATTGGTGAAGTTGCCGAATGGTAAGAGAGCATTCAGAAATAAATAAACGTTCAAATTAAAAGCGAATGAAAATATCTCACAACCAAGGTACAAAACTCAGTTGGTTGTGAAAAGCTTTGAGCAAAAGAAAGACATTAATTTTGAAGAAATTTTCTCTCCAGTTGTGAAGATATGATCTATTCGAGTCATGCTTGGATTGGCAGCTAGCTTGAATTTAGAGGTTGAGCAGCTTGATATGAAGACTATTTTTCTTTACGATGACATAGATAAAGCAAGCGTATGCAAGTTGAATAAGAGTTTATATGAGTTAAAGCAAACTCCAAGGCAATGGTACACAAAGTTTGATTCCTTCATGGAAGGTCATGGGTATAGTAAGGCTTCTTTCTATCATTGTGTATATGCTAAGAAATTCTCTGATGGTGATTGACATTGAAAAATCATCAGTTTAGAATTTTCACAAAATAATTCCGTTGAAGTATATATCCAAATCAACAATTAACCCTCAATCAAAGTTTAATTTTGTTTGTCACAATGCAAAGCAATAAAAACCGAGAGTATTTAAAACACGGGTCGTCTCTCAAATGAATTGTAGAGAAGTGGGCAAATTATTGGTTATGAGGTATTTTGGAGTTTTGGAATGATGAACAGGAAATTAAAAGTGCAAGAAAATAAAGACCTAACAAAGAAATAAAATGCTAAAAGGCACTCATGGCAAGGATCAAGAGTCAAGGCTTCCTATCTAGATCATTGACCACAACATGGTAATTACAAAGGGTTAATTCCACTTAGTTTTTCTCTAACATTAGATGGTGAAGTCAAGTTGACATAATTGGTCCTAAAACCAACTAACAACCCTAAATTACCAATTACACTGGACATCAATGATATCAAGGCAACTAAGTCCTCAATCTCAAGCCAAGAGTGCTAAAATCTACTCTAAAATCCAACCAAGTATTTATCAAACACTTAGAAGGCATAAAAAAAGTATGGTAAAAGTGCAATAATAATAAAATTTAAAACTACCAAATGCAAGATAACAATAATAGCAATTAAAGAAAGCAATAATGATCATGAAAACATAAATTGCATTAAAGAGAATCAAATTAACAAGAGTTCATAAAACTAGAAGTAACAAAATAGAGAAATTAATAAGGCAATTCAACAAGGAAAAGTAGATGAAATTAGATCAAAACAAGAGTTAAAACCTAAATCTAAGAGGAATTTAACCTAATTCTACCCTAATTCTAGAGAGAAGAGAGAGCTTCTCTCTCTAGAATTAACCTAAAGCATGTTTCTATTCTAAACCTAATTGCTCTCCCCTTGATCCTTCTTGAATTTTGTAACACCCTCACTATGAGAATGCCATGCTTCCGGCTGCGCCACTTTGATAGCAACAAGTATTACGACGACTTCATATACTTAATAATATAATAGGAGCCTTTGAATCGAAACTATACCGCTGTTTCCTTTGAAAAAACCGGAAAAACTACTTTTTCTTAAAAACAAACAAGCATATACCAATATACGTAACTTATTACTCAAGTAACTTATACATATTATATACATACAACTCATACAACTCCTATCCCTCTTATAAAATTATAATATTAATGGCGAGGGAAGAATAATAATAACTAAACTAATACATCCATATCGCATAAGCTAAACTCAACAACTCTTCATAAGCTTCTTTGTCCGTTTCCTGAAAAGAGAAGTCTGTAGGGGATTAAGAACATCATCCTCGAAAGGACTCTCAGTAGAGGGTTTTTAAGAATTGTCGTAAGAAGATATTGTAATTAAAAATTATTTTCAAAATATAGTGATTATCAATTTTTTATTCAAATCTAAAATTCATATTTCTCTTACAAAAATTCCATGTAAAATAACATTTTAACCTAAACTTACCACTAATCCTGTCAATCATGGCCTCCGATCCAAACATAACCAATGACGACCTCCAGCCCAATATATAATCAAATCTCGGCCTTTGACCCAAATCAAATCACCTCGGCCTTTGGCCCAATTTAAAACAATTCACCATCGAGACTCAATCTCAATAGAATCAATCATAAACACAAACAAATTCAAGGTAAACACATATACAGAATAGGTACAGCAAGTATCACCCCCAGTTAAACAGAATTCATCAAATAAGCAAACCAAAACACTTAAGCACACCCTAACGAAGCACACAAATGCAACATGATGCATGCCTATCCTACTGGCCGTGAGCTCACGTGTTGGTTATTTTTCCAGAACCCGATACATCCAGTAGCTAACCCGGATATGGTCCTCTTGAAAACTGGTGAACGGTACAGTACCATGATCCTCACCTGGTGGGCGGTAAACCACCTCGATCCCCACCATCTAAAACTAGTAAACCACCTCGATCCCCATAGACATTTTCAATTGGAAAACAAAAAACTCGTGGGTGGTACAGAACCACGATCTCCACTACTTGTGAGCGATACACCACCACGATCCTCACAGATATCACGACACTAGGCAAGCGGTACACCACCACGATCCTTACCAGGTAAAAATTCACATTCAAAACCACATCTTTCTTAAAATCTTGACCCGGAGCAAGTGGTACTAAGCCACAACCCTTGGGTAGTGCCCATGTATTTCAAATATCAAAATCTCTCTTTTAAGAACAAATCGGACCCATTTTTCTTTCATAAAACTTCTTTTCACCAAAACAATATTCTCAAATCAACCTCATAATAAATCATCTTTTCATAATAAAACCAAAATCAAATTTTATAATTCTTAAACCAAAGTTTCCTTTAAATAAAACTTCAAACAAAATCTCAGAGTTTTATAAAATTTTCGACAGCATCTCCTCTAAAACTGAAATTTTTGCCACCCTTCAAAGGTCCGACCCAAACCGTTTCTCAACCTGTTTTCAACCATTTCCAATAACTCAAACTAATTCCAATATCAGAAATTATCTTCAAATCTCGATTCATGGCCAACAATTCAAACCAATTTCCAATGTTAAAATCATTTTCAATTCTCAGAATCATTTTCGATAAATCAACAAAGCCCATTACTAATATCCCAAATCGTTTCAAATGCCGATTCATTTTCAATATCAAATTAACCACAGACCATGAAAATCATTTGACATAGTATTTAATCAAACTAACTTTCCAACTCAATAATCAGAAACAACTAGAATTCAATCATCATCGTAATAACCTTAAACCAAAGATAAAACACAACTAAACATCTTCAATCAATCAATAAACCATTTAAACTAGCATTTACATTCATTCAAGAAACTCATTTCAATTCATAAACTTATGAAATCATAAAATATATTCTTGATATTAATATCAACTTAAAACAATTTTTTATTGTAAACTGAGTTTAAGAAATCACCCCTACCTCGATTGTTGAAACCCAAAAGCTATAAAAGGCATAAAAAATTCCTTTTTTATTCTGTCCCGCAGCAGTAGTAGCTTTAATCATGACCCAAAATAATCGAAACTCGACTCTATGTTACCAAAACCTCAAAATCTCAAACAAACTCATAACAGAATTCTTTTACACTAGCGGTGAGGATTTCAAGGTTAGAACGACTTACTGCAGTTAAAGAGAAACAAGAGGACGGAGCGGCATTAGCTCTAGCAGTGTTTTCCGGCAGCTAGGCACGACGGCGGGGTTTTCTTCTCCTCTGGCGAGTGCCTCTCCTTTCAGTTTGTATTCTGCTCGTTTTATCTCCCTTCAAGAAGCGGCAACCCTGTCCAGTGACGATCCGAACAGCAGGGACGACAACAGAGCTTTGGCGGTGGCAGTCCCGACAGCGAGCTCACAGCAATAGATGCCACAGTGAATGACTCCTCCTCTCACTCGTGCAAACTCTCCTCCCGATGAAATTGATGATGACAACGACCCAACAGTAGCGATGACGGGTCGGTGGTGCTCCACAAACGGCGATGCATGCGAAGAAGACAATAGCGGCGACGCGAGATAGGGCACAGCGGGGTGGCATCAGGTTCTGTGACAGTTCCCTCTCTCTTTTTCCTCCTTCCCCTTTCCTTCCCTGCTTCTGATCTTCCCCCTCTTTTCTTTCTTTTTTCGATGGGTAAGGGTTTTTTGGGGGAGTGAATGGCGGCTGGTAGGGTTAAATTAGGGTTAGAGTTTCAATTTGGGTATTTTTGGGTAGTTTAGGTAATTTTTAATAAAATTAGGAGTAATAGATAATTCAAAAAAATCAATCTTAATTCAATAATAATATCTATAAAAGTACTATTTAATTATCAACTTTAAATTTATTTTCAAATAAATACTTTAATTCAATTATTAGAGATAATAAAAATTAATTTCCTTTATAATCATAAAATAAAGTTATAAATCTAATTATTCAACTTAAAGCATATAGAAGCCTTATTGTTATTCAATTCCTAAAGCTTTAAATCATAAATAAGAAATTGCTTAATTTATATATAAAGTCTCTTAAAATATAATCTTAATTAAATATAATAAATCATAAATAATTTATTATTTAATTTTCAAAAATTTGGGGTCTTACAAATTTGGCCTCAAATACTTCATAAATGAGTTGGAATTGGGTTTGAGAAGGTCCAGAAATCATCAGCCACGTTTTCTTTGAGTGAATCACGTGCTTCGTGTCACGCGTACGCGCAAGGCATGCGTACGCGCAACTGGGCAGAATTTCAAAATATTATTTCAGCATGAATTCTTCATTTTTACATACTTTTTCTTTATTTCTCCATTCTAATGTTTGCCTTCTAAGCCTGAAATCACTTAACAAACACATCAAGGCACCAAATGGAATTAAAGTGAATTAAATTTGGAAAATTAAGAGCCTAAAAAGAATGTTTTACTCTTAAGCACAATTTAGAGAGAATTTACAAAACCATGCTATTTTAGTGAATAAATGTAGTAAAAATTGATAAAATCCACCAAATTCAATACAAGATAAACTATAAAATTATGGTTTATCAATCTCCCCACACTTAAACAATAGCATTCCCTCATGCTAAACTCAAGAAAGATACAAGAAAGGGGTATTAACTTTTATTCAAAGTAAACTACCTAGATGTAGTGCATGCAACTACTTGGTCAAAATAAATCAATTTCCAAGAATACATATATGAACATAAGGGCTAAAGCAATCACAATCAAATCAAATCCACAATTTAATTGAGTCCCACAAAAGAATTTGTAAACTTGCAAGGTAAGAAGTGATCATAGGTAAAAACATAGAATTGAGCAATCAAACCCCTCACCGGATGTGTATATGCTCCAGTCACTAAGGTGTTTAGGGTTGATTCACTCAATTATCCTCTAATCATGCTTTCTAAGATTTGTTTTTCTTCTAACAATCAACAATTATTCAATACATGCATGCAATTATCATGAGGGCTTTTCCATAGGTTGTAATGTGGCTAGGGTCAAGGTAAGATTGTATTTGGTCAAGTGGACTAGAATTTAAATTTTGCATTCTTTTTAATTCATATCCCATATGCATTATTCTTTTTTTTGGCTATTTTATCCCCTTTTTATTGTTTTTTATGCAAATCGAAAAAATGCAACTAAAAATTCTAAAAGAGATGGTAATAACAAAAAATTGAAATGTGAAAGTGTTGGGATTAGAATTTTTTACCCAAGATTGACCGATTGGTCAGATGACCTCCTTGCACTTAAAAGTTTACACGGTCCTCGGTGCACATAAAGTCAAGCGGAGTGAAAGGAGTCGTCATCACCCTACCTTCAGCTGGTGGGTCATCTGGCTGCTGTATGTTTTTTTTTCTGCTTTCTTTTTTGCTTATGGCGACTCATCCTAAAAGATAGAAAACAGGATAGTAAGACGAGTAAATGCAAAAGCAAGGAAGCATAGATTGTTGAAATTAGATAAGAATCACTAAAATGAAGTGAGTTAATAAGGTTGTGACATTAATGAAAATAGTGCATGAATTATAAGTTGCGCGCGATTTAGAACTCACGCACTAGCATAGAAAGCTATGTCACAATTACACAAAAAGAGTATGCACTTCACTCATTCTAGTGTTCTTGAGATACCTTAAAGAAAATTTGTAGGTTAAGACAAACAAACAAGTAATAAAGAAGCATGAAAGTATTCAAACAAGAATCAAGTGATTGTGAAATAGATAATGAATGAAAATTAGTTCATATGCAAGAGAATTCAAAGAACCAAAGAAAATTGGAAACTCACACATCAATCAAAGATACACTTTGAATTTTGTTGTTTGCATCATCTAATTGACAAAAAGTGGAGGAGCATGGGTGTTATACAATATAGAAAAAGAAAGATATAAGGTGAAATCAATCACGTAGCAAGCATGGTCCACAAAACTTAAATAGTTAAAAAATATGTCCCTTGATAAACTTACGATCCAATTTCACAAATGAAGCATTATGCCAAAATGACTAGTTTTAAGTATGTGTAGAGCACATAGTTAAACAATTGAGGATCAATATGTCATTAAGGCATAAGTATAACCTTGTAATTAAGCCAAAAATAACATGGATGCATGATGAGCGGATAATTTATACGCTTTTTGGCATTATTTTTAGGTAGTTTTTAGTAGGATCTAGCTACTTTTAGGGATGTTTTTATTAGTTTTCACGCAAAATTTATATTTCTGGATTTTACTACGAGTTTGTGTGTTTTTCTATGATTTCAGGTATTTTTTGGCTGAAATTGAGGGATCTGAGCAAAAATCTGATTCAGGCTGAAAAAGGACTGCTGATGTTGTTGGATTCTAACCTCACTGCACTCGAAATGGATTTTCTGGAGCTACAAAATTCCAAATTGCACGCTCTCAACGGAATTAAAAAGTAGACATCCAGGTCTTTCAAGCAATATATAATAGTACACATTTTATTTACATTAAGACGATGCAAACTGGTGTTCAACGCCAGTTTCATGCTACATTCTAGAGTAAAACGCCAGAAACACGTCACAAACCAGAGTTAAATGCCAAACAGACGTTACAACTTAATGTTTAACTCCAAGAGAAGCCTCTACACATGTAAAGCTCAAGCTCAGCCTAAGCACACATCAAAGTGGACCCCGGAGGTGGATTTCTGCACTTAGACTTATTTCAGTAAACCCTAGTAACTAGTCTAGTATAAATAGGACATTTTACTATTGTATTAGACATCTTTGGTCTCAGTTTTAATCTATTGTTCATCTTAGGAGACTATTGATCATGTTTTGGAGGCTGGCCTCTCGGCCATGCCTGGACCATCACTTATGTATTTTTAACGGTGGAGTTTCTACACACCATAGATTAAGGTGTGGAGCTCTGCTGTACCTCGAGTTTTAATGCAAAGTATTACTGTCTTCTATTCAATTTAGCTTATTCTTATTCTAAGATATTTGTTGCACTTCAACATGATGAATGTGATGATCCGTGACACTCATCATCATTCTTACCTATGAACGCGTGACTGACAACCACTTCCGTTCTACCTTAGAACGAGCGTGTATCTCTTGAATTCCTTAATCAGGATCTTCGTGGTATAAGCTAGAATTATTGGCGGCCATTCTTGAGAATCTGGAAAGTCTAAACCTTGTCTGTGGTATTCCGAGTAGGATTCAGGGATTGAATGACTGTGACGAGTTTCAAACTCTCGATTGTTGGGCGTAGTGAGAGACGGAAAAGAATCAATGGATTCTATTCCAACATGATCGAGAACCGACAGTTGATTAGCTGTGCTGTGACAGAGCATTTGGACCATTTTCACTGAGAGGATGGGATGTAGCCATTGACAACGGTGATGCCCTACATACAGCTTGCAATAGAAAGGAGTATGAAGGATTGGATGAAGGCAGTAGGAAAGCAGAGATTCAGAAGGGACAAAGGATCTCCACACACTTATCTGAAATTTACACCAATGATTTACATAAGTATCTCTTTCATCTATTTTATGAGTTATTTATTATTATTTTCAAAAAACCATTATAATCAATTGAATCTGCCTAACTGAGATTTACAAGATGACCACAGTTGCTTCATACTAATAATCTCTATGGGATTGACCCTTACTCACGTAAGGTTTACTACTTGGATGACCCAGTACACTTGCTGGTTAGTGATGCGAAGTTGTGAAGAAAGTGTTGATGATCACAATTTCGTGCACTAAGTTTTTGGCGTCATTGCCGAGGATTGTTCGAGTTTGGACAACTAACGGTTCATCTTGTTGCTCATATTAGATAATTTTCTTCTCAATTTGTTTTCTAAAAGTTTTTCAAAAAAAATTTTTCTTTTTCGTTCTTTCTAAAATTTATTATCGAAAAATAAAAAAATTTAAAAAAAATCATAAAAACCAAAAATATTTTGTGTTTCTTGTTTGAGTCTTGTGTCAATTTTTTAAGTTTGGTGTCAATTGCATGCCTTTAAAAAATTGTGCATTTTTCGAAAACTCATGCATGGTGTTCTTCATGATCTTCAAGTTGTTCTTGGTAAGTCTTCTTGTTTGATCTTGATATTTTCTTGTTTTGTGTTGTTTGTTGTTTTTCATATGCATTTTTGCATTCATAGTGTCTAAGCATAAAAAATTTTTAAGTTTGGTGTCTTGCATGTCTTTTTTTTCTTGAAAATTTTTCAAAAATAAGTCTTGATGTTCATCTTGATCTTCAAAGTGTTCTTGGTGTTCATCTTGACATTCATAGTGTTCTTGCATGCATTAAGTGTTTTGATCCAAAATTTTCATGTTTTGGGTCATAATTGTGTTTTTCTCTCTCATCATTAAAAATTCAAAAAAAAAATAAAAAATATCTTCTCCTTATTTCTCTCATAATTTTCAAAAATTTGAGTTGACTTAGTAAAAAATTTTTAAAACTTAGCTATTTCTTATAAGTCAAGTCAAATTTTCAATTTTAAAAATCCTATCTTTTCAAAACTTTGTCAAAAATAAAATTTTTTTCATTTTTCGTTTATGATTTTCGAAAACTTTAAAAATTATTTTCAAAATCTTTTTTTTATCTTTATTTCAAAATTGAAAACTTCACTAACAATTAATGTGATTGATTCAAAAATTTGAAGTTTGTTACTTTCTTGTTAAGAAAGGTTCAATCTTTAAACTCTAGAGTCATATCTTTTAGTTTCTTGTTAGTCAAGTAATCAATTTTAATTATAAAAATCAATTCTTTTCAAAATATCTTTTTCAAAATCAATTTCAAAATCTTTTCTAACTTCTTATCTTTTCAAAATTGATTTTCAAATCTTTTTCAAATCTTTTTCAACTAACTAATTGACTTTTTGTTTGTTTCTTATCTTTTTCAAAACCACCTAACTACTTTTCTCTCTCAAATTTTCGAAAATTCCTCACCCTTTTTCAAAATTTTTTTAATTAATTAACTAATTATTTTAAATTTTAATTTTAATTTTAGTTCTTCTCTTAATTTTTGAAAATCACTAACCTGTTTTCAAAAATAATTTTCGAAAACTCCTATCTCTCATTGATGAGCGGATAATTTATACGCTTTTTGGCATTATTTTTAGGTAGTTTTTAGTATGATCTAGTTACTTTTAGGGATGTTTTCATTAGTTTTTATGCTAAATTCACATTTCTGGACTTTACTATGAGTTTGTGTGTTTTTCTGTGATTTCAGGTATTTTCTGGCTGAAATTAAGGGACCTGAGCAAAACTTTGATGGGAGGCTGACAAAGAACCACTGATGTTGTTGGAATCTGACCTCTCTGCACTCAAAATAGATTTTCTAGAGCTACAGAACTCCAAATGACACGTGCTCAACGGCGTTGGAAAGTAGACATCCAGAGCTTTCTAGCAATATATAATAGTTCATACTTTATTCGTAATTAGATGACGTAAACTGGCGCTCAACGCCAAAAGAAGCCTCAGCTTGTGGATAGATCAAGCTCAGCCCAAGCACACACCAAGTGGGCCCCAGAAGTGAATTTATGCATCAATTACTTACTTCTGTAAACCCTAGTAGCTAGTTTAGTATAAATAGAACTTTTTACTAGTTTATTAGATGTCTTGGACTATCTAGTTCTTTTGACCATTCAGTCTTTCATGGGGGCTGGCCATTCGGCCATGCCTGGACCTTCATCACTTATGTATTTTCAACGGTGGAGTTTCTGCACACCATAGATTAAGGGTGTGGAGCTTTGCTGTACCTCAAGTTTCAATGCAATTACTATTTTCTATTCAATTCGACTTATTCCTATTCTAAGATATTCGTTGTACTTCAACATGATGAGTGTGATGATCCGTGACACTCATCATCATTCTCACCTATGAACATGTGACTGACAACCACTTCCGTTCTACCTTAGACCGGGCGCATATCTCTTGGATTCCTTAATAAGAATCTTCGTGGTATAAGCTAGAATTGATGGCGGCATTCATGGGAATCTGGAAAGTCTAACCTTGTCTGTGGTATTCCGAGTAGGATTCTTGAATTGAATGACTGTGACGAGCTTCAAACTCGCGATTGCTGGGCGTGATGACAAACGCAAAAGAATCAAGGGATTCTATTCCAACATGATCGAGAACCGACAGAAGATTAGCCATGCTGTGACAGAGCATTTGGACCATTTTTACTGAGAGGATGGGATGTAGCAATTGACAACGGTGATGCCCTACATACAGCTTTCCATAGAAAGGAGTGACAAAGATTGGATAAAAGCAGTAGGAAAGCAGAGATTCGGAAGGAACACAGCACCTCCATACACTTATCTGAAATTCCCATCATTGAATTACATGAGTAACTCTATCTTTATTTTATGTTTAATTTATTATTATTATTCGAAAATCCAATAATCTCTTAATATAGTTGAATCCGCCTAACTGGGATTTACAAGATGACCATAGCTTGCTTCATACCAACAATCTCTGTGGGATCGACCCTTACTCACGTAAGGTATTACTTGGACGACCCAGTACACTTGCTGGTTAGTTGTGCGGAGTTGTGACAAAGTGTGATTTATGTTTGAGAGCACCAAGTCTTTGGAGCCATTATTGATGATCACAATTTCGTCCACCAAGTTTTTGGCGCCGTTGCCGGGGATTGTTCGAGTTTGGTCAACTAACGGTTCATCTTGTTGCTCAGATTAGGTAATTTTCTTTTCAAAAAAAGGGTTTTCAAAAATTTTTCAAAATTTTTCTTTGTTTTCATTTTTCCCAAAAATTATTTTCGAAAAAAATAATAAAATAAAATACACAAAAAAATCATAAAATCATAAAAATAAAAAATAATTTGTGTTTCTTGTTTGAGTTTTGAGTCAATTTTTAAGTTTGGTGTCAATTGCATGATTTAAAAATCTCTTGCATTTTTCGAAAATTCATGCATTCATAGTGTTCTTCATGATCTTCAAGTTGTTCTTGGTAAGTCTTCTTGTTTGATCTTGATGTTTTCTTGTTTTGTATCTTTTGTTGTTTTTCATATGCATTTTTTGTTTGTTAGAGTCCAAGCATTAAAGAATTCTAAGTTTGGTTTCGTGCATGTTTTCTTTGCATCAAAAATTTTTCAAAAATATGTTCTTGATGTTCATCATGATCTTCAAAGTGTTCTTGGTGTTCATCTTGACATTCATAGTGTTCTTGCATGCATCTTGTGTTTTGATCCAAAATTTTTATGTTTTGGGTCATATTTGTGTTTTTCTCTCTCATCATTAAAAATTCAAAAAAAATCTTTTCCTTAATTTTCTCATAATTTTCGAAAATTTGAGTTGACTTAGTCAAAAATTTTTAAAATTAGTTGTTTCTTACAAGTCAAGTCAAATTTTCAATTTTAAAAATCTTATCTTTTTAAAACTTTTTCAAAAATCAAATCTTTTTCATTTTTCTTATTAATTTTCGAAATTTCCTTTTAAAAAAATGTTTTTCAAAAATGTTTTTTTTTTAATTTTATCTTTATTTTCAAAAATTATGCTAACAATTAATGTGATTGGTTCAAAAATTTGAAGTTGTTACTTTCTTGTTAAGAAAGGTTCAATCTTTAAATTCTAAAATCTTATCTTTTAGTTTATTGTTAGTTAAGTAATTAATTTTAACTTTAAAAATTAAATCTATCTTATCCTATCTTTTATATCATATCTTTTTCAAAAATTTGATTTTAAAATATCTTATCTAACTTCTTATCTTCTTAGCTTTTCAAATTTGATGTTAATATCTCTTCCAACTAATTATTTGACTTTTTGTTTGTTTCTTATCTTTTTCAAAACCACCTAACTACTCTCCCCTCTCTAATTTTCGAAAATACCTCCCTCTTTTTCAAAAAAATTCTTTTTAATTAACTAATTATTTTAAATTTTAATTTTAATTCTATCTCATCTTTAATTTTCGAAAATCATTAACTCCTTTTCAAAATTAATTTTCGAATTCTCTCTCTCATCTTCTTCTATTTATTTATTCATTTACTAACACTTCTCTTCACCTCTCTTCATCTCCAATCACTGCCTCTATCCTTACCCTTGTGTTTGGATTCTCCTTTCTTTATTCTTTTCTTCTTCTACTAATAATAAGGATCCTCTTTACTGTGACATAGAGGATTCCTCTTCTTTTCTTGTTCTCTTCTCTTTCATATGAGCAGGAACAAGGAAAAAAGCACTCTTGTTGAAGCTGATCCTGAACCTGAAAGGACACTGAAAAGGAAACTAAGAGAAGCTAAATTACAACAATCCAGAGGCAACCTTTCTGAAATTTTCGAACAAGAGAAGGAGATGGCAGCCGAACCCAACAACAATAATGCAAGGAGGATGCTTGGTGATACTAAACCCACGTCCAAGTTTGATGGAAGAAGCATCTCAATTCCTGCCATTGGAGCAAACAATTTTGAGCTGAAACCTCAATTAGTTGCTCTAATGCAACAGAACTGCAAGTTTTATGAACTTCCATCTGAAGATCCTTACCAGTTTTTAACTGAGTTTTTGCATATTTGTGATACTGTTAAGACGAATGGAGTAGATCCTGAAGTCTACAGGCTCATGCTTTTCCCTTTTGCTGTAAGAGACAGAGCTAGAACATGGTTGGACTCACAACCTAAAGATAGCCTGGACTCCTGGGATAAGCTGGTCACGACCTTCTTGGATAAATTCTTTCCTCCTCAAAAGCTGAGCAAGCTTAGAGTGGATATTCAAACCTTCAAGCAAAAAGATGGTGAATTCCTCTATGAAGCTTGGGAAAGATACAAGCAGATGACCAAAAAGTGTCCTTCTGACATGTTTTTAGAGTGGACCATATTAGATATATTCTATTATGGTCTATCTGAGTTTTCCAAGATGTCATTGGACCACTCTGCAGGTGGATCCATTCACCTAAAGAAAATGCCTGCAGAAGCTCAGGAACTTATTGACATGGTTGCAAATAACCAATTCATGTATACTTCTGAGAGGAATTCCGTGAATAATGGGATGCCTCAGAGGAAGGGAGTTCTTGAAATTGATGCTCTGAATTCCATATTGGCTCAGAATAAAGTGTTTACTCAACAAGTCAACATGATTTCTCAAAGTCTGAATGGATGGCAAAATGCATCCAACAGTACTAAAGAGGCATCTTCTGAAGAAGAAGCTTATGATCCTGAGAACCCTGCAATGGCAAAGGTAAATTACATGGGTGAACCTTATGGAAACACCTATAATTCATCATGGAGAAATCATCCAAATTTTTCATGGAAGGATCAAAAAAAGCCTCAACAAGGCTTTAATAATGGTGGAAGAAATATGCTCAGTAATATCAAGCCTTATCCATCATCTTCTCAGCAACAGACAGAGAATTATGAACAGAATACCTCTAACTTAGCAAATTTAGTCTCTGATCTGTCTAAGGCCACTTTATGTTTCATGAATGAAACAAGATTCTCCATCCGAAATCTGGAGACACAAGTAGGCCAGTTGAGTAAGAAAATCACTAAAACTCCTCCTAGTACTCTCCCAAGCAATACTGAATAAAATCCAAAAAGAGAGTGCAAGGCCATTGATATAATCAATATGGCCAAATGCAAGGAGGAGGGAGAGGACGAGAATCCCAATAAGGAAGATCTCATGGGACGTCTCTCAAGCAGGAAGGAGTTCCCTATTGAGGATCCAAAGGAATCTGAGGCTCATATAGAGACCATAGAGATTCCATTAAATCTCCTTCTGCCATTCATGAGCTCTGAAGATTATTATTCCTCTGAAGAGGATGAAGATATAACTGGAGAGCAAGTTGCTCAATATCTAGGAGCCATCATGAAGCTGAATGCCAAGTTATTTGGTAATGAGACTTGGGAAGGTGAACCTCCCTTGCTCATTAGTGAACTTGATACATGGGTTCAGAAAACTTTACCTCAAAAGAAACAAGATCCTGGAAAATTCTTAATACCATGTACCATAGGCACCATGACCTTTGAAAAAGCTCTGTGTGACCTAGGGTTAGGCATAAATCTTATGCCACTCTTTGTAATGGAGAAGCTGGGGATCATTGAGGTACAGCCTGCCTTATTCTTATTATAATTGACAGACAAGTCAGTAAGACAAGCTTATGGATTAGTAGAGGACGTGTTGTTAAAGGTTAAAGGCCTTTACATTCCTGCTGATTTCATAATCTTAGACACTAGGAAGGAGGAGGATGAATGCATCATCCTTGGAAGACCTTTCCTAGCCACAGCAGAAGCTGTGATAGATGTTAACAGAGGAGAATTAGTCCTTCAATTGAATAAGGACTACCTTGTGTTTAAGGCACACTGCTATCCTTCTGTAACAAGGGAGAGTAAGCATGCAGAGCTTCTCTTAGTACAGAGTCAAACAGAGCCCCCACAATCAAACTCTAAGTTTGGTGTTGGGACTATACAACATTGACCTGATCACCTGTGAGGCTCCATGAGAGCCCACTGTCAAGCAATTGACATTAAAGAAGCGCTTATTGGGAGGCAACCCAATTTTTATTTATCTAATTTTATTTTTTATTTTATTGTTTTTTATGTTTTATTAGGTTCATGATCATGTGGAGTCACGAAAAAAATATTAAAATTAAAAACAGAATCAAAAACAGCAGAAGAAAAATACACCCTGGAGGAAGGACTTACTGGCGTTTAAACGCCAGTAAGGAGCATCTGGCTGGCGTTCTACGCCAGAACAGAGCATGGATCTGGTGCTGAATGCCAGAAACAAGCAACATCCCGGCGTTCAAATGCCAGGAATGCACCCTGAGGAGAGCTGGCGCTGAACGCCAGAAACAAGCATGGAACTAGCATTCAACGTCAGAAACATGCTGCACATGGGCGTTGAACGCCCAGAACATGCATCACTTCGGCGTTTAAACGACAGAATTGCATGGAAAGGCATTTTACATGCCTAATTGGTGCATGGATGTAAATCCTTGACACCTCAGGATTTGTGGACCCCACAGGATCATCTTAGGATCTGTGGACCCCATAGGATCTCCACCTACCATATTCTCCCCTATTCTCAACATTCATCCTCTCTTTCCAATAAACACTCTTCCCCCAAAACCTTTCACCAATCACCTTAATCTCTCTTCCCAATCACCTTCCTTCACCACTCACACCCATCCACTATTCCCCATAAACCCCATCTACCTTCAAAATTCAAATTTCTTTCCCACCCAAACCCACCCTAAATGGCCGAACCTACTCCCTCAACCCTCACTATATAAACCCCTCCATTCTTCTTCATTTTCATACAACACAAACCTCTCTTCTCCTTCTTGGCCGAATACACCTCTCCCCCTCTCCTCCATATTTTCTTCTTCTTCTTCTTCTCTTCTTTCATTTCTTGCTCGAGGGTGAGCAATATTCTAAGTTTGGTGTGGTAAAAGCATAGCTTTTTTGTTTTTCCATTACCATTGATGGCACCTAAGGCCGGAGAATCCTCTAGAAAAGGGAAAGGGAAGACAAAAGCTTCCACCTCTGAGTCATGGGAGATGGAGAGATTCATCTCCAAAGCCCATCAAGACCACTTCTATGATGTTGTGGCTAAGAAGAAGGTAATCCCCGAGGTCCCTTTCAAACTCAAGAAAAATGAGTATCCGAAAATCCGACATGAGATCCAAAGAAGAGGTTGGGAAGTTCTAACCAATCCCATCTAACAAGTCGGAATCTTGATGGTTCAAGAGTTCTATGCCAATGCATGGATCACTAGGAACCATGATCAAAGTATGAACCCGAATCCAAAGAACTATCTTACAATGGTTCGGGGAAAATACTTAGATTTTAGTCTGGAAAATGTGAGGTTGGCATTCAACTTGCCCATGATGCAAGGAGATGCACACCCCTACACAATAGGGACATATGTGTTGAAGGAGCTCAATGGAAAAGAGACTCCAAAGGCAAGCCGGTTTAATTAAAAAGACTGGACCTCAAGCCTGTGGCTAGAGGATGGTTAGAGTTCATCCAACGCTCCATCATCCCCACTAGCAACCGATCTGAAGTTACTGTGGATCGGGTCATCATGATCCATAGCATCATGATTGGAGAGGAAGTAGAAATTCATGAAGTCATCTCCCTTGAATTCTACAAAATAGCCGATAAGTCCTCTACTTTGGCAACGCTAGCTTTTCCTGTTACTCAGCTGGAGTCATCATAGAAGGAGACATCCCCATTGAGGAGGACAAGCCCATCACTAAGAAAAGGATGGAGCAAACAAGAGAGCCCACTCATGGAACCCAAGAGACGTATGAGGAAGCTCATCACCAAGAAATCCCGGAGATGCCTCAAGGGATGCACTTTCCTCCCAACAACTATTGGGAATAACTCAACACTTTCTTAGAAGATTTGAGTTACAATGTGGATCAATTAAGGGTGGAACATCAAGAGCACTCCATCATTCTCCATGAAATTAGAGAAGATCAAAGAGCAATGAGGGAGGAGCAACAAAGACAAGGAAGGGACATAGAAGAGCTTAAGGACATCATTGGTCCTTCAAGAAGAAGATGACACTAAGGTGGATTCATTCCTTGTTCTTATTTTTTCTGTTTTTCGTTTTTATCTATGTTTTGTGTCTCTACTTCATGATCATTAATATGTAGTAACTATGTCTTAAAGCATTAAATAAATTCCATAAATCCTTCACCTCTCTAATTTGAAAAATGTTTTTAATTCAAAAGAACAAGAAGTATATAAATTTCGAAAATTGTCCTTGAATTTAGTTTAATTATATTGATGTGGTGACAATACTTTTTGTTTTCTGAATGAATGCTTAAACAGTGCATATTTTTGATCTTGTTGTTTATGAATGTTAAAATTGTTGGCTCTTGAAAGAATGATGAAAAAGAGAAATGTTATTGATGATCTAAAAAATCATAAAATTGATTCTTGAAGCAAGAAAAAGCAGTGAATAGCAAAAGCTTGCGAAAAAAAGGCAAGCAGAAAAAGCCAATAGCCCTTAAAACCAAAAGACAAGGGTAAAAAGGATCCAAGGCTTTGAGCATCAATGGATAGGTGGGCCCAAGGAAATAAAATCCAGGCCTAAGCGGCTAAATCAAGCTGTCCCTAACCATGTGCTTGTGGCATGCAGGTCCAAGTGAAAAGCTTGAGACTGAGTGGTTAAAGTCGTGATCCAAAGCAAAAAGAGTGTGCTTAAGAGCTCTGGACACCTCTAACTGGGGACTCTAGCAAAGCTGAGTCACAATCTGAAAAGGTTCACCCAGTCATGTGTCTGTGGCATTTATGTATCTGGTGGTAATACTGGAAAACAAAGTGCTTAGGGCCACGGCCAAGACTTATAAAAGTAGCTGTGTTCAAGAATCAACAAACTTAACTAGGAGAATCAATAACACTATCTGAAGTTCTAAGTTCCTATAGATGCCAATCATTCTAAACTTCAAAGGAGAAAGTGAGATGCCAAAACTGTTCAGAAGCAAAAAGCTACAAGTCTCGCTCATCTAATTAGAACTAATATTCATTGATATTTTGGAATTTATAGTATATTCTCTTCTTTTTATCCTAATTGATTTTCAGTTGCTTGGGGACAAGCAACAATTTAAGTTTGGTGTTGTGATGAGCGGATAATTTATACGCTTTTTGGAATTGTTTTTAGGTAGTTTTTAATATGATCTAGTTACTTTTAGGGATGTTTTCATTAGTTTTTATGCTAAATTCACATTTCTAGACTTTACTATGAGTTTGTGTGTTTTTCTGTGATTTCAGGTATTTTCTGGCTGAAATTGAGGGACTTGAGCAAAACTTTGATGGGAGGCTGACAAAGGACTGCGGATGCTGTTGGAATCTGACCTCCCTGCACTCAAAATAGATTTTCTGGAGCTACAGAACTCCAAATGTCACACTCTCAATGGCGTTGGAAATTATACATCCAGAGCTTTCTAGAAATATATAATAGTCCATACTTTATTCGTAATTAGATGTCGTAAACTGGCGCTCAACGCCAGTTCCATGCTGCATTCTGGAGTCAAACGCCAGAAATACGTCACGAACCAGAGTTGAACGCCCAAAACATGTTACAACTTGGCGTTCAACTCCAACAGAAGCCTCAGCTCATGGATAGATCAAGCTCAGCCCAAGCACACACCAAGTGGGCCCCGGAAGTGAATTTATGCATCAATTACTTACTTCTGTAAACCCTAGTAGCTAGTTTAGTATAAATAGAACTTTTTACTAGTTTATTAGATGTCTTGGACTATCTAGTTCTTTTGACCATTCGGTCTTTCATGGGGGCTGGCCATTCGGCCATGCCTAGACCTTCATCAGTTATGTATTTTCAACAGTGGAGTTTCTGCACACTATAGATTAAAGGTGTGGAGCTCTGCTGTACCTCAAGTTTCAATGCAATTACTATTTTCTATTCAATTCGACTTATTCCTATTCTAAGATATTCGTTGCACTTCAACATGATGAATGTGATGATCCGTGATACTCATCATCATTCTCACCTATGAATGCGTGATTGACAACCACTTCCGTTCTACCTTAGACCGGGCGCATATCTCTTGGATTCCTTAATCAGAATCTTCGTGGTATAAGCTAGAATTGATGGCGGCATTCATGTGAATCCAGAAAGTCTAACCTTGTCTGTGGTTTTCCGAGTAGGATTTCGAAATTGAATGACTGTGACAAGCTTCAAACTCACGATTGCTGGGCATGATGACAAACGCAAAAGAATCAAGGGATTCTATTCCAACATGATCGAGAACCGACAGATGATTAGCCGTGCTGTGACAGAGCATTTGGACCATTTTCACTGAGAGGATGGGATGTAGCCATTGACAACGGTGATGCCCTACATACAGCTTGCCATAGAAAGGAGTGACAAAGATTGGATAAAAGCAGTAGGAAAGCAGAGATTCGGAAGGAACACAACACCTCCAAACACTTATCTGAAATTCCCATCATTGAATTACATGAGTAACTCTATCTTTATTTTATGTTTAATTTATTATTATTATTCGAAAATCCAATAATCTCTTAATATAGTTGAATCCACCTAACTGGGATTTACAAGATGACCATAGCTTGCTTCATACCAACAATCTCTGTGGGATCGACCCTTACTCACGTAAGTGTGATTTATGTTTGAGAGCACCAAGTCTTTGGAGCCATTGTTGATGATCACAATTTCGTCCACCACTCATCTTCTTCTATTTATTTATTTATCTACTAACACCTCTCTTCTACTCAAGAATTCGAACCAACTCTTCCCCTTGTGTTTGGATTCTTACCTTTTTCTTCTTCTATTCTCTTATTCTTCTACTCACATAAAGGAATCTCTATACTGTGACATAGAGGATTCATCTTCTTTTTCTGTTCTCTTCTTTTTCATATGAGTAGGAGCAAGGACAAGAACATTCTTGTTGAAGCAGATCCTAAACCTGAATGGACTCTGAAGAAGAAGCTAAGAGAAGCTAAAGCATAACAATCCAGAGAAAACCTTACAAAGAATCTCGAAAAAGAGAGAGACATGGCTGAACCCAATAACAATGGTGGAGGCGCAAGGAGGATGCTTGGTGATTATACTACACCTACTTCCAACTTTTATGGAAGAAGCATCTCAATCCCTGCTATTGGAGCAAACAAGTTTGAGCTAAAACCTCAACTAGTTGCTCTAATGCAACAGAACTGCAAGTTTTATGGACTTCTATCAGAAGATCTCTACCAATTTTTAACTGAGTTCTTGCAGATCTGTTTGACTGTTAAGACTAATGGAGTAGATCCTGAAGTCTACAGGCTCATGCTTTTCCCTTTTGCTATAAGAGACAGAGCTAGAACATGGTTGGACTCACAACCTAAAGATAGCCTGGACTCCTGGGATAAGCTGGTCACAGCCTTCTTGGCTAAGTTCTTTCCTCCTCAAAAGCCGAGCAAGCTTAGAGTGGATGTTCAGACCTTCAAACAAAAAGATGGTGAATCCATCTATGAAGCTTGGGAAAGATACAAACAGTTGACCAAAAAGTGTCCTGCTGACATGCTTTCAGAGTAGACCATTTTGGATATATTCTATTATGGTCTATCTGAGTTCTTTAAGATGTCACTGGACCACTCTGCAGGTGGATCCATTCATCTAAAGAAAATGCCTGCAGAAGCTCAAGAACTCATTGACATGGTTGTAAATAACCAATTCATGTACACCTTTGAGAGGAATCCTGTGAGTAATGGGATGCCTCAGAAGAGGAGAGTTCTTGAAATTGATGCTCTGAATGTCATATTGGCTCAGAACAAAATGTTGACTCAGCAAGTCAACATGATATCTCAGAGTCTGAATGGATTGTAAAATGCATCCAACAGTACTAAAGAAGCATCTTCTGAAGAAGAAGCTTATGATCCTGAAAACCCTACAACGGTAGAGGTAAATTACATGGGTGAAGCCTTTGGCAACACCTATAACCCCTCATGGGAAAATTATCCAAATTTCTCATGAAAGGATCAACAAAAACCTCAACAAGGCTTTAATAATGGTGGAAGAAACAGGTTTAGCAATAGCAAGCCTTTCCCATCATCTTCTCAGCAACAGACAGAGACTTCTGAGCAGAGCTCCTCTAGCTTATCAAATATAGTCTTTGATCTATCTAAGGCCACCTTGAGTTTCATGAATGAAACAAGGTCCTCCATTAGAAATTTGGAGGCACAAGTGGGCCAGCTAAGTAAGAAAGTCATTGAAACTCCTCCTAGTATTTTCCCAAGCAATACAGAAGAGAATCCAAAAGGAGAGTGCAAGGCCATTGATATAATCAATATGGCCGAATGCACAAGGGAGGAGAAGGACGAGAATCCCAGTAAGGAAGACCACCTGGGACGTCCTCTGAACAAAAAGAAGTTCCAAACTGAGGAACCTAAGGAATTTGAGGCTCACCTAGAAGACCATAAAGATTCTATTGAACCTCCTTTTACCATTCATGAGCTCTGGAGGAGGATGAATGCATCATCCTTGGAAGACCCTTCCTAGCCACAGCAAAAGCTGTGATTGATGTTGACAGAGGTGAACTAGTCCTTCAATTGAATGGGGACTACCTTGTGTTTAAAGCTCAAGGATTTTCCTCTGTAAACATGAAGAGGAAGCATGAAAAGCTTCTCTCAATGCAGAGTCAAACAAAGCTTCCACAATCAAACTCTAAGTTTGGTGTTGGGAGGCCACAACTAAACTCTAAGTTTGTTGTTGAACCCCCACATTCGAACACTAAGTTTGGTGTTGGGATGTCCCAACAATGCTCTGATGATCTGTGAGCTCCATGAGAGCTCACTGTCAAGCTATTGACATTAAAGAAGCGCTTATTGGGAGGCAACCTAATTTTTATTTATCTATATTTTTATTGTTCTTTTATGTTTTATTAGGTTCATGATCATGTGGAGTCACAAAACAATTGCTAAAATTAAAAACAGAATAAAAAATAGCAGAAGAAAAAGCACACCCTGGAGGAGGAACTCACTGGCGTTTAAACGCCAGTAAGGAGCACAGAGTTGGCGTTTAATGCCAGAAAGAAGCATCAGACTGGCGTTAAACGCCAGAAACAAGCATGGAAATGGCGTTCAACGCCAGAAACATGCTGCAGATTGGCGTTGAATGCCCAAAACAAGTATGGAAGTGGCGTTTAACGCCAGAAACATGCTGCAGTCTGGCGTTAAATGCCAGATTGCATATAGAGGGCATTTTACACGCCTAAAAGGGTGCAGGGATGAGAAATCCTTGACAGTCCAGGATCTGTGGACCCCATAGGATCACCCCAGGATCTGTGGACCCCACAGGATCACCTCAGGATCTGTGGACGCCACAGGATCCCCACCTACCTTCAAATTCAACATCTCTTTCCCACCCAAACCCCCTTGGACGAATCACACACCCCTCTACCTATCCTCCATATCTTCTTCTTCTTCTTCTTCTATTCCTTTCTTCTTTTGCTCGAGGACGAGCAAAATTCTAAGTTTGGTGTGGTAAAAGCATAGTTTTTTTTATTTTTCCATAACCATTTATGGCACCTAAGGCCAGAGAAACCTCAAGAAAGAGGAAAGGGAAGGCAATTGCTTCCACCTCTGAGTCATGGGAGATGGAGAAATTCATCTCAAGGGTCCATAGCTCAGTAGTAGAGTATTTGACTGCACATCAAGAGAGCCTACTCATGGACCTCAACAAGAGCATGAGGAATTCCCTCATCAAGAAATCCCTGAGATGCCTCAAGAGATACATTTTCCTCCACACAACTATTGGGAGCAACTAAGGATAGGAGCACCAAAATCACTAGGGATCAAGCAACAAAGGCAAGGAAGAGACATAGAAGAGCTCAAAGAAGTACATGAGTTTCGAATTCATCCTTGAAATTAGTTTAATTATATTAATGTGGTGACAATACTTTTTGTTCTCTGAATGAATGCTTGAACAGTGCATATTTTTTATCTTGTTGTTTATGAATGTTAAAATTGTTGGCTCTTGAAAGAATAATGAAAAAGAGAAATGTTATTGATGATCTGAAAAATAAAAAAATTGATTCTTGAAGCAAGAAAAAGCAGTGAATAAAAAGCTTGCGAAAAAAATTGAAATTGGGGAAAAAAAGCAAATAGAAAAAGCCAATAGCCCTTAAAACCAAAAGGAAAGGGTAAAAAATGATCCAAGGCTTTGAGCATCAATGGATAGGAGGGCCCAAGGAAATAAAATCCAGGCCTAAGCGGCTAAATCAAGCTGTCCCTAACCATGTGCTTATGGTGACTCATCCTGAAAGATAGAAAACAGGATAGTAAGACGAGTAAATGCAAAAGCAAGGAAGCATAGATTGTTGAAATTAGGTAAGAATCACTAAAATGAAGTGAGTTAATAAGGTTGTGACATTAATGAAAATAGTGCATGAATTCTAAGTTGCGTGCGATCTAGAACTCACGCACTAGCATAGAAAGCTATGTTACAATTACACAAAAGGAGTATGCACTTCACTCATTCTAGTGTTCTTGAGATACCTTAAAGAAAATTTGTAGGTTAAGACAAATAAACAAGTAATAAAGAAGCATGAAAGCATTCAAACAAGAATCAAGTGATTGTGAAATGGATAATGAATGGAAATTAGTTCATATGCAAGAGAATTCAAAGAACCAAAGAAAATTGGAAACTCACACATCAATCAAAGATACACTTTAAATTTTGTTGTTTGCATAATCTAATTGACAAAAGGTGGAGGAGCATGGGTGCTATACAATATAGGAAAATAAAGATATAAGGTGAAATCAATCACATAGCAAGCATGGTCCACAAAACTTAAATAGTTAAAAAATATGTCCCTTGATAAACTTACGATCCAATTTCACAAATGAAGCATTATGCCAAATGACTAGTTTCAAGTATGTGTAGAGCACATAGTTAAACAATTGAGGATCAATATGTCATTAAGGCATAAGTATAACCTTGTAATTAAGCCAAAAATAATATGGATGCATGATGAGCGGATAATTTATACGCTTTTTGGCATTGTTTTTAGGTAGTTTTGAGTAGGATCTAGCTACTTTTAGGGATGTTTTTATTAGTTTTCATGCAAAATTCATATTTCTGGATTTTACTATGAGTTTGTGTGTTTTTCTGTGATTTCAAGTATTTTCTGGCTAAAATTGAGAGATCTGAGCAAAAATATGATTCAGGCTGAAAAAGGACTACTTATGCTGTTGGATTCTGACCTCCCTGCACTCGAAATGGATTTTCTGGAGCTACAGAACTTGAAATGGAGCGCTCTCAACGGCATTGGAAAGTATACATCCAGGGCTTTCCAGAAATATATAATAGTCTACACTTTATTCAAGTTAAGATGACGCAAACGGGCGTTAACCGCCAGTTCCATGCTGCATTCTAGAGTAAAACGCCAGAAACACGTCACAAACTAGAGTTAAACGCCAAACAGACGTTACAACTTAACGTTTAACTCCAAGAGAAGCCTCTACACGTGTAAAGCTCAAGCTCAGCCCAATCACACATCAAAGTGGGTCCCATAAGTAGATTTCTGCACTTAGACTTATTTCTGTAAACCCTAGTAACTAGTCTAATAGGACATTTTACTATTGTATTAGACATCTTTGGTCTCAGTTTTAATCTATTGTTCATCTTAGGAGACTATTGATCATGTTTTGGAGGCTAGCCTCTTGGCCATGCCTGGACCATCACTTATGTATTTTCAACGGTGGAGTTTCTACACACCATAGATTAAGGTGTGGAGCTCTGCTGTACCTCGAGTTTTAATGCAAAGTATTACTGTCTTCTATTCAATTTAGCTTATTCTTATTCTAAGATATTCGTTGCACTTCAACATGATGAATGTGATGATCCGTGACACTCATCATCATTCTCACCTATGAATGCGTGACTGATAACCACTTCCGTTCTACTTTAGAACAAGCGTGTATCTTTTGGATTCCTTAATCAGGATCTTCGTGGTATAAGCTAGAATTATTGGTGGCCATTCTTGAGAATCCGAAAAGTCTAAACCTTGTCTGTGGTATTCTGGGTAGGATTCAAGGATTGAATGACTGTGACGAGCTTCAAACTCGTGATTGTTGGGCGTAGTGACAGACGCAAAAGAATCAATGGATTCTATTCTGACATGATTGAGAACCGGCAGATGATTAGCCGTGCTGTGACAGAGCATTTGGACCATTTTCACTGAGAGGATGGGATGTAGCCATTGACAACGGTGATGCCCTACATACAACTTACCATGGAAAGGAGTATGAAGGATTGGATGAAGGCAGTAGGAAAGTAGAGATTCAGAAGGGACAAAGGATCTCCACACACTTATCTGAAATTTACACCAATGATTTACATAAGTATCTCTTTCATCTATTTTATGCTTTATTTATTATTATTTTCGAAAAACTATTATAATCAATTGAATCCGCCTAACTGAGATTTACAATATGATCACAGTTGCTTCATACCAACAATCTCTGTGGGATTGACCCTTACTCACGTAAGGTTTACTACTTGGACGACCTAGTACACTTGCTGGTTAGTGATGCAAAGTTGTGAAGAAAGTGTTGATGATCACAATTTCGTGCATCAATGCATATGATCAAGCAACACAATACATTAAGATAAATGCACAACATCAGCCATCAAGAAATTGCTAGTCATAGTTAAAAAATTTAAATCAAATGGTGGCAAAAGCATGCAATTCAAAAGATTTAAAATGCTTTGAAGGCAATTCACGAGTTAAGACTCAAAGTGGTCCCTCAAGTTACACTCAAGTCTCATAGTAGTCTCTAAAATTAATAGTTACTTATATATATCCCTGAAGTTGCACTTCGGGACTCAAAGTCATCCTTCAAGCATTTTTTGTCAACTAGGCTCCACTGGAAAGCTAAGGTGGACTCCCTTTTAACACGTTGGCAAAGTAAGGGGATAGATGACATGGACGAGAAAACATTTTGTGAGCAATTTGGTCCCTGAATCAATTTTAAAAAACCCTAATCCCCAAAATTAAAGACCCTATCTACATCCCTTTTGCTTCTCTTCGCTAACATCACAGACGTTTGGTGCACGAATCAGCACACTCCGTACAGCTGTACCAGCAAGTGCACTGGGTCATCCAAGTAATACCTGAGCGAGTCAGGATCGATCCCACGAGGATTGTAGTTTGAAGCAAGCTATGGTTATCTTGCAGGTCTTAGTCATGCGAATCAGAATTTAGTTGGATTGATATAGGGGCAAACTATTCATAATTTATATTTGTGAGATTCAGTAATAGGAATATAGTTGAGGATTGGAATTGCTTTGCCTTTCTGGATTAACTCTGGTATTAATGTCTTCTTTGATTGTGAGCGATTTCTCCAATGGCAGGCTGTATGTGATCAATGCCATGGCCGTGGTCATTGATCTCCTCTACTACAGATTGAACACCATTGGCCGTGGTCATCCAATCTGACAAAGGGTGAAGCTCTAGCAGTTCATTCTCTTGGCGATCCTAATCAAAATGCCACAGACAAGGTCGAATCTTCTAGATCAGAGAATGCTGCTTCTTTGGATTCTAGCTTATACCACAGAGACCCTAATCTCCCCGAAAATTGGTTGAACTGGTGTCTCGAGAAGTCCCTAATGAAGTCATGGATTAGCCATCTAAGTGATGTATAAATATAGCTGTTGGCTTGTGCTTTCCAGTCACGTATTCACACAAACCCAAGTAGACGTGGGTGTTTGTCAGACACGATCATCTTAGTATGATGAATAGAGCTGATTGTCACTGATCATCCTATTCACCATGTTGAAGAGTGAATATACATCTTAGAATTAAATCAAACACAGATCAAAGAAGAAACAGTAATACTTATATTAATTCATAGGACTCAGCAGGGCTCCTCCCCTCAACCTAGGAGGTTTAGAAACTCATACTGAAAGGAAATACAAAGTGAAACTCAAAAATAATGTGTAAAGTCTGCGTTCTGATCGAATGATTATGTAAAATATACTTTAAATACTAAACCGATGACTAGTAAGGTTAAAACAGTCTATTTAGTGCTAAAATCCACTTTTGGGGCCTACTTGGTGAGTGTTTGGGCTGAGGTTTGATGAGATCCACGTGCTAGGGCACCTTTATGGCGTTGAACACTGGCTAGAGGGTCCTCTTTGGGCATTTGGACGCTGGTCTCTGCTCTTTGGGCGTTGGACGCCTGGAAGGGGGCAGGAGTTTGGCGTTGGATGCCAGTTTTGGTCCTTCAAATCTGAAGCAAAGTATAGATTATTATACATTGCTGGAAAGCTCTGGAAGTCAGATTTCCATAGTCATTAAGAACGCTTCATTTGGATCTTTTTAGCTCCAGAAAAGATCTTCCGAGTGCAAGGAAGTCAGATTCGGACAACATCTGCAGTGCTTTTTCTGTCTCTGAATCAGACTTTTGCTCCAGCTCCTCAATTTCAGCCAGAAATTACTTGAAATTGTACAAAAACACAGTAGAATCCAAAAATGTGAATTTAACACTAAAACCTATAAAAACTTAATGAAAACTAAACAAAACATACTAAAAACTATATGAAAATGATGCCAAAAAGCGTATAAATATCCGCTTATCACAACACCAAACTTAAACTGTTGCTTGTCTACAAGCAACTAAAAACACATTAGGATAAAAAAATTAAGATACAATAAATTTCTGAGTTTCCAATGAAGCTCAGTTACAATTAGATGAGCGGGACTTAGTAGCTTTTTGCTTCTGAATAGTTTTGGCATCTCACTTTCCATTGAAGTTCAGAATGGTTGACATTTTTAGGAACTTAGAATCCAGATGATATCATTGGTTCTCCTAGTTAAGTTTTTTTTTTAATTCTTGAACACAGCTTTTTAGAGTCTTGGCCATGACTCTAAGCACTTTGTTTCCAGTATTACCACCAGATACATAAATGCCACAAACACTTTACCTGGGTGAACCTTTTCAGATTGTGATTCAGCATTGCTAGAATCCCCAGATAGAGGTGTCCAGAGTTCTTAAGCACACTCTTTTTGCTTCGGATCACGAATTTAACCGCTCAGCTTCAAGCTTTTCACTTGACACCTTCACGCCACAAGCACATGATTAGGGACAGCTTGTTTTAGCCGCTTAGGCAAGGATTTTATTCCTTTAGGCCCTCCTATCCACTAATGCTCAAAGTCTTGGATCCTTTTACCCTTGTCTTTTGGTTTAAAGGGTTATTGGCTTTTTCTGCTTTTTTTTTTTCGCCATTTTTTTCTTTTTTTTTGCATGCATAATTTTTTTAATGCTTTTTCTTGCTTCAAGAATCAATTTTTGGATTTTTCATATTACCAATAATACCTTTCCTTTTTCCTTATTCTTTCAAGAGCCAATATTCATAAATTTTAACTTCAAATATGCACTGTTTAATCATACATTCAGAAAACAAAAGCGATGCCACCAAATCAACATAATTAAACTACTCTTATTATAAACTTGAAATTCATGTATTTGTTAATTCTTTTCAATTAAAATTTTTCTTTTAAGCAAGGTGAGAGATGTATGGAACATTTTACATCTTTAAGACATTAATGCAAATGATCATGCAACTAGAACAAGAGAACAGATAAAATACAATAAAAAATAGAAAATTAACAGAAGGGAAAGGAAGTAAAAGATAACGAATCCACCTTTAATGGTGGCGGCTAGTGCTCCTCCTTGAGGATCCAATGTGCTGCTTGATCTTTTCAATGTCACTTCTTTGCCTTTGTTGTTCTTCTCTCATAGCCCTTTGATCTTCTCTAATGGCTTTTTGGTCTTATCTTATTTCATTGAGGGTCATGGAGTGCTCTTGATGCTCCACCTTCAATTTCTCCAAGCGAAGTTTGCCATTGATCTCAATAGCTTTGAGGAGAAAAATACATCACTTGAGACATCTCAGGGATCTCATACTGAGGTGGCTACACAGGCTCTTGTGCATGCTCTTTAGTTTGCTCCATCCTCTTCTTAGTGATGGGCTTATCCTCCCCAATGGAGATATCTCCTTCTATGACAATTCCAGCTGAATTGCATAGATGACAGATGAGGTGTGGGAATGCCAACCTTGCATTGGTGGAAGGCTTTTCAGCTATCTTGTATTACACCTCATGTACCTCCACCTCACTTCCAATCATGATGCAATGGATCATGATGGCTCTGTCAACAGTTACTTCTGACCGATTGCTAGTGGGGATGACGGATCTTTGGATGAATTCCAACCATCCTTTAGCTATGGGCTTAAGGTCAACCCTTCTTAGTTGAATGGGCTTGCCTTGGGAATCCCTTTTCCACTGTGCTCCTTCTACTGTGCTCCTTCCACACTAGTGTCATGGTTTTTAGTAACCCATGCATTAGCAGAGAACTCTTGCACCATTAGAATTTCAACATCTTGAATGGGATTGGTTAGGACTTTCCAACCTCTTTTCTGGATATCTCTTCGGATTTCTGGATACTCATTCTTCTTAAGCTTGAAAGGGACCTCAGGGATCACTTTCTTCTCTGCCACTACTTCATAGAAGTGGACTTGGTGGCCTTTGGTGATGAATCTCTCCATCTCCCAAGATTCAGAGGTGGCGGCTACTGTATTTCCTTTCCTCTTTCTAGAGTGTTCTCCAACCTTGGGTGCCATGAATAGTAATGGAAGGAACAAAAAGCTATGATTTTCCAATACCAAACTTAAAACTTTGCTCGTCTTTGAGCAAAATCAAATAAAAGAGAAGAATAATAGAGTAGAAGAAGAAGAAAATAGAAGGAGATGGAGGGAGAGATAGGGCTCGGCCAGTGGGGCTTTTGAGTGTATGAGAGGTGTGTATATGAAGGGGTATGAAGAGGGGTATTTGTAGGAGTAGGGTATGTTAGGGTTCAGTCATGGGTGGGATCTTGGGTGGAAAATTTGATTTTGAAGTGGGTGGGGGTTGGTGGAAGTTATGATGGTTGTGGGGAAGTGGTATGGATGTGATTGGGGTAGGGTTTATAGGGAAGTATGTGTGGGGAAGTGTAAAAGTAAAAAAGAATAAGTGGGGTAGATGAAAGATGCTGTGGGACCCACTGATCCTTAGAGGTTAGGGAATTCTAGATTCCCTGTTCTCTTGCACTGGCGTTTGAACGCCCAGCCAGAGATCTCTGGCAGGCGTTCAACTTTAATAACACTCCATCCAGAGTTTTCTATTTTCACTACTGTGAATTTTGTCTTTGTTCTGACTGATGCACATGATCATGACTCTAAAAATAAAATAAAATAAATAATTAAATAAGATTGGGTTGCCTCTCAACAAGCGCTTCTTTTACGTCATTAGCTTGACGGTTAGCTCCTTACGGAGGTGAGTATGGGCTCAGATTTTCACCCCTTGCAGTGAACTTTCTTCCTGTCTTTTCATGAATGAGCTCCACATGTTCTAAAGATAGGATACGACTCACTCTATGTGATAAGACTGGCTTCTTGGTGAAGATAACTCTCATGTCAGGTGAGAGGCCTTCAGTTGGGACTTTCTTGTCCTTCCAGCCTTTAATTACTTTCTTCTTAGTACCTTTGTGCTTAGAGCTTCTTGATGGCTTCCCAACACCAAACTTAGAATTGATGTCTGGGGCCTCTGTAAAGCTCTGCATAGAAAAAGATGGTTGGAACACTAGGTGTTGCACCATGGTCTCTTTCTTATCAGAGGGAGAATTGGGATTGGACATCTTTAACAAGATGTAGTCTTCTTTTAGTTGGAGAACCATTTCTCCCTTTGCCATGTTGATCATGGATTTTTCAGTAGCTAGGAAAGGTCTTCCAAGGATGACAGAGTCATCCTTATCCTCTCCTATGTCTAAGACTATGAAGTTTGCAGGGATGTAGTGGTTTTCAACCTTTACCAAGACATCCTCTACCAAGCTATATGACTTCTTCATTGTCTTGTTTGCCATCTCTAATGAGATGTTTGTAGCTTGTACCTCAAGGATTCCCAGCTTCTCCATTACAGAGAGTGGCATGAGGTTAATACTTGACCCTAGGTCACACAGAGCCTTGTCAAAGGTCATGGTTCCTATGGTGCAATGGATCAGAAAGCGTCTAGGATCTGGAAGCTTCTGAGGTAGCCTCTGCTGAACCAATGCATGGAATTCTTTGGTAAGTAGTGGAGGTTCTTCCTCCAGAGACTTTGTACCAAACAACTTGGCATTTAGCTTCATAAGAGCTCCTAGGTACTAAGTAACTTGATCTTCCCCAGTGTCCTAATCCTCATCAGAGGATGAGTATTCATCAAAACTTATGCACTGTAGAAGTGCATTCAAAGGAACCTTTATAGTCTTTATGTGAGCCTTGGCCTCCTTAGGTTCTGGGATATAGGTTTCTTGAGTGGGACTTAAGCACTCAGAAGGTGTGCTTTCACTGGCGTTTAACACCAGCTTTATGAGCTCTTTTGGCGTTAAACGCCCATGCTGTGCACCTTTACTGGCGTTAAACGCCAGTTCCTCTATGCTTTTGGGCGTTGAACGCCTAGCAGGGCTATCCTTGCTGGCGTTCAACGCTAGATTCCATGAGTGTGTGGGTATAACGCCTAGTGAGGGGTTCCTCACTGGTGTTCAGCACCAGAGTTCTTGGGTGTTTGGGCGTTGAACGCCCAGCCAGTGCTCCATGGCTGGCGTTCAATGCCAGGTCTGCTGCCAGGATGGGCATTGAATGCCTAGTGAGGGGTTCCTCACTGGTGTTCAGCGCCAGGCATGCTGCCATTGTGGGCGTTAAATGCCCAGTGAAACCTTCTTCACTGGCGTTCAATGCCTTCCCATTCTCCTTAGATTCGGCCTCTACCTCCATGGTTATGGCCTTGCACTCTTCTCTTGGGTTCACTTTAGTGTTACTTAGAAGAGTGTCAGGAGGAGTCTTAGGGATCCTCTTGCTCGGTTGACCCATTTGTACCTCCAAATTTCTAATGGAGGACCTTGTTTCATTCATGAAACTATGAGTGGTCTTAGAGAGGCTGGAAACTAGAGTGACTAAGTCAGAGAGGTTCTGCTTAGAGGTTTCCATATTCCCTTGAGAAGATGGGAATGGTGGTCTGTTATGAAACCTATTATGGTTCCTTCCACCTTTATTGTTATTGAAACCTTACTGAGGTTTCTGTTGATCCTTCTCTGAAAGGTTAGGATGTTCCTCCATGAAAGGTTGTAGGTGTTTCCATAAAGTTCTCCCATCTAATTCACCTCCTCCATGGTGGATTGATCAGAATCATAAGCTTCTACTTTAGAAGAAGCTTCCTGATTACTGCCAGCTACAGTCTGCATTCTAGTCAGATGCTGGGAGATCATATTAACCTGTTGGATCAAGATCTTATTCTGAGCTAATATGGCATCTAGAGTATCAATTTCAAAAACTCCTTTCTTTCGAGAGATCTCATGGTTCACAGGATTTCTTTCAGAAGTGTACATGAATTGGCTGTTTGCAACTATCTCAATGAGTTCTCTTGCTTCTGTAGGTGTTTTCTTCAAGTGGAGTGATCCACCTATAGAACTATCCAATAAAATCTTGGATATCTCAGACAGACCATCACAGAACACGCCTATGATAGACCATTCTGAGAGCATGTCAGGAGGACATCTCCTAACCAATTGTTTGTATCTTTCCCAAGCTTCATAGAGGGATTCACCTTCTCTTTGTCTGAAGGTTTGAATATCCACTCTAACTTTGCTCATCCTTTGAGGAGGAAAGAATTTCGCAAGAAAAGCATTAACCAGCTTTTTCCAAGAGTTTAAACTCTCTTTGGTTGGGACTCTGGTGCTCGAAATTGTGATCATCAATGGCGCCATCAACATGGTACGCTCAATTGCAATCTCAACTCTTTATCACAACTTCGCACAACTAACCAGCAAGTGCACTGGGTCGTCCAACTAATAAACCTTACGCGAGTAAGGGTCGATCCCACGGAGATTGTTGGTATGCAGCAAGCTATGGTCACCTTGTAAATCTTAGTCAGGCAGATTCAAATTGTTATGGATGATATATGAATAAAGCATAAAGATAGAGATACCTATGTAATTCATTGGTGAGAATTTCAGATAAGCAAATGAAGATGCTTTGTCCCTTCCGTCTCTCTGCTTTTCTACTGTCTTCATCCAATTCTTCTTACTCCTTTCCATGGCAAGCTGTTTGTTGGGCATCACCGTTGTCAGTGGCTATAATCCCGTCCTCTCAGTGAAAATGTTCAACGCACCCTGTCACAGCACGGCTAATCATCTGTCGGTTCTCAATCAGGTTGGAATAGAATCCATTGATTCTTTTGCGTCTGTCACTAACGCCCAGCCTTCAGGAGTTTGAAGCTCGTCACAGTCATTCAATCATTGAATCCTACTCAGAATACCACAGACAAGGTTTAGACCTTCCGAATTCTCTTGAATGCCGCCATCAATTCTAGCTTATACCACGAAGATTCCGATTATGGGATCCAAGAGATATCCACTCAATCTAAGGTAGAACGGAGGTGGTTGTCAGGCACACGTTCATAGGTGAGAACGATGATGAGTGTCACGGATCATCACATTCATCAAGTTGAGGAACAAGTGATATCTTAGAACAAGAATAAGATGAATTAAATAGAAGAACAGTAGTAATTGCATTAATACTCGAGGTACAACAGAGCTCCACACCTTAATCTATGGTGAGTAGAAACTCCACCGTTGAAAATACATAAGAACAAGGTCTAGGCATGGCCGTGAGGCCAGCCCCCAAAACATGATCAAAAAATTCAAAGATCTAAAGATGAAAATACAATAGCAAAAGGTCCTATTTGTAGAGAACTAGTAGCCTAGGGTTTACAGAAATGAGTAAATGACATAAAAATCCACTTCTGGGCCCACTTGGTGTGTGCTTGGGCTGAGTATTGAAGCTTTCATGTGTAGAGACTTTTCTTGGAGTTAAATGCCAGCTTTTGTGCCAGTTTGGGCGTTTAACTCCCATTCTTGTGCCAGTTCCGGCGTTTAACGCCGGGCATTCTTGAGCTGATTTGGAACGTCGGTTTGGGCCATCAAATCTCGGGCAAAGTATAGACTATTATCCATTGCTGGAAAGCCCAGGATGTCTACTTTCCAACGCCGTTGAGAGCGCGCCAATTGGGCTTTTGTAGCTCCAGAAAATCCACTTCGAGTGCAGGGAGGTCAGAATCCAACAGCATCTACAGTCCTTTTTGGCCTCTGAATCAGATTTTTGCTCAGGTCCCTCAATTTCAGCCAGAAAATACCTGAAATCATAGAAAAACACACAAACTCATAGTAAAGTCCAGAAAAGTGAATTTTAACTAAAAACTAATAAAAAATAATAAAAACTAACTAAAACATACTAAAAATAATGCCAAAAAGCGTATAAATTATCCGCTCATCACAACACCAAACTTAAATTGTTGCTTGTCCCCAAGCAACTGAAAACCAAATAAGATAAAAAGAAGAGAATATGCAATGAATTCCAAAAATATCTATGAAGATCAGTATTAATTAGATGAGCGGGGCTTTTAGCTTTTTGCTTCTGAACAGTTTTGGCATCTCACTCTATCCTTTGAAATTCAGAATGATTGGCTTCTATAGGAACTCAGAATCCAGATAGTGTTATTGATTCTCCTAGTTAAGTATGATGATTCTTGAACACAGCTACTTTATAAGTCTTGGCCGTGGCCCAAAGCACTCTGTCTTCCAGTATTACCACCGGATACATACATGCCACAGACACATAATTAGGTGAACCTTTTCAGATTGTGACTCAGCTTTGCTAGAGTCCCCAATTAGAGGTGTCCAGGGTTCTTAAGCACACTCTTTTTGCCTTGGATCACAACTTTATTTCTTTCTTTTTCTTTTTCTCTTTCTTTTCTCTTTTTTTTTCGAATATTCACTGTTTTTCTTGCTTCAAGAATCATTTTTATGATTTTTCAGATCCTCAGTAACATGTCTCCTTTTTCATCATTCTTTCAAGAGCCAACCATTCATGAACAACAAATTCAAAAGACATATGCACTGTTTAAGCATACATTCAGAAAACAAAAGTATTGCCACCACATCAAAATAATTAGTCTGTTATAAAATTCAAAATTCATGCAATTCTTCTCTTTTTCAATTAAGAACATTTTTCATTCAAGAAAGGTGATGGATTCATAGGACATTCATAACTTTAAGGCATAGACACTAAGACACTAATGATCATAAGACACAAACATAGATAAACATAAGCATTAAAATTCGAAAAACAGGAAAATAAAGAACAAGAAAATTAAAGAACGGGTCCACCTTAGTGATGGCGACTTGTTCTTCCTCTTGAAGATCTTATGGAGTGCTTGAGCTCCTCAATGTCTCTTCCTTGTCTTTGTTGCTCCTCTCTCATGATTCTTTGATCTTCTCTAATTTCATGGAGGAGGATCGAATGTTCTTGGTGCTCCACCCTTAGTTGTCCCATGTTGGAACTCAATTCTCCTAGGGAGGTGTTGATTTGCTCCCAATAGTTTTGTGGAGGAAAGTGTATCCCTTGAGGCATCTCAGGGATTTCATGATGAGTGGGATCTCTTGTTTGCTCTATCCTTTTCTTAGTGATGGGCTTGTCCTCATCAATGGGGATGTCTCCCTCTATGTCAATTCCAACTGAATAACAGAGGTGACAAATGAGATGAGGAAAGGCTAACCTTGCCAAGGTAGAGGACTTGTCCGCCACCTTATAAAGTTCTTGGGCTATAACCTCATGAACTTCTACTTCCTCTCCAATCATGATGCTATGAATCATGATGGTCCGGTCTATAGTAACTTCAGACCGGTTGCTAGTGGGAATGATTGAGCGTTGGATAAACTCCAACCATCCCCTAGCCACGGGCTTGAGGTCATGCCTTCTTAGTTGAACCGGCTTCCCTCTTGAATCTCTTTTCCATTGAGCGCCCTCTTCACAAATGTCTATGAGGACTTGGTCCAACCTTTGATCAAAGTTGACCCTTCTAGTGTAAGGGTGTTCATCTCCTTGCATCATGGGCAAGTTGAATGCCAACCTTACATTTTCCGGACTAAAATCTAAGTATTTCTCCCGAACCATTGTAAGCCAATTCTTTGGGTCCAGGTTCACACTTTGATCATGGTTCTTGGTGATCCATGAATTGGATAGAACTCTTGAACCATTAAGATTCCGACTTGTTGAATAGGGTTGGTAAGAACTTCCCAACCGCTTCTTCGGATCTCATGTCGGATCTCCGGATATTCACTCTTTTTGAGTTTGAAAGAAACCTCGAGGATCACCTTCTTCAAGGCCACAACTTCATAGAAGTGGTCTTGATGCACCCTTGAGATGAATCTCTCCATCTCTCATGACTCGGAGGTGGAAGCTTTTGCCTTCCCTTTCCTCTTTCTAGAGGTTTCTCTGGCCTTGGATGCCATAAATGGTTATGAAAAAAAAAGCAATGCTTTTGCC
The DNA here is from genome assembly GCF_014773155.1 of Arachis stenosperma. Taxonomy (NCBI): domain Eukaryota; kingdom Viridiplantae; phylum Streptophyta; class Magnoliopsida; order Fabales; family Fabaceae; genus Arachis; species Arachis stenosperma. Next base: position 44,755,022 of record NC_080382.1, on the reverse strand, counting down.
ACACCAAACTTAGAAGGTTTGCTTGTCCTCGAGCAAAAGAAGAAAGAAGAGAGTAGAAGAAGAAGAAATAGAGGAGATGGAGATGGCTTTGTGGTTCGGCCAAAGGGGGAGAAGTAGTGTTTAGGGTGTGTGAAAATGAAGGAGTGAAGATGGGTTTATATAGGGTGGAGAGTGATGTGCATAAACTTGATATGCTACAATTTTAGGAAATTGCACGAACGGCAAAATTCCTTCCGGCAAGTGCACCGATTATCGTCAAGTAAAAACTCACAATAGAGTGAGGTCGAATCCTACAAGGATTGGTTGAATGAGCAATTCGAATTAGAAGTTTGTTTAGTTGAGCGGAATCAACTTTTGGATGTGAATTTGCATAAAGTAAATGTGGCAGGAAACGTAAATTGCAAGGAATTGAAATTGCATAAACTTAAATTGCGAGAATTAAGGTGCGAGAAAGTAAATTGCTGAAAGTAAAAGGGAATTGGGGTGATTGCATGAATTGAAATTGCAGAATGTAAATAGAAAAGGATAGATCAGAGATGGGGAGTTCATTGGGGTCAGGAGATATTGAAATCTCCGAATCAAAATATTTTCATCTCTTCCTCAACCAATGCATTCATTGAATCTTGCTTGGCAATCTTATATGATTGGATCCCAATTCCTTGGCTCACCAATTCTCTCTAAAAACAAACAAATTCCCAATCCCTTGGTTTAAATGTTCATAAGAAGAGATGATGCTCGATCACTGATTATACCACACAGTTTCATGGACCACAATTTGGTAGGATTACATGTCACAATATCCATCCAAACCCCAATCCAATTCACTGTGAGAAAGCTTCTCTAGCATGAATCCATCATTCCTTTCCCAAGGTTCCGAAGGATTCCAATTATGGGTAGTTTCTTTCCCAAGACAACTACCCAATGGAGTTAGATCGAGAAGCTTTCTAACAAAATTCAAGAGAAAAGATTGAAGAAGAAGATAAAACTATTATTGATTCATTGAATTACAATAGAGCTCCCTAACCCAATGAAAGGGGTTTAGTGAGTCATAGCTCTGAATTCAATTACAAAGAGTATGAAAACTAGCAAATGATCAAAAAGTTCCCTCCTGTCAAAAGTGTCAACTAACTTCAATTCTATCCTATTTATACACTTTCTAAATTGAGCTTCTGTTGAGTTTCTTGGGCTTTGAGGCTTTCTCTTGATTTCCTTTTGCTTTGGGTTTATGATCCATAATCCTGATGAGGCTGTGATCCAATTCTGTAACATTCATTGAGCAAACTTAGTGATAAACAAGTAATGACACAAGACTCAACAAATTGAAGTTCCAGACTCATCAATTCTTCCGGCCCAATCCCATAAACCATGATATTCAATTGGGTTTCATACCATAATACGTTTAAGTTAATATCTGTGCTCAAATGCTAACTTAAACTTCAATATATTTGGCCCAGAAACCCTTTCAAAAGGTGGCGTTTAAGTTGAAGTTTAAGTTTCAGTTTAAGGTTAAACTGAAACTTAAACGTGGAATTGGAAGAAAGCAACCCAGGGGTGTAAAATGTCGAACACGTTTAAGCTTCAGTTTAAGGTTAAACTGAAGCTTAAACGTGGAAATGAAGAAAACAACCCTGGAGGAGCAATTGGGTCGAACACGTTTAACCTCCAGTTTAAGGTTAAACTGGAGGTTAAACGTGGAAAATGAGAAAGCAACCCTGGAGGAGAGAAATAGTCGAACACGTTTAACCTCCAGTTTAAGGTTAAACTGGAGGTTAAACGTGGAAATGCTCCTGGTGCCTCTCTTGCTTCTGGCGTTTAACCTCCAGTTTAAGGTTAAACTGGAGGTTAAACGTGGAATTGCTCCTTGGTGAGAAAAAGTGTCGAACACGTTTAAGCTCCAGTTTAAGGTTAAACTGGAGCTTAAACGTGGAAATGCTCCTTTGGTTCAATTCTCATTCTGGCGTTTAACCTCCAGTTTAAGGTTAAACTGGAGGTTAAATGTGGAAATGCTTCTTAGTGCCTTTCTCATTCTGGCGTTTAACTTCCAGTTTAAGGTTAAACTGGAGGTTAAACGCTAGTTACAGCATTTCCTCCTTTCTCATGATTCTGGCGTTTAAGCTCCAGTTTAGGCTTAAACTGGAGCTTAAACTCCACATTTGATATTCAAGCTTCCTTTATTGATTTTGTTGCTTCCTTGCCTAGCCTCTTCTTCCCTGAAATCATCCAAACAATTGCATCAAAGTCTTGCAAAATTTCATGAGAAATCATCCATTCATAGCATTCAAGTAATATAACTAAAAACTCATGAAATTTGCATCAAAATCATACTGTTTGGATGGTTCATTGCTTTGTTGTTCATTTAACCATTCTTGGTTACTTTAAGCTCAAGAAAATGCATACAACAACTAAAACTAACAGAAAAATGCTAGTGAAACTAGCCTAAGATGCCTTGGCATCAGAGAGAGGGGTAGGGTTCGGCTATGGGAGGGTGGGTTTGGGAGGGAAAGTGGTTTGAATTTGAATGGTGAGGTAGGTGGGGTTTTATAAAGGATGTATGTGAGTGGTGAAGAGAAAGATGGGATTTGATAGGTGAGGGGTTTTTGGGGAAGATTGGTTGAGGTGATTGGTGAATGGGTGAAGAAAAGAGAGGGTGGTGGGGTAGGTGGGGATCCTGTGGGGTCCATAGATCCTGAGGTGTCAAGGAAAAGTCATCCCTGCACCAAGTGGCGAGCAAAAAATGCTCTCTGTGCCAATTCTGGCGTTAAACACCGGGATGGTGCCCATTTCTGGCGTTTAACGCCAGCTTCTTGCCTTTTCCTGGCGTTTAACGCCAGTCTGGTGCCCCTTTCTGGCGTTAAATGCCCAGAATGGTGCCAGACTGGGCGTTAAACGCCCATTTGCTGCCCTTACTGGCGTTTAAACGCCAACGCCAGCAAGGTCTTCCTCCAGGGTGTGCTATTTTTCTTTCTGTTTTTTATTCTGTTTTTGCTTTTTCAATTGATTTTGTGCCTTCCCATGATCATCAACCTACAGAAAACATGAAATAACAAAGGAAAATAGATTAAATATAAGATTGGGTTGCCTCCCAACAAGCGCTTCTTTAATGTCAGTAGCTTGACAAAGGGCTCTCATGGAGCCTCACGGATACTCAAAGCAATGTTGGAACCTCCCAACACCAAACTTAGAGTTTGAATGTGGGGGTTCAACACCAAACTTAGAAGTTGGTTGTGGCCTCCCAACACCAAACTTAGAGTTTGACTGTGGGGGCTCTGTTTGGCTCTGTTTTGAGAGAAGCTTTTCATGCTTCCTCTCCATGGTAACAGAGGGATATCCTTGAGCCTTAAACACAAGGGATTCTTCATTCACTTGAATGATCAATTCTCCTCTGTCAACATCAATCACAGCCTTTGCTGTGGCTAGGAAGGGTCTGCCAAGGATGATGGATTCATCCATGCACTTCCTAGTCTCTAGGACCATGAAATCAGCAGGGATGTAATGGTCTTCAACCTTTACCAGAACATCCTCTACAAGTCCATAAGCTTGTTTTCTTGAATTGTCTGCCATCTCTAGTGAGATTCTTGCAGCTTGCACCTCAAAGATCCCTAGCTTCTCCATTACAGAGAGAGGCGTGAGGTTTATACTTGACCCTAGGTCACACAGAGCCTTCTTAAAGGTCATGGTGCCTATGGTACAAGGTATTGAAAACTTCCCAGGATCTTGTCTCTTTTGAGGTAATCTCTGCCTAGACAAGTCATCCAGTTCTTTTGTGAGCAAAGGGGGTTCATCCTCCCAAGTCTCATTACCAAATAACTTGTCATTTAGCTTCATGATTTCTCCAAGGTATTTAGCAACTTGCTCTTCAGTGACATACTCATCCTCTTCAGAGGAAGAATACTCATCAGAGCTCATGAATGGCAGAAGTAAATCCAATGGAATCTCTATGGTTTCATTCTGAGCCTCAGATTCCCATGGTTCCTCATTAGGGAACTCATTGAAGGTCAGTGGGCGTCCATTGAGGTCTTCCTCAGTGGTGTTCACTGCCTCTTTCTCCTCTCTAAATTCGGTCATGTTAATGGCCTTGCATTCTCCTTTTGGATTCTCTTCTGTATTGCTTGGAAGAGTACTAGGAGGGAGTTCAGTAATTTTCTTGCTCAGCTGACCCACTTGTGCCTCCAAATTCCTAATGGAGGACCTTGTTTCAGTCATGAAAGTTTGAGTGGTTTTGATTAGATCAGAGACCATGGTTGCTAAGTCAGAGTGGTTCTGCTTAAAATTCTCTGTCTGTTGCTGAGAAGATGATGGAAAAGGCTTGCCATTGCTAAACCTATTTCTTCCACCATTATTGTTGTTGAAACCTTGTTGAGGTCTCTGTTGATCCTTCCATGAGAGATTTGGATGATTTCTCCATGAAGAATTATAGGTGTTTCCATAGGATTCTCCCATGTAATTCACCTCTTCCATTGAAGGGTTCTCAGGATCATAAGCTTCTTCTTCAGATGAAGCGTCCTTAGTACTGCCTGGTGCAGCTTGCATTCCAGACAGACTTTGAGAAATCATATTGACTTGCTGAGTCAATATTTTGTTCTGAGCCAATATGGCATTCAGAGTATCAATCTCAAGAACTCCTTTCTTCTGATTTGTCCCATTGTTCACAGGATTCCTTTCAGAAGTGTACATGAATTGGTTATTTGCAACCATTTCAATGAGCTCTTGAGCTACTGTAGGTGTCTTCTTCAGATGAAGAGATCCTCCAGCAGAGCTATCCAATGACATCTTGGACAGTTCAGACAGACCATCATAGAAAATACCTATGATGCTCCATTCAGAAAGCATGTCAGAGGGGCACTTTCTGATCAATTGTTTGTATCTTTCCCAAGCTTCATAGAGGGATTCTCCTTCCTTCTGTCTGAAGGTTTGGACTTCCACTCTAAACTTACTCAATTTTTGAGGTGGAAAGAACTTTGCCAAGAAGGCATTGACTAGCTTTTCCCAAGAGTTCAGGCTTTCTTTAGGTTGTGAATCCAACCATATCCTAGCTCTGTCTCTTACAACAAAAGGGAATAGCATAAGTCTGTAGACCTCAGGGTCAACCCCATTGGTCTTGAAAGTGTCACAGATTTGCAAGAATTCAGCTAAAAACTGATGAGGATCTTCCAATGGAAGTCCATGGAACTTGCAATTCTGTTGCATTAGAGAAACTAATTGAGGCTTAAGCTCAAAGTTGTTTGCTCCAATGTCAGGGATAGAGATGCTTCTCCCATAGAAGTCGGGAGTAGGTGCAGTAAAGTCACCCAGCACCTTCCTTGCATTGTTGGCATTGTTGTTGTTTTTGGCTGCCATGGGTTTTTCTTCTTTGAAGATTTCTGTTAGATCCTCTACAGAGAGTTGTGCCTTAGCTTCTCTTAGCTTTCGCTTCAAGGTCCTTTCAGGTTCAGGATCATTCTCAACAAGAATGCTTTTGTCTTTGCTCCTGCTCATATGAAAGAGAAGAGAACAAGAAAATATGGAATCCTCTATGTCATAGTATAGAGATTCCTTGAGGTGTCAGAGGAAAAGAAAAATGGAAGGAAGAGGTAGAAAATTCGAACTTATCAAGGAAAGATGGAGTTCGAATTGTGCATTGAGGAGTAGTGTTAGTCCATAAATAGAAGGATGTGAGAAGAGGGGAAGAAATTTTTGAAAATAAATTAAAAACATTTTAAAAACATTTTGAAAAATTGATTGATTTTCGAAAACTAAGAGTGGAAAAGAAATCAAGTGATTTTTGGAAAAGATTTTGAAATTAGAAAATTAAAAAGATATGATTGAAAACTATTTTGAAAAAGATGTGAGAAAAAATATATGATTAAAAAGTTATGGTTTTAAAAAGATGTGATTGAGAAGATATGATTTGAAAAACAATTTAAAAGGATTTTATTTTTAAAAATTAATGACTTGGCTAACAAGAAAAGAGTTTCAGACATTAAACCTTTCTCAACAGAAAAGGCAACATACTTGAAATGTTGAATCAAATCATTAATTGTTAGCAAGTATCTTTGAAATTGGAAAGAAATTGATTTTGAAAAAGATTTGATTGAAAAGATTTGATTTGAAAAAGATTTGATTTTGAAAAGATTTTGAAAACTTGAAAAAATTTGAATTGAAAATAGAATCTTCCCTCTTGTGCCATCCTGGCGTTAAACGCCCAGAATGGTGCATATTCTGGCGTTTAACGCCCAAAGCACTACTGGTGCGCGAAATTGTGAACTATGCTTTTTCACAACTCTCATAATCCCTGGTAATGGCTCCAAAAACTTGGTGCGCTCAATACCATGGCATTACACAACTTCGCACAACTAACCAGCAAGTGCACTGGGTCGTCCAAGTAATAAACCTTACGTGAGTAAGGGTCGATCCCACGGAGATTGTTAGTATTGAAGCAAGCTATGGTCATCTTGTAAATCTTAGTCAGGCAAACTCAGATATATATGGTGATGAACGAAAATAACATAAAAGATAAAGATAGTGATACTTATGTAACTCATTGGTAGGAACTTCAGATAAGCGCATGAAGATGCCTTCCCTTCCGTCTCTCTGCTTTCCTACTGTCTTCATCCAACCCTTCTTACTCCTTTCCATGGCAAGCTCGTATAGGGTCTCACTGTTGTCAGCAGCTACCTCCCATCCTCGCAGTGAAAGCTAATGCTCAATACTCTGTCACAGTACGGCCAATCACCGGTTCGGTTCCCTCCCCTACCGGAATAGAATAACTCTTTTGCGTCTGTCACTAACGCCCAGTAGGTTACAGGTTTGAAGCACGTCACAGTCATTCAGTCATTGAATCCTACTCAGAATACCACAGACAAGGTTAGACCTTCCGGATTCTCTTGAATGCTGCCATCAGTTCTTGCCTATACCACGAAGACTCTGATCTCACGGAATGGCTGGCTCGTTTGTCAGGCGAGCACTCGGTTGTCAGGCGATCAACCATGCATCGTGCAATCAAGAATCCAAGAGATATTCACTAAGCCTCAGATGCTTGTAGAACAAGAATGGTTGTCAGTCACCTTGTCCATGGGTGAGAATGGTGATGGGCGTCAATCATCACCTTCATCATGTTGAAGAACAAGTGATATCTTGGTAAAAGAACAAGTGGAATTGAATGGAAGAACAATAGTAATTGCATTAATACTCGAGGTACAGCAGAGCTCCACACCTTAATCTATGGTGTGTAGAAACTCCACCGTTGAAAATACATAAGCATAAGGTCTAGGCATGGCCGAATGGCCAGCCTCCCAATGATCTAAGAACTAAAATGTCCAAAGATGATCTAGAGATCTAAAAGTGATCAAAAGATTTTCTTATACAATAGTAAAAGGTCCTACTTATAAGAAACTAGTAGCCTAGGGTGTACAGAAATGAGTAAATGACATAAAAATCCTCTTCCGGGCCCACTTGGTGTGTGCTTGGGCTGAGCAATGAAGCAATTTCGTGTAGAGACTCTTCTTGGAGTTAAACGCCAGCTTTGGTGCCAGTTTGGGCGTTTAACTCCCATTGGGTGCCAGTTCCAGCGTTTAACGCTGGGATTTCTTGAGGTGACTTTGAACGCCGGTTTGGGCCATCAAATCTTGGGCAAAGTATGGACTATATATATTGCTGGAAAGCCCAGGATGTCTACTTTCCAACGCCGTTGAGAGCGCGCCAATTGGGCTTCTGTAGCTCCAGAAAATTCACTTCGAGTGCAGGGAGGTCAGAATCCAACAGCATCTGCAGTCCTTTTGAGTCTCAGAATCAGATTTTTGCTCAGGTCCCTCAATTTCAGCCAGAAAATACCTGAAATCACAGAAAAACACACAAACTCATAGTAAAGTCCAGAAAAGTGAATTTTAACTAAAAACTAATAAAAATATACTAAAAACTAACTAGATCATACTAAAAACATACTAAAAACAATGCCAAAAAGTATACAAATTATCCGCTCATCACAACACCAAACTTAAATTGTTGCTTGTCCTCAAGCAACTGAAAATCAAATAAGATAAAAAGAAGAGAATATGCAATGAATTCCAAAAACATCTGTGAAGATCAGTATTAATTAGATGAGCGGGGCTTTTACTTTTTGCCTCTGAACAGTTTTGGCATCTCACTCTATCCCTTGTAATTCAGAATGATTGGCTTCTTTAGGAACTCAGAATCCAGATAGTGTTAGTGATTCTCCTAGTAAAGTATGATGATTCTTGAACATAGCTATTTATTGAGTCTTGGCTGTGGCCCAAAGCACTCTGTCTTCCAGTATTACCACCGGATACATACATGCCACAGACACATAATTGGGTGAACCTTTTAGATTGTGACTCAGCTTTGCTAAAGTCCCCAATTAGAGGTGTCCAGGGTTCTTAAGCACACTCTTATTTGCCTTGGATCACAACTTTATTCTTTCTTTTTCTTTCTTTTTCTCTTTCTTTTTTTTTCGGTTTTTTTTTTTCATTTGCTTTTTTTTTTCGTTTTTGCAATGCTTTTTCTTGCTTCAAGAATCATTTTATTGATTTTTCAGATCCTCAGTAACATGTCTCCTTTTTCATCATTCTTTCAAGAGCCAACATTCATGAACCACAAATTCAAAAGACATATGCACTGTTTAAGCATACATTCAGAGAACAAAAATATTGCCACCACATCAAAATAATTAAACTATTATAAAATTCAAAATTCATGCAATTCTTTCCTTTTCAATTAAGCACGTTTTTATTAAGAGAGGTGATGGATTCATAGGACATTCATAACTTTAAGGCATAGACACTAAGATACTAATGATCATAAGACACAAACATGGATAAACATAAGCATTAAAATTCGAAAAACAGAAGAACAAATAACAAGGAAATCAAAGAACGGGTCCACCTTAGTGATGGCGGCTCTTTCTTCCTCTTGAAGATCCTATGGAGTGTTTGAGCTCCTCAATGTCTCTTCCTTGTCTTTGTTGCTCCTCCCTCATGATTCTTTGATCTTCTCTAATTTCATGAAGGATGATGGAGTGTTCTTGATGCTCCACCCTCAGTTGTCCCATGTTGGAACTTAGTTCTCCTAGGGAGGTGTTTAGTTGCTCCCAATAGTTTTGTGGAGGAAAATTCATCCCTTGAGGAATCTCAGGGATCTCATGATGAGTGAGATCTCTTGTGTACTCCATCCTTTTCTTGGTGATGGGCTTGTCCTCATCAATGGGAATGTCTCCCTCTATGTCAACTCCAACTGAATAACAGAGGTGACAAATGAGATGAGGAAAGGCTAACCTTGCCAAGGTGGAGGTCTTGTCCGCCACCTTATAGAGTTCTTGGGCTATAACCTCATGAACCTCTATTTCTTCTCCAATCATGATACTATGGATCATGATGGCCCGGTCTATGGTAACTTCGGACCGGTTGCTAGTGGGGATGATTGAGCGTTGTATGAACTCTAACCATCCTCTAGCCACGGGCTTGAGGTCATGCCTTCTCAATTGGACCGGCTTTCCTCTTTGTAGAGGTTTCTCCGGCCTTGGATGCCATAAATGGTTATGGAAAAAACGAAAAAGCAACGCTTTTACCACACCAAACTTAAAATGTTTGCTCGTCCTCGAGCAAAGAAGAAAGAAGAGAGTAGAAGAAGAAGAAATGAGGAAGAAGGGAGATGGTAGTGTGTTCGGCCAAAGAGGGGGAGAAGTGGTGTTTAGGTTGTGTGAAATTGAAGAGTTGAAGAAGGGTATTTATAGGAGAAAAGGGGGGTAAAGGTTCGGCCATTATGGGTGGGTTTGGGAGGGTAAGTGGTTTGAATTTGAAGGGTGAGGTTGGTGGGGATTTATGAAGGATGGATGTGAATGGTGAAGAGAAAGATGGGATTTGATAGGTGAAGGGTTTTTGGGGAAGAGGTGTTGAGGTGATTGGTGAATGGGGGAAGAAGAGAGAGAGAGTGATAGTAGGGTCCTGTGGGGTCCACAGATCCTGTAGTGTCAAGGAAAAGTCATCCCTGCACCAAATGTTGCTCAAAATCACGTTTTGAGCCATTTCTGGCGTTAAACGCCGGGCTGGTGCCCATTCCTGGCGTTTAACGCCAGGTTCTTGCCCTTTACTGGCGTTTAACGCCAGTCTGGTGCCCCTTTCTGGCGTTAAACGCCCAGAAGGATGCCAGACTGGGCGTTAAACGCCCAACAGCTAGCATTACTGGCGTTTGAACGCCAGCTTCTTCTCCTCCAGGGTGTGCTGTTTTTCTTCCTGTTTTTCATTCTGTTTTTGCTTTTTTCATTGTTTTTGTGACTTCTTATGATCATCAACCTACAAAAAAAGATAAAATAACAAAAGAAAATAATTAATTATAAAACATTGGGTTGCCTCCCAACAAGCGCTTCTTTAATGTCATTAGCTTGACAGAGGGCTCTCATGGAGCCTCAGAAATGCTCAGAACCGTGTTGAAACCTCCCAACACCAAACTTAGAGTTTGAATGTGGGGTTTCAACACCAAACTTAGAGTTTGGTTGTAGCCTCCCAACACCAAACTTAGAGTTTGACTGTGGGGGCTCTGTTTGGCTCTGTTTTGAGAGAAGCTCTTCATGCTTCCTCTCCATGATGACAGAGGGATGTCCTTGGGCCTTAAACACCAAGGATTTTTCATTCACTTGAATGATTAACTCTCCTCTGTCAACATCAATCACAGCCTTTGCTGTGGCTAGGAAGGGTCTGCCAAGGATGATGGATTCATCCATGCACTTCCCAGTCTCTAGGACTATGAAGTCAGTAGGGATGTAATGGTCTTCAATCTTCACCAAAACATTCTCTACAAGTCCATGAGCTTGTTTTCTTGAGTTGTCTGCCATCTCTAATGAGATTCTTGCAGCTTGCACCTCAAAGATCCCTAATTTCTCCATTACAGAGAGGGGCATGAGGTTTACACTTGACCCTAAGTCACACAAGGCCTTCTTGAAGGTCATGGTGCCTATGGTACAAGGTATAGAAAACTTCTCAGGATCCTGCCTCTTTTGAGGCAGTTTCTGCCTAGACAAGTCATCCAGTTCTTTGGTGAGCAAGGGTGGTTCATCCTCCCAAGTCTCATTTCCAAATAACTTGTCATTCAGTTTCATGATTGCTCCAAGGTATTTAGCAACTTGCTCTTCAGTAACATACTCATCCTCTTCAGAGGAAGAATACTCATCAGAGCTCATGAATGGCAGAAGTAAGTCCAATGGAATCTCTATGGTCTCATTTTGAGCCTCAGATTCCCAAGGTTCCTCATTGAGGAACTCAGAGGAGATTGGTGCACGCCCATTGAGGTCTTCCTCAGTGGCGTCCACCTCCTCTCTTTCCTCCCAGAATTCGGCCATGGTTATGGCTTTGCACTCTCCTTTTGGATTTTCTTCTGTATTACTTGGGAGAGTACTAGGAGGGAGTTCAGTAACTTTCTTGCTCAGCTGACCAACTTGTCCTTCCAAATTTCTGATGGAGGACCTTGTTTCACTCATGAAACTTTGAGTGGTCTTTATTAGATCAGAGACCATTGTTGCTAAGTCAGAAGTATTCTGCTTAGAACTCTCTGTCTGTTGCTGAGGAGATGATGGAAAAGGCTTGCCATTGCTAAACCTGTTTCTTCCACCATTATTGTTATTGAAACCTTGTTGAGGTCTCTCTTGATTCTTCCATGAGAGATTTGGGTGATTTCTCCATGAAGAATTGTAGGTATTTCCATAGGGTTCTCCTAGGTAATTCACCTCTTCCATGGAAGGGTTCTCAGGATCATAAGCTTCTTCCTCAGATGAAGCTTCCTTAGTATTGCCAGGTGCATTTTGCATTCCAGACAGACTTTGAGAAATCAAATTGACTTGTTGAGTCAATATCTTGTTCTGAGCCAGTATGGCATTCAGAGTGTCAATCTCAAGAACTCCTTTCTTCTGACTAGTCCCATTGTTCACAGGATTCCTTTCAGAAGTGTACATGAATTGGTTATTTGCAACCATTTCAATCAATTCTTGAGCTTCTGCAGGCGTCTTCTTCAGATGAAGAGATCCTCCAGCAGAGCTATCCAAGGACATCTTAGATAGTTCAGAGAGACCATCATAGAAAATTCCTATGATGCTCCATTCAGAAAGCATGTCTGAAGGACATCTTCTGATTAATTGTTTGTATCTTTCCCAAGCTTCATAGAGGGATTCTCCATCCTTCTATCTGAAGGTTTGGACTTCCACACTAAGCTTACTCCATCTTTGTGGTGGAAAGAACTTTGCCAAGAAGGCATTGACTAGCTTTTCCCAAGAGTCCAGGCTTTCTTTAGGTTGAGAATCCAACCATATTCTAGCTCTGTCTCTTACAGCAAAAGGGAATAGCATCAGTCTATAGACCTCAGGGTTAACCCCATTAGTCTTGACTGTGTCACAGATTTGCAAGAATTCAGCTAAAAACTGATGAGGATCTTCCATTGGAAGTCCATGGAACTTGCAATTCTGTTGCATTAGAGAAACTAATTGAGGCTTAAGCTCAAAGTTGTTTGCTCCAATGGCAGGGATAGAGATGCTTCTCCCATAGAAATCAGGAGTAGGTGCAGTAAAGTCACCCAGCACCTTCCTTGCATTGTTGGCATTGTTGTTGTTTTCGGCTGCCATGGGTTTCTTCTTTGAAGAATTCGGTCAGGTCCTCTAAAGAGAGTTGTGCTTTGGCTTCTCTTAGCTTTCTCTTCAAGGTCCTTTCGGGTTCAGGATCAGCTTCAACAAGAATGCCTTTGTCTCTGCTCCTGCTCATATGAAAGAGAAGAGAAAAGAAAATGTGGAATCCTCTATGTCACAGTATAGGGATTCCTTGAAATGTCAGAGGAAAGAGAAATAGAAAGAAGAAGGAGAAGAAGAATTCGAACTTTAATTAGATAAGGTTCGAATTGTGCATTAAGAAGGAGTAGTACTCCATAAATAGAAGGATGTGGGAAGGAGGGAAGAGAATTTTCGAAAATTCAATTAAAAAGATGTTGATAATTTTCGAAAATTGAAAGTGGAAAAGAAATCAAGTGATTTTTGAAAAAGATTTTTAAAATTAGAAGTCAAAGAGATTTGATTGAAACTATTTTGAAAAAGATGTGGTTAAAAAGATTTGATTGAAAAGTTATGGTTTTAAAAAGATGTGATTGAGAAGATATGATTTGAAAACCATTTTAAAAGATATGATTTGAAAACAATTTGAAAAGATATGATTTTGAAAACAAATGACTTGCCTAACAAGAAAAGATATGATTCAAACATAAAACCTTTCTCAACAGAAAAGGCAACAAATTTGAGATGTTCAATCAAATCATTAATTGTTAGTAAGTATCTTTGAAAAAGGAAAGAAATTGATTTGAAAATATTTGATTGAAAAGAATTGATTTGAAAAAGATTTGATTTTGGAAAACTTGAAAAAATTGATTTGAAAACAAAATCTTCCCCCTAGCACCATCCTGGCGTTAAACGCCCAGAATGGTATACATTCTGGCGTTTAACGCCCAAAATGCTACCTTTTTGGGCGTTAAACGCCCAACCAGGTACCCTGGCTGGCGTTTAAACGCCAGTCTGCCTTCTTCACTGGGCATTTTTGAATGCTCAGCTTTTTCTGTATAATTCCTCTGCAGTGTGTTCTGAATCTTCAATCCCTTGTATCATTGACTTGAAAAGACACAAATTAAAAATATTTTTGGATTTTTTATAATAAAAATGCAACAAGAATCAAATAACAATGCATGCAAGACACCAAACTTAGCAGTTTGTATACTACTGACACTAATGAACTGAAAATGCATATGAGACACAAAATACTCAAGTCAATAGAATTCAAAGATCAGAGCAAGTGAATCATCAAGAACATCTTGAAGATCACTAAGACATATGAATGCATGCAATTGACACCAAACTTAGGATGAGACACTAGACTCAAACAAGAAATATTTTTGAATTTTATGGTTTTGCAAATTTTTTTTGTATTTTTCGAAAATTAAGTGGAAAAAAAAGTATCAAAATTCTTAATGAGAATTCCAGGAATCAGTGCAATGCTAGTCTAAGACTCCGGTCCAGGAATTAGACATGGCTTCACAGCCAGCCAAGCTTTCAAAGAAAGCTTCGGTCCAAAACACTAGACATGACCAAAGGTCAGCCAAGCCTTAGCAAATCATTGTTCCAAAAGCAAGATTGATACAAAATCAACAAGCTCTTGTGGTGATAAGTTGAAACCTCGGTCCAATCAGATTAGACATGGCTTCTCAGCCAGCCAGATTTCAACAAATCATCATGAAACTCTAGAATTCATCTTCAAGAATTTCGAAAAAAAATACCTAATCTAAGCAACAAGATGAACCGTCAGTTGTCCAGCCTAAACAATCCCGGGCAATAACACCAAAAATTTGATGTTGTTGCCGGATCTTGGCACTGATGTTACCAAAGGCTTGCTCAAAACTGGAACAATCCCCGGCAACGGCGTCAAAAACTTGGTGCACGAAATTGTGAACTATACTTTTTCACAACTCTCATAATCCCTGGTAATGGCTCCAAAAACTTGGTGCGCTCAATACCATGGCATTACACAACTTCGCACAACTAACCAGCAAGTGCACTGGGTCGTCCAAGTAATAAACCTTACGTGAGTAAGGGTCGATCCCACGGAGATTGTTAGTATTGAAGCAAGCTATGGTCATCTTGTAAATCTTAGTCAGGCAAACTCAGATATATATGGTGATGAACGAAAATAACATAAAAGATAAAGATAGTGATACTTATGTAACTCATTGGTAGGAACTTCAGATAAGCGCATGAAGATGCCTTCCCTTCCGTCTCTCTGCTTTCCTACTATCTTCATCCAACCCTTCTTACTCCTTTCCATGGCAAGCTCGTATAGGGTCTCACTGTTGTCAGCAGCTACCTCCCATCCTCGCAGTGAAAGCTAATGCTCAATACTCTGTCACAGTACGGCCAATCACCGGTTCGGTTCCCTCCCCTACCGGAATAGAATAACTCTTTTGCGTCTGTCACTAACGCCCAGTAGGTTACAGGTTTGAAGCACGTCACAGTCATTCAGTCATTGAATCCTACTCAGAATACCACAGACAAGGTTAGACCTTCCGAATTCTCTTGAATGCTGCCATCAGTTCTTGCCTATACCACGAAGACTCTGATCTCACGGAATGGCTGGCTCGTTTGTCAGGCGAGCACTCGGTTGTCAGGCGATCAACCATGCATCGTGCAATCAGGAATCCAAGAGATATTCACTAAGCCTCAGATGCTTGTAGAACAAGAATGGTTGTCAGTCACCTTGTCCATGGGTGAGAATGGTGATGGGCGTCAATCATCACCTTCATCATGTTGAAGAACAAGTGATATCTTGGTAAAAGAACAAGTGGAATTGAATGGAAGAACAATAGTAATTGCATTAATACTCGAGGTACAGCAGAGCTCCACACCTTAATCTATGGTGTGTAGAAACTCCACCGTTGAAAATACATAAGCATAAGGTCTAGGCATGGCCGAATGGCCAGCCTCCCAATGATCTAAGAACTAAAATGTCCAAAGATGATCTAGAGATCTAAAAGTGATCAAAAGATTTTCTTATACAATAGTAAAAGGTCCTACTTATAAGAAACTAGTAGCCTAGGGTGTACAGAAATGAGTAAATGACATAAAAATCCTCTTCCGGGCCCACTTGGTGTGTGCTTGGGCTGAGCAATGAAGCAATTTCGTGTAGAGACTCTTCTTGGAGTTAAACGCCAGCTTTGGTGCCAGTTTGGGCGTTTAACTCCCATTTGGGTGCCAGTTCCAGCGTTTAACGCTGGGATTTCTTGAGGTGACTTTGAACGCCGGTTTGGGCCATCAAATCTTGGGCAAAGTATGGACTATTATATATTGCTGGAAAGCCCAGGATGTCTACTTTCCAACGCCGTTGAGAGCGCGCCAATTGGGCTTCTGTAGCTCCAGAAAATTCACTTCGAGTGCAGGGAGGTCAGAATCCAACAGCATCTGCAGTCCTTTTGAGTCTCAGAATCAGATTTTTGCTCAGGTCCCTCAATTTCAGCCAGAAAATACCTGAAATCACAGAAAAACACACAAACTCATAGTAAAGTCCAGAAAAGTGAATTTTAACTAAAAACTAATAAAAATATACTAAAAACTAACTAGATCATACTAAAAACATACTAAAAACAATGCCAAAAAGTATACAAATTATCCGCTCATCAACTACCCTTTTGGGCGTTAAACGCCCAGCCAGGCACCCTGGCTGGCGTTTAAACGCCAGTTTGCCTTCCTCACTGGGTGTTTTGAACGCCCAGCTTTTTCTGTGTAATTCCTCTGCTGTATATTCTGAATCTTCAATTCTCTGTATTATTGACTTGAAAAGACACAAATAAGAAATTTTTTGGATTTTTAATAATGAGGAATAATCAAAATGCAACTAAAATCAAATAAACAATGCATGCAAGACACCAAACTTAGCAGTTTGTATACTACTAACACTAACAAAATGAGAATGCATATGAGAAACAACAAAACACTCAAGTCAAGAGAATTTAAAGATCAGAGCAATGAAATCATCAAGAACATCTTGAGGATCTCTTAGGACACATGAATGAATGCAAGAAGAACAGAAACATGCAATTGACACCAAACTTAACATGAGACACTAGACTCAATAAGAAACATAAAATATTTTTGGTTTTTATGATTTTGTAAATTTTTTTTTTGGATTTTTCAAAAATTATGTGGAGAAGAAAATAAAAGTATCAAAATTCTTAATGAGAATTTCAGGAATCATGCAATGTTAGTCTAAAGCTTTAGTCTAAAGAAATTAGACATGGCTAGCCAAGCTTCAGCAGGACATTGCATTCAAGAGCTAAATTGATAAAAATCAATCAGCTTTGGTGATGATAAGAACATCATCTTGAAACACTAGAATTCATTCTTAAGAACTCTGAAAAATACCTAATCTAAGCAACAAGATGAACCGTCAGTTGTCCAAACTCAACAATCCCCGACAACGGCGCCAAAAACTTGGTGTTGTTGCCGGATCAAAACTTGGCACTGTTATTGCAGGGAACAAATGCGAAACTATAGTTAGGACATTTAATTCCCCGGCAACGGCGCCAAAAACTTGGTGCACGAAATTGTGATCATCAATGGTGCCATCAACATGGTACGCTCAATTGCAATCTCAACTCTTTATCACAACTTTGCACAACTAACCAGCAAGTGCATTGGGTCGTCCAAGTAATAAAGCTTACGCGAGTAAGGGTCGATCCCACGGAGATTGTTGGTATGAAGCAAGCTATGGTCACCTTGTAAATCTCAGTCAGGCAGATTCAAATTGTTATGGATGATATATGAATAAAGCATAAAGATAGAGATACCTATGTAATTCATTGGTGAGAATTTCAGATAAGCGAATGGAGATGCTTTGTCCCTTCCGTCTCTCTGCTTTCCTACTGTCTTCATCCAATTCTTCTTACTCCTTTCTATGGCAAGCTGTATGTTGGGCATCACCGTTGTCAGTGGCTACAATCCCGTCCTCTCAGTGAAAATGTTCAACGCACCCTGTCACGGCACAGCTAATCATCTGTCGGTTCTCAATCAGGTTGGAATAGAATCCGTTGATTCTTTTGCGTCTGTCACTAACGCCCAGCCTTCAGGAGTTTGAAGCTCGTCACAGTCATTCAATCATTGAATCCTACTCAGAATACCACAGACAAGGTTTATACCATCCGGATTCTCTTGAATGCCGCCATCAATTCTAGCTTATACCACGAAGATTTCGATTAAGGGATCCAAGAGATATCCACTCAATCTAAGGTAGAACGGAGGTGGTTGTCAAGCACACGTTCATAGGTGAGAATGATGATGAGTGTCACGGATCATCACATTCATCAAGTTGAGGAACAAGTGATATCTTAGAACAAGAATAAGCTGAATTGAATAGAAGAACAATAGTAATTGCATTAATACTCGAGGTACAGCAGAGCTCCACACCTTAATCTATGGTGTGTAGAAACTCCACCGTTGAAAATACATAAGAATAAGGTCTAGGCATGGCCGTGAGGCCAGCGCCCAAAATGTGATCAAAAGATTCAAAGATCTAAAGATGAAAATACAATAGCAAAAGGTCCTATTTGTAGAGAACTAGTAGCCTAGGGTTTACAGAAATGAGTAAATGACATAAAAATCCACTTCCGGGCCCACTTGGTGTGTGCTTGGGCTGAGCATTGAAGCTTTCATGTGTAGAGACTTTTCTTGGAGTTAAACGCCAGCTTTTGTGCCAGTTTGGGCGTTTAACTCCCATTCTTGTGCCAGTTCCGGCGTTTAACACCGGGCATTTTTGAGCTGATTTGGAACGCCGGTTTGGGCCATCAAATCTCGGGCAAAGTATAGACTATTATACATTGCTGGAAAGCCCAGGATGTCTACTTTCCAACGCCGTTAAGATCGCGCCAATTGGGCTTCTGTAGCTCCAGGAAATCTACTTCGAGTGCAGGGAGGTCAGAATCCAACAGCATCTACAGTCCTTTTCAGCCTCTGAATCAGATTTTTGCTCAGGTCCCTCAATTTCAGCCAGAAAATACCTGAAATCACAGAAAAATACACAAACTCATAGTAAAGTCCAGAAAAGTGAATTTTAACTAAAAACTAATAAAAATATAATAAAAACTAACTAAAACATACTAAAAATAATGCCAAAAAGCGTATAAATTATCCGCTCATCAGACTCCAACCATGTCTTAGCTCTGTCTCTTACAACAAAGGGAAAGAGCATAAGCTTATAAACTTCAGGATTAACTCCATTAGTCTTTACAGTATCATAGATTAGCAAGAACTCAGCTAAAAACTGATGTGGATCTTCCATTGGAAGTCCATGGAACTTGCAATTCTATTGCAGAAGAGAGACTAACTGAGGTTTAAGCTCAAAATTGTTAGCTCCAATGGCAGGTACAGAGATACTTCTGCCATATAAGTCAGAGGTAGGCATGGTCTAGTCACCAAGAACCTTTCTGGCATCACCTTCATGTTCGGCCATGTCCTCTATTTCTTGTTCAAAACCTTCTGAAAGGTCTCTTCTAGAATGTTGTGCTTTAGCTTGTTGTAAACGCCTCCTTAGAATTTTCTCAGGTTTAGGATCAAGAGTCAATAGTGGTTCTTTATCCTTATTCCTAGTCATAAACAAGAAAAGAAGGAAAGGAAGAAAGCTTTTTATGCCGCTTGGACCAAGAGCTTCCAGTGAGATGTGAAGAAAGTTCTATGATAGAAAAGTGAAGATGGAAGAAGAGAGAGGAGAAGAGTTCGAATAAATAGAAGTAAATAGAAGAAGAATTAGAAATAAAAGAGATAAATAATAATTAAAATATTTTTGTTTTTATTTATTAATTAATTAATTTTTCAAAAATTAAGGTTAATAGTTTAAAAAGAATTTCCAAACACATAGATCTAGCCGGCAAGTATACCGGGTCGCATCAAGTAGTAATAACTCACAAGAGTGAGGTCGATCCCACAGGGATTGATGGATCAAGCAACTTTAGTGGGTGATTAGTTTAGTCAAACTAACATTGAGTGAATTGTGAGAAAAGTGACCAACAGAATGTAAATTGTAATGAATTATAAATTGCAGAAAGTAAAGTCGGCAGAAAACTTAAAGAGCAAGGAATGTAAATTGGCAAAAATATTAAATGACAAGAAATATAAATTGCAGTGAATGTAAAGGGGGCTGGGTGCTAGAAAGTAAAGAAGGCAGTAGATCAAAGCTTAGAGCAATTGCAAGAAATTTAAACTTGCAGGAAGAGTAAATCAGATCATGAACAAAAATGTAAAATGTAGAACAATTGTAGAAGAGTTAAATTGCAAGAAATGTAAAATGGAAGCAATGAGAACAGAAAGCAATGGGAACCAAAGATCAAAATCAAGCTCAATGTAAATTGAATTGTAAACTTGCAGCAAAAGGAAATTGCAGAAGAGAAGATTCAGAAACTCAAACTTCATAAACCAAATTGATAATTGCAGAAAAAGTAAAAGTATTTCAAAGAGAATTCTCTATTCTACCCTACTCCTAATGCTCTAATAGAGCCAGCCTCCCTAGTGAAATGGAACTAATGCCTTTATATAGGCTTTTACAAAATGAAAACGAAATTGAAAACAAATTAAATTTCAAAATGAAAAATCCTAATCTAACTGATCCTTGTGCCTTTGAGTGATGTCAATTGGGCTTTGCTTGCTTTGGAGTGGAATTGGGTTGAAGATGGATCCGGATGGCCTTAGTCTTGAGAAGAAATCCGCTTGCAATTTGGACCTTGGGGTATTTACATTTGAGTCAACGTTTGAGGCAAACGTTGACTCAAACGTCTTCGTGTGTGGCATTATGCAGAAGGCCATTTGCTGTCATTCACGTTTGAGTTCACGTTTGAGGTCAAATGTGAGCTCAAACGTGGCTCCTCCCAGGTAAGTTTTTGGCCAACGTTTGACCTCACGTTTGAGGCAAACATTGGCTCAAACGTTGAGCCTCTAATGCAACAAACAGGGGTGCTCTTCCAAGGTATTTAGGCACCAACGTTTGACCTCACATTTGAGGCAAATGTTGGCGCAAACGTTGCCTTCCCTTGAGTGGTGTTCAAGCACCAGCGTTTGACCTCACGTTTGAGGCAAACGCTGGCGCAAACGTTGGCCCTCTCCTGAGTGATCTTCCTTGCTTGTGAATGCCCATGAATGCTAATGCTCATTCATTTATTCATTGGTCAATTAATAATTATGTATGCATTCATTAATTAATGCCAATGCATTACGTAGCATTCATTCTTCAATGATCAAATGCTTTATACATGCATTAAGTTTAATTAGCAAAGCCAATTAATGAACGTGATGCCATGATTCTTGAATGCATGCATACATTATATTATTACATTTAATTAGTAATGCCAATTACTTAACATAATATTCATTTAGTTTATTCATTTGGCATTATTAATTAAATGTTTCATGCAACATTTCATTCATTCAGCCATTTATACTTAAATGCATGCATAAGCATTAATGTATGTGTATGAGGCCAAGGTTTCATGGTCATGGGTCACGCTTTTAAAAGCGTGGCCTAAGACTTCAAAGTGTACCCAAAATTCCTCTTTTTTTTTCTTTTTAGCTTAATTTGTGCTATTTTGCTTCTTTTTCTTCTTATTTCCTACAAAATTTATAAAATCAAAAGATCAAGGAAATATACAATTTAAGCATAAAAGAATGCAATATTTAAGCACTAATTATCAATTACTTGTATGAAAAAGCATAGAAAAACATGACATGGTGACATGTCATCACAACACCAAACTTAAACCTTGCTTGTCCCCAAGCAAGAAAAGAACCATGCAATAAAGATTGACAAACCAAGGTGAGAAGAATAGCAACTCAATGTTCATGGTAAGCTAGTTTTCTAAGCAAGCTACAATCACAAAAGAAATGTAAATGATTGATGCTTCTATCTAGCTCGATTTATGAAATCTTTTTCTTATATTTCTTCCTTGAAGCAAGCTTTTAATTTTCTTATTAGCTTCTCCTTTTGGGTGCTTTGCCCCATGAGTTGATAACAAAGCTACGATTCTAAATGCTTTGTTTTCAAGTATTACCACTTGATACATAAGCACCACAAGCATTTGAATTAAAGGACTTCATTAAGCTCATTTCATTTTTCTTTCTTTTCTTTGACTCTCTAATCATTGATGCTCAGAACCTTGAGCTTTGAGGGAGTGCTTTTGCACTTGAGCCTAGCCTTGACTTCTAAGTGTTTTGTTTTCAAGCATTTGGCTTGATACATAAACACCACAAGTACTTAACAAATAAATTGCCATTGGTACTCAGAGCCTTCAGCTTTCCCATTCTTTCCCTTTTTCTTTTCTTGCTTTAATTGTATTTGCTTCTTCAAGGTTTTCATGATTTCAAAAGATTTCACAAAATGTCCTAGATAAAAACTTCAATTAAATAAAATCCAATGCAATTGAGCAACAATTAATCATACTAGCTTTCCAATACTTGTATGCACATGCTAAGTTCTTCTTTAATGCCTTGTTTGTTTATGATCATGATGCTTTTTTGCTTTTGAATTCACAAAACTCAAGTTGGTAGTCATGATGTCACAACAACATGTTTCAAATCAAATTCAAGCTATGCTTAGTCATACCACACATGCATAAAGAGAATATAAAGACAATCATGCAATTTAAAGGGTTAGAAATAAATGAGAGGAAAAGGAACTTTACAACCTTGCAATTCATCTTCTCTATTGTTGTCATTTTCCTCCCATTCTTCTCCTTCCCATAGCAACTCAGAATGCTTGCTCATCCTCAAGCAACAATTAGAACAATGGCTATGGGCTAAGATGGATCATGAATGTCTTACACAATGATATGTTAGTAGCACATGTGTTTTAAGCAAGCAAAATTAAAGATAACAATCAAGGCATAAGAGACAGAGACATTTTGATTGCATAGATAAGAAGGTGTGCACAATACATTGCATAGAAGATAAGTGGCACACCAAACTTAGTGTGACACTTTCACTTGGAACTGATGCAAGTATCTAGTAGATATGGGAACCAAATTTTTGTTGCATAGCAGCACCAAACTTAGAATGCAATCATATGTCAATTTATTTGAATACTAAGCAAATGAAACTGTTATATGTTAAGTACAATCACCAAGCCAAGAATCTGTCATGAATAAAGCTCTCTTGGTAATGTATTAACAAACACAGTAAATAAGCAAACTAAAATGAGAGCATTTAAAAATAGAAAAATGACTAAAGAAAGTAGAATGAAAAAGTGTCAAATTAAAAGAAAAAAATTAAAACTGCAGAGGCATTATGATTATGCAGACAAGTAGTGTTGCTTGAATGAATTGCATAGAAAATAAGTGGCACACCAAACTTAGAATCTTGGTGTGTCACTTTCATTTTTGATTTGATGCAATCATCCAAAAATATTGAAAATAGTTGCAAGGCAACACCAAACTTAGAATGTAATCATATGCCAATTTATTGAAATTTAAACAAAGCATGGAGGAAAAATGTACCTACTGTCTACCTGTTCTTCACTTTCTTCCTCTTCTTCCAGTTTGTTAAGAGGAATGACCTCAAAGGGGGAGAAGATTCAGCTAGTGTCCCTTGTCTTGGCCTCTTCTCAGCAAGCTTCCTTTTGAATTTGGCTTGATTGAGCTTGCTTGCTGGACCAGGGACATGATTGGTGCTCTTGTTAGTTGCCTTCACTTCTTTGGATTCATGAATTGGTTTCTGTGTGATTTTTGGAGTTTGATCTTCATCCAGAGCCTTTTGAATTGGTGGTTCAATGAGCTTGTCCTTCATGTGCCTCTCTGTTTCCCTTGAGTTTGGACGTTCTTGATTGTCCTCCTCACTAGCTTGTTCTTCCACTTCCTCTTTTACACTCAACATTTGCTTTAATAGCTCTTTCATGGAGGAGGTTTGTTGATCTTCCCAAGCTTTCTTCATCTCCTCTTCATACCTTTCAATCATGGATTCAAGTGTTGAGACGTTTTGGTCCAGGGAAGTTTGTGAGAGTTGTGAGTTGCCATGTACTCTTATCATCTCAAGTGCAGTTTCAGGTTCAAATACCTCCACCACCTCATTCTTCATTGAAGGTTTGCTTGATATATGGGCCTCTTCACCTTCCTTCTTTAGCACTTTCCTTGCTTGCTCCAAATCTCCATTTATCTTATTGTAGAGGGCTTCTTGCCTTTTCCAGGATTGTTCTTCTCTTTCAAAAAATCCTCTAGAATATTGAAGGAGATCCTCTGAAGGTTGGGAGTGATTTTGTGGACATGGACGTATTTTGTCTTGAGGGGTATGGAGTGAATTTTGTGAGTTATGGAATGGACTTTGTGGTTGATGAGATGAGTTGTATGAATATTGGAGGGAGTTTTGTATTGAGGCATAATCAAGTGATGAAGAACTTTCAAATGCAGAAATGGAAGGTGAGGTTAGACAATCTCTCATGTGACTTGACTGCTCAGAATTTGTAGTTTCTTGGTAATACTCCTAGCCATCATTAGACTAATGACTTGAATCATTTTGTGGTGGTGAGAAATATTCCATCTGATTTTCTTGCTCATCTTGTGATTCTGAAGCATTTCTCCATGGATTGGAGTGCTCAGAATCTATTAATTCTTGGTGATACTCCCAACCACCATTAGAGATTTGTGATGGTGGGTGATATCTCAGAAAATTTGTTTGATCACAAGATGAGTTGAACTCCGTTTAAATTTTGTAAAACACAACACCAATGAAAATTGAAATTACTCATATCAGAGATGAGAATTTCTTAGTGAGGCAAAAACTCAAACACCTTGGTTTCAACTTAGAACAGAGAACAAAAACAAAAAAAATGCTTGATCTAGACTTCTCACCCACTTAATCATTGTTGATCTAAATCAATCCCCGGCAACGGTGCCAAAAAATTGATGGTGTTTTTGTGGAAAAACGAATTTCCAAACACATAGATCTAACCGGCAAGTATACCGGGTCGCATCAAGTAGTAATAACTCACAAGAGTGAGGTCGATCCCACAGGGATTGATGGATCAAGCAACTTTAGTGGGTGATTATTTTAGTCAAGCTAACATTGAGTGAATTGTGTGAAAAGTGACCAACAGAATGTGAATTGCAATGAATTATAAATTGCAGAAAGTAAAGTCGGCAGAAAACTTAAAGAGCAAGGAATGTAAATTGGCAAAAATCTTAAATGACAAGAAATGTAAATTGCAGTGAATGTAAAGGGGGCTGGGTGCTAGAAAGTAAAGAAGGCAGTAGATCAAAGCTTAGAGCAATTGCAAGAAATTTAAACTTGCAGGAAGAGTAAATCAGATCATGAACAAAAATGTAAAATGTAGAACAATTGTAGAAGAGTTAAATTGCAAGAAATGTAAAATGGAAGCAATGAGAACAGAAAGCAATGGGAACCAAAGATCAAAATCAAGCTCAATGTAAATTGAATTGTAAACTTGCAGCAAAAGGAAATTGCAGAAGAGAAGATTCAGAAACTCAAACTTCATAAACCAAATTGATAATTACAGAAAAAGTAAAAGTGTTTCAAAGAGAATTCTCTATTCTACCCTACTCCTAATGCTCTAACAGAGCCAGCCTCCCTAGTGAAATGGAACTAATGCCTTTATATAGGCTTTTACAAAATGAAAACGAAATTGAAAACAAATTAAATTTCAAAATGAAAAATGCTAATCTAACTGATCCTTGTGCCTTTGAGTGATGTCAATTGGGCTTTGCTTGCTTTGGAGTGGAATTGGGTTGAAGATGGATCCGGATGGCCTTAGTCTTGAGAAGAAATCCGCTTGCAATTTGGACCTTGGGGTATTTACGTTTGAGTCAACGTTTGAGGCAAACGTTAACTCAAACGTCTTCGTGTGTGGCATTATGCAGAAGGCCATTTGCTGTCATTCACGTTTGAGTTCACGTTTGAGGTCAAATGTGAGCTCAAACGTGGCTCCTCCCAGGTAAGTTTTTGGCCAACGTTTGACCTCACGTTTGAGGCAAACGTTGGCACAAACGTTGCCTTCCCTTGAGTGGTGTTCAAGCACCAGCGTTTGACCTCACGTTTGAGGCAAACGCTGGCGCAAACGTTGGCCCTCCCCTGAGTGATCTTCCTTGCTTGTGAATGCCCATGAATGCTAATGCTCATTCATTTATTCATTGGTCAATTAATAATCATGTATGCATTCATTAATTAATGCCAATGCATTACGTAGCATTCATTCTTCAATGATCAAATGCTTTATACATGCATTAAGTTTAATTAGCAAAGCCAATTAATGAACGTAATGCCATGATTCTTGAATGCATGCATACATTATATTATTACATTTAATTAGTAATGCCAATTACTTAACATAGTATTCATTTAGTTTATTCATTTGGCATTATTAATTAAATGTTTCATGCAACATTTCATTCATTCGGCCATTTATACTTAAATGCATGCATAAGCATTAATGTATGTGTATGAGGACAAGGTTTCATGGTCATGGGTCACGCTTTTAAAAGCGTGGCCTAAAACTTCAAAGTGTGCCAAAAATTCCTCTTTTTTTCTTTTTAGCTTAATTTGTACTATTTTGCTTCTTTTTTTCTTATTTCCTACAAAATTTATAAAATCAAAAGATCAAGGAAATATACAATTTAAGCATAAAAGAATGCAATAGTTAAGCACTAATTATCAATTACTTGTATGAAAAAGCATAGAAAAACATGACATGGTGACATGTCATCATAATGCCCAAAGTTTTCAAAATTTTGAAGAAAAAACACCAAGGAACACCAAACTTAAAAATTTTAAGATCAAAACACAAAGAAGACATAAGAACACTTTGAAGATTAACAAGAACGCAAAGAACAAGACTCAAGAAATTTAAAGAACACAAGAACATGTAAAGAACACCAAACTTAAAATTTTTTAGAAAACCAAACATAAATTTTCGAAAATTAAAAGAAAAATAACAAGAAGACACCAAACTTAAAAGATTTGACACATGATTTAACCAAATAAACTATTTTTGAAAATTTTTTTGAAAGAAAGACTCAAAATTTCGAAAATTTACCTAGAACATAAACAAAAAACTCAAATCAAGAACAAAGATAAAGAAAGCTAAGGATGCTTGAAAATAAACTATATGAAAAAGGTTTTTGAAAAAGTTTTAAAATTTTTGAAAAAGAAAACAAAGAACAGGTATGACTCAAACCAAGAACAAAGATTAAACAAAGAAAGTAAAAATATTTTTGAAAAAGTTTTTGATTTTTTTGAAAATAGAGAAGAAGAAAATAAAAATAAAAGATTCAACAAAATAAAATAAAATACCTAATCTAGGGAGCAAGACAATTCGTCAGTTTGTCCAAACTCAACAATCCCCGGCAATGGCGCCAAAAACTTGGTGCACGAATCCCCACACTCTATACAACTGCACCAACAAGTGCACTGGGTCATCCAAATAATACTTGAGCGAGTCAAGGTCGATCCCACGAGGATTGTGATTTGAAGCAAGCTATGGTTATCTTGCAAGTCTGAGTCAGGCGAATCAGAATTCAATTGGATTGATAAAAGGGCAAACTATTCATAATTTGTATTTGTGAGATTCAGTAATAGGAATATAGTTGAGGATTGGAGTTGCTTTGCCTTTCTGGATTAACTCTCGTATTACTGTCTTCTTTGCTTCTGAGCGATTTCTTCAATGGCAGGCTATATGTGATCAATGCCATGGGCCATGGTCATTGATCTCCTCTGCTACAGATTGAACGCCATTGGCCGTGGTCATCCAATCTGACGAAGGGTGAAGCTCTAGCAGTTCATTCTCTTGACGATCCTACTTAAAATGCCACAGACAAGGTCGAATCTTCTGGATCAGAGAATGCTGCTTCTTTGGATTCTAGCCTATACCACAGAGACCCTAATCTCCCCAAAAATTGGCTAAACTGGTGTCTCGAGAAGTCCCCAATGAAATCGTGGATTAGCTGTATGAGAGATGTATAAACATAGCTGTTGGCTCGTGCTTTTCAGTCACGTATTCACACGAACCCAAGTAGACGCGTGTGTTTGTCAAGCACGTTTGTCTTAGTATGATGAACAGAGTTGATTGTCACTGATCATCCTATTCACCATGTTGAAGAGCGAATATACATCTTAGAATTAAATCAAATACGGATCGAAGAAGAAACAGTAATACTTTTATTAATTCCTAGGACTCAGCAGGGCTCCTCCCCTCAACCTAGGAGGTTTAGAAACTCATGATGAAAGAAAATACAAAGTGAAACTCGAAAATAATGTGTAAAGTTTGCGTTCTATTCGAATGATTATGTAAAATATACTTTAAATACTAAACAGATGACTAGTAAGGTTAAAACAGTCTATTTAGTGCTAAAATCCACTTCTAGGGCTCACTTGGTGAGTGTTTGGGCTGAGCTTTGATAAGATCCACATGCTAGGGGACCTCTAAGGCATTAAACGCTGGCTAGGAGGCCCTCTTTGGGCGTTTGGATGTTGGTCTCTGCTCTTTGGGCGCTGGACGCCTGGAAGGGGATAGGAGGTTGATGTTAGACGTCGGTTTTGAGCCTTCTAATTTGAAATAAAGTATAGACTATTATACATTGCTGGAAATATCTGGAAGTCATCTTTCTATAGCCATTAAGAACACTCCATTTGGACTTCTGTAGCTCCAGAAAAGCTCTTTCGAGTGAAAGGAGGTAAGATCCGGACAACATCTGCAGTGCTTTCTCTGAATCTGAATCAGACTTTTGCTCCAGCTTCTCAATTTCAACCAGAAATTACCTGAAATTGTACAAAAATACACAAACTCAAAGTGAATCCAAAAATGTGAATTTAACACTAAAACCTATAAAAACCTAATAAAAACTTAACAAAACATATTAAAAACTATATGAAAATGATGCGAAAAATCGTATAAAATATCCGCTTATCAACGTTCTCCTCTCCATCTTCAAAGTTATATGGTTATGGCCAGTGTGAGCTCAAAGCCTCAACCTTCTCTATTGTTGCCTCTCCCTAGCCTCCATCTCGTCGCTGCACCGCTCGCTAACCTCTCTACGTCATTGCATCGTCTCATTTCTCGCCCTCAATATTGATGCTGTCACTGCTGCCATTCTGGATGCAACAACTTCAACCAGTTGACCCAAATGCTTCTAAAAAAATATTAATAACTGTGTCCCTTTGCCAGATAAAATGGAAACAATCAATAAAACAAGTCCAGTAATACATATGTTATTAACCTAGAAAAGGACTTCCATCTTGTGTGAAAGAGAAGTTTTTTCCAACAATTCAGAGAATGTGTAATAAATTACTACTCAACATCCAAACTTATTTTTTAATAAGTCGACTTCAAATACAAAATAAGACTACTAACTAACATCTCCTCCAATAATTAGAAGATACACAATTTAGAATCCGAACTAGCAAGAGTAAAATTAACTGCATTAGTTCCAGATAGTGATTTTTTTGGCATATGATAGCAACATCAACCCTGGAAAAACTACATTTCCAACTAAGAAGATCAAAATTTTACTTTAGTAGAGAGAATTACAATCTAAAACTAAATACACCCATACTATAAGGATTGTATGGAGCTTCTCTCTCAACCCCTCCATTTTAAACTTAAAAATCAAGAATAGTCATGTCATGTTAGGATAATGAATAAATAAAATAAATAAACAAATTGCTAATCCAACACAAGGTTTCTGATACACTCAAGACAAATTAAAACCTCAACCTACTACAAATATAATTAACTTTCTTGTACCAATACACTTTACTTATTTGTGGCTGATGGCTAAGAATCAATTATGTGTTAACTCAAATCACTATGTTTTCATATCTATAAAACTTGTAATCAAATAAAAAAGTTCACTTCACTATTAATTTATAAGTAAATTAAAAAAATCCAAATGTTCACCTAAAAACATTCACAACCATTAAATATTGATTATTGAAAAGGTAACAATACCCTATATAAACAAGGGTACCAAAGAAAATCTTGAAAATAAATGTCATATATAATAATTATTATCATATCCATAGCAATCAAATACGGTTAAACAATTGAAATTAAATAAAATATCATTAACAGGTACCTGTGGTCTAGATAATGTACATGAATTCAATAGACTGTGAAGGATCTCATGAAACTGGCAATGCATGTTGTCCCTTAAATTTGTTATCATTTCTTTGACCGGTATAGGATAATATGTCTAATAAATGCCTTATGTGTAATTTTATATATTTATGTCATAAGAAAAATGTGACCTCATTCACATACAAAGCATACCAGAAGTCCAAGAAATGTTCTTCCTTCCTGCCAAACAACATAGGATCGCAAAAGATTAAGAACTTGATTCAAGAAGAGAATCAGGATATCTATTCTGCAACCATCATAATAAGTTCACATTAGAAATTAAACATAGAAAATGCATGAACACCCAAAACTGAATCATCAACAGATCAAGGTGACAAAGGAGAATCAATACCCAATTAGCACCAACTTCTTATCTTGACTTTGCAAAACCTGGGTGATGACATCAAAAATGCCTTCATTCATTAAAACCCTAAAAACATACATAAAAATTAAAAGCTGAGAACCAACAAGGGTCATAAAACCTGCAAACCTAGATAGAATAAATCAAATAAAAAATGATAAAGAGTTAAGCATTAGTGCTACAAGTTAGAAAAGTATTATAAACGATTATAATACCATACTATAGTTGCACATTATTACAATGTGAAAGATTACATAATATCAGTGATATAATCTTGGTCGAAAAGCTAACTAGTTCCATGATCACAATATCACATGTAATTACCTAAAGAGCCGAAGCTGCTGGATCATCTGTAAGATCTTGCTTAAGGTACAAAACTTGTGCAGGAAATATACCTATTCATCCCATAAATGATGCATATCAAGTTTAAAATAAGAATCAACACCAACAAAGACAACAATTATTAAGCAATACAGCTTTAAAATTTAGGAGCTATAATACAAGTTAGGATAATATCCTCACTAATGTAGCATATCAATATATGATAAAATTCAAATATTCATTTAGAAAGAGAAACATCAGCCTGATGCTAATATCAATATATTACAAGAAGTAAAACATAAACCCTATAGTCAACAGTAAATGCATTTCAATCCTAAACAACATTATCACTAACATAAAATCAAAAAGTTGAAACAGGGATCAATCAAATAATCCTATGTAACTACTAAAGAAAAATAAAATAACAAGATTTACTACAAACAGAGCATCTTCTATGGCTAGAGAGATCCCTTTTGTTTATATCTATTAGAGAAATCCTTTTTTAAAAACACTCTCACAAATGACGACGAAAAAGCCAACTGTGGAGACCAGCCGAGTTTTGAAGAAAGACGTTGTAGCAACGTCACTCAGAGCAGTGCTAGTGAAGATAGGTTTTGAAGGAAGATGTTTGTGTTTCTATTTTGGAAGGGAGAGAAAACGTTGAGTTATGCTTCTGCCCATGAAAATGACGTCATTTGGCCCAAATTAGGTGCCAAACTAACACTGTGTCGTTTTGGGCTTGCCAACATGTCAAAAGAGAGTCCACCTCAGCTTTTCGGGGAAGCTTAGTTGACCAAAAATGCTTAAAGGATGATTCTGAGTCCCAGAGTGTAACTTCAGGGATACATATAAGTAACTATTAATTTCAGGGACTAGTATGAGGCTCGAGTGTAATTTGAGGGACCACTTTGAGTCTTAACTCGGCAATTCACATGCACTTGGTATTCACAAATGTTAAGCATAAAAAATTTAATACCAAACAACAAAGTATATCCTCAATAAAGAAATTCAACAATGAATGTTAACAACAATGATGCTAAAATAGCATCAAGTCAGTAATCAGCAGCAATATCTTATCAGAATCAGCAAATCAAACTAACTAAATAACTAATTGAGATGGTGGTAGATGGTGAATGATGGTGATAGATGATGGTGGATGCTGGTTGAATGAAAAAGAGAAGAGAAAACAAGAGAGAAGAAGAGAAAAAGAGAAAAGAAATGGTGCGTACGTCGAATTTGGGATATGGAGATTAAGGCCACGTACGCAAGCAATTGGTATGCGGGTGGTAGCTACTGTTTGGCCTGGTCGCGTATGCGGCAAGTGGCTACGCACGCGAGATGGTCCAATTTTGGGGTCATGTGTACGCACCATTGAGCATGCGTATGCATAGTTGGTTTTTTTTTTCATAAAAAAACTTAAAGTTAACCACAACTTCTCAACTAGATTCAACTATGCAGTTCAAAATCAAAATCAAAATCCATCATCCGAAATAAAAGTCTAAAAACTATGCAATTCAACTATGTAACTATGCACATTCTAAAATAAATCAAAATCCAAAAATTTAGTCAACTATTCAACCATTCCATTCAAGCTACAATCTATCAAATCAATCTAACAATTAAGAGACATATTTACAAGAATGAAATAAAGAAGAAAAATTAGAAGGTTTTACCATGGTGGGGTGTCTCCCACCTAGCATTTTTATTTATTGTCCTTAAGTTAGACATTTTGGAGAGCTCTAATCAAGGAGGCTTGTGCTTAAATTCATCATTGAACTTCCACCAATGCTTAGTCTTCAAGTGATTGTTAGAATTTTCAACCAAATGCACCAAACTTTGTTGAAGTTCCACACAAGTCAAGAGCTCCCAAAATTGATCCTCATCTTTTAATCCGGGATCCCAAATCTTGTTTTCACACCTGTATTCATGTTGACTCTTGTGATTTCACTCAGGTGACAAGCAAGTAGAATTCTCATAAAACCATCCAAACATCCTCCTATACCTAAGCAATTGAGTTTTACACCAATCCACATGTCAATCTTGATGATCTAACCAAAATGAACCTAGAATTATATTTCCAACAACTATACAACTATCTCTTATTCTTCAATCCACAAAGAGTCCGAAGTTGACAATCTGTTTCAAGCAAACCATATTCAAGAGGGATAATAAAACTTAAGGATATGAGTTTTACCCACTCAAATGATGGTTGCTTAGCGAGAAAGGCTCCAACCGGCTTTGGCAATGTGATCACAACTCTTTTTTTCTCTTCTTAAATTACCTCCACCTCTTGGCAATTTTCTTCCAATTCAATCTCTTCCTCACCAAATTCTTCTAGCTCTTCCCTATCGCTCAAGTCATAAGTCAGAGGTTGAGTGAAGTCTACATCAACATTCAATTCAAATTCCATGGAGGGAAGATTCAACCAACTCAAGGAGATCAAATGTTGATGCAGAATCATCATCATTAAGAAAACTTATTACTTGCTCCATTTCTTCCAATTCTTCATTCATAATATGCCTTGGAGATTATACACTATGCTCCTCAACATCACTTCTAAGGTCAACGGAAGAAGGCTCTACAACTCTAGATTCCTCTTTGCATTCAACATCTCCTAAGTCTTCAACCACTTCTTCCTCTTCAATAATTATGGCTTCCTTCTTGTTCTAATACAGAATTTCACTCCTCATCCTCCACTAAAGTTTCCAAACTCTCTTTCATACTACGCTCTCCACTTGATTCTCCACATTTGGCAATGAAAGTGCTTTAAGTGCATAAGCGTTGAGAGTAAATTGGTCACTACCTCAGTCAAGGTAGCCATGAATTGGTCTTGTCTTCTTTAAGCTTTAAGTCGCTCTTGAAGAAATGACATGAGAGTGCTAGCCATGAGTTCTTGAGGTGAAGAAGAGGGTTCATTTTTTGGGAGAAAGGGTTCATAATTAGAAGGTGGTTCATATTGGTGGGAATATTGAGGTGGTGTATACAAAATTTGTGGTTCTTAAGAGTATTAATGTTGGAATAGGGGTGGTTTTAAGGATTTTTGTTCAAAGTGGTCACAAGGATGTGGTATAGGAGGTTGGTGGTATGGTGGATATGGTTAGGGTCATATGGAGGTGTTTAGTTGTATGGAGCTTGTGAATAAGGCTAAAAGCTATGTTGAGGAGGGGGTTCATAAGCATATGGTGGTTGTGGTTGATAATCACAAAGAGGTCCACCATATCCATTAGATTGGTATGCATCATTATTTGGATAATTCTTATAGTATACCAGAGGAAGTTATTGCCATGAAGATTGTTCATATGCTTGAGGCTCCTCCCACCTTTAATTTTTCCATCCTTGATGTATTTTTTCATTGAAATTTTCATTTTCTATAACATAGCCAAACCAAACTCATAGCCAAAAGGGTGAGAATTCATAGTAACAAGAGAAAATAAAGACAAAAACTAATAAAAAACAAAGAAAAGCAAAGTCCTACAATTAGCAAGAACTACCAAAGAAACTAAAGCAACTATTCACAATATTAGCATATAAACAATAACCAATAACAGGCGTACATTTGCAATTTCCCGACAACGGCACCAAAAACTTGACGTAGGAAAATTGTTAGTTTAGAATTTTCACAAAATAATTCGGTTGAAGTATAGATCCAAACCAACAATTATCCCTCAATCAAAGTTTAATTTTGTTTGTCACAATGCAAACCAATAAAAATCGAGAATATTTAAACCTCGGGTAGTCTCTCAAAGAATTGTAGGGAAGTGTGTATATTGTTGGTTATGAAGTATTTTGAGGTTTTGGAATGATGAACGGGAAATTAAAAGTGCAAGAAAATAAAGACCAAACAAATAAGTAAAATGCTAAAAGGCACTCATGGCAAGGATCAAAAGTCAAGGCTTCCTATCTAGATCATTGACCATAACATGGTAATTACAAAAGGGTTAATTCCACTTAGTTTTCCTATAACATCGGAGGGTTTAGTCAAGTGGACATAATTGGTTCTAAAACCAACTAACAACCCTAAATTACTAATCACACTAGACATCAACGACATTAAGGCACCTAAGTCCTCAATCTCAAGTCAAGAGTGCTAAAATATATTCTAAAACCCAACCAAGCATTTTATCAATCACTTGGAAGGCATAAAAATAAAGCATGGTAAAAGTGCAATAATAATAAAATTTAAAACTACCAAACGCAAGATAACAATAATAGCAATTAAAGAAAGCAACAATGATCATGAAAACATAAATTGCATTAAAGAGAATCAAATTAACAATAGTTCATAAAACTAGAAGTAACAAAATAGAGAAATTAGCAAGAGAACTAAGAGAATTAAGGTAATTCAACAAGGAAAAGTATATGAAACTAGATCAAACAAGAATTAAAACCTAAATCTAAGAGGAATTTAACCTAATTCTACCCTAATTCTAGAGAGAAGAGAGAGCTTCTCTCTCTAGAATATAACCTAAAGTATGTTTCTATTCTAAACCTAATTGCTCTCCCGTTGATTCTTCTTGAATTTGTCCTCAAATACTTCAGAAATGAGTTAGAATTGGGCTTGAGAAGGTCCAAAAATTGCAAGCCACGTTTTCTTTAAGTGAGTCACGTGATTCGTGTCATGCGTATGTGCAAGGTCACGCGTACGTACAACATGGTGAAATCTCAGGTCATGCGTACGCGTAGGGCATGCGTACGCGCAGCTGGGCAGAATTCCAAAATATCATTTCTTCATAAATTCTCCATTTTTACATACTTTTTCTTTATTTTTTCAATCCAATCTTTATCTTCTAAACTTGAAATCACTTAACAAACACATCAAGGTATCGAATGGAATTAAAGTGAATTAAATTTGGCAAATTAAGGGCCTAAAAAGCATGTTTTTACTCTTAAGCACAATTTAGGGAGAATTTACAAAACCATTCTATTTTAGTGAATAAAAGTAGGAAAAGTTGATCAAATTCACCAAATTCGATACAAGATAAACCATAAAATTGTGGTTTATCAGTGATTTTATAACCTCTTAGTTTATGTTGATGACATGTTGATTGTTGGTCATGACACTAAGAAGATTGAAAGTCTTAAGAAAGACTTGAAGAAATCTTTTGCTATGAAGGATTTGGGTCCTACAAAGAAAATTCTTGGCATGAGTATCACTTGTAACAAAAAGAATGAAAAACTATGGTTGTCATAGCAAAAGTATATTGAGTCTGGTTTTAGAGAGGTTTATCATGGGTAATTCCAAACATGTTAGTACTCCACTTGCTAGTCATTTCAAGTTGAGTTCGCAGCAATATCCTACAAGTGAGAAAGAAAAAGCATAAATGAAGAAGATTCCAAATGCATCTACGATTGGTAGTTTGATGTATGCTATGATTTACACCAGGTCAGGTATTGCTTATGCTGTTGGAGTTGTTAGTCGGTTTCTCTCTAATCTTGGTAAGGAACACTTGCAAGAAGTAAAAAATTCTTGTAGATGTAAAAATTTCTACAAGAGTTAGGCATTATACGAGAAAAGTTTATGTTTTTTGTGACAGTCAAAGTGTTATTCATCTCAGCAAGAATTTGACGTTTCATTCTTGATCAAAATACGTAGAGGTGAGGTATCATTGGATACGTCAAGCACTTGAGATGAAGTCATATACACTTGAAAAGATCCATACTGATGATAATGGTTCAGATATGATGACTAAGAGTTTACCTGTAATGATGTTTGATTCTTGCAAAGAGAAGGTGGGTTTGGTAGAGCATCCTATCCCCACTTGAGTCGGTGAGGGGAGATATGTTGGTGGGTTCCCAACTCAAGTGGGACCCACGACTCAAAACAAAATAAAAAATAATAAAAAGAAAGAAAGTGGCTTTAAGCCAGAGAGAGAGAGAGAGAGAGAGAGAGAGAGAGAGAGAGAGAGAGAGAGAGAGAGAGAGAGAGAGAGTGAGAGTCATTTTTGAAAGAAAGAAAAGAAAAGGATAAAAATGGTTGTGCCATTTTGATCTCATTGACCTGGTAAACTTGCTCCAATTTTTATGAAATTTTAGTATGTTGTTTCTGGTGTAGAGATGAACATTAGGATATAACTTGCTACTTGTATTGCCTTCTCTTTTGTTTGATTTGAGATACCCACTTTTGTAGAGAGTTTATGTTGATTCCATAAGTTTTGATGATGTATTTTGTTGATTATTGAGATGCCTTAGTGCTACTTGGAAGACTGATTGTATACTCATTATTTTGATAGTAAAAAGTTTTACTGAACTAAGTCTCGTGAATTTTTTTGTCTCTCTTTTGGGAATTTTTCCACGACGAAAATTCGGGTATTTGATTATTTAATTTCTTTCATTATATTTGTTATTTAAAATATCTTTGGAGTTTTCTATTTAACTATGCAGATTATGAAAAAGTTATTTTTGATACTTCTACTGTTAAACAGATTCTTGTCTAAACCTTAATATTTTCTTAACAATATATTCTAACATATTAAAGAAGCACCAATATGATGTATCTATTAGTTCACTTTTAATCTTTGTCTATTATATATATATAAAAAAGAATTATGTTATGTGTACACTAAAATCAGTCATCAAAGTTAGCTACTAGTATAAAATACGTGTTGAAATACAAATATGCATTGAAAATAAATTAAACCGCACATGTATTTATACACAAATACATTAATGGCTGATTTTAATAACTGATTTTGGTGTACAAATAACATTTTTCTATATAAAATTATAAATGTAAAATTAGTAAAATAGTAAATACTTAGCACTACATATACAATTAAGATTGAGTTCAAGTCTTAAAAATTTTTGTATTTTTTTTAATATACAGATAAAAGATATTAAATATAAAAATGTGTGCACTAAACTCTCTTCCGTTCTAATTATATATAATAAGAAAAACTACTAAAAGTACCTATAAAATTTACGAACGCTCATAAAAGTACCCATAAATTAAGAAAATTAATGCTGTACCCATAAAAAATGGGTTTTGTATGACAAAAGTATTTAAATCCTAATTTTTTTGTTGATTTTTCAATAAAATTTCTAAACTACCCCCACCCTCAATCTCATCTCACTTTTTCAACCTTCTATAACCCAACCCACCTTTAAAACCCTTGCCATGGAGTCGAAAATTACTCCTATGATAGACCAGGCCAAAATCAATGATGATGATGGTGGACCCTCGACCAGTTCCTGGCAGAGAAATCTAGTATGGTGAACTCTTTCCCATTTTTTTCACTACCTTCACATAAAGAAAGCCACAAATTAAGGAAAAAAAGAGGAGAAAACAACTAAAATGATTAAAAATTGTTCTTTTATGGTCCTTTCTCTGATTCTTCATCAGTATTGGTTGATCCTGTTGTTAATCTTAGCGCTGCAATTATCTATCGTGTTAATATCCATATCTCCCACCATAAAGGTTCATTTCATCTGTCTCTGAAAGCGCAACATGACCATTCGATTCAGTGTCGGCATCGCAGCCGCCACCAGAAAAGCTCCGTCACCTGCCGCACGTCTTCAGTCGCATCCTGGAGCTCTTGTTCTGTCCGACGTTGATGCTGCTATCGAGGAGGCCTCCGTTGTCACTGAGACCAAAGAGGAGGATGAAGAGATTGGAGGTGGCAGAGACAGCGGAGACACCGACAACGCTGAGGTGGAGGAGAGTGTCAACGAGGGAAGCTTGCGTGAGAGGGTGGGTGATGCTCTGCGGAGAACTAGAGGTCTTCGAGATGGCTGAGAAAGAGCATGGAGACGATGGAGCGGGATTAGAAAATAAAGACTGTAAATGCGATGGGAAAGATCATGAGAATGATGGATTTGAGTGCAGTGAAAAAAGAGGAATTTGAGTGTGATGAGAAAGGCTAAGAAAAGGCCGGTAGAGCTATGAGTAGAAAATGAGGGATTTATAGCAGTGGAGTTGAGATTAAGGGTGAGAGTAGTTGAAAATTTCATTAAAAAAATTAACAAAAAATTAGGATTTAGATATTTTTATCGTATGGAATCCATTTTTTATAAATACAACGTTAATTTTTTTAATTTATGAAAATTTTTATTAGCGTTTGTAAATTTCATAAATATTTTTGATATGAGGGTTGAGTTATCTCTACGAAGCGCACTAAAAATTTCATACAAAATGAAGGGTACTGGTTGCATTGTTAATAAATAATAGACAATTTCGTCTTTTTGAGTGGATAGATCTTTTCATCTTAGAGTAGATGAAATTGGCACGAAATATAATGGTTGGGTAAGCTGATTATCCTAATTATTCCATATTCGAACGTAACGGCGGCACAAGTTAATTAACACTTCATCACATTCTGTTTTTGGAGTTTGGTTACTTATATAGGTAAGTAACTACTAGCTACTAGTGACACACACACACACAAGGTACGTGACTAACTGACTACTAGTTAATTCCTTCGAGTATATATATATATATATATATATATATATATATATATATAACGAAGCATAGAGTACAGAATACACGTTAAATAAACTAAAGAAAATGTATACCTCTTTTTTCTTCAAGAGTTAAATATCATATATTTTATTCTATTTAATTCAAATAATTTTTAATAATTATTTTTATATATAAATTAGTGATAATTATTTTATTATTTCAAAAAAAAGAAATATTAATATAAAATATATACTTATTATTATTGTAATAGTTTTTATTTATTTTTAATATTTTAACTTGTTACAAAAATATTTAATTCAAAATTTTTTATATATTATATTTCATGGTTAATAAAAAATATTAAAAATAATTAAAATTTATTACATTAATAGTAATATATTTTATATTATTGTCAATATTATTATAGTGGTAAAAATAATAATATAAAACTCATTTATTATTATAATATATTTTATTTATTTTTAATTTTTTTATCATTAATCATGAAATATAAAAAAAATTTTAGATTAAATATTTCTATAAAAATTAAAATATTTTATATTATGTAATAGTAATAATAATAATAATATATTTATTGTTAAAGTAATAAGTTCTATTTATTATTAATATTTTATTATTAATCATGAAATATATAAAAAAATTTAAATTAAATATATTGTAACAAATTAAAATATTAAAAATAAATTAAATTTATTATATTAATAATATATATATATATATATATATATATATATCCTTATTACTAATATATGATTATAATAATAATTATTAAAGAGTATTTTAGTTAAATGGACTAAAGTGTATATTATTTAATTATTATAAAGAAGAAAAATATACATTTTAAAATAAAAGGGTTAAAAAAAATTAGAGAGTCAGTAGTTTTTAGTAATTTTGATCATTATTTAGCCAGCACAAATATTAAATTATCTTCAACAAATAAATTTTATTAATTCATGTGTATAAATTTTAAAAAATATGGATACAAATTATATTGACTCATTTGTACACAAATTCTAGTAAATATATTTGCAAATTATATATTTTTTATATGCAAACATTACAAATATAAGTGTAAACTATTATTGACTAACTGATAATCCAAAATGATAATATTTATTGGTCACGTAATATCATTAATGTTTTGGTAATATATAATAGCCAAAAATTAAGATTGTGTTATGGAGCAGACTTGTGATGTCAAATAAAATAATATTGGAGCGCCTGGAGGAGCCTGCCCTAGAAATCGACGATTCCAATTGGAAGCTAATATCTAAGTGGTCCTTTACGTGTGTTGTAGTTGTAGTTCATGCTTTCATTTTCAAGTTGTTGGACAAAGCTATATGTGCAAGCAAAGAGAGAAGGAAATTGAAGTTCATGCTATTTGAACATTCAAAATTAAAAAATATATAGACACGTGACACATGTGAGTTTGTACAATAATCGACACAGACAATTCAAAAATGAAAAGAGAAATCAAATACCCAAAATTTAGTGTGTTATATAATAAGATTGCAAGGTTGCATATGTAAACGAATTTAATTTGTCACCTACGTACTATACGTAGTGTTAGATACAGATTGTATGATGGTGCAAGGATTTCAAGCCCATACTCGAAGAATTGGTTACCAGACGTCACTACTAACCACATAGTTAGTGCATGTCTCTCTTAAAATGTGGAACGTATATAATGTTTTCAACGTTGATGGCAATTGAATGACAATATGTATACGTGCCATTTCATTCACTTAATTTGAACCAAATTCAGAATGAAACAAGAAATAAGGACGTTGCAACAGCCTTTAACTACACATGCAATAGGATTTAACACGCGTCCATATCAAAAATATTATTTATACGACAAAACCAACCATTATATATTTTAATATAAATACATATATAGTTTATTAATTTATTTTTAATCTATGTGTTCCTAAGTAATAAGATAAGTCTTACTTGTTGTATAGTTCATCCTGTCTAAAGTTGAGCATATCTTCGTCTGGGATGGATAAGATATACGTCGACTTCAAGAGAAATAGCAGCAATGGACACTTGTAAAAGTACTCTGACACTCAAATTAATAAAGATAAAAAATAGGTATAACATTATTCAAAGTGAACAGTGATGAGGATAATATTATTCAAAGTGAATAATATACTTTTTACATATTTATGATGATTTTGTATTTATCGATTACTTTTTTAGAGTAATTGAGATATTTTTCTAATATTTTGGTAACTACTCTCAATTTATTTCAAATAGTTCCGTTATAACAGAAATTCTCTCTAACTAAAATAGATCACGTTCTATTTATTTTATTTGGATTTTAATTTATAGGTATAACTGTGTCGGGTTATAATTTCTTTGAATCGAAGTAAAAATTTCATTGACCGAGTTAAAAAAATAAATCAAGATTTGTTCTCTGAATAATAAATAATTGTTATTGAATAATACGGAATAAACTATATTATAACAGCCGAATTATTGATCTAATGACTTGATAATTTGAGTCATAAAATCTCTAACATTCACTTAATTTTCAAATTATAACTTGTAGTCGCTGAATTATAGTGACCATATCAATCTGTATTTTATATGTCAATGATTTTGGTAATTTTATTTGAATCCGTATATATACAAGAATAGTATTGGTCGTGAGCTGCAACCGGGAGTATTGTCATTTGGATTATCTAATTTACACATGCATTGTACTTAAGAGCATCAGTTGGGAGAAAAAAAAACAATTCAATTAAAAAATATCAGATCTTTTGGCTTTTTTTTTGTACATAAATTAAAAAAAATTTAATTGCAACACATATATAGATTTAAAATAAAAATTTTAAAAACTAAAAATCACTTTGTTTAAAATTAAATTCAAAAATAAAAATATTAGAATCAAATTTAAAAAAATCTTAAATCCTAAATTCCAAATCCTAAAACCATAAATCTGTAAAATATTAAATCCCTAAATCCTAAATTCTAAAATTCTAAATTTTAAATTATAAATTCTAAATTCTAAAATCATAAATTCTAAATCCTAAATTAATCTCTTAATAAGATATTGACATAATTAGTATCAAAGTAGGGAGAAAATTAAAGAAACCTAACAAATTGAGAAAGTGAAGAGGAAGTTACAAAAGTGATAAAAGAAATCTTTATTCCTAAATTTAAATTAAATTTAACTGGATATTATTTTCTTGGAGTAGAAAAATGTGGTGTTAAAAATTATTAAAATTAAATTATTATTAGATACAAAGGTCGAATAAAGGCTAATACATTAGAGGATAAATAATTTTTCTGAAAAAAAAAATTGAAAAAAAGAAGCCGTTACATACAACTGAACTTGAAATAGTTATTATGAGAAGTTGAATCATGTGAGTGATGTATACAGATAGGGATTTGGAATAATAAGATAAAGAATTTGGAATTAATGATTAGTTTATCTCATGTTTAAGTAATTCTCTTAAGTTTTTTCTAAAATTTAATTTTTAAAAATTAATGAAAAGAGACAAAATTAATTCACATTATTGATACTAGTTAGATAGTGTACTAATGAACACTCATGCAAGTTTGTGTTATATCTTGATCTAACTAGTGAGAAGTTTGCAATGATCTATAACACCACAAATCACATGTTCTTACTTTACCTACTATATTACTTTTATCCTTACATTATACATGAATCAAACCCAATAGATATATTACATATTATGCCTTTGCAATATATAAGTGTTCACTTCTTCCATGTTCATTTGTCAATAATAACCTGCTACCTTATATTTACTTAGCACCGTTTTATCCATACTATTTCTCTCACTAGTACATCTTTTTCATTCTTTCGCCTAAATTATTTTTGAACATTATATATTATTACTTGTATATTTTTTAAATAAGCTCTTTATAATAGAAAATTTATTTCTCAAAAAATTTTCCTCCCATCTTCCTTTTGTTTTTACTATCAATCCATCTCATAATGTTTTTATATGAATCAATGAATGTACCTTTCTTTTCAATAAAGTCACACTTTTCAATAGTAAATTATAGAAGGTCATCAATGATATCAATTCTTGCTTTCTCCCAAGATGGTGCTATATTATTGATTTCTATAAAACATTCTGTAAATCTTCCTAATTTGTTAGGTACTCCTTCTTGATTTTTTTCATTCTTTACATATAGTTACTATATATACTTCTTAATTTTTA
Source organism: Arachis stenosperma (assembly GCF_014773155.1). Classification (NCBI taxonomy): domain Eukaryota; kingdom Viridiplantae; phylum Streptophyta; class Magnoliopsida; order Fabales; family Fabaceae; genus Arachis; species Arachis stenosperma. Next base: position 44,712,071 of record NC_080382.1, on the reverse strand, counting down.
TTGATTATTTTTGTTCATCATCTGTGAGATAAGTTATTCAAGCAATAGTTTGTGTTATTTTTTCTTTTATCTCGTTACTTATCAAATTCTACAGAATATTAGTTGATTTATGTTCAAAGATAAACCTATTTTTATATTTTCAGACTATTCAAAAATAATTACAAAATTTTGTATTAATGACCTGTCAAATTGTATAGTTACAAAATCTACTGTTAAAATAGCCTATGCTATACCACTGCAGGTAACACTAATAATGAAATCAAATCTACTAGCTAATAAATTGGAATATCAAAGGCCAGAAATCATTGTAAATAATAAGTCTCATTCCAACAAAGAAGCTCTTATGACATGACGTGACGTTCATACGTTGAGTTTGAAAATTTATTTGCTAAGAAAAATCTTTATCTTTATAGTAATCGTTATAGTAATAATAATGCTAGGGAACAAGAAGGAATCAGCAAAAAATCAGCCAAATGTCTCTGGGTAAATCTAAAATCTCTATATGGATGGTGCTTATGCTATGCATTAGGATGCTTCTTTTCTTTATAAATTGGATGGTTTTGAATCTATTTTTTGATTTATCATATTTTAGGCATTTGGAGAGGGAGGGAGGGTGAAGAGAAGGAAGCTAATTGAATTAGTTTCCGTGATTCACATTGCAATGATACTAAACGTATCTCCTCCTAATTTGAATGTGGTGAAACATTTAATAACTATTATTTTAAATCATAAATAAATAAGTTAAATATATATGGATGTTCCTTCTGCTAAGTATCATTTGTATCAGAATGTTTCTTTTTCATACTTTTATATATATTTTGAATATTTTTGTATTGCAAATGTAAATATCTTTATCAGAATGTTTCTTTTTCACAGCCGTTGCTCTCTCTTCCATCCTCAAAATCGAGGTGTTCGATGAAAGGACTCCCAGTGCCAGAGAAGCCATAAAAGCCATTGTTACCGCCATTGCCCACTCGAAAAAACTGATCCGATGTCTGAGGACGCCTTTATGATAAAAATTCTTCAAATTCTTGCAAATCACTTACTACTCTTCAAAGAAAACGGCGGTTACAAGAACGATGCATATTCGCCTTTGTGCATCAAACTCCTTCTTGGCATTGTTGCCGCACCGGGTCCAAAGGTCCGGTTTGTGATGAACTCCTCTCGTTTTTCTCCATCAACGATCTCAACTCTGTGGCAATTCAGCTCTTGTCCTCCGTGCTTGTTGACCGTTCTTCGAGCGGCGGACTTCTCTTCTCTTAGGCTAATGGTGTTTGGGTTGACAAAAATCTATCTCTGAAGCCTTCCTTCTCACAAATCCACAACATCACTTGATTTCACAAATAAGGGTGAAATAGCGAAGGAGATTAACTCATGAGCCGAAAGGGAGGCGAAAGGCATTCTTACGTGAAAGAGAGGAGGAAGGTTTTTATAAACTTTAATTAAGTTTATTTAATCAGTTTAAAATTTTTTAAATTTTGAATTTTAAAATTTAAAATTAATTATTAATAATTATAATTAATTGAGTTGTTCACTTTTTGGCTGATTAGACACTTGGTTCCCTATATTTTTTCTTATAGTAATACAACTGGCCAGAGATCTCACGTAGCGCTCATATGTTGAGTTTGGGAATTTATTTGTTTAAGTGTCGTCACTAAAATTTTTTAAATATTTTATTTATAAATTATAACTTATTATTTGCTTTAGGTTGCTACCTTTTGAATTTTTAAATATGCTTTCTTAGGTTGTTGGGTATTTAGTTTTTAATATTGTTGAACTAATTATTTGCTTAGCTGTCAATGTCATCACTAAAAGTTTTATTTATAAATTATAACTTATTATTTGATTAGGTTGTAAATTTTTAAATTTTTGATGCATTTTTTTAGGTTGTTGGGTATTTAATTTATAATATTGTTGAACAAATTATTTGCTTAGGTGTCGTCACCATAAATTTTAAAAAATTATAAATTATTATTTTTTTAGATTGCTCGCTATAATTTTTTAAAATTTTATTTATAAATTATAAATTATTATTTATTTAGGGTGTTATTTTTTAATTTCAAGTTATTTGCTTAAGTTGCTATTTTTTAAATTTTAAGTTATCTATTTAGGTTGTTACTTTTTAAATTTTAAATTAGAGGCCTGCTACACATACAAGCCTTTTTGGTTTACAAGCTATACAAGTTGGCCCAAGTCCAAGAAAAAAATACGCGCATCACTCCTTTAAAATCGAGCGTCCAACGCACACGCCTTAATCACCCTTCCACAACACATTCATTATGCTGCACTTCCTCTTCTTCCTCAATCAAAACGTAAACCGTCAAGATTCAATCGACATTCGAAACAAACTACGATTCTGTAGAAATGTTACAACTCTTCGTGAAGAGTAGAAGAAATCAAGAAGAAAAGATACAAATCTCCATAAAAAACACCAGAAAAAACAAAAAAATATTATTCAAGGTACTATTTTACTGTTCTTCTAGGTTTTTTTTATAGATTGTCTCTGCCATGTGCCTCATTCTTAACCAGCAAAACATTAAAAGATTTCAAGAAGAAATATACTGTCTCTCCCATGTTTTGGGTGTATTTCTTAAATCCTTTGGGTGTATTTCTGTAATCCTTTGGATGTATTTCTGTAACCGTTTGGGTGTATTTCTGTAATCCTTTCTGTAACCGTTTGGGTGTATTTCTGTAATCGTTTGAGCCACATATCAAAGGTTGATGAATGAAGTGTTTTCCTCTCACCTTGGGAGTCTAATAGAAGTATACGTCGATGACATACTGGTAAAGACCAAGAAAGAAGTCCAATACTCTCTAGACCTGCTCACACTCTTGCTAACTTAAGCATCGGAGTGTCTTTGCAGGTACCACTCCCATCTCCTCGCACAAACAAGTCGGACGGAGCCTCCCGAGTTGCAGATCCATTCGGAATCCTCCTCCTTCACACATTTGAGCCAACCAACTCCATCCAGCCCATCAATCTCCGGTTACCCACCGTAACATTGGCGCCGTTGCCGGGGACCCGAGAGATCAACCACTGATGGCGGACAGATCCCACGAAGAAGGTCATATGGAGACAGATTCTGAGCAAGAGAATCTGGACACAGGCAATAACGATGCAGACTTCACCCTCCACCAGGAAATTAATGATCAACACAGGGAAGGTACCTCCGGAGTAAAAAACCCGAAAGTAAACTCTTCAGAAGGGCGCGAATCAGAGAAAGAGGGACCATCCCATGTAACTGAACTCATGGGTAATCCTTTCTATAACAGTTTGGGTGTATTTCTGTAATCCTTTGGATGTATTTCTGTAACCGTTTGGGTGTATTTCTGTAATCCTTTCTGTAACCGTTTGGGTATATTTCTGTAATCGTTTGGGTGTATTTCTAAAGTTCCATTATCTTCAAAATGATTTCAAAGCTTGATTTCGAAACCATGAAAATCGAAAAAAAATGAAGCAAGAATATAGAGAGAGAAAACGCACGAAGGAGATCCAACAAATATGGCAAGAAACTTGAAAAAAGAAACGAAATCTTTTGAAAAATGGAAGTTATATAGTTGCGCGTTAATTAATTTAAATTGATTTAAGAGTCTGTTAAAGAAGCACGTAACATAAACAGCGCGTTTAGTGGGTTTCGTTCTCTTCACGCTTGTAAAGCTTGTAAGCGCAAAATACTTGTACGTAGAGATTAATCTTTTAAATTATTTGTAAATTACTCTTTTTAATTATTGATTATTGTAGTTACCTCATATTACTAAACTAATAAATTAAAATTTTCGAAAAAACTAATTTAAATTTATTCCTAAGCTAATAAGTTTTTGTAATTGTGATTTTTGATAAAACTAAGTTCTATTTAAACAAATTAAATAAAAAGATAGGGAATCTCTTTAATATAAATTTGTAGATAAATTAACTAATAAGTTCACGTAATAACAATAATAATTAAAAAGATACTTTCATCATCTTTCGAATTAAGTGGAATCACTTTTATCACTTAGGATTTATAGCTAATTGCGAATTAGTTTTCACCTAATAACAATAATAATTAATAATTATTCAATTAGTGTTTGTGTAGTAATAATAATTTTGTTTACATTATATCATCTTTTAGTTAGTTATTAGGATTTTTATTTTAAATTTAAATTAAAGTAAATTAAGTTTTAAAAAATATTAACTATAAGTCAATTATAAAAATATAAATTAGAAATTCATAACTTCTCAACTGTATAAACACTTAATTTCAATGTAAATTTAAATATAAACACTTAATTAGAAATTCAAATATAAACACTTATACGTAATAGATAAATAAAATAAAATCTAAGAATCTCAATATTAATTTCAATGTAAAATTATTTTAAGATTTTATTCTATATATTTAAATTTATTTATTTTAGTATTTTGTCTTTAAACTGTAATTTTGTTATAACTTCTAATATTTTTATAATATGAAATTGTTTTGTGCTCGAAGGATTTCAATTTATTAATAAAATTATTTTTGATGAATAAATATTTTTTTATTTTTTATTTAAAATATTATTATTAGTATATTAATATTAAAAATATAAAAAATAAGCATACTTTAAAAAAAACATACTTTACGGATCTTTATAAAATGAAAATGATTGATTAATTAATTATTAATTATTAAATTGTAACTATTTTTTAATAAAAAATAATTTATAAATTGTGTTTAAAATTTTATGAATTTATTAATTTTTAAACTTTAAAATATAAAATATATACGTATATAATTTGGTACAATTTATGTTGTTATTTTTAAGTTGTAATTAATTTTTTAAATATAAATACTTACACATATTAGATGAGTAAAATGAAATTTAGAAATTTTAATATTGATTTCAATGTTTTATTTTTTATTAGAATATTATTGACACCAACTTTCAACGATCATATTTTTTTTTACAAAATTCCAATTTCCACAAAATCTATACCTCTTTAAAGCTCTTTGAATTATCTTTTGTTTGATACAAAGTTCAATAAATTTCAAAAATTGAAGCTCAAGATATGATCCGCCAAAGTTGGTGCGAAATCCATTTTTTTAAAAACCTTAAAAATTCAATTTTACCAAAATTCTCAATTCAAAACCAATTGCTCTACATCCAAAGTAGTCCTAATATATCTAAATTATATTCATATACTTTCTAATCATTCTACAACCTATCAACATGCAATTTCATCAAAAAATTCTCACTTACATATCTCCAATTTTCAATTATTACAACTCAAAGCATCATTTCACTATCCTAAATATTTATCAACATCAACAAGCTTCATAATTCATTATCAACACTCATAATAATCATCATTTTCAACTCCACATCATAAATCAACATCAACATTCATCAAAATCATATATTCATCAAAATCATCATACATCAACACTCATTACTAACCAATTCAATCCTATCCTAAGGTCTACTAGCCTAAGTGTCCAGAAATATTACATATTACATAGAGAAAACCAAAACCATATCTTGACCGATTCTCAATATACATAGTACACCAATCTGAGTCCAAATCAAGCCTCCAATCACCAACAAATCACCAATTCACATCCAAAGCTCCAAATAAATGCCAACATTCGAAAGAACTCAAACTAAAATCATACCAAATACCACAAATCAATCTAGAATTATCAAATTCACAAATTCACAAAGGTAAATAGTTTTTTTACCTTTTATGATGGTGTTTGGGGTACAAACCACCAATAATCTAACCTTAGATACTACCTAATCAATTGAAAACACAAAATCTACTCAAAACTCAAACCTTAATTTTTGAATTTGTAAGGGATGCAGAATGGAGAAGAAATTTCAAAATCTTATCAACAAAGTTAGATGAAATTAACGGGCTTTGCAAGAGTTTTGCGTGGCCACAAATGACACGCGAATCGGAGTATCGTAGCTCAAGTTATGGCCAACGAAAGTAGAGAATGAATAGTGACACTATCTTCTCCTCTCTTTTCACTTGTGCAGCTGTGTTGTTTGTATTTATGAGGGTTATGAGAGTGAAATGGCCTCACTTAAGGGTATATGTATGTTGGGCTTGGGTCCAATTTGGGTTTGGTCCAACCCGTTAATGTTTTTGGCCCGTTTTGCTCAATTTTAGGCCAAACCTTTAAAATTAGCGCCCGATTTTCAACTTTAATTATTTTTCTAAGTTTTTCTATATTTTTTATTGCTTTCACACAGTACCAGACAGATTTAAGCCAGTATTGTCGGCTAATTTACCGGTACATGTTTTTACGCAATTTTTCGAAAAAATTATATTTTCCAACTCAGAAAAGTCTACGGAGTCCAAAAATCATACTTAAATTTTCTAAATAACATTCTAAATTTTTGGATCCTATTTTAGGTAATTAAATTAATTTAATCAAGCAAATAATTAATCGCAGTTCTTACAACTGCTAGCTTTGGTTTAAGGATTCAGCCGGCAAAAGAGATAACTCTCACAGTTTATACCGATTTTGGTTGGCGGTCTGATCCTAATGATAAAAAATCAACCAACGGTTATTGTGTATTTCTGGGATCAAAATTAATTTTCTGATTTTCAAGAAAATAACATTCGGTCGTGCACAAAGGCCGAATATCGGGTGTGGCTGATGCAGTTACAGAAGCAATTTTTATTCAAAATTTGTTGCATGCTATTCATGCTCCAATGACCAAACCACCTGTGATTTACTGTAGTAATTTAAATGTGGTTATGTTAGCAACGAATCTAGTTTTGCACTCCAAATCTAAATATGTTAAGTCAGACATTCATTTTTCTAGAGATCATGTCATGAAGGATCGAGTTCAGGTTGTTCATGTCCCTACTACATAACAGATCGCATATATTTTCACCAAGCCCATTTTCTCTTCCTTGTTTAGTGAATTTCGGGGCAAACTCAGGCTTGTTGACAAAACAACCCTTCGTTTGAGGGAGAATGAAGGAGATAAAAAGAGTTAGCTTATTGTTAGATTATTAATAGTGTGTTAGTACGCTTGTTATTATCCTAGTCAGTATTCACTATAACTATATATGTTGAGATGCATATGTAATTAACTTAGTCTTTAGATGGTTACCAATTCATTTTTCACAGTCTCATTACTCTTTCAGAACTTTACTCTTTTTTTATTACTGATACCTATTGATAAGAGAACTATTGCCGGTTTGGAATTGATCAAAACAAGAGTCAATTCGTTGGTAGCATAGTCCAAACCAACAATGAATTCTCTTAATCAAATGTTTACAAATTCTAATTAACCGAGAGTATTTAAACCTCAGGTCGTTCTCCCTAGGAGTTGCAATTAAAGTGCATATTATTGATTATGAGGGAACAAGAAGGATTGGATGATGGCAAGAAAATATAAATAGCAAGAAATGTAAATATGCAAGAAAGTAACTTGATATGCAAGTAATTAAAATGAATATGCAAGTAAAAGCAATGGAATTGGAAATTAAATACTAAAAGAGCTCTTGGTTAGGATTGGGTAATTAGGGCTTGCTATCCTAGTTGTGAACCACAAACATGATGATTGTGTGTGGATTAATCCCAATTAGTCAACCCTACATCGAGAATAAGTCAAAAGAATAGTCCTAGCCAACTTACTAATTGACTTAGTGAAAGACTAGCGTTAGCGGAAACCAAGTTAATTAACAACCCTCACACAATGTGGAATGGACATCTACCACTCAAGTTCACCCACACCACACAATTTTCCAACCAAGAGTGAGAAAAACTATGTAAAAAACTCAACCAAGTATTTTATCAAACACTTGGTGGGCATGAAAAGAAAGCATGGTAAATGACAAGAAATAGTAAATGCTACAACTACCAAGCAAGGAAAATAAAGATAGCAACTCAATAAAGCAATAAAAGAGGCATGAAACATAAAATTGCATTAAATGCAAATTAAAGTAACAAGAGTGCAAATACATAAAAATGGCAAGAATGGAGAAAATGACAAGATAAAGTAATGAAATTAAGACAAGAGAACAAGGAAAGGTAGAAGAAACTAGATTAAAAAAAGAATTAAAAAGGAGAATTACAAAGGAAATAAACTAAAAACCCTAATTTCTAGAGAGAAAGGGGAGCTTCTCTCTCTAGAAAAACAACCTACATGATGCTAAACTAACCCTAATTTCTCCCCCCTTCACATGGAGTGAGGCATTGTCTAATATAGGAAGAATCAGCTTCAGAAGGTCCAAAAATTGGGCTCTGGAGGCCCAGAAATCGCCCCCAACGATTTGCATTAATGAGGTCACGCGCTGATACTTGTGCGTACGCACACATGCTGATTTCTTCTTGTGCGTACGAACAAGATGTCGTGCGTATGCACACGTGATTTTGTGGCTCTTGTGCGTACGCACAGGTGGTTGTGCGCACGCACACTCCAATGTCTGCTTCTCCTTTGTTTTCTTCATATTTTCTCCTAATTCCATGCCTTTCTTCCACTCTTACCAAGCCATTCCAACCTATTACACCTAAAATCACTCATCAAAATTATCAAGGCATTGAATGGGATAAAAAAGTGGGATAAAATTAATCAAATTAAGCACAAAATAGCATGTTTTCACAATTATGTACAATTTAGGGAGAAAATACAAAAGTATGCTATTTGAATGAATAAATATGGGTTTATATGATGAAATCCACTCAAATCAAACCAAAATATATCATCAAATATGGATTCATCAATTCCCCCACACTTAAATAATAGCATGTCCTCATGCTAAACACATACAAAGGAGAAGGATAAAGGGGGAAAGCATTTTATCCAATACAACTAAGTACATGCATGAAACTACACTAAATGCTATCTATATATATGTACACTATGATTTCCTATGGAGTTTGGAAAAAACGGACAAGAGATTCCAATCAATTTAAAACAAGCCTTAGGGCCAAGGCAAAGAGTCAATACACTATGATCAAAGTCCAAAGAATTGAATTGAGATTTTCAAAACTAACCAACAAACAACCTGCAAGAAGATACAATATAGGGTACAAGAACATAGAATTGAGCGATCGAACCCCTCACCGGATGTGTATTCACTCAATTCGCTCAGTGTTTAGGGCTTAATCACTCAATCCTCCTTTAATCATGTTTCTCAAAGATTTGCAAGTCATCTAACAATCAACAATTATTTAGTGCATGCATACAAATATCAAGAGGACTTATCTATGGGTTGTAATGGGGCTAGGGTCAAGGTAGGATGCATATGGTCAAGTGGACTAGAATTTGAATCTTTGATTAACCTAAGTTTCCCACCTAACCTATGACAACCTATACAATTCAAAGCTAACCTAACTACCCATTCTTCACTTTTTTCACACACTCATGTATTCTCTTTTTTATCATTACACATATGCATTGACTTCACTTTGGGACATTTTGTCCCCTTTTTATTACTTTTTTTTCTTTTCTTTTTTTTTCTCATCATTTTTTTTATTTTTTAAACTAAAAAATATATACAAGAAAATCAATGCATATGGTTTAACATAATTCATACATGAGTATGTACCCAATTCCCAAAATTTTGATAAAAATATAAAAATACCCTTTTTATCCTAACCAATATTCCCAAACTTCCCAAACTTAAATGATAAACATACTCACTAGCCTAAGCTAATCAAAGATCCAAACAAGGGACATTTATTTTTTTCGCTTAAGGCTTATGATGTGCTAAAATTAAGAACAAATGGGTTTAGCATAGGCTCAAAGTTGGCTAACAATGGAAGATAAAGGGTAGGCTATTTGGGTAAGTGAGCTATTTGAAACAATGGCCTCAATCATATACATGCATTCATACACAAAATAATGGACATATAGAATCATGCAAATCAAAGATCACAATTATAAAAGGAGTTTATCATACAAGAACAAACTTTACGGTTGAAGATGGGCAACCATACAATTAAGGCTCAAATCTCACAAGGAATGTTGTTCTAGCTCTTTTCTATGTTCCTATGAAAAATACTTCAAGCAAGTTTGAAAAACAATTTCTCAATTCAATCAATGGCATGCCCTAAAAAGGATTTCATGAGAATTTCTTGTTGCTTTTACCAAACTTATTCAATCTAACATGCAACATGCAAGTATTTACTACCGTAATACTATAAGCATTAAAGAAATATATACAAACAATGCAAACAAAGTGCAAAAATTGAAGGAAAAGAACAAAAAGAATATTGCAAAATGTCTAAGAAGAGAAATTTTTACCCCCTTGAAGTTGGCGATCCTCCCCCACACTTAAATAAGGCACGGTCCTCCGTGCATGCACATGATCCATGGGTGAAGGACTATGAGGCTACACCTTCAGCTGGTGGCTCCAGGGGTTTCGGGTTGCTGTGTGGTGCACGAAATTGTGATCTCTAATAATGGCATTCGACTTGGTATGCGCATTTACTAACTCAGCACTTTCTTCACAACTTCGCATCACTAACCAGCAAGTGTACTGGGTCGTCCAAGTAATAAACCTTACGTGAGTAAGGGTCGATCCCACAGAGATTGTTGGTATGAAGCAAGCTATGGTCATCTTGTAAATCTCAGTCAGGCGGATAATAAATGGTTATGGAGTTTTTGAATAATAATAATAAATAAATAAATAGAAAATAAAAGATAGAAATACTCATGTAGATCATTGGTGAGAATTTTAGATAAGTGTAGGAGATGCTTTGTCCCTGTTGGATCTCTGCTTTCCTACTGCCTTCCTTCAATCCTTCTTATTCCTTTCCATGGCAAGCTGTATGTAGGGCATCACCGTTGTCAATGGCTACATCCCATCCTCTCAGTGAAAAAGGTCCAAATGCTTTGTCACGGCACGGCTAATCATCTGTCGGTTCTCGATCATGTCGGAATAGAATCCATTGATTCTTTTGCGTTTGTCATCACGCCCAACAATCGCGAGTTTGAAGCTCGTCACAGTCATTCAATCCCGGAATCCTACTCGGAATACCACAGACAAGGTTTAGACTTTCCGGATTCTCATGAATGCCACCATCAATTCTAGCTTATACCACGAAGACTCTGATCTCACGGAATGGAAGGCTCGGTTGTCAGGCGAGGGCAACCATGCGTCGTGCATCAGGAATCTAAGAGATACACATTCTAGCTCTCGCTTGTAGAACGGAGGTGGTTGTCAGGCACATGTTCATAAGGATGGATGATGATGAATGTCACGGATCATCACATCCTTCAGGTTAAAGTACGAATGGTATCTTAGAACAGGAATAAATTGAATTGAATAGAAAATAGTAGTAATTGCATTAAAACTCGAGGTACAGCAGAGCTCCACACCCTTAATCTATGGTGTGTAGAAACTCCACCGTTGAAAATACATAAGTGATGAAGGTCTAGGCATGGCCGAATGGCCAGCCCCCAATTGTGTTCAAAAGACCGAATGGTCAGAAGACTAGACAGTCAAAAGACACTGAATACAATAGTAAAAAGTCCTATTTATACTAGACTAGCTACTAGGGTTTACAGAAATAAGTAATTGATGCAGAAATTCACTTCCGGGGTCCACTTGGTGTGTGCTTGGGCTGAGTTTGAACTTTACACGTGTAGAGGCTTCTCTTGGAGTTGAACGCCAAGTTGTAACGTATTTTTGGCATTCAACTCTGGTTCGTGACGTGTTTCTGGCGTTTGACTCCAGAATGCAGCATGGAACTGGTGTTGAGCGCCAGTTTGCGTCGTCTAATCTCAAATAAAATATAGACTATTATATATTGCTGGAAAGCCCTGGATGTGTACTTTCCAACGCCTTTGAGAGCACGCCATTTGAAGTTCTGTAGCTATAGAAAATCTATTTCGAGTTCAGGGAGGTTAGAATCCAACAGCATCAGCAGTCCTTTGTCAGCCTTCTATAAGATTTTTGCTCAGGTCCCTCAATTTCAGCTAGAAAATACCTGAAATCACAGAAAAATACACAAACTCATAGTAAAGTCCAGAAATGTGAATTTAGCATAAAAACCAATAAAAACATCCCTAAAAGTAGCTAGATCCTACTAAAAACTACCTAAAAATAATGCCGAAAAGCGTATAAATTATCCGCTCATCACAACACCAAACTTAAATTGTTGCTTGTCCCCAAGCAACTGAAAATAAAATAGAATGAAAAGAAGAGAATATACTACAAATCCCAAAATATCAATGAATATTAGTTTTAATTAGATGAGCGGGACATGTAGCTTTTTGCTTCTGAATAGTTTTGGCATCTCACTTTTTTCTTTGAAGTTTAGAATGATTGGCATCTATGGGAACTTAGAATTTTAGATAGTGTTATTGATTCTCCTAGTTAAGTATGTTAATTTTTGAACACAACTACTTTTATGAGTCTTGGCCGTGACCCTAAGCACTTTGTTTTCCAGTATTACCACCGGATACATAAATGCCACAGACACATAACTGGGTGAACCTTTTCAGATTGTGACTCAGCTTTGCTAAAGTCCCCAGTTAGAGGTGTCCAGAGCTCTTAAGCACACTCTTTTTGCTTTGGATCACGACTTTAACCACTCAGTTTCAAGCTTTTCACTTGGACCTGCATGCCACAAGCACATGGTTAGGGACAGCTTGATTTAGCTGCTTAGGCCTGGATTTTATTTCCTTGGGCCCTCCTATCCATTGATGCTTAAAGCCTTGGATCCTTTTTACCCTTGCCTTTTGGTTTTAAGGGCCATTGGCTTTTTATGCTTGCTTTTTTCTTTTTTCTTTCTATATTAATTTTTTTCGCAAGCTTTGTTCTTCACTACTTTTTCTTGCTTCAAGAATCAATTTTATGATTTTTCAGATAATCAATAACATTTCTCTTGTTCATCATTCTTTCCAGAACCAACAATTTTAACATTCATAAACAACAAGATAAAAAATATGCACTGTTCAAGCATTCATTCAGAAAATAAAAAGTATTGTCACCACATCAATATAATTAAACTAAATTCAAGGATGAATTCGAAACTCATGTATTTCTTGTTTTTTTGTATTAAAAACATTTTTCATTTAAGAAAGGTGAAGGATTAATGGAATTATTCATAGCCTTAAGACATAGTTACTAAATACTAATGATCATGAAGTAGAGACACAAAACATAAACAAACATATAGCATAAAAATGAAAAATAGTGAAATAAGAACAAGGAGTGAGTCCACCTTAGTGGCGTCTTCTTCTTGAAGGACCAATGATGTCTTTAAGCTCTTCTATGTCTCTTCCTTGCCTTTGTTGCTCCTCCCTCATTGCTCTTTGATCTTCTCTAATCTCATGGAGAATGATGGAGTGCTCTTGATGTTCCACCCTTAATTGATCCATGTTATAACTCAAATCTTCTAGAGAAGTGTTGAGTTGTTCCCAAAAGTTATTTGGAGGAAAATGCATCCCTTGAGGCATCTCAGGGATTTCTTGATGATGAGCTTCCTCATGCATCTCTTGAGATCCATGGATGGCCTCTCTTGTTTGCTCCATCCTCTTCTTAGTGATGGGCTTGTCCTCTTCAATGAGGATGTCTCCTTCTATGATAACTCCAGCTGAGTAGCATAGATGGTAGATAAGATGAGGAAAAGCTAGCCTTGCCATGGTGGAGGACTTTTCAGCTATTTTGTAGAATTCAAGAGAGATGACTTCATGAACTTCTACTTCCTCTCCAATCATGGTGCTATGGATCATGATGGCCCGATCCACAGTAACTTCGGATCGGTTGCTAGTAGGGATGATGGAGCGTTGGATGAATTCCAACCATCCTCTAGCCACAGGCTTAAGGTCCAGTCTTCTCAATTGAACCGGCTTGCCTCTTGAGTCTCTTTTCCATTGAGCTCCTTCCACACATATGTCCATAAGGACTTGGTCCAACCTTTGATCAAAGTTGACCCTTCTAGTGTAGGGGCGTGCATCTCCTTGCATCATGGGCAAGTTGAATGCCAACCTCACATTTTCCGGACTGAAATCTAAGAATTCCCCCCGAACCATTGTAAGATAGTTCTTTGGATTCGGGTCCATACTTTGATCATGGTTCCTAGTGATCCATGCATTGGCATAGAACTCTTGAACCATTAAGATTCTGACTTGTTGAATGGGGTTGGTCAGAACTTCCCAACCTCTTTTTTGGATCTCATGTCGGATCTCTGGATGCTCATTTTTCTTGAGCTTGAAAGGGACCTCAGGGATCACCTTCTTCTTGGCCACAACATCATAAAAGTGGTCTTGGTGGGTTTTGGAGATGAATCTCTCCATCTCCCATGACTCGGAGGTGGAAGCTTTTGTCTTCCCTTTCCCTTTTCTAGAGGTTTCTCCAGCCTTAGGTGCCATAGGTGGTTATGGAAAAACAAAAAAAGCTATGCTTTTACCACACCAAACTTAGAATATTTGCTCGTCCTCGAGCAAAAGAAGAAAGAAGAGAAGAAGAAGAAGAAGAAAATATGGAAGAAAGGTGGAGGTGTGTGGGTTCGGCCAAGGTGAAGAAGAGAGGGTTGTGGTGTGTGAAAATGAAGAAGGATAGAGGGGTTTATATAGTGAAGGGAGAGGGGTTAGGTTCGGCCATATTGGGTGGGTTTGGGTGGGAAAGGAATTTTGAATTTGAAGGTAGGTGGGGTTTATGGGGAAGGGTAGATGGATGTGCGTGGTGAAGAAGTGATGGTGAAGAGAGATTGAGGTGATTGGTGAAGGGTTTTTGGGGAAGAGTGTTATTGGATTGTATGAAGATGAGAGAAGGTGAGTTGAGGTAGGTAGGGATCCTGTGGGGTCCACAGATCCTGAGGTGATCCTGTGGGGTCCACAGATCCTGAGGTGTTAAGGATTTAACATCCCTGCACCAATTAGGCGTGTAAAATGCCCTATGCATGCAATCTTGGCGTTTAACGCCAGATTGATGCTTGTTTCTGGCGTTGAATGCCAACTTCATGCTTGTTTTGGGCGTTCGACGCCCATCTGCAGCATGTTTCTGGCGTTGAACGCCAGTTTCATGCTTGTTTCTGGCGTTCAGCGCCAGCTCTCTTCAGGGTGTGTTCCTGGCATTTAAACGCCAGGATGTTACTTGTTTCTGGCGTTCAATTCCAGATCTATGCTCTGTTCTGGCATTGAACGCTAGCCAGATGCTCCTTACTGGCGTTTAAACGCCAGTAAGCCCTTCCTCCAAGGTATGCTGTTTCTTCTGCTATTTTTGATTCTATTTTTAAGTTTAGTATTTTTTTGTGACTCCACATGATCATGAACCTAATAAAACATAAAAGAAATATAAAATAAAAATAGAATAAGATAAATAAAAATTGGGTTGCCTCCCAATAAGCGCTTCTTTAATATCAATAGCTTGACAGTGGGCTCTCATGGAGCCTCATAGGTGATCAGGTCAATGTTGTAGACTCCCAACACCAAACTTAGAATTTGGATGTGGGGTTTCAACACCAAACTTAGAGTTTGGCTGTGGCCTCCCAACACCAAACTTAGAGTTTGATTGTGGGGGCTGTGTTTGACTCTGTATTGAGAGAAGCCTTTCATGCTTCCTCTCCATGTATACAGAAGAACACCCTTGGGTCTTAAACACAAGGTAGTCCCCATTCAATTGAAGGACTAATTCTCCTCTGTTAACAACTATCACAACTCCTGCTGTGGCTAGGAAAGGTCTTCCAAGGATGATGCATTCATCCTCCTCCTTCCTAGTGTCTAAGATTATGAAATCAGCAGGGATGTAAAGGCCTTCAACCTTTACTAACACGTCCTCTACCAATCCATAAGCTTGTCTTATTGACTTGTCTGCCATTTGTAATGAGAATATGACAGGCTGTACCTCAATGATCCCCAGCTTCTCCATTACAGAGAGTGGCATAAGATTTATGCCTGACCCTAGGTCACACAGAGCCTTTTCAAAGGTCATGGTGCCTATGGTACAGGGTATTAAGAATTTACCAAGATCTTGTCTCTTTTGAGGTAAAGTTTGCTGAACCTATGTTTCTAGTTCACTAATGAGCACGGGAGGTTCACCTTCCCAAGTCTCATTACCAAACAACTTGGCATTCAGCTTCACGATAGCTCCTAGATATTGAGCAACTTGCTCTCCAGTTACATCTTCATCCTCTTCAGAGGAAGAATAGTTTTTAGAGCTCATGAATGGCAGAAGGAGGTTTAATGGGATCTCTATGGTCTCTATATGAGTCTCAGATTCCTTTAAGTCATCAATAAGGAACTCCTTCTTGCTTGAGAGACGTCCCATGAGGTCTTCCTCATTGGGATTCACGTCCTCTCCTTCCTCTCTAGGTTCGGCCATGTTGACTATGTCAATGGCCTTGCACTCTCTTTTTGGATTCTCTTCAGTATTACTTGGGAGAGTACTAGGAGGAGTTTCAGTGACTTTCTTACTCAGCTGGCCCACTTGTGCCTCTAAATGTCTAATGGAGGACCTTGTTTCACTCATGAAACTTAAAGTGGCCTTAGACATATCAGAGACTATGTTTGCTAAGTTAGAGGTGTTCTGCTCAGAATTCTCTGTCTATTGCTGAGAAGATGATGGAAAAGGCTTGCTATTGCTAAAGTTGTTTCTTCCACCATTATTAAAGCCTTGTTGAGGCTTTTATTGATCCTTCGATAAGAAATTTGAATGGTTTCTCCATGAGGGTTTATAGGTGTTGCTAAATGCTTCCCCCATGTAATTTACATCTGCCATTGCAGGGTTTTCAGGATCATAAGCTTCTTCTTCAGAAGATGCCTCTTTAGTGCTGTTGGATGCTCGTGCACGAATTTGCAATCCGTACAACTAACCAGCAAGTGCACTGGGTCGTCCAAGTAATACCTTACGTGAGTAAGGGTCGATCCCACAGAGATTATTGGTTTGAAGCAATCTATGTTTATTTTATTAATCTTAGTCAGGATGTCAATAATGTTATTTGGATTTAATTGTAAGAAGTAAAAGTGTTTGGAATAAGTAATTGTTACTTTATTAATGAAGAACATGTTGGGGTTTTGGAGATGCTTTGTCTTCTGACTTCAACTCTTCCTTGAAATCCTTTTCCACACGCAAGGCTCCTTCCATGGCAAGCTGTATGTAGGGTGTCACCATCATCAGTGGCTACCTCCCATCCTCTCAGTGAAAATGGTCCAAATGCTCTGTCACAGCACGACTCTAATCAGCTGTTGGTTCTCGATCATGTTGGAATAGGATCCATTGATCCTTTTGCGTTTGTCATCACGCCCAGCAATCGCGAGTTTGAAGCTCGTCACAGCCATTCAATCCTTGAATCCTACTTGGAATACCACAGACAAGGTTTAGACCTTCCGGATCCTCAAGAGTGGCCGCCATCAATTCTAGCTTAAACCACGAAGATTCTGATTAAAGAATCTAAGAGAAGCTCATTCAATCTGATGTAGAACGGAGGTGGTTGTCAGGCACACGTTCATGGATTTGAGGAAGGTGATGAGTGTCACGGATCATCACCTTCTTCATGTTTAAGCGCGAATGAACATCTTAGATAGGAACAAGCGTGTTTAAATGGAAAACAAAGGTAATTGTATTAATTCATCGAGACGCTGCAGAGCTCCTCACCCCCAACAATGGAGTTTAGAGACTCATGCTGCCAAAAGGTACGAATTTCAGATCTAAAATGTCATGAGGTGCAAAGTAAATCTCTAAAAGTTGTTTAAATAGTAAACTAGTAACCTAGGTTTACAGAAAATGAGTAAACTATGATAGATAGTGCAGAAATCCACTTCTGGGGCCCACTTAGTGTGTGCTGGGGCTGAGACTTAAGCTTCTCACGTGCCTGGGGCTGTTTTGGGCGTTCAACGCCAGGTTGTAACCTGTTTCTGGCGTTGAACTCCAGCTTGTAACCTGTTTCTGGCGCTGGACGCCAGACAGCAGCATGATACTGGCGTTGAACGCCAATTTACGTCATCTATCTTTGCGCAAAGTATGGACTATTATATATTGCTAGAAAGCCCTGGATGTCTACTTTCCAACGCCGTTAATAGCGCGCCAATTGGACTTTTGTAGCTCAAGAAAATCCATTTCGAGTGCAGGGAGGTCAGAATCCAACAGCATCAGCAGTCCTTTTTTAGCCTAACTCAGATTTTTGCTCAGCTCCCTCAATTTCAGCCAGAAAATACCTGAAATCACTGAAAAACACAAAAACTCATAGTAAAGTCCAGAAATATGATTTTTGCCTAAAAACTAATAATATTCTACTAAAAACTAATTAAAACATACTAAAATCTACATGAAATTACCCCCAAAAAGCGTATAAAATATCCGCTCATCACAACACCAAACTTAAACTGTTGCTTGTCCTCAAGAAACTAGATAAATAAAATAGGATGAAAAGAAATTAAGAAGTAATAATATTTCAGAGTTTTTGAGTGGAGCTCAGATTCTTATTAGATGAGCGGGGCTTGTAGCTTTTTGTTTCTGAACAGTTTTGGCATCTCCCTTTATCCTTTGAAATTCAGAATGATTGGCATCCATAGGAACTCAGAATTCAGATAGTATTATTGATTCTCCTAGTGTAGTATGTTGATTCTTGAACACAGTTACTTTATGAGTCTTGGCCGTGGCCCTAAGCACTTTGTTTTCCAGTATTACCATCGGATACATAAGTGCCACAGACACATGACTGGGTGAACCTTTTTCAGATTGTGACTCAGCTTTGCTAAAGTCCCCAGTTAGAGGTGTCCAGAGCTCTTAAGCACACTCTTTTTGCTTTGGATCACGACTTTAACCACTCAGTCTCAAGTTTTTCACTTGGACCTGCATGCCACAAGCATATGGTTAGGGACAGCTTGATTTACCCGCTTAGGCCTGGAACTATTTCCTTGGGTCCTCCTATCCACTGATGCTCAAAGCCTTGGATCCTTTTCACCCTTGCCTTTTGGTTTTAAGGGCTGTTGGCTCTTATTTCTTTTCTTGATCCAATGATTCCTTGTAATTTTTTTTCACTGCTTTTTCTTGCTTCAAGAATCAAATTCATGATTTTTCAGATCATCAATAATATTTTTCGTGTTTCTCATTCTTTCAGGAGCTAATATTCGTAAAATTCAGGATAAAATATGCACTGTTCAAGCATTCATTCAGAGAACAAAAAGTATTGCCACCACATATAATTAATTATAATTTTTATTATTAAGAACTCGAAAAATATAAATTACTTCTTTATTCTAAAAATCTACTATTTTATTCATGTCTGATGATGATGAGAAAAATAAATTATAACTTTAATTGGGAATAAAACCAGAATAGATATGCTAACTACTACTACTACTACTATATATATCTCCTAAGGTAAATTTCTATAATAACACTATCACAGAGTTAAAGCTAAAATTAGAACTCAACAACCTGTGTTTAAGAAGTAGATGTTCCTCTGATCTGTGGGGTGCTTGGTCCTTCAAGGATTAATTTCTGGCGCTTCAGCTCCCTTAAATCACGCCCTTGCTCTTCTTGTTCCTTAAGCAGTTTGCAAAGCATGCTACTTTGATTGTTCTGTTCTTCCTTTATTTGGTTCATAGTTTCTTGCAATTTGGAAATAGA
Organism: Arachis stenosperma; assembly: GCF_014773155.1. NCBI lineage: Eukaryota > Viridiplantae > Streptophyta > Magnoliopsida > Fabales > Fabaceae > Arachis > Arachis stenosperma. The sequence continues at coordinate 44,692,564 of NC_080382.1, read as the reverse complement.
TGCCTCAAGATGTTCCCAATATTCGAATTGAGGAAGTTCTGGGAGGACTTCCTGTGCTCTCCTCTTGATTGGATCATCCTGCAGCTGTTGTCTATCCATTGATATTCTAGTGATTGGCCTCTCAACTGAGATATACTCTGTTATTCCCATCTTCACTCCGGCATCTCTGCAGAGCATAGAAATTAAGCTTGGATAGGCCAATCTGGCATCCTTAGAATTTCTGTTTGCTATTTTGTATAGTTCACACGAGATCAGTTGATGGACTTCTACTTCTTTTCCCAACATGATGCAGTGAATCATCACTGCTCTTTTAATAGTAACTTCAGAACGGTTGCTGGTGGGCAATATAGAACGCCCAATGAAATCCAGCCAGCCTATGGCTGCTGGTTTGAGATCTTCTCTTTTGAGTTGATTTGGGATGCCAATTGTGCTGGTGGTCCACCTGGCTTCAGGGATGCATATATCCTCTAGAATCTTGTCCAAGCCTTTATTTACCCTCATCATTCTCCTATTAAAGGAGTCTGGGTCATCTTTCAGTTGAGGAAGCTTAAAGATCTCCCTGATTTTGTCAGGATGGGTATGAACAATCTTTTCTCAGACTAAGGTCCAATGGTCATAGAGGGCAGCTCCAATTATTCTTTGCCTGTCTGTCTGCCATAGATTAGCATAGAACTCCTGAACCATGTTCCTTCCCACTTTCGTTTCAGGATTAGCTAGGATTTCCCAGTTCTTGTTTCGAATTTGTTCTTGGATCTCCAGATATTCATCTTCTTTCAGATCGAACTTGACTTCCAGGATCACTGATCTTAGACTCATTATTTTGTAGTAATGGTCTGAATGTTCTTTAGTTAAGAACTTCCCTTGATTCCAAAGTGGCTTTGGAATATTCTCTTTCTTGCCTCTTGGGCTAGGTTGTTTTCCTTTAGGGGCCATGATCAAAGTGAGTATGTTTTTATGATCACGGATAAGCACACCAAACTTAGAGGTTTGCTTGTCCTCAAGCAAAAGAAAAGAGAGAAGAGGGATATGAGGAGAGCAAGTGTGGAATGGTGGATGATGAGAGGGGCGCCGAAAGTGGATATAAAGGGAGGGGGGTGGGTTTTCGAAAATAAGAAAGAGATATAAGATAAAAGATATGATTTATAAAAGATAAATATGACAAGAAAAGGATATAATTTAAAAAGATATGAATGATATTTAAAAATAAATTTGAAATTTATAATTTGAAAAAGATTTTAAAAGATAATTAAGTTTGAAAAGAAATTGGAAAAAGAGTTGGATTGGATTGAAAAAAAGGTTTATGTTTATGTATGAAGCTGCATTTGATATTTTTGAAAAAGGGATTTTAGAAATTAGGGTTTTTAGAAATTAGGATTAAAAATTTTGGAATTGAAGGATGATATTTTGAAACATGTTTATGCAAGAAATCATGAATTGAAACATAAAAATTAGAAAATTTGTGAAGAAAAACGAATTTTACCTCCTCCCCACCATTCTGGCGTTAAACGCCCAACTGCTGCATGTTTTGGGTGTTTAACGCCCAATTGTTGCTTCTCCTGGGCGTTCAACGACCAGCTGTTGCTTCTTTCTGGCGTTGAACGCCAGGAAGTCCTTTGTCACTGGGCGTTTTTCTGAACGCCCAGGACGCTGTCAACCTGGCGTTAAACGCCCAGAAGGTGCTTCTTTCTGGCGTTCAACGCCCAGAAGATGCTCCTTTCTGGCGTTTAACGCCCAGATGGCTACCCTTACTGGCGTTAAACGCCCAGTGGGTGCTTCTTTTGGGCATTCAACGCCCAAAACGTTTCTTACTGGCTTTTTCACGCCAGTGAGCTTCCAAATTTCCCTGTAACTCTGTGAATTCAATCAATTGCTATTTTACCTTTTGAAGATACTTTGACATATACCTGTAAAAATCAATTAATTAGCAAAAACAAATAAAATTAAATTTTGTAAATGGCTGGGTTGCCTCCCAGCAAGCGCTTCTTTAATGTCGTTAGCTGGACTATTACTGAGCTTTTAATCAAGTCTCAGTTTTGAGTATTCTTACTCAAAATTGCTTTCAAGATAATGTTTAACTCTCTGTCCATTAACAATGAACTTTTTGTTAGATTCATTATCCTGAAGCTCTACGTATCCATATGGTGATACACTGGTAATCACATATGGACCTCTCCACCGGGATTTTAATTTCCCGGGGAATAATTTGAGCCTAGAATTAAATAGCAGAACTTTCTGCCCCGGCTCAAAGACTCTGGATGACAATTTCTTATCATGCCATCTTTTCGCTTTCTCTTTGTAAATTTTTGCATTCTCAAAAGCATTGAGTCTAAATTCCTCTAGCTCATTTAACTGGAGCAATCGTTTTTCTCCAGCTAACTTGGCATCAAGGTTTAGGAATCTGGTTGCCCAGTAGGCCTTGTGTTCCAGTTCCACTAGCAAGTGACATGCCTTTCCATACACAAGCTGGTATGGAGAGGTCCCTATAGGGGTCTTGAATGCTGTTCTGTATGCCCACAGAGCATCATCCAAGCTTCTTGCCCAATCCCTTCTACGGTCAATTACAGTCTGTTCCAGGATTCTTTTGAGTTCTCTATTTGAGACTTTAGCTTGCCCATTAGTCTGTGGGTGATATGGAGTAGCTACCCTGTGGCTAACTCCATAACGAACCAAAGCAGAGTAAAGCTGTTTATTGCAGAAATGAGTGCCCCCATCACTGATTAATACTCTAGGGGTACCAAATCTGCTGAAGATGTGTTTCTAGAGGAATTTTAACACTGTTTTAGTGTCATTAGTGGGTGTTGCAATAGCCTTCACCCATTTGGATACATAATCCACTACCACCAGAATATAAGTGTTTGAGTATGATGGTGGGAAAGGTCCCATGAAGTCAATACCCCATACATCAAACAACTCAATCTCCAAGATCCCTTGTTGAGGCATGGCATAACTGTGAGGCAGATTGCCAGATCTTTGGCAACTGTCACAATTAAGTACAAACACTCGGGAATCTTTATAGAGAGTAGGCCAGTAGAAGCCACATTGGAGGACTCTTGTGGCTGTTTGCTCACTTCCAAAATGTCCTCCATACTGTGATCCATGGCAGTGCCATAGGATCTTCTGCACTTCTTCCTTAGACACACATCTACGGATTACTCCGTCTGCACATCTCTTGAAGAGATATGGTTCATCCCAAAGATAGTACTTTGCATCTGTGATCAATTTCTTTGATTGCTGCCTACTGTACTCTTTGGGTATGAACCTCACTGCCTTGTAGTTTGCAATATCTGCAAACGATGGCACTTCCTGGATGGCAAAGAGTTGCTCATCCGGAAAGGTTTCAGAGATCTCAGTAAGAGGGAGGGACGCCCCTTCTACTGGTTCTATTCGGGACAGGTGATCTGCTACCTGATTCTCTGTCCTTTTTCTGTCTCTTATTTCTATATCAAAGTCTTGCAGAAGCAACACCCATCTTATAAGTCTGGGTTTTGAATCCTGCTTTGTGAGTAGATATTTAAGAGCAGCATGATCAGTGTACACAATCACTTTTGATCCTACTAAATAGGATCTGAATTTGTCAATGGCGTAAACCACTGCAAGTAGCTCTTTTTCTGTGGTTGTGTAGTTCTTTTGTGCGTCATTTAGAACACGCCTGGCATAGTAAATGACGTGCAGAAGCTTGTCATGCCTTTGTCCCAACACTGCACCAATGGCATGGTCACTGGCATCACACATTAGTTCAAATGGCAATGTCCAGTTTGGTGCAGAAATGATTGGTGCTGTGACTAATTTAGCTTTCAGAGTCTCAAATGCCTGCAGACACTCCTTATCAAAGACGAATAGCGTGTCAGCAGCTAGCAGGTTGCTCAGAGGTTTGGCAATTTTTTAAAAATCCTTTATAAACCTCCTATAGAATCCTGCATGCCCCAGAAAGCTTCTGATTGCCTTAACATTGGCAAGTGGTGGTAATTTTTCAATTACCTCTACCTTAGCTTGATCCACCTCTATTCCCTTGTTCGAAATTTTGTGCCCAAGGATAATTCCTTCAGTCACCATAAAGTGACATTTTTCCCAGTTTAAAACCAGGTTAGTCTCTTGGCATCTCTTTAGAACAAGTGCTAGATGGTCAAGACAAGAGCTGAATGAGTCTCCAAATACTGAAAAGTCATCCATGAAGACTTCCAGAAATTTTTCCACCATATCAGAGAAAATTGAGAGCATGCACCTCTGAAAGGTTGCAGGTGCATTGCACAGGCCAAATGGCATCCTTCTGTATGCAAATACTCCAGATGGACATGTGAATGCCGTTTTCTCTTGATCTTTTGGATCTACTGCAATTTGATTATAACCTGAATATCCATCCAGGAAGCAGTAGTATTCATGACCTGCTAGTCTTTCTAGCATCTGGTCTATGAATGGTAAAGGAAAATGATCCTTTCTGGTAGCTGTATTGAGCCTTCTATAATCAATACACATACGCCACCCAGTAACTGTTCTTGTAGGAACCAGTTCATTTTTTTCATTATGAACTACTGTCATGCCACCTTTCTTAAGGACGACTTGGACAGGTCTTACCCAGGGGCTATCAGAAATAAGATAAATAATCTCAGCCTCTAGTAACTTAGTGACCTCTTTCTGCACCACCTCCTTCATGGCTGGATTCAGTCGCCTTTGTGGTTGAACCACTGGCTTGGCATCACCCTCCAGTAAGATCTTGTGCATGCATCTGGCTGGGCTAATGCCCTTGAGATCACTAATGGACCACCCAAGAGCTGTCTTGTGTGTCCTTAGCACTTGAATTAGTGCTTCCTCTTCCTGTGGCTCTAAGGTAGAGCTTATGATCACAGAAAAGGTATCACCTTCTCCCAGGAATGCATATTTTAGGGATGGTGGTAATGATTTGAGCTCGGGTTTAGGAGGTTTCTCCTCTTATTGAGGGATTTTCAGAGGTTCTACTATTCTTTCTGATTCCTCCAGATCAGGCTGAACATCTTTAAAGATGTCCTCTAGCTCTGATTCGAGACTCTCAGCCATATTGACCTCTCTTACCAGAGAGTCAATAATATCAACACTCATGCAGTCATTTGGGGTGTCTGGATGTTGCATGGCTTTGACAACATTCAACTTGAACTCCTCCTCATTGATTCTCAAGGTTACTTCCCCTTTTTGGACGTCAATGAGGGTTCGGCCAGTTGCTAGGAAAGGTCTTCCTAGAATGAGAGTTGCACTCTTGTGCTCCTCCATGTCCAGCACCACAAAGTCAGTAGGAAAGGCAAATGGCCCAACCTTGACAATCATGTCTTCAATCACGCCTGATGGGTATTTAATGGTGCCATCAGCAAGTTGAAGACATATCCGGGTTGGTTTGACTTCTTCAGTCAAACCGAGCTTTGTGATAATAGATGCAGGTATTAGGTTGATACTTGCCCCAAGGTCACATAGAGCTTTCTTGGTACAATTACCCTCTAATGTGCATGGTATCATAAAGCTCCCGGGGTCTTTAAGCTTTTCAGGTAAGCTTTTCAGAATGACTACACTGCATTCTTCAGTGAGGTAAACTTTTTCAGTTTCTCTCCAATCCTTCTTATGACTTAAGATCTCTTTCAAGAACTTAGCATAAGAGGGTATTTGCTCAAGTGCTTCTGCAAACGGAATCTTTATTTCAAGAGTCCTGAGATAGTCTGCAAAGCGGTCAAATTGCTTATCCTGTTTCGCTTGGCGGAGTTTTTGAGGATAAGGCATTTTGGCTTTATATTCCTCAACCTTAGTTGCTGCAGGTTTATTACTTACAGAAGTGGGTTGGGAAGCCTTTTTAGAAGGGTTATTATCAGCACTTGTATGTGACTGATCCCCCACTGGCATTTGAATGCCAGGGGTGGAAGCTGGAGTGGCGTTAGACGCCAACTCTTTATCTGTTACTGGCGTCTGAACACCAGAACTGTGCTCCCTTTGGGTGTTCAACGCCGGATTCATGCTTGTTTCTGGCGTTGAACGCCAGGAATGAGCATGGTCTGGGCGTTCAGCGCCAGCATTATTCCTTTCTGGGCTCTGATTGTCCTCAGAGGGATTTTGAGTAGCTATTTGTTCATTTCTTGGCTTCCTGCTGCTTTGAAGTGAAGTATTTAATGTTTTCCCATTTCTTAATTGAACTGCTTGGCATTCTTCTTCTATTTGTTTTGACAGTTGCTTTTCTGTTTGCTTTAACTGTACTTCCATATTCCTGTTAGCCATTCTTGTTTCCTGTAGTATTTCCTTGAATTCAGCTAGCTGCTGGGTTAGAAAGTCTAATTGCTGATTGAATTCATTAGCTTGATCCACAGGACTGAGTTCAGCAGTTACTGTTTTAGCTTCTTCTTTCATGGAAGATTCACTGCTTAGGTACAGATGCTGATTTCTGGCAACTGTATCAATAAGCTCTTGAGCTTCTTCAATTGTTTTTCTCATATGTATAGATCCACCAGCTAAGTGGTCTAGAGAAATCTAAGCTTTTTCTGTAAGCCCATAGTAGAAGATGTCTAATTGCACCCACTCTGAAAACATTTCAGAGGGGCATTTTCTTAGCATCTCTCTGTATCTCTCCCAGGCATCATAAAGGGATTCATTATCTCCTTGTTTGAAGCCTTGGATGCTTAGCCTTAGCTGTGTCATCCATTTTGGAGGGAAATAGTGATTCAGAAATTTTTTTGACAGCTGTTTCCATGTTTTTATGCTGTTCTTAGGCTGGTTATTTAACCACCTCTTAGCTTGATCTTTTACAGCAAATGGAAACAGTAATAATCTGTAGACATCCTGATCTACTTCCTTATCATGTACTGTGTCAGCAATTTATAAAAATTGTGCCAGAAACTCTGTAGGTTCTTCCTGTGGAAGACCGGAATACTGGCAGTTTTGCTGCACCATAATAATGAGCTGAGGATTCAACTCAAAGCTACTAACTCCAATGGAGGGTATACAGATACTACTCCCATATGAAGTAGTAGTGGGGTTAGCATATGACCCCAGAGTCCTCCTGGACTGTTCATTTCCACTTAATTCCATGATGGAACAAGGGAGATGATATGTATGTTGATACTATTTATTTTATAAAAATAAAATAAAAATGGAATAAATAAAAACGAAATAAATAAAATAAAAAAAGAAATTAAAAATATTTTGTAAAGATTTTCGAAAAAATTTTGAAATTGAAATCTGAAATTTTTATATGAAAATTTCGAAATTATAGTTTAAAATTAGTTAGAAAAGATAATTTTTTTTTTGAATTTTGAATTTTATGATGGAAGAGAAAAACACACAAAAGACACAAGACTTAAAATTTTTAGATCTAATGCTCCTTATTTTCGAAAATTTTGGAGGGAAAACACCAAGGAACACCAAACTTAAAAATTTTAAGATCAAGACACAAGAAAAACTCAAAAACACCTTGAAGATTCACAAGAACACCAAGAACAAAAGAAAGAACACCAAACTTAAAATTTTTAGAAAACCAAAATAAATTTTCGAAAATTATATCAAAATTAACAAGAAAACACCAAACTTAAAGTTTGGCACAAGATTAAATCAAGAAAAATTATTTTTGAAAAAGATTTTCAAAAGAACTGGTGCCCAATCATCAAGAATATAAACCAATGCTCTAGCCAATTGGGTAGTAAATTAATGTGTTTTTAAAGATGTATTATATTTATGGATAAAATAAAAATTTTTTTTTGAAGATTAATATTTTGAAAAAGCACAAGAAAAACACGAAAAATACACAAAACAAAACAAACCAAAGATCAAACAAGAAAAATTGACAAGAACAATTTGAAGATCAAGGAAGAACAAGAACATGCAATTCAAAAAATTAAGAGCCAAAGAAAAGCATGCAGTTGACACCAAACTTAGAACAAGACTCTAAACTCACGAAAAAAAAATAGAAATTGATAAAGAAAAATAATATTTTTGAAAATTTTTGAAAAGCAATTATCCTATCAGAATTTAATGACTCTATAACAATAAAAAAAATAAATTATTCCTAATCTAAGAAATAAAATAAACCTTTAGTTGTTCAAACTCGAATAATCCCCGGCAACGACGCCAAAAACTTGGTGCACGAATTTGCAATCCGTACAACTAACCCGCAAGTGCACTGGGTCGTCCAAGTGATACCTTACGTGAGTAAGGGTCGATCCCACGGAGATTATTGGTTTGACGCAATCTATGTTTATTTTATTAATCTTAGTCAGGATGTCAATAATGTTATTTGGATTTAATTGTAAGAAGTAAAAGTGTTTGGAATAAGTAATTGTTACTTTATTAATGAAGAACATGTTGGGGTTTTGGAGATGCTTTGTCCTCTGACTTCAACTCTTCCTTGAAATCCTTTTCCACACGCAAGGCTCCTTCCATGGCAAGCTGTATGTAGGGTGTCACCATCATCAGTGGCTACCTCCCATCCTCTCAGTGAAAATGGTCCAAATGCTCTGTCACAGCACAGCTAATCAGCTGTTGGTTCTCGATCATGTTGGAATAGGATCCATTGATCCTTTTGCGTTTGTCATCACGCCCAGCAATCGCGAGTTTGAAGCTCGTCACAGCCATTCAATCCTTGAATTCTACTTAGAATACCACAGACAAGATTTAGACCTTCCGGATCCTCAAGAGTGGCCGCCATCAATTCTAGCTTATACCACGAAAATTCTGATTAAAGAATCTAAGAGAAGCTCATTCAATCTGATGTAGAATGGAGGTGGTTTTCAGGCACACGTTCATGGATCTGAGGAAGGTGATGAGTGTCACGGATTATCACCTTCTTCATGTTTAAGCGCGAATGAACATCTTAGATAGGAACAAGCGTGTTTAAATGGAAAACAAAGGTAATTGTATTAATTCATCGAGACGCTGCAGAGCTCCTCACCCCCAACAATGGAGTTTAGAGACTCATGCTGCCAAAAGGTACAAATTTCAGATCTAAAATGTCATGAGGTGCAAAGTAAATCTCTAAAAGTTGTTTAAATAGTAAACTAGTAACCTAGGTTTACAGAAAATGAGTAAACTATGATAGATAGTGCAGAAATCCACTTCTGGGGCCCACTTAGTGTGTGCTGGGGCTGAGACTTAAGCTTCTCATGTGCCTGGGGCTGTTTTGAGCGTTCAACGCCAAGTTGTAACCTGTTTCTGGCGTTGAACTCCAGCTTGTAACCTGTTTCTGGCGCTGGACACCAGACAGTAGCATGATACTAGCGTTGAATGCCAGTTTATGTCGTCTATCTTCGCGCAAAGTATGGACTATTATATATTTCTGGAAAGCCCTGGATGTCCACTTTCCAACGCCGTTGAGAGCGCGCCAATTGGACTTTTGTAGCTCCAGAAAATCCATTTCGATTGCAGGGAGGTCAGAATCCAACAGCATCAGCAGTCCTTTTTCAGCCTAACTCAGATTTTTGCTCAGCTCCCTCAATTTCAGCCAGAAAATACCTGAAATCACAGAAAAACACACAAACTCATAGTGAAGTCCAGAAATATGATTTTTGCCTAAAAGCTAATAATATTCTACTAAAAACTAATTAAAACATACTAAAATCTACATGAAATTACCCCCAAAAAGCGTATAAAATATCCGCTCATCAGATGCATTTTGCCATCCATTCAGACTTTGAGAAATCATGTTGACTTGCTGAGTCAACATTTTGTTCTGAGCCAATATGGCATTCAAAGTATCAATTTCAAGAACTCCCTTCCTCTGAGGCGTCCTATTATTCACGGAATTCCTCTAAAAAGTGTACATGAATTGGTTATTTGCAACCATTTTAATAAGTTGCTGAGCTTCTGCAGGCGTTTTCGTTAGGTGAATGGATCCACCTACAGAATGGTCCAGTGACATCTTAAAAAACTCAAACAGACCATAATAGAATATATCTACCATGGTCCACTCTGAAAACATGTCAGAAGGACACTTTTTGGTCATCTGCTTGTATCTTTCCCAAGCTTCATAGAGGGATTCACCATCTTTTTGCTTGAAGGTCTGAACATCCACTCTAAGCTTGCTCAGCTTTTGAGGAGAAAAGAACTTAACCAAGAAGGCCATGACCAGCTTATCCCAAGAGTCTAGGCTATCCTTAGGTTGTGAGTCCAACCATGTTCTAGCTCTGTCTCTTACAGCAAAAGGGAAAAGCATGAGCCTGTAGACTTCAGGATCTACTCCATTAGTCTTAACAGTCTCACAGATCTACAAGAACTCAATTAAAAAATGGTAGGGATCTTCTGATGGAAGTCCATGAAACTTGCAGTTCTGTTACATTAGAGCAACTAGTTGAGGTTTCAGCTCAAAATTGTTTGCTCCAATGGCAGGAATTGAGATACTTCTTCCATCAAATTTGGAAGTAGGTGTAGTATAATCACCAAGCATCCTCCTTGCATTATTGTTATTGGGTTCGGCTGCCATGTCCTTTTCTTGTTCGAAACTTTCAGTAAGATTATCTCTGGCTTGTTGTAATTTAGCTTCTCTTAGTTTCCTCTTCAGAGTCCTTTCAAGTTTAGGATCAGCTTCAACAAGAATGCCTTTTTCCTTGTTCCTGCTCATATGAAAGAGAAGAGAACAGAAGAAGAAGAAGAGGAATCCTCTATGTCACAGTATAGAGATTCCTTTATGTTAGTGGAAGAAGAAAGGAATAGAAGAAGGAAAAGGTAAGAATCCAAACACAAGGGTGAGGATAGTGTCGAATTCTTGAGTAGAGGAGAAGTGTTAGTAGATAATTAAATAAATAGAAGGAGATGAGAGGGGGAGAATTTTTGAAAATAAATTTTGAAAAAGGGTTAGTGATTTTCGAAAATTAAGAGAAGAAATAAAATTAAAATTAAAATTTGAAATAATTAGTTAATTAAAAAGAATTTTGAAAAAAGGGTGAGGAATTTTCGAAAATTAGAGAGGAAAAAGTAGTTAGGTGGTTTTGAAAAAGATAAGAGATAGTCAAACAAACAAAAAGTTAATTGGTTAGTTGAAAAAGATTTTGAAAATCAATTTTGAAAAGATAGGAAGTTAGAAAGGATATTTTGAAATCAAATTTTTGAAAAAGATATAATTTTAAAAGATATGATAAAAAGATATGATTTTTAAGAAAAAGATATTTTGAAAAAGATTTAATTTTTCAAAATAAAATTGATTACTTGACTAACAAGAAACTAAAAGATATGATTCTAGAATTTAAAGATTGAACCTTTCTTAACAAGAAAGTAACAAACTTCAAATTTTTTAATCGATCACATTAATTGTTAGTAAAGTTTCAATTTTTTGAAATAAAGATAAGAAAAAGATTTTGAAAAAGATTTTTTTATTTTTCGAAAATCATAAGATAAAAATGAAAAATATTTGATTTTTGAAAAAGAAAGGAAAAATTTTTTAAAGGATTTTTGAAAAGAAAATAAAAAATAAAATTACCTAATCTGAGCAACAAGATGAATCGTCAGTTGTCCAAACTCAACAATCCCCGGCAACGGCGCCAAAAACTTGGTGCACGAAATTGTGATCTCTAACAATGGCATTCGACTTGGTATGCGCATTTACTAACTCAGCACTTTCTTCACAACTTCGCATCACTAACCAGCAAGTGTACTGGGTCGTCCAAGTAATAAACCTTACGTGAGTAAGGGTCGATCCCATAGAGATTGTTGGTATGAAGCAAGCTATGGTCATCTTGTAAATCTCAGTCAGGCGGATAATAAATGGTTATGGAGTTTTCGAATAATAATAATAAATAAACAGAAAATAAAGATAGAAATACTCATGTAGATCATTGGTGAGAATTTCAGATAAGTGTATGGAGATACTTTGTCTCTGTTGGATCTCTGCTTTCCTATTGCCTTCCTTCAATCCTTCTTATTCCTTTCCATGGCAAGCTGTATGTAGGGCATCACCGTTTTCAATGGCTACATCCCATCCTCTCAGTGAAAAAGGTCTAAATGCTCTGTCACGGCACGGCTAATCATCCCAATTCCTATGACACAATGCACAAAACTCACAACGCAATGGGTGAGAATTCATAGGATAAAAAGGAAATAGGAACCAAAGGTAATAAGAACAAGTAAAATAAACTCCTAAAACTAGCGAAAAAAACCAATCAATCAAAACAAGCTATTTACATATTAACATATACACAATAGCCAATAACACAACACCATTGCAACTCCCTGGCAACGGCGCCAAATTTGATAAGAGAACTATTGCCGGTTTAGAATTGATAAAAAAAAAGTCAATTCGTTGGTAGCATAGTCCAAACCAACAATGAATTCTCTTAATCAAATGTTTACAAATTCTAATTAACCGAGAGTATTTAAACCTCGGGTCGTTCTCCCTAGGAGTTACAATTAAAGTGCATATTATTGGCTATGAGGGAACAAGAGGGATTGGATAATGACAAGAAAATGTAAATAGCAAGAAATGTAAATATACAAGAAAGTAACTTGATATGCAAGTAATTAAAATGAACATGCAAGCAGAAGCAATGCAATTGAAAATTAAATACTAAAAGAGCTCTTGGTTAGGATTGGGTAATTAGGGCTTGCTATCCTAGTTGTGGACCACAAACATGATGATTATGTGTGGATTAATCCCAATTAGTCAACTCTACATCGAGAATAAGTCAAAAGGGCATAATTAACCTCAATCCACAAGTCCTAGCCAACTCACTAATTGACTTAGTGAAAGACTAGCATTAGCGAAAACCAAGTTAATTAACAACCCTCACACAATGTAGAATGGACATCCACCACTCAAGTTCACTGGTGCGGGATTTATAACCCACAAACTAACCGGCAAGTGTACTGGGTCGTACCAAGTAATACCTCAGGTGAGTGAGGGTCGATCCCACGAGGATTGATGGATCAAGCAACAATGGTTGATTGATGAGCTTAGTCAGGCAAACAGAAAAGAGTGTTGGATGTTCAAAGAGCATTAAACAATCGTGCAAAAACTAAAATAGCAAAGTAAATGGTTTGGAAATAAAATATGGAGAAAACAGTTAAGGTTTCAGAGTTATCTATTTTTCCGGATTAACTTTTCTTACTAACTATTTTAATCATGTAGGATTTAATTTATGGAAAACTATATATGACTAGACCCTAATTCCTTAGACCTTTCTAGTCTCCTCTAAAATTTATCAACAGCCAATTCCTTAGTCAATTAATTCCAATTAGAGGGTGATGATCAAATTTCCAGTTTATATACCACAAAAACTCTAATTACCCAAAAATAAAAAGATTATATGTCACGTATCCTGTTAAATCCAGATAATTAAAATTTAGGAGAATATGTTTTCAAGCTGTTGTTCAAGTAAAGAGCTTTTCCAAGTTATACAAGAACTCAAATAGAAAGTGGGTCATACTTCTGTTCCACCCAAATTCATAAGATGAAGAGCGAAAACAATTCTTAAATTATAAATCCATACATGAATTAAAATAGAAAAAGCAATAAAATCAATCCATATAAATAGATAGAGCTCCTAACCTTAACAGTGGAGGTTTAGTTGCTCATGATTTAGAGAGAAAATAAGGATTCAGGTAAAATGTGCTGAGTTCCAATCTGATGGCCTCCAAAGTTAACTAATGGAATCCCTTTTTATAACTAATCCTAATTAATTTTAGAAAATATATTTTCTAAAATTAAGTAATATCTTTCCTAATTTTAAAATCAAATTTGAATTTAAATCAAAATTATTTATAACAATCATCAAGTCTTCAATTGATGGATGGGGGCCACTTGATTCCTTTACTCTGCAGCCTCTGATCTGTGTTTTCCGGGCTGAAAACTGGGTCAAAAGCAACCCAGAAATTGCCCCTAGCATTTTCTACACGTGGCGCATGTCACGCGTACGCGTCGATAGTCTTTTCTGCGTGTCACGTGTACGCGTCATCCACGCGCACGCGTCGCCATAGAAAGCTCCAAATCACGCGCACGCGTCAGGTATGCGTTCGCGTCGCTCCTCACTGGTTTTCTCCTTTAATTCTTTTGCGGCAGAAACTCCATCAAATCCAGCTGAATGCTACCTAAAATAAACAGAAATGCACAAGACTCAAAGTAGCATCCATAGTGGCTAAAAGATAATTAATTCTTGATTAAACTCAATAATTTAAGTGCAAATTCACTAGGAAAATATAAGAAAGATGCTCACGCATCATAACACCAAACTTGAACTGTTGCTTGTCTTCAAGCAACCAAAACTAATATAGGCTTAGGATGTGAATTTGCATGAGAATGAAAGTTTGATTAACCTCATGTCTCTTTTTATAGTGGGGTTTATAACTGCAATCCTGAATAGTTTTGGCATCTTACTCTCCTTTGAATCAGAAGAATGTTACTGTCATTCGGAATTAGAATCCGGATAATATTATGAATTCTCTAATCTTTTTACATTTCAGTTTAATCCTTAAACACAGCAAAATTTACTTTAATTTATTTATCTTTGGTACTTTGCACCTTGAGCCTAGCCATGACTTTAAATGTTTTGTCTCAAGGGTTACTTGACACAGAAACACCACAAGCACTTAACTGGAGAACTCTCTTTGAGTTCTGATTTTTCTTTCAGTTACTCCCAGACAGTGGTGCTCAAAGCCGTTGGCATACTCTGTTAAACGCACTTGGTCTCGACTCTAAGTGTTCTGTCTCAAGGATTACTTGACACAATCACTCCACAAGCATATGACTAGGGAAACAATTCTTTGAGCTTTTAATCATGTCTGACCTCCCTAGTCATTGATGATCAGAGCCTTGGACCTTGCTTTTATTATTAATTATTTTTTTCTTTTGCTGTTTCTTTTGCTTCAAGGGTTAAACTTTTATTTATTTCAGAGAAGTCATAATAATTCTCTAAATTCCTGTTTCTTATACATCAACATCCCTTGATTCAAATTCAAATATGCATTGTTCATATCATGCATTCAAAAATCACAAATAATACCACCACATTTAAGTAAATAAGACTACTCTTAAATATAACTCAATTTCTCATGCAATGCATCACTTTTTTTCTTTTGAATTCAAGCTTTAGTGAGTAATACATGAGACAAAATTTTTTTGTGTGAAATATTCAGTTCGTGCTTCTAAAATAGCTGCATGATAAGTAAAATAGTGAAAACTCAATAAAAATCAAATAATAAGAAACTACTACTACGAAAAATAACTAAGGATACGAAATTATCGGGTTGTCTCCCGACAAGCGCTTCTTTAACTTCACTAGCTTGACGGTCAGCTCCTTTAAAGAAGAGGATCATAGGGGCTCAGCTCTTCACCCCTTACTTTGAACTTCTTTCCTGTGTCTCCATAACGTAGCTCAATATGCTCTAGAGAGAGGATTCTGATTACTGTATAAACCCATGCTAGATTGCTGGTCAACACCACCTTCATTCATGGGGAAAAACCTTCAGTGGGGATCTTTTTGTTTCTCCATCCTCTGGGTACTTTCTTTTTTTTTTGGAACCTCTTCCTTGGTAGATGATGCATTCCCAACACCAAACTTAGGTTTGATGTCAGGAGAAATTTTATTGATTGTTGCCAAGGGAGGTTTGAGCTGTAAATTCTGCTGTGTATCATCAAGGGGTTTTTGAAGGGTTGGATCAATAAGCTCAGTCTGCATGCACCTCTCTTCTTCACCTGCTGAATGTACATCTTTGAAAACATGGAAGACTAGTTGCTCATCCTGCACTCTAAGCACTAATTTGCCCACTTCTACATTAATCAGAGCTCTTCCAGTGGCTAGGAATGGTCTTCCTAGAATTATAGTGGCCTTCTCATCCTCCCCCGTGTCAAGAATCACAAAGTCTGCTGGGAGGATGATAAACCGCTATTTTATGGTTTATCTTGTGCTCTATTGAGTGGTTTTTATCAAGTCTTTACCCACTTATTCATATGATTTGCATGGCTTTACAACTTCTTCCTAGTCTTAATCTATGGTTGAAAACTTGCTTCCTAGTGTCTTTAATTTGTGTATTTTAATCATCTCTTATTACCATTCGATGCCGTGATATGTGAGTTAAGTGATTTCAGGGATTACAGGGTAGGAATGGCTCAGAGAATAGAGAGGAAGCTTGCAAAAAGGGAAGGAGTACAAGAAATAAAGGAGACAACCAGCGAACAGCGATGCGCACTCATGGCTGACGCGCACGCATGGCTGACGCGTGCGCGCGATTTAGACAAAAGGACATCGACGCGTACGTGTTCCTCACGCGTACGCGTGGATTGGAGTTCATGCAAATGACGCAAGCGCGTGCCTGACGTGAACGCGTGGAGAGGAAAATCGCCAAACGATGCGTACGCATGATTGACGTGTACGCGTGACATGCGCGATCTGCAAAAATTACAAAATATGCTGAAGACGATTTTGGGCCGCGTGTTGACCCAGATTTCGGCCTAGAAACACAGATTAAAGTCAGGGAACATGCAGAGACTCAAGATATCATTATCATTCACATAATTTTAGGTTTAGATGTACTTTTTAGGGAGAGAGGTTCTCTCCTCTCTCTTAGAATTAGGATTTAGGATTTCTATTAGGATTAGGATTTCATCTTCTTCAAATCACAGGTTCAATGTTGTTTTTATTTATTTCCCCAATTTAGTTTATGAAGTCTTTATGTTGGATTTGATTTCTTTTATTAATATTTGAGGTATTTCAGACATATGACTTTTATTTAGTTTCTTATATTCTTGACTTTGGTTGATTAATTGGTAACTCTTGAGTTGTCAAATTCATTGTGATTGATAATTGTTATCTTTGCTGATTGATTTAGATTCCTATAACTCTAGTCTTTCCTTAGTAGTTGACTAGGACTTTAGGTGTTAATTTAATTTAACCACTTGACTTAGTGGGAGCAAAAATATAATTCTCATCACCATTGATAAGGATAACTAGGATAGGAATTCTAATTTTCATACCTTGCCAAGAGTTTTATAATTATTAATTTATTTTTCCTGCCATTTATTTTCCTTGTTCAACCTTTCAAAAACCCAAAAATATTATTTTTCTATAACCAATAATAAATCATACCTCCTTGCAATTTCTTGAGAAGACGACCCGAGGTTTAAATACTTCGGTTATCGATTTCAATGGGGTTTGTTACTTGTGACAACCAAAACTTTTGTACGAAAGGATTTTCTGTTGGTTTAGAAACTATACTTACAACGCGATTATATTTGTGAATTTCTTTACCGATAGAAATCCGATCGTCAAAATGGCGCCGTTGCCGGGGAATTGCAAACGTGTGCCTTATTATTGGTTATTGTAAATATTTTTCAAAAAAAAATCATATCTTTTTCAAAATCTTATCTTATCTTTTTTTTTCAAAAATCATATCTTTTTTAAAATCTTATCTTATCTTTTTTTTTCAAAAATCATATCTTTTTCAAAATCTTATCTTTTTTTTTTCAAAAATTATATCTTTTTCAAAATATTTTCTTTTTGTTAGTTTTTGTTTTTATTTTCTCTTACTACTATGAACTCTCACCCCTTTGGCTATGAGTCTGGTTATAATTATGTTGCAGAAAGAGGAGATTATAATGACAACATGCACCATGGTTGGAACAATCAAAGATGGGAGGAGTCACAAGGATTTGATCAACCCTCATGGCAACAACCACCTCCAATTGACTATCAACAACCATTCTGTGATGCATATCAAGGCAATGGCTATGGTGAGCAATCTTTTGATTATCAACAACCACCACCATATGCCTATGAACCCCCTCCTCAACATGACTTTGGACCACCATACTCACAAGCCCCTTTCCACTATTCACCTCCATATGACCCTAACCCGTATCCACCATACCAACCACCTTATGAGCCAAATGAACCATACATAGAACCACCCCCATTCCAACACAATTACTCTCATGAACCACCACCTCCATATACACCATCTCCTTATCATTATCAAGATGAACCACCTTTCTACCATGAATCCTTTCTCCCAACAAATGAACCCTCCCATCCACCCCAAACCTCCATGGAAAACACACTTACCTCTCTCATTGGTCTCACCTCTAAACTCCAAAATCTTATATACCGCATGGACCAACCCTCTACCTCCAATATTCAACCCTCAAATTCTAGTGTACTTCCATTTCAACCACATAATGATCCACCCATCTCATCACCACCCTCTATGGAAGAGCACCCACATGCATCAATCCAAAAGCAAGATGATCTCAGTTATGCTATTGACATAGAACAAGAGAGAAGAGATCATCTTTGCAAATCCATACTTCATAAGGAGCTAGAGGAGGCACTAAAGGTGAAGGTAGAAGAGACCTTTGTAGATGAAGGAGTAGTTGAAGGGAGTTGTCATAGAAAAGAAATCATCAAGGAGGAATACAATTTTATATTAAAACTACTGGACAAAGCAGTAATTATTAAAAAGGAAGAAGCAGTTGAAGACTTGGGAGATGCTGAACCTCCATGGGAAAGTCAAGACATAGAGCCTCCTTCCAAGACGGTTGCATTTGATGTTGAGGAGGGTGTACAACCTCTAAGGCATATCATGGTTGAAGACTTGGAAGAGGTTAGTCAAGAGATGGAGATTCAAGAAGACGAAGCACAACCTTCCATGCCCTTGGTAAGCAATAAAGAAGAGATTGAATTGGAAGAAAGCTACCATGAGGAAAAGGTTGATATTGAAGAAGCTTGCAAAGAGGTGGAAGATGTCAAAAAAGAGCACAAGGGAGTAGAGCTTGCAAGATCATTCGAAACACCCCTCCCAAAGCCATTACCGTACAATACAACATTCAAGTGGGTAAAATTCTTATCCTTAACCTTTACTTTTCCACTTGAATATAGGCTACTAGAGACGGATGGTCAATTGAGGGCTCTTTGTGGCATTAAGAGTAAGAGGAAGATGGTTAGTGGTTGGAGTTGTCAAGCAAGGTTCAACATGGTCGTGTTCTCAAAGTTTAAACGCAAAGGTTGGTGTAGAGCTCAACTGAATGGGTCTAGGAGGTTGTTTGGCCGCTTCAGTGAGAATTCAAATTGCTTGCCACCCGGCTAGAACAATAATGATCAACTTGAAGACGGGTGTAGAAACAAGATTTCGGATCCGGGAATATATGAGGATCAATTTTGGGAGCTCAAAGCTTGTGAAAAACTCCATCAAAGCTTGAGAAATTTACTTGGTATTGATAGAGCTTATTGGATGTCCAAGCATTGGTGGAAGTTTTAAGACGAGTTCAAGCACAAGCCGCCATGACAAGGAGCTCACCAAATGTCTAACTTAAGGACTTTCACTAAAAGTGCTAGATGGGAGACAACCCACCATGGTATGATCGTTCCTTTTTCAGTTTTAATTCTAGTCTGTTTTGTTTGTTTTTGAGTTTTGATTGGACCTGGAATCATGCATAACATTCATATTAGCATTGCAATCTGCATACTGCATTATTATAAAAAAAGGCATACGACACAACAGCATCGCCGACGCGTCCGCATCATATGTGCCTCAAGGAAGAAAAGAGACTTTACAGAAAGCCACGCGAAAGCGTGGCTGGAGGCTCGCCTTTGGCACAAATTGATCCACGCGACCGCGTCGCTGATGCGTTTGCTTCATTTGCGAAAAATGCCTCCCACGCGTCCGCGTCACCCACGCGAACGCGTGACCAGAAAATCGGCGTAAAAAAAGGGTGTATGGCAGCAAGTTGTGATGGAGTGGGGCTGGACTCGTGCTAGAAGCACAAGCCCTACCAGAAATATAAAAATATAATCGCGTTGTAAGTATAGCTTCTAGACCAACAGAAAATCTTTTCGTACAAACGTTTGGTTGTCACAAGTAACAAACCCAATAAGAATAATTAACCGAAGTATTCAAACCCCGGGTTGTCTTCTCAAGAAATTGCAGGGAGGTGTGTTTTATTATTGGTTATGGAAAATAGTATTTTGGGTTTTTAAAATAAGGAACAAGTAATTTAGATGGCAGGACAGAATAAATTAATAATTAAGAAAACTCTTGGCAAGGTATGAAAATTAGAAGTCCTATCCTAGTTATCCTTATCAATGGTGATGAGAATTATATGTTTGCTCCCACTCAGTGAACCTGTAACTATGAAGGTAAGTCAAGTGGACAAATCAATTTAACACCTAAAGTCCTAGTCAACTCCTAAGGAAAGGCTAGAGTTATAGGAATCTAAATCAATTAGCAAAGATAAAAATTATCAGTCACGATGAGTTTGACATCTCAAGAGTCACCAATTAATCAACCAGAACCAATAATATAGAAATTTAAATAAAAATCATATGTCTGAAATACCTCAAATATTAATAAAAGAAATTAGATCCAACATGGAAAAGTTCATAAGCCAATATTAACAAACTAAAATAAAATAATAGAATAAATAAAAGATGAAGATAAATTGAAGTAAAGGAACATTGAACATGTGATTGAAAAGATGAAATCCTAATTCCTTTAAGAGGAATCCTAATCTTAAATCCTAAGAGAGAGGAGAGAACCTCTCTCTCTAAAAACTACATCTTAATTATGAAAAGTGAATTATGAGTCGTCTCCCCCTGAATGGATGCATTCCCATACTTTATAGCCTCTAATCTGTGTTTTCTAGGCCAAAAACTGGGTCAAAAATAGCCCAAAAATCATCCCCAGTAATTTCTGGTTCGTACAGGTCGCGGCAAAGTGACGTGGAGGCGTCGTCCACGCGTTTGCATGGATTGAAATTAGCAGATGCGACGCGTGCACGTCATCCACGCGTCTGCGTTGCCTAAATTCAGAGAAGCTATGGCAAATTATATATCGTTGCTAAGCCCCGGATGTTAGCTTTCCAACGCAACTGGAACCGCATCATTTGGATCTCTGTAGCTCAAGTTATGACCGTTTGAGTGCAAAGAGGTCAGGCTGGACAGCTTAGCAATTTTTTCAAGTTCTTGTATTCTTTCCACTTTTGCATGCTTCCTTTCCATCCTCTGAGTCATTCCTGCCCTGTAATCTCTGAAAACACTTAACACACATATCAAGGCATTGAATGGTAATAAGAGAGGATTTAAATAATAGAAAATAAAAGCCAAAGAAGCATGTTTTCAATTAAAGCACAGAATTAGGTTGGAAAATGTAAAACCATGCAAATCATATGAATAAGTGTATGAAAGATTGATAAAATCCACTCAATTGAACACAAGATAAACTGTAAAATAGTGGTTTATCAACCTTCCCACACTTAAACATTAGCATGTCCTCATGCTAAACTCAAGAGAAGCTATAAAGGAGTGAAGAGGAATGATAGAGAGTATGCAATGCAACCTATCTATGTGAATGCAACTTGACGTGGCGGAAATTTGCGAGTTAAGAATTTATTAATAGGGATATGTTGCAAGTACAGTCCTTAACCAACAAAAAATCCGCTTATCAATTTAAAAGGGGTTGTCACAATATTGAAAATTAAAATACTGGGAGTATGAATCCCAGGTCGTCTCCTAACGAGTTGCAGAGAGATGTGCTATTTCATCAATTGGGTGTTTTCAAAAATGGTTGAGTTGATAAACAGAGATTTAAATCAGAGAATTTAATTAATTTTAAATAAAAGCCTTGATTGGGGGTAGATTAGCTGGAAGCCCTATTCTTGTTGAAATACTCTCATGATTAATTAATAATTGGAAGTTACTCTGCTTAGTTAACCCTTACTAGGTAAAGGAAAGTCAAGCAAGTTGAAAATCTGTTTCTAGTCATAAGTCCTAATCCTCTCCCTTGGGAAGGACTAGAGTTAATGATTAGAGGGTGATTCAACAATAAACCTAATTATAATTTCTCTCTTGAGTAGTTCAACTCAAGGGTTGCTTTCAATCATCCCCAATCAAGTCATGGAACTACTCACTCATCATAATTATAAAATTCACAGAATTAATGGTGAAAATAAAAGAAGGCATGTGATGCCAGAGCATCTTGGCCAGTTACACTAACCATTTCTTTACTGTTTTTAGGGTAGTTTCATGCATTTTCTTAGAAAATAAGCTAGTTTTGGGTAGATATTCACTTACATCTTGTTTCAAGCATACATTGTGCACTTTACATGATTTCATGAGAATTTTGCATGAATTATATGACAAATTGGATGATGCATGTCTCATGACTTGGATTAGAACTTTGATGCACTTTGCTGCTTGATTTCAGGACAAAGGAAGCAAAGAAGAACCACGTTAGCATTCACGTTAGTTCAACTAACGTGACCTCTAACGTGGAATGGGAGCTAGCTTGCAAAGTTAGTGAGAAAGGTAATCGCCAATAACGCCCTCGAAGCCATCATAGCCCACGTTAAGAGTCACGTTAACTAAGTTAACGTGAACTCTAACGTGGAAGAAGACAACAAGGCCAACGTTAGTGACACTCTCCTTTGTCACTAACGTTGGACCAAGCTCATAATTGGCCACGTTAGTTGCCACGTTAACATAGTTAACGTGGACTCTAACGTTAAAGGAGCAAAAGAGAAGCCAACGTTAGTGACATTCACCTTTGTCACTAACGTTGGCCAAGCCTCCATGAGCCACGTTAACTTAGTTAACATGGAAGCTAACGTGGAGAGAGCAATTGATCGCCAACGTTAGTGACACTTACCTTTGTCACTAACGTTGGGGTGAACCACCAAGAGCCACCATGAGCAACGTTAACTCCCACGTTAACTTTGTTAACGTGGAAGCTAACGTGGATAAAGAGATGATGAACCAACGTTAGTGACACTCACCTTTGTCACTAACGTTGGAGATGGCCAGCATGACTACGTTAGAAGCCACGTTAACTTAGTTAAAATGGACTCTAACGTGGGAAGTAGGGGCACATTGGAACGTTAGTGACAAAGGTAAGTGTCACTAACGTTCTCGAAGAATTGGCATTGATACGTTAGAAGCCACGTTAACCTAGTGTCACTAACGTTCTCGAAGAATTGGCATTGATACGTTAGAAGCCACGTTAACCTAGTTAACGTGGACTCTAACGTAAGGAGAAGGGGTGACTCACCACGTTATGGGGAAAGGTAAGTCCCAATAACATATGCGAAGGACCAAGAGGCAACGTTAGTGGTCACGTTAGTGCCACTAACGTTGAAGTCAACGTGATCATATTTGGGTTAGGAACGTTAGTGAAAAAGGTGATTATCACTAACGTTCTCGAACCCACACTTTCACTTAACGTTGACACCACTAACGTCCTAAGCCAAAGTCCCTGCCTACTTCACCTTTTCTCTCTGCAAGCAAAGCTAAGCCCAATGAAAAGGATAACTGCTTCAAACTCAAGATCCAGAGGCCAATACCCAAGACTTGAAGAGCCAACTAGAATATCAGAAGAGTAGTATATATAGGAGTAGCTTTGAATTAGGTGGGGGTTGGAAAATTTAGGAGCCTTGGGCATAGAACTACTCTCTGTATTTTACTTCCTCTGCAACTTCTAGTTTTACTTTCATGATGTATTCTCCATCTTTATTTTCATTTTCCAGAGCTATGAACCACTAAACCCATTTCATTGGGTTAGGGAGCTCTGCTGTAATTTGATGGATCAATATTAGTTTTCATTCTTCTTCTTCTATCTTTCCTCTTGATTTTACTAGAAAGCTTTCAATCTTCATCCAATTGGTTAGTTATCTTGGAAAAGAAACTATTCATATTTGGATCTCTTCGGAACCTTGGAAGAGGAATGAAGAGATCATGCTAGAAATGCTTTCTCATGCTGGACCAAATTGGGTTTGGATGGATATGTGACTATAATCCTACCAATACTTGATTCGGGAATGCATGTGGTATAATCAGTGACCAAACTTCATCTCTTCTCATGAGAAATTGACCAAGGAATTGGCTATTGATCAAGATCTGAGAGATTGGATTACCAAGGAATTGGAATTCAATCATTTAAGATTGCCAAGGAGATCAATAAATGCATTGATTGAGGAAGAGATGAAAATGAATTTAATCCGGAGAATGCAACATCTCTTAAGCCCAATGAACTCCCCATTTCTGATCTTACCCATTCTCTTTACTTTCTGCCATTTACTTTTATGAGCATTTCCCCCATTCCCATTTAAGATTCTGCAATTTACTTTCTGCCATTTACATTCAGCTCTTTATTTCTAGCATTTATTTTTTCTGCTATTTAATTTTCCACAATTTAATGTTCTGCAAATCTCAAATCAAATTCTGGTTCGCTCAACTAGAACATTCCTCTAATTAAAGTTGCTTGATCAATCAATCTCTGTGGGATTCGACCTCACTCTATAGTGAGTTTTTACTTGACGACAATTTGGTACACTTGCCGAAGGAAATTTGTTACGAGACGAATTTTCCGTGCATCAAGTTTATGGCACCGTTGCCGGGGATTGATTTTGTATCAACAATGATTAAGTTGGAGGATAACTAGATTGAGCATTTTTTTCATTTTGCTGATTTAAATTTCTGTTTGAGCAATTTACTTTCATTTTCAGTTGTTTTTCTTCCCATCCCTTTAACCCTTTTATTCCAGTTGTTTACAATTTTTACTCACCCACTAACTGATGCCAAGGCATCTTAGGCTAGTTTCACTAGCATTTTTCTGTTAGTTTTAGTTGTTTTATGCATTTTCTTGAGCTTAAAGTAACCAAGAATGGTTAAAAGAATAACAAAGCAATGAACCATCCAAACAGTATGATTTTGATTCAAATTCCATGAGTTTTTAGTTATATTACTTGAATGCTATTAATGGAAGATTTCTCATGAAATTTTGCAAGACTTTGATGCAATTGTTTGGATGATTTCAGGGAAGAAGAGGCTAGGCAAGGAAGCAACAAAATCAATAAAGGAAGCCATATAATGCTGGAAATGGCGTTTAAGTTCCAGTTTAAGCCTAAACTGGAGCTTAAACGCCAGAATCATGAAGGCTAGGAAATGCTGGAACTGGCGTTTAACCTCCAGTTTAACCTTAAACTGGAAGTTAAACGCCAGAATGAGAATTTCACCAAGGGAGCATTTCCACGTTTAAGCTCCAGTTTAACCTTAAACTGGAGCTTAAACGTGTTCGACACTTTTTCTCACCAAGGAGCAATTCCACGTTTAACCTCCAGTTTAACCTTAAACTGGAGGTTAAACGCCAGAAGTAAGAAAGGCACCAGGAGCATTTCCACGTTTAAGCTCCAGTTTAACCTTAAACTGGAGCTTAAACGTGTTCGACTATTTCTCTCCTCCAGGGTTGCTTTCTCATTTCCAGGTTTAAGCTTCAGTTTAACCTTAAACTGAAGCTTAAACGTGTTCGACCCAATTGCTCCTCCAGGGTTGCTTTCTTCATTTCCACGTTTAAGCTTCAGTTTAACCTTAAACTGAAGCTTAAACGTGTTCGACATTTCACACTCCTGGGTTGCTTTCTTCCATTTCCACGTTTAAGTTTCAGTTTAACCTTAAACTGAAACTTAAACTTCGACTTAAACGCCACTTTTTGAAAGAGTTTCTGGGCCAAATATATTGAAGTTTAAGTTAGCATTTGAGCACAAACATTAACTTAAACGTATTATGGTATGAAACCCAATTGAATATCATGGTTTATGGGATTGGGCCTGAAGAATTGATGAGTCTGGAACTTCAATTTGTTGAGTCTTGTGTCATTACTTGTTATTCACTAAGTTTGCTCAATGAATGTTACAGAATTGGATCACAGCCTCATCAGGATTATGGACCATAAACCCAAAGCAAAAGGAAATCAAGGAAAAGCCTCAAAGCCCAAAAAAAAAAAAACACAACAGAAGCTCAATTTAGAAAGTGTATAAATAGGATAGAATTGAAGTTAGTTAGAATTTTTAGACACTTGGGAATTTTTCATCAATTTTGTAATTGAATTCTGAGCTATGAATCACTAAACCCCTTTCATTGGGTTAGGGAGCTCTATTGTAATTCAATGAATCAATAATAGTTTTATCTTCTTCTTCAATCTTTTCTCTTGAATTTTGTTAGAAAGCTTCTCGATCTAATTCCATTGGGTAGTTGTCTTGGGAAAGAAACTACCCATAATTGGAATCCTTCGGAACCTTGGGAAAGGAATGGAGGATTCATGCTAGAGAAGCTTTCTCACAGTGAATTGGATTGGGGTTTGGATGGATATTGTGACATGTAATCCTACCAAATTGTGGTTCATGAAACTGTGTGGTATAATCAGTGATCGAGCATCATCTCTTCTTATGAACATTTAAACCAAGGGATTGGGAATTTGTTTGTTTTTAGAGAGAATTGGTGAGCCAAGGGATTGGGATCCAATCATATAAGATTGCCAAGCAAAATTCAATGAATGCATTGGTTGAGGAAGAGATAAAAATGTTTTGATTCGGAGATCTCAATATCTCCTAACACCCAATGAACTCCCATTTCTGATCTACACTTTCTATTTACATTCTGCAATTTCAATTCATGCAATCACCCCCATCCCTTTTTAATTTCAGCACTTTAACTTCTAGCTCTTTAATTCATGCAATTTTACATTCCGCAATTCTCATCTAAATCTTGATTCCGCTCAACTAGAACATACTTCTAATCCGAATTGCTCACTCAACCAATCCTTGTGGGATTCGACCTCACTCTATTGTGAGTTTTTACTTGACGATAACCGGTGCACTTGCCGGAAGGAATTTTGCCGATCGTGCAATTTCCTAAATCGTAGCATATCAACTTTATGCACATCAAGTTTATGGCGCCGTTGCCGGGGATTGGTTTTCGATTGACAATTCTCAAATTGGAAGTTAACTAGATTAAGCATTTTTCTTGTTTTGTTAATTTAGTTCAAGTTACTTGTTGAATTTTAATTTCTGCAATCTGTTAATTGCTTTTTCTTTCTTATGCCTTTCAATTCAAGCAACTAACTCACTGACCCACTAACTATTTGAATTAATTCCTCAACTGCTCTAACCATACTCTTCCATTAACCAAGAGTATTCCACTTGTTTGTTGCTTGTGGTGTGTTCTTGTATGACAGGTAGGAGAGGAGAGAGATCAACTCCTCCATATACCGAACCAGAGAGGACCCTTCATAGACTTAGAAGGGAAGCAAGAGGGAAGAGAGTACTGAGAGAAGAAGAATCTGAAGGAGAATCTGAGGACAATTTTGAGGAAGCTCTAGATCTCAACATGGATAGAGAAGTTCACAACCATGAGAGGGCTGATGGAAACAATGCCATTCCTGAGAGGAAGGCTCTTGGTTCATACATAAATCCAACCTCTGGGAATTGTGGTAGCAGCATCCAGAAACCACCCATTCAGGCCAACAATTTTGAACTCAAACCACAGCTAATATCATTGGTGGAGGATCATTGTTCATTTGGTGGGAGTGCTAATGAAGACCCAAACCAACATCTCACAAAAATCCTGAGAATTTGCGACACTTTGAAGTCCAATGGAGTCCAGGAAGATGCCTATAAACTGCTCTTGTTCCCATTTTCACTTAGGGACAAGGCAGCTAAGTGGCTGGAATCATTCCCAAGGGGGAGCCTAACAACCTGGGATGAGGTGGAAAGCAAGTTTCTGGCACATTTCTACCCCCCACAAAAGGTCAATAGGCTTCGATCTGAGGTTCAGACTTTCAGACAACAGGATGGTGAAACCCTCTACGAGGCATGGGAGAGGTTCAAAGAATTGACAAGGAAATGCCCACCAGACATGTTCCATGACTGGGTGCAATTGCATATTTTCTATGATGGACTTTCTTATGAATCAAGGAAGGCTGTAGACCATTCATCAGGAGGTTCATTGAACAGGAAGAAGACTGTGGAAGAAGCCATTGAAGTGATTGAGACAGTGGCTGAGAATGAATACTACTATGCTTCAGAGAGGCACAACACTAAGGGAGTCATGGAGCTGAACCATGTTGATACAATTCTAGCCCAAAACAAGGTGTTTGCCAAGCAACTAGCAGAGCTCACCAGGAAATTTGACACAAAGCAAGTGGCTGCAATACACACACAAGATCAAGAGGAAGTAAGCATTGAAGGAGGTGATTGGGAAGAGGCCAACTATGTGGGAAACCAACAAAAGCAATCATATGATCCACATTCCAACACTTACAACCCAGGATGGAAAAACCACCCAAACTTTGGGTGGGAAACCAGCAAACCCAACCACAAACCCACAAACCTTACAACCACAACCAACATAACAATTCCACATACCAAAACTCCAACCAAAGATCATACCAAGCCACACAAAACACTTACTCCCAACCACCATATCATGGCCAAAATAATCAACCTGCCCAATCCAATCCGAACCAACAATTTCAAGATCAATTAAACAGGATAGAAGGAATACTAGCAAACATGGGTCAGGACATAAATGAGTTGAAAAGCTTTAGGGAAGATGTGAGATCGACCTTAAGGAACCATGGTGAAAAACTCAAGTGGATGGAGTCTCGAGTAGGAGAGCTATCTCAACAGGCCCCCAAGTCAACTGCAGTGTTCCCTAGTGACACAGAAAAGAATCCTAAAGGGGAACAAAAGGGAGTGAGATGGGAAGAATGCAAGGCCATCACCATATTGAAGGAAGTCTCAGAAGAAGAAGGAATCAGACCCTCAGAAAAGGAGCCAGAAATCTTGAAAGAAGGTGTGGAAGAAGCTAAGCAGGAAAGTGAAACTGAGCAAGCCAAGGAAATGCAAAAGGAAGGCATGCTGGGAACATACCAACCAAAAGCACCATTTCCTCAGAGGTTAGGAGGAGGTGAAAAAGGGAAAACATATTCAAAGTTTTTAGAGACATTTAAGTCTCTCCATATCAATATTCCCTTTCTTGAGATCCTCCAGCAGATGCCTACACATATCAAGTATTTGAAGGAATTGCTGAGCAAGAAAAGAGTTTTGAAGGGAGGACAAACTGTAATAATGAACAAGGAATGCAGTGCACTCATCAAGAAGGATATGGTCTCTAAGAAAACAGACCCAGGAAGTTTTCATATCCCCTGCATCATAGGGGAAGCAAAAATTGACAGAGGATTCTGTGATCTAGGAGCTAGCATAAATGTGATGCCTCTGACTCTTATGAGGAGGCTACAACTGAATGAGGTGAGATCCACTGATGTAATCATATAATTGGCTGACAAAACTCAGAAGCAAGCTGAAGGGGTAGTTGAGAATGTGCTAGTGAAAGTGGGAAATTATTTCTTCCCCACAGACTTTGTCATTTTGGACATGGAGGAAAGCTACCTACACCCTATCATTCTGGGAAGGCCATTTCTAGCCACTGCTAGAGCGCTCATAGATGTAGAACAAGGAGAGCTAATTTTGAGAATACATGATGAACAGCTCATTTTCCATGTTTTCAAACCTGCATCTGAGCCTGAACCAGAACCTGAAAAGCCTAAGGATGATAGTAGCCATCTGTGTTTGGAGGAAAGCAATCCAGCAGCTGAAACTCTGAAACAGTCCTTGGAAGGCAAACAAGAATTGCAAGAGTTAAAGCCACAAGAATCAATAGAAATAGCTCAGAAGGATCCTCCTGGCATAAGGGTCAATGAAGAAATCCTCAAGAGAGAGGGAAGAATTGTAAAGAAATTGCCAAGAGGGTGGAGAAACAAGAAAATTCCCACTGAAGGTTTCTCTCCGGGAGATAAAGTGATATCAAGTCATTATCTGCCAATCCCACCTGGCCTCAAAACCATTCCTTCCCAGCTCCATCAAGTGTGCACAATCAGGAAAGTTCTTTCTATGGAACATTTGGAAATCATGAAGGAATCAAATGGGGACGTTTCCATAGTGAGAGGAGAGGACATCAAGCACTACAATCCACCCTAACAAGGGACAATCGTCAAGCTAGTGACGTTAAAGAAGCGCTTGTTGGGAGGCAACCCAACCTGAGGTAATACCCCTTTGCTGTTTCTTTTATTTGTTTCAATAAAAAGGTGAAGTAGTTTCTGTGCATTGCAAAGAATCAAGTTTGGTGTTTCACACCAAACAATGAATTCGTGGATCAATAATTCAAAGGGGAATGTGTGACTCTAAGTTTGGTGTTCCACCATACAGATCAACTGAACACAACAACCTTTGAATTATATGAAAGGAACAACCATTCTAAGCAATCACAGAAATGCTTAAAATCCTTAGCAGCAACTTCATTCCAAGGAGAATTCAAGGATTCAAAGAGCAGAGGAGTAAGTAGGAGACTAAGTTTGGTGTTCACACACCAACTTAAGACTCAGACACTTGCCCATACATAGTGAGCTAACCACTTAAGTGCTTGAGAAGCAAGCAACTTCATCACTCTTTACAGGAAAGGAAACAGGGGTCTTAGAAAGAACATGAAGCAACAACTAGGAGAGAAGGAGAAATCAAATTGTTTCCTGGCAACAAAGAGAAAACAAGAAATTTCACAAGGTGGTGTTGTTCCTTGACCATTCTTTAAAAGGCAAACAAAAGCATGCTTGTTCTGGTTTAAACTGTAATTGTTGAATCTTTCTGGAATGTGAAGTTTTTAGTATGAGTGTTGGTTTATTGCTTTGAATAAAGTGAATGCCTAGATGTTTGGATATAACTCCACCTTCTTAAACAAATGCTTGCCATGCTTGTTCTGTTTCCAAAAATTAAAAGAAAAGTTTGAACAAAAGTAACTTGGCTCAATTAGTGACAAATCAAGTAGAATTAAGTGGTGGTATGCATGCTTGATTGTTTAGTCAGCTCACTGGAAATTGAGTGTAGAATTATCATCTTTGTGTAGAAGTTGAATACTGTCTATGGATCTTGATGAATAAATGTCTTTGGCCATGAAAAAGAAAGAAAAAGAAGAAGAAAAAGCCACTGAAAAAGGGCAACCAAAAAGCAAAAAAAAAAAAATTTGAGAAAATAAGCTAGGCACCAATGGTTTGAACTTCTGAGACAAATGCCTATGGTGTTTACGTATTAAGGATATGCTTGGATGAATAGGTTCTGAGGAGTGTTTCAACACTTGGTAACTTGGGTTATCTAACCCGGGATTATCAACCAAAAGTCCATTATCAAGAGCAACCTAAATACAAAACATTTAGTCACACAAAGAGGTGCTGGGCACCAATGTCTCAAGAAGAAATGTGAACTAAAATGCCTGTAGTGGATATGTGCAGTGCACTGATAAGAAAAAGAAAATGCCAAAGGCTTGTGCAACACATGACACTGAGCAAACAAGGAGCAAAGGAGCTCCAAGAAAAAAAGAAAAACAAAGAAGGGAAAAGTGCCAAAGACACAAGAGTAACAAGAGGCCATAGCAGTGTTTGATGAATGCAATGAAAAAGTGATAATACTACCTGATAAGAATGAAAAAGTGATACTGCAACTTTCTGCATAAAACCCTTCTGATGAACTTCAAGTGCTTACTAATGTAGCCAATGTAATTGCTTTCTGTTTCATACTTTCTTCTCAAATAACTCAGGACTTGCTTAGGGACAAGCAAGTATTAAGTTTGGTGTTGTGATGCCAAGGCATCTTAGGCTAGTTTCACTAGCATTTTTCTGTTAGTTTTAGTTGTTTTATGCATTTTCTTGAGCTTAAAGTAACCAAGAATGGTTAAAAGAATAACAAAGCAATGAACCATCCAAACAGTATGATTTTGATGCAAATTCCATGAGTTTTTAGTTATATTACTTGAATGCTATTAATGGAAGATTTCTCATGAAATTTTGCAAGACTTTGATGCAATTGTTTGGATGATTTCAAGGAAGAAGAGGCTAGGCAAGGAAGCAACAAAATCAATAAAGGAAGCCATATAATGCTGGAAATGGCGTTTAAGTTCCAGTTTAAGCCTAAACTGGAGCTTAAACGCCAGAATCATGAAGGCTAGGAAATGCTGGAACTGGCGTTTAACCTCCAGTTTAACCTTAAACTGGAAGTTAAACGCCAGAATGAGAATTTCACCAAGGGAGCATTTCCACGTTTAAGCTCCAGTTTAACCTTAAACTGGAGCTTAAACGTGTTCGACACTTTTTCTCACCAAGGAGCAATTCCACGTTTAACCTCCAGTTTAACCTTAAACTGGAGGTTAAACGCCAGAAGTAAGAAAGGCACCAGGAGCATTTCCACGTTTAAGCTCCAGTTTAACCTTAAACTGGAGCTTAAACGTGTTCGACTATTTCTCTCCTCCAGGGTTGCTTTCTCATTTCCAGGTTTAAGCTTCAGTTTAACCTTAAACTGAAGCTTAAACGTGTTCGACCCAATTGCTCCTCCAGGGTTGCTTTCTTCATTTCCACGTTTAAGCTTCAGTTTAACCTTAAACTGAAGCTTAAACGTGTTCGACATTTCACACTCCTGGGTTGCTTTCTTCCATTTCCACGTTTAAGTTTCAGTTTAACCTTAAACTGAAACTTAAACTTCAACTTAAACGCCACTTTTTGAAAGAGTTTCTGGGCCAAATATATTGAAGTTTAAGTTAGCATTTGAGCACAAACATTAACTTAAACGTATTATGGTATGAAACCCAATTGAATATCATGGTTTATGGGATTGGGCCTGAAGAATTGATGAGTCTGGAACTTCAATTTGTTGAGTCTTGTGTCATTACTTGTTATTCACTAAGTTTGCTCAATGAATGTTACAGAATTGGATCACAGCCTCATCAGGATTATGGACCATAAACCCAAAGCAAAAGGAAATCAAGGAAAAGCCTCAAAGCCCAAAAAAAAAACACAACAGAAGCTCAATTTAGAAAGTGTATAAATAGGATAGGATTGAAGTTAGTTAGAATTTTTAGACACTTGGGAATTTTTCATCAATTTTGTAATTGAATTCTGAGCTATGAATCACTAAACCCCTTTCATTGGGTTAGGGAGCTCTATTGTAATTCAATGAATCAATAATAGTTTTATCTTCTTCTTCAATCTTTTCTCTTGAATTTTGTTAGAAAGCTTCTCGATCTAATTCCATTGGGTAGTTGTCTTGGGAAAGAAACTACCCATAATTGGAATCCTTCGGAACCTTGGGAAAGGAATGGAGGATTCATGCTAGAGAAGCTTTCTCACAGTGAATTGGATTGGGGTTTGGATGGATATTGTGACATGTAATCCTACCAAATTGTGGTTCATGAAACTGTGTGGTATAATCAGTGATCGAGCATCATCTCTTCTTATGAACATTTAAACCAAGGGATTGGGAATTTGTTTGTTTTTAGAGAGAATTGGTGAGCCAAGGGATTGGGATCCAATCATATAAGATTGCCAAGCAAAATTCAATGAATGCATTGGTTGAGGAAGAGATAAAAA
Organism: Arachis stenosperma; assembly: GCF_014773155.1. Classification (NCBI taxonomy): domain Eukaryota; kingdom Viridiplantae; phylum Streptophyta; class Magnoliopsida; order Fabales; family Fabaceae; genus Arachis; species Arachis stenosperma. The sequence goes on along the minus strand of NC_080382.1, from coordinate 44,659,417 downwards.
TGTTTTGATTCGGAGATCTCAATATCTCCTAACACCCAATGAACTCCCATTTCTGATCTACACTTTCTATTTACATTCTGCAATTTCAATTCATGCAATCACCCCCATCCCTTTTAATTTCAGCACTTTAACTTCTAGCTCTTTAATTCATGCAATTTTACATTCCGCAATTCTCATCTAAATCTTGATTCCGCTCAACTAGAACATACTTCTAATCCGAATTGCTCACTCAACCAATCCTTGTGGGATTCGACCTCACTCTATTGTGAGTTTTTACTTGACGATAACCGGTGCACTTGCCGGAAGGAATTTTGCCGATCGTGCAATTTCCTAAATCGTAGCATATCAACTTTATGCACATCAAGTTTATGGCGCCGTTGTCGGGGATTGGTTTTCGATTGACAATTCTCAAATTGGAAGTTAACTAGATTAAGCATTTTTCTTGTTTTGTTAATTTAGTTCAAGTTACTTGTTGAATTTTAATTTCTGCACTCTGTTAATTGCTTTTTCTTTCTTATGCCTTTCAATTCAAGCAACTAACTCACTGACCCACTAACTATTTGAATTAATTCCTCAACTGCTCTAACCATACTCTTCCATTAACCAAGAGTATTCCACTTGTTTGTTGCTTGTGGTGTGTTCTTGTATGACAGGTAGGAGAGGAGAGACATCAACTCCTCCATATACCGAACCAGAGAGGACCCTTCATAGACTTAGAAGGGAAGCAAGAGGGAAGAGAGTACTGAGAGAAGAAGAATCTGAAGGAGAATCTGAGGACAATTTTGAGGAAGCTCTAGATCTCAACATGGATAGAGAAGTTCACAACCATGAGAGGGCTGATGGAAACAATGCCATTCCTGAGAGGAGGGCTCTTGGTTCATACATAAATCCAACCTCTGGGAATTGTGGTAGCAGCATCCAGAAACCACCCATTCAGGCCAACAATTTTGAACTCAAACCACAGCTAATATCATTGGTGGAGGATCATTGTTCATTTGGTGGGAGTGCTAATTGATAGCGCGAAATTGTGAACAATACTTTTCACAACTCTCATAATCCCTGGTCATGAACTCCAAAAACTTGGTGGTTCAATTCCATGGCATTACACAACTTCGCACAACTAACCAGCAAGTGCACTGGGTCGTCCAAGTAATACCTTACGTGAGTAAGGGTCGATCCCACGGAGATTGTTAGCATTGAAGCAAGCTATGGTCATCTTGTAAATCTTAGTCAGGCAAACTCAAATGTATATGATGATGAACGAAAATAACATAGAAGATAAAGATAGTGATACTTATGTATATCATTGGTGTAAGAGCTTCAGACAAGCGTATGAAGATGCCTTCCCTTCCGTCTCTCTGCTTTCCTACTGCCTTCATCCAATCCTTTCTTACTCCTTTCCATGGCAAGCTCGTGTAGGGTTTCACTGTTGTCAGCAGCTACCTCCCATCCGCGCAGTGAAAGCTAATGCACGCACTCTGTCACAGTACTGCCAATCACCGGTTTGGTTCCCTCCCCTACCGGAATAGAATCACTCTTTTGCGTCTGTCACTAACGCCCAGTAGGTTACAGGTTTGAAGCACGTCACAGTCATTCAATCATTGAATCCTACTCAGAATACCACAGACAAGGTTAGACCTTCCGGATTCTCTTGAATGCTGCCATCAGGTCCTGCCTATACCACGAAGACTCTGATCTCACGGAATTGAATGGAAGAACAATAGTAATTGCATTAATACTCGAGGTACAGCAGAGCTCTACACCTTAATCTATGGTGTGTAGAAACTCCACCGTTGAAAATACATAAGAACAGGGTCTAGGCATGGCCGAATGGCCAGCCTCCCAAAGGTCTAAGATAGCATAAAACAAAGATAGCTACCAAAAGTCCTAGATTTCTGCTCTCTAATACAATAGTAAAAGGTCCTACTTATAGAAAACTAGTACATAGATGAGTAAATGACATAAAAATCCACTTCCGGGCCCACTTGGTGTGTGTTTGGGCTGAGCAATGAAGAAATTTCGTGTAGAGACTCTTCTTGGAGTTAAACGCCAGCTTTAGTGCCAGTTTGGGCGTTTAACTCCCAATTAGGTGCCAGTTCCGGCGTTTAACGCTGGAATTTCTTGAGGTGACTTTGAACGCCGGTTTGGGCCATCAAATCTTGGGCAAAGTATGGACTATTATATATTTCTGGAAAGCCCAGGATGTCTACTTTCCAACGCCGTTGAGAGCGCGCCAATTGGGCTTCTGTAGCTCCAGAAAATCCACTTCGAGTGCAGGGAGGTCAGAATCCAACAGCATCTGCAGTCCTTTTGAGTCTCTGGATCAGATTTTTGCTCAGGTCCCTCAATTTCAGCCAGAAAATACCTGAAATCACAGAAAAACACACAAACTCATAGTAAAGTCCAGAAAAGTGAATTTTAACTAAAAACTAATAAAAATATACTAAAAACTAACTAGATCATACTAAAAATATACTAAAAACAATGCCAAAAAGTGTACAAATTATCCGCTCATCACAACACCAAACTTAAATTGTTGCTTGTCCCCAAGCAACTGAAAATCAAATAAGATAAAAAGAAGAGAATATGCAATGAACTCCAAAAACATCTATGAAGATCAGTATTAATTAGATGAGCGGGGCTTTTAACTTTTTGTCTCTGAATAGTTTTGGCATCTCACTCTATCCCTTGTAATTCAGAATGATTGGCTTCTTTAGGAACTCAGAATCCAGATAGTGTTAATGATTCTCCTAGTAAAGTATGATGATTCTTGAACATAGCTATTTATTGAGTCTTGGCTGTGGCCCAAAGCACTCTGTCTTCCAGTATTACCACCGGATACATACATGCCACAGACACATAATTGGGTGAACCTTTTCAGATTGTGACTCAGCTTTGCTAAAGTCCCCAATTAGAGGTGTCCAGGGTTCTTAAGCACACTCTTATTTGCCTTGGATCACAACTCTTATTCTTTCTTTTTTTTTTTTTTTTTTTTTCGGTTTTTTTTTTTCGTTTGCTTCCTTCTCTCTTTTTTTTTTTTTTTTTTTTTTTTTTGCTTTTTTTGCTTTTTCTTGCTTCAAGAATCATTTCTAATGATTTTTCAGATCCTCAGTAACATGTCTCCTTTTTCATCATTCTTTCAAGAGCCAACATTCATGAACCACAAATTCAAAAGACATATGCACTGTTCAAGCATACATTCAGAGAACAAAAGTGTTGCCACCACATCAAAATAATTAAACTATTATAAAATTCAGAATTCATGCAATTCTTTCCTTTTCAATTAAGCACGTTTTTATTCAAGAAAGGTGATGGATTCATAGGACATTCATAACTTTAAGGCATAGACACTAAGACACTAATGATCACAAGACACAAACATGGATAACCATAAGCATAAAAATCAAAAAACAGAAGAATAAAGGACAAGGAAATCAAGGAACGGGTCCACCTTAGTGATGGCGGCTCTTTCTTGCTCTTGAAGATCCTATGGAGTGCTTGAGCTCCTCAATGTCTCTTCCTTGTCTTTGTTGCTCCTCCCTCATGATTCTTTGGTCTTCTCTAATTTCATGGAGGAGAATGGAGTGTTCTTGATGCTCCACCCTTTTCTTGGTGATGGGTTTGTCCTCATCAATGGGGGTATCTCCCTCTATGTCAACTCCAACTGAATAACAGAGGTGACAGATGAGGTGAGGAAAGGCTAACCTTGCCAAGGTGGAGGTCTTGTCCGCCACCTTATAGAGTTCTTGGGCTATAACCTCATGAACTTCCACTTCTTCTCCAATCATGATGCTATGAATCATGATGGCCCGGTCTATGGTAACTTCGGACCGGTTGCTAGTGGGAATGATTGAGCGTTGTATGAACTCTAACCATCCTCTAGCCACGGGCTTGAGGTCATGCCTTCTCAATTGAACCGGCTTTCCTCTTGAATCTTGCTTCCATTGTGCGCCCTCTTCACATATGGTTGTGAGGACTTGGTCCATCCTTTGATCAAAGTTGACCCTTCTAGTGTAAGGATGCTCATCTCCTTGCATCATAGGCAAGTTGAACGCCACCCTCACACTCTCCGGACTAAAATCCAAGTATTTCCCCCGAACCATAGTGAGATAATTCTTTGGATTCGGGTTCACACTTTGGTCATGGTTCTTGGTGATCCATGCATTGGCATAGAACTCTTGAACCATCAAGATTCCGACTTGTTGAATGGGGTTGGTAAGTACTTCCCAACCTCTTCTTCGGATCTCATGGCGGATCTCCGGATATTCACCCTTTTTGAGTGAAAAGGGGACCTCGGGGATCACCTTCTTCAAGGCCACAACTTCATAGAAGTGGACTTGATGCACCCTTGAGAGGAATCTATCCATCTCCCATGACTCGGAGGTGGAAGCTTTTGCCTTCCCTTTCCTCTTTTTAGAGGTTTCTCCGGCCTTGGATGCCATAAATGGTTATGAAAAAGCAACGCTTTTACCACACCAAACTTAAAATGTTTGCTCGTCCTCGAGCAAAAGAAGAAAGAAGAGAGTAGAAGAAGAAGAAATGAGGAAGAGGGGGAAGGTGGTGTGTTCGGCCAAGAAGGGTAAGAAAGGGTGTTTAGGTTGTGTGAAAATGAAGGGTTGAAGAAGGGTATATATAGGAGAGAGGGGGGTAATGGTTCGGCCATGGAGGGTGGGTTTGGGAGGGAAAGTGGTTTGAATTTGAAGGGTGAGGTTGGTGGGGATTTATGAAGGATGGATGTGAGTGGTGAAGAGAAAGATGGGATTTGATAGGTGAAGGGTTTTTGGGGAAGAGGTATTGAGGTGATTGGTGAATGGGGGAACAAGAGAGAGATTGATGGTGGGGTCCTGTGGGGTCCACAGATCCTGTGGTGTCAAGGAAAAGTCATCCCTGCACCAAATGTTGCTCAAAATCACGTTTTGAGCTATTTCTGGCGTTAAACGCCGGGCTGGTGCCCATTCCTGGCGTTTAACGCCAGGTTGTTGCCCTTTACTGGCGTTTAACGCCAGTCTGGTGCCCCTTTCTGGCGTTAAACGCCCAGAATGGTGCCAGACTGGGCGTTAAACGCCCAACTGCTAGGCTTACTGGCGTTTAAACGCCAGCAGCTTCTTCCTCCAGGGTGTGTTGTTTTTCTTCCTGTTTTTCATTCTGTTTTTGCTTTTTTCATTGTTTTTGTGACTTCTTATGATCATCAACCTACAAAAAAGATAAAATAACAAAAGAAAATAGTTAACCATAAAACATTGGGTTGCCTCCCAACAAGCGCTTCTTTAATGTCATTAGCTTGACAGAGGACTCTCATGGAGCCTCAGAAATACTCAGAACCGTGTTGAAACCTCCCAACACCAAACTTAGAGTTTGAATGCGGGGGTTCAACACCAAACTTAGAGTTTGGTTGTGGCCTCCCAACACCAAACTTAGAGTTTGACTGTGGGGGCTCTGCTTGGCTCTGTTTTGAGAGAAGCTCTTCATGCTTCCTCTCCATGATGATAGAGGGATGTCCTTGGGCCTTAAACACCAAGGATTCTTCATTCACTTGAATGATCAACTCTCCTCTATCAACATCAATCACAGCCTTTGCTGTGGCTAGGAAGGGTCTGCCAAGGATGATGGATTCATCCATGCATTTCCCAGTCTCTAGGACTATGAAGTCAGTAGGGATGTGATGGTCCTCAATCTTCACCAAAACATTCTCTACAAGTCCATGAGCTTGTTTTCTTGAATTGTCTGCCATCTCTAATGAGATTCTTGCAGCTTGCACCTCAAGGATCCCTAATTTCTCCATTACAGAGAGGGGCATGAGGTTTACACTTGACCCTAAGTCACACAAGGCCTTCTTGAAGGTCATGGTGCCTATGGTACAAGGTATAGAAAACTTCCCAAGATCCTGCCTCTTTTGAGGCAGTTTCTGCCTAGACAAGTCATCCAGTTCTTTGGTGAGCAAGGGAGGTTCATCCTCCCAAGTCTCATTTCCAAATAACTTGTCATTCAGTTTCATGATTGCTCCAAGGTATTTAGCAACTTGCTCTTCAGTGACATACTCATCCTCTTCAGAGGAAGAATACTCATCAGAGCTCATGAATGGCAGAAGTAAGTCCAATGGAATCTCTATGGTCTCATTTTGAGCCTCAGATTCCCATTGTTCCTCATTGAGGAACTCAGAGGAGATTGGTACACGCCCACTGAGGTCTTCCTCAGTGGCGTCCTCCTCCTCTCTTTCCTCTCCATATTCGGCCATGTCTATGGCTTTGCACTCTCCTTTTGGATTTTCTTCTGTATTACTTGGGAGAGTGCTAGGAGGGAGTTCAGTAACTTTCTTGCTCAGCTGACCCACTTGTCCTTCCAAATTTCTGATGGAGGACCTTGTTTCATTCATGAAACTTTGAGTGGTCTTTATTAGATCAGAGACCATTGTTGCTAAGTCAGAAGTATTCTGCTTAGAACTCTCTGTCTGTTGCTGAGAGGATGATGGAAAAGGCTTGCCATTGCTAAACCTGTTTCTTCCACCATTATTGTTATTGAAACCTTGTTGAGGTCTCTCTTGATTCTTCCATGAGAAATTGGGGTGATTTCTCCATGAAGAATTGTAGGTGTTTCCATAGGGTTCTCCTAGGTAATTCACCTCTTCCATTGAAGGGTTCTCAGGATCATAGGCTTCTTCCTCAGATGAAGCTTCCTTAGTACTGCTTGGTGCATTTTGCATTCCAGACAGACTTTGAGAAATCAAATTGACTTGTTGAGTCAATATCTTGTTCTGAGCCAATATGGCATTCAGAGTGTCAGTCTCAAGAACTCCTTTCTTCTGACTAGTCCCATTGTTCACAGGATTCCTTTCAGAAGTGTACATGAATTGGTTATTTGCAACCATTTCAATCAATTCTTGAGCTTCTGCAGGCGTCTTCTTCAGATGAAGAGATCCTCCAGCAGAGCTATCCAAAGACATCTTGGATAGTTCAGAGAGACCATCATAGACAATACCTATGATGCTCCATTCAGAAAGCATGTCTGAAGGACATCTTCTGATTAATTGTTTGTATCTTTCCCAAGCTTCATAGAGGGATTCTCCATCCTTCTGTCTGAAGGTTTGGACTTCCACTCTAAGCTTACTCCATCTTTGTGGTGGAGAGAACTTTGCCAAGAAGGCATTGACTAGCTTTTCCCAAGAGTCCAGGCTTTCTTTAGGTTGAGAATCCAACCATATTCTAGCTCTGTCTCTTACAGCAAAAGGGAATAGCATCAGTCTATAGACCTCAGGGTTAACCCCATTAGTCTTGACTGTGTCACAGATTTGCAAGAATTCAGCTAAAAACTGATGAGGATCTTCCATTGGAAGTCCATGGAACTTGCAATTCTGTTGCATTAGAGAAACTAATTGAGGCTTAAGCTCAAAGTTGTTTGCTCCAATGGCAGGGATAGAGATGCTTCTCCCATAGAAATCAGGAGTAGGTGCAGTGAAGTCACCCAGCACCTTCCTTGCATTGTTGGCATTGTTGTTGTTTTCGGCTGCCATGTGTTCTTCTTCCTTGAAGAATTCGGTCAGGTCCTCTAAAGAGAGTTGTGCCTTGGCTTCTCTTAGCTTTCTCTTCAAAGTTCTCTCGGGTTCAGGGTCAGCTTCAACAAGAATGCCTTTGTCTCTGCTCCTGCTCATATGAAAGAGAAGAGAAAAAGAAAATGTGGAATCCTCTATGTCACAGTATAGAGATTCCTTGAAATGTCAAAGGAAAAGAGAAATAGAAAGAAGAAGGAGAAGAAGAATTCGAACTTTAGTTAGATAAGGTTCGAATTGTGCATTTAGAAGGAATGGTACTCCATAAATAGAAGGATGTGGGAAGGAGGGAAGAGAATTTTCGAAAATTCATTTAAAAGATTTTGAAAACATTTTGAAAATTTGATTGATAATTTTCGAAAATTAAAAGTGAAAAAGAAATCAAGTGATTTTTGAAAAAGATTTTGAAATTAGAAATTAAAAAGATTTGATTGAAAACTATTTTGAAAAAGATGTGGTTAAAAAGATTTAATTGAAAAGTTATGGTTTTAAAAAGATGTGATTGAGAAGATATGATTTGAAAACAATTTTAAAAGATATGATTTGAAAACAATTTGAAAAGATATGATTTTAAAAATTAATGACTTGCCTAACAAGAAAAGATATGATTCAAACATAAAACCTTCCTCAATAGGAAAGGCAAAAAATGTTCAATCAAATCATTAATTGTTAGTAAGTATCTTTGAAAAAGGAAAGAAATTGATTTTGAAAACATTTGATTGAAAAGATATGATTTGAAAAAGATTTGATTTTGAAAAACTTTGAAAACTTGAAAAAAAATTGATTTTGAAAACAAAATCTTCCCCCTAGCACCATCCTGGCGTTAAACGCCCAGAATGGTATACATTCTGGCGTTTAACGCCCAAAATGCTACCTCTTTGGGCGTTAAACGCCCAACCAGGTGCCCTGGCTGGCGTTTAAACGCCAGTCTGCCTTCTTCACTGGGCATTTTTGAATGCTCAGCTTTTTCTGTATAATTCCTCTGCAGTATGTTCTGAATCTTCAATTCTTTGTATCATTGACTTGAAAAGACACAAATTAAAAATATTTTTGGATTTTCAATAATCAAAATGCAAAAGGAATCAATTAACAATGCATGCAAGACACCAAACTTAGCAGTTTGTATACTACTGACACTAACAATATGAGAATGCATATGAGACACACAAAATACTTCAAGTCAATAGAATTCAAAGATTAGAACACAAAAATCATCAAGAATTACTTGAGGATCCTTAAGACACATGAATGAATGCATGCAATTGACACTAAACTTAAGATGAGACACTAGACTTGAGCAGGAAACATCAAATATTTTTGGTTTTTATGATTTTGTAAATTTTTTTGTGTTTTTCGAAAATTAAGTGGGAAAAGGTATCAAAATTCTTAATGAGAATTCCAGGAATCAGTGCAATGCTAGTCTAAGACTCCGGTCCAGGAATTAGACATGGCTTCACAGCCAGCCAAGCTTTTAAAGAAAGCTTCGGTCCAAAACACTAGACATGACCAAAGGTCAGCCAAATCTTAGCAGATCACTGCTCCAAGAGCAAAATTGATGAGAATCAACAAGCTCTTGTGGTGATAAGTTGAAACCTCGGTCCAATCAGATTAGACATGGCTTCTCAGCCAGCCAGATTTCAACAAATCATCATGAAACTCTAGAATTCATCTTCAAGAATTTCGAAAAAATTAAATACCTAATCTAAGCAACAAGATGAACCGTCAGTTGTCCAAACTAGAACAATCCCAGGCATTGTTACCAAAAGCTTGCTCAAAACTTGAACAATCCCCGGCAACGGCGCCAAAAACTTGGTGCGCGAAATTGTGAACAATACTTTTCACAACTCTCATAATCCCTGGTCATGAACTCCAAAAACTTGGTGGTTCAATTCCATGGCATTACACAACTTCGCACAACTAACCAGCAAGTGCACTGGGTCGTCCAAGTAATACCTTACGTGAGTAAGGGTCGATCCCACGGAGATTGTTAGCATTGAAGCAAGCTATGGTCATCTTGTAAATCTTAGTCAGGCAAACTCAAATGTATATGATGATGAACGAAAATAACATAGAAGATAAAGATAGTGATACTTATGTATATCATTGGTGTAAGAGCTTCAGACAAGCGTATGAAGATGCCTTCCCTTCCGTCTCTCTACTTTCCTACTGCCTTCATCCAATCCTTTCTTACTCCTTTCCATGGCAAGCTCGTGTAGGGTTTCACTGTTGTCAGCAGCTACCTCCCATCCGCGCAGTGAAAGCTAATGCACGCACTCTGTCACAGTACTGCCAATCACCGGTTTGGTTCCCTCCCCTACCGGAATAGAATCACTCTTTTGCGTCTGTCACTAACGCCCAGTAGGTTACAGGTTTGAAGCACGTCACAGTCATTCAATCATTGAATCCTACTCAGAATACCACAGACAAGGTTAGACCTTCCGGATTCTCTTGAATGCTGCCATCAGGTCCTGCCTATACCACGAAGACTCTGATCTCACGGAATTGAATGGAAGAACAATAGTAATTGCATTAATACTCGAGGTACAGCAGAGCTCCACACCTTAATCTATGGTGTGTAGAAACTCCACCGTTGAAAATACATAAGAACAGGGTCTAGGCATGGCCGAATGGCCAGCCTCCCAAAGGTCTAAGATAGCATAAAACAAAGATAGCTACCAAAAGTCCTAGATTTCTGCTCTCTAATACAATAGTAAAAGGTCCTACTTATAGAAAACTAGTACATAGATGAGTAAATGACATAAAAATCCACTTCTGGGCCCACTTGGTGTGTGTTTGGGCTGAGCAATGAAGAAATTTCGTGTAGAGACTCTCCTTGGAGTTAAACGCCAGCTTTAGTGCCAGTTTGGGCGTTTAACTCCCAATTAGGTGCCAGTTCCGGCGTTTAACGCTGGAATTTCTTGAGGTGACTTTGAACGCCGGTTTGGGCCATCAAATCTTGGGCAAAGTATGGACTATTATATATTGCTGGAAAGCCCAGGATGTCTACTTTCCAACGCCGTTGAGAGCGCGCCAATTGGGCTTCTGTAGCTCCAGAAAATCCACTTCGAGTGCAGGGAGGTCAGAATCCAACAGCATCTGCAGTCCTTTTGAGTCTCTGGATCAGATTTTTGCTCAGGTCCCTCAATTTCAGCCAGAAAATACCTGAAATCACAGAAAAACACACAAACTCATAGTAAAGTCCAGAAAAGTGAATTTTAACTAAAAACTAATAAAAATATACTAAAAACTAACTAGATCATACTAAAAATATACTAAAAACAATGCCAAAAAGTGTACAAATTATCCGCTCATCACTAATGAAGACCCAAACCAACATCTCACAAAATTCCTGAGAATTTGCGACACTGTGAAGTCCAATGGAGTCCAGGAAGATGCCTATAAACTGCTCTTGTTCCCATTTTCACTTAGGGACAAGGCAGCTAAGTGGCTGGAATCATTCCCAAGGGGGAGCCTAACAACCTGGGATGAGGTGGAAAGCAAGTTTCTGGCACGTTTCTACCCCCCACAAAAGGTCAATAGGCTTCGATCTGAGGTTCAGACTTTCAGACAACAGGATGGTGAAACCCTCTACGAGGCATGGGAGAGGTTCAAAAAATTGACAAGGAAATGCCCACCAGACATGTTCCATGACTGGGTGCAATTGCATATTTTCTATGATGGACTTTCTTATGAATCAAGGAAGGCTGTAGACCATTCATCAGGAGGTTCATTGAACAGGAAGAAGACTGTGGAAGAAGCCATTGAAGTGATTGAGACAGTGGCTGAGAATGAATACTACTATGCTTCAGAGAGGCACAACACTAAGGGAGTCATGGAGCTGAACCATGTTGATACATTTCTAGCCCAAAACAAGGTGTTTGCCAAGCAACTAGCAGAGCTCACCAGGAAATTTGACACAAAGCAAGTGGCTGCAATACACACACAAGATCAAGAGGAAGTAAGCATTGAAGGAGGTGATTGGGAAGAGGCCAACTATGTGGGAAACCAACAAAAGCAATCATATGATCCACATTCCAACACTTACAACCCAGGATGGAAAAACCACCCAAATTTTGGGTGGGAAACCAGCAAACCCAACCACAAACCCACAAACCTTACAACCACAACCAACATAACAATTCCACATACCAAAACTCCAACCAAAGATCATACTAAGCCACACAAAACACTTACTCCCAACCACCATATCATGGCCAAAATAATCAACCTGCCCAATCCAATCCGAACTAACAATTTCAAGATCAATTAAACAGGATAGAAGGAATACTAGCAAACATGGGTCAAGACATAAATGAGTTGAAAAGCTTTAGGGAAGATGTGAGATCGACCTTAAGGAACCATGGTGAAAAACTCAAGTGGATGGAGTCTCGAGTAGGAGAGCTATCTCAACAGGCCCCCAAGTCAACTGCAGTGTTCCCTAGTGACACAGAAAAGAATCCTAAAGGGGAACAAAAGGGAGTGAGATGGGAAGAATGCAAGGCCATCACCATATTGAAGGAAGTCTCAGAAGAAGAAGGAATCAGACCCTCAGAAAAGGAGCCAGAAATCTTGAAAGAAGGTGTGGAAGAAGCTAAGCAGGAAAGTGAAACTGAGCAAGCCAAGGAAATGCAAAAGGAAGGCATGCTGGGAACATACCAACCAAAAGCACCATTTCCTCAGAGGTTAGGAGGAGGTGAAAAAGGGAAAACATATTCAAAGTTCTTAGAGACATTTAAGTCTCTCCATATCAATATTCCCTTTCTTGAGATCCTCCAGCAGATGCCTACACATATCAAGTATTTGAAGGAATTGCTGAGCAAGAAAAGAGTTTTGAAGGGAGGACAAACTGTAATAATGAACAAGGAATGCAGTGCACTCATCAAGAAGGATATGGTCTCTAAGAAAACAGACCCAGGAAGTTTTCATATCCCCTGCATCATAGGGGAAGCAAAAATTGACAGAGGATTCTGTGATCTAGGAGCTAGCATAAATGTGATGCCTCTGACTCTTATGAGGAGGCTACAACTGAATGAGGTGAGATCCACTGATGTAATCATACAATTGGCTGACAAAACTCAGAAGCAAGCTGAAGGGGTAGTTGAGAATGTGCTAGTGAAAGTGGGAAATTATTTCTTCCCCACAGACTTTGTCATTTTGGACATGGAGGAAAGCTACCTACACCCTATCATTCTGGGAAGGCCATTTCTAGCCACTGCTAGAGCGCTCATAGATGTAGAACAAGGAGAGCTAATTTTGAGAATACATGATGAACAACTCATTTTCCATGTTTTCAAACCTACATCTGAGCCTGAACCAGAACCTGAAAAGCCTAAGGATGATAGTAGCCATCTGTGTTTGGAGGAAAGCAATCCAGCAGCTGAAACTCTGAAACAGTCCTTGGAAGGCAAACAAGAATTGCAAGAGTTAAAGCCACAAGAATCAATAGAAACAGCTCAGAAGGATCCTCCTGGCATAAGGGTCAATGAAGAAATCCTCAAGAGAGAGGGAAGAATTGTAAAGAAATTGCCAAGAGGGTGGAGAAACAAGAAAATTCCCACTGAAGGTTTCTCTCTGGGAGATAAAGTGATATCAAGTCATTATCTGCCAATCCCACCTGGCCTCAAAACCATTCCTTCCCAGCTCCATCAAGTGTGCACAATCAGGAAAGTTCTTTCTATGGAACATTTGGAAATCATGAAGGAATCAAATGGGGACGTTTCCATAGTGAGAGGAGAGGACATCAAGCACTACAATCCACCCTAACAAGGGACAACCGTCAAGCTAGTGACGTTAAAGAAGCGCTTGTTGGGAGGCAACCCAACCTGAGGTAATACCCCTTTGCTGTTTCTTTTATTTGTTTCAATAAAAAGGTGAAGTAGTTTCTGTGCATTGCAAAGAATCAAGTTTAGTGTTTCACACCAAACAATGAATTCGTGGATCAATAATTCAAAGGGGAATGTGTGACTCTAAGTTTGGTGTTCCACCATACAGATCAACTGAACACAACAACCTTTGAATTATATGAAAGGAACAACCATTCTAAGCAATCACAGAAATGCTTAAAATCCTTAGCAGCAACTTCATTCCAAGGAGAATTCAAGGATTCAAAGAGCAGAGGAGTAAGTAGGAGACTAAGTTTGGTGTTCACACACCAACTTAAGACTCAGACACTTGCCCATACATAGTGAGCTAACCACTTAAGTGCTTGAGAAGCAAGCAACTTCATCACTCTTTGCAGGAAAGGAAACAGGGGTCTTAGAAAGAACATGAAGCAACAACTAGGAGAGAAGGAGAAATCAAATTGTTTCCTGGCAACAAAGAGAAAACAAGAAATTTCACAAGGTGGTGTTGTTCCTTGACCATTCTTTAAAAGGCAAACAAAAGTATGCTTGTTCTGGTTTAAACTGTAATTGTTGAATCTTTCTGGAATGTGAAGTTTTTAGTATGAGTGTTGGTTTATTGCTTTGAATAAAGTGAATGCCTAGATGTTTGGATATAACTCCACCTTCTTAAACAAATGCTTGCCATGCTTGTTCTGTTTCCAAAAATTAAAAGAAAAGTTTGAACAAAAGTAACTTGGCTCAATTAGTGACAAATCAAGTAGAATTAAGTGGTGGTATGCATGCTTGATTGTTTAGTCAGCTCACTGGAAATTGAGTGTAGAATTATCATCTTTGTGTAGAAGTTGAATACTGTCTATGGATCTTGATGAATAAATGTCTTTGGCCATGAAAAAGAAAGAAAAAGAAGAAGAAAAAGCCACTGAAAAAGGGCAACCAAAAAGCAAAAAAAAAAAAATTGAGAAAATAAGCTAGGCACCAATGGTTTGAACTTCTGAGACAAATGCCTGTGGTGTTTACGTATTAAGGATATGCTTGGATGAATAGGTTCTGAGGAGTGTTTCAACACTTGGTAACTTGGGTTATCTAACCCGGGATTATCAACCAAAAGTCCATTATCAAGAGCAACCTAAATACAAAACATTTAGTCACACAAAGAGGTGCTGGGCACCAATGTCTCAAGAAGAAATGTGAACTAAAATGCCTGTAGTGGATATGTGCAGTGCACTGATAAGAAAAAGAAAATGCCAAAGGCTTGTGCAACACATGACACTGAGCAAACAAGGAGCAAAGGAGCTCCAAGAAAAAAAGAAAAACAAAGAAGGGAAAAGTGCCAAAGACACAAGAGTAACAAGAGGCCATAGCAGTGTTTGATGAATGCAATGAAAAAGTGATAATACTACCTGATAAGAATGAAAAAGTGATACTGCAACTTTCTGCATAAAACCCTTCTGATGAACTTCAAGTGCTTACTAATGTAGCCAATGTAATTGCTTTCTGTTTCATACTTTCTTCTCAAATAACTCAGGACTTGCTTAGGGACAAGCAAGTATTAAGTTTGGTGTTGTGATGCCAAGGCATCTTAGGCTAGTTTCACTAGCATTTTTCTGTTAGTTTTAGTTGTTTTATGCATTTTCTTGAGCTTAAAGTAACCAAGAATGGTTAAAAGAATAACAAAGCAATGAACCATCCAAACAGTATGATTTTGATGCAAATTCCATGAGTTTTTAGTTATATTACTTGAATGCTATTAATGGAAGATTTCTCATGAAATTTTGCAAGACTTTGATGCAATTGTTTGGATGATTTCAGGGAAGAAGAGGCTAGGCAAGGAAGCAACAAAATCAATAAAGGAAGCCATATAATGCTGGAAATGGCGTTTAAGTTCCAGTTTAAGCCTAAACTGGAGCTTAAACGCCAGAATCATGAAGGCTAGGAAATGCTGGAACTGGCGTTTAACCTCCAATTTAACCTTAAACTGGAAGTTAAACGCCAGAATGAGAATTTCACCAAGGGAGCATTTCCACGTTTAAGCTCCAGTTTAACCTTAAACTGGAGCTTAAACGTGTTCGACACTTTTTCTCACCAAGGAGCAATTCCACGTTTAACCTCCAGTTTAACCTTAAACTGGAGGTTAAACGCCAGAAGTAAGAAAGGCACCAGGAGCATTTCCACGTTTAAGCTCCAGTTTAACCTTAAACTGGAGCTTAAACGTGTTCGACTATTTCTCTCCTCCAGGGTTGCTTTCTCATTTCCAGGTTTAAGCTTCAGTTTAACCTTAAACTGAAGCTTAAACGTGTTCGACCCAATTGCTCCTCCAGGGTTGCTTTCTTCATTTCCACGTTTAAGCTTCAGTTTAACCTTAAACTGAAGCTTAAACGTGTTCGACATTTCACACTCCTGGGTTGCTTTCTTCCATTTCCATGTTTAAGTTTCAGTTTAACCTTAAACTGAAACTTAAACTTCAACTTAAACGCCACTTTTTGAAAGAGTTTCTGGGCCAAATATATTGAAGTTTAAGTTAGCATTTGAGCACAAACATTAACTTAAACGTATTATGGTATGAAACCCAATTGAATATCATGGTTTATGGGATTGGGCCTGAAGAATTGATGAGTCTGGAACTTCAATTTGTTGAGTCTTGTGTCATTACTTGTTATTCACTAAGTTTGCTCAATGAATGTTACAGAATTGGATCACAGCCTCATCAGGATTATGGACCATAAACCCAAAGCAAAAGGAAATCAAGGAAAAGCCTCAAAGCCCAAAAAAAAAAACACAACAGAAGCTCAATTTAGAAAGTGTATAAATAGGATAGGATTGAAGTTAGTTAGAATTTTTAGACACTTGGGAATTTTTCATCAATTTTGTAATTGAATTCTGAGCTATGAATCACTAAACCCCTTTCATTGGGTTAGGGAGCTCTATTGTAATTCAATGAATCAATAATAGTTTTATCTTCTTCTTCAATCTTTTCTCTTGAATTTTGTTAGAAAGCTTCTCGATCTAATTCCATTGGGTAGTTGTCTTGGGAAAGAAACTACCCATAATTGGAATCCTTCGGAACCTTGGGAAAGGAATGGAGGATTCATGCTAGAGAAGCTTTCTCACAGTGAATTGGATTGGGGTTTGGATGGATATTGTGACATGTAATCCTACCAAATTGTGGTTCATGAAACTGTGTGGTATAATCAGTGATCGAGCATCATCTCTTCTTATGAACATTTAAACCAAGGGATTGGGAATTTGTTTGTTTTTAGAGAGAATTGGTGAGCCAAGGGATTGGGATCCAATCATATAAGATTGCCAAGCAAAATTCAATGAATGCATTGGTTGAGGAAGAGATAAAAATGTTTTGATTCGGAGATCTCAATATCTCCTAACACCCAATGAACTCCCATTTCTGATCTACACTTTCTATTTACATTCTGCAATTTCAATTCATGCAATCACCCCCATCCCTTTTTAATTTCAGCACTTTAACTTCTAGCTCTTTAATTCATGCAATTTTACATTCCGCAATTCTCATCTAAATCTTGATTCCGCTCAACTAGAACATACTTCTAATCCGAATTGCTCACTCAACCAATCCTTGTGGGATTCGACCTCACTCTATTGTGAGTTTTTACTTGACGATAACCGGTGCACTTGCCGGAAGGAATTTTGCCGATCGTGCAATTTCCTAAATCGTAGCATATCAACTTTATGCACATCACTAACTGTTTGATATATTGCATCACTCACACTAACAGCATTTTTTTTAACAAGAATAGTTTCTGCATTTATTTCCTTGCTTGTGCCGTGTTGATTGTATGACAGGGAGAAGAAGTGGGGCTTCAACTTCCTTTGATTCTGAACCTGAGAGTACCTTTCTTAGATTAAGGAGGGAAGCAAGAGGAAAAAGAGTAATAGGTGCTGAAGAAGAGGAAGAGTACTTTGAACCAAACATGGAAGAGAATTTGGAAAACAATCATGAAGAAGAAGCTCATAATCATGCCAGAGAAGGCCATGCAAACCGGGCTGGGCATGAAAGGAGGGTCTTAGGATCCTATATCAATCCTAATTCAGGAAACTGTGGAAGCAGCATTCAGAAGCCTACCATACATGCCAACAATTTCGAGCTAAAACCTCAGCTCATCACCCTTGTGCAGAATAATTGTTCATTTGGAGGAGGTGTTCAAGAAGATCCTAATCAACACTTGACCACCTTCTTGAGGATTTGTGACACAGTGAAGTCCAATGGAGTCCACCCGGATGTCTATAGGCTGCTCTTGTTCCCTTTTTCACTCAGGGACAAGGCATCCAAATGGCTTGAATCCTTCCCAAAGGAAAGCTTAACTAATTGGGAAGAAGTGGTGAACAAGTTTTTAGCAAGATTTTATCCTCCTCAAAGGATCAATAGGCTAAGAACTGAGGTGCAGACTTTTAGACAATAAGATGGTGAGACACTTTATGAAGCATGGGAGAGATTCAAAGACTTGACAAGGAGATGCCCACCAGAGATGTTTAATGAGTGGGTTCAACTTCACATCTTCTATGAAGGTCTTTCCTATGAGTCAAAGAAGGCTGTAGATCATTCATCAGGAGGTTCTTTAAACAAGAAGAAAACCATTGAAGAAGTCATAGATGTCATTGAAACAGTTACTGAGAATGACTACTTCTATGCCTCTGAAAGAAGTAACACTAGAGGAGTAATGGAGCTGAACCACATGGATGCACTGTTAGCCCAAAACAAGATGATCACCAAGCAGCTAGCAGATCTTACCAAGAAGGTGGAAGAGAACCAAGTTGCAGCAGCCATCACCTCATCACCAACTCAAGAAGGAGTAAACATAGGAGAAGAAGGTGACTGGGAGCAAGCCAACTATGTGGAAAACTCACCTAGACAAGTCCATGATCCATACTCCAAAACTTACAACTCTGGATGGAGAAATCACCCCAATTTTGGATGGGGAAATCAACAAGACCAAGGCCAAGATCAAAGACGTCCAAATCCCAGCAACATAGCTCACCAACATGCCACACCTAGACCATATCAACACTCACATAATAACACCTCTCAACACCTATACCAAAGCCAACCTAACCATTCTCATCCCTCCAATCTCAACTCACCATCACCTTCTGATGACAGACTCTCAAGGATTGAGAACTTACTTGAAAGCATATGCAAAGAGATTCAAGACAACAAGGTGTTCAAGGAGGAAGTGCGAACCAACTTTAAGAACCAGGGAGACACCATCAAGAGGTTGGAATCTCAAGTAGGTTATCTCTCTGAGCACATTCCCAAACCTACAGATGGATTCTCAAGTGATACGGAGAAAAATCCGAGAGGAGAAACAAAGAAAGTAAGATGGGAAGATTGTAAGATGGTCACTATAAGTGGTCAGGAGACCAAGGAAGAGCCAACCAAGCTGTCAGAATAACCTGAAGATACCTCAGCAGAGAAGCAGGAAAAAGATCACCAAGAACCCAAAATCTCACAACAGGAGTTGCTGAGACTCTATGCACCCTTCCCCTAATTACTCAATGGTGCTGTGGAGAAGAGAATATACTCAAGGTTTCTTGATTTGTTTGCATCCCTCCATGTAAACATACCATTCATCAAGACCCTCCAACAAATGCCGGCATACATAAAGTATATGAAGGAGCTGCTTCCCAGGAAAAGCTCACTCAAGGGAGGCCAAACTATAGTGATGAATAAGGAGTGAAGTGCTCTCATTCAACCAGAGTTGCCTACAAAAAGAAAGGACCCAGGGAGTTTCTACATTCCCTATGCCATAGGAGAAACCATGTTTGATAAAGGACTCTGCGATTTGGGAGCAAGCATCAACTTAATGCCCTTATCGCTTATGAAGAGGTTGCAGATCAATGAGATAATGCCCACAGATGTAGTCATCAAGCTGGCTGACAAAACTCAAAAACAAGCAATAGGAGTGGTGGAAAACGTGTTGGTAAAGGTTGGGAAATACTTCCTCCCAACAGACTTTGTCATATTGGACATGGAAGAGAGTCACACTCACCCAATCATGTTGGGAAGACCATTTCTACCTATAGCCAGAGCACTCATAAATGTGGAGCGAGGGGAGCTAATTCTGAGGATCCATGATGAACAGCTCACCTTCAATGTTTTCAAACGCTTACAAGAAACAGATCAAGAGAACTATGAACCAAGAAAAGATCAATGTGAGATACTAAAGGAAGAAACAAGCACTGAAGCACAACCAGCACATCTGGGAATCCCATTGATTGAGGAACAAGGCAAACAGCAATTGCCACAGCTCAAAGAAAATCTGGAGGAACCTAAACGACCAGAATCATATGAGACCAGTAACCACATTTCCTTAGAGGAGGAGGTCACAAAGAGTAAGACGACATCACAAGAAACAAAGAAGAAGGTACCAAGGAGGTGGAGGAACAGGAAGATCCCTACAGAGGACTTCTCCCCAGGGGATAAAGTAATCTCAGCTTACTTCCCAAACATCCCCCCTGATCTCCCACTGTACCATCTCAATTACCTAAAGTCTTCACTATCAATAGAGTTCTCTCCTTGGAACATGTAGAGATCATTGATACAACCAATGGATATAGGTCTACTGCCAGAGGAGAAGACTTGAAGCATTATCAACCTCCCTGATGAAGGAGAAACATCAAGCTAGTGACGCTAAAGAAGCGCTTCATGGGAGGCAGCCCATGTTTTATATGCTTTTAGAAAATAGTGAATAATTCAATATTCATGAATTTCAAACCAACCTTGACTAACACCTGGTGAAATCCTTATTATGCAGTATATAGTGAAGAATAAGTTTGGTGTTCAAGGCATGCCAAGAGAACATGAGTGCAATTCAGAGCATGCTATTCTTGGAGCCTTGAACATAACTTTTTCATCACAGTGCTACAAACTAAGTTTGGTGTCACCCAAGGTGCCACCAAGGTGCATATAAGGATACACAGTTAGTTAGTTAGTTGGTGTTCATGAATAAGCAATCTAATTTTTTTTCCTTATTACTCTTGCTGAAAAGTTTAGCTTTTTCAATGATATTAGTTTTTCTTTATTTTATTTTATAGGAAAAAGGAAAGGAGCATTGAAGGAGATTGATTGGACAATTAAATGAGGAAGGTTTGGACACCACAAAAGGAGGGTACTACACACGTGCCTAAAGGGGGGATGCATTGGAAAATGTTGCCATGCAACATTAAAAATGATGAGACCATTGAAGACCGGACAAAATTCTTCATAAAGTTGATGATCCTTGTCTTTTCTCCATGCTAAACCCCATCCGTCCATCTTACACTCACAACATCTATCCAAACCCTTCATTTACCCACCACGTCCTTATATAAGTAGCTCTCCCTCTATACCACCTTCACATTACAAACGCCCAACTTAACACACCCCTCTTCGGAACCAAACCATTCTTACCACATTAAAAACACTTCCCCTCACTCCCTTCATTGCACTCAATCCTAAACAACCAAAAGTCTCCACACCCTTACCACCTTCACACACTAACTCCCATTCATGGCATCTTCGAGCTCCAAGAGGCAAAGAGGAAAGGAGCCAATGGAGCAGCCCTCTTTCGACACCGGGAAATTGAAAACAGCCTTCCATGAGCTTGAGTTCGAGCGAATAAAGGACAAGAAGATACTGCCTGAATCAACCTTCCAGTTCGATGAAGATGATTGTCCACAAATTCGGGAGAAGATTGAAAAGAGGGGTTGGGAAAAGCTCACTAACCCAGAAGCAAGGGCAAATGCAAACCTCATCAGAGAATTTTATGCAAATGTGGTTAGAGAAGATAAGACCACAGCCTCCACCTTCAAGAGCTATGTAAGGGGAACAGAGGTGGGCTTTAGCCTCAATGCAATCACTAGAGCTCTCCAATTGAAATCCCCACGTTTTGTTGAGCTTGGTTATCAAGAAAGAATAAATAAAGGTGCTGACAATGATGAATTGGAAGAGATCGTGGGTGACATATGCATTGTGGGATCTGACTGGGAAAGGTATTCAGATAAGAGACCCCGGTTCATCAGGAAAGGAGACCTCATCCCGGAAGCCAAGGCCTGGTTTGAGCTTGTGAGACGATCTATCCTTCCAGCAGTAAACAATTCTGAGGTCAATATTACTCGAGCTACCATGGTACATTGCTTGATAAAGGGTGGAAGCATCAACGTGCACGAAATTATAGCTGAAGGAATCCAAGAATCAGCTGAGAAGAAGGACTCAGGTGCTAGACTTTGGTACCCCAGCACCATCCTTAGATTATGCATGAAAGCCAAGGTAGTCTTTGAGGATAGCAATCCAACTTGGCTAGGTCTTGGGAGATCACTTACACTCCAACGCATAACCCATGTGACTCCAGCTCAACAGCAGAAAAGACCCCATCTAAGGAAGAGGACATCAGAAGAAGCACAATAGGAAGAGCCTCTCCAAGGAGAACCCCAACCCATAGAGTATCATCAAGAAGGATATCATGACCCAACCAACATCAACTTGGGCCACATCAGAGGAGCCATCGATGATTTGTCAAGGATATATATGGAAGGACAAGAGCAGCTACTACACCTTCAATCCCAATGGATGCATCGTCAGGAAGAAATACTTGCCAATTGGATGAGTCAATAAGGAGAGTGGCATAAACAACAAATGGAGCAGCAACAGGAACACTACTCCCAGCTCACTCAAGCCATCAACCAAGTGAATGAAAGACAAGAGCGTTAAGATAAGCGCTTGCAGGAACTCAACCAGCGGCAGCAAGCTCAGGTGAAAGCATTCAACGAGTTTAGTGTACTTAATGAAGGACGACAACTACATAGGGAGGAGTTCAACGTAAACACTCAAGCCAAGTTGAATTACATGTCTAGTCATATGCATCATCTACACTATGACATCCCTACATATGATGAGGTCCAAAAAGACTTTGTAGAACAAGAAGAAGGGAAGGTGAAACAGCAGAAGGAAACATTAAAGAAGAAGATGGAAGATGCTGGCTTTTGGAAGAAGTTGATTGGAAAAAGCAAAGGGAGTGGAAGTTCAAGCACTCAAGAGGGACAAAAAGAAGACAAACAAGGAGGGGAGCATGGGCATCCACATGAGTAAAAGGTGGTGGAGTTCCTTCTTTGGTCCATCTTTTTCTATGCTTTAAATAAGGAAGATCTTGTATGAAATAGAACATGCTTCCATGATAGTTTGAATTTTTTTTAAATCTGTCTTTTAAACTTTTCGTTGATTAGGTCTATGTTTGCTAGTCTGAATGTCACTGCATCTTTTCCTTACTTAATTGTATGCTTGTCCTTTTTAATCAAATGAAAAGAGAATGAGTGTTTTATAAAGGATCAGAGTAGAGTTCATATTATGGAGTAAGTTCCTAAGTTTGTGGTGTAATCATAAGTTAGCTAAGTTGGTTCACCAACAAGGTGGGAAGACAACTATCTGTCCTGAATCCTATGCTTTGAACACACCCCATGAGACTAACTAAATAACAAGATCCTAATAAGAAAAAGGGAAAGAAAAAGGAAAGTGAAGAATAAAAGAAAAATAGCAAGAAAAGAGGCTAGGCACCAAGGGGTTGAGTCTTGAGGGATGTGTCTGTGGTGTTCTTGTACCAAGGATCTGCTTGGATTACTAAGCTCTCAGGGGTGCTTTATCACCTGGTAACTTGGGTTAACTAACCCGGGATTATCAGCTGAAAGTCCACTATCAAGAGCAATCTTTGCTACAGAACATTTAGTAGCCCAAAAAGGTGCTGGACACCAAGACCTCAAGGAAAGAAAATAAACAAACCATGTGCCTGTGGTGTGTATGTATGGGGGAGAGACTTGAGGAAGTAAGTCCTTAGGGGTGTTTCAACACCTAGCACCTTGAACCAACTGGTTCGGGAGTGTTGGCTGAAAGCTTATTCTAAAGAGTTGCCCCCTTACAGAGCACTTAGCCTAAGAACACAAATAAGCCCTGAAATGACAACAAAAGGATCAATGAATAAAATTCTCATGGGATGCAATCAAGTGAGTATTCTAGGACATGATAAAGGTCTAGAAGCCAGTGAAGGAATGAACCTAAGTTGCTATGCATGAAACCACCATAAAACCAAGGACATGACTTCCACAAGAATGACTCATTTCTCTTGGAATTCCATTCATCATTCTCTTGTTCCAGTACTTGCTTAGGGACAAGCAAGCTTTAAGTTTGGTGTTGTGATGCCAGGGCATCTTGGCCAGTTACACTGACCTTTTTTTTACTGTTTTTAGGGTAGTTTCATGCAGTTTCTTAGAAAATAAGCTAGTTTTGGGTAGATATTCACTTACATCCTGTTTCAAGCATACATTGTGCACTTTACATGATTTCATGAGAATTTTGCATGAATTATATGACAAATTGGATGATGCATGTCTCATGACTTGGATTAGAACTTTGATGCACTTTGCTGCTTGATTTCAGGACAAAGGAAGCAAAGAAGAACCACGTTAGCATTCACGTTAGTTCAACTAACGTGACCTCTAACGTGGAATGGGAGCTAGCTTGCAAAGTTAGTGAGAAAGGTAATCGCCAATAACGCCCTCGAAGCCATCATAGCCCATGTTAAGAGTCACGTTAACTAAGTTAACGTGAACTCTAACGTGGAAGAAGACAACAAGGCCAACGTTAGTGACACTCTCCTTTGTCACTAACGTTGGACCAAGCTCATAATTGGCCACGTTAGTTGCCACGTTAACTTAGTTAACGTGGACTCTAACGTTAAAGGAGCAAAAGAGAAGTCAACGTTAGTGACATTCACCTTTGTCACTAACGTTGGCCAAGCCTCCATGAGCCATGTTAACTTAGTTAACGTGGAAGCTAACGTGGAGAGAGCAATTGATCGCCAACGTTAGTGACACTTACCTTTGTCACTAACGTTGGGGTGAACCACCAAGAGCCACCATGAGCAACGTTAACTCCCATGTTAACTTTGTTAACGTGGAAGCTAACGTGGATAAAGAGATGATGAGCCAACGTTAGTGACACTCACCTTTGTCACTAACGTTGGAGATGGCCAGCATGACTACGTTAGAAGCCACGTTAACTTAGTTAACGTGGACTCTAACGTGGGAAGTAGGGGCACATTGGAACGTTAGTGACAAAGGTAAGTGTCACTAACGTTCTCGAAGAATTGGCATTGATACGTTAGAAGCCACGTTAACCTAGTTAACGTGGACTCTAACGTAAGGAGAAGGGGTGACCCACCACGTTATTGGGAAAGGTAAGTCCCAATAACGTATGCGAAGGACCAAGAGGCAACGTTAGTGGTCACGTTAGTGCCACTAACGTTGAAGTCAACGTGATCATATTTGGGTTAGGAACGTTAGTGAAAAAAGTGATTATCACTAACATTCTCGAACACACACTTTCATTTAACGTTGACACCACTAACGTCCTAAGCCAAAGTCCCTGCCTACTTCACCTTTTCTCTCTGCAAGCAAAGCTAAGCCCAATGAAAAGGATAACTGCTTCAAACTCAAGATCCAGCGGCCCATACCCAAGACTTGAAGAGCTAACTAGAAGATCAGAAGAGTAGTATATATAGGAGTAGCTTTGAATTAGATGGGGGTTGGAAACTTTAGGAGCCTTGGGCATAGAACCACTCTCTGTATTTTACTTCCTATGCAACTTCTAGTTTTACTTTCATGATGTATTCTCCATCTTTGTTTTCATTTTCCAGAACTATGAACAACTAAACCCATTTCATTGGGTTAGGGAGCTCTGCTGCAATTTGATGGATCAATATTAGTTTTCATTCTTCTTCTTCTATCTTTTCTCTTGATTTTACTAGAAAGCTTTCAATCTTCATCCAATTGGGTAGTTATCTTGGAAAAGAAACTATTCATATTTGGATCTCTTCAGAACCTTGGAAGAGGAATGAAGAGATCATGCTAGAAATGCTTTCTCATGCTGGACCAAATTGGGTTGGATGGATATGTGACTATAATCCTACCAATACTTGATTCGGGAATGCATGTGGTATAATCAGTGACCAAACTTCATCTTTTCTCATGAGCAATTGACCAAGGAATTGGCTATTGATCAAGATCTGAGAGATTGGATTACTGGTGGACGAAATTGTGTTCCTTGATATTGGCTCTTTGGTATGTACACAAAAACTATTGTGTCTCTTGGTTAAATTCACAACTCCGTTCAACTAACCAGCAAGTGTACTGGGTCATCCAAGTAATAAACCTTACGTGAGTAAGGGTCGATCCCACAGAGATTGTTGGTATGAAGCAAGCTATGGTCACCTTGTAACTCTCAGTCAGGCAGATTAAATATTGATTTATGGTTTCGAAAATTAATAATAAGAAAATAGATGATAAATAATAAAAGGGATAGAATACTTATGTAGATTCATTGGTAGGAATTTCAGTTAAGTATATGAAGATGCTGTATGGCCCAAGGACGCCTGCTCTCCTATTGCTTCAACTCAATCCTTCTTACTCCTTTCCATGGCAAGCTGTGTATAGGGGTTCACCATCAGCGGTGGCTACTTTCAATCCTCTCGGGAAAATGGTCCTCTGCGGCTGTCACTCGCATGGCTAATCGTCTGGAGGCATCACCCATGGTTGATGGCTACATCCCATCCTCGCAGTGAAAACTAATGCTCACGCACTCTGTCACAGTACGGCTAATCACTGGTTGGTTCCTGCGCCTACTGGAATAGAATCCCTTGATTCTTTTGCGTCTGTCACTAACGCCCAGCACTTGCAAGTTTGAAGCACGTCACAGTCATTCATTACCGGAATCCTACTCGGAATACCACAGACAAGTTTAGACTTTCCGGATTCCCAGGATCCTACTCGGAATACCACAGACAAGGTGAGACTTTTCGGATCCTCATAAATGCCGCCATCTATCTAGCTTATACCACGAAGATTCTGTTGGGGAATCTAAGAGATATACATTCAAGCTCGGTTGCATGTAGAACGGAAGTGGTTGTCAATCACGCGCGTTCATAAGTGAGAATGATAATGAGGGTTATCTAACTCATCACATTCATCATGTTCTTGGGTACGACTGAATATCTTGGAATAAGAATAAAAGAGGAATTGAATAAAAGAAGATAGAATTTCATTAATACTTGAGGTACAGCAGAGCTCCACACCCTTAATCTATGGTGTGTAGAAACTCCACCGTTGAAAATACATAAGTAAAAGAGGTTCAGGCATGGCCGAATGGCCAGCCCTCTCCATGATCAAGTGACCGAATATTCAAAGAGATTAAACTGTCAAAAGATGTCTAATACAATAGATAAATGTCCTATATATACTAGACTAGCTACTAGGGTTTACATGAGTAAGTAATTGATGCATAAATCCACTTCTGGGGCCCACTTGGTGTGTGCTTGGGCTGAGCTTGATCTATCCACGAGCTGAGGCTTCTCTTGGAGTTGAACTTCGAGTTATGACGTGTTTTGGGCGTTCAACTCCGGATCATGACGTTTTTCTGGCGTTTAACTCCAGACAGCAACATGTACTTGGCGTTCAACGCCAAGTTACGTCGTCATTCTTCGAATAAAGTATGGACTATTATATATTGCTGGAAATCCCTGGATGTCTACTTTCCAACGCCGTTGAGAGCGCGCCAATTGGAGTTCTGTAGCTCCAGAAAATCCATTTCGAGTGCAGGGAGGTCAGAATCTAACAGCATCAGCAGTCCTTTTGTCAGCCTTTTTCAGAGTTTTGCTCAAATCCCTCAATTTCAGTCAGAATTTACCTGAAATCACAGAAAAACACACAAACTCATAGTAAAGTCCAGAAATGTGAATTTAACATAAAAACTAGTGAAAACATCCCTAAAAGTAGCTTGAACTTACTAAAAACTACCTAAAAACAATGCCAAAAAGCGTATAAATTATCCGCTCATCACAACACCAAACTTAAATTGTTGCTTGTCCCCAAGCAACTGAAAATCAATTAGGATAAAAAGAAGAGAATATACTATAAATTCAGAATATCAATGAATATTAATTATAATTAGATGAGCGGGACTTGTAGCTTTTTGCTTCTGAATAGTTTTGGCATCTCACTTTTTCCTTTGAAGTTTATGAATGATTGGCTTCTCTAGGAACTTAGAATTTCGGATAGTGTTATTGGCTTTCCTAGTTAAGCATGTTGATTCTTGAACACAGCTACTTATGAGTCTTGGCCGTGGCCCTAAGCACTTTGTTTTCCAGTATTACCACCGGATACACAAATGCCACAGACACATAACTGGGTGAACCTTTTCAGATTGTGACTTAGCTTTGCTAAAGTCCCCAGTTAGTGGTGTCCAGAGCTCTTAAGCACACTCTTTTGCCTTGGATCACGACTTTAACCACTCAGTCTCAAGCTTTTCACTTGGACCTTCATGACACAAGCACATGGTTAGGGACAGCTTGATTTAGCCGCTTAGGCCTGGATTTAATTTCCTTGGGCCCTCCTATCCATTGATGCTCAAAGCCTTGGATCCTTTTTACCCTTGCCTTTTGGTTTTAAGGGCTATTGGCTTTTTCTACTGCTCCTTCTTTTTCTATATACTCTTTTTAGCTCCCTTTTTTTCTCTTTTTTTTTTTCGAATGCTTCTCTTTTTCACTGCTTTTTCTTGCTTCAAGAATCAATTTCATGATTTTTCAGATCCTCAATAACATTTCTCTTTGTTCATCATTCTTTCAAGAGCCAATAATTTTAACATTCATAAACAACAATATCAAAAGACATATGCACTGTTCAATCATTCATTCAGAAAACAAAAAGTATTGTCACCACATCAATATAATTAAACTAAATTCAAGGATAAATTCAAAATTCATGTACTTCTTGTTCTTTTGAATTAAAGCATTTTTCTTTTAAGAGAGGTGAAGGATTAATGGAATTTATTCATAGCTTTAAGGCATGGTTACATACTAATGATCATGAAATAAAGACACAAAACATAGATAAACACAATAATTAAAAATCGAAAACAGAAAGAAATAAAGAACAAGGAATGAATCCACCTTTAGTGGCGTCTTCTTCTTGAAGGACCAATGATGTTCTTAAGCTCTTCTATGTCCCTTCCTTGCCTTTGTTGCTCCTCCCTCATTGCTCTTTGATCTTCTCTTATTTCTTGGAGAATGATGGAGTGTTCATGATGTTCCACCCTTAGTTGTTCAACATTATGGCTCAAATCTTCTAAGGAGGTATTGAGTTGCTCCCAATAGTTGTTAGGAGGAAAGTGCATTCCTTGAGGCATTTGTTGATGATGAACTTCCTCATGTTCTTCTTGAGGGCCGTGAGGAACTTCTCTTGTTTGCTCCATCCTTTTCTTGGTGATGGGCTTGTCTTCTTCAATGGAGGCATCTCCATCTATGATGACTCCAGCTGAGTAACATAGATGGCATATAAGGTGGGGGAAGGCTAGCCGTGCCATGTGTGAAGGCTTGTCAGCTATTTTGTAGAGTTTATTGGAGATGACTTCATGAACTTCTACTTTCTCTCCAATCATGATGCTATGAATCATGATGGCCCGATCCACAGTAACTTCAGATTGGTTGCTTGTAGGGATGATGGATCTTTGGATGAACTCCAACCATCCTCTAGCTACAGGCTTGAGGTCCAGTCTTCTTAGTTGGACTGGCTTGCCTTTGGAGTCTATTCTCCATTGGGCGCCTTCCACACAAATGTCCATTAGGACTTGGTCCAACCTTTGATTAAAGTTGACCCTTCTTGTGTAGGGGCGTTCATCACCTTGCATCATGGGTAAGTGAAACGCCAACCTCACATTTTCCGGACTGAAATCTAAGTATTTCCCCCGAACCATTGTGAGATAGTTCTTTGGATTCGGGTTCATACTTTGATCATGGTTCCTAGTGATCCATGCATTAGCATAGAACTCTTGAACCATCAATATTCCAACTTGTTGCATGGGGTTGGTTATGACTTCCCAACCTCTTTTTTGGATTTCATGTCGGATTTCCGGATACTCATTCTTTTTGAGCTTGAAAGGGACCTCAGGGATCACCTTCTTCTTTGCCACAACATCATAGAAGTGGTCTTGATGGCTCTTGGAGATGAATCTTTCCATCTCCCATGACTCGGAGGTGGAAGCTTTTGCTTTCCCTTTTCCTTTTCTTGAGGAGACTCCGGCCTTAGGTGCCATTGGTAATGGAAAAACAAAAAAAGCTTATGCTTTTACCACACCAAACTTAAAATTTGCTCGTCCTCGAGCAAGAAAGAAAAGAATAGTAGAAGAAGAAGAAGAGAATATGGTAGAGAGGGAGAGAGTAGGTTCGGCTATATGGGAGAAGAAGGGGTATGTGTTGTGTGAAAATGAAGAAGAATGGGAGGTTATTTATAGGGAGAGGGAGGGTGGGAGTTCGGCCATTTGGGTGGGAATGGGTGGGAAATTGAATTTGAATTTTATGAGGGTAGGTGGGGTTTATAGGGAAGAGGAGGTTGATGTGAAAGGTGAATGGGGTAATTGGGAAGAAGATTTGAATTGATTGGTGAAGGTTTTTTTTTTTTGGGAAGTGTGATATGGGGAAGAGTGAAATGAGATTTGGATTAGGAGAGTGTGATTAGGATTAAAAGGTAAGGTGGGAATATGGTAGGTGGGGATCCTGTGGGGGCCACAGATCCTGAGGTGAGGATCCTGTGGGGTCCACAGATCCTGAGGTGAAAACAAATACCATTCCTTCACCATATAGGCATGTAAATTGCCTTCATGCATCATTCTGGCGTTCAAACGCCCATTGGTGCATGTTCTGGGCGTTCAACGCCCATGTAATGCATGTTTCTGGCGTTGAATGCCAGTTTCATGCTTGTTCCTGGCGTTCAGCGCCAGTTTGTCCTCTCTGTGCACCATCCTGGCGTTTAACGCCAGGTTGTTGCTTGTTTTGGGCGTTCAGCGCCAGAATGGTGCTCTGTTCTGGCGTTGAACGCCAGCCAGATGCACCTTACTGGCGTTGAACGCCAGTCTGCGCTACCTCCAGGGTGAAAAATTTTTTCTTCTGTTTTTTGACTCTGTTTTTAATTTTTTTTTTTTATTTTTTCGTGACTTCTCATGATCATGTACCTAATTCAACACAAAAATAACAACAAAACAAAATAAAATAAAATTAGATAAATAAAATTGGGTTGCCTCCCAACAAGCGCTTCTTTAATGTCAGTAGCTTGACAGTGGCTCTCATGGAGCCACAAGGTGATCAGGTCAATTTAGTGTGTAGTCCCAACACCAAACTTAGAGTTTGGATATGGGGTATGAATACCAAACTTAGAGTTTGGTTGTGGCCTCACAACACCAAACTTAGAGTTTGACTGTGTGGGCTCTTCTTGACTCTGAACTGAGAGAAGCTCTTCATGCTTACTCTCTTTTGTCACAGAGGGATGGCCATGTGCCTGAAACACAAGGTAGTCCCCATTCAATTGAAGGACTAACTCACCTCTGTTGACATCTATCACAGCTCCTGCTGTGGCTAGGAAAGGTCTTCCTAGGATGATGCATTCATCATCTTCCTTCCTAGTGTCTAGGATTATGAAATCAGTAGGGATGTAAAGGCCTTCAACCCTTACTAGCACGTCCTCCACTATTCCATAAGCTTGTCTTATGGACTTATCTGCCAATTGTAATGAGAACAAGGCAGGTTGTACCTCAATGATCCCCAGCTTCTCCATTACAGAGAATGGCATAAGATTTATCCCTGACCCAAGATCACATAGAGCTTTTTCAAAGCTCATTGTGCCAATGGTGCAAGGTATTAAGAACTTGCCAAGATCTTGTTTCTTTTGAGGTAGAGTTCTCTGAATCCAAGTATCTAGTTCACTAATGAGCAAGGGAGGTTCACTTTCCCAAGTATCATTACCAAACAGCTTGGCATTCAGTTTCATGATAGCTCCTAAGTATTGAGCAACTTGCTCTCCAGTCACATCTTCATTCTCTTCAGAGGATGAATATTCTTCAGAGCTCATGAATGGCAGAAGGAGATTTAAAGAAATCTCTATGGTCTCTAGATGAGCCTCAGATTCCTCAGGATCCTTAATAGGAAACTCCTTCTTGCTTGAGGAACGTCCCAGGAGGTCTTCCTCACTAGGATTTTCGTCCTCCTCCTCCCTTGTGCATTCGGCCATATTGACTATGTCAATGGCCTTGCATTCTCCTTTTGGATTTTCTTCTGTATTACTTGGGAGACTATTGGGAGGAGTTTCAATAACTTTCTTACTCAGCTGGCCCACTTGTGCTTCCAAATTTCTAATGGAGGATCTGGTTTCATTCATGAAACTGAAAGTGGTCTTTGACAGATCAGAGACTATATTGGCTAAATTAGAATTGTTTTGTTCAGAGTTCTCTGTCTGTTGTTGAGAAGATGATGGATATGGCTTACTATTGTTCAGCCTATTGCGTCCACCATTGTTAAAGCCTTGTTGAGGCTTTTGTTGATCCTTCCATGAGAAATTTGGGTGATTTCTCCATGATGAGTTGTAGGTGTTTCCATAAGGTTCACCCATGTAATTAACCTCTGCCATGGCAGGGTTCTCAGGATCATAAGCTTCTTCAGAAGCTGCCTCTCTAGTACTGTTGGATGCATGTTGCAATCCATTCAGATTTTGAGAGATTATGTTGACCTGTTGAGTCAACATTTTGTTCTGAGCCAATATGGCATTCAGAGCATCAATTTCAAGAACTCCTTTCTTTTGAGGTACCCCATTGTTCACGGAATTCCTCTTAGAAGTGTACATGAACTGGTTATTTGCAACCATGTCAATGAGCTCTTGAGCCTCTTCATGCGTTTTCTTCAGGTGAATAGATCCACCTGCAGAATGGTCCAATGACATTTTCGAAAATTCAGAGAGACCATAATAGAATATGTCTAATATGGTCCATTCTGAAAACATGTCAGATGGACATCTTTTGGTCAGCTGCTTGTATCTTTCCCGAGCTTCATAGAGGGATTCACCATCTTTTTGTTTGAAGGTTTGAACATCCACTCTTAGCTTGCTCAGCTTTTGAGGAGGAAAGAATTTATCCAAGAAGGCAGTGACCAGCTTATCCCATGAGTCCAGGCTATCCTTGGGTTGTGAATCCAACCATATTCTAGCTCTGTCTCTTACAGCAAAAGGGAAAAGCATGAGCCTGTAGACTTAAGGATCAACTCCATTCGTCTTTACAGTCTCACAGATCTGCAAGAATTCAGTTAAAAACTGATAAGGATCTTCAGATGGAAGTCCATAAAACTTGCAGTTTTGTTGCATTAAAGCAACTAGCTGAGGTTTCAGCTCAAAGTTATTGGCTCCAATGGCAGGAATGGAGATGCTTCTTCCATCAAACTTGGACATTGGCTTAGTGAAGTCACCAAGTATTCTCCTTGGATTATTATTATTATTTTCGGCTGCCATCTCCTTCTCTTGTTCGAAAATTTCTGAAAGGTTGTTTCTGGATTGTTGTAATTTAGCTTCTCTTAATTTCCTCTTCAGAGTCCTTTCAGGTTCTGGATCAATCTCAACAAGAGTGCCTTTATCCTTGTTCCTGCTCATATGAAAGAGAAGAAAACAAGAAAAGAAAGAGGAATCCTCTATGTCACAGTATAGAGATTCCTTTATGTTAGTAGAAAAAGAAGGGAGTAGAAGAACGAAGAAGAATTCGGATTTTTAGATGAAGAGAGGTGAAGAGAAGTGTTAGTAAACAAATAATTAAATAGAAGAAGAAAAAAAAGAAAGAGAATTTCGAAAATAATTTTAAAAAGGGGTTAGTGATTTTCGAAAATTAGAGATAAATGTAATTGAAATTAAAATTTGAAACAATTAATTAATTAAAAAGAATTTTTGAATATTTTTCGAAAATAGAAGAGGGAGAAGTAGTTAGGTGGTTTTGAAAAAGATAAGAAACAAACAAAAAGTTAGTTAGTTGATTGAAAAAG
Organism: Arachis stenosperma; assembly: GCF_014773155.1. Taxonomy (NCBI): domain Eukaryota; kingdom Viridiplantae; phylum Streptophyta; class Magnoliopsida; order Fabales; family Fabaceae; genus Arachis; species Arachis stenosperma. Next base: position 44,626,136 of record NC_080382.1, on the reverse strand, counting down.
ATTTGAAATCAAATTTTGAAAAGATAAGAAGATAGGAAGTTAGATAAGATATTTTGAAATCAAATTTTGAAAAAGATAATTTTTTTTTGAAAAAGATAAGATAAAAGATAAAAGATATTTTTGAAAAAGATTTAATTTTTAAAATTACTTAACTAACAAGAAACTACAAGTTAAGATTCTAGAACTTAAAGATTGAACCTTTCTTAACAAGAAAGTAACAAACTTCAAATTTTTGAACCAATCACATTAATTGTTAGCTAATTTTCGAAAATTTGATATAAAAGATAAGAAAAAGATTTTTGAAAAATATAATTTTTTTTTAATTTTCGAAAATAATAAAAAAAATGAAAAAGATATGATTTTTGAAAAAGATTTTGAAAAGATAAGATTTTTAAAATTGAAATTTTGACTTGACTAGTAAGAAACAACTAATTTTTAAAAATTTTTGACCAAGTCAACCCAAAATTTCGAAAATTTGGAGGGAAATAAGGAAAAGATATTTTTTTGATTTTTTGAAATTTTAATTATGAGAGAGAAAAACAACAAAAATACTTAATGCATGAAATTTTTAGATCAAAACAATGAATGCATGCAAGAATGCTATGAATGTCAAGATGAACACCAAGAACACTTTGAAGATCATGATGAACATCAAGAACATAATTTTGAAAAATTTTGATGCAAAGAAAACATGCAAGACACCAAACTTAGAAATCTTTAATGCATGGAAAATATGAATGCAAAGATGCACATGAAAAACAACAAACAACACAAAACAAGAATTCATCAAGATCAAACAAGAAGACTTGTCAAGAACAACTTGAAGATCATGAAGAACACTATGAATGCATGAGATTTTCGAAAAATGCAAGAAAAATTTTTAAAGCATGCAATTGACACCAAACTTAAAAATCAACACAAGATTCAAACAAGAAACATAAAATATTTTTTATTTTTATGATTTTCTAATTTTTTTTTTGTATTTTTATTAATTTTTTTCGAAAATAAAGTTTGAAAAACGAAAAAGAAAAGAAAAATTTTTGAAAAGGATTTTTGAAAAGAAAATTACCTAATCTGAGCAACAAGATGAACCGTCAGTTGTCCATACTCGAATAATCCCCGGCAACGGCGCCAAAAACTTGGTGGACGAAATTGTGTTCGTTGATATTGGCTCTTTGGTATGTACACAAAAACTATTGTGTCTCTTGGTTAAATTCACAACTCCGTTCAACTAACCAGCAAGTGTACTGGGTCGTCCAAGTAATAAACCTTACGTGAGTAAGGGTCGATCCCACAGAGATTGTTGGTATGAAGCAAGCTATGGTCACCTTGTAACTCTCAGTCAGGCAGATTAAATATTGATTTATGGTTTCGAAAATTAATAATAAATAATAAAAGGGATAGAATACTTATGTAGATTCATTGGTAGGAATTTCAGTTAAGTATATGAAGATGCTGTATGGCCCAAGGACGCCTGCTCTCCTATTGCTTCAACTCAATCCTTCTTACTCCTTTCCATGGCAAGCTGTGTATAGGGGTTCACCATCAGCGGTGGCTACTTTCAATCCTCTCGGGAAAATGGTCCTCTGCGGCTGTCACTCGCATGGCTAATCGTCTGGAGGCATCACCCATGGTTGATGGCTACATCCCATCCTCGCAGTGAAAACTAATGCTCACGCACTTTGTCACAGTACGGCTAATCACTGGTTGGTTCCTGCGCCTACTGGAATAGAATCCCTTGATTCTTTTGCGTCTGTCACTAACGCCCAGCACTTGCAAGTTTGAAGCACGTCACAGTCATTCATTACCGGAATCCTACTCGGAATACCACAGACAAGGTTAGACTTTCCGGATTCCCAGGATCCTACTTGGAATACCACAGACAAGGTGAGACTTTCCGGATCCTCATAAATGCCGCCATCTATCTAGCTTATACCACGAAGATTCTGTTGGGGAATCTAAGAGATATACATTCAAGCTCGGTTGCATGTAGAACGGAAGTGGTTGTCAATCACGCTCGTTCATAAGTGAGAATGATAATGAGGGTTATCTAACTCATCACATTCATCATGTTCTTGGGTACGACTGAATATCTTGGAATAAGAATAAAAGAGGAATTGAATAAAAGAAGATAGAATTTCATTAATACTTGAGGTACAGCAGAGCTCCACACCCTTAATCTATGGTGTGTAGAAACTCCACCGTTGAAAATACATAAGTAAAAGAGGTTCAGGCATGGCCGAATGGCCAGCCCTCTCCATGATCAAGTGACCGAATATTCAAAGAGATTAAAATGTCAAAAGATGTCTAATACAATAGATAAATGTCCTATATATACTAGACTAGCTACTAGGGTTTACATGAGTAAGTAATTGATGCATAAATCCACTTCCGGGGCCCACTTGGTGTGTGCTTGGGCTGAGCTTAATCTATCCACGAGCTGAGGCTTCTCTTGGAGTTGAACTTCGAGTTATGACGTGTTTTGGGCGTTCAACTCCGGATCATGACGTTTTTCTGGCGTTTAACTCCAGACAGCAACATGTACTTGGCGTTCAACGCCAAGTTACGTCGTCATTCTTCGAATAAAGTATGGACTATTATATATTGCTGGAAAGCCCTGGATGTCTAATTTCCAACTCCGTTGAGAGCGCGCCAATTGGAGTTCTGTAGCTCCAGAAAATCCATTTCGAGTGCAGGGAGGTCAGAATCCAACAGCATCAGCAGTCCTTTTGTCAGCCTTTTTCAGAGTTTTGCTCAAATCCCTCAATTTCAGTCAGAATTTACCTGAAATCACAGAAAAACACACAAACTCATAGTAAAGTCCAGAAATGTGAATTTAACATAAAAACTAGTGAAAACATCCCTAAAAGTAGCTTGAACTTACTAAAAACTACCTAAAAACAATGCCAAAAAGCGTATAAATTATCCGCTCATCAATTACCAAGGAATTGGAATTCGATCATTTAAGATTGCCAAGGAGATCAATAAATGCATTGATTGAGGAAGAGATGAAAATGAATTTGATCCGGAGAATGCAACATCTCCTAAGCCCAATGAACTCCCCATTTCTGATCTTACCCATTCTCGTTACTTTCTGCCATTTACTTTTATGAGCATTTCCCCCATTCCTATTTAAGATTCTGCAATTTACTTTCTGCCATTTACATTCAGCTCTTTATTTCTAGCATTTATTTTTTCTGCTTTTTAATTTTTCGCAATTTAATGTTCTGCAAATCTCAAATCAAATTCTGGTTCGCTCAGCTAAAACATTCCTCTAATTAAAGTTGCTTGATCATTCAATCTCTGTGGGATTCGACCTCACTCTATAGTGGGATTTTACTTGACGACAATTCGGTACACTTGCCGAAGGAAATTTGTTACGAGACGAATTTTCCGTGCATCAACATGATAAACAATAATAAAAGGATTAATTGAAAATAAAATAGTCTATATTAATAACTTGTAAAAATAAGCCAAAGTCAACTCTAGAGGGATTAAGAATATGGAAGAATAAATATAAAAAGTAAATAACAAAATAAGATGACTAGTACCGGAGGTACACTCTTCTCAAAAGCTAAAGCTAAAATCTTCCAATGCTAATTATGAATGCTCAAGTGAGTAAAAAACCTAGGGAGGAGTAAATCCAGATCTAAAACTAAAAATTATGCAAAATGAATTGTGTCTCTCGTTTCTGCATGTTCCTTGACTCTAGTCTGTAATTTCGGGCCAAAAACTGGGTTGAAATCCGGCCCAGAAACTCTGCCAGCGACTTCTGAAATTTTGCAGATCGCGCACGTCACGCGGACGCGTCATTCACGCGGACGCATCATTCACGCGGATGCGTCATTCGGCGCTTTTCTTTTCCATGCGGGCGCGTCGTCCATGCCTCCGCGTCGCTTCTGCTTTTCCAATCCGCGCGTCCGCGTCACTCATGCGGCCGCGTCACTGTGAATTCCTCTCTTTCGCACGGTCGCTTCGCTGACACGTACGCGTCACTTCTCACTGGTCATCTCCTCAATTTCTTGTATTCTTTCTATTTTTGCAAGCTTCCTTCCTAATCTCTCACTCATTCATGCCCTATAAAGCATGAAACACTTAACACACAGATCACGGCATCGAATGGAATAAAGGGGGATTAAAATACCTAATTAAAGGTCTCCAGGAAGTAAGTTTTCAATCATGTAATAATTTTAGGAAGGAAATATAAATGCATGCTAATTATATGAATAAGTGGGTAAAGACCATGATAAAACCACATAATTAAACACATTGTAAACCATTGGAAATCTGTTTCTAGTCATAAGTCCTAATCCTCTCCCTTGGGAAGGACTAGAGTTAATGATTAGAGGGTGATTCAACAATAAACCCAATTATAATTTCTCTCTTGAGTAGTTCAACTCAAGGGTTCCTTTCAATCATCCCCAATCAAGTGATGGAACTACTCACTCATCATAATTATAAAATTCACAGAATTAATGGTGAAAATAAAAGAAGACATGATAAACAATAATAAAAGGATGAATTGAAAATAAAAATAGTCTATATTAATAACTTGTAAAAATAAGCCAAAGTCAACTCTAGAGGGATTAAGAATATAGAAGAGTAAATATAAAAAGTAAATAACAAAATAAGATGACTAGTACCGGAGGTAGACTCTTCTCAAAAGCTAAAGCCAAAATCTTCCAATGCTAATTATGAATGCTCAAGTGAGTAAAAAACCTAGGGGAGGAGTAAATCCAGATCTAAAACTAAAAATTATGCAGAATGAATTGTGTCTCTCGTTTCTGCATGTTTCTTGACTCTAGTCTGTAATTCCGGGCTGAAAACTGGGTTGAAATCTGGCCCAGAAACTCTGCCAGCGACTTCTGAAATTCTGCAGATCGCGCACGTCACGCGGACGCGTCATTCACGCGGACGCGTCATTCGGCGTTTTTGTTTTCCATGTGGGCGCATCGTCCATGCCTCCACGTCGCTTCTGCTTTTTCAATCCGCGCGTCCGCGTCACTCATGTGGCCGCGTCACTGCGAATTCCTCTCTTTCTCGCGGTCGCGTCGCTGACGCGTACGCGTCACTTCTCGCTGGTCATCTCCTCAATTTCTTGTATTCCTTCCATTTTTGCAAGCTTCCTTCCCAATCTCTCACTCATTCATGCCCTATAAAGCCTGAAACACTTAACACACAGATCACGGCATCGAATGGAATAAAGGGGGATTAAAATACCTAATTAAAGGTCTCCAGGAAGTAAGTTTTCAATCATGTAATAATTTTAGGAAGGAAATATAAATGCATGCTAATTATATGAATAAGTGGGTAAAGACCATGATAAAAACACACAATTAAACACATTGTAAACCATAAAATAGTGGTTTATCAACCTCCCCACACTTAAACATTAGCATGTCCGCATGCTTAGTTGAAGGAGATATAATAAATGAGTAGGAACATGTAAAAACTCATGCAATGCAATGCAACCTATATATGTGAATGCAACTATATGATTCTTGTCCACTTGATCAAGAATAAATAAGCTCTTCAAACAATTACAAATCAAGTTTCACTAATTCAATTCTCATTCAGTAAGAACAGATAAAAATGCAAGAAGATAGCTCATGAAAGTAGGGAACATAAAATTTTAAGCATTGAACCCTCACTGATGATGTATGTATATTCTAATCTCTCCAGTGTATAGGGTAATCACTCTATCCTTCTCTAATCATGCTCCCTAAATTTTGTCCTTCTCCTAACCAATCAACAACATTTAATATACCAATGCAACATCATGAGGTCTTTTCAGGGTTGTAATGGGGTCAAGGTAAGGGTAAGGATACATATATGGTTAAGTGAGCTTATAAATTGAATCTTTAATTAACTTAAACTCTAACATAACCTATATATTTTATATAACTATGGAGTTCGTACCTAGCTACCCAGAATTCTCTCTTCACATTCCATACTCATGTATCAACTGTTTATTTTAATTCTATCATACATGCATTGACCTTTGAATTCTTAACTCGACATTGGGGTAATTTTTGTTCCCTTATTTATTTATTAAATATATATATATATATATATATATATATATATATATATATATATATATATATATATATATATATTCAAGATCAACATAGCTTATCAATGCACATAGATTTTTTGATTCTTATAGTTTCACATGAGTAGGTGTCCAAATTCCCATTATATTATCATGACATATCCCCTTAATATCCTTTGTTCCCACAATTTTCCATACTCAATTAGCACACATAATTCTATCTTAAGCTAATCAAAGATTCAAATTGGGATATACAATTGTTTTTCCACTTAAGGCTAGTAATGTGGTAAATTATAGAACAAATGGGATTTAAAGGCTTAAAGTGGCTAACAAAGGTAATTGAGAGGGTAGGCTTAATTTGGATAAGTGAGCTAAACAATTAATGGCTCAATCATATGCAGCATATAAATATATTAAACATTGGACATATAGGATGGAACAAAATATAGGTTATAAACATAGAGAAGCAAACACACAAGAATAAAACAAATATGGTTAAATAATGTAATCATGCATAAAGGCTCAATTCTCAATGGTTGTGTGTTCGTTAGCTTTAAAAATCATGTTCCAAATACAACTTCAAGCAAATTTAACATAAGAGTTTTGATTAAAATTAGTGAAATTTTGTTCCAAAGAAAATTAGAGTCTTAGAAGAAACTTATTGTCTTTTCAATCAAGTAGAACATGCATGCAACTAATCTATTATTATGCAATTTTATCCTATTCTAAAAAGAAAAACTAACTAAATATCCTAATTTATTGGTGTTTAGGGAAGAAAAATTACCTTCAGAAGTCAGGTACTGACTGACCTCCCCACACTTAAGGATTTTCATCGTCCTCGGTGCCATCGGTCAGGAACAGTGGTGGGCTGGTGGCAGTGTCTCCACAGTCGGGGTCGTCGTGGCTCCCTATGCTAGTGAAAGAAGTGGAGTCCGGAGTGTCTGGATCATCATGGGGTCTGTGGTTTCTTGTAAGTAGCTCTTTGAGGTATTTGAAACGGCGGTGGGTACGGCGCTCTCGGAGCTTTGCTTTCTTTTCTTGTTGGTCCAACCGCTTCAGTATTTGGTGCAGCAGCTGACTAGTAGATGGTGGAGGAGCTGCAGCATCCTCTGTGGACTGGCTGGTAGTGGCAAGTTGTGGCCTAAGATATCTCCCGTTAGGAACATACTGATCATCCCGTGGAAGAATGGCTTTGGTGTCTCCAGCTCTGTATGATACTCCGGCTGCTGAGATAAGATCAGAGACCAAGGCGGGGAAAGGTAGGTTGCTCGCGATCTGCACATGTTCCATAGCATTCCGGATATGTCTTGGTAAATTAAGAGGCTGGTCTGTGAGGATGCACCATAGTAAAACGGCCATGTCTGCCATGAAGGAGGACTCATGAGTACTTGGGAAGACGTAATGGGACATAATCTGTGCCCATACGTGAGCCTCTAAGGTAAGTGCGGAAGCCGAGATTCCCTTAGGACGAGAACGATGGTATCCGAAGATCCATTTGCTGCCAGGTTAAGCGATAACTCTGAGAACAGCGTCCCAGTCAAAGGTGTATGCCTGGCGCTTGATTGTGGCTTTCTGAAAGGCGTCCAATCCTTCTGGAGCAGGTGGAAGATTTAAGGCTCACTGAATAGCTTCTTCTGTAATAGGGACTTGCTTCTGACGTATATAGACAGACTGCAGGGTTGGCAGGTGGAAGTTAGAGTAGAACTCAACAACCCAAGAAAGATTAACCTGTCGTGGCTGTCTCTGAAAGAATCCCCAATGTCTTTGTGCAATTTGTGGCTCAACAAATTTAGCAATACGAGGCGGAAGGATACGAAGGTGTTCATTGTTGTAATTTCGAGCTGCCATAATAGGAAACATCTGCTCACAATAGCGATTTGGAAATCGTGCAGTGTCCTTTGCTGGGAAGGCTCTCTCCTTTTCATCAACCTTGATAATCCTTTTAATTCTTTTTATTGAGGGCTTGACTGCAGTTGAAGAAGGCTCTGCCACTAATACTCTCTTCGTTCCTTTCCTTGCGGTGGGTTTAGGGGTAGCTTTCTCTTTGCCTTTCTTGGTGGCCATTTTGAAAAAGGGAAGAGAAAGTAAGTTAAATCCAAAGAGATAAAGCAAGGAAGGGGATTGAGTGAGTGATAATCAGTGCATCGTAAAGATGAATGAAATAAATACATGGTCATGACAACATGTGAAAAGATCAATAAAGGGAATAGAACAAGTGCACGATAGGGAAGTAGATGCAAGATGTTTATTGGCATGCTGGCAAGGGCATGAGTAGCATAGATCAAGCATCACTTCGTAACAAACTATCACGTTTGTATTGGCAATTAAATACAATTAATAAAATAGTAAAGGGAATTTGTGAAAAGCATGCATTGAATAGTAGAATAGAATAATGTAGAAAAGTGCATAATGCCATAAAAAATATAATTGCATAATCCAATGAAAATAATAAATTGAACATGCAAGCAACCCCTTTAAAAATATAATTGCCAAATAATTATGAAACAATCCACAATGACCAAATAAATTTCTAACACCAATAAAAAAGAAAGAAAAAAGAAAACATATGCAATGAAAGTAGAAAGAAAGAGAAGGGAAGAAGAATAGAAAAGTGAGGAGGGAAAAAGAAAAGAAAAACCTTGATAATGGTGGTGAGGGAGAGAAAAAGTAGAAAGTGAGAATGATGGAAGAAGGAAGAAAGGGGAAGAAAGAAATAGGAAGGGAAAAGAAAAAGTAGGATTTGGGGAAGAGAAAGATAAGATATTTGGCAATTTAGGATAAGCTGAGCGGCGCAAGCGACGCGGACGCATGAGTGACGCGTTCGCGCGAATGCGTATTAAATGAATCGACGTGGATGCATGACACATGTTATGCTACTAGCGCGAGGGCAGCCTTGCGCTCGCACAACTCTCTGTTCAAATTTTTATTTTTGCAAAATTTCGGGTGACACAATCGCGTCGGTCACGCGATCGCGTGAGTGGCCATTAGAAGGATATGACACGGACGCGTAAGCCATGCGTCCGCGTGGGAAGAATTTGTGTGTTCAGCACTGATCCATCACCACTCTAGCACAACTTTCGGTCGTGCACCCATTTTACGTCGAATTCCAGGGCACGCGGCCGCATGAGTGACGCGGACGCGTGGGAGGCTAATTTTTGCACTTGACGCGGACGCGTCAACGACGTGGTCGCGTGTGATGATTTGTGCCAAAGGCACGCCTCTAGCCATGCTTCGGTGTGACTCTCTGTTCACTTTCTTATATTCTCGGATCCACCTGCGACGCGGACGCATCAATGATGCGGTCGCGTCGCGTAAAGATTTTTCTTTTTTTTTATGCAATGTAGTATGCAGATGAGGTGCAAGATAAAGGCAGTAGTATGGATAAGAGTTATAGATGAGGGAAGAGAAGGAGAAGAAGAGGAATGATCATACCGTGGTGGGTTGTCTCCCACCTAGCACTTTGCTTTAACGTCCTTAAGTTGGACGCTTCAGTAGCTCAGTTTTTAGTTGCGAGTGGATCCTCCAGGAGGAAGATCTCTAACTCCTTGTTTTTCGTCACCTTCTCACCATGGTAGAGCTTCAAACGATGTCCATTAACCTTGATGAGTTCAGAGCTTAAAGGGTGACTTAGATGAAAAACTCCGTACGACTCAGCCCTCTCGACTCTATATGGCCCTTCCCACCTTGATCGCAGTTTTCCTGGCATGAGCCTCAGTCTAGAGTTGTAAAGAAGGACCAAATCCCCAGGTTGGAACTCCTTTCTCTTGATGTGTTGATCATGTACAGCCTTCATTTTTTCCTTGTACAGTCTTGAGTTCTCATAAGCTTCTAGGCGAAGACTCTCCAATTCTTGCAGTTGCAACTTCCTTTCAGCTCTGGCTTTTTCAAATCCCATGTTGCATTCCTTTACTGCCCAAAAAGCTTTGTGCTCCACCTCAACTAGAAGGTGACAAGCCTTTCCGTAGACTAAGCGGAAAGGACTCATCCCAATGGGTGTCTTGTATGCTGTTCTGTATGCCCAGAGTGCATCTTGTAGTCTGGTGCTCCAGTCTCTTCTATGAGGTTTGACTATCTTCTGTAAAATGCGCTTTATCTCTCTGTTAGACACTTCGGCTTGCCCATTAGTCTGAGGATGGTAGGCTGTTGCTATTTTATGAATGATCCCATGCTTTTTCAGTAACCCTGTTAGTCTCCTGTTACAAAAATGGGTGCCTTGATCGCTCACGATTGCTCGTGGTGATCCAAAGCGACAGATAATGTGGTTTTTAACAAAGGAAACAACAGTGTTAGCATCATCAGTACAGGTAGGAATCGCTTCCACCCATTTAGAGACATAGTCTACAGCTAACAATATATAGAGGTGGCCATTAGAATTTGGAAATGGACCCATGAAGTCAATGCCCCAAACATCAAAAATTTCACAGAAAAGCATAGTTTGTTGAGGCATTTCATCCCTCTGGGATATATTACCAAACCTCTGGCATGGGGGACAAGATTTACAAAATTCAGCAGCGTCTTTAAAAAGGGTGGGCCACCAGAATCCACAGTCTAAGATTTTTCTAGCTGTTCTTTGAGGGCCAAAATGTCCTCCACTCTCAGATGAGTGACAGGCCTCTAAAATAGACTGGAATTCTGATTGAGGCACACATCTTCTAATTATCTTGTCAGTGCCACATCTCCATAAATACGGGTCATCCCATATATAATATTTAGACTTGCTTTTCAGCTTGTCTCTTTGGTGTTTAGTAAAGTGTGGAGGAAAAGTACGGCTAACTAGATAATTAGCTACAGGTGCATACCAAAGGATTACCTCAGATACTGCTTGTAGGTTATCAAATGGAAAATTATCAGCTATAGGAGTGGAGTCATCCTTAATGTGTTCAAGGCGACTTAAGTGGTCTGCCACTAGATTCTGGGTACCACTCCTATCCTTTATTCCTAAATCAAATTTTTGTAGTAGCAGTATCCAACGTATAAGCCTTGGTTTGGATTCCTTTTTAGCTAATAAATACTTTAGAGCTGCGTGGTCTGAATACACTACTACCTTAGTACCAAGTAAATAGGCTCGGAATTTATCCAGAGCAAAAATAATAGCAAGAAGCTCTTTTTTAGTAGTAGTGTAGTTATACTGCGCAGCGTCTAAAGTTTTAGACGCATAAGCAATAACAAAAGGGTCCTTACCTTCACGCTGAGCCAGTGCTGCGCCTACTGCATGGTTGGAAGCATCACACATGATTTCGAATGGCGGGCCGACGTTAGGATTTTTGCTAGTAAAGAATTTATAAAAATATTCGCGTTGTAGATATAGCTTCTAAACAAACAGAAATCCCTTCGTACAAAAGTTTTGGTTGTCACAAGTAACAAACCCCTAGTTAAATTGATAACCGAAGTATTTAAACCTCGGGTCATCTTCTCAAGGAATTGCAGGGAGGTATGTTCTTATTATTGGTTATGAGTTTGTAAATTGGGGTTTGAGAATGAGGAATGAATATGGCAATTAATTTAAATGGCAATTAAAATAAATAAATACTGTAAAGCAAATCCTTTGGCAAGGTATGAGAAATTGGAAGTCCAGACTTAGTTATTCTTATCAATAATAATGAAAGTTGAATCTTAATTCCACTTAGTTAACCTTTGCTAAAGCAAAGGAAAGTCAAGGGACTAATTAGTTTGACCTTCGAATCCTATTTATTTCCTAAGAAAAGGTTGGGATTATTGAAGTTCAATTCAATTAGCAAAGATAACGGTTATCAATTATGTTGAGCTAAGATAACTCCTGAGTTACTGATATCTTAACCAAGACCAAAAGGAAAGGGATTAAATCTACTAGAATAAAAATGTCTTCAGATTGGGAATAATCAATAAAATAAATAAAAGCAAGCAATATTAACTGAAATACCTCAAATAACATTAATTCGAAAGAGTAATCTGTAACATAGAAGAATTCATACTAAATTGAAAAGCAAGTAATGAAAAAGGAATATTGAACCTGATAAAAAGATAATCCTCAAAGCAAATAAATCCTAAATCTAAATCCTAATCCTAAAGAGAGAGGAGAGAACCTCTCTCCAACTAAACCTAAATCATGGAAAGTGACTAAAATTGGAGACTTCCCACAATGGATGCATTCCCCCACTTCATAACCTCTGGTCTATGCCTTCTGGACTTGGATTTGGGCCAAAAAGGGCTTCAGAACTCGCTATGAGCGTTTTCTGCAATTTCTGGTGCGTGGCCTCTGTCACGCGGTTGCGTCAATTGAAGTTTTCCTTGTCGCGCGGTCACGTCAGTCATGCGGCCGCGTCATAGGTGTTCTTCTTTAGGTGCGCGGTCGCGTCAGTCATGCGGCCGCGTTGCTGCTTCTTCGCGCTTGGCATGCGGCCGCATCGTCCATGCGGCCGCGTCGCTGCCAGTTTCTTCAGAAACTCCATTTTGTGCTTTCCTTCCATTTTTGTATGTTTCCTTTCCATCCTTTGAGTCATTCCTGCCTTAGAAGATCTAAAACTACTCAACACACTAATCATGGCATCGAATGATAATAAAGGGTAATTAAAATAATTAATTTTAAAGCATAGGAAACATATTTTTCACATACATCACATAATAAGGAAGCAAAAGTAAAACCATGCAATTAATATGAATAAGTGGGTGAAGGATTGAATAAATCACTCAAACTAAGCACAAAATATATCACAAAATATGGGTTTATCAACCTCCCCACACTTAAACAATAGCATGTCCTCATGCTAAGTTCAAGAGAAACTATAAAGATGAAGAAGAATGGTAGGATGTATGAAATGCAACCTATCTATATGAATGCAACTACATGCAAAAAATGTTTCTACCTACTTGGTTAAAAATAAATAAGTTCTCCAAGACAAACATAAATCAGATTTCACTAATTCAAATCATATAAAATAAAGACAAGTAAACTTGTAAGAAGATAGCTCATGAAAGCAGGGAACATAGAATTAAGCACTGAACCCTCACTGGTAGTGTATATCATTCTAATCTCTCTAGTGTATAGGGTAATCACTCTACTCTTCCCTAGTCATGCTTTCTAAACATTGTTCTTCATCTAACCAATCAACAAATATTTAATATACTAATGCACACATCGTGAGGTCTTTTCAAGGTTGTAATGGGGCCAAGGCAAGGGTGAGGATATATGTATGGCTAAGTGATCTATAAATTGAATCTTTGAGTAACCTGAGCTATCACCTAACATACATACATTCTATATAACTTCTAAAATCATGCCTAGCTACCCATAATTCCCACTTTTGTATAATTCCCATACTCATGTACCAAATTTTTTTATATTTCTTTAATTTTATCACATGTGCATCGATCTTTATTAAAGCTTAACATTGGGGTAATTTTATCCCCTTATTCACTTACTTATTTATTGATTTTTTTTTGTCTGAAACATAACTTATCAATGCACATGGATTTTCCATTATATATATATATATATATTTTTTTTTTTCTATTTTGGTTTTTTCATGAGTAGGTTCCCAAATTCCCAATATTGAAATAAATTAGAAACATGATACATTCCCTTATTAACCCATGTTCCCACAGTTTTCTCACACTTAGCTGATACATAATCTCTATCTTAAGCTAACCAAAGATTCAATTAGGGATTTTTACTTTTGTTTTTCTGCTTAAGGCTAGTGATGTGGTTATAGAATAGAAGGGGTTAAAAGTCTCAAGGTGGCTAATAAGGGTGATGTAAAGGGTAGGCTTATTTGGGATAAGTGAGCTAAAATCAAATAATGGCCTCAATCATATGCAAACATGTAAATACACTAAATATTGGACATATAGAATGGAACAAAGCAGAGATTGTAATTATAGAGAAGGAAACACACAAGAATAAAAATTTATGGTTAAATCATGTAACCATATAAATAAGCTCAAAATCTCACATGTTGTGTGTTCTTTGGCTCAAAAATCATGTTCCAAATACAACTTCAAACAAGTGTAACAAAAAATTTTATTCAAATTAGTGAAATGCTATAAAAAGTTTCTTGCAAAAAAAATTATTACTTTAACCAAGTGGTAAAATATGCAAAAATCAAACAAATATGCAAATGCAACAACTAACAAGGAAAATAAACCATTGGTGTTGAGATAGAGAGTAACTAACCCATGGAGATCGGTATCGACCTCCCCACACTTAAAGATTGCACCGTCCTCGGTGCATGCTAAGATGTGCAGGTGGACGAGTTGCTTCAACTGATGCTTTTCTCCAAAGATTGAGCAGATGAACTTGTTTGTCTCCCCAGTAAGAAGCTTTTCCTCTCCCTTTGTGGTGGCCATCCTGAAAGAAGAGGGAAAAGAAGAAAAAGTAACCCAGAAATAAAAATAAGAATATAAATAAAGTCTGGGTGGGTTAATGCCAAATAATGGGGGTCTCAATTACATGGTAGCTACAACATGCAAGTGAGAAAATAATAGAGACACATGGCATATCAATAATGTAAAAATTTGCAAAAATGAGGGAAGAGAGTGTGGGTAAGGAGAGATAATATAAATTTATGTCAATGCAAAAGTGATACACGTATAAAAGATTGGCATTGATATAAATAATATTACCTAACCAGAATAAAACAAGTCACTAAGCACTCAAAATAATTCAAGAGAAGATGTAACAGTTAAATAAGAAAATTCAACACCAAAGGAAAAATATTGAATTTAGAAAAGAAGGAAGAATATACACTAAATTAAAATGGAATGAATGGAATATGCAAATAAATAAAATGAAAGATAAGAAGAATGAGAAGGGAAAGAAGTGAGTAAGATAGGAGGGAGGGAAAATTAGGATTGGGGAAGAAAAGATAAGATATTTGGCAAATTAGGATAAGCTGTGCGGCGCAAACGACGCAGACGCGTGGGGCACGCAGTCGCGTGACTTGCGCTTTAAGTTAATCGACGCGGTCGTGTCGGTCACGTGGTCGCGTGACACATTTTATGCTTCTGGCGCGAGTGCGGCCTCGCGCCTGCACAACTCTCTGTTCGAATTATTTTATTTGCCAAATTTGGGGTGACGCGATCTGGTGCACGAAATTGCAATCACACTTTTGCAACTCCGCACAACTAACCAGCAAGTGCACTGGGTCGTCCAAGTAATACCTTGCGTGAGCAAGGGTCGATCCCACGGAGATTGTCGGCTTGAAGCAAGCTATGGTTATCTTGTAAATCTTAGTCAGGATATCAGAATTTATCAGGATTGATTGTAAAAAGCAAAAGAACATAAAATGGTTACTTGTATTGCAGTAATGGAGAGTAGGTTGAGGTTTTGGAGATGCTCCATCTTCTGAATCTCTGCTTTCCTACTGTCTTCTTCATCAAACACGCAAGGCTCCTTCCATGGCAAGCTGTATGTAGGGTTTCACCGTTGTCAGTGGCTACCTCCCATCCTCTCAGTGAAAACGTTCCTATGCTCTGTCACAGCATAGGCTAATCAGCTATCGGTTCTCGGTCAGGCCGGAATAGAATCCAGTGATTCTTTTGTGTCTGTCACTAACGCCTCGCCTGCTAGGAGTTTGAAGCACGTAACAGTCATTCAATCATTGAATCCTACTCAGAATACCACAGACAAGGTTTAGACCTTCCGGATTCTCTTGAATGCCGCCATCAGTTCTAGCTTATACCACGAAGATTCTGATTAAGGAATCCAAGAGATATCTACTCAATCTAAGGTAGAACGGAGGTGGTTGTCAGGCACACGTTCATAGTTGAGAATATGATGAGTGTCACGGATCATCACATTCATCCGGGTTAAGAACAAGTGATATCTTAGAATGGAAGCAAGCATGATTGAATAAGAAACAGTAGTAATTGCATTAATCCATCAAGACACAGCAGAGCTCCTCACCCCCAACCATGGGGTTTAGAGACTCATACCGTGGAAAGTACACAAAGAAACATGTAAAGTGTCATGAGGTACTGATACAATGTCAAAAGATCCTATTAATAGTCAGCTAGTAACCTAAGGTTTACAGAAATGAGTAAATGACAGAAAAATCCACTTCCGGGCCCACTTGGTGTGTGCTTGGGCTGAGCATTGAAGCTTTCAAGTGTAGAGACCTTTTCTGGAGTTAAACGCCAGCTTTCATGCCAGTTTGGGCGTTTAACTCCAAGTTTTATGCCAGTTCCAGCGTTAAACGCTGGAATTTCTGAGGCTGATTTGCCACGCCGGTTTGGGCCATCAAATCTTGGGCAAAGTATGGACTATTATACATTGCTGGAAAGCCCAGGATGTCTACTTTCCAATGCCGTTGAGAGCGCGCCAATTGGGCTTCTGTAGCTCCAGAAAATCCACTTCGAGTGCAGGGAGGTCAGAATCCAACAGCATCTGCAGTCCTTTTCAGTCTCTGAATCAGATTTTTGCTCAGATCCCTCAATTTCAGCCAGAAAATACCTGAAATCACAGAAAAACACACAAACTCATAGTAAAGTCCAGAAAAGTGAATTTTAACTAAAAACTAATAAAAATATACTAAGAACTCAACTAAAACTACTAAAAACATACTAAAAACAATGCCAAAAAGGGTACAAATTATCCGCTCATCACACACCAACTTAAATTGTTGCTTGTCCCCAAGCAAGTGAAAATCAAAATAGGATAAAAAGAAGAGAATATACTATAGACTCCAAAATATCAAAGAAACATAGTTCCAATTAGATGAGCGGGACTAGTAGCTTTTTGCCTCCGAACAGTTTTGGCATCTCACTCTATCCTTTGAAGTTCAGAATGATTGGCATCTATAAGAACTCAGAACTCAGATAATGTTATTGATTCTCCTAGTTAAGTATAATGATTCTTGAACATAGCTAGTGTATGAGTCTTGGCTGTGGCCCAAAGCACTCTGTCTTCCAGTATTACCACCGGATACATACATGCCACAGACACATAATTGGGTGAACCTTTTTAGATTGTGACTCTGCTTTGCTAGAGTCCCCAATTAGAGGTGTCCAGGGTTCTTAAGCACACTCTTTTTGCCTTGGTTCACAACTTTATTTTTTTCTTTTTCTCTTTTTTTTTCGAATTTTTTTTTGTATTCACTGCTTTTTCTTGCTTCAAGAATCACTTTGATGATTTTTCAGATCCTCAATAACAGTTCTCCTTTTCCATCATTCTTTCAAGAGCCAACAATTTTAACATTCTTAAAACAACAAATTCAAAAGACATATGCACTGTTCAAGCATTCATTCGGAAAACAAAAATTATTGTCACCACATCAAACTAATTCAACTAGTTTCAAGGATAAATTTCGAAATCCTGTACTTCTTGTTCTTTTGTGATTAAAGCATTTTTCATTTAAGAGAGGTGATGGATTCATAGGACATTCATAACTTTAAGGCATAAATTTTATTAATTATGAATTAAGAACAAGACTCAAATATAGATATAAGATGAGACAAAAAAAATGAAAGTAGGAATAGAAAACAAAAGAAAAACGCAAAAATAGGCTCCTAATGATAGTGGTTTTCACAGAGTTAGGACTCAACAACCTTGATTTTGAGAAGTGGATGCTCCCTCAGCTTGAGAGGAGAGCTTTTGGCGTTTTATCTCTTGGAGTTCACGCCCCTGCTTCTCTTGTTCCTTCAGCAATTTGCAGAGCATGCAGTTCTGATTCTGCTGTTCTTCCTTCAGTTGCTCCATAGTTTCTTGCAACTTGGTGATTGGATGTTCAATGGGTATGAATTCATCTACTCCCATCTTCACTCCAGCCTCTTTACAGAGCAAGGAGATCAAGCTTGGGTAAGCCAATTTGGCTTCAGTGGAATTCTTATTTGCAATTGTGTAGATCTCACAAGCAATCACATGATGAACCTCCACTTCTCTTCCAAGCATAATGCAATGAATCATCACTGCTCTCTTGATGGTGACCTCAGAACGGTTGCTAGTGGGTAGTATGGAGCGCCCAATAAAGTCTAGCCAACCTCTTGCAATTGGTTTGAGGTCTCCCCTCTTGAGTTGGTTTGGGACACCCTTAGAATTGGTTATCCATTTAGTTCCAGGGAGGCATATGTCCTCTAGAACTTGATCCAACCCTTTATCTGCTCTCACCATCCTCCTATTAAAGGATTCAGGATCATCTTGCAGTTGAGGTAATTTGAAGATTTCTCTTATTTTGTCCAGATGGAAGTACATAACTTTCCCTCTAACCATGGTTCTGTAGGTATGGTAAGCAGTTCCAGTCATTCTCTGCTTATCTGTTAGCCACAGATTTGAGTAGAATTCCTGAACCATGTTCCTTCCAACCTTTATCTCAGGATTGGTTAGAACTTCCCATCCTCTGTTTCGAATTTGCTCTTGGATCCCTGGATATTCATCTTCTTTCAGATCAAATTTCACTTCCGGGATCACTGACCTCAGACCCATTATCTTGTGATAATGGTCTTCATGTTCTTTGGTTAAGAACTTCTCTTGATTCCAAAGATTCTTTGGATTATTCTCTTTCTTTCCTCTTAAATTGGTTTGTTTTCCCTTAGGAGCCATGATCTTGATGAATCTTGGCTTAGTGATCACGAAAAAGCACACCAAACTTAGAGGTTTGCTTGTCCTCAAGCAAAAGAAAGGATAGAAGAGAGAGAGAGGAAGAGGAAATTCGAATGGTGTGGTGGAATGAGGGGGGACAAACGTGTATTTATAAGGTGGGGAGGGGAGATTTCGAAAAGAAAAGAAAAATTTGAAAGGAGAATTGAGAAGATATGGAAAGAATTTGAGAGAAGGTGAGTTTTTGAACAATATTGGAATTGATTTGAAATAGATTTGAAGAATGGTTTTGATTTTTGAAGATTTGAAAGTGAATGATGAATGGTTGAAGTGTGATTTTGTAGAAAAGTATGGGTAAGAAAAGGAAAATTTGAAAAAATTTGGTTTGAAAACAAAATTGTGGTCCCCCCACCTTTCTGGCGTTAAACGCCCAGAATGGCACCCATTCTGGCGTTTAACGCCCATTTGATGCCCCTTTTGGGCGTTTAACGCCCAGCCAGGTGCCCTGGCTGGCGTTAAACGCCAGAATTCCTTTATCACTGGGCGTTTTTCCAAACGCCCAGGATGCTGCACACCTGGCGTTAAACGCCCAGAATGGTGCCCATTCTGGCGTTTAACGCCCAAAATGGCACCATTACTGGCGTTAAACGCCCAGAATGGTGCCCATTCTGGCGTTTAACGCCCAAAATGCCCCTTACTGGCATTTTTTCGCCAGTAAGCTCTTTTTCTCTGCTTTTTGAGCTGAATCCTTCTGTAACTCTGTGAATTCCTTCATTTTTGATACTTGCCTTTGTAAGAACAACACATATAACCTACTAATGACTGGGTTGCCTCCCAGCAAGCGCTTCTTTACTGTCTTTAGCTGGACCTTCACTGAGAATTACTCAAGTCTCAGTTTTGAGCATTCCTGCTCAAAATTGCCTTCAAGATAATGCTTGATTCTCTGTCCATTAACAATGAACTTTTTGTCAGAATCAATATCCTGAAGCTCAACATATCCATATGGTGAAACTCCTGTAATCACATACGGACCCCTCCACCGGGATTTGAGTTTTCCTGGAAACAATTTGAGCCTAGAGTTGAAGAGCAGAACTTTTTGTCCTGGCTCAAAAACTCTGGTTGACAACTTCTTGTCATGCCATTTCTTTGCCTTTTCCTTATAAATTTTTGCATTTTCAAAGGCATTGAGTCTGAACTCCTCTAGCTCATTTAGCTGGAGTAATCTCTTTTCACCAGCTAACTGTGCATCCATGTTTAGGAATCTGGTTGCCCAATAGGCTTTATGTTCCAGTTCTACGGGCAGATGACAGGCCTTCCCATACACCAGTTGGTATGGAGAGGTTCCTATAGGAGTCTTGAATGCTGTTCTGTATGCCCACAGAGCATCATCCAAGCTCTTTGCCCAATCCTTTCTTCGGGCTATCACAGTCTGTTCTAGGATTCTTTTTAGCTCTCTGTTAGAGACTTCAGCTTGCCCATTTGTCTGTGGATGATACGGAGTTGCCACTTTATGGCTGATTCCATATCTAACCATAGCAGAGTATAGCTGTCTATTGCAGAAATGAGTGCCCCCATCACTGATTAGTACTCTGGGAACACCAAACCTGCTGAAGATGTGTTTTTGGAGGAATTTTAGCACGGTCTTGGTATCATTAGTGGGTGTAGCAATTGCTTCTACCCACTTAGATACGTAGTCCACTGCCACCAGAATGTAAGTGTTTGAGTATGATGGTGGGAATGGACCCATGAAGTCAATTCCCCATACATCAAACAATTCTATCTCTAATATCCCTTGTTGAGGCATGGCATATCCGTGAGGCAAGTTACCAGCTCTTTGGCAACTGTCATAGTTACGCACAAATTCTCGGGAATCTTTATAGAGAGTAGGCCAGTAGAAGCCACATTGGAGGACTTTAGTGGCTGTTCGCTCACTTCCAAAATGCCCTCCATACTGTGATCCATGGCAATGCCATAGGATCTTTTGTGCTTCTTCTCTGGGTACACATCTGCGGATTACTCCGTCTGCACATCTCTTAAAGAGATATGGTTCATCCCAGAGGTAGTACTTGGCATCTGAAATTAATTTCTTTCTTTGCACTTTGCTGTACTCCTGGGGTATGAACCTCACAGCTTTATAATTTGCAATATCTACAAACCAAGGAGCTTCCTGGATGGCAAAGAATTGCTCATCTGGGAAAGTCTCAGAGATCTCAGTAGAAGGGAGGGACGCCCCAGCTACTGGTTCTATACGGGACAGATGATCAGCTACTTGGTTCTCTGTCCCTTTTCTGTCTCTTATTTCTATATCAAACTCTTGCTGAAGCAACACCCATCTTATTAGCCTGGGTTTTGAATCCTGCTTTGTGAGTAAGTATTTAAGAGCAGCATGGTCAGTGTACACAATCACTTTGGATCCTACTAGATAAGATCTAAACTTGTCAATGGCATAGACCACGGCAAGTAATTCTTTTTCTGTGGTTGTGTAATTCTTCTGTGCATCATTTAGAACACGGCTAGCATATTAAATGACATGCAGAAGTTTGTTATGCCTCTGTCCCAACACTGCACCAATGGCATGATCACTGGCATCACACATTAATTCAAATGGCAATGTCCAATCTGGTGCAGAGATGACTGGTGCTGTGACCAGCTTAGCTTTCAGGGTCTCAAATGCCTGCAGACACTGTGTGTCAAACACGAATGGTGTGTCAGCAGCTAGCAGGTTACTTAAAGGTTTTGCAATTTTTGAAAAATCCTTTATAAACCTTCTGTAGAATCCTGCATGCCCCAGAAAGCTTCTGATTGCCTTAACATTGGCAGGTGGTGGTAATTTTTCAATTCCCTCTACCTTTGCCTTATCCACCTCTATTCCCTTGCTTGAAATTTTGTGCCCAAGGACAATTCCTTCAGTCACCATAAAGTGACATTTCTCCCAGTTTAAAACCAGGTTAGTCTCTTGGCACCTTTTCAGGACAAGTGCTAGGTGATTAAGACAAGAGCTGAATGAGTCTCCATATACTGAAAAGTCATCCATAAAGACTTCCAGAAATTTCTCTACCATATCTGAGAAGATAGAGAGCATGCACCTCTGAAAGGTTGCAGGTGCATTGCATAGACCAAAAGGCATCCTCCTATAGGCAAACACGCCAGAAGGGCAAGTGAATGCTGTTTTCTCTTGGTCCTGAGGATCTACTGCAATTTGGTTGTAGCCTGAATAGCCATCCAAAAAGCAGTAGTAGTCATGCCCAGCTAGTCTTTCTAGCATTTGGTCTATGAATGGTAAAGGAAAATGATCCTTTCTGGTGGCTGTATTGAGCCTTCTGTAGTCAATACACATACGCCACCCTGTAACTGTTCTTGTAGGAACCAGTTCATTTTTTTCATTATGAACCACTGTCATGCCTCCCTTTTTGGGGACAACTTGGACAGGGCTCACCCAGGGGCTATCAGAAATAGGATAATAATCCCAGCCTCTAGTAATTTAGTGACCTCTTTCTGCACCACCTCCTTTATGGCTGGATTTAGCCTCCTCTGTGGTTGGACCACTGGTTTGGCATTATCCTCCAACAGGATCTTGTGCATGCATCTAGCTGGGCTAATACCCTTAAGATCACTTATGGACCACCCAAGAGCTGTCTTGTGTGTTCTTAGCACTTGAATCAGTGCTTCCTCTTCCTGTGGATTTAAAGCAGAGCTTATAATCACTGGAAAAGTTTCACCCCCTCCCAGAAATGCATATTTCAGGGAAGGTGGTAGTGGTTTGAGTTCAGGTTTGGGAGGTTTATCCTCCTCCTGAGGAATTTTCGAAAATTCCTTTGCTTCCTCTAGTTCTTCTTGATCAGGTTGAGCATCCTTGAAGATGTCTTCAAGCTCTGATTCTAGGCTTTCAGCCATATTGATCTCTTCCACCAAAGAGTCAATAATGTCTGCGCCCATGCAGTCATTTGGTGTGTCTGGATGCTGCATAGCTTTTACAGCATTTAACTTGAACTCATCCTCATTGACTCTCAAGGTTACTTCCCCCTTTTTGTACATCAATGAGAGTTTGTCCAGTTGCTAGGAAAGGTCTTCCTAGAATGAGAGTTGCACTCTTGTGCTCCTCCATTTCCAGCACCACAAAGTCAGTTGGAAAGGCGAATGGCCCAACCTTGACAATCATATCCTCTATTATGCCTGATGGATGTTTAATGGAGCCATCAGCAAGTTGGAGGCATATCCTGGTTGGTTTGACTTCTCCAGTCAACCCAAGCTTTCTGATAGTGGATGCAGGTATTAGATTGATGCTTGCTCCAAGATCACAGAGGGCTGTCTTGGTGCAAGCGCCTTCTAATGTGCATGGTATCAGAAAGCTTCCAGGATCTTGAAGCTTTTCTGGTAAGCTTTTCAGAATGACTGCACTGCATTCTTCAGTGAGAAACACTTTTTCAGTTTCTCTCCAATCCTTCTTATGACTTAAGATTTCCTTCATGAACTTAGCATAAGAAGGTATTTGCTCAAGTGCCTCTGCAAACGGAATCTTTATTTCAAGAGTCCTTAGATAGTCTGCAAAGCGGGCAAATTGCTTATCCTGTTCCGCTTTGCGGAGTTTCTTAGGATAAGGCATCTTGGCTAGATATTCTTCAACCTTAGATGCTGCAGGTTTATTCCTTACCGAAGTGGTTGAAGAAGCCTTTTTAGAGGGATTACTGTCAGCACTCTCAGGTGTCTGATCTTCCCTTGGCGTTTGAACGCCAGGAATGGGTGAAGTTTGGGCGTTAAACGCCAACTTCTCTCCCTTTTCTGGCGTTTGAACGCCAGAACTGGGCAAGGAATGGGCGTTTAACGCCAACTTTCCTTCCCTTTCTGGCGTTTGAACGCCAATAACATTCCTCTCTGGGCTCTTACTGTCCTCAGAGGGATTTTGAACAGTGGTTTGGTTATCCTCTGTCAATTGTTCCCTGTTTGGCTTTTTGCTCTTTTGAGCAGTGGTATTCAGTGTCTTCCCACTCCTCAGTTGAACTGCTTGACACTCCTCTGTTATCTGTTTAGATATTTGCTGTTTTGCTTGATTCAACTGCAGTTCTATGTTCTTGTTAGCAACTTTAGTTTCAGAGAGCATCTCTTTAAATTCTGCTAACTGTTCTGTCATCAGGAGCAATTGTTGATTAAGCTCAATTATCTGTTCTTGAGGATTAGGGTCAGTGACTACTGTCATGACTTCCATTTCTGGAGAGAACTCATTGCTAGAATACAAATATTGGTTTCTAGCAACAGTGTCTATAAGCTCTTGAGCTTCTTCAATTGTCTTCCTCATGTGTATAGATGCACCAGCTGAGTGGTCTAAAGACATCTGAGCTTTTTCTGTAAGCCCATAGTAGAAGATGTCTAACTGTACCCACTCTGAAAACATTTCAGAGGGACATTTCCTTAGCATACCTCTATACCTCTCCCAGGCATTATAAAGGGATTCATTATCCTCTTGTTTAAAGCCTTGGATGTCCAGCCTTAGCTGTGTCATCCTCTTTGGAGGGTAAAAATGATTCAGGAATTTGTCTGACAACTGTTTCCATGTCTTTATGCTTGTTGTAGGTTGGTTATTCAACCACCTTTTAGCTTGATCTTTTACAGCAAATGGAAACAGTAATAGTCTGTAGACATCCTGATCCACCTCTTTATCATGTACTGTGTCAGCAATTTGTAAGAACTGTGCCAGAAACTCAGTAGGTTCTTCCTGTGGAAGACCGGAATACTGGCAATTTTGCTGCACTATGATAATGAGTTGAGGATTTAGCTCAAAGCTGCTTGCTTTGATGGGAGGTGTACAGATGCTACTCCCATATGCAGCTGTAATGGGGTTAGCATAAGACCCCAGAGTCCTTTTGGACTGATCAATCCCACTTATGTCCATAATGGACAAAAGGGAAATGATAATGATTGCAAATAGATAAATTTTGTTTTTTTTTAGTTAAACGAAAAAAAATAAAATAAAACAAAAGAGAATTAAAATAAAAATTCGAAAATCAAAAAGAAAATAAAATCAAAGCAAATTGAGAACTGAATCAATTAAGTAATTAAAAAGATTTTGAAAATAGTAATTAAAAAGATATGATTGAGAAAAATTTTTATGAAAAAGATTTGACTTTTGAAAAGAGGAAAGAGAAAAACACAAAAAGACACCAAACTTAAAATTTTTAGAAAATCAAACACTAATTTTCGAAAATTTTAAGAGAAAAACACAAAGAGGACACCAAACTTAGAATTTTTACGGATCAAAAAGGGACTAAGGACATGCAAAATCGAAAATTAAAAGAAAAGTAAAAGCATGCAATGGACACCAAACTTAGAATATGAAACTAGACTCAACTAAAAGACTCTAAACCAACAAAAATAAAACAGTCCTAATCTAAGCAACAAGATAAGCCGTTAGTTGTCCAAACACGAACAATCCCCGGCAACGGCGCCAAAAACTTGGTGCACGAAATTGCAATCACACTTTTGCAACTCCGCACAACTAACCAGCAAGTGCACTGGGTCGTCCAAGTAATACCTTGCGTGAGCAAGGGTCGATCCCACGGAGATTGTCGGCTTGAAGCAAGCTATGGTTATCTTGTAAATCTTAGTCAGGATATCAGAATTTATCAGGATTGATTGTAAAAAGCAAAAGAACATAAAATGGTTACTTGTATTGCAGTAATGGAGAGTAGGTTGAGGTTTTGGAGATGCTCCATCTTCTGAATCTCTGCTTTCCTACTGTCTTCTTCATCAAACACGCAAGGCTCCTTCCATGGCAAGCTGTATGTAGGGTTTCACCGTTGTCAATGGCTACCTCCCATCCTCTCAGTGAAAACGTTCCTATGCTCTGTCACAGCATAGGCTAATCAGCTGTCGGTTCTCGGTCAGGCCGGAATAGAATCCAGTGATTCTTTTGCGTCTGTCACTAACGCCCCGCCTGCTAGGAGTTTGAAGCACGTCACAGTCATTCAATCATTGAATCCTACTCAGAATACCACAGACAAGGTTTAGACCTTCCGGATTCTCTTGAATGCCGCCATCAGTTCTAGCTTATACCACGAAGATTCTGATTAAGGAATCCAAGAGATATCTACTCAATCTAAGGTAGAACGGAGGTGGTTGTCAGGCACACGTTCATAGTTGAGAATATGATGAGTGTCACGGATCATCACATTCATCCGGGTTAAGAACAAGTGATATCTTAGAATGGAAGCAAGCATGATTGAATAAGAAACAGTAGTAATTGCATTAATCCATCAAGACACAGCAGAGCTCCTCACCCCCAACCATGGGGTTTAGAGACTCATACCGTGGAAAGTACACAAAGAAACGTGTAAAGTGTCATGAGGTACTGATACAATGTCAAAAGATCCTATTAATAGTCAGCTAGTAACCTAAGGTTTACAGAAATGAGTAAATGACAGAAAAATCCACTTCCAGGCCCACTTGGTGTGTGCTTGGGCTGAGCATTGAAGCTTTCAAGTGTAGAGACCTTTTCTGGAGTTAAACGCCAGCTTTCATGCCAGTTTGGGCGTTTAACTCCAAGTTTTATGCCAGTTCCAGCGTTAAACGCTGGAATTTCTGAGGCTGATTTGCCACGCCGGTTTGGGCCATCAAATCTTGGGCAAAGTATGGACTATTATACATTGCTGGAAAGCCCAGGATGTCTACTTTCCAATGCCGTTGAGAGCGCGCCAATTGGGCTTTTGTAGCTCCAGAAAATCCACTTCGAGTGCAGGGAGGTCAGAATCCAACAGCATCTGCAGTCCTTTTCAGTCTCTGAATCAGATTTTTGCTCAGATCCCTCAATTTCAGCCAGAAAATACCTGAAATCACAGAAAAACACACAAACTCATAGTAAAGTCCAGAAAAGTGAATTTTAACTAAAAACTAATAAAAATATACTAAGAACTCAACTAAAACTACTAAAAACATACTAAAAACAATGCCAAAAAGGGTACAAATTATCCGCTCATCACGATCGCATGGGGCATGCGATCGTGTGAGTGGGCTTTTAGAAGGGAATGACGCGGACGTGTGAGCCATGCGTCCGCGTGGGTATAATTGTGCGTTCAGCACCAATCCAGTACCACTCTCTGTTAGTTTTTATTTTCACCCCTCTCCTTGCGACGCGGACGCGTCGCTGATGCGGTCGCGTCGCGTGGCATTTTTTTTTATGCATGAAAAATGCAGAATGCAATGCTAATATGAATGTTATGCAAAACTCCAGGTTCAATATAATAAGATTAAATAAGACTCGAAAACAAATAAAACTAGATAAAAATGAAAATAAAACGATCATACCATGGTGGGTTGTCTCCCACCTAGCACTTTTAGTTAAAGTCCTTAAGTTGGACATTTGGTGAGCTCCCTGTTATGGTGGTTTATGCTTTTACTGATCCAGGAATCCCCACCAATGTTTGTACTTCCAGTAGCCTCCGAGGTCCCAAACTAAGCATGTAAAGCCCTTAACAAGCATCAAACAGATTCTTAGGCTCTCGGGGTGACAAATGTCAGAACAGATTCCAGGATCCCAAACCTTACTTTTACACCCGTTTTTGTCTCGATCTGCCTTTTTCTAGCCAGGTGAAAGGTGATCTGTATTCTCACTACAGTGACCAAACAACTTCCTAGACCCATTCAGTTGAGCTTTACACCAACCTTTGCGTTTAAACTTAAAGCTTCCAACCATAATGAACCTTGCAGGACAATTCTTACCACTGGCCATCTTCCGCTTACTCTTAATGTCACAAAGAGCTCTAAGTTGACCATCCGTCTCCAGTAGCCCATATTCAAGTGGAATTAGAAAGCTAAGGGATATTAATTTTACCCACTTGAATGTTGTGAAGGATGATGGCAACTTAGGGGGAGGTATTTTTAATGAAATTGCAAGCTCCACTCCCTTGTGCTCTTCTCTGATAATTACCACCTCTTTGAAAGCTTCTTCAATTTCAACCTCTTCCTCTTGGTAGCTTTCTTCCAATTCAATCTCCTCTTCATTGCTTTCCAAGGGCATGGGAGATTGTGCTTCTTCTTCTTGAATCTCCATCTCTTGATCAACCTATTCCAAGTCTTCAACTGTGATATGCCTTGGAGGTTGTACACCCTCCTCAGTATCAATTTTAAACGTCTTGGAAGGAGGTTCTATGACTCGACTTTCCCATGGAGGTTCTGCATCTCCTAAATCTTCAACCACTTATTCTTCTTCAATAATTCCGGCTTCCTCCACTTGTTCCAGTACAAAGTCATGCTCCGTACCGTTCACTGGAGTTTCTAGTATCTCCTTCATGCTACGTTCTTAATTAGATTGTCCACATGAAGCCATGGGGGTTCTTTGAGTGTCCGAACGTCGGGAAGCTAATTGAATTATTGCTTGCTCCAATTGACGAATGGTTGCCTGAAATCGATCCACTATTTCCTTGAAACGATCCTTTGTCTCTTAATGCGCTCGGCTTTCATAAATAGGATCATAGTGCTCTTAGATTGATGGATATGGAGATGGTGGATATTGAACTGGTGGTTCTTGGGAGTAATTGGGATGGAATTGGGGTGGTTCTATATATGGTTCATATGGCTCATAAGGTGGTTGGTATGGTGGTTGAGGGTTAGGGTCATATGGAGGTGAATGGTGGAAAGGAACTTGTGAGTATGGTGGTTCAAAATTATATTGAGGAGGAGGGGGTTCATAGGCATATGGTGGGTCTTGTTGGTAGTCAAAAGAGTGCTCACCATAGCCATTGCCATGATATGAATCACAGAATGGTTGTTGATAGTTCGTTGGAGGTGGTTGTTGCCATGAGGGTTGATCAAATCCTTGTGGCTCCTCCCATCTTTGATTGTTCCAACCATGGTGCATGTTGTCATTATAATCTCCTCTTCCTGCAACATAATTATAACCAGACTCATAGCCAAAGGGGTGAGAGTTCATAGTAGTGAGAGATAATAAAAAAAACTAACAAAAAAGGAAAAAAATTTTTTTTTGAAAAATATTTACAATAACCAAAAATAAGGCACACGTTTGCAATTCCCCAGCAACGGCACCATTTTGACGTTAGGATTTTTGCTAGTAAAGAATTTATAAAAATATTCGCGTTGTAGATATAGCTTCTAAACTAACAGAAATCCCTTCGTACAAAAGTTTTGGTTGTCACAAGTAACAAACCCCTAATTAAATTGATAACCGAAGTATTTAAACCTCGGGTTGTCTTCTCAAGGAATTGCAGGGAGGTATGTTCTTATTATTGGTTATGAGTTTGTAAATTGGGGTTTGAGAATGAGGAATGAATATGGCAATTAATTTAAATGGCAATTAAAATAAATAAATACTGTAAAGCAAACCCTTTGGCAAGGTATGAGAAATTGGAAGCCCAGACTTAGTTATTCTTATCATTAATAATGAAAATTGAATCTTATTTCCACTTAGTTAACCTTTGCTAAAGCAAAGGAAAGTCAAGGGACTAATTAGTTTGACCTTCGAATCCTATTTATTTCCTAAGAAAAGGTTGGGATTATTGAAGTTCAATTCAATTAGCAAAGATAACGGTTATCAATTATGTTGAGCTAAGATAACTCCTGAGTTACTGATATCTTAACCAAGACCAAAAGGAAAGGGATTAAATCTACTGGAACAAAAATGTCTTCAGATTGGGAATAATCAATAACATAAATAAAAGAAAGGAATATTAACTAAAATACCTCAAATAACATTAATTCGAAAGAGTAATCTATAACATAGAAGAATTCATACTAAATTGAAAAGCAAGTAATGAAAAAGGAATATTGAACCTGATAAAAAGATAATCCTCAAAGCAAATAAATCCTAAATATAAATCCTAATCCTAAAGAGAGAGGAGAGAACCTCTCTCCAACTAAACCTAAATCATGGAAAGTGACTAAAATTGGAGACTCCCCTCAATGGATGCATTCCCCCACTTCATAACCTCTGGTCTATGCCTTCTGGACTTGAATTTGGGCCAAAAAGGGCTTCAGAACTCGCTATGAGCGTTTTCTGCAATTTCTGGTGCGTGGCCTCTGTCACGCGTCTGCGTGGGTCACGCGGTCGCGTCAATTGGAGTTTTCATTGTCACGTGGTCGCGTCAGTCATGCGGCCGCGTCATAGGTGTTCTTCTTTAGGTGCGCGGTTGCGTCAGTCATGCGGCCGCGTTGCTGCTTCTTCGCGTTTGGCATGCGGCCGCGTCGTCCATGCAATCGCGTCACTGCCAGTTTCTTCAGAAACTCCGTTTTGTGCTTTCCTTCCATTTTTGTATGTTTCCTTTCCATCCTTTGAGTCATTCCTGCCTTAGAAGATCTGAAACTACTCAACACACTAATCATGGCATCGAATGATGATAAAGGGTAGTTAAAATAATTAATTTTAAAGCATAGGAAACATATTTTTCACATACATCACATAATAAGGAAGGAAAAGTAAAACCATGCAATTAATATGAATAAGTGGGTGAAGGATTGAATAAATCACTCAAACTAAGCACAAAATATATCACAAAATATGGGTTTATCACTGGCTCCAGTCTGGTCCTCTCACAATTGGAGCTTGAGTCAGGGCGGTTTTCAGCTTGTCAAACGCTTGTTTGCAATCCTCACTGAACTCGAACTCAATATCTTTCTGCAGTAATCTGGATAGGGGAAGTGCTACCTTACTAAAGTCCTTAATGAATCTTCGGTAAAAACTTGCATGGCCAAGGAACGAACGGACTTCCCTCACAGAAGAGGGGTAAGGCAAACTAGAAATAACATCCACCTTTGCTGGATCTACAGAAATGCCAGTATTAGATACAACATGTCCCAGTACGATTCCTTGTTTAACCATAAAATGACATTTTTCAAAATTCAATACAAGGTTTGTACTAACACATCTATCTAATACTCTAGATAAACTATCCAAGCAAAGGTTAAAAGATTCATCATATACGCTAAAATCATCCATAAAAACCTCCATACAGTCCTCAATAAGATCAGAGAAATGACTCATCATGCACCTTTGGAAGGTAGCTGGTGCATTGCACAAGCCAAAGGGCATTCTCTTGTAAGCATAAGTCCCAAAAGGACAGGTAAAGATAGTCTTTTCCTGATCCTCAGGAGCTATATGAATCTGGAAATAGCCTGTGTAACCATCTAAAAAGCAATAATGTGATTTACCTGACAGGTGATCCAGCATTTGATCAATGAATGGAAGAGGGTAGTGATCCTTACGAGTAGATTGGTTGAGACGCCTGTAATCAATGTAGACCCTCCAGGCGTTCTGTACTCTGGTTGCTATGAGCTCTCCATGCTCATTCTTTACTGTAGTGACTCCAGACTTCTGGGCACCACTTGTACTGGGCTCACCCATTCACTGTCTGAGATGGGGTAGATAATACCTGCCTCTAATAGTCTGGTCACTTCCTTCTTGACAACCTCTAAAATAGTGGGGTTCAATCTTCTTTGGGGTTGACGAATAGGTCTTGCTCCTTCCTCTAAAAATATTCTTTGCTCACAAACTCCACCCAATTGCTTTTTTGTGCTTCCTCAGCACACTAAGTAACTGCTCTTCCTGCTGAGAAGTGAGGTCCTGTGCAATGATAACTAGAAACTTCTACTTGTCCTCGAGGTAACCATATTTGAGGTGTGGAGGGAGGGGTTTCAATTCTAACTTCTGTTCATAGTCTGGCTCTGGATTATCTGGAACTGGTGGCAGTGGTAGAGTGCCTGCATTGTCCTCGGAATTTCTCACACTTGGACCTTGTCCTATGTACTTATCTTCAAACTCTTCCTGGTGAACTTTATCTACGGTTTAATCTATGATGTTACACTAGAAGATAGAACGGTCTTCTGGAGGGTGCTTCATAACTCCATTCAGATTGAAGCTTACTACTCAGCCGTCTATTTCAAAAGAGTATATGCCTGCAAAAGCATCTAATTTGAACTTCGAGGTCTTCAAGAAAGGTCTTCCAAGTAGGATTGATGATGGCTTCTTTGAGTCCTGTTGGGGCATCTCCAGGATGTAAAAATCAATGGGGAAAGTGAGACCTTTGATTCCCAGTAATACATCTTTAGCAACTCTAGCCACTGTAATAATACTTTTATCTGCTAATAGAAAATGAGCTGCCAACCTTTTTAAGGGAGGGAGCATCAAAACATCATATACAGATAAAGGCATTATACTAACACATGCTCCTAAATCACACATGCAGTCAGAAAATATCACGCCTCCAATTGTACAGTTAACCATGGATGGGCCTGGGTCACTACATTTTTCAGGTATATTTCCCAGTAAAGCATATATAGAACTACCTAAAGGAATAGTTTCTAATTCATTAATTTTATCTCTATGTATGCATAAATCCTTTAGAAACTTTGCGTATTTAGGTACCTGTTGAATGACATCAAAAAGGGGAACAGTTACCTCAACCTTTTTGAAGATTTCTACCATTTTGGGATCAGGTTCCAACTGCTTCTTGGGCTTCTTTGCAAGTTGTGGAAATGGAATAGGAACGGCATCCTCTATAGTGTATGCGCCCTTTGGTGCTTCTTCCTGTGATTTGGCGTCTTCTTGTTCAGCCATGTCTTGCATGCTCTTCTCTTCTTCAACATCTTCTATTTCTACTACCTCTTCAGCTGAGGTGTGTTCAGGTGGATTTGGCTCTTCCTGATTCCTCTCTTGTAGTGTGGTTCCGGACCTTAGGGTGATGGCATTAATACCACCCTTTGGGTTGGGTAATGGTTGAGAGGGGATCCCACCAGAGCTTGAGGACTGGTTGTTGGAGTTGTTCATTGATCCAATCTGTAAGACAAGGGCTTGCAAAGTAGAATTCAAACTATTCAGAGTAGAAGTAAGGTTGTTTTCCATGGCCTGCTGTCTCTGATCAATAGATTGCAGTAACTCATCATTAGGAGATGAAGAGGGGTAAGTGATCTGAGAGGTCTGCTGAGATGCTTGAGGCTATCTTAAATGAGGTGCTCTGTAGGTCTGATTCTGATTCTGCTGCCTGAAGTTGTTATTGTTATTCCACCTCTGATTTCCATTGTTATCTCTGCCTCCTCTGTTATGATTGTCCCTCCAACCCTGATTAGAGTTATCTCTCCAGCCTTGGTTAGAGTTATCCTGCCATCCTTGGTTATAGTTGCCACCTTGATTGTACCCTTGATTGGGGCGGTCATGAAAGTTATGAGTGGCTGCTACAGTGTTGTCTTCCGGTTGGAGATGCGGGCACTCATCGGTATAATGACTGTAATCTGCACAAATCCCGCATACTCTTTGTGGAACCAACTGCTGGTTGTGCTGTGGTGTAGATGGCTGAACTTGCTGTGGTTGTTGTTGATTTAGCTGCATCTGCTTCAGCAAGTTAGTCATTTCACATAAGCTCTGAGCTATAGCAGCAGTCTCTTTACTAGTGGATACCTCTGCAATAGCTCTTGACCGGCCTTGTTTCTGTCTATAATTTCTGGTAGATTCGGCCAAGTCACTGATCAATTGCCATGCTTCTTCTGTAGTCTTATACTTTTTCATAGACCCATTGCTAGCACCTTCCAATGTGGTTCTATCTTGAGATATTAAGCCTTGTGTAAAGTAACCGAGCAACACTATCTTGTCAATCATATGGTGCGGACATGCTTCTAGAAGATTATTGAAGCGTTCCAAGTATTCATAGAGGGTCTCAGATTCATACTGAACGATCATGGACATGTCTTTCCTCAGTTTATCGGCAACTTCAGCTGGAAAGAATTTCTCCAAAAATTCTCTCCTAAGTGTATCCCAGTTGGATACAGTTGTTTCGGGTTGAGTGTAGTACCACTCTCTTGCCTTTCCCTCAAGAGAGAATGGAAAGGCTTTTAACATAATGGAGATTTCATTAGTGCCATTACGCTTGACAGTAGAACAAGCAGACTGAAAATCCCTAAGGTGCTTAATAGGCTCTTGAGTAGGTAAGCCATGAAACTTGGGCATCAAGTTGAGTAGTGAAGACTTTATTTCGAAGTCTACAGCTACTGCTAAATGGTGTGCCTGGAATGGTTGGAGCGTAAAATCAGGGGCTCCTTCCTCCTGGATAGTGACTCTTCTGGGTGCTGCCATGTCACCTGCACGTAAATGAACTGGATCAGTAGAGAGGGAGCTTGTTTCTTCCTTAGATGACGATTCAGGTTCGTCCTCAAAAAGGAGTCACCGACGCCGAGCTTGCTGATGAGCGGATAATTTATACGCTTTTTGGCATTGTTTTTAGTATGATTTAGTTAATTTTTAGTATATTTTTATT
Source organism: Arachis stenosperma (assembly GCF_014773155.1). Lineage (NCBI taxonomy): Eukaryota > Viridiplantae > Streptophyta > Magnoliopsida > Fabales > Fabaceae > Arachis > Arachis stenosperma. The sequence goes on along the minus strand of NC_080382.1, from coordinate 44,592,328 downwards.
AGTTTTTAGTTAAAATTCACTTTTCTGGACTTTACTATGAGTTTGTGTGTTTTTCTGTGATTTCAGGTATTTTCTGGCTGAAATTGAGGGATCTGAGCAAAAATCTGATTTAGAGGCTGAAAAGGATTGCAGATGCTGTTGGATTCTGACCTCCCTGCACTCGAATTGGGTTTTCTGGAGCTACAGAAGCCCAATTGGCGCGCTCTCAACGGCGTTGGAAAGTAGACATTCTGGGCTTTCCAGCAATGTATAATAGTCCATACTTTGTCCGAGGTTTGATGGCCCAAACCGGCGTTGCAAATCAGCCTCAAAATTTCCAGCGTTTAACGCTGGAACTGGCACAAAAATTGGAGTTAAACGCCCAAACTGGCATGAAAGCTGGCGTTTAATTCCAGAAAAGGTCTCTACACATGAAAGCTTCAATTCTCAGCCCAAGCACACACTAAGTGGACCCAGAAGTGGATTTTTACGTCATTTACTCATTCCTGTATACCCTAGGTTACTAGTTCACTATTAATAGGATCTTTTGACATTGTATCTGTACCTCATGACACTTTACACGTTTCTTTGTGTACCTTCCACGACATGAGTCTCTAAACCCCACGGTTGGGGGTGAGGAGCTTTGCTGTGTCTTGATGGATTAATACAATTACTACTGTTTTTCATTCAATCATGCTTGCTTCCGTTCTAAGATATTACTTGTTCTTAAACCGGATGAATGTGATGATCCGTGACACTCATCATCATTCTCAATTATGAACGTGTGCCTGACAACCACCTCCGTTCTACCTTAGATTAAGTAAACATCTCTTGGATTCTTTAATCAGAATCTTTGTGGTATAAGCTAGAACTGATGGCGGCATTCAAGAGAATCCGGAAGGTCTAAACCTTGTCTGTGGTATTCTGAGTAGGATTCAATGATTGAATGACTGTGACGAGCTTCAAACTCCTGAAGGCGGGGCGTTAGTGACAGACGCAAAAGAATCACTGGATTCTATTTCGGCCTGATTGAGAACCGACAGATGGATAGCCGTGCCGTGACAGGGTGCGTTGAACATTTCCACTGAGAGGATGGGAGGTAGCCACTGACAATGGTGAAACCCTTGCATACAGCTTGCCATGGAAGGAGCCTTGCTTGCTTGAAGAAGAAGACAGTAGGAAAGCAGGGATTCAGAAGATAGAGCATCTCCAAAGCCTCAACCTATTCTCCATTACTGCAAAACAAGTACTTATTTCATGTTCTTTTGCTTTTCACAATCAATCCTTATAATTTCTGATATCCTGACTAAGAGTTGCAAGATAACCATAGCTTGCTTCAAACCGACAATCTCCGTGGGATCGACCCTTACTCACGTAAGGTATTACTTGGACGACCCAGTGCACTTGCTGGTTAGTTGTGCGGAATTGCAAAAGTGTGATTGCAATTTCGTGCACCAAGTTTTTGGCGCCGTTGCCGGGGATTGTTCGAGTTTGGACAACTGACGGCTTATCTTGTTGCTTAGATTAGGACTGTTTTATTTTTGTTGGTGTCAATTGCATGCTTTTGCTTTTCTTTTAATTTTCAATTTTGCATGTCCTTAGTCCCTTTTTGATCCGTAAAAATTCTAAGTTTGGTGTCCTCTTTGTGTTCTTCCCTTAAAAATTTTCAAAAATTAGTGTTTGATTTTCTAAAAATTTTAAGTTTGGTGTCATTTTGTTGTTTTTCTCTTTCCTCATTTCAAAAATCAAATCTTTTTCATAAAAATTTTTCAATCATATCTTTCTAATTGCTAATCTCAAAAATCTTTTTAATTAACTAATTGATTCAGTTTTCAATTTGCTTTGATCTTATTTTCTTTTAATTTTCGAATTTATTTTATTTTATTTTATTTTCCTTTTGTTTTTATTTTATTTTTCGGTTAATTCAAAAAAAAATTTAAAATTTATCTATCTGCAATCCATATCAGTTCCCTTTATCCACTATGGACCTAAGTGGGATTGATCAGTCCAGAAGGACTCTGGGGTCATATGCTAACCCCATTACAGCTGCATATGGGAGTAGCATCTGTACACCTCCCATCAAAGCAAGACAGCCCTATGTGATCTTGGAGCAAGCATCAATCTAATACCTGCATCCACTATCAGAAAGCTTGGGTTGACTGGAGAAGTCAAACCAACCCGGATATGCCTCCAACTTGCTGATGGTTCCATTAAATATCCATCAGGCATAATAGAGGATATGATTGTCAAGGTTGGGCCATTCGCCTTTCCAACTGACTTTGTGGTGCTGGAAATGGAGGAGCACAAGAGTGCAACTCTCATTCTAGGAAGACCTTTCCTAGCAACTGGACGAACTCTCATTGATGTACAAAAAGGGGAAGTAACACTGAGAGTCAATGAGGATGAGTTCAAGTTGAATGCTGTAAAAGCTATGCAGCATCCAGACACAACAAATGACTGCATGGGCACTGACATTATTAACTCTCTGGTAGAAGAGATCAATATGACTGAAAGACTAGAATCAGAGCTTGAGGACATCTTCAAAGATGCTCAACCTGATCAAGCAGGACCAGAGGAAACAAAGGAATTTTCGAAAATTCCTCTGGAGGAGGATAAGCCTCCCAAACCTGAACTCAAACCACTGCCACCATCCCTGAAGTATGCATTTCTGGGAGAGGGTGATACTTTTTCAGTGATTATAAGCTCTGCTTTAAATCCACAGGAAGAGGAAGCACTGATTCAAGTGCTAAGGACACACAAGACAGCTCTTGGGTGGTCCATAAGTGATCTTAAGGGCATTAGCCCAGCTAGATGCATGCACAAGATCCTGTTGGAGGACAATGCCAAACCAGTGGTCCAACCACAGAGGAGGCTAAATCCAGCCATGAAGGAGGTGGTGCAGAAAGAGGTCACTAAATTACTAGAGGCTGGGATTATTTATCCTATTTCTGATAGCCCCTGGGTGAGCCCTATCCAAGTTGTCCCCAAAAAGGGAGGCATGACAGTGGTTCATAATGAAAAAAATGAACTGGTTCCTACAAGAACAGTCACAGGGTGGCGTATGTGTATTGACTACAGAAGGCTCAATACAGCCACCAGAAAGGATCATTTTCCTTTACCATTCATAGACCAAATGCTAGAAAGACTAGCTGGTCATGACTATTACTGCTTTTTGGATGGCTATTCAGGTTACAACCAAATTGCAGTAGATCCTCAGGACCAAGAAAAAATAGCATTTACTTGCCCTTCTGGCGTGTTTGCCTACAGAAGGATGCCTTTTGGTCTGTGTAATGCTCCTGCAACCTTTCAGAGATGCATGCTATCCATCTTCTCTGATATGGTGGAGAAATTTCTTGAAGTCTTCATGGATGACTTCTCAGTATATGGAGACTCATTCAGCTCCTGTCTTAACCACCTATCACTTGTCCTGAAAAGGTGCCAAGAGACTAACCTGGTTTTAAACTGGGAGAAATGTCACTTTATGGTGACTGAAGGAATTGTCCTTGGACACAAAATTTCAAGCAAGGGAATAGAGGTGGACAAGGCAAAAGTGGAGGTAATTGAAAAATTACCACCACCTGCCAATGTTAAGGCAATCAGAAGCTTTCTGGGGCATGCAGGATTTTACAGAAGGTTTATAAAGGATTTTTCGGAAATTGCAAAACCTTTGAGTAACCTGCTAGCTGCTGACACACCATTTGTGTTTGACACACAGTGTCTGCAGGCATTTGAGACCCTGAAAGCTAAGCTGGTCACAGCACCAGTCATCTCTGCACCAGATTAGACATTGCCATTTGAACTAATGTGTGATGCCAGTGACCATGCCATTGGTGCAGTATTGGGACAGAGGCATAACAAGCTTCTGCACGTCATTTATTATGCTAGCCGTGTTCTAAATGATGCACAGAAGAATTACACAACCACAGAAAAAGAATTACTTGCAGTGGTCTATGCCATTGACAAGTTTAGATCTTATCTAGTAGGATCAAAGGTGATTGTGTACACTGACCATGCTGCTCTTAAATACTTACTCACAAAGCAGGATTCAAAACCCAGGCTTATAAGATGGGTGTTGCTCCTGCAAGAGTTTGATATAGAAATAAGAGACAGAAAAGGGACAGAGAACCAAGTAGCTGATCATCTGTCCCGAATAGAACCAGTAGCTGGGACGTCCCTCTCTTCTACTGAGATCTCTGAGACTTTCCCAGATGAGTAACTCTTTGCCATTCAGGAAGCTCCATGGTTTGCAGATATTACAAACTATAAAGCTGTGAGGTTCATACCCCAGGAGTACAGCAGAGTGCAAAGAAAGAAATTAATTTCAGATGCCAAGTACTACCTATGGGATGAGCCATATCTCTTTAAGAGATGTGCAGACGGAATGATCCGCAGATGTGTACCCAGAGAAGAAGCACAAAGGATCCTATGGCATTGCCATGGATCACAGTATGGAGGACATTTTGGAAGTGAGCGAACAGCCACTAAAGTCCTCCAATATGGCTTCTACTAGCCTACTCTCTATAAAGATTCCCGAGAGTTTGTGCGTAACTGTGACAGTTGCCAAAGAGCTGGTAACTTGTCTCACGGATATGCCATGCCTCAACAAGGGATATTAGAGATAGAATTGTTTGATGTATGGGGAATTGACTTCATGGGTCTATTCCCACCATCATACTCAAACACTTACATTCTGGTGGCAGTGGACTATGTATCTAAGTGGGTAGAAGCAATTGCTACACCCACTAATGATACCAAGACCGTGCTGAAATTCCTCCAGAAACACATCTTCAGCAGGTTTGGTATTCCCAGAGTACTAATCAGTGACGGGGACACTCATTTCTGTAATAGACAGCTATACTCTGCTATGGTCAGATATGGAATTAGCCACAAAGTGGCAACTCCGTATCATCCACAGACAAATGGGCAAGCTGAAGTCTCTAACAAAGAGCTAAAAAGAATCCTTGAACGGACTGTGATGGCCCGAAGAAAGGATTGGGCAAAGAGTTTGGATGATGCTCTGTGGGCATACAGAACAGCATTCAAGACTCCTATAGGAACCTCTCCATGCCAACTGGTGTATGGGAAGGCCTGCCATCTGCCCGTGGAACTGGAACATAAAGCCTACTGGGCAAGCAGATTCTTAAATATGGATGCTCAGTTAGCTGGTGAAAAAAGATTGCTCCAGTTAAATGAGCTAGAGGAGTTCAGACTCAATGCCTTTGAAAATGCAAAAATTTATAAGGAAAAGGCAAAGAAGTGGCATGACAAGAAGTTGTCAACCAGAGTCTTTGAGCCAGGACAAAAAGTTTTGCTCTTCAACTCTAGGCTCAGATTGTTTCCAGGAAAACTTAAATCCCGGTGGAGGGGTCCGTATGTGATTACAGGAGTGTCACCATATGGATATGTTGAACTTCAGGATATTGATTCTGACAAAAAGTTCATTGTTAATGGGCAAAGAATCAAGCATTATCTTGAAGGCAATTTTGAGCAGGAATGCTCAAAACTGAGACTTGAGTGATTCTCAGTAAAGGTCCAGCTAAAGACAGTAAAGAAGCGCTTGCTGGGAGGCAACCCAGTCATTAGCAGGTTATATGTTTTGTTTTTACAAAGGCAAGTATCAAAAATGAAGGAATTCACAGAGTTACAGAAGGATTCAGCGCAAAAAGCAGAGAAAAAGAGCTTACTGGCGAAAAAACGCCAGTAAGGGGCATTTTGGGCGTTAAACGCCAGAATGGGCACCATTCTGGGCGTTTAACGCCAGTAAAGGTGCCATTTTGGGCATTAAACGCCAGAATGGGCACCATTCTGGGCGTTTAATGCCAGGTGTGCAGCATCCTGGGCGTTTAGCAAAACGCCCAGTGATAAAGGGAATTCTGGCGTTTAACGCCAGCCAGGGCACCTGGCTGGGCGTTAAACGCCCACAATGGGCAACAAATGGGCGTTAAACGCCAGAATGGATGCCATTCTGGGCCTTTAACGCCAGAAAGGTGGGGGACCAAGATTTTGTTTTCCAATCAAATTTTTTTTCAAACTTTCCTTTTCTTACCCATACTTTTCCACATGAACCCATCTCAACCTTTCATCATTCACTTTCAAATCCTCAAAAAAAAAAAATCAAAATCATTCTTCAAATCTCTCTCAAATCAATCCCAAATCTTATTCAAAAACTCACCCTTCTCTCAAATTCTCTCCATATCTTCTCAAATCTCCTTTCAATTTTTTCGAAATCTCCTTCCCCCCCTTATAAAAACACGTTCGGCCTCACCATTCCCCCACACCATTCGAATTTGCTCTTCTCCTCTCTCTCCTCCTTCCTTTCTTTTGCTTGAGGACAAGCAAACCTCTAAGTTTGGTGTGCTTTTCCGTGATCACTAAAGCCAAGATTCATCAAGATCATGGCTCCTAAGGGAAAACAAACCAATTTAAGAGGAAAGAAAGAGAATAATCCAAATAATCTTTGGAATGAAGAGAAGTTCTTAACCAAAGAACATGAAGACCATTATCACAAAATAATGGGTCTGAGGTCAGTGATCCCGGAAGTTAAATTTGATCTGAAAGAAGATGAATATCCGGGGATCCAAGAGCAAATTCGAAACAGAGGATGGGAAGTTCTAACCAATCCTGAAATAAAGGTTAGAAGGAATATGGTTCAGGAATTCTACTCAAATCTGTGGCTAACAGATAAGCAGAGAATGACTGGAACTGCTTACCATACTTACAGAACCATGGTCAGAGGGAAAGTTATGTACTTCCATCTGGACAAAATAAGAGAAATCTTCAAATTGCCTCAACTGTAAGATGATCCTGAATCCTTTAATAGGAGAATGGTGAAAGCAGATAAAGGGTTGGATCAAGTTCTAGAGGACATATGCCTCCCTGGAACTAAGTGGATAACCAATTCAAAGGGTGTCCCAAACCAACTCAAGAGGGGAGACCTCAAACCAATTACAAGAGGTTGGCTAGACTTCATTGGGCGTTCCATACTGCCCACTAGCAACCGTTCTGAGGTCACTATCAAGAGAGCAGTGATGATTCATTGCATTATGCTTGGAAAAGAAGTGGAGGTTCATCATGTGATTGCTTGTGAAATCTACACAATTGCAAATAAGAATTCTACTGAAGCCAAATTGGCTTACCCAAGCTTGATCTCCTTGTTCTGTAAAGAGGCTGGGGTAAAGATGGGAGTAGATGAATTCATACCCATTGAACATCCAATCACCAAGAAGTCAATGGAAGGACAAATGCAAGACAACTCTATCAAAAGGAGGGCGCAGGAGTTCCTCCCTGAATTTCCTGAAATTGGCTACTGGACCAGCCTAGAAGCATCTATCACTAAGTTGCAAGAGACTATGGAGCAACTTAAGGAAGAACAGCATAATCAGAACTGCATGCTCTGCAAATTGCTGAAGGAACAAGAGAAGCAGGGGCGTGAACTTCAAGAACTGAAACGCCAAAAGTTCTCCCCTCAATTTGAGGGAGCATCCACTTCTCAAAATCAAGGTTGTTGAGTCCTAACTCTGTGAAAAACCTCTATCATTAGGAGCCTATTTAAATTTTTGTTTTCTATTTTTAGTCTCATCTTATATCTATTTTTGAGTCTTGTTCTTAATTCATAATTAATAAAATTTAGAATTCATGTCTTAAAGCTATGAATGTCCTATGAATTCATCACCTCTCTTAAATGAAAAATGCTTTAATCACAAAAGAACAAGAAGTACAGGATTTCGAATTTATCCTTGAAACTAGTTGAATTAGTTTGATGTGGTGACAATACTTTTTGTTTTCTGAATGAATGCTTGAACAGTGCATATGTCTTTTGAATTTGTTGTTTTGAGAATGTTAAAATTGTTGGCTCTTGAAAGAATGAGAGAAAAAGAGAACTGTTATTGAGGATCTAAAAAAATCATCAGATTGATTCTTGAAGCTAGAAAAAAAGCAGTGAATACAAAAAAAAATTTCGAAAAAAAAAAAGAGAGAAAAAAAAGAAAGAAATAAAGTTGTGAACCAAGGCAAAAAGAGTGTGCTTAAGAACCCTGGACACCTCTAATTGGGGACTCTAGCAAAGCTGGGTCACAATCTGAAAAGGTTCACCCAATTATGTGTCTGTGGCATGTATGTATCCGGTGGTAATACTGGAAGACAGAGTGCTTTGGGCCACAGCCAAGACTCATACACTAGCTATGTTCAAGAATCATTATACTTAACTAGGAGAATCAATAACATTATCTGAGTTCTGAGTTCCTAAAGATGCCAATCATTCTGAACTTCAAAGGATAAAGTGAGATGCCAAAACTGTTCGGAAGCAAAAAGCTACTGGTCCCGCTCATCTAATTGGAACTATGTTTCTTTGATATTTTGGAGTCTATAGTATATTCTCTTCTTTTTATTCTATTTTGATTTTTAGTTGCTTGGGGACAAGCAACAATTTAAGTTTGGTGTTGTGATGAGCGGATAATTTATACGCTTTTTGGCATTATTTTTAGTATGATTTTAGTATGATTTAGTTAGTTTTTAGTATATTTTTATTAGTTTTTAGTTAAAATTCACTTTTCTGGACTTTACTATGAGTTTGTGTGTTTTTCTGTGATTTCAGGTATTTTCTGGCTGAAATTGAGGGATCTGAGCAAAAATCTGATTTAGAGGCTGAAAAGGACTGCAGATTCTGGAAAGTAGACATTCTGGGCTTTCCAGCAATGTATAATAGTCTATACTTTGTCCGAGGTTTGATGGCCCAAACCGGCGTTGCAAATCAGCCTCAGAATTTCCAGCGTTTAACGCTGGAACTAGCACAAAAATTGGAGTTAAACGCCCAAACTGGCATGAAAGCTGGCGTTTAACTCTAGAAAAGGTCTCTACACATGAAAGCTTCAATGCTCAGCCCAAGCACACACTAAGTGGACCCAGAAGTGGATTTTTACGTCATTTACTCATTCCTGTATACCCTAGGTTACTAGTTCACTATTAATAGGATCTTTTGACATTGTATCTGTACCTCATGACACTTTACACGTTTCTTTGTGTACCTTCCACGGCATGAGTCTCTAAACCCCACGGTTGGGGGTGAGGAGCTCTGCTGTGTCTTGATGGATTAATGCAATTACTACTGTTTTTCATTCAATCATGCTTGCTTCCGTTCTAAGATATTACTTGTTCTTAAACCGGATGAATGTGATGATCCGTGACACTCATCATCATTCTCAATTATGAACGTGTGCCTGACAACCACCTCCGTTCTACCTTAGATTAAGTAAATATCTCTTGGATTCTTTAATCAGAATCTTCGTGGTATAAGCTAGAACTGATGGCGGCATTCAAGAGAATCCGGAAGGTCTAAACCTTGTCTGTGGTATTCTGAGTAGGATTCAATGATTGAATGACTGTGACGAGCTTCAAACTCCTGAAGGCGGGGCGTTAGTGACAGACGCAAAAGAATCACTGGATTTTATTCCGGCCTGATTGAGAACCGACAGATGGATAGCCGTGCCGTGACAGGGTGCGTTGAACATTTCCACTGAGAGGATGGGAGGTAGCCACTGACAACGGTGAAACCCTTGCATACAGCTTGCCATGGAAGGAGCCTTGCTTGCTTGAAGAAGAAGACAGTAGGAAAGCAGAGATTCAGAAGATAGAGCATCTCCAAAGCCTCAACCTATTCTCCATTACTGCAAAACAAGTACTTATTTCATGTTCTTTTGCTTTTCACAATCAATCCTTATAATTTCTGATATCCTGACTAAGAGTTACAAGATAACCATATCTTGCTTCAAACCGACAATCTCCGTGGGATCGACCCTTACTCACGTAAGGTATTACTTGGACGACCCAGTGCACTTGCTGGTTAGTTGTGCGGAATTGCAAAAGTGTGATTGCAATTTCGTGCACCACTTGCCTTATACATCAAAGAGTTCTTTCAATCTCAGGGTCAAATACTGGCAAGCTTGGATCAGGAAGTGAACGCGTCATTTAACGAAAGAAACATACAGCTCATAGTGACAGAATGAAAAGAAAAATTGCAATTAAAATAAATACCAATCAATAAATTAGCATATTGTTGCAACTCCACGGCAACGGCGCCAAAAATTGACGTGGCGGAAATTTGCGAGTTAAGAATTTATTAATAGGGATACATTGCAAGTACAGTCCTTAACCAACCAAATATCCGCTTATCAATTTAAAAGGGGTTGTCACAATATTGAAAATTAAAATACTGGGAGTATGAATCCCAGGTCATCTCCCAACGAGTTGCAGAGAGATGTGCTATTTCATCAATTGGGTGTTTTCAAAAATGGTTGAGTTAATAAACAGAGATTTAAATAAGAGAATTTAATTAATTTTAAATAAAGCCTTGACTGGGGGTAGATTAGTTGGAAGCCCTATTCTTGTTGAAATACTCTCATGATTAATTAATAATTGGAAGTTACTCTGCTTAGTTAACCCTTACTAGGTAAAGGAAAGTCAAGCAAGTTGGAAATCTATTTCTAGTCATAAGTCCTAATCCTCTCCCTTAGGAAGGACTAGAGTTAATGATTAGAGGGTGATTCAACAATAAACCCAATTATAATTTCTCTCTTGAGTAGCAAGGGTTCCTTTCAATCATCCCCAATCAAGTCAAGGAACTACTCACTCATCATAATTATAAAATTCACAAAATTAATGGTAAAAATAAAAGAAGACATGATAAACAATAATAAAAGGATTAATTGAAAATAAAAATAGTCTATATTAATAACTTGTAAAAATAAGCCAAAGTCAACTCTAGAGGGATTAAGAATATGGAAGTATAAATATAAAAAGTAAATAACAAAATAAGATGACTAGTACCAGAGGTAGACTCTTCTCAAAAGCTAAAGCCAAAATCTTCCAATGCTAATTATGAATGCTCAAGTGAGTAAAAAACCTAGAGGAGGAGTAAACCCAGATCTAAAACTAAAAATTATGCAAAATGAATTGTGTCTCTCGTTTCTGCATGTTCATTGACTCTAGTATGTAATTCTTGGCCGAAAACTGGGTTGAAATCTGGCCCAGAAACTCTGCTAGCGACTTCTGAAATTCTGCAGATCGCGCACGTCACGTGGACGCGTCATTCACGCGGACGCGTCATTCGGCGTTTTTCTTTTCCATGCGGGTGCGTCGTCTATGCCTCTGTGTCGCTTCTGCTTTTCCAATCCGTGCGTCCGCGTCACTCATGCGACCGCGTCACTGCGAATTCCTCTCTTTCGCGCGGTCGCGTCGCTGACGCGTACGCGTCACTTCTCGCTGGTCATCTTCTCAATTTCTTGTATTCCTTCTATTTTTGCAAGCTTCCTTCCCAATCTCTCACTCATTCATGCCCTATAAAGCCTGAAACACTTAACACACAGATCACGGCATCGAATGGAATAAAGGGGGATTAAAATACCTAATTAAAGGTCTCCAGGAAGTAAGTTTTCAATCATGTAATAATTTTAGGAAGGAAATATAAATGCATGCTAATTATATGAATAAGTGGGTAAAGACCATGATAAAACCACACAATTAAACACATTGTAAACCATAAAATAGTGGTTTATCACAACTACATGAAAAATGTTTCTACCTACTTGGTTAAAAGTAAATAAGTTCTCCAAGACAAATATGAATCAAATTCCACTAATTTAAATCACGCAATAAGAGACGAGTAAACTTGTAAGAAGATAGCTCATAAAAGCAGGGAACATAGAATCAAGCGTTGAACCTTCACTAGTAGTGTATATCACTCTAACTCTCAAGTGTCTAAGGTCAATCACTCTACTCTTCCCTAGTCATGCTTTCTAAACCTTTGTTCTTCATCTAACCAATCAACAAATATTTAATGTACCAATGCAAACATCATGAGGTCTTTTCAAGGTTGTAATGGGGCTGAGGTAAAGGTAAGGATGTATATATAAGGCTAAGTGAGCTAACAAAGTGAATCCTTGATTAGTCTAAGATCTCACTTAACATACATACTTTATATAATTTCAAGGTTCTTTACCTAGTTACCCAAAGTTTTCCACTTTTGTATTGCATGCTCATGCACCAAATTTATTTTTGGATTTTGTCCCATGTGCATTGGTTCTTTTTATTTTGCATTGGGGTAATTTTTGTATCCCCTTATTTAATCACTAAAATATTTTTTTTAGTGCACATGGTAATTTAATTATTTTGATTTCACATGAGCATGCTTCCCAAACCTTGAAATAACTTATTCAATTTAATTCCCCCTTTTTTTTCCTATCATCTCATGCTCCCATAAAATTCCCCACACTTAAATTATACACAATATCTATCTTAAGCTAACTAAGGATTCAACTTGAGATTTTTAATTTGTTTTTCTGCTTAAGGCTAGTAATGTGGTTATAAAACAGAAGGGGATTAAAAAGCTCAAAGTGGCTAACAAGGGTGACATAAAAGAGTAGGCTTATTTGGGATAGGTGAGTAAAAACAAGTAATGCCCTCAATCATATGCAAGCATGTAAATACACTAAATAATGGACATATAGACTGAAACAAAGTAAAGATTGCAATTATAGAGAAGAAAACACACAAGAATAAAATATTTATGGTTAAATAATGTAACCATATAAATAGGCTCAAAATCTCACAGGTTGTGTGTTCTTTGGCTCAAAAACCATGTTCCAAATACAACTTCAAACAAATTTAACATCTAGAAAATTTTAATTTTTTTAATTTAAATTAGTGAAATTTTTCAATAATAGAGTCCTAGAAAGAAACTTATTATTTTTCAACCAAGTAGAATATGCATAAAATCAAACAATTATGCAATCAAACATGCAAATGCAACAATGAATTAACAAAGAAAATAAAACATTGGTGTTGGGAAGGAAATAACTAATCCATCGAGATCGGTATCGACCTCCCCACACTTAAAGATTGCACCGTCCTCGGTGCATGCTAAGACATGCAGGTGGACGGGCTGCTCCAACTGATGTCTTTCTCTATAGATTGTGCAGATTGATTCGCCTGTCTCCCCATACAGAAGTTCTTCCGTTCCCCTCTCGGTGGCCATCCTGAAAGAAGAGGAAAAGGAAGAAAAGTAACCCAGAAATAAAGATAAGAAAATAAATAAAATATGGGTTGGTTAATGCCAAATGATGAGAGTCTCAATTACATGGTAGCTACAACATGCAAGTGAGAAAATAATAAAAGTGAATGGCATATCAATAGTGCAAAAAGTGCAATAATAGGGGAGAGAGTGTGGGTAATGCAAGATAGTGTAAGTGCATATCAATGCAAAAAGAATATCAGTATTATAAAAATTAGCATTGATTTATGAATAATAATACCCAATCAGAATAAAACAAGTCATGAAGTACCAAAATAATTCAAGAAAAGATGCAACAGTTGAATAAGAAAATTTAACACCAATGGAAAAAGAAAAAGAAAGTAAGAAAGGAGGAAGAAAGAAATAAGAAGGGAAAGAAAAGATTTAGATTTGGGGAAGAGAAGATAAGATATCTTGGCCAAGCTGGGTAAGCTGTGTGGCGCAGGCGACACGAATGCGTGGGTCACGCGTTTGCGTGGATAGCGCTTCTATGAAGTGATGCGGACGCGTGGGTCACGCGTTCGCGTGGGTCACGCGTTCGCGTGGAGTGTATCATGCCATTAGCGTGAGGGCAGCCTCGCGGTCGTGCACCTCTCTATTTGAAACTCTTTTTGCCAAATTATAGGGTGACGCGGTCGCGTGGGGGATGCGATTGCGTGGTTGGCCTTTTTCTGAAAAACGGCGCGGACGTGTGGGGCACGCGTTCGCGTGGTAGGGCTTGTGCTTCTAGCACGAGTCCAGCCCCACTCCATCACAACTTGTTGCTACACACCCTTTTTTACGCCGATTTTTAGGGGCACGCGTTCGTGTGGGTGGTGCACGAATTTGTGATCCGCACAACTAACCAGCAAGTGCACTGGGTCGTCCAAGTAATACCTTACGTGAGTAAGGGTCGATCCCACGGAGATTATTGGTTTGAAGCAAGCTATGTTTATCTTATTATTCTTAGTCAGGATATTAATTAAAATTATCAGTTTGGAAAAATAAAAGAGAATAAAAGCGTTACTTGTTGTGCAGTAATGAGAAATATGTTGGAGTTTTGGAGATGCTTTGTCCTTTGAATTTCTACTTTTCCTTGAAATCCTTTTCCCACACGCAAGATCCCTTCCATGGCAAGCTCTATGTAGGGTGTCACCGTTGTCAATGGCTACTTCCCATCCTCTCAGTGAAAACGTTCTTATGCTCTGTCACAGCACGGTGAATCATCTGTCGGTTCTCAATCAGGTTGGAGTAGAATCCATTGATTCTTTTGCGTCTGTCACTAACGCCCAGCCTTCAGGAGTTTGAAGCTCGTCACAGTCATTCAATCCCAGAATCCTACTCGGAATACCACAGACAAGGTTTAGACTTTCCGGATTCTCATGAATGCCGCCATCAATCTGGCTTATACCACGAAGATTCTGATTAAGGAATCTAAGAGATACTCATTCAATCTGATGTAGAACGGAGGTGGTTGTCAGGCACACGTTCATGGATTGAGGAAGGTGATGAATGTCACGGATCATCACCTTCTCCATAATTAAGCGCGAATGAACATCTTAGATAAGAACAAGCGTGTTTGAATGGAAAACAAAGTAATTGTATTAATTCATCGAGACGCTGCAGAGCTCCTCACCCCCAACAATGGAGTTTAGAGACTCATGCCGTCAAAGTGTATAAAATTTAGATCCGAAAATGTCATGAGGTACAAAATAAGTCTCTAAAAGTTGTTTAAATAGTAAACTAGTAACCTAGGTTTACAGAAAATGAGTAAACTAAGATAATTGGTGCAGAAATCCACTTCTGGGGCCCACTTGGTGTGTGCTGGGGCTGAGACTAAAGCTATCCACGAACTGAGGCTTTTCTTGGAGTTGAACTCCAAGTTATAACGTGTTTTGGGCGTTCAACTCCAGATCATGACGTGTTTCTGGCGTTTAACTCCAGACAGCAGCATGTACTTGGCGTTCAACGCCATGTTACGTCGTCTATCTTCGCGCAAAGTATAGACTATTATATATTGCTGGAAAGCCCTGGATGTCTAATTTCCAACGCCGTTGAGAGCGCGCCAATTGGACTTCTGTAGCTCCAAAAAATCTATTTCGAGTGCAGGGAGGTCAGAATCCAACAGCATCAGCAGTCCTTTTTCAGCCTAACTCAGATTTTTGCTCAGCTCCTTCAATTTCAGCCAGAAAATACCTGAAATCACAGAAAAACACACAAACTCATAGTAAAGTCCAGAAATATAATTTTTGCCTAAAAATCAATAATATTCTACTAAAAACCAATTAAAACATACTAAAATCTACATGAAATTACCCCCAAAAAGCGTATAAAATATCCGCTCATCACAACACCAAACTTAAACTGTTGCTTGTCCTCAAGCAACTAGATAAATAAAATAGGATGAAAGAAATTAAGAAGTAATAATATCTAAGAGTTTCAAATGGAGCTCAGATTCTTATTAGATGAGCGGGGCTTGTAGCTTTTTGTTTCTGAACAGTTTTGGCATCTCCCTTTATCCTTTGAAATTCAGAATGATTGGCATCCATAGGAACTCAGAATTCAGATAGTATTATTGATTCTCCTAGTGTAGTATGTTGATTCTTGAACACAGTTATTTTATGAGTCTTGGCCGTGGCCCTAAGCACTTTGTTTTCCAGTATTACCACCAGATACATAAATGCCACAGACACATGACTAGGTGAACCTTTTCAGATTGTGACTCAGCTTTGCTAGAGTCCCCAGTCAGAGGTGTCTAGAGCTCTTGAGCACACTCTTTTTGCTTTAGATCACGACTTTAACCACTCAGTCTCAAGTTTGTAACTTGGACCTGCATGCCACAAGCACATGGTTAGGGACAGCTTGGTTTAGCCGCTTAGGCCTGGAACTATTTCCTTAGGCCCTCCTATCCACTGATGCTCAAAGCCTTGGATCCTTTTCACCCTTGCCTTTTGGTTTTAAGGGCTGTTTGGCTTTTATTCCTTTTGATCCAAATTTTTTTTAACTGCTTTTTCTTGCTTCAAGAATCAATTTCATGATTTTTCATATCATCAATAATATTTTTCGTGTTCCTCATTCTTTCAGGAGCCAATATTCATAAAATTCAAGATAAAAATTATGCACTGTTCAAGCATTCATTCAGAGAACAAAAAGTATTTCCACCACATATAATTAATTATAATTTTTATTATTAAAAACTCGAAAAATATAAATTACTTCTTTATTCTAAAAATCTACTACTTTATTCATGCCTGATGATGATGAGAAACATAAATTATAACTTAATTGGAAATAAAATCAAAATAGATATACTAATTACTACTACTACCACTATATATCTCCTAAGGTAAATTTCTATAATAACACTATCACAGAGTTAAAGCAAAAAAAAAATTGGAGCTCAACAACCTGTTGTTTTGAGGAGTAGATGTTCCTCTAATCTGTGGGGTGCTTTTCAAGGATTAATTTTTGGCGCTTCAGCTCCCTTAGATCACGCCCTTGCTCTTCTTGTTCCTTAAGCAGTTTGCAAAGCATGCTACTTTGATTGTTCTGTTCTTCCTTTATTTGGTCCATAGCTTCTTGCAATTTGGAAATAGAAGCCTCAAGATGTCCCCAATATTCGAATTGAGGGAGTTCTGGGAGGGCTTCCTGTGCTCTCCTCTTGACTGAATCATCCTGCAGCTGTTGTCTGTCCATTGATATTCTAGTGATTGGCCTCTCAACTGAGATATACTCTGTTATTCCCATCTTCACTCCGGCATCTTTGCAGAGCATAGAAATTAAGCTTGGATAGGCCAATCTGGCATCCTTGGAATTCCTGTTTGCTATTTTGTATAGCTCACATGAGATCAGTTGATGGACTTCTACTTCTTTTCCCAACATGATGCAGTGAATCATTACTGCTCTTTTAATGGTAACTTCAGAACGGTTGCTGGTGGGCAATATGGAATGCCCAATGAAATCTAGCCAGCCTCTGGCTACTGGTTTTAGATCTTCTCTTTTGAGTTGATTTGGGATGCCAGTCGTGCTGGTGATCCACCTGGCTTCAGGGATGCATATATCCTCTAGAATCTTGTCCAGACCTTTATTTACCCTCATCATTCTCCTATTAAAGGAGTCTGGGTCATCTTTCAGTTGAGGAAGCTTAAATATCTCCCTGATCTTGTCAGGATGGGTATGAACAATCTTCCCTCTGACTAAGGTCCGATGGTCATAGAGAGCAGCTCCAGTTATTCTTTGCCTGTCTGTCTGCCATAGATTAGCATAGAACTCCTGAACCATGTTCCTTCCCACTTTCATTTCAGGATTGGCCAGAATTTCCCAGTTCCTGTTTCGAATTTGCTCTTGGATCTCCGGATATTCATCTTCTTTCAGATCAAATTTGACTTCCGGGATCACTGATCTGTGACTCATTATTTTGTAGTAATGGTCTGAATGTTCTTTAGTTAAAAACTTCCCTTGATTCCAAAGTGGCTTTGGAGTATTCTCTTTCTTGCCTCTTGGGGTGGGTTGTTTTCCTTTAGGAGCCATGATCTTAATGAGTATGTTTTTGTGATCACGGATAAACACACCAAACTTAGAGCTTTGCTTGTCCTCAAGCAAAAGAGAAGAAAGAAGAGGGATAGGAGGAGAGCAAGTGTGGCATGGTGATGATGAGAGGGGCGCCGAATTCAATATATAGGGAGGGGGTGGGAATTTTCGAAAATAAGAAAAAGATAAGATAGAAGATATGATTTATAAAAGATAGATATGATAAGAAAAAGATATAGTTTTAAAAGAGAAAGATATGAATAATAATTAAAAAGATAAATCTGAATTTTTAATTTTGAAAAAGATTTTAAAAAGATAATTGAGTTTTGAAAACAAACTTAAAAGAGTTGGATTGGATTGGAAAACAATTTGTCTTTATGGATTAAGATATATTTGAAATTTTTGAAAAAGGGATTTTAGAAATTAGGGTTCTTAGAAAACTAATTTGATTTGAAGGATGACATTTTGAAACATGTTGATGCAAGAAATTATGAATTGAAACATAAAAATTTAGAAAATTTGTAAAGAAAAATGAATTTTACCTCCTCCCCACCATCCTGGCGTTAAACGCCCAAACGCTGCATGTTTTGGGCGTTTAACGCCCAAATGTTGCTTCTCCTGGGCGTTCAACGCCCAGCTGATGCATCTTTCTGGCGTTGAACGCCAGGAAGTCCTTTGTCACTGGGCGTTTTTCTGAACGCCCAGGATGCTGTCTATCTGGCGTTAAACGCCCAGAAGGTGCTTCTTTCTGGCGTTTAACGCCCAGAAGATGCTCCTTTCTGGCGTTTAACGCCCAGATGGCTACCCTTACTGGCGTTGAACGCCCAGTGGGTGCTTCTTTTGGGCGTTCAACGCCCAAAATGTTTCTTACTGGCTTTTTTTCGCCAGTGAACTTCCAAATTCCCCTGTAACTCTGTGAAATCAATCAATTGCTTTTTTACCTTGAAGATATTTTGACCTATACCTGTAAAAATCAACAGAAACAAATAAAATTAAATTTTGTGATTGGCTGGGTTGCCTCCCAGCAAGCGCTTCTTTAATGTCATTAGCTGGACTATTACTGAGCTTTAATTAAGTCTCAGTTTTGAGCATTCTTGCTCAAAATTGCCTTCAAGATAATGTTTAACTCTTTGTCCATTAACAATGAACTTTTTGCTAGAGTCATTATCCTGAAGCTCTATGTATCCATATGGTGATACGTTTGTAATTACATATGGACCTCTCCACCGGGATTTTAATTTCCCGGGGAATAATTTGAGCCTAGAATTAAATAGCAGAACTTTCTGCCCCGGCTCAAAGACTCTGGATGACAATTTCTTATCATGCCATCTTTTTGCTTTCTCTTTGTAAATTTTTGCATTCTCGAAAGCATTGAGTCTAAATTCCTCTAGCTCATTTAACTGGAGCAATCGTTTTTCTCCAGCTAACTTGGCATCAAGGTTTAGGAATCTGGTTGCCCAGTAGGCCTTGTGTTCCAGTTCCACTGGCAAGTGACATGCCTTTCCATACACAAGCTGGTATGGAGAGGTCCCTATAGGGGTCTTGAATGCTGTTCTGTATGCCCACAGAGCATCATCCAAGCTTCTTGCCCAATCCCTTCTACGGTTAATTACAGTCCGTTCCAGGATTCTTTTGAGTTCTCTATTTGAGACTTCAGCTTGCCCATTAGTTTGTGGGTGATATGGAGTAGCTACCCTGTGGTTAACTCCATAACGAACCAGAGTAGAGTAAAGCTGTTTATTGCAGAAATGAGTGCCCCCATCACTGATTAATACTCTAGGGATACCAAATCTGTTGAAGATGTGTTTTTGGAGGAATTTTAACACTGTTTTAGTGTCCTTAGTGGGTGTTGCAATAGCCTCCACCCATTTGGATACATAATCCACTGCCACCAAAATATAAGTGTTTGAGTATGATGGTGGGAAAGGTCCCATGAAGTCAATGCCCTATACATCAAACAACTCAATCTCCAAGATCCCTTGTTGAGGCATGGCATAACTGTGAGGTAGATTGCCAGATCTTTGGCAACTGTCACAATTAAGTACAAACACTCGGGAGTCTTTATAGAGAGTAGGCCAATAGAAGCCACATTGGAGGACTCTTGTGGCTGTTCGCTCACTTCCAAAATGTCCTCCATACTGTGATCCATGGCAGTGCCATAGGATCTTCTGTGCTTCTTCCTTAGGCACACATCTACGGATTACTCCGTCTGCACATCTCTTGAAGAGATATGGTTCATCCCAAAGATAGTACTTTGCATCTGTGATTAATTTCTTTGATTGCTGCCTACTGTATTCTTTGGGTATGAACCTCACTGCCTTGTAGTTTGCAATGTCTGCAAACCATGGCACTTCCTGGACGGCAAAGAGTTGCTCATCTGGAAAAGTTTCAGAGATCTCAGTGAGAGGGAGGGACGCCCCTGATGTGCGGAAAACGATCCGACACAAAACTCACCGGCAAGTGTACCGGGTCGCATCAAGTAATAATAACTCACATGAGTGAGGTCGATCCCACAGGGATTGAAGGATTGAGCAATTTTAGTTTAGTGGTTGATTTAGTCAAGCGAATCAAGTTTTGGTTGAGTGGGTTGTATTTAACAGAAGATAAATTGCTTGGAATGTAAAGGGAGAGGGGGATTTTGCAGTAAATTAAAGAACAGGAAAATAAACTTGCTGAATCTTAAAGAACAAGAAAGTAAATGACTGAAACTTAAAGTGCAAGAAATGTAAATTGCAGAAACTTAAAGTGCAAGAAATGTAAATTGCAGAAACTTAAAGTGCAAGAAATGTAAATTGCTTGAATATAAAAGGGGTTTGAGGACTGGGATTGCAGAATCTAAACAAAGAGAAATTGAATTGCCACAATTAATAGAGCAGAAATTGAATTGGAAGCAATGAGGATTCAAACAGAAATTGAAATTAAAATGCAGCAAGGTTCACAGAAGAACCAAAAGTAAATTGGGATCTCAGGGTTCAAGAGACTAGGTAGCAGAGCCTAGATCTCAATTACCTTCCTAGATCCAAGTTCTCAAAGCAATTGACAAGAAATTGAAGAAGAAACAGTAAAGAGAATGTAAATGGATTCAATTATGCAGAAAAGAAACTAAAGAGTTCTTGAGTGGAGATTGAGACAGAATTTCCTCAATTCTTACCACCCAAGAATCAAAACAAGGAAATTAAAAAGACCCAAGCAAGAACGAGGAAGAAGAGAGATCAATTCTCCTCCCTAATTCTCTGAAATCTCAGTGAAGACACCAAGAGAAGTTCCAAAGTGCAAAAATAAAATTCAAAGCTCAAAGAAAGTGCAAAATTCAAAAGCAAAGCTAAAGGTTCTAATTACATCAAACTAGCTCCTATTTATACACTTTCTATTCTTGGATTTTGGGATTTGGATGGGCTTTTGATTTGGTGAAGAAATGAATTAAATGGGAATTTTAATTGAATTTTTGGCCCAAAATAATAGCTCCCAGGAGGCTGCCCTACCCTTGCGGAGGGCAGGGAAGAAAATGGTGCTTGGTGCGGCTTGGTGCGTGCTGGTGCGGTCTTGGTGCGCAGAATGCTGCCCTGCCCTCGCGAAGGGCAGGGCAGGAAAAATTGGTGCGCCAGAAATGTGCCTTGGTGCGTGCTGATGCTGCCAGAATCATGCCATGGTGCGCCAGAATTGAGCCTTGGTGCGCCAGAGTCATGCACCAACAAAATGCTGCCCTGCCCTCGCGGAGGGCAGGGCAGTGTTTCCAAAATGAAGTCCCGCGTTCGAATCCTGGCTGCTACACACGCTTATTCATTTTCTTTGGCTTTCTTGGCACGGTAATGGAACTTAGTTCCTTGCTTCCTCATGGTCCCGTGTTCAACTCTTGTGGCAAGCATTTGGAGACATTTTCTTTTGATTTTCTCCCCTTGTGAGCCCGATACTGCCCTTGTGGAGGGCAGGGCAACATTTTCTTCTTCTTGATTCCAAGGCACAAATTTGTGCTCTGCCCTTGTAGTGGGCAGGGCAGAGTTGCCTTCTTTGCCTTGTTCCCTTATGTTGCCCTCCTAGAGGGCAGTGTGCCCTCGTGGAGGGCAATGCTTGCCTCCCCCATTGCATGCGGCACACTTTTCCTTCCTTTGACCACACTTTCTTCTCCTTTGGTCACGCTTTCTTAAGCCACGCTTTTCTCTTTTATTCTTTTCTTCACCTACAATAAACCAAAACAACCACTCCAAGTATCACTAAATTCATAAGGCTTATAAATCAATTAAAATTCAATTAAAATTAGCTTAAACCTTATGATTTAACATTAATTTCATGGTGGTTGCTTGATTTAAAGAAGTTATGCATTTTCACTCCAAATCACTTACTTAGGATGCAAGAAAGTGCATAAATGCTAACAAAACAAGTGAAATTAGCTTGAAAAATGGGTATATGATGACTTGTCATCAGCCCCTTCTACTGGTTCTATTCGGGACAGGTGATCTGCTACTTGGTTTTCTGTCCCTTTTCTGTCTCTTATTTCTATATCAAACTCTTGCAGAAGCAACACCCATCTTATAAGTCTGGGTTTTGAATCCTGCTTTGTGAGTAGATATTTAAGAGCAGCATGATCAGTGTACACAATCACTTTTGATCCTACTAAATAGGATCTGAATTTGTCAATGGCGTAAACCACTGCAAGTAGCTCTTTTTCTGTGGTTGTGTAATTCCTCTGTGCGTCACTTAGAACACGGCTGGCATAGTAAATGACGTGCAGAAGCTTGTCATGCCTTTGTCCCAACACTGCACCAATGGCATGGTCACTGGCATCACACATTAATTCAAATGGCAATGTCCAGTTTGGTGCAGAGATTATTGGTGCAGTGACCAATTTAGCTTTCAGAGTCTCAAATGCCTGTAGACACTCTTTATCAAAGATAAATGGCGTGTCAGCAGCTAGCAGGTTGCTCAGAGGTTTGGCGATTTTTGAAAAATCTTTTATAAACCTCCTATAGAATCCTGCGTGCCCCAGAAAGCTTCTGATTGCCTTAACATTGGCAGGTGGTGGTAATTTTTCAATTACCTCTACCTTAGCTTGATCTACCTCTATCCCCTTGTTCGAGATTTTGTGCCCAAAGACAATTCCTTTAGTCACCATAAAGTGACACTTCTCCCAGTTTAAAACCAGGTTAGTCTCTTGGCATCTCTTTAGAACAAGTGCTAAATGGTTAAGGCAGGAGCTGAATGAGTCTCCAAACACTGAAAAGTCATCCATGAAGACTTCCAGAAATTTTTCCACCATATCAGAGAAGATTGAAAGCATGCACCTCTGAAAGGTTGCAGGTGCATTACACAGGCCAAATGGCATCATTCTGTATGCAAATACTCTAGATGGACATGTGAATGCTGTTTTCTCTTGATCTCTTGGATTTACTGCAATTTGATTATAACCTGAATATCTATCCAGGAAGCAGTAGTATTCATGACCTGCCAGTCTTTCCAGCATCTGGTCTATGAATGGTAAAGGAAAATGATCCTTTCTGGTAGCTGTATTGAGCCTTCTGTAATCAATACACATACGCCACCCAGTAACTGTTCTTGTAGGAACCAGTTCATTTTTTTCATTATGAACCACTGTCATGCCACCTTTCTTAGGGATAACTTGGACAGGGCTCACCCAGGGGCTATCAGAAATAGGATAAATAATCCCAGCCTCTAGTAACTTAGTGATCTCTTTCTGCACTACTTCCTTCATGGCTAGATTCAACCGCCTTTGTGGTTGAACCACTGGTTTGGCGTCACCCTCCAGTAAGATCTTGTGCATGCATCTAGCTGGGCTAATGCCCTTAAGATCACTGATGGACCACCCAAGAGCTGTCTTGTGTGTCCTTAGCACTTGAATTAGTGCTTCCTCTTCCTGTGGCTCTAAGGTAGAGCTTATGATCACAGGAAAGGTATTACCTTCTCCCAGGAATGCATATTTTAGGGAAGGTGGTAATGGTTTGAGCTCGGATTTAGGAGGTCTTTCCTCTTCCTGAGGGATTTTCAGAGGTTCTACTATTCTCTCTGATTCCTCTAGATCAGGCTGAACATCTTTAAAGATGTCCTCTAGCTCTGATTCGAGACTCTCAGCCATATAGACCTCTCTTACCCAAGAGTCAATAATATCAACACTCATGCAGTCATTTGGGGTGTCTGGATGTTGCATGGCTTTGACAACATTCAACTTGAACTCCTCTTCATTGACTCTCAAGGTTACTTCCCCTTTTTGGACATCAATGAGGGTTCGGCCAGTTGCTAGGAAAGGTCTTCCTAGAATGAGAGTTGCACTCTTGTGCTCCTCCATTTCCAGCACCACAAAGTCAGTAGGAAAGGCAAATGGCCCAACCTTAACAATCATGTCCTCAATTACGCCTGATGGGTATTTAATGGAGCCATCAGCAAGTTGAAGACATATCCTGGTTGGTTTGATTTGTTCAGTTAAACCAAGCTTTCTGATAGTAGATGCAGGTATTAGGTTGATACTTGCCCCAAGATCACATAAAGCTTGCTTGGTACAAGTACCCTCTAATGTGCATGGTATCATAAAGCTCCCAGGATCTTTAAGCTTCTCAGGTAAGCTTTTCAGAATGATTGCACTGCATTCTTCAGTGAGGTAAACTTTTTCAGTCTCCCTCCAATCCTTCTTATGACTTAAGATCTCTTTCATGAACTTAGCATAAGAGGGTATTTGCTCAAGTGCTTCTGCAAACGGAATCTTTATTTCAAGAGTCCTTAGATAGTCTGCAAAGCGGGCAAATTGCTTATCCTGTTCCGCTTGGCGGAGCTTTTGAGGATAAGGCATTTTGGCTTTGTATTCCTCAACCTTAGTTGCTGCAGGTTTATTACCTACAGAAGTGGGTTGGGAAGCCTTTTTAGAAGGGTTGTTATCAGCACTTGTATGTGACTGATCCCCCACTGGCATTTGAATGCCAGGGGTGGAAGCTGGGGTGGCGTTAGACGCCACCTCCTTATTTGTTACTGGCGTCTGAACGCCAGAACTATGTTCCCTTTGGGCGTTCAATGCCGGATTCATGCTTGTTTCTGGCGTTGAACGCCAGGAATGAGCATGGTCTGGGCGTTCAGTGCCAGCCTTATTCCTCTCTGGGCTCTGATTGTCCTCAGAGGGATTTTGAGTAGCCATTTGTTCATTTCTTGGCTTCCTGCTGCTTTGAAGTGAGGTATTTAATGTTTTTCCACTTCTTAATTGAACTGATTGGCATTCTTCTGCTATTTGTTTTGACAATTGCTTTTCTGTTTGCTTTAACTGTACTTCCATATTCCTGTTAGCCATTCTTGTTTCCTGTAGCATTTCCTTGAATTCGGCTAGCTGCTGAGTTAGAAAGTCTAATTGCTGATTGAATTCAGTAGCCTGATCTACAGGACTGAGTTCAGCAGTTACTGTTTTAGCTTCTTCTTTCATAGAAGATTCACTGCTTAGGTACAGATGCTGATTTCTGGCAACTGTATCAATAAGCTCTTGAGCTTCTTCAATTGTTTTTCTCATATGTATAGATCCACCAGCTGAGTGGTCTAGAGAAACCTGAGCTCTTTCTGTAAGCCCATAGTAGAAGATGTCTAATTGCACCCACTCTAAAAACATTTCAGAGGGGCATTTTCTTAGCATCTCTCTGTATCTCTCCCAGGCATCATAAATGGATTCATTATCTCCTTGTTTGAAGCCTTGGATGCTTAGCCTTAGCTGTGTCATCCGTTTTGGAGGGAAATAGTGATTCAGGAATTTTTCTGACAGCTGTTTTCATGTTTTTATGCTGTTCTTAGGCTGGTTATTTAACCATCTCTTAGCTTGATCTTTTACAGCAAATGGAAACAGTAATAATCTGTAGACATCCTGATCTACTTCCTTATCATGTACTGTGTCAGCAATTTGTAAAAATTGTGCCAGAAACTCTGTAGGTTCTTCCTGTGGAAGACCGGAATACTGGCAGTTTTGCTGCACCATGATAATGAGCTGAGGATTCAACTCAAAGCTACTAACTCCAATGGAGGGTATATAGATACTACTCCCATATGAAGCAGTAGTGGGGTTAGCATATGACCCCAGAGTCCTCCTGGACTGTTCATTCCCACTTAATTCCATGATGGAATAAAAGAGATGATATATATGTTGATATGATTTATTTATTTTTATTTTTTTTATAAAATAAAATAAAAAATGAAATAAATAAAAGAAATTGGAAATATTTTGAAATTGAAATCTAAATTTTTATATAAAATTTTCGAAAAATGTAGTTCAAAATTAGTTAGAAAATATATATATATATATTTTTTTTGAATTTTGAATTTTATGATGAAAGAGAAAAATATGCAAAAGGCACAAGACTTAAAATTTTTAGATCCAATGCTCCTTATTTTCAAAAATTTTGGAGGGAAAACACCAAGGAACACCAAACTTAAAAATTTTAAGATCAAAACACAAGAAAGACTCAAGAACACCTTGAAGATTCACAAGAACACCAAGAACAAAAGAAAGAACACCAAACTTAAAATTTTTAGAAAACCAAGACAAATTTTCAAAAATTAAAGAAAGATTAACAAGAAAACACCAAACTTAGAGTTTGGCACAAGATTCAATCAAAGAAAAATTATTTTTGAAAAAGATTCCAAAGAAGATACCCAATTATCAAGAACAACTACCAATGCTCCAGCCAATTGGGCAGTAACTTCAATGTTGATTTTAAAAATGTATCATATTTGTGGATAAAAATATAAATTTTTGAAAGTTAATGTTTTGAAAAAGCACAAGAAAAACAAGAAAAGACACAAAACAAGAAAAACTTGAGATCAAACAAGAAAAATAAACAGGAACAACTTGAAGATCAATGAAGAACAAAGAACACAAGTCGAAAATTTTTTAAAAAAATATAAAATATGCAATTGACACCAAACTTAGAACAAGACACTAAACTCACGAAAATTAGCAATTAATTAAGAAAAATAATAAATTTTGAAAAGAAATTTTTGAAAAGAAACTATCCTATCAAGATTTAATGACTCTATAACAATAAAAATAAATTATTCCTAATCTAAGAAATAAAATAAACCTTTAGTTGTTCAAACTCGAATAATCCCCGACAACGGCGCCAAAAACTTGGTGCACGAATTTGTGATCCGCACAACTAACCAGCAAGTGCATTAGGTCGTCCAAGTAATACCTTACGTGAGTAAGGGTCGATCCCACGGAGATTATTGGTTTGAAGCAAGCTATGTTTATCTTATTATTCTTAGTCAGGATATTAATTAAAATTATCAGTTTGGAAAAATAAAAGAGAATAAAAGCGTTACTTGTTGTGCAGTAATGAGAAATATGTTGGAGTTTTGGAGATGCTTTGTCCTTTGAATTTCTACTTTTCCTTGAAATCCTTTTCCCACACGCAAGATCCCTTCCATGGCAAGCTCTATGTAGGGTGTCACCGTTGTCAATGGCTACTTCCCATCCTCTCAGTGAAAACGTTCTTATGCTCTGTCACAGCACGGCTAATCATCTGTCGGTTCTCAATCAGGTTGGAGTAGAATCCATTGATTCTTTTGCGTCTGTCACTAACGCCCAGCCTTCAGGAGTTTGAAGCTCGTCACAGTCATTCAATCCCAGAATCCTACTTGGAATACCACAGACAAGGTTTAGACTTTCCGGATTCTCATGAATGCCGCCATCAATCCGGCTTATACCACGAAGATTCTGATTAAGGAATCTAAGAGATACTCATTCAATCTGATGTAGAACGGAGGTGGTTGTCAGGCACACGTTCATGGATTGAGGAAGGTGATGAATGTTACAGATCATCACCTTCTCCATAATTAAGCGCGAATGAACATCTTAGATAAGAACAAGCGTGTTTGAATGGAAAACATTGTAATTGTATTAATTCATCGAGACGCTGCAGAGCTCCTCACCCCCAACAATGGAGTTTAGAGACTCATGCCATCAAAGTGTATAAAATTTAGATCCGAAAATGTCATGAGGTACAAAATAAGTCTCTAAAAGTTGTTTAAATAGTAAACTAGTAACCTAGGTTTACAGAAAATGAGTAAACTAAGATAATTGGTGCAGAAATCCACTTCTGGGGCCCACTTGGTGTGTGCGGGGGTTGAGACTAAAGCTATCCACGAACTGAGGCTTTTCTTGGAGTTGAACTCCAAGTTATAACGTGTTTTGGGCGTTCAACTCCAGATCATGACGTGTTTCTGGCGTTTAACTCCAGACAGCAGCATGTACTTGGCGTTCAACGCCAAGTTACGTCATCTATCTTCGCGCAAAGTATGGACTATTATATATTGCTGGAAAGCCCTGGATGTCTACTTTCCAACGCCGTTGAGAGCGCACCAATTGGACTCCTATAGCTCCAAAAAATCCATTTCGAGTGCAGGGAGGTCAGAATCCAACAGCATCAGCAGTCCTTTTTCAGCCTAACTCAGATTTTTGCTTAGCTCCTTCAATTTCAGCCAGAAAATACCTGAAATCACAGAAAAACACACAAACTCATAGTAAAGTCCAGAAATATAATTTTTGCCTAAAAACCAATAATATTCTACTAAAAACCAATTAAAACATACTAAAATCTACATGAAATTACCCCCAAAAAGCGTATAAAATATCTGCTCATCAGTGGGTGACGCGGACGCGTGGATCAATTTGTGCCAAAGGCACGCCTTCGGCCACGCTTTCGCGTAACTTTCTGTAAAGTCTCTTTTCTTCCTTGAGGCACATATGACGCGGATGCGTCGGCAACGTTGGCGCGTCGCTGACGTTAGGATTTTTGCTAGTAAAGAATTTTATAAAAATAGTCGCGTTGTAGATATAGTTTCTAAACCAACAGAAATCCCTTCGTACAAAAGTTTTGGTTGTCACAAGTAAAGTAAGAAACCCCTTTTTAAAATTGATAACCGAGTATTTAAACCTCGTCTTCTCAAGGAATTGCAGGGAGGTATGTTCTTATTATTGGTTATGAGTTTGTAAATTGGGGTTTTGAAGTTTGGACAATGGGCACAGGTATATTTAAATGACAAGTAAAATAAATTAATAATAATAAAATCTCTTGGCAAGGTATAAGAACTGTAAGTCCTATCATAGTTATCCTTATCAATTGTGATGAGAATTGGATTTTTCTCCCACTTTGTTAACCACTAACTATGAAGGTAAGTTAAGTGAATGAATTAATTCGAATTTTTATTCAACAATGAGTTTGATAACTCAAGTGTTACCAATTAATCAACCAGAGCCAAAAGGTAGAAAATCTAAATTAAAATCATTTATCTGAAAACATCTCAGTAATGTATATTAAATAAGAAAATCAATCCTAACATGGAAAGTTCATAAGCCAATTGGGCAACACAATTCAGATACAAATGAAAGCATCAGAGTAAATAAAAATAAAAGAGAAAATAAATAAAAAGAACATTGAACCTGGGATGAAGATGAAATATTCCTAATTTCTAAAAATCCTAATCCTAAATCCTAAGAGAGAGGAGAGAGCCTCTCTCTCTAAAAACTACATCTAAATCCTAAAAAAGTGAATTATCAAAGCATGATTATGAATAAATAGATTTCCCCACTTTATAGTCTCTAATCCGTGTTTTCTGGGCCGCAAACTGGGTCGAAAACAGCCCAGAAATCGCTGGAGAAAAAATCTGTCACGCTGATTTTCGTAACTACGACGCGTCCGCGTGGATGACGTGTTCGCATCACCTAGCATCAGGGCAACTATGACATATTATATATCAAATCGAAGCCCCGGACCTTAGCTTTCCAACGCAACTGGAACTGCGTCGTTTGGACCTCTATCGCTCAAGTTATGACCGTTTTAGTGCGAGAGGGTCAGGCTGACAGCTTTGCAGTTCCTTCAATTTCTTGTATTCCTTTCGCTTTTGCATGCTTCCTTTCCATCCTCCAAGCCATTCCTGCCCTATAATCCCTGAAATCACTGAACACACATATCACGGCATCTAATGGTAATAAGAGAGGATTAATATTAGCAAATATAAGACCAAAGAAGCATGTTTTCAATCATAGCACAAATTCTGAAAGGAAAACATAAAACATGCGATTAGTATGAATAAATGGGTAAAGAGTTGATAAAAACCAATCAATTGAGCACAAGATGAACCATGAAATAGTGGTTTATCAACCTCTCCACACTTAAACATTAGCATGTCCTCATGTTAAGTTCAAGGGAACTAAAAGAGTGAAGGGGAATGGTAGAATGTATGAAATGCAACCTATCTATATGAATGCAACTACATGCAAAAATGATTCTACCTACTTGGTTAAAAGTAAATAAGTTCTCCAAGACAAAAATAATTCAAATTCCACTAATTCAAATCATATAAAATAAAGACAAGTAAACTTGTAAGAAGATAGTTCATGAAAGCAGGAAACATAGAATCAAGCATTGAACCCTCACAGGAAGTGTATATCACTCTAATCTCTCAAGTGTCTAGGGTCAATCACTCTACTCTTCCCTAGTCATGCTTTCTAAACATTGTTCTTCGTCTAACCAATCAACAAATATTTAATGTACCAATGCACACATCATGAGGTCTTTTCAAGGTTGTAATGGGGCCAAGGCAAGGGTGAGGATATATGTATGGCTAAGTGATCTATAAATTGAATCTTTGAGTAACCTGAGCTATCACCTAACATACATACATTCTATATAACTTCTAAAAATCATGCCTAGCTACCCATAATTCCCACTTTTGTATAATTCCCATACTCATGTACCAAAAAAATTGTTTTTTATATTTCTTTACTTTTATCACATGTGCATTGATTTTTATTAAAGCTTAACATTGGGGTAATTTTATCCCCTTATTCACTTTCTTATTTATTGATTTTTTTTTGTCTGAAACATAACTTATCAATGCACATGGATTTTCCATTATATATATATTCTATTTTGGTTTTTCATGAGTAAGTTCCCAAATTCCCAATATTCAAATAAATTAGAAACATGATACATTCCCTTATTAACCCATGTTCTCATAGTTTTCCCACACTTAGTTGATACATAATCTCTATCTTAAGCTAACCAAAATTCAATTTGGGATTTTTACTTTTGTTTTTCTGCTTAAGGCTAGTGATGTGGTTATAGAACAGAAGGGGGTTAAAAGACTCAAGGTGCCTAACAAGGGTGATGTAAAAGGGTAGGCTTATTTGGAATAAGTGAGCTAAAATCAAATAATGGCCTCAATCATATGCAAACATGTAAATACACTAAATATTGGACATATAGAATGGAACAAAATAAAGATTGCAATCATAGAGAAGAAAAACACACAAGAATAAAATTTTATGGTTAAATAATGTAACCATACAATTAAGCTCAAATCTCACAGGTTGTGTGTTCTTTGGCTCAAAAACCATGTTCCAAATACAACTTCAAACAAATTTAACACAAAAATTCTCAATTTAAATTAGTAAAATTTTCAAAAATAGGATCTTAAAAAGAAACTTATTAATTTAACCAAGCAGTAGCTAAATGAATAAAATCAAACAAACATGCAATTAAACATGCAAATGCAATAATGAACAAACAAAGAAAATAAAACAATGGTGTTGAAAAGAAGAAAATAGCTAACCCATGGAGATCGGTATCAACCTCCCCACACTTAAAGATTGCACCGTCCTCGGTGCATGCTAAGATGTGCAAGTGGGCGGGTTGTTCCAACTGATGCTTTTCTCCAAAGATCGTGCAGATGGACTTGTCTTCTCTCCCCATGTAAACGTCTTCCGCTTCCCTTCCGGGTGGCCATCCTGAAAGAAAATAGGAAATAAAAGTAACCCAAAAATAAAGATAAGAAAATAAATAAAGTATGGTTGGGTTAATGCCAAATGATAAGGGTCTCATTTACATGGAAGCTTCAACATGTACGTGAGAAAACAATAGAAGCCATGGCATGCCAGTGGGACAAAATGTACAACAATGGGAAAGAGAGTGGGTAATGAAAGACAATGTAAGTTCATGTCAATGCAAAAGGAATACAGATATCATAAAAGATTGATATTGATAGAAAAATAGCATCACCCAACATGGTAAAACAAGTCACTAAGCATCAAAATGACACCAGAAAAGATGCAACAGTTAAATAAGAAAATCAACACCAAAGGAAAAAGAAAAGAAAAATATGCACTAAATTAAAATGCAATGAATGAAATATGCAAATAAATTAAGTAAAATAAAATGAAAGATAAGAAGAATGAGAGGGGAAAGAAGTGAGTAAGAAAGGAGGGAGGGAAAAATTAGGATTGGGGAAGAAAAGATAAGATATTTGGCATATTAGGTTAAGGTGTGTGACGCAAGCGACGCAGACGCATGGGGGACGCGTTCGCGCGACTTGCGCTTAAATTAATCGACGCGGACGCGTGACACATTTTATGCAACTGGCGCGAGGGCCGCCTCGCGCTCGCACAACTCTCTGTTCGAATTATTTTTTTTTTTTTGCCAAATTTGGGGTGACGCGATCACGTGGGGCATGCAATCGCGTGAGTGGGCTTTAGAAGGGAATGACACGGACGCGTGAGCCATGCGTCCGCGTGGGTAGAATTATGCGTTCAGCACCAATCCAGCACCACTCTCGCACAATAATTCGTTGTGCACCCTTTTTACGTCAAAAATCAGGGCACGCGGCTGCGTGGGTCACGCGGTCGCGTGGGAGGCCATTATTCCCATGTGACGTGGACGCGTCGGCGACGCGGTTGCGTGGGTCGATTTGTGCCACTGGCATGCCTCCAGCCATGCTCCAGCGTGACTCTCTGTTCAACTTTCTTTTCTTCATAACGCACTGGTGACGCGGACGCGTCAGCGACGCTGCCGCGTCGCGTGCGTGAATTTTTTTTATTATGTAGTATGCAGAGTGCAATGCTTAACATGAATGCTATGCATGATTCCAGGTTCAGTAAAAATTCAAAAACAAACAAAACATACTAGAAGTAAAACTGAAAAGGGACGATCATACCATGGTGGGTTGTCTCCCACCTAGCACTTTTAGTTAAAGTCCTTAAGTTGGACATTCTGGTGAGCTCCTTGTTATGGTGGCTTGTGCTTGTACTCATCCAGAAATCTCCACCAATGTTTGGAGTTCCAGTAGCCTCCGGGGTCCCAAACAAGGCGCAGAAAGCCTTCAAGCAAGTTAAAGCAAGTGACAAGACCCCAAGAGTGTTGATTTCTAGATTGAATTCCGGGGTCCCAAATCTTACTTTTGCACCCGTCTTCTTGTTGAGCAATATTGTTCCATCCGGGTGGCAAACAGTCTGAATTCTCACTGAAGCAGCCAGACAACTTCTTAGACCCATTCAGTTGAGCTCTAAACCAACCTTTGCGTTTAAATGTTGAGCACACGACCATGTTGAACCTTGCAGGATAAATCTTATCACTGACCATCTTCCTCTTACTCTTAATGCCACAAAGAGCTCTAAGTTGACCATCCGTCTCCAGTAGCCCATATTCAAGTGGGGTTAGAAAGCTAAAGGATATGAATTTTACCCACTTGAATGTTGTGAAGGATGATGGCAACTTAGGGGGAGGTATTTTTAATGAAATTGCAAGCTCCACTCCCTTGTGCTCTTTGACAACTTCCACCTCTTTGCAAACTTCTTTGATTTCAACCTCTTCCTCTTGGTAGCTTTCTTCTAATTCAAACTCTTCTTCATTGCGCACCAAGGGCATGGGAGGTTGTGCCTCTTCTTCTTGAATCTTCATCTCTTGATTAACCTCTTCCAAGTCTTCTATTATGACATGCCTTGGAGGTTGTACATCCTCCTCAACATCAATTTCAAATACCTTGGAAGGAGGCTTTATGACTTGAATTTCCCATGGAGGTTCTGCATCTCCTAAGTCTTCAACCACTTCTTCCTCTTCAACAATTCCGGCTTTCTCCACTTGTTCCAGTACAAATTCATGCTCCTTATTGTCCACTGGAGTTTCTAATGTCTCCTTCATGCTACGTTCTTCATTAGATTGTCCACATGAAGCCATGGGGGTTCCTTGAGTGTTCGAACGTCGGGAAGCTAATTGATATATTGCTTGCTCCAATTGATGAAGGGTTGCATAAAATTGATCTACTGTTTTCGGGAAATGATCCCTTGACTCTTGTTCCTCCTTGATGATTACCTTTCCATGACAACTCCCTTCCATTACTCCTTCATCTTCAAGGGTCTCTCCTACCTTCATCTTTAGTGCCTCCTCTAGCTCCTTATGAAGTGTGGATTCGCGAAGATGATCCTCTCTCTCTTGTTCCATATCAATAACATCATTGGGATCATCTTGCTCTTGGATTGATGGATGTGGGTGCTCTTCCATGGATGGTGGTGATGGGATGGGTGGATCATTATGTGGTTGAAAAGGAAGTGCACTAGAGCTTGAGGGTTGATTGTTGAAGGTATTTGGTGGTCCGATTCGGGCGGCGAGAGCTTGTATAGTAGAGTTTAGATCGGTAAATGCTTTCTCCATGGAGGTTTAGGGTGGATAGGAGGGTTCATTTGTTGGGAGAAGGGGTTCATGGTAGGCAGGTGGTTCATCTTGATAATGATAAGAAGATGGTGTATATTGAGGTGGTGGTTCTGTGTATGGTTCATTTGGCTCATAAGGTGGTTGGTATGGTGGGTACGGGTTAGGATCGTATGAGGGTGTTTGGTGGTAAGGGGCTCGTGAGTATGGTGGTCCAAAGCTATGTTGAGGAGGGGTTCATAGGCATATGGTGGTGGTTGTTGATAGTTCATTGGAGGTGGTTGTTGCCATGAGGGTTGATCAAATCCTTGTGGCTCCTCCTATCTTTGATTGTTCCAACCTTGATGCATGTTCTCATTATAATTTCTTCTTCCTGCAACATAATTGTAACCAGACTCATAGCCAAAGGGGTGAGAGTTCATAGTAGTGAGAGAAAATAAAAATAGAAACTAACAAAAAGAAAGTATTTTGAAAATTTTTTTTTTTGAAAAAATATTTACAATAACCAATAATAAGGCACACGTTTGCAATTCCCCGGCAACGGCGCCATTTTGACGTTAGGATTTTTGCTAGTAAAGAATTTTATAAAAATAGTCGCGTTGTAGATATAGTTTCTAAACCAACAGAAATCCCTTCGTACAAAAGTTTTGGTTGTCACAAGTAACAAACCCCTTTTTAAAATTGATAACCGAGTATTTAAACCTCGGGTCGTCTTCTCAAGGAATTGCAGGGAGGTATGTTCTTATTATTGGTTATGAGTTTGTAAATTGGGGTTTTGAAGTTTGGACAATGGGCACAGGTATATTTAAATGACAAGTAAAATAAATTAATAATAATAAAATCTCTTAGCAAGGTATAAGAATTGGAAGTCCTATCCTCGTTATCCTTATCAATTGTGATGAGAATTGGATTTTTCTCCCACTTTGTTAACCTCTAACTAAGAAGGTAAGTTAAGTGGATGAATTAATTCAAATTTTCAATCAACAACGAGTTTGATAACTCAAGTGTTACCAATTAATCAACCAGAGCCAAAAGGTAGAAAATCTAAATTAAAATCATTTATCTGAAAACATCTCAGTAATGTATATTAAATAAGAAAATCAATCCTAACATGGAAAGTTCATAAGCCAATTGGGCAACACAATTCAGATACAAATGAAAGCATCAAAGTAAATAAAAATAAAAGAGAAAATAAATAAAAAGAACATTGAACCTGAGATGAAGATGAAATATTCCTAATTTCTAAAAATCCTAATCCTAAATCCTAAGAGAGAGGAGAGAGCCTCTCTCTCTAAAAACTACATCTAAATCCTAAAAACGTGAATTATCAAAGCATGATTATGAATAAATGGATTCCTCCACTTTATAGCCTATAATCTGTATTTTTTGGGCCGCAAACTGGGTCGAAAACAGCCCAGAAATCGCTGGAGAAGAAATCTGCCATGCTGATTTTCGTAACAGCAACGTGTCCACGTAGATGACGCGTTCGCGTCGCCTAGCTTCAGGGCAACTATAGTATATTATATATCAAATCGAAGCCCCGGACGTTAGCTTTCCAACGCAACTAGAACCGCGTCGTTTGGACCTCTGTAGCTCAAGTTATGACCGTTTTAGTGCGAGAGGTTCAGGCTGACAGCTTTGCAGTTCCTTCAATTTCTTGTATTCCTTCCGCTTTTGCATGCTTTCTTTCCATCCTCCAAGCCATTCCTGCCCTATAATCCCTGAAATCACTAAACACACATATCACGGCATCTAATGGTAATAAGAGAGGATTAATATTAGCAAATATAAGACCAAAGAAGCATGTTTTCAATCATAGCACAAATTCCGGAAGGAAAACGTAAAACATGCGATTAGTATGAATAAATGGGTAAAGAGTTGATAAAAACCACTCAATTGAGTACAAGATGAACCATGAAATAGTGGTTTATCAGTCGCGTGCCATTTTTTTTATGCAAAATGTAGAATGCAGTATGCAGATGCTGATGCAGATGTTATGAATAATCCCAGGTTCAATGAAATAAAATAGGACTCAAAATCAAACAAAACTCAATAAAATTGAAAAAAAAGGAACGATCATACCATGGTGGGTTGTCTCCCACCTAGCACTTTTGGTGAGCTCCCTGTCATGGTGGCTTGTGCTTGTATTCATCCAAGAACCTCCACCAGTGTTTGGAATTCCCACAGCCTCCAGGATCCCAAACTAGGCGCAAAAAGCCTTCAAGCAAGCTAAAGCAAGTGACAAGGCCCCAAGAGTATTGATTTCTAGATTGAATTCTGGGGTCCCAAACCTTACTTTTGCACCCATCTTCTTGTTGATCATTAGTGTTCCAACCGGGTGGCAGGCAATCTGAATTCTCACTAAAGCGGCCAAACAACTTCCTAGACCCATTCAGTTGAGCTTTACACCAACCTTTGCGTTTAAATTTTGAGCACACAACCATGTTGAACCTTGCTTGAAGTATAGCTTCTAGACCAACAGAAAATCCTTTCGTACAAACGTTTGGTTGTCAAAAGTAACAAACCCAATAAAAATAATTAACCGAAGTATTCAAACCTCGGGTCGTTTCTCAAGGAATTGCAGGGAGGTGTATTTTATTATTGGTTTTGAAAACAGTATTTTAGATTTTTAAAAGAAGGAACAAGTAATTTAGATGGCAGGACAGAATAAATTAATAATTAAAAAAACTCTTGGCAAGGTATGAAAATTAGAAGTCCTATCCTAGTTATCCTTATGAATGGTGATGAGAATTATATGTTTGCTCCCACTCAGTCAACCTCTAACTATGAAGGTAAGTCAAGTGGACAAATCAATTTAACACCTAAAGTCCTAGTCAACTCCTAAGGAAAGGCAAGAGTTATAGGAATCTAAATCAATCAGCAAAGATAACAATTATCAGTCACGATGAGTTTGACATCTCAAGAGTCACCAATTAATCAACCAGAACCAAGAATATAGAAAGTTAAATAAGAATCATATGTTTGAAATACCTCAAATATTAATAAAAGAAATTAGATCTAACATGAAAAAGTTCATAAGTCAATATTAACAAACTAAAATAAAATAATAGAATAAATAAAAGTAGAAGATAAATTGAAGTAAAGGAACATTGAACCTGTGATTGAAAAGATGAAATCCTAATTCCTTTAAGAGGAATCCTAATCCTAAATCCTAAGAGAGAGGAGAGAACCTCTCTCTCTCTAAAAACTACATCTAAATTATGAAAAGTGAATTATGAGTCGTCTCCCCCTGAATGGATGCATTCCTGATAAACCCCATTTTGAGGGTTTATTGATAAACCACTATTTTATGGTTTATCTTGTGCTCAATTGAGTGGATTTTATCAACTCTTTACCCACTTATTCATACTATTTGCATGTTTTACATCTCCCTTCCTAATTATGTACTTTGATTGAAAACATGCTTCTTTTGACTTATATTTGCTTATTATTAATATTATCTTATTACCATTAGATGCCTTGATATGTGTGTTAAGTGTTTTCAGAGATTATAGGGCATGAATGGCTCAGAGGATGGGAAGAAAGCATGCAAAAGAGGAAGGAATGCAAGAAGTTGGAGAAATTGCTAAGCTGTCCAACCTGACCTCTCTGCACTCAAACGGCTATAACTTTAGCTACAGAGGTCCAAACGACGCGGTTCCAGTTGCGTTGGAAAGCTAACGTCCGGGGATTCGATTTGATATATAATTTGCCATAGCTGCCTTGACGCCAGGCGATGCGAACGCATGAGTCACGCGGACGCGTGACCTGGCAGGAAAGCAACCCGCGCGGCCGCGTGAGCCATGCGGCCGCGTCACTTTTCCGCGACCTGTACGGACCAGAAAATGTTGGAAGTGATTTCTGGGCTGTTTCTGACCCAGTTCTCGACCCAGAAAACACAGATTAGAGGCTATAAAGTAGGGGAATGCATCCATTCATTATCAGGCACTCATAATTCACTTTTCATATTTTAGATGTAGTTTCTAGAGAGAGAGGTTCTCTCCTCTCTCTTAGGATTAGAATTTAGGATTTCTCTTAGTTTTAGGAGTAACTCTCAATCCCAGGTTCTTTATTTATTTTTGCAATTAAATTTATGAACTCTTTCATGTTATGATTTTCTTTGAATTAATATTATTTGAGATATTTCAGTTATTATTGCTTTCTTTTAATTACATGATTATTACTTCCCATCTGAAGGCATTTTTATTCCAGCAGTTTCAATTTTCTTTCCTTTTGGCTTTAGTTAAATAATTGGTAACTCTAGAGTTATCAAACTCATTATTGATTGAAAATTGGAATTCATCCACTTAACTTGCCTTCATAGTTAGAGGTTAACAAGGTGGGAGAAGAATCCAATTCTCTTCATAATTGATAAGGATAACTAGGATAGAACCTCCAGTTCTTATACCTTGCCAAAGGTTTATTTTATAGCTATTATTATTTTATTTTACTTGTCATATAATATATTCGCACCTTACTTCCAAAACCACGATTTACAATCTTCATAACCAATAATAAGAACATACCTCCCTGCAATTCCTTGAGAAGACGACCCGAGGTTTAAATACTCGGTTAACAATTTTTAAAGGGATTTGTTACTTATGACAACCAAAACGTTTGCACGAAGGGATTTTTGTCGGTTTAGAGACTTTATCTACAACGCGACTGTTTTTATGCCATTCTTTACTGGCAAAAATCCCTACGTCATTTATCTTGTATTGATTTCAGGGGTTTTATTAATGATTCCACACGCTTTTCACATGAAAATACAAGACTTTGTGTTCCTTTCCTAATTTTTGCCTCATGGATGAAAACATGCTTATTTTGCACTAAACTAGATACATTTCTAATCCTCTCTTGGTGCCATTCGATGCCGTGACCTGTGTGTTAAGTGGTTTCAGAATATAGGGTAGGAATGAACCGGAAGAGAGAAGGAGAATGGGTGCAAAGGAAGGGAGCATGAGAAATTGAGCCTTGGGAACTTCAGCAAGGGCACGTGCGCGTACTTGGCGCGCCCGCGTGGATTACGCAGCTAGAAGTCAAAGTCAAAAGCCAAGCTACGAGTCGGCATGTGTAGCGGCTAAGCCATAATCCCCATAGGCGCGCACACGTACGTTACGCTTCCGCTCGCATTGCAAGATGTCCCAATGGTGCGCACGCGTGCTTTGCGCGTGCGCGCCGATGCTCGAATATGATTTTTTTAAAGAGTCACGTGACCTGGGAGTGGAGATAGTTGGAGATCCCATCTTGGGGAAGTGCCTTGGCGGGAAGAGCTTAAGAAGACCAGGGGTTGAAGGGTTAAGGGACTTTTTGGTTCATTTTAGATGGTTCTAGATATTTTTTG
This sequence comes from Arachis stenosperma, assembly GCF_014773155.1. NCBI lineage: Eukaryota > Viridiplantae > Streptophyta > Magnoliopsida > Fabales > Fabaceae > Arachis > Arachis stenosperma. The sequence goes on along the minus strand of NC_080382.1, from coordinate 44,552,976 downwards.
CTATTGGTAGTTACACTCTTGGGTAGAGAGAGAGATTCCAAGCTCTCATTAGGGTTCATCTTCATCCATTTCTGAATTCTCAATCACTCTTTGGTGAGATCCATTGCAATTCTAAATTTACTTTGTTCATGTTATGGATCTTCTTCTCTAATCTCAATTAGTGCTTGTAATTGCTCAATTCTTATAGATTCTAGATTCAACTTTGTAGTTTTGGATTTTATCAATTTCTTGAGAAGTTTATTTCTTTTGTTGCTCTTTGTTGATTGTTGTTAATTTCTTGTGTTGAAGCACTTTTAATTCTAATTTCTTCTCATTCTTACTATGTCTTTCATCCTTGCTCATCAATTGTTTGATAAAATGCCAACACTAGTTATGGAGTAAAAGTTTCTTACTTGGCATAGGGTATGGACCATTAGAAAGAGTTGAATAGTTTATGTCAATTGTTGATTTGGAATTAGAAAATGCTAGTTGACTTGGAGTGCACTAAAGCTAGATTTCTCTAGGGTAAAACTAGGACTTGTGACTCAAGTTAGTTACTCTCATTTGACTTTCCTCTATACCTAGGGGTTAACTAAATGAAGCAAGGACTAATTGTTATCATCATTGAAGAAACTATAAGGATAGAATTTCTAATGCCAACCCTAGGCCAAGTCTTCTAAAATTGATTGTTTGTCATCTATTTTGCTAAGCTCTCAAAGAATCATAACAAGGCTTCCTAATCAATAAGATGCATTCTCTAGCAATTCCAAGGGAGGACAACTCGGGAGACTAGTACTCTCGGTTATAGATTGTAGGATTGTTTGATGCGAAGTTTAAATGTCGATTAGACTATACTCACGATTATATCCATTATTGAATTCTATATCGGCATGATAAACTTCGTTTATCAATTCCCACACTTTATAGCCTCTAATCTGTGTTTTCTGGGCAAAAAACTGGGTCAAAAACAGCCCAGAAATCACCCCCAGCAATTTCTGGTTCATATAGGTCGCGGCAAAGTGACGCGGAGGCGTCGTCCACGCGTTTGCGTGGATTGAAATTCGCAGATGTGACGCGTGCGCATCATCCACGCGTCTGCGTTGCCTAAATTCAGAACAGCTATATTAAATTATATATCGTTGTGAAGCCCCGGATGTTAGCTTTCCAACGCAATTGGAACCGTATCATTTGAATCTCTGTAGCTCAAGTTATGACCGTTTGAGTGCAAAGAGGTCAGGCTGGACAGATTAGCAATTTCTTCAAGTTCTTGTATTCTTTCCAATTTTGCATGCTTCTTTTCCATCCTCTGAGCCATTCCTGCCCTGTAATCTCTGAAAACACTTAACACACATATCAAGGCATCGAATGGTAATAAGAGAGGATTTAAATAAAAGAAAATAAAAGCCAAAGAAGCATGTTTTCAATCAAAGCACAGAATTAGGAAGGAAAATGTAAAACCATACAAATCATATGAATAAGTGTATGAAAGTTTGATAAAATCCACTCAATTGAACACAAGATAAACCATAAAATAATGGTTTATCAACCTCCCCACAATTAAACATTAGCATGTCCTCATGCTAAGCTCAAGAGAAGCTATAAAGGAGTGAAGAGGAATGATAGAGAGTATGCAATGCAACCTATCTATGTGAATGCAACTACATGAAAAATGTTTCTACCTACTTGGTTAGAAGTAAATAAGTTCTCCAAGGCAAATATGAATCAAATTCCATTAATTTAAATCACGCAAAATAAGAGACGAGTAAACTTGTAAAAAGATAGCTCATAAAAGCAGGGAACATAGAATCAAGCGTTGAACCCTCACTGGTAGTGTATATCACTCTAACTCTCAAGTGTCTAGGGTCAATCACTCTACTCTCCCTAGTCATGCTTTCTAAACCTTTGTTCTTCATCTAACCAATCAACAAATATTTAATGTACCAATGCAAACATCATAAGGTCTTTTCAAGGTTGTAATGGGGCTGAAGTAAAGGTAAGGATGTATATATAAGGCTAAGTGAGCTAACAAAGTGAATCCTTGATTAGTCTAAGATCTCACTTAACATACATACTTTATATAATTTCAAGGTTCTTTACCTAGTTACCCAAATTTTTCCACTTTTGTATTGCATGCTCATGCACCAAATTTATTTTTGAATTTTGTCCCATGTGCATTGGTTCTTTTTATTTTGCATTGGGGTAATTTTTGTATCCCCTTATTTAATCACTAAATTTTTTTTTAATGCACATGGTAATTTAATTATTTTGATTTCACATGAGCATGCTTCCCAAACCTTGAAATAACTTATTCAATTTAATTCCCCCTTTTTTTCTATCATCTCATGTTCCCATAAAATTTCCCACACTTAAATTATACACAACAGCGATCTTAAGCTAACCAAGGATTCAATTTGGAATTTTTAATTTGTTTTTCTGCTTAAGGCTAGTAATGTGGTTATAAAACAGAAGGGGATTAAAAAGCTCAAAGTGGCTAACAAGGGTGACATAAAAGAGTAGGCTTATTTGGGATAAGTTAGTGAAAACAAGTAATGGCCCCAATCATATGCAAGCATGTAAATACACTAAATAATGGACATATAGACTGAAACAAAGTAAGGACTGCAATTATAGAGAAGAAAACACACAAGAATAAAATATTTATGGTTAAATAATGTAACCATATAAATAGGCTCAAAATCTCACAAGTTGTGTGTTCTTTGGCTCAAAAATCATGTTCCAAATACAACTTCAAACAAATTTGACATATAGAAAATTTTTTATTTTTTTAATTTAAATTAGTGAAATTTTTCAAAAATAGGGTCCTAGAAAGAAACTTATTATTTTTCAACCAGGTAGAATATGCTTAAAATCAAACAATTATGCAATCAAACATGCAAATGCAACAATGAATTAACAAAGAAAATAAAACATTGGTGGTGGAAAGGAAATAACTAACCCATGGAGATCGGTATCGACCTCCCCACACTTAAAGATTGCACCGTCCTCGGTGCATGCTAAGACGTACAGATGGACGGGCTGCTCCAACTGATGTCTTTCTCTATAGATTATGCAGATTGACTCGCCTGTCTCCCCATATAGAAGTTCTTCCTTTCCCCTCTCGGTGGCCATCCTGAAAGAAGAGGAAAAGGAAGAAAAGTAACCCAAAAATAAAGATAAGAAAATAAATAAAATATGGGTTGGTTAATGCCAAATGATGAGAGTCTCAATTACATGGTAGCTACAACATGCAAGTGAGAAAACAATAAAAGCAAATGGCATATCAATAGTGCAAAAAGTGCAACAATGGGGGAGAGAGTGTGGGCAATGCAAGATAGTGTAAGTGCATATCAATGCAAAAGGAATATCAGTATTATAAAAATTAGCATTGATTTATGAATAATAATACCCAATCAGAATAAAACAAGTCATGAAGCACCAAAATAATTCAAGAAAAGATGCAACAGTTGAATAAGAAAATTTAACACCAATGGAAAAAGAAAAAGAAAGTAAGAAAGGAGGAAGAAAGAAATAAGAAGGGAAAGAAAAGATTTAGATTTGGGGAAGAGAAGATAAGATATCTTGGCTAAGCTGGATAAGCTGTACGGCGCAGGCGACGCGAACGCGTGGGTCACGCGTTCGCGCGGATAGAGATTCTATGAAGTGACGCGGACGCGTGGGTCACGCGTTCGCGTGGAGTGTATCGTGCCATTAGCGCAAGGGAAGCCTCGCGGTCACGCAACTCTCTGTTTGAAACTCATTTTGCTAAATTATAGGGTGACGCAGTCGCGTGGGGGAGGCAATTGCGTGGTTGGCCTTTTTCTGAAAAACAGCGTGGATGCGTGGGGCACGCGTTCGCGTGGTAGGGCTGGTGCTTCTAGCACGAGTCCAACCCCACTCCATCCCAACTTGCTGCTACACACCCTTTTTTACGCCAATTTTTAGGGACACGCGTTCGCGTGGGTGACGCGGACGCGTGGGAGGCATTTTACGCAAATGACACGAACGCGTCAGCAACGCGGTTGTGTGGATCAATTTGTGCCAAAGGCACGCCTCTAGCCACGCTTTTGCGTAACTTTCTGTAAAGTCTCTTTTCTTTCTTGAGGCACATATGACGCGGATGCGTCGGCGACGCTGGCGCGTCGCGTGCCATTTTTTATGCAAAATATAGAATACAGTATGCAGATGCTGATGCTGATGTTATGAATAATCCCAGGTTCAATCAAATAAAATAAAACTCAAAAACAAACAAAACTAAATAAAATTGAAAAAAAGGAACGATCATACCATGGTGGGTTGTCTCCCACCTAGCACTTTTAGTTAAAGTCTTTAAGTTGGACATTTGGTGAGCTCCCTGTCATGGTGGCTTGTGCTTGTATTCATCCAAGAACGTCCACCAGTGTTTGGAATTCCCACAGCCTCCAGGATCCCAAACTAGGCGCAGAAAGCCTTCAAGCAAGCTAAAGCAAGTGACAAGGCCCCAAGAGTATTGATTTCTAGATTGAATTCCGGGGTCCCAAACCTTGCTTTTGCACCCATTTTCTTATTGATTATTAGTGTTCCAACCGGGTGGCAGGCAATCTGAATTCTCACTAAAGCGGCCAAACAACTTCCTAGACCCATTCAGTTGAGCTTTACACTAACCTTTGCGTTTAAATTTTGAGCACACAACCATGTTGAACTTTGCTTGACAACTCCAACCACTAACCATCTTCCTCTTACTCTCAATGCCACAAAGAGCTCTAAGCTGACCATCTGTCTCAAGTAAAGCATATTCAAGTGAGCTAATTAAGCTTAGAGATGAGAGATTTACCCACTTGAATGAAGGAATGGACTGTGATGGCTTTGAGGGAGAGGTCTCCAATAACTTTGGCAAGGTGATTTCCAGCTCCATTCCCTTGGGCTCTTCCTTAACAACTTCCACCTCTTTGCAAGCTTCTTTAATATCAACCTCTTCCTCTTGGTAGCTATCTTCCAATTCAATCTCTTCTTCATTGTTCACTAAGAGCATGAGAGGTTGTGCTTCTTCTTCTTTAATCTCCATGTCAAGTCCAATGGGAGAGGATTCAAATGTAGATAAGAATTCATTAATGATTGAATCCATCTCTTGATCATCCCCTTCAAAGCCTTCAACCATGATATGCTTTGGAGCTTGTACACCTTCCTCAACATCAATTGCAAATGTCTTAGAAAGAGGCTCTATGACTTGAGTTTCCCATGGAGGTTCTGCATCTCCTAAGTCTTCAACCACTTCTTCCTCTTCAATGGCAGGCGTAGCTTCTTCCAATTGTTCCAATATAAAATCGTGCTGCACACTGTCCACCAGAGTTTCTAACTTCTCCTTCATGCTACGTTCTTCAGTAGATTCTCCTCATGAAGCCATGGGGTTCCTTGAATGTCCGAACGTCGAGAAGGTAATTGATTGATCGCTTGCTCCAGTTGGTAAAGAGTTGCATGAAGTCGATCTGTTGTTTCCTTGAGACGATCCCTTGATGCTTGTTGTGCTCAACGATCATAAGTAGGATCATAGTGCTCTTGGATTGATGGATATAGAGATGGTGAATATTAAGGTGGTGGCTCTAAGTATGGCTCATAAGGTGGTTGGTATGGTGGATATGGGTTAGGGTCATATGGAGGTGAATGGCGGAAAGGAGCTTGTGAGTATGGTGGTCCAAAGTCATGTTGAGGAGGGTGTTCATAGGCATTTGGTGGTGGTTGTTGATAATCAAAAGAGCACTCACCATAGCCATTGCCTTGATATGCATCAAGAACGGTTGTTGATAGTCCATTGGAGGTCGTTGTTGCCATGAGGGTTGATCAAATCCTTGTGGCTCCTCCCATCTTTGATACTTCCAACCTTGATGCCTGTTGTCATTATAATCTCCTCTTTCTGCAACATAATTGTAACCAGACTCATAGCCAAAGGGGTGAGAGTTCATAGTAGTAGGAGAAAATAAAAACAAAAACTAACAAAAAGAAAATATTTTGGAAAAGATATGATTTTTGAAAAAAATAAGATAAGATTTTGAAAAAGATAAGATAAGATTTTGAAAAAGGATAAGATAAGATTTTGAAAAAGATATGATTTTTTAAAAAAAATTGAATTTTGAAATTTAAGACTAAGATAAGATAAGATGAAAAAAACTTTTAAAAAATATTTACAATAACCAATAATAAGGCACACGTTTGCAATTCCCCGGCAACGACGCCATTTTGACAAACTGATTTTCCTATTGGTAAAGAAATATAAAAATATAATCGCGTTGTAAGTATAGCTTCTAGACCAACAGAAAATCCTTTCGTATAAACGTTTGGTTGTCACAAGGAACAAACCCAAAAAAATAATTAACCGAAGTATTCAAACCTCGGGTCGTCTTCTCAAGGAATTGCAGGGAGGTGTGTTTTATTATTGGTTTTGGAAAACAGTATTTTGGGTTTTTAAAGGAAGGAACAAGTAATTTAGATGGCAGGACAGAATAAATTAATAATAAAAAAACTCTTGGCAAGGTATAAAAATTAGAAGTCCTATCCTAGTTATCCTTATCAATGGTGATGGGAATTATATGTTTGCTCCCACTCAGTCAATCTCCAACTACGAATGTAAGTTAAGTGGACAAATCAATTTAACACCTAAAGTCCTAGTCAACTCCTAAGGAAAGGCTAGAGTTATAGGAATCTAAATCAATCAGCAAAGATAATAATTATCAGTCACGATGAGTTTGACATCTCAAGAGTCACCAATTAATCAACCAGAACCAAGAATATAGAAAGTTAAATAAAAATCATATGTCTGAAATACCTCAAATATTAATAAAAGAAATTAGATCCAACATGGAAAAGTTCATAAGCCAATATTAACAAACTAAAATAAAATAATAGAATAAATAAAAGTAGAAGATAAATTGAAGTAAAGGAACATTGAACCTGTGATTGAAAAGTTGAAATCCTAATTTCTTTAAGAGGAATCCTAATCCTAAATCCTAAGAGAGAGGAGAGAACCTCTCTCTCTCTAAAAACTACATCTAAATTATGAAAAGTGAATTATGAGTCGTCTCCCCCTGAATGGATGCATTCCCTCACTTTATAGCCTCTAATCTGTGTTTTCTGGGCCAAAAACTGGGTCAAAAACAGCTCAAAAATCACCCCCAGCAATTTTTGGTTCGTACTGGTCGCGGCAAAGTGACGCGGAGGCGTCGTCCACGCGTTTGCGTGGATTGAAATTCGTAGATGCGATGCGTGCGCGTCATCCACGCGTCCGCGTCATCTAACTTCGAAGCAAATATGGTAAATTATATATTGCTGCGAAGCCCCGGACGTTAGTTTTCCAACGCATCTGGAACCGCATCATTTGGACCTCGAAAGCTCAAGTTATGACCGTTTGAGTGCGACGAGGTCAGGCTGGATAGCTTAGTAATTTCTTCAAGTTCTTGTATTCTTTCCACTTTTGTATGCTTCCTTTCCATCCTCTGAGCCATTCCTGTCCTGTAATCTCTGAAAACACTTAACACACATATCAAGGCATCGAATGGTAATAAGAGAGGATTTAAATAAAAGAAAATAAAAGCCAAAGAAGCATGTTTTTAATTAAAGCACAGAATTAGGAAGGAAAATGTAAAACCATGCAAATCATATGAATAAGTGTATGAAAGATTGATAAAATCCACTCAATTGAACACAAGATAAACCATAAAATAGTGGTTTATCAACCGTGTCACCCTAAAATTTGGCAAAATGAGTTTCAAACAGAGAGTTGCACGACCGCGAGGCTGCCCTCGCGCTAATGGCACGAAACACTCCACGCGAACACGTGACCCACGCGTCCGCGTCACTTCATAGAAGCGTTATCCGTGCGAACACGTGACCCACACGTTCGCGTCGCCTGCACTGCACAACTTATCCATATCGGCCAAGATATCTTATCTTTTCTTCCCCAAATCTAAATCTTTTCTTTCCCTTCTTATTTCTTTCTTCCTCCTTTCTTACTTTCTTTTTCTTTTTCCATTAGTGTTAAAATTTTCTTCTTCAACTATTGCATCTTTTCTTGAATTATTTTTGTGCTTCATGACTTGTTTTATTCTGATTGGGTATTATTATTCATAAGTCAATGCTAGTTTTTATAATACTGGTATTCCTTTTGCATTGATATGCACTTATACTATCTTGCATTACCCACACTCTCTTCCCCATTGTTGCAATTTTTGCACCATTGGTATGCCATGTGCTTCTATTGCTTTCTCATGTACATGTTGTAGCTACCATGTACTTGAGACACTTATTATTTGGCATTAACACCCATATTTTATTTGTTTTCTATCTTTATTTTTGGGTTACTTTTCTTCTTTTCCCTCTTCTTTCAGGATGGCCACCACGAAGGGAGAGGAAAAGCTTCTTAAATGGGAGACAAACAAGTTCATCTGCTTAATCTTTGGAGAAAAGCATCAGTTGAAGCAACTCGTCTACCTGCACATCTTAGCATGCACCGAGGACGGTGAAATCTTTAAGTGTGGAGAGGTCAATACCGATCTCCATGGGTTAGTTATTTCCTTCCCAACACCAATGTTTTATTTTCTTTGTTAATTCATTGTTGTATTTGCATGTTTGATTGCATAATTGTTTGATTTTATGCATATTCTACTTGGTTGAAAAAAATAAGTTTCTTCTAAAGACCCTATTTTTGAAAATTTTCACTAATTTAAAATCAAAATTTTTTGTGTTAAACTTGTTTGAAGTTGTATTTGGACCATGGTCTTTGAGCCAAAGAACACACAACCCGTGAGATTTTGAGCTTATTTATATGGTTACATTGTTTAACCATAATATTCTATTCTTGTGTGTTTTCTTTCTCTATAACTGCAATATATATTTTGTTCCATTCTATATGTCCATTATTTAGTATATTTACATGCTTGCATATGATTGAGGCCATTAATTGTATTTTTGCTCGCTTATCCCAAATAAACCTACCTTTTATGCCATCCTTGTTAGTTGGTGGACGAAATTGTGATCAACAATAATGGCTCTTTGGCATGTGCATAAAAATTAACTCAGTACTTTCTTTCCACAACTCCGTTCAACTTAACCAGCAAGTGTACTGGGTCATCCAAGTAATACCTTACGTGAGTAAGGGTCGATCCCACAGAGATTGTTGGTATGAAGCAAGCTATGGTCACCTTGTAAATCTCAGTTAGGCAGATTAAATTGATTCATGATAGGTTCAAAAATTAATAATAAATGGAAAATAAAATAGGATAGAAATACTTATGTAAATCAATAGTGGGAATTTCAGATAGGCGTGTGGAGATGCTAGAATCCTTTCGAATCTCTGTTTTCCTATTGCTTTCATCCAATCCTTCTTACTCCTTTCCATGGCAATCTGTATGTAGGGCATCACCATCGTCAGTGGCTACTTTTCATCCTCTCGGGAAAATGGTCCTATGCGTTGTCACTGCATGGCTAATCGTCTGGAGGCATCACCCTTGCCGATGGCTACATCCCATCCTCTCAGTGAAAATGGTCCAAATGCTCTGTCACAGCATGGCTAATCATCTGTCGGTTCTCAATCAGGTTGGAATAGAATCCCTTGATTCTTTTGCGTCTGTCATTAACGCCCAGCCTTCAGGAGTTTGAAGCTCGTCACAGTCATTCAATACCGGAATCCTACTCGGAATACCACAGACAAGGTTAGACTTTTTGGATTCCCGGGATCCTACTCGGAATACCACAGACAAGGTTAGACTTTCCGGATCCCCATGAATGCCGCCATCTATCTAGCTTATACCACGAAGATTCTGTTGGGGAATCTAAGAGATATGCGCCCGGCCTAAAGTAGAACGGAAGTGGTTATCAGTCATGTGCGTTCATAGGTGAGAATGATGATGAGTATCACGGATCATCACATTCATCAAGTTGAAGTGCAACGTATATCTTGGAATAAGAATAAAAGAGAATTGAATATAAAGTAATGGTAATTGTATTGAAACTTGAGGTACAGCAGAGCTCCACACCCTTAATCTATGGTGTGCAGAAACTCCACCGTTGAAAATACATAAGTGAAAGGTTCAGGCATGGCCGAATGGCCAGCCCCCTGAATGATCAAAAGACCGAATGGTCAAGAGATGTCTAATACACTAGTTAAATGTCCTATTTATAATAAACTAGCTACTTAGGGTTTACATGAGTAAGTAATTGATGCATAAATCCACTTCTGGGGCCCACTTGGTGTATGCTTGGGCTGAGCTTGATCTATCCACGAGCTGAGGCTTTTCTTGGAGTTGAACGCCGAGTTATAGCGTGTTTCTGGCGTTCAACTCCGGGTTATGACGTGTTTCTGGCGTTTAACTCCAGACAGCAGCATGTACTTGGCGTTGAGCGCCACTTTACATCGTCAATTCCCGAATAAAGTATAGATTATTATATATTGCTGGAAAGATCTGGATGTCTACTTTCCATCGCCATTGAGAGCGCACCATTTGGAGTTCTGTAGCTCCAGAAAATCTATTTCGAGTGCAGGGAGGTCAGATTCCAACAGCATCAGCAGTCCTTTTGTCAACCTTCTTTTCAGAGTTTTGCTCAAGTCCCTCAATTTCAGCCAAAAATTACCTGAAATCATAGAAAAACACACAAACTCATAGTAAAGTCCAGAAATGTGAATTTAACATAAAAACTAATGAAAACATCCCTAAAAGTAGCTTGAATTTACGAGAAACTACCTAAAAACAATTCCAAAAAGCGTATAAATTATCCGCTCATCACAACACCAAACTTAAATTGTTGCTTGTCCCCAAGCAACTGAAAATCAAATAGGATAAAAAGAAGAGAATATACTATAAATTCCAAAATATCAATGAATATTAATTTCAATTAGATGAGCGAGACTTGTAGCTTTTTGCTTCTGAATAGTTTTGGCATCTCACTTTTTCCTTTGAAGTTTAGAATGATTGGCTTCTCTAGGAACTTAGAATTTCGGATAGTGTTATTGACTTTCCTAGTTAAGCATGTTGATTCTTGAACACAGCTACTTATGAGTCTTGGTCGTGGCCCTAAGCACTTTGTTTTCCAGTATTACCACCGGATACATAAATGCCACAGACACATGACTGGGTGAACCTTTTTAGATTGTGACTCAGCTTTGCTAGAGTCCCCAGTTAGGTGTGCCCAGAGCTCTTAAGCACACTCTTTTGCTTTGGATCATGACTTTAACCACTTAGTCTCAAGCTTTTCACTTGGACCTACATGCCACAGGCACATGGTTAGGGACAGCTTGATTCAGCCGCTTAGGCCTGGATTTATTTCCTTGGGCCCTCCTATCCGTTGATGCTCAAAGCCTTGGATCCTTTTTACCCTTGCCTTTTAGTTTTAAGGGCTATTGGCTTTTTCTGCTTGCTTTTTTTTCTATTATTTTTTTCTTTCGCCAAATTTTTTTTTTCCGCAAGCCTTTGCTTTTTCACTGCTTTTTCTTGCTTCAGGAATCAATTTCATTGATTTTTCAGATCATCAATAACATTTCTCTTTGTTCATCATTCTTTCAAGAGCCAACAGTTTTAACATTCATAAACAACAAGATAAAAAATATGCACTGTTCAAGCATTCATTCAGAAAACAAAAAGTATTGTCACCACATCAATATAATTAAACTAAATTCAAGGATAAATTCGAAATTCATGTACTTCTTGTTCTTTTGAATTAAAAACATTTTTCATTTAAGAGAGGTGAAGGATTAATGGAATTATTCATAACTTTAAGACATAGTTACTAAACACTAATGATCATGAAGAAGAGACACAAAACATAAATGAACACAACATAAAAACCGAAAAGCAGAGAAAATAAGAACAAGGAATGAGTCCACCTTAGTGAGGGTGGCGCCTTCTTGAAGGACCAATGGTGCTTTTTGAGCTCCTTTATGTCTCTTCCTTGCTTCTGTTGCATGATCCCTAGTAATTTTGGTGTTCCTATCCTTAGTTGCTCCCAATAATTATATGGAGGAACATGTATCCCCTGAGGTATCTCAGGGATTTCTTGATGAAGGAATTCTTCATACTCTCTTGATGTGCAGTCAAATGTTCTATTACTGAGCTATGGATCCTTGAGATGAATCTCTCCATCTCTCATGACTCAGAGGTGGAAGCTTTTATTTTCCCTTTTCTCTTCTCTTTCTTTTCTCTTTTTTTTTTGAGGTTTCTCTGGCCCTAGGTGCCATTAATGGTTATGGAAAAACAAAAAGCTTATGCTTTTACCACACCAAACTTAAAATATTGGTCGCCCTCGAGCAAGAGAAGAAAGAAAAGATGAAGAAGAAGAAGAAGATATGGAGGAGATGGAGGGATGTGTGTATTCGGCTATATGGGTGGGATTGGGTGGGAAAGAGATTTTGAATTTTGAATGGATGTGAGTGGTGAATGGAAAACAGAAGGGATGACCATGAATGGAGAGAGAGAGGGCGAGGTAGGTGGGGATCCTGTGAGGTCCACAGATCCTGAGATGATCCTGTGGGGTCCACAGATCCTGAGGTGTCAAGGAATTACATCCCTGCACCAATTAGGCATGTAAAATGCCTTTGCACACCATTCTGGCGTTTAAACGCCGAGATGATGCACACTCTGGGCGTTCAACGCCCATGTGAAGCATGTTCTGGGCGTTCAACGCCCATATGTAGCATGTTCTGGGCGTTCAACGCCCATATGTAGCATGTTTCTGGCGTTGAACGCCAGTTCCATGCTTGTTACTGGCGTTCAGCGCCAGCTTTCCTCAAGGCACATTCCTGGCATTCAAATGCCAGAATGTTGCTTGTTTCTGGCATTCAGCGCCAGATTCATGCTCTGTTCTGGCGTTGAACGCCAGCCAAATGCTTCTTACTGGCGTTGAACGCCAGTCTGTGCTTCCTCCAGGGTGTGATTTTTCTTCTGCTGTTTTTAATTTTTATATTTTTTTTCGTGACTCCACATGATCATGTACCTATAAAACACAAAAACAATAAATAAAATAAAATAAAAATTAGATAAATAAAATTGGGTTGCCTCCCACAAGCGCTCTTTTAATGTCATTAGCTGACAGTGGCTCTCATGGAGCCTCACAGGTGATCAGGTCATGTTGTATAGTCCCAACACCAAACTTAGAGTTTGGATATGGGGTCTAACACCAAACTTAGAGTTTGGTTGTGGCCTCCCAACACCAAACTT